>NW_026991713.1:160980187-162223104 GCF_029215605.1 Mirounga angustirostris | reverse complement strand
CCCCCTGCTCCTGGGGAAGTCCAGGAAGGGGCTGCTCTGCTTGCGTCTGCATAGTTGAATCCATTCTTTCCTGGGACCCACTGTCCTCTCTTCCTCCTCCGTTTCCTCCCACTCCCTGCAAGCAGGCCACTTGACCTGGTGTCCAGGCAGAGGGGAGAGAAGCTGCATCTGCTTCATCACACATTCTTCCACACCTTTCCAGCGAGCGCCAGCATGCAGGCTTTGGAAATCCGCAAAGCTGGAACTTGAACTCTTGTTTTCCCAGTCTTCTGTGACATCTGTGTTCCAAAGTCATTGAGCTCTTCTCTCTAGTTACCCAAATGAAGGAGGATAGCAGGGAACGCTGGGGGCAGTTGGGGCACAAATCCATGATTTTTAACATCAGAAGTCATCCCACCACCAAATTGTCCTGTGCTACCCCAAGACTCACCAGGAACTGAGGTCATGGCCTCGGGGACTCCTTCTAGACCCCCACCTGGCAGGGAGGGTCTGAGCCCATTCGTTGCCTCGGGGCTCGATGGAGGTGGTTGGGGCAGACAAGGCGGGTGGTGGTTCAATAAACCCAGTTCTTGAAATGGGAAGGGCCTCTATTAAACTACCTCTGATTTGGGCCACTTCACTTTAAAAGGCAAATAGAGAAATGAGCAGAATCCAAACAAGCCTGATGCTAATGACTCAAGTGGTCTGAAAGGGAGACCTTTGCAGGAAGGGCAGAATAATGGCAATGATCTAGCACCACGCAGACAAGGTTGAGGGGCGACTCGGTAATTGCCAAGCTCCCACAGGATCCCCTTGAGAAGAAGCCAGCCAGCTCACCCCTTGTCCTCAGAGGGCAGAGCAAGAAATTAGCTTAAATTGGAGCTGGAAAGATTTAGGTTATGTGTAAGGAGGAACTTTTTAAACCCTGAAATATGCTACCAAGAGAGGCTTCGGGTTCTCGGGAGCGTGTCTAAAAATAGCCTGGTCTTTAAAAATAGTTCTGGGCAAGCTTTAAACATAGCCTCAGCTCGGCTTCTTGGTCACGGTTCTCAGAATAAGCGGACCCACTCTATGGGGTGCTCCCCAGGTCAGAGGGCTCGAGGGACGGTCAGAATCAGCCTTTGGTCTCTGTCCGGACAAACATTTGGATGTTTTAGATACTTAAAGATAAGGGATTTATTTTCCTGTCTGCCTCCCTGCTGATGGGCGTCATGAAGTTCCAGCCTTTCGAATCTCAAAGTTTTCTTTCTGTGGGAACATATTCCAGGGCCAATGCTAAGTGGGTCAGCCCCACCAGTTACCCCCAGTCCCTCCCCACTCCTGAGGCAGGGCTCTCCAGCGTCCGAGGGTTGGCTGGGAATTCATCCATCTCAGCAAAGCTCCCACCCCTCCAGCGACCTGCTCACCTGCCTCCTGACCTCAGCAGCCTCCTCCTGGCCACGTCCTTGTCGCCTGGGGACCTACAGCTGCCTCTCCCCAACTCCCTGCCTCCCACCTTCTCGTCCCCCACACGCCAGCCGGAGAGATCTTACAGATCAGGCACATCTGATTCTTGCCTTCTTCCTTACAGTTAGGTGATTCCTGCCCACTTGCCCTCAGGACAGAGCCCAGACTCCCTAGGAGCACTCCAGACCTTTTCGGGGTCCTGTTTATCCCCCTAGCAGTGGCTCCCTCACCCACGTGCCCGGCCTCACGGCCCTAACAACCCACCGAGCCACTTTGCTTCTGGGCTCTGCCAGAGCTGGTTGCGCTGCCGGGCCCACCCTCTTGGTCCCTCTGAGCCTGCAGCTCTCAGCTTGGAGGTCACCTTCTCTGGGTGACATTCTTTCCTGACCTTCCCATCCAAGCCCAGTCTAGGAGCCCAGTTGGGCTTCCCATGGGCCCCTGGCCTTCCCCGTTGGCTGCCCTGGCCTACACCAGTCCCCAGTGTGTCTGTGTCTCCTCCCCGCCCCCCACCCCAGAGCATTGGGAGACCAGTTGGCTTGTTCTCAGGGCTTTCCTCCCCCCCCCCCCCCCCCCCCGCCCCGAACTGGAAGAGAGCCTGGCCCACAGCAGGTACTTGATATCTGCTTAGGGACTCATCAACTGAATGTCAGGCCACCCCAGGAGGGGCTTCCCCTTTGCTGCCCTCCTGGCCTATCTCATCCGGTTTCAGCTTCCTCCAGGTCCCCACCAGCCGTGTGATGTCCCCACATGACATGCCTGGGATTGTTGGCAAATCCAGATCGGTGCCCACATACACAAGAATATTTATTTAGACATGAATGCTCTCCGAGCGTTCGGAGTAGTAACTTAGACAATATCTTTAATAATAAACTCTATTATAAATTAATCAGCTACTTCCCTGATATCTCAATTAAATGGAGCAATGCCCTCAGCATAATATGTCCAAACCCTGCAAGAGAGAGGCAGGCCAGATGCAAGACGAGTCCTGGAAGCCTGCAGGAGAGGGGCATCATTGCTCTGTATCGTGCCCCAGGCCATATCCCCAGGCTGCAGAGTGTTCCCACAGGAAGGGCCACCTGGGCCAGGGTCCGCCACGCCCCCTCCCCACAGGGCGGCGTCATGGCTAGGCACTCCGGTGTGTCCCTGTCATGTCGCCTGATCTCACTTTACACTCATGAGCACAGACCCCACACATATGCAGCGAGCGTGCTTGTCCGCGCTTCCCCACTCCCCAAAAAGACTATGCCATCCCTTCTCTCCTTAAACTTCCCCTGGGTCCACACCTGCTGGTTCACTCTCAGCCGAGGGTCTCGCCCTGCTTGGTGGACAGGAAGCAGCTCTGGAAACTTCCCTGCCCTTCTTGCCTTCTCTCTGCCCTGCTTCTGCACTCGCCCTGGGGCTCCTCCGACCAGCAGTCTCCCCCAGTCTACTTGATCGCTTGGGGGGAGCACGGGAACATTCTCTGCCTCCCCTCTTCAGCACCTGTCCCTGAACCCCGCTGTCCCCCCTTTTTCCTGCTTCTCCACGGGCTTTGACGCCTTCTCTGGGATGACTACGCTGCTTTCTCTCCTCGTTTCAGCCTGTTGTAGCTGAGCGTCTGTCCCCAGTGGCCTGCATATTGGCAAATCCAATGGTCCCTTCTCTCTCTTCATCTTTGACCTCACGGGCTGCTGCCTCCGTCTTGGCACGCGTACTTTGCCCGGCCCTGGAGATGCCACACTCCCTTCCTCCTGCTGCCCAGGGACCCTCCTCGGCCTGCTCTGCACGCCCCTCCTACTCTGCTCAGCCCCAGCATTGGCTGGGCTCCATCGGGGCTTTCCCTTCCTGCAGCCTCTCTTCGGGTGGTCTCTCCCAGGCCCTTGTCCCTGAGCCAGTGACTCATGCATTTAATCCCCAGCTCAGACTGCTCCCTGCACCGCAGACTTGTATACCCACCCGCTTGCTTGATATATCTCTGCTTGGGTCTGTGATAGACATTTCCAACTAATGTGGCCCAAATGGGATTCCGCCCACCCCAACGTCTTCCTCCCTGCATCGTCTTCATCTTAGTAGATGGCACCACCATCTGCCCAGTTAGTTGCCCAACCCGAAACCCTGGAGGTCATCCTCGGCTCCGGGTACCCTCGCCCCCACGTCCAGCCCATGAGCACGTCCTGTTGGCTCCACCTTCACACTGCAGCTCTGGGCCAAGCAGCGGGCCTCCTGGATGGGCCTCTCAGCCGGGCTCCCTCCTCCACACCCCTCCCCCACCCGCTCTCTTCACCCACTAACCAGAATGAGCTGTAAACATAACCTAGGCCCCCGCTTCCGCCCTCTGCTGGCTTCTGCCACACTCAGAATAAAAGCCAGACTCATCACTGTGGCCTGCAAGGTGCTAGCCGCCGCCCACCTTCCTGACCCATCTCCAAACACCTTCTCCTTAGCCCTCTGCAGGAGCCTCCTCTCCCTGCCACCCCCAGGTCAGGCCCCTGCCTTCAGCCTCTGCCAGGCCTCTCTCCCTCCGACTGGAGTGCTCTTCCCCAGACCTCCCTGTGGCTGCCTCCAGTTCCCATTCAAACCTTTGCTTAAATATCACCTCCCGAGGGACACCTGGGTGGCTCAGTGAGTTGGGCATCTGCCTTCGGCTCAGGTCTTGATCTGGGAGTCCCAGGATCCAGGCCCATCTTGAGCTCCCTGCTCAGCAGGGAGTCTGCTTCTCCCTTTGCCCCTCCCCCTGCTTATTCTCTGTCTGTCTCTCTCTCTCTCAAATAAATAAATACAATCTTTAAAAAATATATCACCTCCCCAGAGAGGCCCTCCCTGATCACCCAGTCTGAGCGGCCCCCAGGATCTCTCGGTCACGTTGCCTTATTTTATTTTCATCATGGCACCTCTCACTACAGGATGTTTTCCTATTAACCTATGGGCTCGTCATCTGGATCTCTCCACTAGAACCTGAGAGTCTTGAGGGCAGGGCCTCGGTCCGTCTGTGTTAGTGGCCCCCAAGCACTAGACCAATGTGTGGCATGTGAAAAGCATTTGGTAAATATTCACTGACAGATTGAATTAGTGAATGATAAATAAATGAATGATGACTTGGATATTGGCTCATGTAGATGACTCGCTCTCCCGAGTTGTCAGATCCAGCCCTGCTCTTGCTCATTCCCATATCCCAGACGCAGGACTTTCCACCTGCCGGCCTAACAACCCGGCCCCACACACCTGTGGTCATCTTTTCATTTGACACATATCGAACACTTACTGTGTTCTGGGGCTACAGATCTGGTCCCCGGACAAGTGTGCTGTCTAGAGGGCCTATACAGTGAGTCTCAGGCATTCATTCATTCATTCATTCATTCATTCATTCATTCATTCATTCAAGAAACACTGATATAGGGCCTCCTTCCTGCCAAGCACTGTTCTAGATGTTTCACAAGTATAAGCCACCTGATACTCATACCAATCTCTGACAGGTGCTATTATTACGCCTATGTTACACTTGAGGAAACTGAGGCACAGAAATGAGAGGTCACCTACTCAAGGTCACATAGCTGGTGAGTGACAGAGCTGGAAACTATAGACTCTCTCTCACTTTGTTTCACCCCTGCTTTACCCTGGGCTTAGCTTCTGGCCCTCCCGACACTGTCTCTTAATTCTGGACGCAGGCCAGCCCCTCTGGACTTGACAGCTGACTTCCCTTCTTTGGTCTGACCAGCGGAGGGCAGGGCTGGGAGTCATGGCAGCCCTTCCTGTTGTGGGGTCTGGCAGACATCACACCCAGCCCAGCTCTGGCCCCTCGGTCAGCGCCACCCCCAGTGCTCTCCAGAGTCCCCCAGGGGCTGGGGGGAGCCATGGCTGCCTCACCACGTGGGTCGTGGGTTGGGGCTCCCGTTTATGGTGTCAGGAGTTGGAAAATTACGTTTATAGCCGTGAGTTTCCTAGCGTGGGGCCCCGACAGGAAATAGCAGTCTTAGAGCAGGAAAGCCTCATTCATTTAGTTGATGCTAATTTAGGAAGTGCAGTAACTCCGCAGAAAGTCACTTTTTCACTCAGAGGAATCGGAAACAGTTCCTTCTGCAGAGGGTTTGTATGACAGATGCTACCATGGACCTCCCTTTGCAGAACAGACGTGCTTCCAGAAACACAGGCAAGGGTCGGGTTTTTAAAGGAGAATCTTCAGAATGCAATCAGAGACTCTCACCAGCCTATCTTTGAGTGGATTGTCATTTTCTTAAAGTGCAGCCTTTCGTATTTGGGAGTTAATGGAAATCGATTGAGAAATCAATGCTTTTCAAACTAACAATTTGGAAAATTAATTACTCTGCCGACAGGCTGGGTCTGGCTTCTGGGTCTAGCGAGGAGTTTTCGTTATGTTCCCACTGCCCTAAAACAAGGAGTAGTTGTTCTCATGAAAGTACTCCTTCTTTAGTAGATGCTCATTAGAATTACCTATGTCTACTATCCCCATTTTATAGATGAGAAAACCAAGGCACCCAGAGGTCACAGAACTCAGAGAGCATGTGGACTGGCATGGTGCAAAAGGAACTGAATAAGTTAGAACAGCGGAGTGTTTGGAGAGCAAGCCCCCTCCCCCAGAAAGGGACTGGGGTGGGGGGTTCAGGAAGGGGTCGGGACCCCACCAAAGGCACAAGGCTTCTGGGTAGGGCATCAGTTCCAGGGGGAATGAGCACTGGGCATCGAGGAGGGGAGGCTTGTCCTCCCAGCTGACAGACTCTCCTGTAAATTAGGACTAAAACTGTGGCGTTGACACAGGAACAGAGGGACATTAGGACACAGACTCATATACATGTGGGGCTTGGAATATAAGTGTCATTTAAAGTCAGTGGAGAGGGATGCATGGGTGGCTCAGTCAGTTAAGCGACTACCTTCGGCTCAGGTCATGATCCCAGGGTCCTGGGATCGAGTCCCGCATTGGGCTTCCTGCTCGGCAGGGGAGTCTCCTTCTCCCCCTCCCCCTGCTCATGCTCTCTGTCTCACTCTGTCTCTTTCAAATAAATAAATAAATAAATAGATAAATAAATAAATAAATAAATAAAATCTTAAAAAAAATAGTGGAGAAAGAACAGGTCATTCTATAAGGATTCAAAACAATTAGCTACTCATTATAAACAGTTAACACCATTCACCAAGATAAATTCTGGGTGAATTAATATAAAAATATAAGACTGTGTGTTTATGGTGCTGCTTTTCTAAGCTTTTTTTTTTTTTTAAGACACTACCCTTTTTTTTTTTTATTTTTATTTATTTGAGAGAGAGAGCAGGGGGAGGGGCAGAGGGAGATGGAGAAGCAGACTCCCCACTGAGCCAGGAGCTGGAAGATGTGGAGCTTGATCCCAGCACCTGGAGATCATGACCTGAGCCAAAGGCAGACGTTTAACCGATTGAGTCCCCCAGGTCCCCTGATGGTGCTGCTTTTCTAAAAGTAGACACAGGAAGTGAAAACTGAAAAGGAAAAGCCTGGTAAATTTGACGATATCAAATACCAAAATGTATGAGAAAAGCGGCTTTATCCATAATTGCCAGAACTTGGAAGGAACCAAGATGTCCTTCAGCAGGTAGATGGCCCACAGGTGAGTGATGTGTGATGCATCCAGACAGTGGAACATCATTCAGCACTAAAAAGCCATGAAGAGACGTGGGGGGACCTTACATGCTTATTACTAAGTGAGAGAAGCCGATCTGAGAAGGCTACACACCGTATGATTCCAACTATATGACATTCTGGAAAAGGCAAAACGAAAAAGGCGGTAAAAAGATCAGTGGTTGCCAGGAGTTCAGTAAGGCGGGAGGGAGGGAGGGATGAATAGGTGGAACATGAGATTTTTAAGGCTGTGAAACTAGTCGACACAGTAATGGTGGATACGTGTCGCCAAAGATTGATCAAAATCCATAGAATGTACAACACAAAGAGAAAACCCTAATGTAAACTAAGTTAATAGTTTAATTTAGTTAATAATTTAGTTAATAATCCTGGATCAGTATTGGGTTGTCAATTGTAATAAATGTCCTACACTGATGGCAGATGTAAATCATGTGGGAAACTGTGGGGGTGGCGACCGGGGGCACAGGGGACCTCTCTGTAAGTTCCCCTCGCTTTTTCTGTAAACTTAAAACTGCTCTAAAGACCAAAGTCTATTAATTAAAAAACAGAAAGATGTCCAGTACATGGGAAAAGGCAAGCACTAAACTCTCGGTAGTCTACACAACAGACAGGATTAGTATCCAGAATACATAAAGAATTCCTACCAATTGATAAGGGAAAATATTTTTTTCTTTTTTAAAAAAAGAAGAAATTGACAAAGGATACAGACAGAGGTAGGAATGGTCAATGAACATGTGAAAAACGCCCAAGCTCACTAGTAATGAGGGAAACACAAAACTTAAAACAATGTTGAAGTGTCGTTCTGCGTCATAAAAGAATGACAGTATTTAACGTTTTAGAATCTCCAGTGTTGGTGAAGATTTGGGTAAGGACTCCCAGACAGCTGGCAGAAGCACAAGATGGGGCTACCACGCAGGAGAGCGATTCCCCAACATTGACTCAAATTTAAAATACATATGCTTTATGGCCCAGCAATTCTTATTATTCCCTCTGGAGAAATACTTGCTTGTAAGCACAAAAAGACTTGCAGAAAGGTGTTCAGTATTATTGCTTGTAGAGCAAAAAGCTGGAAATAACTTAATGTAACTGTCAATTGATTGGATAAATAAAACATGGTACTTCGTTATTAAGGAATCATATGCATCGGTTCCAAAGAATAAGGTATATCTGTTACGTACCTCTTGGCAAGTTCACCCAGAATTGTGTCAAGTAAAGAAAAGTAAGATCTCCATATGGCTCACCATTCTTCTCCTCCTTCTAATAGACTGAGCCAGGGCAGAGAGGACCAGAGAGTGTGCTGTTGTTGGGTGTGACAGCCCGGGACAGTTCTGCGCCACCTGCCAGGGCACAACTAAAGATGCAGTCTAGGATGTACTCGGGCCTGGCAGAGACAGCCTGGGGGAGGCTAGACCTTTACGAGGCTCCTGCGGGGGCCTCGGCACCTGTCATGGTGCCTGGATTTCTCCCTGGATTTCCTGACCTGAGAGCTCCCTGCCAGCCCACATCTGCGGTCGGAGAATAGTGACAAGTGTCCATGGGGGGCTGACCCAGGCTCAGAGATGCAGACAGCCACCTCTGCATCCGTGGTCTCCGTTGGGCCCGAGGTCCAGGGATTGGAGTGAGACCCAGAGCTGTGCTGGAGCCTGTTGGCACCAGCTTGTGAGTGCCTCTGCTCTGCTCTGCTCTGCTTTCAGTGACATCACGTTGGTAGCTTGAGATCGGCCATAGTGCGAGTCGTTGCACCATGGAACTTGGCAAATGCTACAGATCAGGGCTTTTCTTTTCCCTCTGGAGAACCAGTTGTTAAACATTTGTCTTCACACTATGGGAACACAGGATGGCCCCCTCCCTCCACTCCCCACGCTGGGTTCCAGGATGCAGAGCCCCGCCCCCTCTGTCTCTGCTTAACCTCCACCTCTGCTCCCCTTATCTCCATCTTTCCTCTTGCCTCCTCTTCAAGAAGAGGGGAGAGGGTGATCGGGCAACCAGGGGAAGACAGACACATGCTGGGCATCATGGGAAGAGCCTTGGAGTTGAGGGCATTTGGATCTGGGCACCAGTCACAATGACACCATTGACTCCCTTCGTGACCATGGACAGACTTTACCACTCCAGGCTTCTGTTTTCTCACCTGTGAAATGGGAACAATCATACGCAGGGCTGCCATATACAGCCTTGCAGGCATTGTTCTGCTTCAACTCCAGGGAGGGACATGCACGTAGACTGCATTGTGAATGGACCCTATGGAGATGTGCAGTGGGCAACCTGAACAACGAACGGTACATAGTCCTGATTATGGTACCTCATGATACTTTAGAGGGTTGTTATGAAAAGTAAGAGGTAATAACACAGAGTGCTCAGCCCACAGCAGGTGCACAAGCATGATTCCTTTCCTTTCTTGTTATCTACCCCTTCCCTCCTCAATATCGTATCACTCTATCTTAGGGTTAGGTTCATGAGGGCTCCAGATGCCATGGTCCACACAGAGAAAGGTCCCCAGGGTTGTAATAATCATGCTAGCTGTAATGATTACATGCCCCCTAGGCACCAACACTGAAGCTGCCTTGCCTCCTTTACCTACCCTTCACCTTACCCATCACAGTCCTCATCTTAGGGTTCAGAGATTTGAATGAAGCTCAGAGAGTGAAGCTTTGCCCAGCACCACATGGCGAAAACATGGTGGAAGAGGATTCCCACTCAGATCCCTGGGAATCCAAGTCTTTCCAGCCAGTGGGCTCAAAGATTTTTGACCATGAGCCACAGAAAACCATTTCATGTTTCAGTCACCACACACACAGACATATGCACAGAACTGCAAAGTTTCACAAAATAATACTCACTCTTGTTATACTTGATGGTATCAGATATGCCTATTCTATTCCATTCCATTCTTGTTGCCTTTTTTTTTTTTTTTTTTTTTTACTGCTGGCAATCAGTGAAGGTGATTTCATGACCCACTAGTCTAGGGAGTCCAGATCTACAGTTTTGAAAAATACCTCTAGGCTGCTTCTCCCAAATGACCTTCTAACACAGGCATCAGCAAACTATAGCCCACGGGGTCAATTCGGCCCAGTGCTTGTTTTTGTAAATAAAGTTTTATTGGTACACAGCCATACTCATCCATTTATGTATTGTCTATGGCTCTCCAGCAGTGGAGAAGTAGTTGCAACAGATGCTGCATGGACCACAGAGCCTAAAATATCTACGTATCTGGTACTTAACAGAAAAAGCGTGTCCCTCTGTGCCCAGATCTGACTCTGTGTCTCCCTTGTTTAATTTCTCCAGGCCTGCCTTTTGCCCTCTCGATCAAACTCAAGCTCCTTGGCTGGCTGAGAAAAGCGCCCTCCTCTGGCTTCCCTGCTCCGGTCCTGCCGACGGCCCTTCTCCTTCCATGCTGTCCCCCAACACTAACAGGCCCATGGGACAAAGGGGGACAGAGCCCCACCTGGCTTCCTGACCCCTTGTTCTGCTCCCCCCCACAGGCCTCCTGGGAATGGTAGCCCACATGATGTACACGCAAGTATTCCAGGTCACTGTGAGCCTTGGCCCTGAAGACTGGAGACCCCACTCCTGGGACTACGGGTGGTCCTTCTGGTAAGTGGCTTTGACCTCCAGGCATGCTGGGACTTTAGCAGCTTGGCCCAGCTGCGGGGAGAAGGGCAGAAGAAGGCAAAGGTAGCTAGCCCGGAGTCCAAAGGCACTTTGAGACCCTAATACTGCGGTTGGCCAACTGTGGCCCGTGGGCCAAATGTGGCCCACCGCCTGTTTTTATGCAGCCCTCAACCTAAGGATAGTTTTTACACGTTGAAATGCTGGAAAATAAACCAAAAGAAGAATAACATCTTGCGATGTGTGAAAATTATGTGAAATTCAAATTTCAGTGTCTGTAAATCAAGTTTTATTGGGACAGAGCCACACTTAGGTTTATGTGTTGTCTGTGGCTACTTTCCTGCTACAATAGCAGAGTTGTGGTTGTGACCCACACTCAGTGGCCCACAAAGCCTAAAATATTTACTGCCCGGCCCTTTACAGAGAAAGTTTGCCAACCCTGCCACACAGGCCGCTCTGGAAGGGGGAGAAAGAAGCTGGCAGGCCGTCTGGGCCCTGGGAGGTCTGCTAGGCTAGGTGTGGAAAGATAGGCAGGATCGGCAATAGACTCCCACGTGTAAGTAAACACGGGATGTGTATTAGCTCAGATAACAGAAAAGTCCAGGAGGATCAGCTAGGGTGCCTTGTGTTGTAACAGAAAAGTCCATCCCCGTCAGTCCAAGCAATACGGAAACACACTGGTTCCTGTGAGTGGCAGGGGCAGCTGTGTCGTGGACTTCAGGGTCCGTTTGATCCAGAGTCTCTGACGTCATCAGGACTGATTGCTCTTCCTCTGGGATCATCTGCACATGTTAACCCTGTCCCTGGGGGGGCTTCCCTCCTGGTGGTGAGAAAGCTGCTCCTGAGGGTGCTGCTTCTTCCTTCACATACAGGGGAAGAAAGGGCTTCTCTTTCCCCAACATTGACTGAAGTCCCAAGCCTCCCTTTGATGGGCCCAACTTAGGTCATTTTCTCTCTCCTGAATCATCACCACAGCTGAGGGAATGTCATGAGCTTATTGGCTCAGCTTGCCCACGCTCATCTCTGGAGTCAGGAGTGAGCCAAAAGCTCGCAAATGGCGAGTGGGTGGAATGGATGCTGGGTGAGCTACCAGAATGTCTGCTTCAGGCACAGCTGGATCCAAGTGATCAGGTGATTCATCAGTAGCTGAGGCAGTCTCCCCTCCCCACTTTCCTGTCTCTGTTCCCTTTGTGTTGGTTGGCTTCATTCACAAGCAACTTTTCCCTAAGCAAAAATGGTCACCAAGCCCAGGTCTAGGCTTACATTTTACAAATGTAGCAACACCAGCAGAGAGATGGGGCCTCTTCCCAATATTTCCAGCCAACATCCTGGTTAAGGCTTTCATTGAATTAGCTTAAGTTATGTGTCCATCCCATGACCAATGATTTAGACCCTGAGGAGACTGGACTGCTCTAATTGGTCTGGCTTGATTACAAGGTCAAGGAAGAGAGATTGGCCCCACCCAAACCCTTGGACAAAGAGAGGAGGAGGAGAGGTCCCCCAGTGGAAAATTGGGAGTGTGTGGGGGTGGTTATCAGAAGAAGGAATGCATGCTGGAAAGACAGCGACCACAGATGTCCAGGGTCTGCAGGTCTGCTTCTGGTGGCTGGAGGCCATTTATCTACTTAGTCATTTTACAGGCATTTACTGAATGCTTACTTGGGGACAGCCACTCTCCTAGGTGCTGGGAGCACAGCAGTGGCCAAGACACTGTTGTAACAGGCAATTGAGACAAGTAAACAAGCTATCATGTGGATGCGGGGGTTCACAGACCCAGCTTTGGGCAGGGAGAGTCCTCTGGGGAGAATGTGGTCAGGCAGACTGGTGGAGGAGGGAATAAGATAGTGTGCTGGGCAGGGGGACAGCAGGTACAGAGACTTTGGAGGAAGATGGTCAGAGTGGAGCAGAAAGGGCTCCAACTCAGAAAGACCCCCCTTTCAGACCAGTGGGGACTCCTGCTGGTTTAAGCCCCTTCCTACTCTCTCCTCGGCCCCACCCCTATAAAGGCATGTGCCTTAAAGGGACCTGGACCCTCCAACACCACCCCTGATCGCTTGAAGTGGAAAGACCGCAGGGAAACCAGCTAAGGCTCTGGTTCCATTTTATCCAATGCTTCCCTCCTTCTGGCAGTTCTTGCTTGAGCTCTTGACCTTGGAAGTTTTTCATCTGAGCTAGAGAAGGGGACAAAGGAAAGGAACATTTTGGAGTGTTGAGCACGTGTGTAATAATCTCTGCTGTGTATTGAGCACTGGTATGTCGTCATCATAACAATGCTATGGAGTGGGTACTTCCTGGAGAGGAACCTGAGGCAAAGGGAACTCAAGTCACTTATCCAGGCTATCTGACTGCTGGGCGGCAGAGCAGGATCTGAACCCAGGCAGTCTGGCCTCAGAGCCCGCACCTTCAACCTCTGTATTGTGTCTCTCTGAGAATGGGGTAATACAAAGACAGTTTGTAGATGTGCTTAGCACCCTGTTTGGCGTATGCATAAGTGCTCTTAAACTTCAGCCCCCCTTTTTTTTAAAGATTTTATTTATTTATTTATTTATTTATTTTTATTTTTTAAAGATTTTATTTATTTATTTGACAAAGAGAGACATAGTGAGAGAGGGAACACAAGCAGGGGAATGGGAGAGGGAGAAGCAGGCTTCCCGCAGAGCAGGGAGCCCGACGTGGGGCTCGATCCCAGGACCCCGGGATCATGACCTGAGCCAAAGGCAGACACTTAACGACTGAGCCACTCAGGCGCCCCTTATTTATTTATTTAGAGAGCACACGAGCAGGTGGAAGGGCAGAGGGAGAGGGAGAGAGAGGATCTCAAGTACACTCACACTAAGTACGAGGACGGAGCCCAATGTGGGGCTTGATCTCGTGATCCTGAGATCATGACCTGAGCCAAAATCAAGAGTCTGGCGGTTTACTGACTGAGCCACCCAGACGCCCCAGGCTCTAGCCCTTCTAATATTACCATTCTTAATATGAACTTAATATATGCAAAACCCCCATGTTGAATGTGTGAAAACCAGGGCTCAGAAAGGTTGGGTCACCCACCCAGGGTCCCACAGCCTTAAGTGGTAATAAGATTCTGAGCCTCCTCCTCCCACAGGCCTCTCTAGAAGCCCCTAGTTCTCCACCCTGGCACTCAGCATCTAAAACCCAGCCGGCTGGTGTCAGCCACGGGAACCTTTCTTTCTCTGAAAGCCGGGCCTCCTGCCCTGCTCCCCTCCTCCCTTGGGGCTGGCCTGATTTTCATTTGACTTATTTAAGGCCGGGGCCCAATGTGCGGCCCCTATTAGGGCCGATCCATTTCTTCTTGTCACCGAAGCCTGCAAGATGGATCAGCCCCATTTTTCATCCCTTCTTTTGGGGACTTGCCAGGGCTGTGCAGTGTCATTTCTCTTGTTTAATATGTGTGAGGCCATTTGTCAAAATTCTGGCCACTACACTGCCCCTGTCCCCACCCCAGGCACCAGAGAGGAGACCAGCTTTGAGGCCAGACAGTGTCAGCCTCTGTCTCCCCGCCCAGCAGAGCAAAACAGGCCTCGGGGGCTTGGGAGGTTGGGGGATCAGAGAGGCCCAGCTGAAGTTGGGCACCAGCTTCTGGGAGGGACACCTGCACAGGAAGGAGAAGGTTCCTTGGTTGGGAATCAGACAGCCTGGGAGCAGACCCCCACCCGGACCTTTGCCAGCTGCGGACTCACACCAGGTCACTCAGCCTCCCCGTGCCTCAGTATCCTCATCTGTAAAATGAGGATGGCCTGAGTTTCTACTCATGGGGCTCTTGCGAGTAGTGTGTCAGCATTCTCTTCATTTAGAACACATCACCCTAAAACAAAAATGTGTTATTTTCTCTTATGGTGTAGTGGGTTGACTGGGCTTAGCTAAGTTGTCCTTGCTCAAGGTCTTCCATGACGCTTCAGTGGGATGTTGGCCAGGTGGCATCATCTGGGGCATGGCCGGGCAGGGTGTCCTAACTGACCCCTCCCAGCACTGGCTGTGGGTGCCCGCTGGGGGCTGGGGGCTCAGCTAGGCTGTCAGCAGGAGCGGCTTCTTGCAGGGAGCAAGCATTCCAAGCCATCTGAGCAGAAGCTACAAGTTTATTTTATGACCTTGTCTCAGGAGGCACGCTGTCACTTCTGGTGCATTCTGTTGGTCGAGAGCAAGTGATGGGGCCAGATTCAAGGTGAAGGGGCCGCACGAAGCATGAACCTTAGGAGGTGAGGCTCCGGGTGGGGGCATCTCTGAGGAGGAGCTACGATGAGGACCGTGTGGAATAAGGCGCATGAGGTGCTTAGCACAGAGGATGTGCTCCACGAATGTTCCTGTTAGAGGTGAACAACTCAGCCTCTCAGTGTATTCATCTCTGGGGTAGGTAGTAGTAATACGTGTTTCATAGGGTTGTTGGACGGACTACCTGGGACCAAGCTCTTAAAGCGCTTGGGACACAGTAAGTGCTCCTAAGTGGTGGTGATTCTAAGTGGTGACAATGACACTGAGCCTTTGGTAATGCTGCTCTCACTTGCTGGGAGGCACGTGCCCCGAATGTCCATGCAATGACACCCGGTGGGCGTGCAGGCAGCCCCTTGCCATCTGTGCTCTGGGCTCCACCTGCCCTGGCCGTGCCCTCCCGTCCCTGCCTGACTCCCCGCTTTGGCCCTAAGCCTCGGAACCCCATCCTCGCCTGAGCCCGGGGACCCTCCAGCCCTCCTGCCTGCCTTTTTATCCCCCCAGCTCTGTGTCTCAGCTCCCTGAGCTGTCTGGTCCTGCCGTGCTAACTCCCATGGAGGGGTTACCATGCCCAGATCAGGGACCAGGACACAGCCTCAGAAACAGCAAGACCCAGGTTGCACAGTTAGTCCAGGGGCTGCAAACTGCATGCAGCCCAGGGCCCCTAGATGTTTTGTGTCAACTGCCACGGTGTTAGATAAAAGATGTATTTGGGCGCCTGGGTGGCTCAGTTGGTTAAGCGTCTGCCTTGGGCTCAGGCCATGATCCCAGGGTCCTGGGATCAAGCCCTGTATCGAGCTCCCTGCTTGGGGGGAAGCCTGCTTCTCCCTCTGCCCTCCCCCCTGCTCATGCTTGCTTGCACGCTCTCTTTCTCTCTCTCACACACGCACACAAATCTAAAAAAAAAAAAAAACCTATTAAAATTACAATGTTTAAAAAAAATAAAAGATGTATTTGTTTTTAACATCTAAAAAGGTAAACATTTTGCATAAAAATCCAAGTTTGGGGCTTGTACTTACTGTCGCCTTGTACTTTCCCCGCATCATCATCCACCGGACCCTGCAGGAGTTTGAGTTGTGAACCCGGCGTGGAAGGTCAGCCTGGCAGTTTTCCTGGCAATGGCAAGAACGTAGAAAGCTAGTCACTTTGTTGTTCTGTTGAATTTGATCAAAATGGAGAAAGATTTTAAAAATGGCCCCTCCTACCACAACACACACAGCGAAACCCCAGTCCTGAGCATTCAGTCCGCAGACGGGGGTAGGAGAGCATCAGGGAGTTGTAGCTTTATAAGAGCTAGAAGCCCAGAGAGGTTAAGCAGTTCGGCACAGGTCACACAGCAAAGAGTAGCAAGTTGGGCCAGTACCGAGGGGGGTGGTGCCTCTCTATTCACCTCTGAAACCCTACCTGTGTGAAGTCAATGGCCTCACTGCTATTCCCCTTTACCCCCTTCCAGTCTCCACAACCCTGGAAACAGAAGACTAGCCTCTTCCCTCTCGCAGGACCCTAGGCCGCCCTGCCCTCTCTGCAGGCCTTAGATGGCCTTTCAGCGGATTGATCCCTCAGGGGTGGGGGGATTCTGCTGCCGTGACCATCGAAGGACCTTGGCCCCAGAGAGCCCCTGGAGAGGGTGTGTTGCTTATGTCACTGCTGAGAGGCTGAGTGGTCAGCAGGAAGCTGGAAGCTCTCCCTCTTTCTCATGTCCCCCAAGGCAGGGGGCTCTGGCCTCCCTTTGTCTAAGACCAGGGAGGGGAAGGAAAGGCGTGGCTGCCCAAGGGTGCCTGCTAGACTGGCCGGGCCCCCAGGACCTCCCATCGTCAACTCCTGGTCCCATCGGGTCTGGGGCACTGAGCGTGGCTTGGACCGAGCATTTGTGTCCTGTCCTGCACTGTGACTCTCTGTCCATCTGTCCTAAATGAGGACTAGGGCTGCCTCCCTCGGGGGTCAGTTAATAGCCTTCCCACCGAGCAGGGCCTGTAGCGGATTGCAAGGTGGTTTCTATGCATCTCTGGATCTGGCCCCAGCATCCCCCCTGCCCTGCAGTGCAGCTCCCAGAGGACAAAGTGGTTGACAGCCACTCTGTCCAGCCTGTCACCCTCCCCTTTCCTCCCCACAGTGTCCACTCTGCTCTTGGCTCCAAAAACCAGGCCAACCACCCACGTACCCGCTCAGAAGCGCAAGCTGCAAACACCAACAGGTGTTAGAGCCTCGAGGTTTTCAAACTGTGCCCTGCGTGGGGGCCCAGAGGGGTGTTGGGATGAAGCACAGCAGGGAGGATGGAGACTCGTGGATGCAACCCTGAGCCCCCCAACCACATGAAAACCAGTACAGTGTTTTTATATCTGTTTGTTCAGTCTGTTTTTATCGTGTCTGTATTTCTTCATTCTACAAATAGTTACTGAGCACCTCCTATGTGCCAGGCATTGTTCTAGGTCCTAAGGATAGAGCAGTGAACAAAACAAAGCTCCTGTTTTCATGAAGCTGAAGTTCTGGTATGGGTGGGAAGACAATCAAAAACCAAATAATCGGGCCTACCACTTCTGGGAAGATGGAGTAGACATACTTCTCCCTATTCTTTCTGCTAAGTACAACTAAAATCCTGGAACATTAGCCATAAAGCAAGCGTAAGAAGATGCTGAAAGGTAGACAGAAGACAGTAGGCTGATCAGGGACCAAGAGACAGTACACTGGTGAGTCCTTTTTGTCTAGTGCATCCCAGTTTGGAAATGAAGACGTCAGCAATCCAGCAATACCAAAAGGCGCGCATGCGCACACACACACAAACACACACCCCCCCACCAAAAGTCTGCTTTCTGTAGCCAAAAGACCAGGAAAGGGGCAGCCTACCAAGAGAGAAAACTTAGCAGTAGCTGCTCTCAATAGTCCTACATCACAGAAAACAAACCAACAGTTTGACCCCCCACTCATGCAAGCTTAGATTCACCTCACCAGGCTGTCATGAGGCACCTCACCGGCTACGGGGATAGCAGAGTAGGGAGCCGGGACTGTCACTTTGCTGGAACAGTAACAAGACCCACCCATTCCCGAGTGGCAGTGGAGGTCACATGGGGAGCCGGGACCCCTGCTCCCACCAGGTGGTATCACAACTGAACGTTTCCCCCTGAGACTGGGAACACCACTCTTAGTACAGTGCTGGAAGTTCTCGCCCGTACAGTAAAGCATGAAAAGTAAATAAAAGGCATAGAGATTGGAAAGGAAGAAGTAAACCATACTTATTTGCAGATGACATGATTGCCTATGTAGAAGAATCCAAGAGATCTATCAAAAAATGCCTAGACCTAATATACGAGCTCAGTACAGTCTTGGTATACAAGAGAAAAACCACAAAATCAATTATATTTCTTTTTTTTTTAAGATTTATTGACTTTATAGAGCATGTAAGTGCGTGTAAATGGGGGGAGGGGCAGAGAATCTTCAAGCAGACTCCCCACTAAGTGTGGAGCCTGACTCAGGGCTCGATCTTATGACCCGTGAGATCATGACCTGAGCCGAAACCAAGAGTCAGATGCTCAACCAACTGAGCCACCCAGGCACCCCAATCAATTTTTTAAAAAGATTTATTTATTTGAGAGAGAGGAAGAGAGAGAGCACAAGCAGGGGAAGGGCAGAGGGAGAAGAAGAGGAAGAGAATCTCAAGCAGACACCCTGCTGAACGTGGAGCCTGAAGTGGGGCGCTATCTCAAGATCCTGAGATCATGGCCTGAGCCAAAACCAAGAGTCAGATGCTCAGCCGATGGAACCATCCAGGTGCCCCGGTGCCCCCAATCAGTTATATTTCTAATAAACTAGCATTGAACAGTTGGACAACAAAACTAAAAATACAGTACCGTTTGCACTGAAAAAAGTGAAACGCTTCATCATAAATCTAACAAAACAGCTGTAGGACTTGCATGCTGAAAACCACAAAATGGCAATGAAAGAAATCAAAGAAGATGGAAATAAATGGAGCGATACACCATGTTTGTGGCAAAGATATCAGTTCCCCTCAAGCTGGTATACAGGTTTCATGCAATTCCTATTAAAATCTCAGCAAGATTTCTTGTAGGTATAGATAAGAGTATTCTACAATTTATTATGAAAGGCAAAGGAACTAGAAGAGCTAAAACAGTTTTGAAAAAGAAGACTAAAAGTGGGAGGAATCAGTCTATCCAATTTCAAGACTTAATGTATAGTTACGTAGTCTAGACAGTGTGGTATGGGTGAAGGGATACACAGAGATCAATGGGACAGAATAAGGGACCCAGAAATAGACCCACACAAATAGGCCTAACTGATATTTGACAAAGATGCAAATCCATTCAGTGGAGGTCGGGGGTAGCCTTTTCAACAAATGGTGCTGGAACTATGGGACATTCAGAGACAAAAGAAAAAAAAGTCAATCTTGATCTAAACTCCACACCTTGTGTAAAAATCAACTCAAAATGGGTCGTGGACCTAAATGTAAATTGTAAAACCGTAAAATCTTTAGAGAAAAATAGAAAATCTTTGGGATCTAGACATAGGCAAAGAGGTCTCAGATTTGATATCAAATGGGTCAAAAGCATAAATGGAAAATTTGATCAATTGGATGTCAGCAAAATGAAATGCTTGCCCTGTGACAGACCTTGTAAAGACGTTGGAAAACAAGTTACAGAGGAAGAAACCATTTGTAAACCACCTCTCTGACAAAGGCCTAGTATTTAGGATCTCTACAAACACTCAAAACTCAACAGTGAGCAACAATAGCAGCAAAACAATCCAGTTAGAAAGTGGGCAGAAGAACATGAACATATTTTGCCAAAGAGGATAAACAGATGGCAAGTAAGCAACTGAAAAGATGTTCAACACCATTAGCCATTAGGAAAATGCAAATGAAAACCACAACGAGGTGTTACTACACATCTATCAGAATCGCTAAAAAAAAAAAAAAAAAGTGACAACATGACATGCTGGTGCAGATGTGGAGAAACTCCCTGATATAAGGGAACAAATGGTTGATACACACAGCAACCGGGAGGACTCTCCAGAGAATTACCCCGAGTGCGAAAAGCCAATCCCCAAAATACGTGCTGTGTGATGCCATTTGTGCCTCATTCTTAACATGACAAAATTAGAGAAACGAAGAACTGATTACTGGTTGCCAGAGGTTGGGAGGGGAGGGGGTGTGGCTGTAAAATGGCAAGAGGAGGGATCGTTGTGGTGATGGATGGAGCTGTTCTGTATCTTGACTGTATCGGAGTCGATATGCTGGCTGGGGACTATCTTTGCAAGATGTTACCACTGAGGGAAACTGGGTAAAGGGTACGTGGATCTCTCTGTATTATTTCTTACAACTGCATGTGAATCTATAATTACCCCAAAATAGCAAGTTTCATTTAAGAACAAAGAATGATAAATAGGAAGAAAAGCTACAGGAGAATTACAGGGTGTGGCGAGGGCTGAGATGAAATTGAACAGGGGTGTGTGTGACAGGGAGAGATGCTCCTTCTCTGGTTGGGTCATCAGACTTGGGAGTTGGGACCTGCTCCTAGATAAGATTCCTGATCGTAAAGATTAGAAGTTCACTTTAAAACTAAGCTGTGTAAAAGAGAGGAGTTTATAGAAAGTAATTGTACAAGAACTTGGGTTGCCAACGACAGACACCCAATTCGAACTGGCTTAGGGAAAGAAAACATCCGATAAAAGAATTTGGGCTCCCATAACTGAAAAGTCCAGGGATAATGGCTTCAGCGCAGGGATCTAGCTCCTTTTTCATGGCTCTGCTTTGAGTCGGCCTCCTCAGCAGTTTGCATAGTGGCAAGCCAGTTCCCAGCAGCTCCAAGCTCAAATCCCACCAGCTTGGCACCCCGGGTGAAATACGTACAAGAGTCCTGGGATCGAGTCTCATTAGCCTGACTTGGGTGTCATGTGCCCATCCTTGAACCAATTACTGTGGCCAGAGGGAAGCTGATGCTCTCATTGGCCAGGTGTTGGCCATGTGATCACCCTTAAAAGTTGGGGGTGAGGCCAGCTCCACACAAACCACGTGGCCTGAGAGGAGGGGAGCACTGGGCCCTTAACAGGAAGGATGCTGGTCAGGCAAAACCAACGTACGTATCCTCGTGGAATCCCAGGAAAAGCCTGCTTCTTTATTCTCTAGCCTCACGTTCTGAATTTCCACCTCTGTAGTTCAAACACACATCCTTCTTTGAACTAGTCTTGAGTTTCATTGCTTAGAGGAGAGAGTATCTGATTGGGCCAACTTTGGTCAGATGCCCAGCCCTCATCCAATCATCTATGAGCAGGGGGGTGGGGTCACCTCCTGGACTCTTTGATGGACAGGGCAGTTCTAAGACGGGCCAGGTGGACCCCATCGCTGTCTATTACAGATACTCAAGAGCTTCTGGGAGGCCTAAATTAGCTCCTTATCATGAAAGAACAAGGAATCCATGAACGGTTTTGGCAATAAGGGACAGGTGATGATAGGGGATCCCTGTGAGAAAGGCTGAATCTTCACACTTCCCCTTGCTTTCCTTCTGGGTGGCCTGGGGCTGATAAAGAGAACAGTGGGTGTGGGAGGTAGGCTGCACTGGCCTTGAGGAATGCATGGGTGGTGATGGTGAGAGACCCAACGGTTGGCTGGCAGAAGGGGAGGCTGGATGCTCTGAGACAGGGCAGTGGCACTGAGCTCTTGATTCGGAGGAAACCAGTCATCAGGGCAGAGACTGGGGAGCATGGACCCGGAGACCAGACTGTGTGTAACTAACTGGAGTCAGGCGGGTCCCCACTCCTGGTTCTAAATGTTACTGCGTAGTCTTGGTCAGAGGAATTAGGCGGGAGGCCACTTCTAGAATGGACACTGGGTCAGAGAAGACCAGCACCCTGGCCAGCTGATCTCCTAGCCCCACACTACCCTTCCCTACTTTCCAGTTGTGGATAGGACAGATCCTCCGGCTCTGGCTGGCTCCACATCCATATCAGGTGAGTGCAGCTAAGAGTCACCAGCGGTGCTTGGAGGAAGGGTGGAGGAGAACGCCACACGGGTCATGATAACTTAATCTCTCAGAGGGAGAGTTTGGAAATGAAGCCAGACAGAAGTGGGTAGTAAGAATGTTGAAACTGCTGATGGTAGTAATGACAGCAAACCTTTCTTGAGGGCCCACTCTGTGCGCCAGGGCACTGTTCTGAGATATTTTGAATGCCCATCTCCTTTAATCCCTGCAACAATGTTGTAAGCTGGTGCTGTTGTTATGTCCATTAAAATGGTAGAAGTAAGAGGCAGAGAGGTTAAGCATCTTGCCCAAGGTCACACATGAACAGAGGTAATTTAACCCCCATGGACAGCAGCTTTTAGGGTGTCTGCCCCCCATCTTCTCAATCATCAACTCCCAACTAATTGCACTCTCCCTCACTCCAGCATCCCAGACCTCCTGCAGTCTGTGGACTGTTCCCTACTGCCTCGCACCTCTGCACCTTTGCACATGCCCTTCCCTCTTCCTGGCATGCCCTTCCCTTCCCCACCCCCCTGGCAAACTCTCGCTCCTCCTCCAAGAGCCCATGCAAGCCTAGTTGTGTTCTGGTGACCTTCCCTGAGGCTGGCCCCCGTGGATGGAAGGTCTCGCTCTTTTCTTGCCTCCCCGTAATGAATGCTGTCGTATCTACATCACAGTGTACAGATTGAGTGGAGCAAGGGCCTCGTCTTAGTCTTCTCTGTGGTAGCACCTGCTCCAGACTGGCCCAGATCAGAGGACGCAGCTGGGCAGGGTGAATGCATGTCCGCTGGCGGTGGCGGGGGGGGGGGTTTCCCTGTCCCCTGCCCACCCTCACTGTGGCACCTCTCTCATCTCTTGGCAGCCTGGCGTGGGGCTCCTTTACCTGCTGCATGGCGGCCTCTGTCACCACACTCAACTCCTACACCAAGACGGTCATTGAGTTCCGGCACAAGCGCAAGGTCTTTGAGCAGGGCTACCGGGAGGAGCCAACCTTCATAGACCCTGAGGCCATCAAGTACTTCCGGGAGAGGTCAGTGCACATGGGGTCACCTCTGGCCATCACTGGGAATCCAAAGCCCAGGGTTTGGCCTCAGTGGTCATAGGGCTCCAGTAAAAAACTAGAGTGATCTGACAGAAGCATCTTGGGGAGGTAGTGGGGTAGAAGGGAGATGCTGGGTGAGGCAGAGTTTGGACCCCACTGTGTTAGAATTTCTGGGACATTTTGATGTTTTATGGGACGTGAGGTTGCCTTATGATCAGAGCCTGAGAAACCAAGAAGAAAACTGAGTCTCAGTGTTTGCTATTTAGCCCCATGCTTGTTAGAACCATGTCTTCTTAGGGGCATACAGAGAACGAACCAAGGTCCCCTTCTTGGGCTCTGTCACAGCATTGGGTGAAAAGGGGACCCAGCAGTGGGATTGTTGATGATTGCTGGATGAGGAGGTCTCCTCAAGGCCAGGGACTACATCTGATCACCTGAGTCCTCAGAGTCCAGTTGGGAATAGAAGAAGTGACAATAAATTGTGTGTGTATGAATGGATGGATGAATGGATGGATGGATGCATGGTTGGGTACATGTATGTATGTATGGTTGGGTGGGTGGATGGATGGATGGATGGATGGATGGTTGGGCATATGTATGTATGTATGTATAGTTGGGTGGGTGGGTGGGTGGATGGATGGATGGATGGATGGGTGGAAGGATGGATAGATGAATGAATGAATTCATGCATGCATGGATGAGTGCATGCATACATGGATGGATGGGTGCATGGATGGATGATGGATAATGGATGAAGGACAGACAGGCAGATACTTAGCATATTTCCTGGGACCACCTCCTAAATAAACTACCCATACCCAAGTCCTTATCACAGTGTCTGCTTCTAGGGGAGCTGACTGGATATGCAATAATGCCTTTCAATGGCAGGGAACTAGAAGGTTGTCAGGACTGATGACAGAGTCTGAGGAGGAAAAGGGGGAAGGAGGCTGCAGAGCTGGGCAGCATTGAGGAGCTGGACTCTCTGTGGGACAGTGGAAGGGTTTTAAGCTGAGGAGTCACATGATGGAGGCCACACAGGGACCTCTCTCTGACTGCTGCAGACCCCGTTGTCTCTCCTGTGCCATGTGGGTCTCCTTTCTGTCCCTTGAACACTGCAAGCTCACTCCCTCTTGGGGCCTTAGCACTTGCTATGCCCTTTCCTGGAGTACTCACCTGGCTGGCTTACTCGGGTCTCAGCTTGAACGTCATCTGCTTGGAGAGGCCTTCCTTAATCACTCGGTCTAAATTTGCCCCATGCACTGTAGTCACTATTTTTTCAGAGCACCTACACAACCTGACCTTATTCTGTTTATGTTGGATACGTTCATAGGCTGTGAGCTCCATGATAGAGGGTTTCGCTGTCTTGCTCCCTGCTGTATTCTGAGCACCTGTGACTAGGCCAGGCACCTAGTAGGTGCTTTTTTATTTTTCTTTGGGTAACCGACTGAATTCTTCTCCCTGGGGACCTCAGGCCTGGTTGCCTCACACCCTTTCAGCTCAACCTTGACCATCATCGGGCAGATTCAGCTTCCCAGCACCCCCACGCCACAGTCCCAGGTCAGGTGTCTAGTCTGGGGCCAGGCAGCCGTGGCGGGGGAGCCCAGACTACCCAGGCATACAGGGCCGCCTCGCCCCTGGCTGTGGACAGAGCATGCTCACTAGGAAGGTGGCAATGGCCAGCATAGGACGGGGCCCGCAGTGGGCACTCAGGAAACGTTTATAGCATCCATATACACAGCGCGATGTCTAAAACCACCCCTTAACACTGCATCCTCAGCTGTCCCCTCGGCTGCGGGAGAGCCTGGGGCATCCGAGGGCAACCTTGTTTTGCTGAGGCAGAAGACAGGACCTCTTTGTACCTCATCAGCAAGAAGTTGCTGTTTGCTGGTGCCCTGGTTGGAATGGTCCCTAACAGCTCAGGCCCCAGCCATGTGGGGGCAGATGAATGGTTCCCAGCATATGTGCAGAATATCACTTTACACGTTCATAACTTGAACATTATGCAGAGGTTCATCAAATTTTATTTCCCTTCCTCTCTGAGGAGAGCATTTCAGCTTAGCTGGGCTGTTCTAATTTTTTTTTTTTTTGGTGCCTTCGTTACAAAGCTCAGCGCATGTGGATCTGTCCCAGCACAGGTTTGCAAGTGGCCCAGCAGCAGCAGGGCTGAAATTCTACAGTGGCCAGTGTCCCCAAAACTGCAGCCACGGACACCAGGGGAGAGGTCTGAGGGGCCCACCTGCCTAGATTTCCTCCTCCTTGGGGGATGGGCAGTGCCGTGGAAGGGGCAGAGGCTTGGGGAAAGCCTCAATCTGAGTGTGTGGGTTTTCCAGACCTGTGGCTTCACTGCTGTGTGATTTGGGGCAAGGCACTGAGCCTGTCTGGGCCAGTGTCCTCTGACCCCCAGCAGGAGAGCCCGGAGCCGTCCGCGTCCTGGGAAGTCACACTTTGATAACCCAGGTAATGTGCTGGGTACAGTACTGCATTTTGTGTCTGTGAGTCTGTTTCTTCTGCCACTGATGTGACATATAAAGCTTGGTAACGATTAGGACGATTAGCTTAGGAGACGGCATTTTAGGCGTTAAGAATCCAATATCCATATTAATAACCACAGCAGACATATGGGGCCTGCCGCATGCCAAGCACTCTTCTGTCGGCTCCAGATGTGACTCAGTGAATTCCACCACACTTCTGCGAGGTAGTAGGTACTAGTGTGTCCCTGTTTTATAGATGCAAAATCAAGGCACAGAGAGGTGAAGTGACTTGTCTAAGGTCACACAGCTGGTAAGTGCCAGAGTTGGGATGTGAAGCCGGCCACAGTCATTCTCGTGAGGCATGGCCTCTCAGGACCTGTCGGCAGTCTCTGCCTGGCACTGAGGTGGGAGCTGGGCTTGCAGGGTAAATGAGGGGAGCCTGCTGAGGGTCACAGTGTGAGGGTGGGTGCGGTGCCCTGGGAGACGGTGCAGGGTCTCCCAGCCGTGCCCGCCATTCCTGTCCACGGATCTGTGGCTCCCACTTCATCCAGGCCTCCCTCTGTGCTCCGGACTGAGGACAGGATGCCTCCCTCTGGGGGCTGATGGAGCTGGGAGGGCCTGTCTGCCGCCACACACCACCCCACTCCTACTGGAGTTTTCTCTTGGGGAGCCTGATGCAGGTCTCAGGACTAGGTGGGCAGATTCTGAACAGTTTTCAGGGGTTTTGAAATGCAGGTGTGTGTGTGTGCGCACGCATGTGTGCATGGGAAGGGGCCAATGTACATGCATGTGGAGCAGGGGTGGGGATCCTACCCCCCTGACTCTGAGCAGCCTTGCCGGCTCAGAGAAATGTCTGGAACTAAGCACTCCCCAGTCACCCTGCCTGCCATCCCCAAGGAGGGTGTCTTAATGGGGCCTCCTGAGGGGAGGGTCGGAAGCTGCTGAATGAAAGGTAAACATTTGCAGACCCGGCTTTCTTGAATGCTTAATGTTCGGATGTGCTTTAACAACTGGTGGAGGAAAGCCAGAGCTGTTGGATTGGACCCCAGCAGGAATTCAGCTGCATATCCGCCTCTCTGGGGGAAGCCGCGGGGTGGGAGAGCAGAAGTCCTGGAGCTTCCCGGGGGGGGGGGGGGGGGGGGGGGGGGGGGGGGGGGGGGGTTACTCCTGCTCCTCTGGTAGCCTCCCCCCGGGGGATCAGATCGCCGGCCTTCACCTTGCTCTGCAGCACGTCCCACTCTCTGAACTTACCTGTTAATTCATTTACTGCCTTGTCTGTGCCTGCCTCCTTCCCGTGTGCATACCGCCAGAGAAAGTGGGGAACAGTCTCTGGTTTCCACTCAGTCCTGGCACCTAGCACCTCAGGGGCTCAATAAGTTATGTTACTAACTTTCCGTAATAATCACATGTTACTCACGATGCCGAGCTGGACTGAGCTTCCTATGGTGCAGGCGCTGTTCCTGGGCCTGGCCTGTGTGCTCATTTAACCGTGGATGCGCTCGTTAAGAAATTGACTGGGGTTGAAATTAACTCTGCAGTTTACTAGCTGTGGGTCCCCAGGTAGGTCACTTCCCCTCTTGCAGCCTCCGTTTTCCTGGCTGGAAAATGGGCATCCTTCCTCGCAGTTTTGTTTTGAGGATTACATGAGATGATGCAGTGAAGTTTTGGTTACAAAACTGGGGGTCCCCCTTTCCCTAACCACACCCCTGCCAGTAACCTCCCTCTGTACTGGGCAAGGAAGACACACTCCCTGCCCGAGAAAGGGGCAAAGCACATACTGCAAGCTGGTGGCCCTTGGAGAATCCTGCCGAAAGATGTGCTTTGTTTGGCCCCCATAGTGATTTAAAAATGTTTGAATTTTGGCTGAGCTTTAAGAATCAGGAGATTTTGTGTTAAAACGTCAAGGTTTTTTCTTCTCATGAGAAAGCTGAGGGTCTGGCTGCACTGGGCCCCCGCTCTCACATGGTGTCGGTGGGCTGGAGCGAGTAGCATCTGCCCTGGGGGTCCCCCAGGCTCACCCATCACCCACCCCGCCCCCAGCTCGGGCTCTAGTGAGCGCAGCAAGGTACCACCGGGGTCTCCTGGAGGTGACGGCAGGCCCAGGGCCCAGGCCCACCCCAGGGCAGCTGGAGGATAAAAGAGCTTTCAGAGATGAGACCCTTGAGCCAAGTTTTTAGAGACACGTGCAGCACTTGCCAGCCAGATGGGCAGCGGGTGAGAGAAGGTGTTCTCAGGCCCAAGCGGCAACATGGGCGAAGGCCCGGAGGGGGAGCATACAAGTGGATTTAGGAAAATCTGAGCAGTTTGGTTGATTTATGAGTGGGAGTTGGACCTGAGTCTCTGATCTCTCTCATCCTCCCACAGTGTTGGGGTGGGGGCTGGCAGCCCCAGAGAATTGAGTATTACCGGCTTTAGACCCGTGGAGTAGGAACCCTCCCCAGGCCTCCTTCCCGGGTCGCACGCAGCCCTCCCTGGGCCTCAAGACGGACGTGGAGGAGCCAGACCCTGAGCCGGGGGAGATGGGCACAGACTTAAAGGATTCCTACACCCTCGAGGGCTTGAGCCCCCCCTTGCCCATCTCCCTGCCTGGTGCAGAGGGGGGCTCTCTGCTGTTTGCTCTCCTGTCTGTTGTAGGGAGACTCTTGGAAGGGCCTGTCTCCACTTTGTCCCCTCTCTCTCACAACACAACCCACTGCCCCAAACAGCTCCCAGGGGCCCTGACCCCCTGCACACACCCTCCTCCCTCAGTCCCTTGGCCACTCCTCCCCTCCCCTTCTTCTATTAAATGGCGATGCTCCCAGGGCCCTTTCTGGGCCCTCCTCTGTCCTCATTTGACACGAGCCTCAGTGGCCATATGTGTGCCAGGGTTCCCACATTCTTAGTCCATCCCAGACCATCTGACTCCATATCTATCTGCCTCTTTGTTGCTTCTACTTTGGATTCTTAAAAGCATCAAAACCTAGCATGGCCAGGACCGACTCACGATGGTCTCCTCCAAACCCAGGCCTATTGCCACGTCTCTTTGCCCCCCTGTGGTCCTGTGCATGCGAGCTGGGCCCCTGCGAGCCCTATGTGCCTTCCCGCATCTGGCCTTACCCCTCCCATCTGCGCCCCCTCCCCAGCAGGATGCCTCTTCACTGTGCTACTAGGCTTAGGGCCCCTCTGCCCCCAGCTTTCTGCCTAAAACACTGCAGCGATTTCCCATGGTTCTGGGACAGCTTCTCACCACCATCGATGTGGCCCAGCCACCACCTAGCCTCACTGAGGACCCTGGTCCCGTTCCTGGGCACAGCACCTCCTGGACCCTCGTGGTCCCCTAGCGGGTGGTTCTGTCTGTGAGTAGCCACTAGACCGCTGTCCTTTCTGCCTAGAGTGCCCCCCACTCTGCCTTGCTGACATTCAGCCTTCAGCTGGTGCCTCCAGCATCGACCCTGAGCCGGACAGACCCCCCTCTGTCCTGTAACAGCCCCATGAACTGTCCCCCACCCACCACCCTCAGCTCTAACCCTGCAGTTCCTTGGCAAGGTCCATGGGACAGGGACCCATGTCCACTCCCCTATTTCATTCCCCACTAGGGTGATGGATGGAGACAGTGATGAAGAACAGACAGGAAAGCCTCTTGGAAGGAGCCTCTTGGGCAGGTCACTGGCCAGTCGGTTAGGCCAAGTGACCTTTGCTCTCTGGGAGCTGCCAGTGGTCTTGCTCGTGTGACCGGTTTCCCAAGCCAAGCTCAACAGCACCACGCCTCAGGTGTGCCCACCTCCTTGTGGGCCGAGGAAGGAGCTTTGGAGATAGACCGAGTCTTGAGGCTTTCACGCATCGTAGGAGCCCCCGAGAGGCTGTGGAAGGTGGGGTGGGGATCCCACATGTGCTCATGATTATTTGTTTTTCTAAGTCGCAATTTCCCACCCATGTAGTTCTGAAAATAATCTCAAGGTGCTCCTATCTAGAGGTCTCAGTTAAAAACCCAGTATTGGAGAAATGGGAGAGAAAACTGCACGGAGCAATCAGGGAGGGCATTGATAGCATGGATATTTATCTTCTCTGTTATTTTCCCCACATGTTTCATATCATGATGATATTACTCATAAGACAGGAAGAGCAACAACAACAACAAAAGCATCTTTTAAAAAAAACCCATTTATCTCCTCCTGTCTTGGAATAGCACTTTTGATACGATGTTGTGGAATCTTAATTTTCTACTTATAGTCATTGATTTGCCAGCATTTCTTTTAATTCCAGCCTGTATTCCATTGCAAATGGATCATTTCAAAATCACTGTGTCCTTTGTCCTCTCTGACCGTCCCCTAGATAATATAGCCTCTGAGACGTGTTCGGTCACAGCACCCTCTCGTCTGTTTCTGCTTTCATGGCCTGATTATTACTTCTCAGTGACGCTGTGCCCTCTCTCACTCTTTGTGGGGGGTCCTTTGAAAATCGCCGTGTATTCTGGAGAGCAGTGCAGCGGCATCCAGAGATGAGAGGTGGCCCCGTGGAGACTGTGGGACCCTCGGCCGGCCAACATGGCGGGCGGGGAAAGCCAAAAGCGCAGATGGGCCCTTGCGTGGAGAACCCTCAGAGGGAAGCGGGAGAACATCTGGGAGGAATGGCGGCTCTCTGAACTCCCACGTTTTCTCCTAAACACCAGCCAGCTGGAGGGGACAGAGAAGTGGCGGGGAGTTGGCGAGGGGGTTCTCCGGGTGCCCTCCAGCCCCACCATCACTGTGGCCAGCTCTTTGGTGTTGCCCGTGTGTGGCTGGGACCGAGGGGAGGGCACTGGAGGCCTGGGTCTGCTGGGCCACAACCTAGGACGCCCAGGGCAACGGGGCCGAAGCTCAGCGGAGCCCCACACATGCCCGAAGCCGAGGGTCTAGCGCCTGGCTCCTCTGTGATCCCCGGCCAACAGCCTCACCCGCCCGGGAACCTGTGAGCATGCAGACTCTCAGGCCCGGCCCCAGACCTGCTCAACCGGACCAGCCGCTCCGTGACTGGTGAGCAGTGTCAAGCTCAGGAAACGTCAGGCTGGGGGACAGAACAGGGGCTCAGGAGGTGGGCGTGGCCAGCGGATGAAGGAAGGCCCCCTACCTGCCACCCAGGACCACTCCCAGCGTGGCCCCCCAACCAGCGGCCACCTGCAGACATCCACAGTGACGTGAGGACAGGAGTTGTGGGAGTTTGGAAGCTTTCACAGCAAGCTGAAATGGCTGGGACATCAAGCTTGCTTTCGTATGTGGGTTTTCCCCATTTCATTTTCTAGTAACTCATTTTTATTGTATTTTAAAAAAAAATTGGTCCAAGGTAGATTGGAAATTAAGGGGGACAACCTAGTCGTTTGTCAGACAGGTGGAGAAGCACACACGGGCTGCGGACTGCCAGTTCGGACGGGGAAGTAGCTGGAGGTTTGGGAAACGAGCCAGCCTGGGGCCAGCGAGAGAGGGAGGCTGGCTTTGGGGCTGGTACCGACAAGACCCCAGGGGTTGGAGAACATTCTGGAAGGGCTGTGCTGGGGAGGCCCTGGGGCTGAAGACCCGGTGGAACCCCTGGCTGTGGTCACCTGACCTGCCGTGGCCACGTTTGGAGGGGGATCTGCAGGCCACGGTGGAGACACGCTGGAGATACGGGCACTGGCCAGCCTGAGTTCAGACCGCAGCGCAGCCAGCCCGTGTTGGCTCACGAGGGCCCAGCGTGCACTCGGCCCCGCAGCTCCACGGGCAGTGACGTCACGCTGGCCACAATGGGCGCGTGCACAGACGCTGCGAAGCTGGGCCCTTGCCTTCTGCCGGAGAGCCAGCCGTTAACCTTTACCAGCACGCCACTGAACTTGGGGCAGGTCCCAGGGCTACCTCGGCTTCGGTTTTCCTGTCTGTAAAATGGGGCTGACGGTATCGGCGGCGGCGGCGGTGACTTTGGTTGGGACACAGGTCTGAACGGGTGCAAACAGGCCCCAAATAATGAGGGTTTAGGCAATTTACAAGTGTATGTCGCTCTCACTTGAAAGTCTGAGCAGGTACTGCGGTTCCTGTCACCCTCAGCCGGGGCTCATCCTCCTTGCTAGGTACTAGCCTAGCTTCTGCTCTGCCTCTCCTTGTCCCCAGCTTGGGGAGACTCTGTTCTGGGACGGAAGGCTGCATGGGACCCCCTGGGGGTGCCCTCTGCCCTGAATCCAGAGGCGTTTGATGCCCTGAAGCCCTTTCTCTGCTTCTTCCAGAACACCCCTTTCCTGAGGCAGCACGTGGCTCAGGTCTAACCGATGGAGTGGAAGGAAAGGGGGTGTGGTTTTTGGGGGGGTTCAGGGGTGGGGATTGGTGCACATGTTAAAATACTGTCCTTCCACACCTGGAACCATGCGGTGGAGTCACAGACGGACCCTCAGAGATGAGGTTGATGATGACCATAGTAATAATGACGTGATGAGAACTCCAGACAGACAGAGCTTTCCACGGACTCATTCATTTACTCCTACAGCCACCCAAGAGGCAGGTGTGTCATTATGCCCACTGATCAGAGGAGGAAGTCAGACTGGCAGGTGATCAGGACATGTCCAGACTCAAGTAGCTTTCACAGAGGTGATGCCCGACGCCCGCAGAGGGAAGCACACAGCGGGTTCACGGAGGACAGAGGTGCTCACTGACCACCTGGTGCCCCTCCTGAGCATTGTTTTCAGTCCCAGCACCCCCCTCCCCCCACTATTTACCCTTCAAGGCACTTACTTAGATTTGTGGGTAATTTCTTGCACCACCATTAAAAACAACTATCTTCAGAAAGCACATAATATTTTCTGCAGGAAATCACAGTTCCAAATCAAATATAATTGTCACCCGGCCCCGTTAGCCATTGTTCCTTTTCTTTCTACACAGAGCTCAGCACCCCAGGTGCTCCCCACGTGGGCTGCTCCTAGCCTCGGGCTGCCTATGCTCCTTCCCTGCTAACATTCCTGGGGACGCCCGGTGCCAAGCACTGGGCTAGAGCCTGAGGCCTCTAAGTGGAGAACGGAATAAACTCCATCTTCTTCTCTTGGACTTTAAAAATGTACAGGGAAGCCCGCCGATTAAGCGAGTTTAGAAATAGTGGTGGTTAACCTGTTTGGAGGCCTGGCTCTGTGCCAGGTACCGGGCTCCAGGGTTCACAACCACCAGTGGGGCGGTGGTACTTGTCCTTTCTGTCGTGCTTACCACCGTGTACCCATTGCCACGTAGAAACTTCTAGATCATAGGGTTCACGGAGGACAGTCAGGTGAGCTGCACAAGGCCATGCTGCCTGCGAAGAGCAGAGCTGCCGGTCGGCCGTGCTCCCTCCTCTCTGCAGGGCCCAAGGGCTCAGTCTTGCCCAAAGCATCCCCGCGTCCTGACGTGTTTCCTCCCAGGGAGCGCTGGGGGTCTACGGGAGGGTCCTCAGCTCTTGCCATAACCGCGGCCACGCCTTGCCCCTCACCAGTCGGCCCCCAAGAGCCCGCAGATCTGTTCCTTTCATTGACGACTCTGGTAGAGAGGGCTGCGTTGGAGCAGGGAAACCAGCTCTTTCCAGAATGGCCACGCGGCACAGCTGAAGGACGGGCAGATGGGTGTGGGTCCAGCTCGGTCTCTGAGAAGGGAGCAGGTCACATGGCCTCCAGCATGCTGATCCCGTGTCGGATGCGGGCTTCCTCCACGCAGCCTCTGCTGCACCCGATGGGTGGTTCTCAGCCCTGGCCGCACATTACAGCCCCGGGTAAATGAAAACTCCCCAGGTCACTTCAGTGGGCCTCCAAGCTGAGAAGCATTGTTAAGACCAGGGGTTAACACGCGGTCTCCCGAAAACCAGATCTGGACCTCCACCTGCTGCAAAGAAACGTCTCCTGAACAACACACCCGTTGGTTTGCACAGTGTCTGCGGCTTTTTATGGACCACAAGGGCAGTCAAATAGCTGTGACAGAGAGGCCTCACGTCTTTACTATCCAGACCTTCACAGGACAAGTTTGCCAACGCCCGGACTACGCAGTGGTCTACCCTGCCAACCCTCTTAAACGTTCTCAGGCCTAAAAGTTCGCACATTAAGTTATGATTATTTGAATGCACAACAGGCATGAACTTCCGGATGCAGAGGCCTCTGTGGCCCCCAAGACCAGCACCCCTCCAGCATTTGCTTGCTAACTGGCAGGTGTTCTTTGATATGTTAACTATTGAACTAAGGGTTTCTTAGCCGCCTTCAGGACCCAGAGGGACCAGACCAGCTGGGGCTGCTTCTCTCCTTAAACACCAGCTCCTTTGCTCACAGGCCTCCTCCCCAGGGCTGAGGCTCCCCGCAGAGCCCCAGGGATGTGCCCAGCATGAGGCCTGGAGGGGATGATAACAGAAGATAAGAAGCCCTGAGAACTGGGAGCCTGGGGTTGATGGAGTAATCTGGAGTAATCGGCTCAAGGTTAAGGCTGGGAGCACAGGAGGGTGTTCAAGGCCCATATGTGGCAGGGCAGGCTTCTGTTGACCCAGAGGCACTGGACATGGCCAGGCAGATGGCACTCTGGGACGGGGATGGGCTCAGTTACCTGGTCCAACCTCCATCCAGTATTTGCTGGGTCACGATCAGTGATACTCTAGTCTTGATTACCTCTGGGGATGGGGAGCTCAGCACCTTGCCAGATATACATGCAGGACTACTTGGAAGAGTGCCAAACTGGACAACCCCTAAGTTTCTTTCAGCAGGGGATTGAATATTAACTCTTCTTTCACATACAATACGAGGGAAAAGGCGAGTGAGATTTATGTGTACTGACATGGAAAGATAATAGAAATTTGTGGGTAAGAAAAAAAACCAGGTTACAAAAGCATGTTTAATTTGAGGCTGTATATGTTAAAAAAAAAAGTTTTAATTCTGAAAGGATAAACACCAAGCTCCTAGCAATGGTGATGCCACCACAGGGAGGTGTCATTGTAAGGGGACTTCTGCTCTATGAGTGGGAGGTGGGTTTTTTTGTTTTTGTTTTTGTTTTGTTTTTTTTGTTTGTTTGTTTTTTAAATAAGCCAGTGCTATCAGGAAAATAACAAAGATATTTCTACTAAAAGATGCAAAAAGAAAAAAAAAGACATCTTTCCTCGTATGGAACCCTCCCATAGCATCACCTATCTACAGCATATACCTGCCTTCCTATAGCTTCAGCCCTTAGGGCATTGTTCTGCCGTCTGGGACCACTCAGGCCATAGAAAGTACTTGTTAAAAAAACCCAACCATGTTAGGGTTTGCTCCCCAGGAAGCACAGGCCTAGCCCCTGGGTACAGACAGCGTGGCACTCTTGGGCGGTGTTATAACGCTTGTCACTGTCTGCCTCGTGTGTCTTCCTACTAGACTGGAGGCTCTGAGGGCAGAGACAAGAGGTAGACATTTCTGCAGTGCACACAGCATCTGGAGTAAACTGCCCAGACCAGGTCCTCTGGACATTCCCAGTGAATGAGTGAAGGAGCAATCTGAGGGGCCCAGAAGGATCAGTGCATCAGTATTTCTCTCCCTTCTACTAGGCATCTGGAATTGCTTGCTTGTCATCCATCACCTTCCCCATGTCTCCTTCTCCAGCCCCACACTCTGGACACTGCCAGGCAACTAGAAATAAGACGTGGTGGGAAGAACCAGAGAACAGGGGTGGGGCATTTGCTGGGGTGAGGACTGAGACTTCCCTGCATGAGAGAACAGAGGATACCCCTACAAAGAAGAGGTGGGTGGAGGAGTGCAAAGCAAGTAAAAGGCAAAGAGGAGTGGAGGAAAGATCTAAGAACATGCGTGGCCATAGATACGGAATTGGGAATGTTTCCAGTGTTCTTTAGCAGATATGATCATGCTTGGCGTTGTTTCTACTTCTGGGGACCAGATTGTGTCCCTCTAAAGGTAATGTACACCAGGACTGGACCGCGTGGAGCTCCGTGGTGTGTTTGGGTTACAAAGGGGCGAGCGCAGTGTGGGAACATGGCCCTACCCATTCCCTGGGCCCAGTCAGTAGCGGGATGAGGGCGAGGGTTTAGGTCTGCAGCTGCCTCCACTCAGACCCTTGTCAGCCTGGCATCCCCTGCCACACCAGTTCTAGCCCCGTCTGCAATTGCAGTGATCTTGAGATGCCAGAGAAGGAAGCCACACGTGTCGGTGGGAAGGAGCCACCTTCCAACCTTCTGCGCCAGAAGTCAGGAGACCGGGGCTTTGTGTCTTTGTAGATAAATGCCCTGAGGAAGTGTTTTCATTTAGTGAAGAAAAGTGACACAGCTAATAGGAGTCCATTGCCCCCAAGTCAGAGAATAGAGGTAAGCAAAAAGATTCCAGATTGAATCCGTGTATCCTCATTATCTGGGGTTTGTTCCCATTGGCCTTGGTACAAATAATCTTTTGTGCACATCTGCATATAATTTTTAAATCAAACCATGTGTAGTCTTTTGTAATTTAGCATTTGCACATAATTAAACATCTTTTTCTGAGGACACATGGGTTTGTGTCCCTGTTCTGCCTCTAACTTCTTAGCTGCGTGACACTCGACGGGTCACATTAGCGTTCGGTGCCTCAGTTTCTCCGTTGACAAAATGGAGATCACGGTGCCCATCTAACAGGGTTATGGTAAGGCTCCATGTGGCGGCCGTGGCCCAGGTTGCTTTGCACAGCGTTCCCAAAGGGAAAAGACTGTACTTTTTTTCAGGTCCTGGGTCTCTGCCAGCTCAGCTTGCTCTTTCTCTCACAGACTTCTGGATCCTTTTCTTTCCAGGATCGAGAAGGGGAATGGGCACGAGGAGGAGGACCTGCGCTTAGATTGTCGCCACGAGAGATACGCTGCCCGTAAGTGGTCTCGTCTGCAGCAGCCTGCGCCGTCTGAGGAGAGGGGACCCTGGAGATGAGCCAGGCCAACCTCCCCCTGCACCCCTGCTTGCTCCCACAGACACACACTGCAGAGGGGGAAACTGAGGCTGGCGTCTTGGCATAGCCCGTCCCCTGCACACAGCGGCCATGGCCCTCTCACGATGGAGATGGGATGCTAAGAAAGCGAGGGGGACGTTGGGTGCTGCAGGGCAGGCAGGCGAGCCACAGCTTGAGTCCAGGCTGGGTTGGCTGTTGGCCAGAAGGGGGAACAGCCCCGGGGTCCGACTAGCCAAGTCAGGGTGGTGACAGTGGATGAGATTTGTTTGGGCTGCAGAGGCTCCTGGCAGCTCAAAGTGCATTGACTTCATATGCTTCACTGTGGGGGACCAGAAAGCAAAGAGGGTAGAAGCAGAGAAAGGGCCTTGCTCCAGCCAGAAACAGAAAGAGCCAGGAGATTAAAGTTAAAATGGCAGAATCTCAGCTCAGCTCAGCCTGCGGAAGGCCCACCACAGGCTCCCTGCCCACCACACCCACTCCCAAGGGCTTTTCATGCCTGATCTCCTGTGCTTGCTGGCCCCCAGCCCCGACAGCCTGGATTATGAGCCACGTTGTGCAGATGAGGAAATTCAGACTCAGAGAGAGGTGGAGTAGCTTGCCCGAGGTCGCACAGCACGGCTACTTGTGGCAGACCCCGTCCATACCCTGCTCATGTCTCTCAGACCTTTTAGGTCCAGCGGCCAGTATCTGCATCTCTGTGCCTGGGGGTTCTCCCACCTACACTCACAGAAGGAGAGGGCCGGGGAGCAGAAATCCCTCCGAGGGGCTCGGGAGGCACATAGTAGGGATGAAGGCTGAGGACGCTGTTCAGGCGCCACTGGCTCATGCTTGGGCCCGAGCCTCCCCACACTCCCTGCAGAATGGGCAGGCAACCCTGGGTGGAAAGAGGCTGTGGGGCTTGGCTGGGGCAGGGAAGCCCAATCCCCGAAGCCCAAGGATGAAGATAGAGTTGAAGGGACCCCATCTGGCTCTAAGAGCAAGCACTGGGATTAACGAGGACACCCAGGGTCAGGGGAACTGCAGAAGCCCTCCACCCTCAGCCCGCCTCCCATGGCCCTCACCCCTGCCCCGGCACCCACTTCATCTGCCAAGCAGCATTCCCTCATGAAAGGAGCATCACGTGCACTCACGCGCAGGTCAACAGCCTGCAGAAAATCCATCTTTTGTTCCCTCCAACACACAGCTGTGAGCGAGCCAGAGCAGACAGAGGCCTCCGCCTTGTGGGGCTCACCGTCTGGGGACGGGGGGAGAAAGCACGAAGTGACTCAGAAACGAGACAATCTCAGAACAGACAGGTGCTCGGAGGGTGCGGGTGAAGGTAGGGGAATGGGGCAGGCTCCTCTAGAGCCGCCTCTGACTGGAGCCTGAAGAATGAGAAAGAGCCAGCCAGGCGGACGCTTGCGAGCGCTAAGTCCCCGAAGCAGGGGCAGCCCAGACTGGAGGCCAGTGTGGCTGGAGCAGGGACAGCAGTGGGGAGGCTGGCGATGGGGCTGGAGGGGTGCGGGGACAGGAGCGGGGGAAGTGGGGAGCTGGCTGTGCAGTGGGGAGCCCAGGGGCATTTTGAGCAGGGAGGAGACTTACCCAAATTGTTCATCTGTGTCTGTGTATCTATCCATACCTCTAATCTGTACTTAGACCTATGTCACCTATCTGTCTGTCTGTCTCCATATCCGTGTCTCTCCATCCAGCCATAGCCATCCATCGGCACTGTGGGGAAAGGGTCGCAGGGAAGCAAAAGCAGAGGCCAGCTGAGCAGCTTAGATGCTGTTGTCGTCATTCCCAGGAGAGATGACAGTGGCCAGACCTTTGGCGAGGAAGATGAAAGTGGGTGGGTTCGGGAACTCTCTGCTGGAAGAATTGTCAGGATGTCTTCATTAGGGTTCTCCCAGAGGCAGATGGGGAGATAAGGGCTCAGCAGCAGTCAGCGCCCATTTGGGTGGCCCCAGAAGACACAGTAGGAGCGGGGAAAGGCAGGGTCTGTAAAGGACACAGTACAGAGGCGAGCGCCCTGAACCCCGCTGAGGGGCCCGGGCCGCTGGTGCAGAGCACGCAAATCTGTTACCCCTCCAGACACGACCGCCACTCTGCTCTGGCGCTGAGGGTGCTGGGCTGGGGCGTGGGGCCTGCCTTGCCCTGGGGCCGGTGGAGGTCAGCAGCCTGCTTCGCCGAGGGGGCACAAGGGGCCTCAGGGTGTCTAAAGAGGACAGGTTGGTGCGGCCATGCTGCTCGGTCTGGGTGTAGCTGGACGGTCTTGCAGAGTAGGGAAGGGAGATGGCTGAAGCTAGGTTCTCCAGGGAGTGTGCTTGGGGTGGGGAGAGCCCGTGAAACCCCCAGATCCTCACGCACTGCCCTGGGGCTCACAGAGAAGCCGCAGAAGGGGCGGCGGGGAAGGGGCTGTGGAGGGCCGGTGGCGGCCCCCAGAGGTTTGCCAGATCCCCGCTCCTCAGGAAGAAAGGAGCCTCAGATCCCACAGCGCTCTGCCAGGTGTGCCTTTTATCAGGTAGCTGAGCTGCCGGGGATGCTGTCTTTCCCCCAGGGCCCGCGGAGGCGCTGGGGACTCCGTTACCACCAGAAGGAAAAGCTCCCGACAACCACTGTCAGAGGAGTTGGCTTCGGTCGCTTGAGTGACCCCAGGGTGGCTGCTCTCTTGGCCGCGGGAAAGCCATTTATTCAACATGTCTTTACGAAAGACATGTTTACGAAAGATGCTTCTCTGGACTGGACCCGGGCTGGGTTCTGGAACATGGGGGTGAGCCCTTCCTGGACTGGGGGGCTCCCGAGCCTGGCTCTCTTGTGTGGCCAGAGCTAAAACGGGGTCCTCATCTGGCTGGCGGTGAGGGCGAGGTGCTGGAGACGGAGGGGATACTTGGCCAGGGGTGACCCAACTTGGAAGAATCCTACAGCGATACAGATTCCTGGACTAGATCACAAAAATAGCCAACGAGAACTCAGTCCCACCAGGTCTGCTCATCCTGGTGTGTGTTCTGAGGACTTTACATTTATCCATTTATTTAATCCTGAACAGGTCCCATTTTACAGGCAGGGAGAGTGAGGCCTGACATGTGGCAGAGCTGGGATTTGCGCCCAGCCTGTCTGGCCCCAGAGCCTGAACCCTGGACCCCCAGGGTGAGCTGCCGCATGCCAGGGGGCCCATGTGGACTTGGTCCTCGCAGACCTCGTGGGCTAGAAAAGCAGCCTGATCAGCACCATCTCCAGAATGCAGCCTCTTAGCTGCTATTGGGGTTCTGGCCAAGAAAATATTTTGGAAATGCCTGGTCGAGTTTTGCAATATTTCTGCACCGAACAGCTGCTCGGATTTTGTGGTGGGCTGACTTGCGGGCAGGAGGAACGGGGGAGGAGGAATGTCAGCGAGCCCACATTATTAAAGGCTTACTGTGTGCAGGTCTCTGCTCAGCCATTCACAGCCCTGGGAAGGAGGGCTGATGACTCTTCTGTGGGGATGGAAAGAGTAAGGAGCTGAAAGGCACCCTGACTAGCTGGGATCTCTGGTCCCCTGAGGGATATAGCCTGGCTCGGTTGTCTGTCTTCTTCCTTCCTCTGGGTACAAGGCCATTCCTGTTCTGGGCCCCCAAGCCCCCACCCTCAGCTCCTCTCCCTCTCCCTTCTCTCATTCTGCCCCAGCCCCCTGGCCTTTCTCTTTCTAGAAAATGCAAACCATCCCCTCACAGGGCCTTTGTACTTGCCGCTCTCTCTGCCCGGAATGCTCTCCCTCTAAATCCTTGCGTGGCTGGCTTTGTCTCACCTTGAAGTCTCAGCCAGAAGACCGCTTCCTTGGAGAAGCTTCGCCTGACTGCACCTGCTTCCGCTGCTGTCCTTATTATCACCTTGTTCTCTTTCCTCCAGAGGCACCTGTCCCTCTCTGAAATTATTTTTTATATTTACGTACTTGGTTTTTGTTTGGTGGTCTCGCCCCACTAAGTTCCAGGAGAACAGGCCCCCTGACTTGTTTTGTTCGTGTCTGTGTTCTGAGAGCCTAGAACAGTATGCTGCACACAGCAGGTGCTCAGTTACTCCAAGTTTGTCCCACCGTTTCCCACTAGAGCGGCCACTTTTCCACAAAGCAGTACCTGAAATTTTGGTTATCTTAACGGCTCCGGAAGTCACTATTTTTTCTTGGGCTTCTGTGATATGGACTCTGCCACAATTTCTTTCTCCTGAGGAAAGAGTTTGCTTTTGAAACTTGCCTTTGGGGCTTTGCAGGGCCCCCAGCCAGCTCGGGAGCACATCAGATGTGACATTTGATGGAGGCGATGCTGCCATCTGGTCCAGGTGTCTGTATCTTCCTTTTGGGGGCAACTGGGCCTTGCAGCTGATTGCAGCTGTCAAGTTCAATGCCTGAGACAAGCTTTTGATTTTGCCAGGTGTGTCTGTAAGGACGGGCAGGGCTGGGCAAGAGTCTGTCACTTGCCGGGTACAGAGGCGGCTTCTGGGATCTCTGTCTAGATGGGTCTCCGCCGCACTGCCCTCAAAATAGCAGAGGGAATTTCAAGGAAGACTTTCTTGGGTCCAGAGCAGCTTGGCATTTTTATTAGATCAAAAGCACATCCAACAGAGAACTGCTCAAGTCTGCTTCCTTTATTAAAATGGAAACAGACAGTATTTCTGAAATAAACACCAACTTGCCAGGCACCCAGATGGGTATGCGGCTTGGAGACATCTGAGACCCGGGGCCCTGGGGGCTGAGAGATCCAGGTCAGCGTTCACATCAGAATCACCTGAGGGGCTCCCTAGAGCGCGGACTGCCAGGCCCCATCTCTGAGTCTCTCAGTTCCTGGCTCAAGAGGGCTGGGGTGGGGCCTGGCGATCTGCATTCCCAACGGGTCCCACGTGACTCTGTTTCTGCTGCTCTGTGGACAAGCTTCTGAGCAGGACTCGGCCCTGAGCCAATACCTATCCCTCCGAAGCTGTGGCCAGGAGCCAGTCTGCATTTTGTCCCTTGCTTGGGCCCTTCGGTGGCTTCTGCGTGGAAACAGGTGCTTCTAGGGCCAACTCCTCTTCAATCCATCCTCCTAAGACAGTTTTGATGCTGGCTCCCCCAACCCCTCCTCCTAGCTCCCCAAGCTGCTGTGGTGGCTCCCCGGGCAGGTGTCAGGCTCTGTGCTGAGAGATGTCGTGGGGACAGCCCCAGGGCCTAGCCCCTGGTCGGTCATCAGCAGGTTTCCGGCAAATGATTTAGCTCCCTTAGTCCTCCTGTAGTAGTTGCTGTAATGGAGATTTCCACTTTACAGGGAAAGATACTTGGGGTTAGAGAAACAAGGTCATTTGTCCTGGGTCACAAATCTGGGCGACTTGCTGTGCTTTTGTTATTTTCTGTGACCGTTTTTTGCCCAGAAATACTTGGCGGGGGGCAGTTGTTCAAATACAGATTTCCCTGGAGATTCCAATTCCTTGGTTTGGGGCAGGGCTGAGGGATCTGCATCAGGTAAGTCTGCTGCTCAGGGGGAGCCCCCAGGTGCAGGATGAACCCCGTCCCCCTGAGGGCGCTGCTCAGCCTTTTCCGTGCTGGCGTCCAGCATCTTGGGCCACCACAGTCCCCCACCCCTCACCCTGCCAGCCGCCGGTGCCCTGCTTTCCAGCCACACAGACCTTCCCGCTCCCCCCTCCCCGGGCCACCAACGGTGCTAGGTTTTTCACACCTTCTGAAAACCTCATTTACCTGCCAAGAACCTATTTCACACTGTTCCTTCTGCCTGAAAAGACCTGCTCCCTTCCTCTGCTGGGCGAGAAACAAACCCTAGTTGTGGAATTGTGAGCTTCACAGTGCTTTCCAAGTCTAGTTCAAATGTCCGGGGGATGGCAGCCTGTCCCCCCCTCCCCCGCATCAGAGGTGGTCATGTTCATCTCTGCATTGTCCTGTCCTGGGGCTCACGTCTACAAGGTGGGATTTTATGGTGGTTACAAGCCCGGCCTTTGGAGGCTGCCTATTGTTCAAATCCAGCAGTGAAACTCTGGACAAGTGACTTAACCTGTCTGGGCCTCGCTTTCCTCATCTGTAAAATGGGCATAGTAATGGCACCTCACTCATATTTCTGAGGATTAAATGGGCCAGTGCACATGAGGTGCAGTGAATGGCTCCTGCCACGCTAAGAGCTATAGACGCGTGTGCTCTTGTCACTTCCGCACATATGTATCTGTCTCCCTCACAAGCCCTGGCGGGTGTCTCACTCCTGTCTGCCGACCCAGCACCCACTGTGGAGGCTGACACACAGTAGGTGCCCAACAGATGTTTCATAAGAGAATGAAGGAATCCGTGGTCCTGGGAGAAGTGGCAGGTTAAGTGGATTCAACCTGATCCTAAGTGCGGAAAACAGATGGGGAGCACGTCATGGCTCAGCAGCGTGGGGTCCCCAAAAGATGGACTCCAGCAAGGACAAGGATGGGGCCCCCATTTGATCTCCTAAGACAGGCTGCCCCCAAGGTAGACCACAAAACCCAACTTCCCCTCCACATGGATCTCACACACATCTGCTCTTCTTCCCAAATCTTTCCATGTTCATTCATTTAACGGATCTACATTATCAGCAGTATGCGTGGAATTGAGCGAGGTGCTAGGGACAGAGCAATGAAGAGCAGCATGGCTGGTCTGTGTCCCCACGTTACATGCAGCCTAGTAGGGGAAACTGGGAGGAATCGAGTAAATGGCTATTACTAAATATGCCAGAGTCTTTGACATGCCCTGAGGATACAGATCTACAGCGCAGGGTTGACTTGGAGAAGCAGCCATAGGGCCCTTGTCAAGGTGGCGACATTTTAGGACTGGAAAAGGGACGATGGTGTCACTAGCTGAAGGGTCTCCAAAGCCAGACACCTCAGTGCCAGCCTCGATTCATTTCTCCATCACTCCCCTCATCCCGTCTCTTTCTAGAGGAGAGAATTCGAGGTGGGGCAGCTAGACAGTAGGCTCTGGCTGGGCCCGCGGGCCCTCAGGAGAGGCCGTCAGCACCTCGGACAGCAGATGCGGGGGGCCGGGGGTGGGGCAGGGGGTGTGGCGTTCATCTGTCTCTCCGGTGCCAGGCCGGGCTGGGCTGCTGTGGGGTCAGAAACACCAATACCAGCCACTTGCCCACCGTCATCAATTCCTTTACCAGCTTCAGAGCGCCTTGGACAAGTTACATCCCCTGTAAGTGCCCCCATTTCCCCTTCGACACATTTGCGGAGGCACTAGCAGACTTGGCTTTCAAGGGCCCTTCCAACTCAGCGAATCCATTCCGGAACAGAGGATGTGACTGCATGCAGTTCAGCAGAGCTGAGATTTGAACCCCTGGGATCTTGGTGCCCTGGGAGGGGGTTCATGACAGTGATTTCCCACTGATCTATGGAGAAGTGAGGACGGAAGAGATAGGACATTAGATGTGTTCATGTTCATTTGGGCCAAATACTCTGCTAAGCCTTTAGCAGAGTATTCCTTTGGAAGCAGTTGCTTCCAAAGGAATTTAAACACAGCACTTGCTATCAACCCTCCGAGTGGCACCTTGGACAGATCTCTTCCCACCCTTGGGCCGTGGCTCCCCATCTTTGAAGAGAGGTGGTTGAATCCAACCCCCTCCCATACAGGCATTTTGCTATTTCTACATCGATCTGAAGTCGGATAACGAAGGACTGACTTCTAGCAGGGGGCCTGCCGGGCCTGCCAAGCCCTTTGTAACTCACATCCATTGCAGGTTCAGAGAGGACAAGGTACTTGTCAACAGTCACACAGCTTAAAAAAAAAAAGACTGACGCAGCTTGTAAGCAGTGGAGCCTGGATGTGAATCTTTGACTGCAAGACTGCAATTATAGTTTTTCCCCCCCTAAGCCCGTATCCACAAGAGAGACTGAGCAAGGAGCACCTCATAATGTACAGAATCTCAGAATAGGAAGGGCAGGCAAAGCTCATTCTCCAGGCTTAGGAATTACTCTGTCCTCCTCCCGCATGATTTCTTCATTTGTTATAAAGGGTCAGCTCAGGACTTGCTGTGTGCGTGGCCAGGTGAGGGGGGCCAAGGCTCCGGGGTGAAAGCAGACCCAGTCCCTGCCTGCACTGGGTCCCCAACACAAAGTGATAAGCCCAGGGAGAGAGAGATCAGCAACGTGTCGTGGGGTCACGGGGGGGAGCGAAGCCTGTGCCTGTGAAGTTGTGAGATGCTTCCCAGAGGGAGTATTTGAAAGACAAGTGGGGGATTCGGTAACCAGGAAACAGCAGGGAAGGGCATCGGGCCGAGGGACCAGAATGTGTAAAGCCATGGCACAGAGTCATGGAACAAGGATGCAGGTTGGGAAGTAGAGGTCAGAACTGGCCAGCCCAGAGATGCTACTCGGTCCACAGATGGTTGTGAATGTTTTAAAAGCCTTAGTTGTCAGTATTGAAGATCTAGGAGATTTTATTTCGAAATTCTGATTTTCAGTTTCTCTGAGCTTTTTGGAAGATCTGAGCCCACATTCTCCATGGCAACAATTGGCCAGAGCTGAAGAATGGCTGATTTGCCCACTTATGTCATTTGGTTAGGCCTCGTAGACATTTTGAGGTGGTATTTTCCAATCTACAGCATCAGGTGCTTCCCCCGTCCCCTGCCGCCACCCCCAGCTAGTGACTAGCCCAAAAGTAAAGATACTGGAAGATGGGAAGTGCACGGGGGTTGTGGTGGCCTGGGGGGCACTCCTCAGGTGGGAAGACGGAGCTCCCTACTCTCCACTGTAAATGGCTCTGGGCCCCAAGCCCCTCCTGGGAGGCCGAAGACAAAAGGAGGGTCCCAGTTCCTCAGTGGCAAATCCACTTCTGGATCCAGGCAACAAGCAGCCTGATTTTAACTCAAGGAAGGATGGGGATCATGGCCTTTCCTTTTCCGTCAAAATGCACGATCCCTTTCTGTTCCAGCAGACTCTCTGGGGTTCGGCCTGTTGGCAATGGTGAGAGCAGCTACCTTCACTTTTAAATATTCATTTAGAAAAACCATCAAACCTTTCTGCACATCAAATATTTGCTTCTAGATTTTTTTTTTTTTAAATTCAAACACCTATATCTTGGCAGCATTCACTTCCAAAGAATGCAACTATTTCAGTTGCTGAGGCCAAAACAGACATTTTTCCTGAGGCCAAATGGTTCCAGAATGTTTGCCAAATATTTCCCACCCTTTTAAAAATACAGTAAAATTAGCAAAGCACTAACATTAAAGAATATTAAAACCAGAAAAAACATCAAAGCACAAAACCCCACAACCACCCCCTAAACTGGCACAACCGTCCTCCCCTTTGCCCGTGGCCTTCCAGCCCTTGCCATGAGGGAGACTGTCCCAACAGTCAGAGCTGCTTTGGGGGTGGAGGAAGGGTAATGAGCTGTCTGTCTGTAGAGGTATGCAAGCAAGAGCTTGGCTTCAGCAGGAATTCCCAGCTCAGTGGGGCTTGCTACTAAAGAGCCTGTCTGACCCTAAAGGATGACAAGAATGAGCCTCCATTAGAGCTCAGAGTAGAAAAACCAACGAATGTCTTTAATGAGGAAATTCAGTCCAGCTGCTTATCCTTGCTGAGTGTCCGTTCCCTCATCTGTAAAATGGGTGCTAGCTACTTCCCAGGCTTGTGAGGCTAGAATCAAGTAGGGTATAGACCGTGAACGCTCAGTGGCTGTTGGTTTTCTCTCTGGCCCCCCAGCCCACCCACCACGCCAGTCTCTCCCTCGGTTTTCCTCTCTGCTTCCACCTCCAATGAGCCATCATGGAGCATCTGCCGAGGGTCAAGCCATCATTCTCCTTGGCTCATGGTCTGATGGGACCCACGCTAGGGAGTGCCACGGGGAGGGGCCGCTCCAGGATGAGGGAAACAGCCAAGGGCCTCAAAGAGACGTGGGGGGGCTTCCTGTAGGAGGGGAGACGTGAGCTGGGCCTTGAGGGTGTGATTCACAGTAGGTACAAGGACATGTTAGCAGGTCGCAGCGTGGGGATGGACATGGTTCCCGCATGTCAGAGACGTTAAGGAGGCATTTGAGCGAAGGCAGGGAGCGGGCTTCCGAGAACCCAGGGAGAGAGGAGTGAGCTTGTTGGTTGGGGACCAGCTCCCTGCCTTCTGCTCGCCCAGGCCCCTGGGAGCAGTGGGCACTGGTGGACGTGGTGCAGTCTCTGCCACCTGCCTGGGGCCAGGGCGCTGCTCGGAGTCACTTTGGGCACCCATGCACGGATGCTCAGTCCCTGGGGTCACGTAGGGACTGGGGCCAGGAGTTGTGTACGCTTGTTCTCCTTCTACCCTCCCCCAGCTCCTTGAATATGTGGAGACGCAGTGTGGCTCAGGGAAGCCTGGTGGGGCGGTGGGTGGGGTTACGGGCTGGCTGGGCAGGGTGGCTGGGGAGATGGGTGGGCAGGGGAGGGAGGGGGGCAGGAGGCTGGAGGGTCGTGGATGGGTGTGCGGTGGTGAGTTGGTGGATGTGGCAGCAGGTTGGGAAGTGGGCAAGTGGGCGGGTGAGGTAGAGGGTGGGTGAGTGGAAGGCTAGGAGGATGTTCCCAGTTGCAGGCCGATGTGGCTGTGGGAAGTTGGGCTGCTGGGGGTGTTAATGGGGCGGGAGGAGGATGGCTGGTGTGTTGACAGGTGGGAGGTGCATGAGTGGGTTTGGGGCTGTGGGTGGGAAGAGTGTGTCTGAGTGGGGTGGTGGGCACCTTGGCCAGTGGGAGGTGGATGGCAGTGGGTATTGGCGGGTGTATGTCAAGGTGGGTGGGTGATGGGGGCATGGATGGTGAGCTGGTGAGTGAGGCGGCAGGTAGAGAGCTGGACGTGGGTTGACCGAGATGGGTGGGCGATGGATGCGTGGCTGGAGGAGGGCAGCCTTGCATACTGACCACCCCGTCTCTTGGCAGGACAGCATCCGCACATGGGGGATTCCTGGCCCCGGGGCTCTGCACAGGAGGTGCCAGAGATGAACCGCCAGTGTTGGGTGCTGGGGCACTGGGTGTGACCGAGACCCAGCGTGGCCCCCAGACCGCAGGCCGCCCGCCAGAAGACTGCTCTGGTGCCCCTGGGAAGCTGGCCTGTGTGCTGGGAACTCAGCCAGCCTGCGCGGGAGACACAGGCCTGCCCTCTTCCCCTGCCGCCTGGGGCTCAGGGCCCTGGACATGGAGCCGGGGTGGCCTGCCCGAGTGCACAGGGCTGCGCATGGCGACTCTGGGACAGCACCCCCTGACTCTTGCCACCGTCACACGCAGCACCCTGTCCGGTGCAGCTGGGATGCCACAAAAGGCACGGCCGTTGGCCACGGAAAGCCGGCCGGGAAGTTCAGGGCGTGTCCGGCGGCGTGGAGCCCTGCACGAGGCAGGGAGCGGGTGGGGCTTCCCGGCGTTGGCACCACGGGGTGGGGGGGCACACAGCAGGCACACAGCAGGGGCACAATAAATGCTTGTTGAACCTGTTTTCTTGCTATGTGTGGAGGCCAGTTGCTCTCTGGGCTGTGGCTGCCCCCCAGGGCCCCACCCTGTCGGGTCCTCAAGGAGCCTGAAGGTGGGACAGCCTGAGGGTGCTGGGGTCAGGGCCAGACACTGAGGTGCCGGAAGGAAGGAGGGAGTCCAGAGTGGAAGCTGGGTCTGGGGGGTTGGGGTCAGGGCGGAGCCAGGCTGGCAGGCTGCCTTGGATTCCAGAGGGTGGGCAAGGTAGGGATGGGACAGGCAGGTGGGAAATTTGGGAGACAGGCCCTCAAGCCCAGGCCCTAAGCTGTCCTGACCCCATGGGGACCCTTGACCCTGTGTCTAGAGCTACCTTTACATCAAGTCCTGGGGCTTAGGTGCCTGGGGAAACATCCCTGTTATAAGGATGAGGGAACTTAGGGTCACAGAGATGAAGTAACTTGCCCAAGATCACAGAGCTAGTGAATGGCAGAGATGGGGTCAGAACCAGGACTTTAAGAAGCCTCATCCCTTTCCAGAAGGATTTCTAGAGCTTTCCCCCAAGTAGAGAATGTTTCTTCATCCTTCCATAAGTCCATCCATCATCCGTCCATTATTCATCCTCCATTATCTGTCCATCAATCCTCCACCATCCTCACATCCATCCTCCATCATCCACACATCCATCCTCCATCATCTGTCCATCATCTATCCATCCATCCATCCATCTATCCATCCAACCATCCGTCCATCCATCATCCATCCATCACCAGCCCATCTATCCATCCTTCATCCTCCATTCATCATCTATCCATCCATGCATCCATTCATCCGTCCGTCCATCTATCCATCCATCCTCCATCATCCATCCATCCATCATCCACCCATCCATCATCTATCATCCATCCATCCTCCGCTTACCAGATGTCATCCTTCCCTGTATCAGACGTCCGTCCATCTTCCTTCTGCGTATGACCCATCCTAATTATTTAACTATCCATGTATCCATCTATCTGGTGATACAGTTCACTGCACCCCTACTATGTGCCAAGCGCTGCGGTAGGCACTTGAGATGGGATATTGAGCCATCCAGATGGGTGTCTGTCCTCACAGATGGGCGTGACAGAGAACGAGACAGATGGTTGTTGTACAGTGTGTGGTGTGTTTGGTGCCTGGCTCTGGGGCCAGACAACCTGGGTTTAGATTCCAGCACCTCCCCCTGAGACCTTAGGCAAGTGACCTAACCTCTCTGTGCCTCCTCTCCATGGGCCATGGGGACAAGAGGACAGCTACCTCTTACAGCTGTCCTGAGGGCTAACTGAGCTACGGCATGTGAGGCATTTAGAACAGGGCCTGGCACAGAGTGAGTGCTTTGTTGGTGTTTGCTCTTATCGTGATGGGGGAAAGTCAGGGGCTGTGGGATCCCAAAGGCAGCACCTGCTGGGGGAGGGAGGAGGAGGCGGTGGTCAGGAGGGCTCCTTTGGGAAAAAGATATTTAAGCCAAGACATGAAGGTTGTCTAGATGTCAGGCAAGAGGAGAGAGAGGAAGAAAGTCGGAACATTACAGGAACCTTACAACAGCCTAGACAGCAGGTGTGGAGAGAGGGGAGGGTCACAGGGGGTGAGAAATCTGGCTGCAGAAGAGGTCGGGGGAGCCAGGCCAGAGGGACGTGAAGCCTCCCTAGGAAGCTTGGACTTACCCACAGTCCACAGCCCCGCTGTGCATTCTAGGAGGATCTCTGCTGCCGTATCCCTCCCATGCTCAGAGGGAGAGAAGACAGTGGTCTGGTTCACAAAGTGGCCCCAGGGATGGGACAACGAGGGCAGAGTCAGGAGCCAGTCACGAGGGAAAATCAACAGACTGATGCGGAGGGAAAGTCGGCAAAGGCTCTCGGGTTCCGGGCTTGGGTCAGGGGCGGGTCCAGATGGCTTGAGTCTCAGGTGCCAGGGGCACCCACGTGGAGGTGTGTGCTCACTCATTCCCGCGTGCATTCATTCATCAAGAGAGTCATTAATCCATTTTCCATTCAGTCAGTAAATATTGTGCACCTACTGTGTGCGGCGGGAGATGGGCCTGGGTGAGGGATTGGGGTCCACTGACAAAGATCTCGAAAGTCAGGACAAGGAGTTGGGCTTTGGGTCCTTGGCAGGACGTGGGGCTGGGCTCCCAGGGCCCCGGGCATCTTGGGGCTCCTTCTCCTCAGCTGGGGTCCTTCTGTAGTTGGCGGCTGGACCACCAAAGCCCAGGACATGATTTTAATCGACACATGGGCACAATTTTAAGCTATTTTAATAGTTGTGTTTATGTAAATGTGTATTAGGAAAAAATGTATAATGGGCACATTAGTGTCATGATTTCACCAATGCTGTTGCTTAGGACGAAACCAAAATAGGCATTTAAGTAAAAAGACAAAGAGCTGGCTTGAAGAAAAATATTCAATAAATAATCGTGCAAGTGGTATGTGATTATGGTATGCGGACGGCTCAGGCAAAGGCCTTTCTTAGCCCTGCATAAGTCCATCCATCAGTCCCCCCGTCCCTCTGGGCACCTGTCGGGCAGACCGTGAGCCCCCGCTCTCCATCTCGTGGAGCCGACACAAGAAGGCTGCTCGTGAGGTGAAAGGAAGCATCGCCAGGCAGGCCCAGGCGTGGTCCCAGTGGCTCCCTACTGAGCGTTACTGGCAGGGGGGTCTTGATGCCGGGGGGCAAATGCATCTGGGAGGAGGGAAGACCACCCGGGCTGAAGGCAGGAGGTGCTTGGGTGTGCACGTAGAGGTCTGCCCCGGGTACCCGCACCCAGCATCCCTGTGTCCACGTTCCCCGGGCTCCTGTACACAGACCAACCCCAACAAGCCTGAGTTGGCGCTTGGTGCTAAGTGTATGTGCGCCCACTGGCCCTGAGCCCACGCTCCCAGGGCGTGAGCTGGTCTTGGACACGGACTGGCCTGCACGCGCTCGGTGGCCCGCAGTGGGGCCTCTGCCCTCTTGTTGGCTCACACCACGCCCTCTCCCCGGGTGCAGGGGGCCGTGGGGGCCCGAGCTAAGGGCTAATGCGCAGGCCCAGGCCTCAGGAAGTGGCGGCGCTGACCTCCCTCCTTGGCCGGCGGATGTGATGGGCGGTCATCCCTGCCACCCTCACCGAAGCCAAACTCTCCCAGCCACACACTTATCTCCCTCAGGTAATGGAAACGTCAACTTGATTCATGGGCATCCGTTCGCTGCAGCCAGGCCTGACTTGTCCTGTTGGGGAGGCTCATCCCTCGGGAGGAAGTGAGGACAGAGGAAAGCATCAGCGGCCGTGGAGTTAGTTCAAATCCTGAGACCAAATCACAGACCTGCAGTGGGCCCCATTCGTCCCCGAACCGCTCATGGAGGCTCTCCTGTGTGCCAGGCACAATGGGGCACCCGAGCCGCCATGGTGAGTCGGGAGGACACGGAATTTGTATTCCAGTGAGGAGACTGACTACTCAGATCATTCGAACAACAAAAATATCACTTCCAAGCGTGAGAAGTGCTATGTAAGCGAACAAGGGAAGGCCTGGTTTACACTGGAACGGTGAGGGTGGGCCTCTAAGGAAGGGCCACGCAGCAGGGACTGAAGGAAGCAGCAAGGGAGTCTGGGTATAAGCCACAGCATGTGCAAAGGCCCTGGGGTTGAGAGGAATGTTGTGTGTGGCACTGTGACAGGACACCGTGCTTGGAGCTCAAGGTGAGGGCATGAAGTCTGCTGCTGAGCAGTTGGTCTTCAGGGGTCGGAGCTGTTGGGGCCTGGGGGTGATGGCCAGGAGTGCGGCCTTCGCCTGGAAGGTTCCACAGGGAACCACTGGCAGGAGGATTTTTAGAGGAGGACACAGCAAGTTCCTCCAGGTTGTATGGGGGGAAGGCCTGGGAGATGGGGTGCAAGGCAGAGTCAGGGTGACGAGAGAGGGGGCTGCAGCAGGTTCTGGCAGGACTTAGAGGCTTAGGCTGCGGGGCACCAGGAATGAGCTAAGTCGCCCCAGTGCGGCTTGGGGATGGGTGAGGGAACGAGGCACACCGGGGCTCGACTAGCTGTTCTCTGAGGCTCCTGTCTGGGCTTTGATGCTGTGCGGACGGGGACCCCTTGGGCCACTCGGGGCCACGGCAGGAATCAGGAAAAGTGTCATCTGAGCGGATGAAGTGCGTGACCTCAAACCATAGGAACCGCGGTCTGGGGCACACGGCTTGGGGGGTGCTGGAGTTTAGCGCCACTCACCCCTTCTCCGGGGCTGTGGCCAGTGAACAGCCCTGCCACGGGACTGAGGACAAACTCAGCCCAGCCGGGGACCATCAGTCATGAGGGAAAACCAGTCTCCTCTGTGTGGGGATTTACTGCGTGGACAGACCGGAAATCCCGGTGCGGGACCTCTGCTCTGTCCCCGGCACAGCCCAGCCCGCGACACCCTGGTAATTGCTTTGGGGGCCACATTTCATCCTGGGCTGACACCGGCCGAGCCTCTGCCTTACGGGGAAGCTGGTGGCCGGGCCGCTGCCAGGACGGGCCGGGATGCAGGGGTTAGGGGGCGCCCTGGGACAAGCGGGCAGGGGGCTTCCGTGTGGGAGAAGTTCCACCGCATGAAGCCGGGCTGGCGAGCCCCTGCCCTAACCACCCCCTCCGTCCCCTCCGGTCTGATCCCCCTGGGAACGGCCAGGGTGAGTGTGGGCGGCCTGGGGGTGCAGGCCGGGCTGGCGAGCGAGGCGAGCAGCCTGCAGGGGCTGAGACCCCACCTCTGCTCTGAGGCCGGTGCCCCTCGTGGCCCAACTGGAGGAGGCTGGGGGGGTCGTCCCGAGGGTCAGGAGGGGCTGGTGGAAGGCGGGGCTGGGGTGCTCTGGGGAGGAGCCCGCCGTTGGGAGCTGGGCAGCCTTGGAACCCAGCTTAGCCCGAGGACACTGCACACCTGGGGCCCGATCGGTCGCCAGGGGCTCGCCACCCCCCCGCCCCCGCCGCTGGGCCCCACGGCACTGGCAGTCATGCTCGCACCTGTGCATGCTCCAACGCCGGCGGGCCGTGCAGGTGACGCGGGTGAGGGACGCAGGTGGGGCCCGGGACAGAGGGGCCATGGGGGCCCCGGCAGCCATGAGTAAAGGGGACCAGAGCTGCCTGTTCTTGCGGGGAAGCAGGGGGCTGTCCGGACCCGCGCAGCCAGCCAGATCGGAGTGGGCTCTGCTGTCCCACTCGCCGGCCGGGGGAGACCGGGAGCCTCCTGTGGGGACTCGAGGCGACGGGGCGGGGGAGGGGGTGAGGACGTGGCGGCAAACAGGCCCGGGGCGGGGGCAGCCGCCCCCGTCAGAGTGTAGAGACCGCCGTGGCAGGCTCCGGGGGAGCCCCGGGGGCCTTCTGCGGTCGTGGCGTCCGAGCAGGACTGTCTGGGGACCGACGAACAAACGCGCAGAGGCAGGTCCTTCCCACTGGCCGCACAGAGGAGGCGGGTCCCCCGGGGGCCAGAGGCCAGAGGCCGGCTCTTCCTCGGCCCTCTCGTCAGCTGTGGCTGGGAGCGGAACCCCACGCGGGGTGCCAGCCAGCTCCCCGACCCCACAGCCCAGTGCCGATGCGTGGGGTGGGAAGCAGGACGCCCAGGGCAAGGCGTCTGTCCTCCCACCGCGGCTGAGGGTGGGGACTGCCACCTTCAGCATGCAAAGGTCCCCAGACCGACCCCTGCCTCCTCTGACTTCCCAGGGAGGAACCAGCTCTGGGCGTTCTGGCCACAGGCTGGGGACTGCAGCCTTCAGGGGGACCAGGCAGGGAGGGGGCGCTGGGGTTCATGCCGAGGCGGGGTGGGACCCGGGGTGAAGCGGGGGGCCTACGCGGGACTGGTAACCGGTTTGGCTCAGTTGGTGCTTGCTTGGTTAAGTTAGAACCAACATTTACAAGTGCGATTTCACATTAAAAATAGATAAAACACCTGGATTTCTGGCTTCTCTTAAAGTCCCTGAAGGTCTGGCATCTCTGGACCACTGTCGCTGAGTTATAGCTGTCCCCCAGAAGGGGCGTGCGCTGCGCTGCTGACCAGGTCCCCCCGGGCCGGCTTTGCCCCCGGACGTCAGACCAGGCCCAGAAGCTGGGATGCCCTGCCCGGCCTCCCGCCCCACAGAAGGAACACTGAATGGCCTCGCCCGCCCTCCAGCGTCTCCAAGGCTGGCCCAGAGATGCTACCGCGGAGGGAGGTGGGGGAGGCTCTCCAATACCAGGGGGCCAGAGCAACTCTCCCCTCGGCCTGGGACAGAGGGAGGTGGGGTTTCCAAGGGGCCGTCCTGCGTAGCCCCAGGGTAATTGCTGGCACCTGAGCTGTACCCCAGAACCAGCCCCCCGCCAAGTGAACCCTCTTCCCACTCAAGGGCCGCTTCATCCAGACACCAATGCTCACCTCTGAAGGAAGCTGGGGAGTGGGGAACCACAGGAGACAGACCAAGAATCGGGCATCTGGGGGCTTGGCTTCTAGGATCCACATTAAGCCTAAGGGAAACCCCCAGGATTTCACCCCGCCTCAGCTCTCCCGTGGTTGTCCTGGGATTTGTGCGCTAATGGCTTCCGAAGCTGTGTGTTTTGGGCAAGTTACTCAACCTCTCTGTGCCTCAATTCTCTCATCTGTGAAGGGAGGATCGTAATAGTGCTGACCCCAGAGGGTTGTAACGTGGATTCAATGAGGTGGTTCCGGACACAAAATAACCACCATATATGTATGGGCTTCTATCCTCTGCCCACGATCATGCCCCCATTTGCAGGTGGGGAAAGGGAAGCTCAGAGAGGGGACTCACCCCGCGTCATTCCGCCAGCCTCCAGCAAACTCTGACTCCGTTCTGGGAGGCAGCATGGGCCCCCTCTGCCTGACCCCAAATCCAGCACGTCTGACCATATTCTTAATAACATCTTTTATTGATTTTGCAAGAGAAAAAAAATAGACATTTATTTTACAGTTAATGCCCGTACAGCTTTTTTCCCCTCCTAAATTACATGGCGCATACAATTCTTAGCAACAGCAGTGGAGGTTTGGGAGCGAGCGTGCGTGGTGGTCTGACCTGTGCCCCAGCCTCGCGTGGGGACAGAGAGCTGGGCCGTATTCAGCGTGGCGGTGGCACCAGCTTTGGTCCCTAAGGGCTGGCTCGATCAGCCCCCGGCCCCCCCGGGCCTCAGCTCTCCTGGGAGCCCAGAGGCCTCGGAGGCACTCGCCACATCTGGGAGGTGAGCCCGGAAGCCGGGGCCCTGGAAGCTACAGTGATGATGGATCTTCTCTGGGAGAAACAATTCCTTATCTTCACATCGGCCCCACGCTCCAAATGAAAAGCGCATTTGCATAGCTGCTCGGCCGAAGCTGCAAAGCTCATAAAGTATTTGCTGGGGCTCTCGGTTGCACAGGAACCTGCTTGGAGTACAGCGCTGCGGCGGGGCCGGGCTGGGCGCCAGGAAAGCAACGGATTATTTGGAACGAGAAATTACCCACCACTGGGAAACCAATTAGGTCCCTGATCCGAGCTTGTTACGTCGATGGAAATAGATACGTTCTGAGCTTCACTCGGCTGGGGGTGCAAGGCACATTTCCAACTCGAGGGGAAGCTGCTCGAAGCGGGGGTGCTGGGCAACGAGCACCTCGCTGCCTCCCTGCAAGGGCACCTGTGCGCAGAGGAGGGAGGAGCAAGCAGGAGGAGCCCGCGCTCAGACCAGAGGGAGGGCCGCCCGCCTCCAGGCAAAGTTCAAGTGGAAGGGGAGGTGGGGTTGTGGCCTGGTCCTCGGCCTGCCCCGCGTCCAGAGGGCATCTGGACGGGCCCTGCTGGCCGTCTGGGGTGTGAAGCTGCCCACCGCCATCCTAGGACGCGGCTCCCTTCCTTTCCTCCCCGAGACACCCACATCCCCGAGTGCGTCCGGGGCTGGAGCAGCCCTGGCTAGACATTGGGGGACCAGGGAACAACGCCACCCTCTCAGCCGGCTCCACCAGCCCCCAGATGAGGCAGGGGTGTGGCGGGGAGGGGGGTTGTTGGCACCTCCTCTCGGGCCTCCCCCGGCGCCCCCTCATGTGGGGGGGTTGGTGGCTGAGCCCTGGGCAGCCATGCTCTGCAGGGAGGGGAGGCCCCCCCCCGCCACCTCACCGTCCTGGCGGGTTTGTGTGCACAGGCGTGGGTCCCAGGAGGGCGCCCCGGAGCCCAGCGGCAGAGGGAGGCCAGGCCACACGCGTCCCCTCTCGCTCCCCTCTTCCAGCCTGCAGAGTCCAGGCTGCCAAGGCTGAGGACCGGGGGCGGGTGACACGGGCGCCGCCGGCTGGAGGACCAGGCCCCCCTCCTCTGCGGTCAGCACCGCCACCGTCGCGCGGTCTCCTTCTCGCTTATGCACGTTTTGGGGCGTAAGGCTGTCAAGGGAGAGGCCAGAGAGGAGGGCGTTACCCAGCCTCAGTCCCTGAGGGCCACCCCACACCCGCGGTTGGTGGGGGGGATGTGCAAACTGTCCGGGTCCCCGGCCTAGGCCACCGCCCGCAGCTCCCCCGCAGCCCCCAAGCTCGGCACCCGGGCACGCTGACCTGCCCCCCTGCAGCAGGCTCTGCCACGCTGTTCCGTCTGCCCGGCCAACTCCCCGTAGGTCTCAGGGTGCAGCTCAAACACCACCTCCTCTGGGAAGCCCTCCGCCCTGGGCATCCTCCACTGGTTTCCCACAGCACAGGGCAACCCCTTCCGTCTGCCCCCAAGCCGGGCCCCCAGGAAGCCACACCAAGCTGCAGGTGACTGCGGGAAGGGGGCCGCACGCTGCTCCCGGGGTTCTGCCCCCGCAGGCTCCCGGGACTGAGAAGGGGCTCCGAGGGGCAGGCAGGGGTGGGCGTGAGTGTGGGACCCCCCTGCCAGCTTGTCTACGCAGCCTGGAGTCCCGCGGGTGACCTCTGGGCAGAGCAGCCAAACTGACCTGGGTCGACCGCGCTCTGCTTCCTTTTCGAGTTGGTGATGATTTGGTTTTCATTCATCATCTGGACGTCCTGATCCTCCACCTGATTGCTGGGGGGAGGCAGAAGACAGCGGTTGGAGCCCTGCCATCTGTCCCCAAAAGAGCCGGCGGGGGAGGCGGCGGGCCGGGCGTACCTGATGGTGGTGTGTCGCCCCTGGCGGCAGGCGTCCGTGTCCTCGGTGAAGAGGATGGTGTGGTAGGGCACCGTGGGCTCACACGTGGGCAGGATGCCCCCCAGCAGGTGGCCCACCATGGCCAGGATCCCGTTGTACACAAGCAAGTCGTCCACCAGGAGCTGGCGGACACGGAGGGGCTGCACCGTGGGGCCGAGGGTCCGCCCTCCTTCCCCCCCCCCCCGCGGCCTCGGTCAAAGCGAGTTACTGCTCGGAGCCCCGCGGGCTAGCCCAGCCTGCGTTAGGTCTCAGGCCCTCGTGACCACTGCGGAAGGCACCTCCTCTCCCCGCCCCAGAGTCTCCTCCCCGAGGGAAGAGCTCCCTAGACCCACATGACTGGAAAAGAAAAGATGAAAGAAAAGCCACTTTCTGGTTTTCAGGGGGAGGATTCAAATCACTGGGGGCAGGTTTGGGATCCACGGTGGGATGGCGAATTTCCCTGCCTCGGAGGACCAGGCATTTGTGTGTAAGGTGGCAAGAGAGAGAAGTAAATCAAACTGCGACAAACGATAATTGTCGGCAGCCTAATTACCAACGAGCATAATTATCTCGAAAAACCCAGCTGATAAGTAAGTACTCACGCCAAACTCTTTCACCCCTCGATGGGGCGTTTTTGCGTAATTCCACAGTTTGATCATTGACACGGTGGTGGGCAGATCGAAAATCACATAAACCCGGTTCACCTGTCAGAGATGAGCACCCATGAAAACAGGCATGTTTGGAAACAGGCGCCGGGTGGGGCGGGGGGTGCGGGCGGGGGCGAGCCCCGTGGGCGCTGGAGGCGGCGCCTGGGCGGCTGGGGGGCCGTGGCGCGTGGGGTCCCCGCTGCCTTCCAACTCCCGGCAGCCCATCTTGAGTCCGGTCACGTGCGGCTGCGTTTGCAACAAACCGCTGACTGGCTCTGGGAGGGCCTGTTTTCTGGGGCCTGGCGTGGCCCTCATTTAAATACCCGCAGAGAACCGGGTGCACCCTTCCCTCTCCCCGGGGTCCGGCCAGACACCCAGCGCAGGGGCTTCCCTGGGCCGAAGCGGTAGGCCCCGGCTGCAGAGTCAAGGAGCACTGTCCCCCCACCCCGGGCGGGCAGCACGGCCTTGGCCCCGATCTGTCCTTTCTCCGGTCCTAAATGAGAAGCATAGCAGACAGGCCCCGAAGGCACTGCTGGGTAATTTCCAGCCCATGTCTTTGAACCTCCGCAGGGGGAGCGGGGAGGGGGTTGTCCAGATCAGTGGTAGAATCAGCCAGTAAGGTCAGACCTGGCGGCTTCCCACCCACCCTGCCGCCCCAACAAAGACTCTCCCATATTAGGGGGCCCCTTGCAAGACAGAACAGAGCAATGAGCATTCAGTGTGGGCCCCAGGCCCCGGTCTCAGCCCCTGGCCATCCCCCAAAGGCCTCGCAGGACGTCGGGGGTTGGAGGGGTGGGGGTGCTGCAGGGGGAGGGCCAGCCTTCCGGCTGTACCGTGGAAATGGTAAAGGTCCTCCAGCTCAGCCGCCCACGGGGCTCAGGCAGATACAAATGTTTGAGTCCGGCTGGGAGAGTAACAGCTACAAAAACTGCCTCACACCAAAGTCACTGAAAGATGAACACCTGCTGGCCAAGCTCAAGATGGCAGCGGACAGGTGGCGCCCCGGTCTCAGGGCTCAGAGACCTCGGGGTTTCTCCTTTGCAGGGGCGGGGCTGGCGCTCAGGGGAGCTGATGGACGCTCGGGGCTCGGGGCGGGGGGGACACTGAGGAAAACCTCCCACACAGAGCTGCTGATGCTGCTCCTTTCCGTGTTTTGAGAGGAAAATAGACCTCCCTGTCCTCCTGCCCAGTCACGCGGAGGGAGAGGGGACACTTCAGCGGTCACACGCATGCCTGGTGCTACTGCACTCCTCTACCCGGGCGTCTGGCTGGCGCGGGGCTAGAGCCACCTGTCTCCACCCGGCCTGTCTCCTCTCTCTCTCTCGACCAACATCGGCCAGGCCTGGGGGGGCGAAGGCCCCCACCCCAGGTCCCCAAGTGACAAGGAGGACCAGCAGGAGGGTCTGAGATCTGCGAAACGGAGTCAGTTGAGAGCTGACAGGCGGATCTGGGGTCAGAGGGAAGGCCGGGTTGGGGTCCAGTGCCTGGTGACCTCGAGGTCCGGGAGGAGGCAAGGGGATGTGGCCAGGGGACCGGGCTGCCCGTGGGGACCGACGGACGCCTGCAGCATTGGGGCTCCGGGGTCCCGTGTGGGACCTTCTCTCTCCAGGGCGCTTTGCAATAACCACCCCAAGTGCAAAGGGAAAGAACCACGCCCCCCAAAAAGTGCCCATCGGAGGTGTCAGCGAAGACCTGGGCCTTCCTGACGGCCCGCGGGCATTTTGATTCGTTGGCGATTCACTTGGCCTGGAAGAAAGACGTGTCACCGAGACCAAGGACACAAAGTCCCCCCGCAAACCCACCAGGCCGGGCAGGATGGGGGCCAGCCACATGTGCCTGCCGTCGCTGGTGTCATTCACTTGGTCGATGAGCTTGTCGGGGGTCCGGACGTCCCCGCACACGCCCTCCAGGGAGTTCACGCTGTCGGGGAAGGCGGCGATATCTGGGGAGTCTCTAAGCTGCCATAACCCAAAGCAGTGTGCTGGGCGCCGTGCGCCGCTCTCTCGGCCACCAGCCTCCTCGTGCTGACGGTGTGGCTCAGGGAATGCCGGGCTGGTGGGCAGAATGGCCATCTGCTGCTCGGGGCAGCCGCAAAAGTGGCAGTCAAATTAGCCATTGTGGGGAAAATGAGCACCAGGGCCGGCAGGGGTGCAGGGGTGGGGGGGGTAGTGGCCAGTGTCAGGGACAGGGAGGCGGCCAGGCTGGCACTCTGGGGAGTGGAGGGCAAACTTCGAAGGTTTTCTGTTGCGAAGGGGCTGAGGGATGGCTGGATACGGCCTTGGCATGGGGGCACCAGCCCGAGACTGGATGCACTGGGTGAGCCTGACCCGGCGATAGCTACTCGAGGGCTGGACATTATCGCGGATCTGGAGCAACCAGTTCTGGCTCTGGCTCTGCCTTCCCACCTGTGAGGTCTGGGGCAAGTCCCAGAACATCTCGGGGCCTGCTTCCTCATCTGTAAAATGGGTGTAAAAACCTCCACATCTCAGAATCGATGTGAGCAGGCTCGGTAAAATCGAATGAGGCTTATACCTCCAAGGAATCACTAATAACCATCAAACCCACCAGGAATCATTTATCCCAGGCCAGGAGGACGGTGTCACCAGGGGAAGGCAGAAAAGGATCCAACTGGAACCCAGGACCCCAGAGAGGTGCAAGGCAGGCTTTGGGGTTGGACCTGCTCTGGTGGGACCCTGTGGTGGGGCAGGGATCACGGGGCAAGGGCCCAGAGGGGTCAGGCAGGTGACATCAAAGATAGATGCCTGACAGCTCAGCGGTCGGAGCATTGTCTCTACAGCCAAATTCCCAGCTGTACACTCACATGCTGTGTGACCTTGGGCAAGTTACTTAACCTCTCTGTCTCAGTTCCTCACGTGTAAAATGGGGATGACAGCACTCACTTCACAAGATGGTTATGAGGGCAAATGAGGTACCACCAGACAAGCGCTCACAGGGCGAGCCCTCAGTCAATATTAGCAATTTGTTTTGGGGGCCTGGTAGAAGACAGTAAGGACATGTTTGGGGCAAAGGGCAGTGGATACTCAGGTCCAGCCATCATCACTGTGCATGACTATTGCTAATTTCTCAAGAGTGGCTGAAGACTGAGGTTTTCATGTGAAACCCCTTGATTTTTAAAAAATATTAGCGACTAAGCTAAAATATTTAAAAACTCAGTGGGCTAGCAGTTTGCGAATTCTGGGGGGGGCATTCCATGAACAAAGGGGTCCACGGTCAATAAATTCAGGACACGCTGGGTTGAATGCAGTGTCATGGGCGGCTCCCTGCCGGCCTTGCCAGAGTCTTTAGAACTCCAAAGTACTTGTGGTTCTCCGGAGGGGGGGTTGTGTGGCAGCTGGTACCCTCTCCCAAATGCCCGGGCCACAGGCCTCTCTGTCTCGTGGGACTCCTGCTCTGGATACCTTGGCCAGGGTGGCTGGGAGCCGCCCCCTGCTCTGCCCACCCCCCAAGGGTCAGCATCTGACCCGAAGCAGAGCCCACTGGCATTTTTAGTCCCGGGGTCGGGCTCCTACAGGGACATTTCCTCTCCTTCCCCCAACCCTCACGTGCTCCCTTCCGTCGGGGTGGAGTCCCCTTCTGCCTCGAAAGGATACTGTTTTCCGACAGAGGGATTTTTTCTCCCCGCTCATCATACAGCTCCAGGCCCGTGAGACCGATATAATAGGGATCACCCCAGCTGGTCAGGAGCTGCAACTGGAAAATGACTAGGGGACGTTATTAAGGAAAAACAGGCTTAATTTTCTGAGAACAAAGCAAAAGAGGGACAAAGATAAAATAGGGATATACTCTGGGGTGGGCTTCTACAGATGAATGAGAGGAAAAAAATCATTTTTGTTCTCTCACTGAGACTGAAGCCCATCAAAATATATGTGGCACCAGATTGTCTTGGATTTCAACTGCGTATGTGTGTGTTTTAAGAGTTAAAAACTGTCCTCCGAGCCCGGGAGGCAGGAGGACGGGAGGGGAGGGTGCTGTTCCCCAGGGGGCTGGCAGGACGAGAGCCATGTGCGTCACAAACTCATTGCGTGGTGGCACTGAATGACGTGACCAGGACTCAAACTGTCTCCTGCCTCAGTTTCCCTGGTTGTAAAATGACAAGAACGAAGTGCCCGTTCCCTCCTCCGTCCATTTCAAGTGTGCAGGGTCGGTGCGGGGGTGGGGGGATGGCTAAGGGGGGGAAATCCATGAGCTCTGGAGCAGCGGGAGGGATGGGCCAGGGCCGCGTGAGCCACCATTGCTGACCGCGTCCCACAGTCCTCAGCCCCATCCCCCACCAGCGCCCATCATGCCAGGGGCGGGCAGGGCAGGAAAGGTGGCTTAGCCACGGGCAGTCGGTCCAGGAGAACAGGCTACTGAGAGAGCCAGGCTGCTCATGTTCACTCACCTGCCCCGCCCCTTCCCAGCTCTGTGGCCTTGGGCAAGTTCCTTCGCCTCTCTGGGCCTCCGTGTTCTCAGCTGAGAAATGGGGATGCTCACAGCACCGCTGCACCGGGCTGTGGCGAGGACTGAGTTAATAACGCCACGCACTGTGACAGTGCCAGGCCCAGGGAAGGATCCAGCAAATTGGGGCTATCCTTGCTTCTATGTTCACCTCCTCCCTGCCTGGTTCCAAGGACAGCCCCCAGTTCAGTCCCTGGGGAGAGTTCCAGCTTCTCTGGCCCCTCCCAGCTGGAGTCCTGCGCTGCCTCCCAAAACTTCAGCCGGCCAGGGGGTGGGGTCTGGAACCCTGTCGCCGCCCCCCGCCCCAGCAGCACCCAGTGAGCCCAACGCCCCGGGAAGCCTCCCACCGTCCCCTAGGTTTCCCAGCGTGGCGCCCCAGCTCCTCGGCCGTGGCCTGCCCGGAACCCCAACACTGCTACAAGGGCCAAGCCCTCTCCTGGGGTACCGGGTGCGACCCCCGAGGGCCCGGGATGCACAGACAGGTGGGAGGAGGATACAGCCACAGGGCATCAGGGGCGCCTCGTAGTCCATGGTCGCCCGCTCCAGGCTTTGCAAGTCGAGCCTAAAAAGACACAGAACAGCACAGGAAGCAGAAGATCGCGATGACCCTGATGGCTGGTCAGTTATTCCCCCGGTGGTGGCGGGGTGGGGGGTTCCCTGGCAGTGGGGACCGACCAATGAAGTGTGTGCCCGCTGTGGAGTCCCGTCCCACCGCGGGGGACTCGGGCACCTCGGGCTTGTCTATATGGACTCTTCTTGCTTCAAAACAACCCCGGGAGGTGCGTACTTTTATAGCCCTGGCTTGCGGGTGAGGACACAAGCACAGAGAAGTGAAGTCACTTGCTGAGGGCCACATAGCTGGCAAGGGGCAGAACTGGGATGTGACTTGAGGTTGTCCGATTCTGGAGTCCGCTCTTAACCACCCAGCCCTCCTGCCCTTCCATGAACAAGGCAAGTCCACACTGTGCTGCGAGCTGAGCGAGACCCATGCCGGGGCGGCGGCCGGGAGGGAGCGCGGGGCTGGGGCAGGCTACCCGAGGGGGTGGTCTGGGAGCCGGCGCCTGAGCTAAGAAGGAGGCGGCCACACAAAGATCAGAGCTGAACCTTCCCCGCAGAGGAGCAGACAGAACAAAGGCCCTGTGGTGTGGGGCAGGATGGGAGGCGCGCAGAGAGAGGCGGCTGGAAGGTGGGGCGTACCCTGCAGGCTTTGACTTTGTGATCCCAAGCAAGTGGCTTCAATAGCGGGGCCTCAATGCCCACATCTGTAAAATGGGCACAATAACCCCTTCTTCAGAGGGTGGGTGGAAGGGCGCCCTGAAGGATGAATACAAAGCCTCCGAAGAGATCCGGCACTTGGGAGGAAGGGTTCTCTCCCCCTGCACACTCCTCCCTTGGGGCCTCTCTCCCTGGTCCCCAGGCCAGTACCCTCCAGGCCTTGCTGGTTTTCTTCAATTTCAAGGGCAACGTTATAATTAAGTTGCTGTTCTCAATGACTGGCCCAAGAAGTGATCCCAGCCACAGTGGAGGGAAACTCATTTTGTTTTGTGAGCTTGGCCTCTGGCATCTGGACATCGGTGGGGGTGAGGGGGTGGGGGGGAAGGGGGGTGCGATTAAATGAGTACACTGAACGTGGCATTTACAAATTGTTATAAACTTAATGCAGCTGAGACGGGGCCAAAAAATACCAGCGCACCCATGAAATGTTAGGCTCTCGTTTCCTCTCTTAGGAATCTTCCTAAACCAGGAACTCGGGACCAAGAGAGAGAAGGCCCTTCCCCGAACTGGCCGGCGGGTATTTCTGGAATGAACGCAGGCTGGAGCCTCTTTTCCCAGCAGGAAGTGCAACGAAGCATTAAAAAAGCTCAAGCACTCCAGACTGTGGGGAACCCAAACATCCCCAGACAAGGTGGGCACATCCCACGGGCTTCCGCGGAGGCTTGGCAGAGCTTTAGAAAACCGCCAAGTTGAAAAGCGATGCGTTTGATCATCATTTCAAAACCTTTAGGTAGCGACTTCAGAGCGATGCGTGAAGCCAGCAGCCCGGGGACGGGGACGGGGAGGGGATGCTCCCGCCGCTGCTCGCCCTCACCTCCGGGCTGGCTGGGGTAGCTGGCGAGCCTGGAGGTAGTCCACAAAGAGAATTTCTTGAGCGAAATCAAAGTGGCAGTTGCCCGGCCCCTTCCGGATGAGGAAGCCCTCCGGAGGCGAGACACACAGGCCGTCCAGGGAGATGTGGACGATTTTGGCCTAGCAAACAAAAGGAGAAACACGCCTGAAGAAAGGAGGCCAGCCAGCGTGCAGGTCAGCGGCGCGTGCCGATAGGTGCTGATGCCCGAGCAGGCCGAGCGTGATGGGGAGTCCTCACGGAGCCCCCAGGCCTGAGACATCGCTTGGTCTGGCCCTTCTCTCAGACCAGGACCACCTGGCCAGGTACCCCCCTCCGCACTCCGTGCCAGGCGCTGTGCTGAGCACTGGGCGGAGAGCAGGGAACCAGGCAGGTGTGGCCCCTGCCATGGTGGCCCCCAAGTTTCAGGGCTGCCACCTGACTTGGCCCAGCGCTGCCCCCCATCTGACCGGCCACAGTGGCCTGAGGTGGCACGAAGTGGTGAGTCCCTTCCTGATCTTCCTCCTCACAGCCCCAAGCTCGTGCTTTCAGGGCGGGTACTCCCTAGCAGCATCCTTGGCAGATTTGGGCCAACATGTTCCCCTGGTCTAGGACAGATTTTACCAGCCGGAGGCCAGGATCTACCAGTAAATCTCAAAGTCTGAACGGCAGGGTCTGGAGTGGCTCATCTGCTTCCCTTGGGCAGGGGGGTGGTGGGTGAGCAGAGAGGGGCAGTGGGCCAGCGCTCTCTCTCTCTGACTACACATTTTGGAATCGGGACTCCCTGCATCTTCGTGGTGAGCAACGTGGGCCCAACTGCTGACCAAACTGGTAGATTTTCACCTCCAGGCGATGCAGGGGAGCTCCTCCGTGCAGAGAGGGGCCCTGCCTGGGTCCCACTGCTAACTAACTAAGGCCCTTGGGGCCCTTCATTCCTTCAGCATTTCGGGAGCCCCTGCATGGCAGCTGGTCACAGAGCATGTAAGCCTAAAAAGTGTAGGGTAAATGGCTTCAGGTATGGCTTGATATGGGGACCCAAAGGCTGTCCTACATCTCCCCACTTGGCTTTGCTCAAGGCAGATTCAGACCCTGGCCCAAGGGCTGGACCTGGACAAACAGAACTGTCACGCACTGGTCATATGACCAGGGACATGGAACCGGACCAGAACCATCAGCGGAGACACCTGTGATTTTGCTGGCTCGCCTCAAAAGAGGAGATCCTTCTTCAGCAGGACATGGAGCTAGCCGTTCAAAGCTGGCAGCAGACAGAGCAGAGGTCCGGGAAGGCCCCCCCTCCAGGGCCAGCCCCTCCTCTAGGAAGTTCCCCTGACTTCCCCACACCTGTTTATTCCCTTGGACAGAGCTTCTATTATCACCTCCATCTTACAGCCATGGAGACTAGGATTTCAGAGAGGCTAAGCAATTTGCTCAAGGACACGCAGCAGAGATCTGAAGCCCCATCTCCAGCGTGTAGGGCCCGGCTCTAACCACACACCAGGGGCTGTCACCAGGGTGCCCAGAGGGCCTTGGGGGACACAGGCACCCAAGGCATCTTCCCGGGGAGGCGCATAGTTTCCATCACCAGCACTCTGGGATCTCCCCCTCCAGACTCTGCCCATCTCCCCACCTCCTTCCTCCCACAGAGGCCACTTGTCACCCGCGCCTACGCGGATGGCAGCCAGGCCTGGGAAGCGGGGGCTCTGGGTCCAACATTTCCAGGCAGCCAATCCAGGTCACAAGCCTTAGCTGGAAGGACTGATTCGCTCACGGGAATGTACAGGCCCAGAGACACGACTTGAGCCAGAAGAATGTGTTCTTAATGCCAATATATCTGCCTTTCTAAACGTGCTGACCTGACAGCACATTCGGGGAGATGCCAGCGCGGCCTGGGAGGATCTGTCGTCCCAGAAGGGGAGCGCCTGGGGGCCGCCGACTCCACGCCGGCAAACCCCCCCCCCCAGTTCTACGGGGCCCGTGGGAGAAACTCCGTGGCATGTGTGTGGTGGGGAACCACACCCGGGGCTCCCGGGACCCGAGGCTGAGGCCTGGCTTTGTCAACGGCCGTGTGGCAGAGGATGATGACCACCTTCCCAAGGGAGGTATTGGCCTCTTCCTCCTCACTGTACAGATGGGGAAACGGAGGCCCAGTGAAAGCAGGCCACTCGCCAAAGGTCACACAGCTGGCTGGGGTCAGAGCGGGGATTAGGACCAGGGCCTTGTGACTTTAGGGCCCCACCTTGTGGTGGGAGGGGATGAGCGTACCACAGTCCAGAGTCACACGAGGACAGGAGAGCCCACGCAAAGGGCACTTGTGGTGTTCTCCTTCTGCCGTGCAGCAGGGGTCCCCGCTCTGTCTCACCCAGCAGCAGGACAGAACAACTGGAGTGTGGGCTCTGAGCCCAGCAGATGTGCACTGGGGCTCGCTGTGTGACCTTGGGACGAGTGAACGCACTGTTCCAAACCCCAGTTTGTAATACCCTGAAAGCGGGGGAATAACACCTGCCTCCCCGAGGCTGGGGCGAGGGTCCCCTGAGAATGAATGGGTGCAGAGTCCACAGCTCAGGGCCTGGCCCCCAAAGCGCTCAATGAACAACAGGGCCCCAATCCACCATTATGTTTCGGGGCTGGGCCTGCTGAGGATGCCCGACCCCCAGAAGAAACAAAGCACTTCTGTGTCCCGAGTCTGCCCTGGGCTCTCGAGCCCACATTTGCTGGTTGCAGGAGAAGCAAATAGCAGTGCGCTCTCTCCCTGGCTGTAACCCCCCAGCTCCATTTGGAAAGTTCTGGAAGATTTATGCTCCTCTCCGGCAGCCACACCAGCCATTCATCAAGGTGCCATTTCCCTGACAGTGGACTGAGCACGGCTGCTATTCCCTAGCTTACCCCACGATAGGTGTCCTCAGGAGATTTATTGTAGTTCCAGAAGCGCAGGCCAGCAATGCTTTCGGCTCTGTCGAAGTGGATCGTGACCACGTGGTCCAGGCCAGGCAAGAAAGGAATCAGCCACATGTGCTCATCCTCCATGGTGATGTTCACTCCATCGATTAGCCTGCGAATAGTGAGGAGGGAGCAGTGAGGTGGGGCTCAGCCAAGACCTGTGGGAGAAATCAGAGTGGGGGGGTCTACACCTCCTTATGGCCCCCTGCACCCTGCCTGGCGTGTGGCCGAACTGGGCTTGTTAAACGGAGGTGGGACTCATTACAGCCACCGTGAGGGGCCACGTCTCATCTGTAAAATCAGACAAAATAAAGAAACTGGAAAAAGTAACAGTCTGTGCTGTTAAAGGTGTGGCAAAGCGATCATCAAGGTTTAAAATAAAGGGGGGACATGTGTCATCTTTCAGGACCCTTTAACCTGGGGATCCCATTTCTGGAATTGTTTTCCTCTAAGGAAAATATGTGCAACCTGTTGGAAAGGCCATCTGCATGAAGATATTCATTATAGCGTTGTTTATTTATATCAGCAAAAAAAGGAAAAAAAAAAAAAAACCCAACAACCGAAAAAACCCAAGTGGTCTCAAAATACAAAGGGTTAAGTAAATCTATACAGTTGTTAATGCGATAATCATGAGGATGATGCAGTGACATGGAAAACGATTTTAATGCTGGAAGATGAGGACAGGGGCCAGGAGAGACTATGCAAAAGTGAAAAACACATTCGTGTCAGAGAGAATGGAAGGTGGATGCTTTTCTCTACTTTCCAAACTTTCTGTAAAATGCTGTATTGGCTCTACGGTATTTATTTATTTATTTATTTATTTTTTCATGTAGTGTTCCATGATTGTATGGTACATTTTGGAAGAATTCAATTCCTTCTTTCTGGTGCCCAGTGAGAGAGATGCTAAGGCACTAGGGTGAACTTGGCAGCTCTTGGTGTGGGAAAAGCACAAGAAGGGGCAGGTATGTCTGTGGGGAGCTGGTCTGGCCCATAACCATCCAGCCTGGACAGCCTAGGGAAGCCCCCCACCCTTAGGAGGGAGCCCCTAGCACCTTTGTGTTCTTCTCAGCCGCTGTTCTGAATGAACTCGTCACCTCGCCCGCAATCCTATCCTGGCCAGTTTCTGGTTCTCCTGTTCTGAACATCCTCTGCCTCATCCTTCTCAACTTGGCCTGTGTTTGTCTCAAAGACAAACTGACTGCCCTGGACTGCCCAGCACACCGCAGCCCAGACCCCAGGAACAGGGGCCCAGCTCTCAGCTTCTTGGGTAACCCTTCCCCCCACTCCCTCCTAATTTCCTGGTGACTTTGAGGCTGCTGAGCTGGGAGAAATTCCTAGATGTAAAAATAAACTTTATTTTTTCCTTTTACATCTTAAAGTTCTAGATTTGGAATAAATTTTACAATCTAAGTGTTCATCCAAGGAGGTAATGTTTCTTTTTTTTCTCTAAAAGGCTGTTATTAAATTGATGGATGGTGTGTCTTACAATTGCTGGCACCTTAAAACTGAGGAAATTCAGCAATTTAAAACGGAGGTGTTTGTGGAATTAGGTTGACTACAGAACCTTCCATTTCCTTCTAAAAGCAATTACTTCTGTGTCCTAGACATGGGGCTGCCTCCATAGCAAAACTGCTACCCAATTCTGAAAGTAGGGAGAGTTGCTGAAGTCTTTATAGTCGATGGTAAAGGGAAGTCCCTACAGACACCGCTAAGAATATCTAGATATTTCCAGCTCTGTCTACAGAAAAGCCTAGAAACTGTGACCAACCCAGTAGCAATGAGCATCTCTAGTGGCTAGATTATGGTCTCTAAATACCACTTCCCGCTAGAAGGAACCAAGGCTTCTTGGGAAAAATGGCTGATTCCATGTCTGGAACAAGAAACATACAAGGGGAGCCTGGACTATCTTGTGACATCAGAAAGCAGAAAAGCTGTTACAGACTACTATTTTAAAAAAAGGATCCAGGAGCTCTCAGTATCTAAGAGCATCAATAAGATAAAAACTGCAATAAATTGAAACCTTTCAAACATAGTCTGTTTAAATCCATGATTTATGAACACAAACGTTTTAAAGTATGCCAGGGAGGGGCGCCTGGGTGGCTCAGTCGTTAAGCGTCTGCCTTCGGCTCAGGTCATGATCCCAGGGTCCTGGGATCGAGCCCCGCGTCGGGCTCCCTGCTCTGCGGGAAGCCTGCTTCTCCCTCTCCCACTCCCCCTGCTTGTGTTCCCTCTCTCGCTGTCTCTCTGTCAAATAAATAAATAGAATCTTTAAAAAAAAAAAAAAAGTATGCCAGGGAAACAATTTTTTATTTTGCAAACTGAAAAACAAAGGGAAAGAACCAAGCATTTAGACTGCCTTTCCTATTTGCATTGTACCTCAGGGTAACCAAATAATTGAAGAAAAATTTCTCTTTATTGGTGAAAAAAGAAAATGATAGGATCAGCACACCACCATCTTGCAACCAAGTGGATCTAGCCACTGAGCACTGACCGCCAATGTCACAAAAAGCTTCACCACCACACATTCTATATGTCCTGAAGGGAAATCACAGTGACATCCACACCCCCAGGTCATGTCTTGCCCCAGTGGTCAAACCTCAATCTGATCAGGCGTCTAGATCTAATGAACAATTTACAACACATACAGGGGCCTGAGGAACAGGTTAAACAACACCATGGAGATGCAGTCCAGACTCTGTAGGGCCAACAAACCTTTCTTCAACAGATAATTTGTAAGAAAACAATGAAAAAAGATGGAAGGGAACCTAGAGATTATAAGAAGCTTAAGAGACATATCAAAGAATCACAACATATGGATCTGGACCTCAAACTAACCAATCACAATGTATGGACCTTATCTGGACCTCAATTTAAGAAACAAACTTAAAAAAGGAAGATGAGGAGACTTTCAGGGAAGCAGGAACATGCTGGGTGTCTAATTTAGGGAATCACCATTAATTTTTGGGGGTGTAATAATAGTACTTTTCTAAAGTCCTTATTGTTTAGAACTACATACCAGAATGTTTAGAGATGAAGTGCTATCAGGCTTGGGAGTTGCTGTGATCATATAATCTGGGTGGAGGGGTTTGGTGATTGGGCGGGTGTGGATGAACAAGTGGGGCCGGCCATGTGCTGATCACTTTTGCAGTGGGAGCTGGGTCTGTGGGGTCCAGGCCTAAGTATATGGGTGATCTGCCAAGATGCGGAGTGCCGAGTGGTTCATGAGCAGACATGGACATGTGTGAGGGCCACAGTTAAGGGGCCCCTGAAGGGAAAGCAGGGAGGAAGCAGGTCTACCATTGACTGCAGGTGATCAAGACCAGGCCAGGGGTGCAGATGTGGTGTGGTGATCCCCTTCTACTGATAAGGCAAGCGAGGCAGGGGGAGACAGTGGAAGTCAGTGGTTAGGTGCATGGGTGTGGATCTCCCTTGGACCTCTGTTCAGATGACTCTGCCCTTCAAAACTAGTCTCGGTGACTTCTGGCCAGTTTTTAATCTTTCTGTAGCTCAGTTTCATTTGTAAAGTGGGGGCTTCTTCGGGCTGTTTGAGGTGTAAATGGATGAGTATCTCTAACCTGCTTAGTGTAGCCCTGTGTCTGGCATTTATTTGGGGCTCTAGGAATAGCCACTATAATTTTATTACTATCCAATTACTATCGTAATTGGAGAGGTTAAGAAACTTACTAGCTGGCAAGGGGCCGAGCCAGAATTGGAACTCTCATCCCTCTGACCCCTCTAGGCTCCTCCTGTTTACACCTCCAGGCAGAGCCCAGGCCTGGCAGCTGTCCCGAGCAGGGGGCCAGCACCCGTCTGCAGTGATGGGCGCATGGACTGATGCTATTATCCCAGGCTTGCCCTCTTATTGACTGGCCCCAGTCTGGGCTGATGAAATCAGACAAAAGCAGAGGAAAGCGCCCACGGCCACCCGCCGAGACTTCCAGAACCATCCCCTCCAACCATGAGCAATGGCAAGCTTTCAGCCCCCGAGAGGGGGCGTTGCTCATGCTCAGATGCAGAGCCGGCCCAGCAGAGGCCTGCCAAGCTCTTGCTGGCGTTCCAGGCCCTACGCTGAGCATGGTGGACACACAAAGCATGACTGTATCTGGGAGCAGCAGAACTCTGCCCACCGCTTCTGGCCGTGTGGCCCCGGGAGGGGGTCACCTCCCTTTCCCAAGCCTTGATTTCCCTTGACTCTAAAATGGGATAGACCACAGGGGGCGCCTGGGGGGCTCAGTCAGTTAAGCGTCTGACTCTTGATCTCAGTTCAGGGGTTGATCTTGGGGTTGTGAGTTCAAGCCCCGTGTTGGGCTCCACGCTGGGCATGGGAGCCTACTTAAAAACATATAAATAAATAAAATGGGAAGACCACAGGCCTCATGGGGTGGCTGGGGAAGGTGCAATAGGGAACGCTCTTTGATGTTTGACTCTGGAGTCAAAGATTCAGAGCAGGTCCCTGAGGCCCGGCTCTGCATCTGAGCCCGAGTGACCCCGCCTCTCAGGGGCTGAGAGTGTTCTGTTGCTCGCGGTGGGAGGGGATGGCTCTGGGGGTCTGTGTAGGTGGTTTCTTACAGACACTTACTTGTCCAGGGTCCGGGAGTCATCGGTGTACTCAGGGAGGTCATTTAGGTCTCTGGGGGAGGCAGAGATCTGGTGCAGGCTGATGGGCAGTGCCTGGCTGTCCTTGCCCACCACTTCCAGGCCCGTGAGCCCCAGGTAGTGTGGGTCCCCCCAGGAGGCGGTAAAATTCAGCTGAAGGCCTGTAACAGGAGGAAGAGTGGCCCATGAACACCAGAGGTTCCGGAGGAGGGCCCAAGATGGAGACGGGAAAAGAAGCTACCTTCAGCCCCTGCCAACTTGAAAACCCAGACTCAAATGAAAGTGTCTTTGGGCGGTCTCTCTACCTTTTCTCTTAGTGACCCTCAGGCCTGGGACACCGCTGATATTCTGGAAATGTCTGCAGGATGAATGGACCAATGTTGTTTACACTTGCACATGGGAGGCGCCTGGGTGGCTCAGTCAGTTAAGTTTCTGCCTTCAGCTCAGGTCATGATCCCAGGGTCCTGGGATCGAGTCCTACCTTGGGCTCCCTGCTCAGCGAGGAGTCTGTTTCCCCCTCTCCCTCTGCCCCTCCCCCCACCCTGCTTGTTCTCTCTCACTCACTCTCTCAGATAAATAAATAAAATCTTTAAACCTGCACATGGCCCTGGATCCTTTCTCATGCATCCACCACGTTGCCCCTCCCCCCAGCTTAACACCCTAGCGCGGCTTCCCGGGCTGCTTGGCCAACAGGCCTTGTCCATCTAGCTTCTACCTACTTGTCTAACCTCATCTTATACGAGGGGGCGCGGCTCCACCCAGATAGTCTTTCACTCATTCCTATTTCCATTCCTCTCTCCCGTCACAGGGACTTTGCCCATGCTGTTCCCTCTGGAACCCACACGGCCTAGTTGTGCTCACCCTTCAGATCCCAACTCACTTCCTTAGGGAAGCCCTTCTGACTTCTCTGACTTCATCAAAACTCCATCCACAGCCTGCCATGTCATCGTGAACTCTATGCCCTGGTCACCGCTGTGATCTTGTGACCATTTGGTAGGTGCCCGTTTGCCCTGCCAGAGGTGAGCTCCCTGAGGGCAGAAACCCCATCTGATCTGCTAGACCTTTGTGTCCCCAAAGCCTGGCACAGTGCCTGACACATAGCAGGAGCTCAGTCCAGATGGACTGTTTAAATAAGTAACTGCTTGTAGGCAGCTACGTCGATACAGCACGTCAGGAATGGACATTTTATACAAATTGGGCACTATCTCGAGACTTCTCGGGATTCAGGGTAAGGAAGTGTTTTATAACTATACCTCCATCTTTTTGCCCCCGCCTCACCCCTGCTCCATCAGAGACCATCTAGAAGTGACCCTCTGTGGTCCTGGGGCAATACGGCCCAGGTGAGTCATCCATTTGCCCAGAGAGCTCAAACTGAATGAAGCCCTTGGTCAGGTCCTATCAGGTATTTGGCTAGAACTTTTCTTTCCTTACTGGTCTCCCATTAGAGCAGGACTAAGCCTGAGCGAACTCTCTATCCTGGGAGAATTTGAGGCCTCTTCCAGCACCCTCCTGGGGGGCTGTGTTCAGAAGATTCACACCCTTTGCAACTTTCACAGAAGTCCGCCTGGATGTCACGTGGTCCCACCCAGTTGAGCTCAGGTGTGGAGGCAGAAGCCCAGGGAGGCCAAGCCACCCAGTCTCCCTGGAGATCGGCTTCTTCTCCTACACACCTGTCATTTCCAACATACGTTTTGTAACTCAGCCTCTGATCCTTCTGCTCTCCATGGTGCTCAGGCAGCACGGAGGACATCTTGGGGGCAGATGGAAATGACGCATGGCCAGCATGGTACCGGGCACATTCTAGCTTCTCACGGTACCAACAGCATGCAAAATGGCCACAGATTCTTTGCAATGTGACTCTGCTGCTTTTTCCATCCAGAAGTGGGAGTCCATTTCTCACTCCCTGAGCCTGGGCCACGTGATGTGCTTCAGCCAATGGGAGAGAAGCAGAGAAGGCAGGGACGGGCAGAGGACGGAAAGCGCACACGTGCGCCTCGCTGCACTTGGGAGTCCTGCCGTGGAAGGAGCCAGGCGCGCCTGGTCTCCCCGTCACTCGGGCCAACAGCCTCCCAACTGCTGGATGTGGGAGAGAAGACATCCGAGGTCATCTGGCCACCAGCCCATCTGCCAGCTGACCAAACCCGTGAGCAGGCCCAGGAGAGGCCAGTCAAGCCAATGAATTGTAAGCCGATCACGGATTAAACAGTGGTTGTGCTAAAGCCACTCAGGTTTGGGTCGGTTTTGTCTGCGGCAAAAGCTAATCAATACATTCCTTTTCATCCCAAGTCTGTGTTCAAATGTCATGTCCTCAGAGAGGCCTTCCCTTACCGCTCGCATTCAAATGGCAGCCCCCCCGCCACCCTGCTTCATTTTTCATCACAGCACCTGTCACTACCTGACAATGTATTCTCCATTCCTTTGCTTGTGTGTTTTCTTGTCTTTCCCACTAAGATGGAAGCTCCCTGAGGGGAGAGGCTCTGTTAACTCTGTGCACTGTTGTGTCCCCAGAGCCGAGAACAGTATCTGGAAAATAGATGGTCAATAAAAGTTGTTTTTCTTTTTAAATAAATGACGGATCAAAGAGTATGTATTCAGTTGACAAGCACAGGTAAATGAATCAAAGTAAGATCACTGAGTTTCACCAAATTCATAGTTAATGGTAAACAAATATTTATTGATCATCTACTATGTACAGAGCCCTGTCCTTGGACCTGGAGACCCAGGGGTCAACACATGGCAGAATCTCTCTGGGAGCTTCCATTGTAGTGAAGACAATCAGATAGGATAGTTCTACAGAGCAATGGATGCCATGAAGCCAAGAAATAGGGAGTAGGGAGAGACTGAGGGGAGGAGGGGGGTTGTGAGGATGGTGGTAGTGGTGGTGGGGGGTGAGGGAGGGCCTGAGGTGAGACCCAGCTGATGAGTAGGAGGCTGCCATTCCTCAGCATTCCTGGAAGAACATTCCAGGCTGAGAGGACAGCAGGGGCAGAGGCTCCAGGATGGGAACAAATCTGACCTGTGGTTAGAACCAAGTGATCAAGGGGGACAGTGGAGGGAAATGAGGTCAGAAGGGTGGGGCAGAACCTAGAGCACGCCATGAAGTCTGGATTGCCTTCTCTCTATGGTGGGGAGCCCCTGGAGGGTTAGACTTTGAAGCAGGGGGCTCACTTGAAACGCCTCACTCGGGTTGGGGGTTGGGCTCTCCAGGGAGACCAGGGAGGAGGCGGTTGTGATACCAGGTACGCTGGACAAGGGGTGGCCCTCCTGAAAACGGAGGGAAGTGGCCAGATGCAGGATCTGTTTTGAAGGTGGCAATGCCAGGATGCTCAGTGGCTTGTGCAGAAGTGAGGGAAAGAGACGATGTTTTTGACCCAAGCGACAGAGTGGCTGTGGGTACTGATCCCGAGAGGCAGAGTGCATGGAGGTGGAGGAGGGAGTGGATTTGGATGAGGCGATCGCTGTGAGGGAGAAATGCCACCTCCCCGGGGGGAAAGCAGGAGGGGCCCCCCCAGCCTCTCCCCGGCTGCCCCTTTGCTGGTCTGGCACAGGGAGCTGCAAGGACATCTAATTTGGGGTTGCTCCGAAAGCACCTGCTCTCCTGTTTGAGCTAATATTCACGTTCCATGTTCATTTTCCTCTGGTGTATCAATTAGTATTTATATAAATGGAAATTAATTTTGTTATTTCTCTCCCACGTTTCAACTCTCTCAGCTACTTTCTTATTCATCACTGCTGATATTTGCAAAATGCCCAAAATTAGTGTCATCTGCAAATTAGCAAGTCATATATCCCCTTTCAAAACATTAATAGGATTGGCCATATTTACCAACCCTGGCGCATCCCCCCGGGTCACGTTATCAAAGCGCTCTCCATTTGCACAGGCTGGTGAAGTGGGTTTAGGATTTTAGAGACAGTGGAGGGAAAATAAAAAGGTTCAGAGAAGAGCGAGTCGGAAATCACATGCCTCCAAAAGCGCATAGGATGCTTAGTCAGGAGGTTCTTCCTACCAAGCAGAGAAGCAGAGACATCGCATGTTCCTCATAGCTTTAAAAGGGGCTCTGAGCTCTGCTCCGGGCCATACTCCCAAAGGTATTGGAATACATTTCTGAGAAAGGTCAGAAGCTGGTTCAGCAGGAAGGACGTTTATAGACAGCATCTTTGGGGAAATCATCAGATGAAGGGGACAGTGGCTGCTTCGGGGCCAACCTTCCTTCCTTCCTGCCCTGGCTGTGGCACTCTGACCTCCACCAGAGCACAACTAGGTGGCTGACCCCTCGCCTTGGGCTCCAGGGATGGGCTCTGACCCAGGCCTGGCCAATCCGGGTTTAGCATCTCACCCCTGTTCCTGCCCCGCCGGGTGAGCCACGCTGATTGTCTTATGGATGGGCACATGACCCAAGCCAGGCCGGGGAGACCTGACTCTGGGCCGACTGTTGAACAATGGGAACAGAAGCTCTTGCATGGACAGGGTCCCAGTGGGAGAAAAGGCAAGAGAGAGTGAGACAGTGCAGAGGGCAGAAAGGAGACACCAAGGCTTGATGATGTCATTCGCACCCCTGGAACCGGCTGTATGGACGGAAAAGAACTGAGTGCTTGGGGAGATAAGGCAGGGGAAGCCTTAGCATGGTGCCTGTGCCGGAGATGAAACCAAGCCCCAAACCAGGCTCTCGCCAGCACTAGGCTGGTTCTAGAAATTCTCTGTTGTCTCTGAGTAATTGAGAGAAACTGAGAGAGTGTTCTGGAATGTAAGGAGCTGTGAGGATTCAAAGTAAGGCATCTTCCCCTCTTCTAAGAGGGAATTTGTCTTTGTGCAGCAAGGGTGGGAGAGATGGTTCTTGCTGGGCACATGGGCAGGCTTCCTGGGGAGGAGGGGCTGACGGCAAGGCCTCGAGAATGGGGTGCGCAGGATGCTGAGGGGCGCTGCCTGGGTCCCACGTCCCCCCCACCGTTTGACCGAAGGACTCATTCCTCCAGTGGAGGGGAGTGCTGAGGGCTGAGGGCTCACAGCTGAGTCCACCCACATGCACTGCCCTTGGCCTTGCCCCTCCCTAGGGGCAGCCTGCACCCGAAACACGTAGATACAGGCGTATAAAGGCCTGGGCCCCTCATCCAACTCAGGACCACTCTAAGGGGCCTTTGCAGCTCTGTGTGCAGCGGGCAGAGGCCTTGAGGTGACTGCACGGGGCCCAATTCCTCCCTCTACCATCCTGCTTGCTGCCCTCCCTCAAGAGCACGCCCCAGGGAACTCCAGCTGGTGTGACTGCGAAGAGCTGGCTGACAGAGCCTCCCTAACAGGGAAGGGCAGGGAGATCAATCAGCCAGGACCTCGGGGTCCTGAAGATGCCCCAGGATGCAGCACAGGTACTGGTGGGTCCGTGCACGGAGGGAGAGAGGCGCTGGCTAGAAGGGTCAGCAGGGAAAAGAAGAGGGCATGGACTCAGTGAAGCCCAGACGGGATCTGCTCAGAGGCTACAGGATCTGTTAGCAGCCGGCAGGCTGAACATACAACCTGTGTTTTGTTTGGCTCATATGGTGTTTTAAAATACTATAAAATTAGTCACCAACACTTAAAAATTTGAAGATTTCACACAAATATCCAGATTTCTGTCTTCTCTGAAGACCCAGCACCCTGGGCTAGGATTCCTGCCACCCCCGCCCCACCTGGAACAGGGAAGAGGCATGTTTTCTTTGTGTGTGCGTCTGAGTTTGAGTACCCTTCTGGAAATGCCTACTGCAGAGAGGTATCCCTCCTCCGAAGTGATGCGGGCCTGCCGGGGCCAGTGAGCCCAGTCCAGACTGTGTCAGACCCCACTTGTCCCGCAGCTTGGCATCCCTGCAATGTACAACCTGCCCAACTGTCCAAGGAATCCCTGCCCCAAGTGGCCATGACACACCCTGGCCCCTGATGGTCCTCCTGCCACTGGACACTGTCCCAAAAGAGGATACTCACAGATCCCATGGTAGATGCCTGGCTCTGGCGTGGTTACTTCGGGGGCAGGGGGACTGGATGGCTGCTCTAGCCCCAGGGCCTGTGCACAGGTTGGGGGAGAAACAGAGGGAAACGAGGTGAGTTTAGTGATACCCGCACAGCTGGCTGGCTGTTCTCCCAGATACTGTTATGCACCCTGAGCCCCAGGTAACCCCTCGTGTCTTTTCTTGCATTTTCTGCCACTGTGGAAGCTCCGTGACAGGTAACATGGGCAGATTCAGAAACCCTTGTGTGTCTGAGCCCCCGCCACCAGCTCCTACTGGTAGGGGAGGAGTCTGACGCCACCAGCTAAGGGGATCAGATTTTCTGGAATAGGGAAGGACCCAACAGATGTTTACCTAGGGAGCTGGAGGAAGGAGGGAGGGAGAAGGATCAGGAGGGAGGGATGGAGGGAAGGAGGGGGGACCAATCCAACCCGAGGCCTGGGCATCTGCATTTTTAAAGCCCCTCAGGAGACTGGCAGGGGAAGCCAGGATAAAGCAGCCCTGGTCTAGAGACAGTCACAGTGGGCAGCCACTCCCCACCATATACATTTTGCTCATTAGACCTCTACACCATAAGTTAGGGCAAAAGGGCCTTTACTATGTTGCAGACAAGGAAGCTAAGATGCAAAAGGAAGGGAAGCTGGTTTCGGAGTTTCGGTGGGGATGGTGTTTCGGTCCCAGGAACAGTGGCGCCCTCGGCCCAGCCCCTAGACACAGCCTCCTGAGGCCCTTGGAGGAGAGTGAGGAAGGTGGCCTGCCAGGAGCATCCACGATGCCCAGCAGCCTCGGTCACCAGGAAGGCTGCTGCCCTGGCACCCATGTGCCTTCTTTTGCCTTCCCTGGCTCCCTGTCCTCCCGGAGCCTCCTGGGACACTCCCTGGTGGGTGCGCTGACCTGGATACCCAGCCAGGTGGGGTGTAGCTCCAGCCCTGTCACTTTCAAGGGGGGAGCCACTGGCCTCCCAGCACTCGGGCTGGGAGAAGGATTCCTCCCTATCCCTCACAGGCTAGATGAGGTCAGAGACCCTTAGAAGCATTTGTTTTTTATTTTTGTTTTTGTTTTTTAAAGATTTTATTTATTTATTTGACAGAGAGAGAGACAGTGAGAGAGGGAACACAAGCGGGGGAGTGGGACAGGGAGAAGCAGGCCTCCTGCCAAGCAGGGAGCCTGATGCGGGGCTCGATCCCAGGACCCTGGGATCATGACCTGAGCCAAAGGCAGACGCCTAACGACTGAACCACCCAGGTGCCCCTAAACCTTTTTTTTTTTTTTTTAGATTTTATTTATTTATTTGACAGAGAGAGGCACAGCGAGAGAGGGAACACAAGCAGGGGGAGTGGGAGAGGGAGAAGCAGGCTTCCCGCCAAGCAGGGAGCCCAATGTGGGGCTCGATCCCAGGACCCTGGGATCATGACCTGAGCTGAAGCCAGACGCTTAACGACTGAGCCACCCAGGCGCCCCCCTTAGAAGCATTTGGAAAGTGCTGGGCACATGAAAGGCTTCAAGGTCAGCTCCCGACTGGAGACCCAGGGATCAAATCCAGACCACAGACGTGCGGTGGCTCATAGAAGGTTTGAAAGCATTCCCACTTAGTTGCCAACAGTTTTTAATTGGGACATTTTCCATAAAACCCCAGATTTCTGGCTTCTCTCGAGAAAAATCAGGACAACTATCAACATGAACTAGCAACTCCTGTCTGTCCTGAGAAGCAGGGGGCTCAAGCACCCCTTCAGTCTTGCACAACACTCTGCCTGGCCCCTGTGGGCTTTTACCTTCCAGTGAACACCGTGGGATCTGCACACCACAGCCTCATGACCTTGCCAAGGCCCGCCTTCTGTCCTTTGGCTTCCAGCTGTCCCCACTCCACTCCCCCACCTTCTGTAACCACCTCTTCCTTCTCCTTAGGGCCTCAAGACCATCCCTGGGGGCCCTGGGTCTCTGGATTCCTGGTCCTTCACTTGGACTGGCCCTTCCCCTGAGAGTCTTTCACTTCTTAAAAAACTGCTTTATCAAGTTAAAAACACAGACTTTGGAGTCATGCAATCAAGTTGTAGCCTGGTTACTCTCCTGCTGTGTGTCCTTGGGCAAGTCACTTAACCTGTCTGAGCCTTGGTTTCCTAAATGGGGATATTGATGGTCTCTACCTGCAAGGGTGGTTCACACGGTAACGTGGTGCTCCACCACTGGATTGCCCGACGTGTGCAGGAAACGATGCCTGAGATGATCATTATTTTAATTCTAAGCCTGCCTATTAAAAGCGTTTCCAGTCCTTCCCATCGAAACCAACAGTGAGTGATCAAAACGCAACCCAAAGCAAAAATTCCCTCGAGACTGCCAACCTCTAAATTACGGAGACGATGCAGAACTGATTTCTCCTAGCTTTGATTAAAATTTGAATACTTTCTTCACTTCGCTTAAAAAAAAATAAAAAAATAAAACATAATTAGAGAATGAAATATGATACAGAGGACCAAAAAATGAAGTAGAAAAATGGGAAATGTCAAAACAGTAGCACTAACAGCTTAAAGGCTATCCATCTTCATTTCTCCTGCTCCTTGTGGAGTCAGGAGGAGAAATCTCTCCAGGGGGCTCCCCTCCCTGCCAGTCCTACCTGGTCCTCAGCCCATGGGCCGGCCTGGGTGTAGGGCCTGTCCTCCCCTTCGCTGCCGGCGGTGCTCGGCCTCCTGGGCGTCTCCTCACTCTGCAGACTGTAGGGGCTCTCCGCATCCACGTCAAATGTCTCATCCAAGCAGAATATGGCCTCCAGAATGTCATCGTCGGTCGTGAATAGGATGGTGTCTCCAAAGTGCTCTGGGGCTGGATGGGATACCACGGAGACCAGAAGAGTCAACTGGCCCCAAATCCCCATGGTTTGGAGAGCAGGAACCCAGACCCATCAACCTCTGGGCTATACAATCCCCACCCACCGACAGTTGCTGATTTGTGTTAGGAAGCCTTTTTATTAGTCACACATTTGCAAATGAAATTCACATGCCCTAAGAACCACTTAGACCTAATGAAGGGAGCTAACCTAATGAGAGTCGCTGTGATCCGTCGTGAAATGAGAGCTGCTTCTTAGGTGTGGGGGAGGCACCTTCACAGATGCTGTTGGGCCCCCACCCGGGTGCCTGCCGATCCCTTTTTGGGGGCTGGAGGCTTGCCGGGAAGGGCGTGGAAGTTACACCCCCAACCCAGGGAGCCCTGCTGCTCTGCCTTTAAGGCAGGACAGATCCTGCAATTTATGCTCCAGAACTCCCTTTGGGATCAGGCTGAGACTCAGCCTCCCTCAACCCCTAGCATCTCCCTGTTCCCATCCTGTCTCCCTCCTTGCACCACAGCCTCTCCCGGGAGCACCCTTCAGTAACTCGCTCGCAGAAGAATTCCCCCTTCTCTGACTCAAGTGCTAGGGAAGCTGAGTAAGGCCGGTGCCCAGGGGAGGAGCTTAAATGAAGTCAGCCCTTGCACCCCTATGCTGCAAAAAGTGAGGAGTGAGCCAGGCCCAGGAAGAGGAGAGACCCATCTGTCACTGGCTAGCCAGGGCCTTTAGTTTTTCCTCAGAGCCTCAGTGGGTAGCAGGTAGGGGCTTCCAGAACATTCTTACAGACATACTCTACCTCCCGTCAGCGTCCCCGAGGCCTTGGCGATTTCTCCTTTAAAGATGCACTGAGCGTCTAACAGCATGGTGATGTCCTTCACGCCGCGGAAGGAATGTATCCGAGATTTATTGTAGTTCCAAATCCTGATCAGGGCGACTTGGCAAGGGCACACGAAATCTATGGAGATGGAGTGGGGCTTGCCCAGCGTGAAAGGGGCCAGCCAGACGTGCATGTCGTCCTGGGTCCTGTTCACCCCGTCGATGAGGTTGGTGACCACGCGGGGGTCTTTCCCGTAGGCTGGTAAAACATTGATGTCAGGGGGGTCCGCGTGAATGTTCGCGATCTGCACTGGCTCCCCCTCAGAACTGAATATTTCTATTCCGTTAAGGCCGACATAGTGCCTGTCCCCCCACGTCGACTTGATGTCGATGACCAAGCGCTGTCCATACGGCAAGACGGGGATCTCAAAGTCGCTCCCGTCGTGCGTCTCTGCGGAGCTGTCCTCCGGCCCTCTCCTCGGCTCCGGCCTCTCCTCCTTCCCCGGCGGCAGCTGGTCGCTGTGGCGGCTGCCCATCTGCTGTTGCAGGAACTCGTCCAGGATGTCCCCCTGCAGCTCCATGTTGGAGATGCGACCCCGCTGGGAGCGGTCAAAGGCACTGAGGGAGTCCCAGGACTCGTGCAGCATGTGATCCTGCTCACTGCACCACCGGGACCGCGGCGGCGTCTTGCCGGACCGGGTGTCTTCTGGAAGAACACAGGAGGGGTGAAGCCCCATTAGCGGCACGTGTGTGAGTGGGGACCTTTACGGAGGGGGCTCTCGGCTAGGTGGGGTCGCCCTCAGGGGGACATTCTAGAAATCAGGGGGGTTGCTCCTGGCTCTGTCTCAATGCCTGGCCTTTGACAGGTGGGGCCAGGATGTTAATCTCTTGCCCTGCATGGGGACAGTCGGGGCCTCCCGTCACACGCCAACATTCAGGTGGGTCAAAAACTGGTCATAGCTACCCAAGTCTAGAATCTGGTTGTTTTGCAAAAAGCAAAGCAGTTTTCAATATACTTTGGCTTTCCTGAGAATGGGACCCCCATGCAAGTCAAGGGCAGACCTTCTGTTGCCTGAGAACCTGCGCGAGAACCCGTCCTGCACGTCAGAGGCTCCCACGACGGGCGGGGTGGGGGTGGGGGTAGCGCCTGAGTCAGCAACCAGAGGGGCTGCTTCGAGGCTGTCACATCACGTGACTCTGACAGTGTTTTCAAAGACTGCCTAACGGCAGGTGGAACATTCGCAAAAGAATGTTCGATGGGAAAAGAGCCAGCTACGCTCTTTTGGCTGCGGCAGACCCTGGTAGGGGCGGCGCGCACCAATGTGTTAATATGCTCCTTTCTGGGTGGTGAGGAGGAAGGACTTCCAGCTGCTTCTTGGTCACCTGATCTTCTAAGTTCCCCAGATGTATTATTTTTATAATCAGGAAAAAGTGCTATAAGGAACGCTGACGACACGGGTAAGGAATGTACTCCTACGTGTGGCTAGGCTGGCTTCGAGAACAGAAGCCTGCGTCCCCAGCACATGGACGGCGCGGGCCTGGCCCTCAGAGGGCTGGCTCTGAAGGCCGCAGTCTCCTCCTCGTAGAACAGAAAAGCCTCAGCCTGAGCCCCCAGCACTGGCCTGGCCTCACAGCCACACCTCAGCTAACTGCCACGTAAGGGTGTCATTCTGGAAAAACAGCAGCTGATGACACTGACGTTCTGTTTTTCCTCCTTTCATACCGGACTGTGCCCTGCACTCCATTTGCTGCCTGGCTCCTAGGGGGCCTGGCTCCATCAATTATCCTCTCTCTCCAGAACCCTCCATCACCCCTTCCCCGCTGGCACCTTGCCCTCTCTCCGCCTGCAGACACACATAAATCTCTCCTACCGGAAAGAAAAAGGAAGCGGGGCCTGATCTCGTGGCTTCCTCTAACCGCCACCCGATTTTCTCCCTCCCTTGGCTGCAGCCCCTGCGCCCTCCTCACTCCCACCCTCCCGCAACCCCTGCAACCTGGGGCCTCTTTGTGGACTTACTGGTTTGGCCCACCCAAGCCCCACCTGCCCTTCTCCTGATCTTCCTTTGGGGATCCCCCACCGTCAGACCATCCAGATTAGGCAAATGCTGACAGCGTCCTTCCAGGCTGGGAAGGGAATTACGGAGAGGGGCTCTCTTTAGACTGGTGCCCCTGGGTGGCAGGATGCCGGACGTGGGTGTGCAGTGCTGGTGGCCAGTTTGCTACCCTGGGGGAGGGGGGGAGCCTGCCTGACAATGAAGCCAACACAGATAATGTGGGTCAAGAGACGGAGAGAGAGTCATTTGAGCCCCTGGATGCAGCCATGCCTGAAGTCAAACCCCTGGTGGTGTTCCATCCCTTGCCTTTGTAAGAGTCCTGTAATTCTCACAACCCTCCACTGAGCTGCAAGTACACGATGACTCCGAGTACTCAATCTTTTCTCAGTCCTCATGCTTGACATCCCAGGCGAAGCTCTTCCACTAGACAGTCCCTCCTCTGCCGGCTCAGGAGCGTTTGCCCTTCTGGGCTCTCCCCTGCGGCTGCTGCCCACCTCCCCATGCCGGGGCCCTACCCCATCCGGTCCTCTCAACACTGCCCTCCCTCTCTGACCTCACCCCACCAGCTCCTGGTTGCCATTTTCTAGGTCAAGTTCTGGCTTCTCTCCGCTCGCCACCACCTTCCAGTTCCAAGGACCCCTCCGGAGGTCCAGACATATCCAGTGTGTGCCTGAAAGGGAATTTGTCACCAACTCCTCCAGTCGGCATACCGTCTCCAGCTGGGGGTGAAGAACACCTAACTCCTCGCCATGACCCCCCAGGGCCTCGGTGGGGCCCCTCCCGCTTCTCTAATCTCACCTCACACCTTCTCCCTAATGATCAGCTCCACTGTGTGGGCCTTTTGTTCCATGGACACAAGTCTTCTTCCTGCTTAGGCTTGCTGTGCCCTCTGCCAGTTATGCTCTTCTCCCGGATCTCCACGTGAGGGCCCTTCTTGGCCCCCTCCTCCTTGGGGAGGACTTCTTTGCTCTGTTCCCTGCTGCGTCTCAGGGCCTGGCATAGAACGTGGTGCACAGAAGTGCTCAGTCCACGTTTGCTGGCCCAGGGATGGCTGGCTGGCATCACCATTATGCAACGCCTGGGAGCCGAGGGACTCCCCCCTCCATCTGTCAGCTCTGGTGCACCTGTCCTCTCCCCTCCCCTCCTTCTTCATTTGCCATTAAAAAAGACCCCAGGAGTTCCTTCCTTTCCTCCAGGCGTGAGGCTTAACATCTGGCAGAAGGAACTTCCCATATGGATTGTCATGACATCAGTTTATTGGGATTTGATTTCCACTGACTGAAATGAACGGCCTGGGCTGGGCTGTAAGGGAGCTGAGGAGAGGGAACAGACATCATGTGTCAGGGACTCAGCCTGTGTGTCTCGGCCTGGGTGGGCAAGAAAGGCAGGACTCTGCTCTCCTTCTGCTCCTGCTTTCTGATTTTTCCTCCCCAAGATGTACAGTCAGGGTTTTGAAAGCAGAGAGGTGCAGGCTTTCTCCTGGACCTCTTGGATGTGACAGCAGGCTGGGGGCCCCCGTTTCCCTCTGTCTGTGGGAGAACACACCATTCATGGGGGTGGGGCACTAGGATGAGATGACGGGATTGCAGACTTAAAACTATCCCTTGGTGGAGGTAAACAGGAACTATGAAGTTCGAAACTCAAGCTTGTAAAAATCAACGGCACCACCGTGAGGTATATACTAGTTCTTCCTAAAACAGGAAACGAGACTGAACATAGGGAGACACAACAGAGCCATGTGTGTTCAAGGTGAACAGCCCTCCAGCCTCGGCTGATTGGACAAAGGGCGGACACCTGACCCACGTCAGCCAATCAGCGTCTCCCCTGAGACTTTGGGAGCGAGAGCCGGGCAACTGTCACTCTTGGTAGGTGGGGCACCTCCTGCCCTGTGCACAGAGCACGGAAAGCTGATCTCATGAGGAAGAGTGAGGGAAGGTGGCAGAGGCAGGGCCCAGCAGCCCTGGGGAGTCAGGAGGGAGAAGTCTCCTGGGCGCCCACTGGCTTTCTGCTTCCTCCTTCCAATTTCAGGTGACAGGCAGCCACACTTCCTGCCTCTGGAGGTCCTGTGCTCAAACTGGGCAGGTGCAATTTTATTCACCTCTAGCCAATGGACCCCTGATGCAGACGCTTCTAAAATGCAAATGACATTACAGTGAGATGCTTTGTTGGACAAAAGGATTTCCAGGCTCTATCCTTTGGGGACAACACGACTCTAGCCCCAGGGAAGAACTCAGGCAGTCACTCATTCTAGAAGCATATTGGAGGGCTTGGCCCTCACCTTTCCTGAAGGGCATGGCTGTGGGATTTGGCTCTATGTAATGGGTAATTTAAAATTTCTAAGCAACTTCCCTTTTTAGCATGACTGGCTTAACAAGCATTAAATCTCCAGGGCTCGGTTCTCAATGTGTCATTAAGCCAAGCAGTGAAATGCCTGGAAAGAAATGAAAATGAGACCAAATCTTCTGAATGTGGACAAGTTAGAATAACACCCATCACCTCGGAGTTCCCAGAGGTTCTGTGGGTCTGTTTACCAGGAAGACTCATGATCACCTGGCTCTCCCTGGTCGGGTGGCTGCAGAAATGGGGTGCCATAGGGTAACTAGTTCGATGCATGGATACTGGAGCAGGATGGCCTGGGTTCAGATCCTGCTCTAACCCCTTCTGGCCATGCAACCCGAGAAAAGTTACTTAAACCTCACATTTTCTTTATCTGTCAAAGGGGGCTGGCATGAGGATGAAATCATTTGAGTAACATGCCTGGATGAGAGAGAGCCTAGCTTAATGCAAACGTGCCATGCATCCAGCCACCGAAGTTCCTTCTTTACACCACCCCTCCCACATTGCAGAGGACCCACCACGTGTCGGGCATCTGGGTCCTGGGGACCCCGATACAGATAAGACACAGTCTCTGCCCTCAAAGCGCTTCTCGGTTCTTCTGCTCTGCTCTCCTCCCTGACACCCAGTCTCAGGGTTAAGTCCGAGTGGGGGTGGGCAGCAGAAGTGTGTAAGCCTGGGGAGCCCGGGGGGAAACTCTGCCTGGAAGAAGAGAGCCTGTCGTTTATGCGGAAAGGCACCCCGTGTCTGAGGGACGTGCCCCGGTGCCCTACGTGACCTCGGGGTTCTGAAAGAAGCCACCAACTCTCTGCATGTCTAAGCGTAGAGTTGGGCTGAGTGCAGACCTTTGGGGTCTGTCTTCTGGAGAGTAACAGAATAGACGCTGACCCGATTCACTAGGGAATATACCCTGGCTTCCCATACAGATACGCCAGGAGGCAGAATCACACAGTGGGGGGTAGGGATGATGATGGACCGCGGCACCTAACACCTGCAGCTAGCACTGTGCCAAACGCTGCACACACATGACCTCATTTTATCCTCCCATGAGATGGTATGCTTGGTGTCCCTCCACAGGCCAGTGGTTTCGGTGGGGTGGAGTTCCATTCAGAGGCCCTAGGATCTGGTGCTTGCGGGGCACTTCCCATACGCCAGGCTCTAGTTATATGTGCCGCCATCCTCTTATTCCTTCCTCACAGCACTGAGGATGGGGGGGAGGCGGTTTGTTCCCATTTTACCGCTGAGGACGCTGAGGCTCAGAAAGGGGATGTGCCCAGCTCCGTAAGTCCCAGCCTAGAAGCAACAGAGGCTGGGATCAAATGGTCTGACGCCTAGCTGCTGGGCTACGCACCTTCCCAGGAGCCAAATTGGAGTGCAAATATCTAGAAGCCCAGCCTTTTAGATTGCTCAGATATGATCGACTGCAAAGTTCACACACCAGGTGAGTCCTCCCAGCAGATTCTTTTTTTTTTTTGACCTACATAGTAGTTTTAGAAATACTCTCAATCCATTGCCAATAATAAATAATATTCTACACTCCTGATTTCTCTCCTTAAAAGGAGAAGGGAGGCCTGGCACATCGGCCTTGCATTGCTAACTGCCAGGAAGCATTCTGAGTGCGGGAGCAGCTGCCTGTTTTAGATGGGCTGGCTCTCGCCAGCGCCACACTCCTCACCACTCTCTGTAGTACTTCCCACGCCCAGGCAAGTGCCAAGTGCTATTTCTCATCGCACTTGTGTTATTTTTCTGATGGTACAGTTAAGAATAAAGTGAAGTCATTAGACACCAACGTCTCCATCAGAGGTGGAATAGCAAAGCCTAGATTGGAAAAGCCACGTGGCAAGAAAAATGGGCAAAGGGGACATAACTCGGTGGCAACAACAAATATATCGAGGACTTTAATGTGCAAGGAATGTCTTGCCCATTCTACTCATCGCTGTCACCTCCGTGGCCCCCTGAGACAGTGAATTTGTGACCACTGTTTGAGAAGAAACCCCATGCTTTGCAGATGAGGAAACAGAGGTCCATGGAGCCAAATGGTATCATGCCAATCAGTGGCCCGGGCTCGGGGACGGTGGCACCCGGGTCAGCCTGCTTCTCGAGCTTACCTCTGCTGGTTGGCGGGCCATCGCTGTGACTGCTGATGAGGGTGTCCTTCCTCGGGCCCCTCCTCCCACTAGCAGGGTGTTCCCTGTTGGAGGGCTGGTTAAAGATGTCAAAGTCATCACAGACTTTGGGGGTCACCTTCTGGGCTCTCTCTCCAGTGATGACATTCCAGCTGCGCGGCCGCCCTGGCTCACGCCTCGGGCCTTTATCCCCAACTTCGACCTCTCTAGAAGCCTCCCCCATGGTGTCCGTGATGGCGTCTGATACAAGTCTGCCTACCCAGTCCAGAGGCTTCTCAGGACTCAGCCAGAGCGGTTTGGGCTTCCTGCCTCCCTGCTTCCCACCCTTCCCTATGGCAGAAGGTTGCAACCACGATGGGGTTTTCGCTGGCGGCTCGGAGACTTTTCTGCTCGTGAGGTTTTCCAGCTGTTGGGCCAGGGAGAGCTCTGGGTCAAGGGGAGGGCGTTCCACAGGCGGGCAGAGCGGGGGGGCCCCCAGCATGCCCCCCGTCGAGGCTAGGGCTGCTGGGCAGCTTGCATCTTCATTCAACTTGGACAAGCTGTCCTTCGTGCAGTCGGGAGGATTCATCTTTCCGCCAAGTAACGTTCCTTGGGAAGAAAGCTTCACGTCGGCTACTGCTGCAGCTGGCGGCGCGAGTTCCCCATCTGTGCCAGCCATCTTGTGGGCCTCTCTGCTTTCCCCCGAGGGGACACCCAGGGCCCTTCCCCTGCTCTCGTCCTGCTCCTGTTCCACGCTAGCCGGGATGCTCTGGTCAGCTGGGGCCTCTCCACCTCCTTTGTCTAACGTGCCATCGAAAATGAGACTTTCATCGACGTAAAGCTTCACGTTCTTGGCACCGATGTCAAGATCCTAAAAACACAAGATGGAACAAAATGAAGCTGTGTGGCATCAGGCTGATGCATCGAAGTTTGGAAGCAGGAGATAGAAAAGAAACATGTGGGATGCTAGAAACGTGAGCTTTAAAAAACAACAACAAAAAAACCCCATAGGACCCGGGATGTTAAATAAGGCTGGTGTCATTTCTGTGTGAACCCTTCCATACTCTGTAAATCAAAGGACGTTCACAGAGAGACAGCCCGACTGCTGCCTTCGCACCGTTACTCCCCGCTGGGACACTGGTAACAGCCTGCTAATTGGTCTGCCTGCTTCCTGTCTCTTGCCACCTTCAACCTCAACTTCACACTGCCAGAGTTTACTCCCTACAAGAGCAGAGCTGGCCCAGTCACTCCCCTTTGTGAAATGCTTCTTGTTCTCCACTGCCGATTCTTTAATACACAGTTCCTGGGACGTCTGCGTCAGGAAAGCCTGATGTGCACGTGAAATGCAGAGCCCCTGATTCCATGGGTGTCCTATTTTGGGTGCCCTGAAAGCAGAGCCTGAGGCAAGGGTTGAGTACACGTTGCTTACTTGGAAGCTGTTCCCAAGAGGGAGAAGGGAGAGTAAGATAGGGCAGGAGAAAGCCCCCCAGCAGTTTTGAGCCCCTGCTGTAGGCAAATGGGGCTCCATCGTGCTGGGGCCTTGCAGGGACCCACAGAATGCACCTCAGAAGTGTCCCTCCCAACGCGGGAGGCTGGGGTGTTTATCCACTGACCCGCTTCTCCACTGTTGAAGGTTGCCCCTGGGGACACAAGTTGAGGGCCCTGGTGGCTTTCAAAAGGCAGGGAGACCTGGGAGTCCTTGAGGTGTTGCCCTGTGAGCATGCCCGGGGGCTGTCCCGCCTCAGCTGCGATCAGAGGGGGGCCAAGGGGACGTGGTGTGGTGCTGTACTTATAACAGGTTCTCCGGATGGTTCTTTGGCACATGGAAGGTAGAGAACCTCAGGCTGACGGGATGAATTCCAAAGTCCTCGGCATGACATTCATACGGTAACCTTCACAACAGGATCCCTGGCTTAGCCTTCCTGTCCTCTCCTCCCCACAACACTTGTGCCCCTACACAGACATTGGATGTTTCCTTGCTCATGCTTAAAATATCATCACACCTCCTCCTGCCACTGCCCTGTTTATCCATTCCCTTTAGAGCAAAACTCTTTCTTTGAAAACAGCTTTATAAACGAGAAATAGAATCCGTACATCATACAGTGAACTGTGCGTATTTAAAGCGTTACAACTTGGTAAGTTTTAACACGTGTATACATTATGGTGTATCATCTCCACAATCAAGCTAATGAGCACATCTGTCGCCCCCAGAGTTCCCTGGTACCCCTTGGTAATCCCACCCTCCCTCCTTCTCCCGCCCCCAGGCAACAGCCCGTCCGCTTTCAGTCACTACAGATTACTCTGCATTTTCTAGAATTTTTATATAAAAGGAATCCTGCATGTACTACGTACTCTTTTTGGCCTGACTTCTTTCACTCAGCAGAAGTGAGGTTCGCCGTGTTGTGTGATTAAGGGTTTTATTCCTTTTCATTGCTGAGGAGTGGTCCATTGCGGGGCGCGCCCGCATTTGTCTGTTCAACTCTGAGAGTCCCTGTCACAGCTGCTCCTCCCACCTTGTCTTTCAGCCTCGCCCCCGTCGGGCCTTCGCCCCCACCTCTACGTGGATCCCTCCTCAGCAAGGGCACCAATCTCTGGGATGCAGAAGCTTCCTTGTTAGTCTGGGACAATTTGGATTTACTCCTATTGTCCTGGTGTCATCACTCATAAAACCCACTTTCCATCCTCTAAAGTGTCCTGGTTTGGACAATAAATTGTAGGGTCCAGCAGGTCGCCAGATCCGCTGGGAGAGGCACAAGTCCTCAGCTGGGGCTTGGTAGCGTTTGTGCAGCGGGTTACCCCCCTTCTGTAGACTTCCTTCTGGGCTTCCGGGCCCTGCGCTTGCCTGGTTTCCTTCCTGCATCCGGCTCTCACAGCTGCAGCGCCTGGGTCCTTGCCGTTCCTCTGCTTAGGCTGCCCCAGGGCTCAATCCCAGGCCTCTGGATCTCCCCGTGCCCTCCACTAGGTGGGCTCAGCCAGGCCCAAGGCCCAAAATACCATCTTCCTGTTGATGACTCCTGATTATTTTAATCTCCAACCCTGAACTCTCCAGCAAGCCAAGTGATGGTGAGACCTCTCTTCTGCGATATCAAACAGGTATCTCAACCTTAACATGCCCCAGACAGGATTCTTTTTTTTCCCTTTAAGATTTATTTACTTAGGGGATGCCTGGTGGCTCAGTCGGTTAAGTGTCTGCCTTTGGCTCAGGTCATGATCTCGGGGTCCTGGGATTTAGCCCCACATCAGGCTCCCTGCTCAGTGAGGAATCTGCTTCTCCCTCTGCCCCTCCCCCTGCTTGTGCTCTTTCTCTCTCAAATAAATAAAATAAAATCTTTGGTTTTTTTTTAATTTATTTGACAGAGAGAGCACAAGTAGGCAGAGTGGCAGGCAGAGGGAGAGGGAGAAGCAGACTTCCCTGCTGAGCAGGGAGCCCGATGCGGGACTCAATCCCAGGACCCTGGGATCACGACCTGAGCCGAAGGCAGACGCTCAACCAACTGAGCCACCCAGGCACCCTAAAATAAAATCTTAAAAAAAGGATTTATTTTATTTATTTTAGAGAGAGACAGAGAGAGAGAGAGCATGGGAGCAGGCAAGGGGCAGAAGGAAAAGGAGAGAGAGAATCTCAAGCAGACTTCCCACTGAGCGTGGAGCCAAACGCGGGACTCGATCCCAGGACCCTGAGATCATGACCTGAGCTGAAATTGAGTCGGACTCCTAGTAGACTGCACCACCCAGGCGCCCCATCCTAAATAGAACTCTTGATCCACTTTTCTCAAACCTGGTCTTTGCCCATCTTAAAAATGGTCCCACCATTCAACTGGGTGCCCCAACCTAGGAGTCCTCCTTGATTCCTCTTGTTCTCTCACTTAAGAATCCTGTCTGTCAGAAGTCTGTAGGGGCTACATCCAAAACCCCTCCCGAATCTCTGACCCCTTGTCCCTGAATGCGCTGCTGCCCGTCAGCCCGGGGGGCCCCATCTCTCCCTGAGACAATGACCAGAGCCTCCTAATCGGCCTCCGCTTCCTCTCTGCACTGTCAGTTGCTCCCACCCCACACGAACACACTTTCTTGTCTACACGGCAGCCCAGTCTTTTTTTTTTTTTTAAACAACATTATTAGCTCATGGCAGCCCCCTCCTTAAAACTGCCCAGCAATTTCTCACGACACTGAGAATAAATTCCAGCTCCCTTCAGTGGCCAATGAGGCCCATGTGATCCAGCCCCTGCTGACCTCTCTGACCCCGGCTCCTATCACATTCCCCCTCTTGCCCCCCTCCCCACACACCGGTCTGGTTGCCGCTCCGTGGTCCTGCAAAGCTCATGGCCACCCTGGGACCTGGGCTGGACTGTTCTGCTCCAGGCACCTGCAAGATTGGCTCCTCCTTGTCTTCCAAGACATCTTCCTGACCCTCTCTCGAGCCCCTGACTCATCCGGTCCCCTCTCTCTCTCATTGCCCTGTTCGATTCCCTTCCCATCTCTGGAATAATCTTGTTGATCAGCTTTTAACTTAGATCCTGTCTCCCCCACTCAAACTTCAGCCCTCAGACAGTGGAGGCCCTACCAATCTTGTCCAAGGGCCCAGCAGGTGCCTGGCTCATGATTGGCACTCAACCCTTACTCTGGAACTACACGAGCATGAACACAGGTGTTTTTCTCCAGAACGGCACTGCTTTCTGACAGTGTCCTGAGAACAAATCTCATGGGGAAAATGGCAGCCTATTGTTTCATCCCCAGAACAGTGTCTACCTCGCTTTGGCTGCTGATTTGGGTTTGAGATATGGACTCTGAGACCCCAGCGGTGTCCACCTCTCCGTAATCCCCCCCTTAGCCTTCCTGCCGCTGGGTGAATAAGCTCTAACTAAACTTCTAGTTCGCCGAGTTCCAGCCACAGAGGTTTCCGTCGCAATTTCGAATGAGAAGCATCAAGCCTGTGTTACACCACGGGAACCCGGCTTCAATCATCCAATTGCAAGATGGCAGGCTACTATTTGCCGACTGTCAGAAAAGTCGATTCTCAGAGCTCTCTTTTACATGTTTATATGGATGTGTTCTCTGTTTAGCGGAGGCACAGAGCGGGCGCGTGCTGTGAATTAATCAGGAAATAGCTATTCGAGAAGGACAGCGCGGGCAGCATCAATGACTCGTTCTGCACAATTTCCACCATGGAAACATCTGGCGAGACAGAAACACTCATTTCAAGAGGTGCTGGGGGTGCTGGGGAGGGCTTCCGGTCCAGCGCAGTCACGAGGTGGGCACCCTGGCTCTCCTAATGAGATGTCTGGCTCCCGATGTGTTTTTGTCTGCATTCCACGGACAGCCTGGGGCACCGCCTGACCTCTAGCCGTCTGCCGCCCGGCTCCCTCCAAGAAGTCTGGCGGAGAAGGGACAGAAGGAGGGACGCAGGGGGCCAGGCAGGTGGGAGACAGATGTGCAAGGGTGGAACCTCAGGGTGTGGTGGGGGGCGTGGGGAGCCGAGAGGCTCGGGTCCTGCCTGATGGTGCTTAAATCTGAAAAGTTAACAACACTCTGAAGGCCAAACAGGCCATATCTGTAGGCAGATTTGGCCCAAGGATCACCGGAGGGGCGTCCCTGGTTGGGAAACAAATAGTAGTCACTTCACCGGGAATTCCAAGTATGAAAAAAAAAAAAGGCCGCATCATGTCACCCAGCCTTGGAGCAACTCCACAAGGGCCCATCTTGCAGATGAAAACACTGAGGCTCAGCCTTCCCCGAGGCTGTGCAGCTGGTGTGCAGGGAGCCACTCTGACTGGCATCTCCCTTTGGGTCAAGCTAGACCCCGAGAAGGTCTGGCCACGGGCAGAATCACCTGCCCTGGGCGGACCTCTGACCCCATTTCTAGTTTTCACTAAGTCCCCGTGGACCGACTTTCTCCTTTCCCCATCCTGGCTCCCTCCTCAGCCCTGGAGGCGATTGCTGTGGGCCCTGGGTGGGGAGTGCGAACACGTGTCCTTCCAGACTCCTCCCCCGTATTTACAGATGTAGGGATGTCCCCATCACCACACCTCAGAGGCGAGGTTAGAAACCACGTGAGATGCACATGTGCAGTGTGGAGAAAGCCAGCTCAAGGATTTTGCAGGTCTAGATTCCTTGGTGTCCCTTCAGTAAACCTCTGCATGTGGTGTGTCTTTGGGTGTGGATACAGGGAGACGATTCTCTCACTTCTAAGGAACCAGCCTGCTTCCTCCTTTCCAATAAGCAGGTCTTTAGTCCTGCCTGTTTCCCCCTCTGGCCTGGCTTCCAAGGAGTCCAGGGTGAAACTCCTCCTACCCTCTTAACCTTCAGAGACACTCTTCTGTCATGGGTTTTCAAAAGGACCCTTTGGAACCCTTTGGTTGGTTTGGGGTGAATGGGAGCATCTTTCCTTGTTCACACCCCGACTTTATTGTCCTTCTTTACAGTTGACAAGAACCCACCATACTGAGACCATCATGCATTTTTAATACGACAATGTTAATATTATTTCAATCTACGTAATTGAATCGACTTTGCAAGGCCACTTTCCTCCTTGGCCCTGGGGCCACATGACATCTCTTCCAACGAGCAAACACACCACTCAGCAGAGATGGATGGTGGTGCAGTTCCGTTATGACAACAAGCCAAGCAGAGGTGTGGGCATTTGCATTCACCAAGCGCTCTCCCCAGAGACAAACACCTGCCTTAAGCACAGCCAACAACCCCCAGAGAACAGCATCTGGAGGAGGCACTGGCTAGGCCTAAATGCTGAGTGCCGGGCAGAGTCCCTGAAAGCAGACCCTTCCTGGGGTACCCAACTGGAGTTGGCCTAGCTGTGCAATGGTGGACCCCATTCATGCACAGCCTGTGGGGGCCATACTGAAGCATCCCACACTCTATAGGTTCTGTCATGACCCAGGGGCTTTGGGCTGACTGGGAGGGGGCTCCCCCTGATGGTAGGTTTATTGGGGATGGGGGCGCTTTGGGGATTGAGCTGCTGCTGCCTAGGAGCCACATGCAGGCTTCAGGACCTGGCTCAGGGGCTGACTCCTCCAGGAATCCCCTGGCCCTCTCTGTCGCCCCTTCCTCCCCTCCTCTGGTGGAATCGAGGGTCCTCCTCTGGGCTCTCGGAGCTGGGCTTACCAGCTGGTGCCTGTCCCCGCCTGGATGTAAGATCTTCAAGGACAGGGAACAGTCCTGTCCTAATTCCTATCTGTCCTGAGGCCTAGCTCTGGGAACTGAACGTGCTCCTTCTTGGAGCACCTGAACTTGAATGTTTTATGGGGAGGAGACCTTAATGGCCTTTTACACACCCCTGGGGAAGAAGAGCAATGAAAACCATTTTTGTGATGTAGAAAGTCGGAAGAAGACGGTGAGACGCTGTGACATTTGACAAGCACCTACTCCCTGCTGGGCTCTGGGCCAAGCACTCTGGCCCTCCCAACATCACAGACGCAGGACCACAGCCGCAGGTGGGATGTGACAGACCGGGTCACTAACTGGCGGCCCTACAGCTAAATCTGGGCTGGGCTGACTCCCAGAGCAGTTAACATTTCCAAAACTAGTTGACAATTCCTTTTTTTTTTTTTTAAAGATTTTATTTATTTATTCATGAGAGAGAGAGAGAGGCAGAGGCAGAGGGAGAAGCAGGCTCCCCGCAGAGCAGGGAGCCCGATGCGGGACTCGATCCCAGGACCCTGGGATCATGACCTGAGCTGAAGGCAGACGCTTAACCGACTGAGCCACCCAGGCGTCCCTAGTTGACAATTTCTAAAAACCGGGAGCTTTCTGGCCTCTCTGGAACATTCAGGCCATCTGGCACCACGGGGCCAGTGCGAAGGGGCAGTGACCGCCGCCTCGACAGGGCATGGCCCTCCAGTGACCACAGTCTCTACTGAAAGGCAGGACTGTGTGATGGGCCCCAGACGGCCTGGCAGTCATGTGACCACCGGCCAGCTGCTTTGCTGTCCAGTGCCTCAGTTTCTCCTTCTGTAGAGTGGAGCTGACCATGCCGTACCCATCTCATAGGGCTGCTGGGGGGAATCAATGAGCTGAGACATGCAAAGCCCTTTGAATACTGCCTGGCACATGGCACGTGAGTGAGAAATGTAAGCTGTGCACCCCGCCCACTGCCTGGGTGTATGTACCTGCCAAGCCTGGCAGCTCGGGGCTAGCGTGGCCCAGAGACTCCCTGCTCCCCTAAGGCCTGGTGCAGCAATCCCCCTGCTCTGGGCAGAGGAGGAATCCCATGCCCTGTAGCATGGGGCCTAGAATCACTCTTGCTGTCCGTAGGCCAGGACTCCCCTAGATCTGGGCTGAGGCCCCAGAATGCACTTCTTACAATTCTGTTCAATCGAATACACACGGTGTATGTACACACGGTGGGGCCTTTCGGGGTCCTGGTCTATGTGGGATGCGAAAGAAGAAAGCAAGTTTCATCTTAAGGAGGGCATGACAGTCTGCATATTAAGGGGTCACAAACTCAGATGCTTGTAGGGCCACAGTGGTGGGGAGGGGGTGTGTGGGGCCTGAGGTGAGCAGGAGAACACATGCCCCCCAGTCCAGAGGGTGCCTGGGGCCACTCAGCTCCGGCTGATGGACGCCACACACAGAATGTTGCCAGTTCATCAAAAGCCAAGTTTCAAATGTTGTCAAGTGATTCACAAGCTGGACAACACTGTGAGGGCCAAGTGGGGTACACCCGCGGGATGGCTTTGACCAGGGGTACCCCGTTTGAGGTATCGGAGGCTCAGGAAACTGAGGAACACCTAGGGAAGTATGGGACTTGGTGCCTGGAAAGGCATGGCTGGAGACCACCCGAAGGGGCCTGGGGCAGGCTAGGGCTGTGCAGGAGGCTCGTGTGCGAAGAGAGAAGGACCTCAATGTCCCCGAAGGCCGGGTTTGTAATAAGGCGGGCTAGGCATTCTGAGTTCTGGGAACAGCAGGAGCAAAGGCATAGCGAAGAGAACAGTTTTATGGGGAGCAGGGGGAGATAAAAGTTGCACAGGGGGGCACCTGGGTGGCTCAGTCGGTTAAGCGGCTGCCTTCAGCTTGGATCCTGATCCCAGGATCCTGGGATAGAGTCCCACATCGGGCTCCCTGCTCAGGAGAGAGCCTGCTTCTCTCTCTCCCTCTGCCTGCCTCTCTGCCTACTTGTGCTCTCTCGATCTCTCTGTCAAATAAATAAATAAAATCTTTAATAAAAAAAACCTTACACAGGGATGGAAGAGCTAGGGGGGCAGTTTGGGGGTCTGGGAGTGGCCCCCCCCACATGCATGCACATACACGCGGGCTCTAGGCGAGCATCACACATGGGAGAGGTGATGTGGTGTAACAATGTGTCACTGTGTCAGGGAGACCAGTGGGAGTGGTGGGGACTGCGGTGCCATGACTTAGCTTCCCTGAAGTTCCCAGCTGTGGATGTGGCCTGGTGTCGCCAGATCTTCATTTCTCAGTAAAAGTAAAAAATTCATGGGGCACCTGGGTGGCTCAGTCAGTTAAGCAACTGCCTTCGGCTCAGGTCATGATCTTAGGGTCCTGGGATCGAGCCCTGCATTGGGCTCCCTGCTCGGCGGGAAGCCTGCTTCTCCCTCTCCCACTCCCCCTGCTTGTGTTCTCTCTCTCGCGGTCTCTCTCTCTGTCAAACAAATAAATAAAATCTTTAAAAAAAAAAAAAGGTAAAAAATTCATATTTTCACATAAAACCTCCCAATTTTTAAAAGCTGGCAATTCAAAGAATCTTGCAAACGCCACGTGAGCCGGCTGAAATGTGTCTACGAGCCACCTTTGGTTGGCAGGGGCACAGCCCCTGTCATGGCCTTCTTGCCAGATGTACCAGGACGATGTACCAGGACTGTGCCACTCCCCAGAGGCCCTCTGCAGCTGCCAGGCCCCTGGCTCGTCCCCTGGCTTGTCTCTCATCACTGCACTAGCCCCATTGAATTGCGGTTTGCTTTTGATCCCCCTGAACCCCCCTGACTGGGTGCGAACTGGCAGAGGCAGACAGTGTGTCTGATTTTTGGCCCCAGCACAACAGCTGAGTGTGGGGGATCGATAAGCCTCTGCTGATGAGACAGGGGGGCTGAGCAGATGAGTGAGGGGAGCGGGGAGAATGGGATGCGTTCCACTTGGGGGTCAGTGGGCAGGAGGCGGCGGGGCTGGGTAGTGGGGAAGGAGCAGCTGGGTCTGGAAGGAGACAGGTTTTGGCAAGGGAAATAGCAGGACTTTGGGATGACTGGCAGTGAGGGGCGGGGGAAGAGAGGAGGACGCAGAGGTGGGAGTGAGACGCTGCTGCAGGCAGCAAAAGGGAACGGAGGACCAGATCAGCTGGGGCAGACCTGCCTGGGCTTGGGTGGGCAGGGTTGGAGTGTCAGTGCCTTGCTGGGCAGAAATGCCAAAGACAAGTGTCTGGGGGCCAGGATGGAAGCTTGGTTCAGAAGTTAAGCTTGGGGCAAGGTTTAGATCTGGGAGCCGATGAATTAGTTCAACAGCATGTGACTTCTGCGTTCTTCGAGAAAAAGAAAAAAGACCTAGTTTAGATATCATTTCCTATGTTCCCTTCTCGTGGAGACAGCACCTCAATTTTCCACGGGGCATCCATCCTTCCCCCAACCTCCCTTCAGAGGGATAATGTAAGCCCTCCCTAGGTTGCCTGACCGCTGGGTCCTAGACCTGGGGCTTTCATGAGGACAATCTCTTTCTGCAAGGGCTGCTGAAATCAGGAGTCTGATGTCATTAGGTGCCACCCATTGGAACCTGAGGATGAAGCTAACACAGAGGAAAGCAGAGATGCATGAAAGAGCGAGGCAGATTCTGGATGACATCATGTGAACTCCTGGATCCTGCCATGCCTGAAGCCAGCCACCCCATACTCTCCTGTTACATGAGCCGACAAACTCCCTTTTGTGCTTAAGTCAGTTTTAATTAGGTTTTCTGTCCTTTGCTACTTAAATCAATAGGTTCAGTTACTGAATCACTGCTGGCTGAGGTGGGCAGGAGGCAGGAGAGGGGGAGCTCTACCCCCGAGGGGGTCTGGGATTTATCTAGACCGGCACCTGCATGTGGGTGAGCAGCTCTCCCTCACTCAGATGTCTGTCCAGCCCAGCTACTGCTCGTCCCACTCTAGTCTGCGCAATACAGCACCCGGGCCTCAGCTTCTGTCCTGGTTCTGTATTTGTGCTCTCATTCCTGCTGGGAGCAGTCTGGCCCTGAATCCCAACCTGCCCCTTGGATCCTGAACACCTTGTTGGGCCCCCTCACCAAAGGCTGAATTCTCTGCTTGCATCTCCTTCCCCTGCTGGCTGGGGGCCTGCTTCAAACCCGGGACTCCTGGGGCTCTGAAGGTTACCAAGCCCCTAACCTCCTGAATGTGGACTCTGCTCACAGATGTCAGCACCCTCTGGTGATTGACAGGGACCTAGACCAAGCCTGAGGTCAACACCTCAGAAAGCCTCTCATGCACCTGGGTCGGTCCCCTTCCCACCAGCCACCCTGCTAAGATGCCATCGTGCTCCCCAGGCCCGAGGCTGCCCAGACCCTGCCACGGGGCACCGTCACCAGGCCACACTGACTCAGCCGACCAAATTAAGGTTGCCCCTTTGACTTTGAAGCCATTGCCATGTTTGGGCTTGGTTTATATCCTGATCCAAACAAACCAACTATAAGAAAACAATTTTGAGATGATTAGGGATATTTGAGTATGGACTGGATATCTGATGATTATTAGCGCATAATTATTACGGTCAGGTAGGATAGTGGCATTGGGGTTATATAAAAAACAACTCCTTATCTGTTAGAGATGTGCACTGAAGAATTTATGAGTGAAATGGCAGAAGAGCTACAATCATAGGTAGTAGGGGGTAGAAGAAACCAGAACGGCAGGATGGCAATTACCGTGGAACTGGGCGAGGGGTACGTGCAGTGTTACTGAACTCATCGCTTTCCTTTTGCGTTTCTTTGAAAATTCTCCCTCCTCCCCCAAACAGAGGCCTTGCCGAAATGCAAACATTGTCCTGGGACAATGTCCTGGGATGAAGTGAGTCTCCCTGTGGTACAACCCCTAAGCACCAGGACCCCCATCCAAGCTACCATGACCCTTAGCTAGAAGCCTCCTTTGGGGGCTCTCCGTTCCCTCTAATCCATTCTCCAACAGCAGCCAGAGTGATCTTTTCTATTCCTCAGTCAGATTATATCACCCCCTGCTAAAAACCCTCCAATAATGACGCTAACAGCGGACACGTGTATAGAGCTCACGGAGGCCAGGAATCATTCTGAGCAATAATTACCCCATTTAATGGATGAAGAAACTGAGGCACAGAGATGTGGAGTAACATGCCCAAGGCCACACAGCTAGGAAGAGGAGGAGCCAGGATTTGCCCCAGGGGGGCTGGCTCCAATGCTTTTGCTCTGACCATTCCTCTATTCTGCCTCTCCAGGAGTAAGATCTGAACCAGGGAGACCCCCGTGACCTGGTTCCCACCTATCTCTGGGACCTCCCCTCACACTCTCCTTTGTTCACCATTGCCAGCCAAGGTCCTAAACTACTATCCTAGAAGTGCTAAGCATGTTCCTGCCTTGGGGCCTTTGCTCTGGCTCTGGCCCCCTGATCTCACCACTCAAAGCAGCACTGCCTCCTCCCCCCCCGCCCCACCCCGGCCCCCTCCCAGACCTCTCTCCCATTGTCTTACTGTATCTTTAGCACTACCTGAAATTAACATTATTCGTTTGTGCCCTTGTTTTTTTCCCTTCCCTGCGAGAAGGGACAGGGCTGTGTGGACAGGGCCTCATCTGTTTGCTCAAAGTCACCAACCCCACGTGGCTACTGAAGTTAACATTAAATGAAATGTGAGATGCAGTTTCTCATAAGAAGTGCTAGCAAGAATGTAGAGAAAAGGGAACCGTGGGTGCATTGGCAGGGCTATAAAGTGGACAGCCACTCTGGAAAACAGTATGGAGGTTCCGCAAATAATGAAAGAGAGAACCACCGCGTGATCCAGCAATTCTGCATCTGGGGATCTGTCCTTATGAAACGAAATCACTATCTCCAAAAAGTATCTGCACCCCCGTGTTCACTGCAGCATTATATTTACAACAGCCAAGACATGGAAACAACCCAAGTGTCCACCGACAGATGAACATATAAAGAAGATGTGGTGTATACACACAATGGACTATTACTCAGCCATCAAAAAGAAGGAGATCTTGCCATTTGCAAAGACATGGATGGACCTTGAGTGCCTTATGCAAAGTGAAATACGTCAGACAGGGAAAGATAAATATTGTACGATCCCACTTACATGTGCAACTTAAAAAAACCTGAACTCACAGATCCAGAGAACAGACTGTGGGTTGCGAGAGGCGGCAAGTGGGAGGTGGGTGCGATGGGGGGAGGTGGTCAAAAGGCGCAAACTTCCAGTTATAGGATAAGTAAGTCCGGGGGATATCCTCTATAACGTCATAACTGTAGTTAACAACACCGTGTTGTATATTTGAAAGCTCCTAAGAAAGGCGATCTTAGAAGTTCTCATCGTAAGGAAAAAAATGTTCTGTAACTATGTGTGCTGATGGAGGTTAACTAAACTTATTATGGTGATGATTTTGCAATATATATATATATATGTATCTCAAATCATTAGGTCGTGCACCTAAAACATCTAAGAATATAATCTTATATGTCAATTACAGATCAATGAGAAATAAACGAGTAAAATAAAATGCACTTTCTCCGTTGCACCAGCCACACTGCAAGTTCTCAACAGCCACCTGTAGCTCATGGCTACTGAACCGGAGGGGAGGGGGCAGATACAGCACATCAGCTTCATCACAGAAAGTTCTATGGGATAGCGCTGGCTTAGACCACCACGGAATGTCACAGATATACACCACTGGGAAAATCCAGCATTCACAGACTATTTAATGAGCAGCATTTCTGTATAGGAACGATACACCCGGGCACCTGTCCTGCCTCCCCCACTGTTGTGACCCGGCTGGAGGTGGCATCTGCGTGGTTACATTGTGGATGAAGATGGTGATAATGTGCCTGTATTTACCGAAGGGCACCACCAGGTAGCAGATAACTCATAGGCTTGTTCTGAAGGAAAACATAGACCACAGGGAGCTGCCAAAAGCCCTCTTCTTGGACGGGTTACTAGATACTCTAGCAGGGAGACTACTGGCTCCTTCCTCCCAACAGATGTAGCTCTGCAGGGGAAGTGGTGCTGAGAAAAACCCACACCCCTCACGTTCCCCTCCCAGCTGTGTCCCTTGTGAGTTACTCGCTGGGCAAGTCACACCATCCGAGGAGTCCCCCGAAAAATGTGACAGATGTATGATCGCAGCCTCCTCCTGAGCCCGAGGCAGACACCGCCGATCCATCACACACACTTCTCTTTATGAACCAGAAGGAAGGTTCCAGATCCTTCTCAAGATGGCACTCCAGGCAGCCATTTCCAAGCAGGGCTGGCAAAAAAGACACAGTCTCTCTGCCCCCAAGGAGCTCACTATTCTAAGCTCCAGCTTCTTTGTCTACAAGGTGAGGACTGACGCCACCTTGCAGGACTCTTGGGGGTTAACTGAGATGATTTGTTCGTTGAGTTATTTGTTCATGCATCAAATGTGACCGAGTGCCTACTGTGTGCCTCACGCCTGCCTGGTGGACGCAGCCCTGGATAAACGGCAGCTGTGACGAGTATAGACATCTGCATGCTGCCTTCTGTTTGCCTGTGTGGACGGATTCTAGCCCATGTCCTCACTTCCCCTGAAGTCCCTCCCCCTGGGCCAGCCCACACTCACCGCATCGCCTAAGGAGGGGGGAAGGGAACCCAGCGAAGTTAGCCTCAGGACTTCACGGACATCATCGTATTTTCCAATAAAAGAGACTTCCCTTTTTCTAGCACCTTCTTTTCTTACGTTCTAAACAAGCCTTGGTTGGAATCGCTCCCCCCTCCCCCCATTTAACTTTTCTCCCTTGGATTCCCAGACACAAAACACTGTATTAACAAGCCGTGTCTACCAGGCCGAGCTATATTTCCTATAAACTCTCATTTTATCTCCTCTAAAACACACAGTAATAGCATTCTCTGGAGAATATTAAATCAAACCAACCTGCAGCTGCATTTGTTTGCGCTTTCTGCCCCCAGTAAATTCTGGCAACAGATGGGTGTGCGTTACATAAGCGCGCCCCCCCCCCGCCCCCCGCAGGGACTGCAGTCCTCTGCACTCTGCTCCATGTGTAGAAATACCTCAGGACTCGGCTCCCCGCCGCCCGAGGCTCCCCGAGGCACCCCTAACGACACCCTGATGTCCTGCTCCTCTTTTTTTATTCTTAGTACACAGGGAAGGCTGAGTGTAGGTTCAAGAAGAAAGGCGGGCCCGGCCATAAGGGATGAAGCTTATCTGCTTTGTAATCCAGCACATAAAATCCGCTTTTCTTGGCCTGAGACATATATTCAACGACAGGGCTGAGCTACAGGGCATGGGCTTGGGCAGCCAGCACTGTTTCACTGCTCATTCCAGAAGCTGCCAATGACCACCTGCCAGGAAATGTCCAGCCGACTGGGGAATGAGAGAGCAGGGCCCTACCTGCAGGGAGTACCTGCTGCTACACAGGGGTGGGGTCCTGCCGGGGCCTGGAGGACAGCCTGAAAGCACACAGCTGGACCCCTGGGGAGTTGCGAGGGTGGCTGGGAGAGGGAGAATCTGCAGGAAGAGTATGGGATGGGGGGTATGGGAAGGAAGGAGGAGGAGCAGACTCCCCTGGACTGATCCCCTTTGATCTTGGGTACGAGCCCGCGCAAATGTCGTAAACTCCGATTCTCCACGTCTCATCTGGATATCACAAAGCGTTAAGACAAACTGCTTGTGGGTTCTCGGGCAGTGAACTCATTCCTTCCTTTGGTAACCACGTGTGTCTACTGTGAATGGGGCAGAGGCGGACACAACATAGGCCCTGCTCCCAGGGGCCCGCGGTGGTATGGGGGAGGCAGGTGTCCATCCCGGTACAGGGGTGATGGAACATATTCATGAGGTCCAGAAGTGGCAGGACGGTCAGGGGTCAGGGCCGGCTTCCTGGAGAAAGTGATGTTCGGTTTTCCGGGAATTTGCCACGGAGGCGAGCATCTGGAGCTGAGCCAGATGGGAGGGGCCAGGGCCTCCAGGTGTAACTCCCAGGCAGAGTGGTGGACCACGGGCACTCCGGGGTGCGGCCGGAGCAGGGGGCGGGGGCTGATGGGAGGGAGACATAGGGCCTGGCACCTGGGGATTACGGGGCCCAGGTCACGCTCAGGGGTTTGACCTGGATCTTCCAGGTCAAGGGGAGCCTTGGAGGGTTTGAAGCCTCAGAGAATCATGATCAGACCTCCCAGTGGCTGTTGGGGACAGACGGGAGGCCTGGGCCTTGGTACGGGGCGGGGGGGTGCAGTTCGGAGGCCACACTCTTGCGTACCTCTGCCTTTGCACGTGTGGGGCCCCCCTCCTGGGATACGCTCTCTCCCTTTCTGCCTTCTGTGCCACTGTCTCTTTCCATTACAGCTCACGTGTGCGCTCCTTCCAGCACCTTCCCTGAGCTCACCCAGCCTGATTCAGGCTTCCCTCCATACTCCGGGGGCTGCAGTCTGGACAGGCCAACTCCAGCCCAAAGATGAGTTTGCTCTGGACTGTGTGGTGATTTCAAAAGAATTCAAATTCGCTGTCGACATTGACAAACCAGAGAGGCTACTTTCAAATTCCAGATTCCCAGCTCCCCGGGAACGTTCAGAAGATCTAGCAGCACCGGCTAGCTTTCGTACATAGCAACCATTAGCTGAGGCTGAGAAGTGGCCTTCCCTTTACCTGAAGCATGTGCTTACCCGTTTGCCACACTCCCCACTGTGCCCTACTGTCTCTCTTGACAATACTGAAGCTGAGGACCAGTTCCCCTTGCTCATCTCCCTTGTATTATCGCTTCCTGAGAACAAATTGGAGAAGAAAGTAGAACAATTCTTGTCCCCACGTCTATCCTAAGAGGGGAAACAAGGTAGGCTGAGGGGGTCCTGTCCTTCCTTACCCACTGAGTTCCCTGCTGAGTTCCTGGAGCTTCTATTTGAAACTCCTGGTACACTGCAGTCACCTCTATGAAGGCCTTCAGCACACTGCATCATATTTTTATTTACTTGTCTGCCGGCTTCTGGACAAGGAACACCTCCAGGACGGGGTCTGTGTCTTTCATATCAGTGTCCTCCAAACTGATCAGGAAGATGCACTCAACAAGAAATGTTGAATGAAGGAGTAAGTGCAAATGAGAACACGAGAAAACAGTCCAGAGAAGAGAGAGGGGTTAAGTGCTTCCAAGTAGGGGGTGGTGGGGGGGAGCGGGTAGAAAGGAGGGCAGGGATTCTGAAACCGGGAAAACAGAAGAGCACAGGGGTTAAGAGCCTGGCTCTTCAGAGTGGAGTCCCCACACCAGGAACATTGGCACACGTGGATGCAGAATCTCAGGCCCTGCCCTCCACCCGCTGAATTAGAACCCACGTTTTAGCAAGATCCCCGGTAAGCAGTCGCAAAGTGAATGGGCCAAGAGTCTGACTGCGTGGGTTCACATTCTCATGGCGACGCTTACCGGCTGTGTGACTCCGGGCATGTTACATAACCTCTCTGTGTGTCTGTTTCCTTATCTATCAAAACTGAGCCCCAGTTCCTATCTGTCCAGTTCCTCCAAAGGGTGGCCTGATTTTATTTCCCAAACCTTCAAGCTGAGGCTCTGCTCCCCATGGCTCCAACCACGCAGCATGAAATGCCCCGCCAGGCACTGGCAACCCCCAGCAGGAAGGGCAGCGGGGCCTCCGCATACCCATCTTGCAACTTCAGCAACCAGATGATTGGACAGCGCTAAGTGCTTGCATCAGTCAAACACCCGGCGAGGAGTCGGGGCCTTTACTTACGCCATCAGCCGTCCAGTAATTCCAAACCTTGATCTTGGCTAGACCAAAGTCCTGCAGCCGTCTGGTGTTGCGGATAACAAAAAAGAGCTGGAGCGGCGGGTGGAAGGGGCACATCCACAAGGAGGGGTCTTTCTTGCTCTGAAACACCAGCAAGAGAGGGGAGTCGTTAGTCCGTTCTCTGCCTCTCCCCAGAGTAAACGGGCGGAGGGCAGGAAGCCAGGCCTCCCTTCTCTATGTAATCCAGGGTGGGCTTTTAGACCTCATCGGTCCCAACTGCACTTTGTGGCAGGTACTGACTCGTCCCTGGCATGAAGCTGCCCCGTGGGCCTCTCTGCTCTGCTATTCGGGCTGAATTTAAAATGCAGCAGGCTTTTATTTTAATCAATTTAATCAGCTTTGGGGAGAGCGCTGGGGGTGGGGAGAGACGAGAGAGGAGGATGGGCAAAGAGCAGTCACTTGTGTTATTTAATTAACCGGGCAAGCAGAGTCTGGTTTTCTTTTGTAAAACCCTGTGGAATCTTAAAAATGTAAAAATACAAAAAGAAAAAAAAAATTTAAGAAAAGAAAGAAAGAAACCAGTGCAGGCACTGGGACAGGGTTGTGGCACAGAGCCCCAGGAATTGCTCTGCTCCCTGGCAGAGTTTCCAAGCCTCAGGACCCCTGAGTGTGGTTCCTGCCCACCGGCCAGGCCACTCTCAAGGCCAAAGGGCCAGAGGAGCAGGGAAGGCCCCCTGTCGCATCCGCTTGCACCGATAAAAATTCCACGTCATGGGTACTTTAGATGCAGGTGGAAAATGCCAAATCCAGGAACTTTTCTCAGCACCAGCTGCCTCCTGTCTCGAGGAAACTCATGGCTGCTGCTGAACATCTCCCCCCAGGCTCGGCCTCAGGGCCTTTGCGCAGGCTGTGCCTCTCCTTGCAATCTGCTTCCAGCCTCTCCCACCCGGGGGAGTTCAGCACAAATGTGCTGTCACCCCCACTGTCACCCCTTCCCTAACACCATCGCTCTGTCCTCCAGGTGCCCACGGGTCCTTGCAGGGCCCGAGGCTAGCATTTACTCAGTGTCCCACAACTACCTGTTTTCCAGTCCAGGTCACCCCTCCACATGCTTGGCTGTGCGCTCCTGAAGGGAAGTGGCTGTGTCTAACTCATTCCAGAATGCTGAGCATTCAGCACAGTTCCTTGGCACAGAATCTTTGTTGAATGAATAAACGACGGAATGAATGAATGATTGATATTTACCTCCTAATGGCTGTCCCTTCATGGAAACTTTAAAGAGGCTGCAAACTGATCTGGCCTGCAGGGTGATTTTGTTTGGCTCATGAAGTATTAAAAACACATTGTTGGCCACATTTAATGATGGGGAGATTTCCCCTCCCCTTCCAGAGCTAGAGTTCTGCCCCTCCATGGCCGGCGTTGGGGGATCTCTGGCGCCCCAGTCCCCACCGCTTCCTAATGTTTTACACCCCTTTCTCTTCCCAGGATATGATTCTCTGTCTGGCCCCTGCAGGCGTCTGAGTCTCAGGTCCCTGCTTAGAGGCTGAGATGGAACCACCGCATCTCTGACGCTGGCTAGAGTTGTCCCTTTTACCTAAAGGGAGCATCGCTGTGTATTTGAGAAGGTCTCAACAGACTCCTGTCACCAGGGCCATGCGGGCTACTTGATAGAGCCAGGGAAGGAGGAGATTGGCTGGCTTGGAGGTTGTGCCGGCCCCTTGGAGATGGGAGGCCCAGGCTCCAGCTGCGGAAGAGAACAAAGGGGGGCTTGTCCCAATGACAATGGTGCCTTTCAGGAGGGAGGCGGTAGTTTTTGTTAAGGGAGAGAGAGGAGTTCAAGGGGTTCTGACTTATTCTGGCCGAGTTTCTCAAGCTCTGCAAGAACTTTCAGTGCTCCAGGCAGCTGCAAGGGGTCAAGATACCACAGCTCAAAATCCACCGGGTGCCCCTCATTCCTTCCCCAAGTCGGGGCCTAAATTGGGTCAGTGTGGCTGCTTGACAAAGGAAGAGTCTGAAGGCTGACCCCTAGATGCGGGCGAGGGGACCGTAATTGATTTCCCATCACATTTCTGTCAACGGGAGGGATAACAGGAGGACTAAGTGGGAATCATGGTGTTCAAAGTCAAAGAACATTAACCTGCGGCTAACTCAGGGCCTCATTAGCAGACGGAGTCTCTAAGAAAAAGGCTGCCGGGAAGCCGCTGCGGGCTGCCCAAGGCGCGCTGGGCAAGCCGCAGGTGCCAGGCCAGCAGGCCAAGCGTCCGCTGAGCCTGCCCATCTCTACGATCGCAGAAATGGCAGAACGAGGAGCAGGGCACCTCCTCTCAAAGCCCTGGTGGGGACTAGCGCTGTAACCCATGTCCCGGAAGGAAGAGTGCAGCTCAGCAAGGGGGAAAGTGGTGCGGCTTGCCTAAGCGGTGGAGTCAGGATTCACACCCGTTAGAATTCATTAATTCATTCTGTCTTAGTGTGGATTCCCCCGGAAGCAGACCCCGCGGCAAGGATGTGAGCATCGGGAGGTTATTTAGACATCAAAGGAAACACCAGCTGGAAGGTGGGGAGGCCAAGGGGGGAAAGGCATTCCACAGACAGTGTGTTACCAAGCTAGCCCCTCCTGTGGCATCTGGAGCTCGGTGCCACCAGGGAGTGTGGCGGCCAGAGCAGAACATGCCTCAGAGCAATGCCGCCCTCGGGGCGAGGGAGCTGGGGTATTCACACCCCAATTCCCACCAGAGTAGGTTGAGGGCGGCTCCTAGGGGCTCAATTCCCCACCAGTTTGGGCCTACTTCAGGGGGGGCCAAGTGGGCCCCGGAGGCCAGAAAGACAATCGAAATCAGAGAAATCCTGTGCCAGCACGCACAGATGCAGGAAGGACCAGGGGCTGGGGAGGCATCAACTGCATCTGTTACCCACCTGCCCAATATAAATACCTTCCTGTGAGGCAGGCGCTGAGCCCCACACAGGGGTGGGTGGCGGAGCCTGGCCCACCAGGTCCCAGCTCTACACGAGCTGGGGAAGCAAACAAGGAAAATTGCCAAGGAAAGAACCCATCAGGCAGGGATAAGCTGGACAAATAAAATAAGAGAGAAATTATTAATGGCCAATGGAAGGGCATTTTCCGAACGATGGTCAGAGGAGGCCTCTCACTCCTAACAAAGGTGCTTTCCTCTTCCAGAATTAGCCTGACACAGACCCACTCCCTCGGGCAGATGCTGGATCGCCCTCAGAAGTAGCCCCAATTTAATAAATTACCATAATCAAAAGCAACAAGCTATTGAGACACACAACAATTTGGATGGATGTCAAGGGCATTATACGGAGTGAAAAAAGCTAGTCTCAAAAAGGTTACGTGCAGTATGATTCCATTTATATAGCATTCCTCAAGTGACAAAAAATACAGAGAACAGATCAGCGGTTGCCAATGTTAGGGACGGGTGTAGGGAGGTGTGGCTATAAAGGGCTGCGTGAGGGAATCCCTTTGTGGTGACGGACCCATTGCTGTGTATCTTGATGTGGTCATAGTTACATGAATCTACATGTGATAATATTGCATAGAACTCACACATGCACACAAATGCGTGTACGAAGGTCTGCACCTTATACTAACATCAATTTCCTGGTTTTGATAATGTACTATGGTTACATAGGATGTCAGCAATGGGGGAAGCCGGTAAGGACACATGGGACCTCTCTCTCTATTTTTTAAAAAATTGAGATATAATTCACATATATCAAATCGCCACTTTAAAGTGTGCAATTCAGTGTTTTTGTGTATTCCAAGGCTGTGCAATCATCACTACTATCTTTTTCTGGCATTTTTTTTTTTTTTACCACCCTAAAAAGGAAGCCCATGTCTTTCTTTTTTTTTTTTTTTCTTTTTTTTTTTTAAAGATTTTATTTATTTATTTGAGAGAGACAGTGAGAGAGAGAAAGAGCACAAGATGGGGGAGCGGGAGAGGGAGAAGCAGACTCCCTGCCGAGCAGGGAGCCCGATGTGGGACTCGATCCTGGGATTCCAGGATCATGACCTGAGCCGAAGGCAGTCGCTTAACTGAGCCACCCAGGCGCCCAGCCCATGTCTTTCAGCAGTCATTCCCCATTCCTGCCTACCCCAGCCTCTGGCAACCACTGATCTACTTTCCGGCTCTATGAATGGACTGTTCTGGACACTGCATATGAATGGAATCACACAATATGTGGCCTTCTGTGTCTGGCTTCTTTCCCGTAGCATCCTGTATTCAGGGTTCATCAATGATGTAGCAGGTATCAGTGCTTCGTTCCTCTTCAGAGCTGAGTAATATTCCATTGTGTGGCTATACCACATTTTCTTTATCTGCCCATCAGCCCATAGACATTTGGGTTGTTGCCACCTAGCAGCTAGTATGAATGGTACTGCAATGAACATCTGTGTGTAAGTTTTTGTGGGAACACGTTTTCAATTCCCTTGGGTCTGTACCCAGGAGTGGAATTGCTGGGTCATGCGGTAACTCTACCCTTAACTTTTGGAGAAGCAGCCAAACTATGTTCCACAATGGCCGCACCACTTTACTTTTCAGTTCCCACCGGAAGGTGTGCTTTTTCCACGATTGCCAATATTGTTATTTTCTCTTTTCTTTTCTTTTTTTAAAGATTTTATTTATTTATTTGAGAGAGAGAGTGAGAGAGAGAAAGAGCACAAGAGGGGGGAGCGGGAGAGGGAGAAGCAGACTCCCCGCCGAGCAGGGAGCCCGATGCGGGACTCGATTCCAGGACTCCAGGATCATGACCTGAGCCGAAGGCAGTCGCCCAACCAACTGAGCCACCCAGGCGCCCTCTCTTTTCTTTTCACAAATGATAACATCTTAGTGGGTGTGAAATCATATCTCCTTGTGGTTTTGATTTGCATTTCCCTGATGACTAATGATGTTAAGCATCTTTCCATGTGTTTCTTGGTCATGTATGTGTTTCTTTGGAGGAAAGTCTATGCAGAGTACCTTGGCCATATTCTCATTAGGTTGTTGGTCATTTTGTTGTTGAGTTTAAGAGTTCTTTTCTTTTTGTATTCTGGATGATAGACCCTTATCAGATATATGATTTGCAAATATTTTCTCCCATTGTATAAGCTGTCTTTTCACTATCTTGATGAATGTCCTTTGATGCAAAAGTGTTCTAACTTTTGATGAAGTCTGATTTATCTATTTTTTCTTATGTTGCTTGTGCTTTGGATGTCATATCTAAGACCTCATTGAAAAGCTCAAGGCTACAAAGATTTATATCTATGTTTCTTTTAAGAGTTTTACAGCCTTAAAACTTTAAAAGTTTTAAGGTCTTTGATCCATTGAGCTAGTTTTTGTAGATGATGTTAGGGTATGAATCTAACTTCATTCTTTTACATGCAGAAATCCAGTTGTCCCAGTACCATTTGCTAAAAAAATGACTTTTTTCTCCATCCAGTAGTATTGGCATCCTTGTTGAAAATCAAATGACTGTAGATGTAAGGGTCTATTTCTCCATCAATTCTATTCCATTGATCTCTCTGTCTATCCCTATGCCAGTACCACACAGTCTTGATTACTGAAGCTTGGTAGTTAAGTTTTGAAATTGAAGTGTGAGTCTTCCAATTTTGTTCTTTTCCAACACTGTTTTAGCTATTCTGGGTCCCTTAAACTCCCATATATATTTTAAGATCAGCTTTTCAATGTCCACAAAATAGGCAGCTGGAATCTTGATAGGATTGCATTGAATCTGTAGATAATTTGGGGAGCAACACCACGTCAACAGTAATAAGTCTTCTAATCCATGAACATGGAATGTCTTTTCATTCATTTGGGTCTTCTTCAGTTCCCACCAACAATATTTTGTACTTTTCAATGTATAAGTCTTTCACTTATTTGGTGAAATTTATTCTTAAGTATCTTACTCTTTTTTTTTTTTTTTAATTTAAATTGGTACAGCCACTCTGGAAAATAGTATGGAGGTTTCTCAAGAAGTTAAAAATAGAGCTACCTTAAGTATCTTATTCTTTTTGATGCTATTTTAAACAGATTTTTTCCCTTAATTTTCTTTTCAGATTGTTCATTGCTAGGGTATAGAAGTACAACTGATTTTTTTGTATATTGGTCTTTTATCCTGTAAACTTGCTGATCTTGATTTTAGCTTTATTAGTAATTTTTGTGGATTCTTTAGAGTTTTCTATATATAAGATCATATCACCCACAAATACAGTTTTACTTCTTCCTTTCCAACCTCTTATTTCATTTTCTTGCCTAACTATCCTGGGAAGAATCTCCTGTACAAGGTTGGACAGAAGTGGTGAAAGCAGTCATCCTTGTCTTGATCCTGATCTTAGGGTGAAAGCTTTCAGTCTTTTACCAGCATGATGCTAGCTCTGGGTTTTCACGGATGCCCTTTATCAGGTTGAGAATGTATCCTTCTATTCTTGGTTTGTTTATGGTTTTCCATCACAAAATGGTGTTGAATTCCGTCAAATGCTTTTTCTGTATCAAGAGTCACATGGTTATTTTCCCCTCTATTCTATTAACATGGTGTGTTATATTGACGGATTCTTGTATATTGAACAACAAACCACACATCCCTGGGATCAACTCCACTAGGTTTCAATGTATAAATCTTTCTATGAACTGGTAGATTTGGTTTGCTAATGTTTTGTTAAGGATTTTTATATCTAATTCATAAGGGATGATGTTGGTCTATAGTTTCCTTTTCTTGTGATATCTTTGTCTGGTTTTTGTTGTCAGGGTAATACTGGCCTCATAGAATTTGGAAGTGTTCCCTCCCCTTCTATATTTTAGAAGAGTTTGTGAAGGATTGGTGTTAATTCTTTAAATATTTGGTATGATTCACCAGTGAAGCCATCTGGTCTTCGGTTTTTCTTTGTGGGAAGTTGTTTTTTTTTTTAATTAATCCAATCTCTTTACTTTGTATAGGTCTAGCCAGATGTTCTATTTACTCTCGAGTCAGTTTTGGTGGTTTGTGTCTTTCTAGGACATTGTCCATTTCATCTCGGATATCTTCATTTGTTGGCATAAAATTGTTCAGAATATTCCCTTGTAATCATTTTTCCCCTGTCAGGTTGATAGTCCCCTCTTTCATTCCTGATTTCAGTAACTTGAATCCTTTCTTCTTTTTCCTTGTCAAAACCTAGTTAACAAACCTAACTTTGTCGATCCTTTCAAAAAACCAACTTTTGGCTTCATTGATTTCCCTCTATCATTTTTCTCTTCTCTGCACAATTTTTTTTAATAAATTCCTGTGATTCTATGATGACTTCCAAATAAAAAGTACAAAAAATATACTGTACATTTACATGCTGGGGATATAGGATGGCTAGGACAGACAAGAACGTGTAGCTTAATGGAGGGGAGACAGATAATGATCAAGCAACAAGATCATTTCTTAATGTGAGAAGTGTCCTGAAGAAAATGACATTTTCTGGGGTGGCATGAGACAGGACTCCTCCACACTGTTGTCAGGGAAGGGCTTGCTGAGGAAGTGGTATTTGGGCCGAAATCTGAGGAGAAGGCAGATAGCTACATGAAACTCTGGAGGACAGATGTTCTGGGCAGAGCCCAGAGGTGAGATGAGCTTGGAGTGTCCGAGCAGCAGAAGGAAGCCCCATGGCTGCTGGAGCCTGGTGCGTGAGGCAGGGGGTGTGAGAGGCAGGCAGAGAGGGAGTTGGAGGCCCGTTCACAGCTTCCCAGGCCATAGGGGGCACGTGATTTTATTTCTAAGTGTACTGGGAAGTCATGGCCAGGGTTTTAAGCAGGGGAGGGGTGCAGGCTGACATTTGTAAAAGATCACTTTGGATCCAGAATAGGAAATGGAGCGGAAGGGGCTGGAAGAGAAGATAATGAGATAGGAGGCCATTAAGGGAACGGCGCACTGATCAGACCTGGGGGCCACCAGGGAAATGGAGAGAAGGGGCCAGACTCAGGCTCCATTTGGGAGGAAGAATCAGCAGGACTTGCTGGGGTCCTGGAAGGTGGCGGGAAGGGGTTGGGGAAGTCCAGAAAGACTCCTAGGAGATGGGCTTGGCAGCAGAGCGGACCACAATGCCAGTGACTGGGCACAGGAGTATTGCAGGAGGGAGAGATGTGGGCGGGGCCAGGGACTGAACACTTAGGATTTACATCTCTGAAGTCGGAGGTGTCCAGTAGGCATCCGAGGAGAGATGTCGAGCAGGAAGTGGCAGGCATTCAAGTCAGGAACTCAGAGAATCAGGCGGGCCTTGGTGTATCCATTTGGAATCATCTTGAAGCCATGGGCCTGGGCAAGGCCAATAAGAGAGATGGTGTGGACGCAGATGGGAGGAGGGTTGGCACCGAGCACGGGGCACCCCCACATCTTCCAGCAGCCCCTGTTCTCTTCCGCTGAAGCGACTTCTCTTTCCAACCCAGACTCCACTTCCAGATACCTCCTGGTGAGATTGCAGCCGAGCTCCCTGACTGCATGGCCGTGTGGCTGGGGCAAGTCACCTGTCCTCCCTGAGACGTGGTTTCTCATTCAGCAGATGTGGAGAGGAACTCAAGGTTCCTGTGAGGATCACCTGAGGGATGTCTGCAGCCCTGACCTGTGTGTTGTGGGTCTTTAATCAACCCCAGTAAGACTGGGTGGTCCTGAGAGGCAGTTATGTGCTGGCGGTCCCAGACCGGTAAACAGGATGACCATCGGGGAGACCCCGTGCCAGGGCGGCAGGGGGAATCCAGCCCGCATGCGGCTGGGCCCAGAGATCCGGCAGCCCAGGGGGAGACGGCCAGCTCTTGTCCCAACCTCGGGGCCCCAAATTTAAAACCCCGACCCCACGAGAACCACGGGCCCCATTCCTCCCTGCTGTCATGTGGCAAAGCTCACCAGCCTCTGCTGAACAGAGGAAAAGGAAAAATCATCCTGAGAATCGGCCCCGATCAAATCCAATGATGCTTTTTATTGCCCTCGTAGGCTCTGTTCTGTATACAGCAGGCTTCCAGAATGTCACTGCTCTGGACAAGGGTGGGGTGGGGTGGTGAGGGCCGCTCTAAGCCCCTGCAGCACACATGGGCGCCTACAGACTCGAAGCAGGAAGCAGAGCAGGAAATGCAAGGCCAGAGCCTCCCAGCGGCCATGACCTATGGGACCTGTTTCTTTCAAGGTCACAGAGCTGTTGATCTCAGAGGGCTGTCACTACCCAGTCTAGCCCTGTGAACAGGTGGTGTTTCTCAGCTATCTAGCATCTCCCCTGCCTTCCTTTCGGTAACAACGCTGAACTTCTCCAGGGAGAATTCTCTCCCTGCCCTGCTGCGGCATCTCGGTGTAATCAGCATTAAGGTGCCCACCTTCCTAGCCAGGCTGGCCAGCAGCCCTTCCTCTCCTGGGACAGTGGGTCTCCAGCAGAGCGACAGGATGGCAAACCAACAAACCACCACTGCCTCCCACCCCCCCAATGAACCACCACTGCCCCCCACTCCCCAAAAAAGACCACGCCCTTGGTGCCCATGAATCCTGGATGCCACCTAGACCCCCAACATGACCGTGGGGGCTGCCCCTTCTGGCCTGGGGGGCAGTCAACTTACCAGCTACCCAAAGACTTGCAACAAAGTTCTTTTGTTAGAAATTTGTGGAAGTGAGCCAGACTCCCGTTTCTTTTGCTGACAAACCAGAATCCTATGGACTAACCCCGCCCTCCAGTTCTATTTTATAGGAGGCAGAGAAGCTAATTCTCAGAGAAGGCAGGTAAGTTGCTGAAATCTACAGAGTCAAGACCAGAATGTGGGTCTCTAGAACTGAGGATTTCAAAACTCCCCTTTCTTGTTTCCTCGTCTTTAAATGGGAACAATATCTACTTCTTAATCTAATAACAATAACAAATACAATAAGAACTGATGTTTTGGGGGCCCTTTGGAAGAGCCAGGCATGGTGCTAAGCTTTTACAGTTACGTTGGCAGCATTGCCTATCGTGGGCAGAGAAAATGCATCAAAATACGAGGGCAAGTCTCACTCCGGTACCGCCTCCACTTACAGCTAAGTGCCTGTTGACCAGGTGGCCCAGGTCCCCGGGTGTGTCTGTGGTCTGGATATCCACGTCATGGGGTGACACATAAAGCTTTGTGTTATGCAGGTCAAAGAACTCCACTTCCGTGAGCCCCACCCAGGACGCGTGGCCCCAGTTGGACAGGATTTCCAAGGTCACGTAGACGGCATCTTTGATGTCTCTGCCTTTTGTTCTCGATTTGGCCTTAATGAAGAGAAAAAGAATGCCAAAGGATCAAAACAGGACAGATAGGCTGGATTCGGCTTACCACTAAGCAACAAGTTATTTTAGCCACTCAGGGCCTCAATTTCCCCATCCGTACAAGGAGGGTAAGAATAGCACCCATTACATATGGTTATTACCAAGATTAAAAGAGCTCCTATTTGTAAAGCACTTAAAACATAGTTACTGGGGGTGCCTGGGTGGCTCAATTGGTTAAGCGTCTGTCTTTGACCCAGGTCATGATCCCAGGGTTCTGGGATCGAGCCCCGCATCGGGCTCCCTGCTCAGTGGGGAGCCTGCTTCTCCCTCTCCCTCTGCCCCCCCACCGGCTTGTGCTCTCTCTCACACTCTCTCAAATAAATAAAATCTTAAAAAAAAACACATAGTTACTGTGAAACCCCGGCAGTTAGTATTTTCCGTAAGAGTCTGCAAATCACAAAAAATGTCTAAAAGGCATCAGATTCTGCCTGAACGTGTTCTTCTCTCCCCCATTCCCGAGCGTTCATGAATTGGGGAAGGTATTACGGGCTAAATTATGTCCCCCCAAAATTCAGATGCTAACACCCTAACCCCAGTGCCTCAGAATGTAACTGTACTTGGAGACAGGGCCTTTAAAGAGGTAACTAAGGTAAAAGGAGGCCATGAGGGTGGACCCAAATCCAGTCTGACCCATGTCCTTATAAAAAGGGGAGAGCTGTTCACGAGACACACCAGGGTTGCGCATGCTCAGAGAAAGACCGCGTGAGGACACAGCCGGAGGACGGCCATCTGCAAGGCAGGAGGAGAGGCCTTGGCAGAAACCACACCTGCCAACACCTTGATCTTGGACTCCAGCCCGCAGAACTGTGAGAAAATACATCTCTGTGGCTTAGGTCACCCCATCTGCAGTGCGTGGTTATGGCCACCCTAGCAAATGAATTCGGTCAGTAACATAGGACCCTGGCCAAGCCGCCTGACGTTCCTCAGCCTGGTTGGGAAACAGGACATGATGACACCATCTCGCTGGCAATCCTGTCACGGAGACTAAGGCGGGTACAGACACCGGGGAAGGCCCTGTCACGCGTCCTGGCCCCCACATGCGCTCCCTAAGGGTCCACTTCCAGCCATTTCTCCCCTCGCTGATTTGAGTGCTGCGTCCTTCGCGGGTAGGCTGCCTGGTCCCAGGCTGCGTGAATGCCATCAATAAACAGCCACGCTGCAGAATGGCCTCCTGAGGCCCCTTCTGGCCCCGACTGCAGTGCTGGTCGCCACGGATCAGTCGCTCATAAAATGGTGCATTCCCCGCGTGCACATGCCCTCTGTTAATTAGCACTGGTAATCGGCAACGGTTCTGTGAGCAGGGAGTTGAGCAAATGAACAGCAACTGTTCCCTACTTATTTTTTTAATTAATAGCCAGCGAGACGTGCTATCGCTCGCCGCATGTGTTTGGAAACGCCTTGATTGCCACGCGATGGGGACAGGGACGGGGAGGGGGGCAGGGAGGTCAGCTTCCAGCTCCCAGAAGGAACACAGGGCCGGCTTTTATTAGCAGAGCCCGCTGCATCCTTCTCCTCTGCCGCAGGGCTGCGTGGGGCCCTGGCCAGGCCCTCTCTGCTCCCCTGGGCCTGAGTCCCAGGTGTGCAGGACAGGGAGGACCCTCAACCCCCGTGATTGGGAGGTAGATGAGCTGGGTCTAGTGAGGGGTGCTGCACTGCCAGGTGAGGGGGGCGGGAGGCAGGAGGAGGTGGCACCATTCACCTTGGCTGGCGACAGCAGGGAGGAGGCCCAGATGGGCGGCGAGCTGCCTCGCAGAGGGGATGCTGGATCTCACACCCCATGCAATCTAAAACGTGTGAAGTCCTGCAGCGGGGCTTGGAAATGAAGAAGCTGAAGGGTCTATTAGCTAAGGAAGTGTCACAACTTGCCAGTGTTGTGATTCGATGGCTTCGCCCACTTCTGAATCGCTTGCTTTAGGATCCCTCGTGGGGGTCCAAGGTAAACGCTGGTTGGGCAGCTCCTGGTCTCTGGCATTCACGGCCCCCTCCCCCTCTCTCACCAAGAACGTCTGATTTTCCCGTCGGGAAGTCACCCCTTCTCTTTCCTCAGCCACGAGGGTGGTCCTAGAGGGGGATGGGCCCCTTCCCACCCTGAGGAGGAGCCTGGCTGGTCCAATGAAGCAGTGTGGCCGGTCCCCTGAGCCACCAGGAGGGGGTGGTGTGTGATGGGCATGTGACCCACTCTCAGGTCTGTGCGTGGAGGAAATGCTCTTCTCTCCTGACTGTAGGGCCTGAGGGGATGAGGTCAAGAGGTGGGAACCACTCGAGCTACTGAGGGGTTCCAGGGAGACAGCAGAGCCAGGCCTGGGGGCTGAGGTGGGGACAGAGCTGAGATGGTGGAGACAACAGCGTGAGCTGCTGGATTAAGCCCTACCTGATCCCCACCGTGGCATTTATTACAAGAGTCTATCATTTCCTTCCCTTTGTTGGATAATTCAGTTTGTCCTGGGTTTTCTGTTTGCTATAAGGAGACTCGATCAATCCAGGCTCTTTTTAATGTGGCTCAAGTTTTATCACACTTAGGATTTTCATGGCTAAGAAAGCAACTGTTCCATGTAGGGGGCATGGGGCGGGGGTACAGCTTTGAATTTTCTCGATTTTTCTAGATGTCAAACTTCCAACTGATAATTTGCTGGCTCCTCCTTGCTGTGTGCCAGGCACTGAGGTGCCCACCCTCACAAAACTCTTCTGTTCTATCCTCATGGCAGCCCGTGGTTGTGGATTATTTACCCAGTGTGACAGCTGCACACTCCCAGGATCAGAGAGCTTAAGAGGTTGTCTAAGGTCATGTGCCCTCTAAATGATGGCACCAGACCTGGAGCCAGAACTCCGGTCTAGGCTGGCATGGGGGTCTTTCTGCTGTCATGGGAGTTTTATGTGTGGCTCTGGGAGGGCTTACATGGCCGATCGAGCGCCTTGGGCAAAGGAAGGGCTGAAAAGGATGTGCCAGACACACACCTTCCAACACAAAAGAAATGCGAATTCCCGTTACCCTTCCACCTGGAGGCCACCTTGGCCTTTTGGTTCACGGCTCTGCTGCATCGACATGTCACATGGCTGCGGTTTTGCACAGTCCCACTATCGCACTGGACTCAATGGAGATTAACATCACCTTTTGCAGTTAACTCTATATCCTCGCCATTTTCATCCTGCATAATCACCATTATGATAATTCCCCTCTTTTTATACCACTGCATTGTGCTGATATGTCAGGCCTTTCCGATGAACTCCGTTATCATGAGACATTCATGTTCTTTCTGGTTCCTTTTTTCTTCCTTATTCTTCCCTACTTCCAATCATTCTGCAACAGACATCGTTGTGCCTGTAGCTTTTGCTTTCTGTTGAGTGATTTCCTTAGGGTGAGGAAGCAGGATCGCTGGGCTGGGAGGACAGAAGTATTTCTAAGGCTCTTCCTGAGCCTGGCCTTTCTGCTTTTCGAGAGAGTCCCACCCATTTACATTGCTGCCAGCAGGATAAGCCTGCTGTGACCTTGCCAGTCCTAGAGGTTATATCAAAAAGAATCTTGGAGGGGCGCCAGGTGGCTCAGTCGGCTAAGCGTCTGCCTTCAGCTCTGGTCATGATCCCAGGGTCCTGGGATTCAGTTCTGCATCAGGCTCCTTGCTCAGCGGGGAGCCTGCTTCTCCTGCTGCCTGATGCTCCCCCTGCTTGTGCTTTCTCTCTTTCTCTCTGACAAATAAATAGTAACATCTTCAAAAAAAATTCTGGAGCTCAGATATCAAGTGGGACATTAAGTTTGCTCCAATCTGCATTTCGTGATGACCAGCGATGCTGGACGTTTTCCTCTGGGCTCACATGCTATTTATAATGCCTCTTGTGTGGACAGGCTTCTCTCCGCTGCTACCCCTGACCCCACCCCAGGCCTGTCCGGGCGCTGGGCGGGAGAGGGATGGAGACTTGGGCAGAGAACATTCAGTTTACGGCTGTCAACCCTCCCCACCACACAGAGATCGTGGCACCGAGAGGCCCCTCCTCCTTCAGCTTTCAGGCGAGATGCCAGTTGCATCTAGAAATCCCTGTAAGTCAACATTCTCACCTCTGGGTCTGGCATGGGCTCCTTCATTGGTGAAGCAAGCGTGCTGAGCTGGGCAGAGTCGCTTTCAATGGCCTGGAGCACTTTCAGAAGCCTTTGTTGCTGCCTGAAAGGGGATTTTGGTTTAGTGAACGGGCAGGGACAGAGGGTTCACACCAGAGAGCAGGCCCATCAAGGCCACCGCACTGACTTTTCTAGCTCAGAAGAAGTCGCGGTTTGAGAAGAGAGTACCCGCCCCGCATACAGCTCAAAGGCACACACAGGCTGTCCCCCCCTCCTTTATAATAACTGGACAACTAGTGATGAAAGAGGAGCCAAGCAGAGGAAACTGTTTGGGGCAAGATGGCGGCAGACCGGTAAGATGGCTAAGATGGCGAAGAGGGTGGCAGAGTACGGCCTGCAGAGCCTGCAAGCTGAGAATGGCTTTTACCTTTCGAAGGGTTGTTAAAACAAACCAACCAACAAGTAAAGTGAAAAGCCTGAAGTATTCGCTATCCGGCCCTTTGCTAAACACCTCTGCTACTCCTGGCCTAGGGACCTACTCCGCGCCTCCTGTTTCTGGGGTTTGCAAATGCACCCCGTATGTGCTGTTTAAGGCAGAGTACCCTCAAGAGCCCAGAGCACCAAGGATCTTGAGGATGAAGAAAGAAGCATCGGGTGATGTGTGTGCTGCCCGTGAACAGAACCGTATCAGACGTAAGATATCCTCAGGCACCAGGCCTTTCCTGAGTAGAGGAACCCGTGGGTTCTTACTCATGGCCGCCGGGGCACACAGCCCTGGTTTCCAGTCTGGAGTCTGCCGACTCTTAGAGGGATGCCTAGCACTGAAAAAGCGCGCGGTCCCAGGCCAGGGCCACCGCTCAGTGCCCGGCATGCCCTCTCGCCCTGCAGAGACCACGGTGCCCAGCACATGTGTGCCAACACATGCTTGTAACTATTGGCTCCACCTGGTGCATCTTTCTGAAGATCAACTTTGCCTCAAGACTAGAGGGGAGACTGTTTCGAAGAGAAGACCTGACAGTTCCAGTTGCTCCTCCCACACGTTAATGGAACCGAAAGCTGCGTTTGAACAAACTTAGCAGAAAACAGAGGTGGAAAGGACACTGCTTTGGGCCACTCTCCCCCTCTCCACGACCCCCCCCCCCCCACCGCCGACAGCAAGTTCACCACTGTCTGCTGCATGGGGTCCTCTGGTGGAAGTCCCTGGGGAGGGGGCGGGGGGATGAAGTCTTACACAGGGTGGATGGAACCGAACCAGCAAAGACACATCGGGTAGAAAGACATCGAGTCAGTTCGGCGCTTTAGGGCCGGAGGGGGAGGGAGGGTACGGGCTAAGGGAGCAGCTTTACGCGGCCTGGGATAACATAGGAGGAGCAAAGAGGAACCTCGGTTAACGAGATCCTCATGGCTGCATTGCTATGGGGTTCTGGTTTTGTGTTGCAAGCCGCCTCGGTAGGTACCTGCTCCCCAAAAGGCCAATTCTGTCAATGGCTTCGCTGACGGCTCGAGCTCCCCCTGCTGCCCCGGACGGCTCCTGCAGGCTGGCCGTGCTGGTTGTGCTGGTGGCCGCGAGGGTAGGAAGCTGTGGAGGATGGAAACGCTTATTAAGCAGGAAGAGGGAACAGCAATGAGAGGGACAGAGAGGCTGATGAGATCCAGGATCCCCAACCATGTCTCTGCAAGGGGACAGATATCTCTGTTTCTTATGATCCAGGAGGTGCCAGCAATCGATCTCTTTGATCAGCTACTGAAAAATCTCTCTCCCCCCTTGGTCACACCCCTGCTCTGTTTGCTACAAAGTAACCAGGCTCCATGGAAGGATTCCAGTGACATCCTTAGGGCCCTTTCATTTTTAATCCTCCTCCTTTGACATTTATCATCTAAACTAGAAATGTGCTCTGCTCTCTATCTGCAAATGGTTTTAGTCATTGGAAGCTCTGCGGGTCTGGGGTCAGGTCATCCAGAAAACGCGCTTATGTGGTGGGCAGTAACGCAGACTGATCAGAAATGTCAGCTGGCGACAGAAAAAACAGAACAAGCAGGTGGGACACATAAAGGAAACCATGACGGTGCTCTGGGGCGCTCTCTCCTCCCCTCCCTGCCTCCTCTCCCTTCTGCACTGTCTGTCCCCTACCCTTTGGTGCCCCCCATCCCCACCACCAGTCAGGCTTCTTTCTGCTCCTGGATCAGGCTGGGCTCGCTCCCACTTCAGAGCACTCCCCTGTCCCTTCTACTTGCTGTTCCGTGTTGCTGGCTGGTTCCCTAAGACACAGGGCTCGGCTCAAATGGGACCCTCCAAGGGGCTTCCTCGGACCACCCTTTTAGAGGGTAGCCACCATCTACAATCTTTTACTGTCATCTCTCTCTGAAATCATCTGCTGTATTTATGGCTTTATTTGCTTGCTGTTTGCAAGCTTCCTGAGGACAGGGGCTAATCTGATCTGATTTAGCCACCTCTGTATTCTGAGCACATGGCCCAGACCTGTGTACAATGTAACAAAGACGTTTCTGGGCATTGTATTCGTTCATGTCTGAATTCGTTGGGGCTGTCTTTGCTGAGAGAGGCCTAACTGACCTAGGTAGGTCATAATTTATTTATTCAGGATCCTAAAATCTGTTTTTGTGCTGCCTTGTCAGGAAACAGAAATGTAACAAGGAATTGGAGTCCCCAGGCCTCGGTGAGTTCTGGCTTCCACTCAGAACCTTGGGCAAGTTATTCCAGCCCGGGTTTCCCCATCCGTGAAATGGGCAGAATGACACCATGCTTGGGGAGCACAGGGAGGGCCTGCTGGGATCACAGTGGGGAAGCCCTCTGGAGGCTCCTGGGTGCCGTCAGGGACAGTGGCTACAGGGCTTTGTTGTTCTGCTCAAGCCTTCACCCACCTCAGGGCTCTCCTCCTTCTCCTTCAGTAGACTGGTCCACGATTTTGCTGCTGGTCCCTCCACGTCCTGGAATGATGAAATCAGATGATCTGAGGTCAGAATAAAGCCATCCACTATATACTCTGCACGGACAGATGAGGGCACAGAGGCGCGGGGACCGTCATGAGATCCCATAAACACAAACGTCAGGGGCAAAGGACCGAGCTCCAAGAAGACAGACAACAGGTACCGCTCGATGAATGCCCCAAAGGGCAGCCTGTGCTAGAGCCTGGGGAGCAGCTGGTGGTGTGGGATGTGTACCCTGAGGCATGTCCACCCTCCAGCTCCTGAAGGGTCTCTTCTTCACCCCGCCACGTACCCTCCTGCTTCTTGTGCAAAGCTGAAGGCGGTGGACACAAACTCAAACACTTGCCAGGCCAGGGAAGCTTCTGGAACAGGTGCAGTGGGGCACGGGCAGGACAACAGGGACCGCTAAGGGCTGCGGAGGCCCAAGGGACTCGTGCTCTGGGGAATGAGGTCTTTCCAGAGCAGCCAGGGCTGTGGTCTACTCCATTCTTTCTCTGACCCACCAGTTTGCAGCCCCTGGTCTAAGGTATCCAGGGCCTGCAGGGAGATCAGCAAGGATTGGAGGCAAACTGGCATCCACCTTAGGCTTTCAGAAGTAAACAAAGAAGAAGGGGAAGGAAACAGGGAACTTTGGCAGGTCCGGGAGCAATTGTGCGTCGAGCAGCGGACGTGCAGCTAGTCTAAGTTCGGGGATGCCTACATAATGTCTCTCTTTGCAAGTGCTGCTCAGATAAACCACCGGGTCCCTGAGGAGCCTCCTCTCTGGTCCCTCCCCTCTGCCCCTGAACACACCTGTAGTGGGCCAGCGGGGGGCTCAGCCTTTTTGCTGAGGAGCGCCCTCTGCAGGGCTTCGTTCTCCACCTGGATGGCCCTGAGCACGGCTGAGGCATCTTCCTCTCGGTCCTCAGCCTCGTGCATGAGTTTTCGGGTGGCTGAGAGGGGTCTCTCTCGGCGGCTTCCGGGTCCTGCGGGTGGGAAACAGGGGGTGCACCTTTAGATTGCGTTTTTGGAGTGTAGCTCAAAATCTATTAGCCCCGAATTGAGGAACATTCTATAAAACAACTGGCCTGTACTCTCCAAAAATGTCAAGGTCATGCCAGACAAAGAAAAAAAAAAAAAGCCTGGAGAGGGATTCCAAATTAAAGGAGACTGGGCAGACATGGCAACAGAATGCGGGGTCGGTCCTGGCGCTGGATCCTGGGCAGGGGTGGGGGTGGGGACACTGGAGTTCAGGACGTTACTGTGGCAAGTGCAGAAACCCCAATATAGTGTGTGGTGTAGATAATAGTATTGTAGTAATGCTAACTCTCCTGAATTTCCTAAGTGTGCTGTGCTAATGGAAAATGAACGCACCACTCTTAGGAGATACACACTGCAGTGTTCAGGGGTAAAGGGGGAATGATGTCTGCAACTTAATCTCAAATGGTTAAAACACACACACACACACAGTACAAATATAAATCAGTGGGAACAAGGGGCACCTGACTGTCTCAGTCGGTTGAGCATGAGACTCTTGATCTTGGGGTCGTGAGTTCAAGCCCCACGTTGGGCCTGGAGCTTACTTAAAAAAAAAAAAAATCAATCACTCACTCAATCAATCAATCAACTGGGACAAAATGTTAACAGCCAGTGAGTGGGGCTGGAGGGTATATGGAGGATCATTTATACTATCCTTGCAACTTTAAATTTGAAATCATATCTGACTAAAAAGTTGTAAACAATTAACGCTCTAACAAAGTACCTAAGAGGAATAATATATGCTATCATGGAGACAGATGGTTGCTTGGGAATATTTTACTTTATTTTGTTTTGTTTTTCCATGGGTAACAAGAATTGCAAAGACTTTACATCTCAATTTAAGAAAAAAGCATTGCAATGCTGCAGTCGATTCCAGAAGTTCCAAGGAAGGGACAATTGGTTTTATAAAGTATAAAGTAACATGCAAACAGCACCCAGTAAGACTGGCTGAATAAAATAAATTACGGTACACCCACCCAACAGAGGGCTATGCAGCAGAAAAAGAAAAGCATACTAAACTATCTGCAGATAAAACGAAGTGATGACTTGAATTTGCTTCTTAATCATCTGGGCAGTGGGTGGGGATGTAGATGAAACGACATTGGCCATCAATTCACGATTGCCAAGGCCAGGTAATGGACACATGGGGGTCACTATAACAACCTCTCAATTACTTATGTGTGGATTCTTTCAATATTAGAAAAAAAAAAAACAACTCCATTTAAAAATAGAACGGCTCAAAATGTTTCTATTGGAATGCTTAAAGAGGCTTTTACCTATTGACTTTCATCCCCTCGGCAAATATTTCTGGAGTGCCACTGTGCCAGGTTCTGTCCTCGGCACTGGGGACCCAGCGGTGACGAGACAGATCGAGAACCCCACCCTTGTAAAGTAGGACAAACAGCCGGGGGAATAATAAACAAAATAGAGTGTTAGATGTCAGAACATGTTCTGGAAGAACAGAGTGGGGCTGCAGGGTAATGCTATGCTCTGGGCACTGGCGCGGTGAGACCCGTGGGTGCTGTGTTCGCAGAACAGCCAGGTGCTGCGGGCAGCAGGGCACACAGGTTGAGGGGGCTTGAGTATGGGGGCGGGGGGAGGGCCGGGTCACTCAGAGCTGTGGAGGTCACCGCGAGGCCGTTACTCTGAGTGAAACGGGGAGCCACTGTAGGCTCTAGAGCAGGGGAGGACTTGACCTGACTTAGGTGCTGAGTCGGGGACCGAATGAAGGGAGGTGGAGGTGAGAGCCGGGAGACTAGGTTTCCAGAAGTTTCTAGCTGCAGACAGAGCCCGTGGGGCGTCCTGACAACGTGGATGTGGCTGGGAGACAGGACGGGTTGAGCTGCGAGGGCTGTGGGTGGTACAGGTTTGGGAGCAGAGAGCAGGGGCTCAAGTTAGGACAGACTGGGTCCAAGATGTGATTCGGGCATCCCAGTGGGGCCATCGAGTCACACGTTCACACTCGAGTCTTGAGTTTGGGAGAAGGTCTGCTCCGGGGATGTGAATTCAGCAGAAGCAACTGGATTGTATCATGTAGCAGTCATGTCAAAGATCGCCACTGAAGCTGGCCTCTAACAAACTGGGAATTCACAGGTGGCCTCTTAGGATCTATACAACAGCATCCTTTGAATACCGAGTACTTAAGTCCATCCATCCACATTGAGTACTGGAGATTCCTTGCAGCACTTGACCCTTCCACTACGCTGTGTTAGAGTGTTGCATCTGAAGGACTGTTCTGGCAGCAACATCCCGAATGGCATTGGGAGGAGAGGAACGGAAACATAGCAGCTCCACCAGGTTGGCTTCCAGTATGGCCGGGCACTGGGCTGATGGGAAACCTTGGGTTTTTTATGGGAAAGCTCAACTAAAATGAGGGGGTATCAGTTTCTCCCAGACACCCAGGGAGTGGCTGTGAATTTGAACGCCCCGGGCCAGGGGCCAGAGCCCAGCTCTGGCCAACACCTGCCATATAAGGCTACACTCTCAGTATTGTCTTTTTTTTTTCTAAGAAAAGCTAGAATCTGAAATCTATGTGAAATCCCCTGAATTTTATTTGTTCATGGACATATTCTGGTTTTTAAGAAATCTTACAGGGGCGCCTGGGTGGTTCAGTTGGTTAAGCGACTGCCTTCGGCTCAGGTCATGATCCTGGAGTCCCGGGAGTGAGTCCCGCATCGGACTCCCTGCTCAGCAGGGAGTCTGCTTCTCCCTCTGACCTTACCCCCTCTCATGTTCTCTCTCTCTCGCTCTTGCTCTCAAATAAATAAAATCTTTAAAAAAAAAAAAAAAGAAACCTTACAAAGGCTAAGAGAGCCCGAAGGGCCGGCCTCCCCCAAGGTCACGACAAGTCCAAGCCACTCTCCCAGGAGGGTCAAGGGCACCCAAAGGAACCTTGCATGCCTGTGGATGGCTGGCAAGTGGGTTATGTACTGTCTCTTGTCATTGCCCCAGTGCTGGTCCTAGGGACAGAAAGGTAAGGAGCTGCTGGAAAAGTGACCCAGGATTCTGCTCATCCCCAGTCAAGGCCACTTTATAGTCTTCCTTGTTGGCCCTTCTTATCAGGGACTTGGTCTGCTCTGCAACGGGGCAGGGGGAGGGGAGAGGGAATGAGAAGGTAAAACAAATACCCAAACAGAGCAGAAAGGAGGATTGGAAGCAGCTCAGCTTAACAGGCTGATGAGGGCAGGGATGGATCCTTATTGGTGTGGAAATGCGGGTGAGTAAAAGGGATGCAGAGGGCCATAACAGGCTCAGGTCCTGGGAGTGGCTGGGGGGACAGGGACAGGGAGGAGGAGTGAAAAGAAGCTAAAGGACCTGGTCTTGAGCTACACTGAAGCTGGAACAGAAAAATCCACACCCTTGCCCCAAGGGTGGCTGAAGCTGAAATGGGTTCCCAGCAAGGCAAAGGTATTTTTTTTTTAAAGACTTTATTTATTTATTTATTTATTTGACAGAGAGAGAGACACAGCGAGAGAGGGAACACAAGCAGGGGGAGGGGGAGAGGGAGAAGCAAGCCTCCCACAGAGCAGGGAGCCCGACGCGGGGCTCGATCCCAGGACCCCGGGATCATGACCTGAGCTGAAGGAAGACGCTCAACGACTGAGCCACCCAGGCGCCCAAAGGCAAAGGTATTAATGACACAAGCTCTCAACCTTCACTAGGCTGTGGAATGACACGCCCCCTGCCTCACAGACCTCACAGTCACGGGGCAGATAGACGGGGATCAGGCAGGTGCACATTGGATCTACCGGCAGGTGGAGACAAGCACTACAAGAAACAAAGCGGGGTAAAGGCAGGAGACGACGCAGGGAAAGGGACACTCTTTGAGACACTTGGTTAGGGAAGGTGACATCTGAGTGGAGACCTGAAGGCAGTGAGCCCTGTGAATACCCACATGGGGAGGCTGTTCCTGGCCAAGGGAATAGCAGGTGCCAAGGCCCTGAGGTGGGTGGGGCTTGGCAGATGAGGAATGGCAAGGCAGGCTGGAGTGGGCAGGAGGGTGGAGAGGTCTTGGGCTCCATTCTCGTGTGTTCTCGAGGCCACGTCGGCCCAACAGGCCTCATGCTACCACCCTGGCACCTGGCATGATGATTTCTGTCCAAGGGATGTACAGAAAATGATTTCCAACCCAAACCTTGTCAGTTTCGGGTTTTGTGAATTTCACTAACACATACAGTTTCCTCCACCAACTGCAGGAAAGCAGAGCTGAAAAATTCAAGGCCCCTTCTGATCCTATAGGTGATTCTATAAATAAGGGACTGAGGTCATGTGTTAAGCTAAACACACGTGCTCATGCTCCGACATGGGAAGGGGCACAAACCCCCGTGTTGATGGAAGGCTCAGGCAGCGCCAGGACCAGCAGAACCCGCAATTCATGAGCTCCTTCTCCATTTTCCACATGGAGCATGTATAGAGTCGCTCTAAAAAGAGCTGGGTGGCGAGCCCTGCCTTTTTTACCATCTTTCTGTGGGCAAGTGACCTGCCTTCTGGTGCCTCGGTGGTCTGGGGCTGGGGTGGAACAGGGCACCCGAAACAACCATCTGTCCTTGGTCGCTGCAACTCTAGGGTCACCTCTTCTTTGACAAGGATACTGAGTAAGGCTTTCTCTTTCAGGAGGGGTCCAGTTTTGTCTGTAGAAACTCTTTTGCCCCAAGCATCTTTCCCTTGGGAGGGAATGCTCCCCCCGGCAGCATGATCATTGCGAGCTGCCTGTGCCCTTTGAGTCATATTATGCTAAGAAGATGCTTTTAAAAATTAAATCACCCTTTCTCCGAGTGAAGGTCAACCCCACAGCTCCACTGCCACAGCCTTCCCCACCCGCAGCTTCCCAGAAACGTCGGCACACGGTACCTGCGTCCTCCTGAACCACATTTCTGCTGACCAGCTTGTGTTTACTGTGCATTTCCTCACGACACATGAGGCAACCACCTTTTAACTCGTTTTTTTTTTTTTTTTTTTTTTTTAAAGATTTTATTTATTTGAGAGAGAGAGAATGAGAGGGAGGAGAGTCAGAGGGAGAAGCAGACTCCCTGCTGAGCAGGGAGCCCGATGCGGGACTCGATCCCGGGACTCCAGGATCATGACCTGAGCCGAAGGCAGTCACTTAACCAACTGAGCCACCCAGGCGCCCCTTTTAACTCGTTTTGATGCTCTCGTTGCTCACTTGGGCAAGCCCGTTTTGCACCAGCCTGACCAGCACATGAGGGTGGATTTATTTTCGTCATACACTTAGAGAATGGCAGATTTATTCGCACAATAAATTTGTGCCACCAGCAAGAACCAAACTGCACATTTTAATTTCTCCCACACTGCTCTTTTCTGGTAGAAAACCATCCCTCTTCCGTTAACTTCACTTGCTCTTTGCCTTGCCAAAACTTGCCTTGGCTCTCTCTCCCAGAGAAACAAAGAGCATATCAACACGGGAGATTTGCCGTGGATACGACACACGTCACAGGAGAAGAGAGGAGAGGAAGATGTGGGGCTGCCGGTCGGCTCACCGGCTAGGTGACTTGTTCCCACCTGCTAGCTGGGACTCGAAAAAGCTCACATTCAGAGTCTCAGCAAAATAACCCCTTACCACACGTGTGCAGCCTCTGAGGTCACCTGGGAATCCACTGAAAGGGTAGATATTACATCTGAGAACAACACGGGTTTATGGGTTTATGGTGAAGATGGTAAGCCAGCGGCCCACAGGCCAAATCCAGCTGCAGATGTGTGTTGTGTGACTTTTACTTTTTTTTCAAATTGCAAATAGCTAGCAAGCTCTTTTTTTTTTTTTTTTTTTTAAAGAGGAAATCCACCTGAAAATTGGAATTCCTGGGGTCTCCTGAAAAATCATACAATCTGGTAACCCCTGACTGGCATTCCCATGTGGCAATCATAGGCTGGAGCTGGGTAGCGGTGCCCCCGTCAGATGGGTTATAAGCCCTCCAGGTTCAGGGGCGCCTGGGTGGCTCAGTCGTTAAGCGTCTGCCTTCGGCTCAGGTCATGATCCCAGGGTCCTGGGATCGAGTCCCACATCGGGCTCCCTGCTCAGCAGGAAGCCTGCTTCTCGCTCTCCCACTCCCCCTGCTTGTGTTCCTGCTCTCGCTATCTCTCTCTCTGTCAAATAAATAAATAAAATCTTTAAAAAAAAATAATAATAAGCCCTCCGGGTTCCAGAGCGCACCCCCACTCGCTGTGGTCGGGTGCCCATCAGCCTGGAAGCTGTGCACTAATTTGTGCGGCAAAAGGCCCAGGGAAACAGCTGCCTTAGCCCTGTTTTGTCCTGAGATGCCCACACTCACCTCTAACATCCAACCGGCAGGTGGGCAGGTAGGGGGCTGCGCCCGGGACAATGGTCTACCCGAGTACTGCAGACATCAATGCATTTCACCACAGTGCAGCCTCCTCAGGCCGCACGCTCCCCGTGGTGTAAGAGACCATGACAAGTGTCCGCTCTTTCCTCCCCTCCCACCTCGAGGTGTGCTGTTTCTGCACCGTGATGCAAGGGGTGGAGTCTGTCTCTCTGACTGGGCTTGGCCTGGTGCCTTTCTTTGGCCAACAGGTCATCGGATGAGCATGACCAAGCAGAGTCTTTAAAAAGCACTTACACATTGGGGTGTGTCCTCTCTTGCTACCCCGAGACCACCACGTGCTGGCTAGTGAGACCACGTGGAACAGAGATGGTCATCCCAGCCGATGTCTGAGGGCCAAGTGGCCTGCCAGTCATGTGAGTGACTGGCCATCTGAGACCACCCCGGCCAGCTCATGGTGGAGCCACCCAGCCCACCTGCCGACTCCTGAGCGCAAGTAAAAGGGTTGCTGTTTCAAGCCACTGCATTTTGGGGCAGCTTGTTAGGCAGCTGTAAATAGCTGATACACACGGCTCATCAAGGCCTGTGTTTTCTCGTCTCGAGAGCTTCTCTGGGTCTCTCAGTGGGCAGGTGCTGTCTGTAACTCTAATACTCATCTTTTTGCCGCTGGTTCTTCAGCCCAGGAATGCATATGATTTTCAAGGAAGACAATCAGGGCTCCCCACGGCACCCTGACTAAATGTCTCCACTCTTCCCTTTTGCATAGGACGGTCCTTTGATCCTGTCTCTGGAGAATCTGTAGCAACATGTCCAGCCTGCTTAATTTATGAGCTGAATAACAGTTGCTTCTGACTTTGCTGTAGCAGCGTCCACCTGCACAGCACCCATGTTTTCCTTCAGGGCACTGGCCCTTCCCCACTCTTCTCAGGCTACAGAGTTTGGACAGATCTGACCCCACTCCTGGCCCAGCCTGGGGCAAGGAGAGAACTGCCTCTCCCTGACCACGGAGATTAGAGATCTGTTCAGGCGAGAGCTGTTTCTTGGGCTCTGCTGGAATTATTAGGAAAGGAGCAGTCCCTTTCCCTAGGGTTGCTAAGCCAATAAGAGAGCCTAGAGCCCCTGGGGGCCATCTGTGGGCCATGCCTGAGGCTAGAGATGTGGTTCTCAACGTGTGGTCCCTGGGCCAGCAACATCGGCATCATCGGAACTTGTTAGGTGATTAAAATACTTAGGCTCCGTTCTAGATGCACTGAATTAGGAACTGGGGCTGTGGCCAAAAATCTGTGTTTTCATTTGCTTTGCAAACAATTCTGATGCACATTCCAAGTTTGAGACCTGCTGGACTAGAGAAGACTAGAGCTAAGTGATGAAGAAACTGGTGATATCATCTGGGCACCTAGATCCCACCATGCCTGAGACCAGATCTATAGTCCTGGACTTCCCGGGTCTGGGAGCAATATGTTTTCCTTTGTTGCTTCAGCCAGTTTGGACTTCTGTCACTTGCTATTAATAACGAACACTGATTAACTATGTTATAAGACTCTGGACTTTGGCAGAATGGTCTTTCTGCACTGAATGGGAAGTGGTAAACTTGCTAATTTAAAGTAGACTCAAATAAGTCAAGAATGTGTGTTGCAATCTTGGGTAGTGACTGAAAGAATAATAAAAGGATGTATAGCTAACAAGCTAATAGAAAGGGAAAAGAGGAACAACGGAAAGTAATCAGTTCAAAAGAGGGCAAGAAAGGAGAGAAAGAGGAACATAAAACAGGCAGAACCAATAAAAAGCAAACAATACAATAGTAGATTTAAACTCAAGTATATCAGCAATTACATTAAATGTAAATGGACTAAATGTGCCCATTAAAACACGTAGATTGTTAGAGGATAAAAATAAAATCCAATTACATGCTGCTTACGAGAGACAAACCTCAACGTAAGGAAGGAGAAAGTTTGAAAGCAAAAGGACAAAGGAAGACACACCATGTAAACAGTGACCAGAAAAAAATGCTGGTGGGCTTTAGGGCAAAGGGAGCATCACTAGATTGAATAGGAGACAATGTGGTGATAAAAGGTTCCATTCACCGGGAAGATATAAAGAGGCTCATTTGCGCATGCCTCTCAAAACACAGCCCCCTACAAATATAAAGCATGTAAGCAGTCCAGATTTTGCCTGGAAAGGGTGAGCTGATTTGATTCCACTGTCTTCTCGGGAAGTGTCAGGTTCCTCATGTCTCTGGGGGTGTGAACATCCAGTGCCCTTAGCATAATGCCAATGTCTAAAAACACATTTTCATTGCAGCCCAGACCCAAAATGAAGCCACCTGCTTCATCTGGTGCTTGGCCAAGAAGCTGGGATTGTTCCTGCCCTGGAGAGACGATGCTCTGGGGCTTACTAAAGATGATAGGTCCAGGGTGCCTGGGTGGCTCAGATGGTTAAGCGTCTGCCTTCGGCTCAGGTCATGATCTCAGGGTCCTGGGATCGAGTCCCGCATCGGGTTCCCTGCTCAGTGCAGAGCCTGCTTCTCCCTCTCCCTCTGCCACTCCCTCTGCTTGTGCTCTTCTGTCTATCTCTCTGTCAAATAAATAAATAAAAGCTTTAAAAAAAAAAATAAAGATGATAGGTCTGTATGGGGTGGTCTATGCAGAGCCGTATCTACACATATATGCTGCCCTTCATCATCAGTTTGAGGGATTTCCAAAGGTTTCTTTGGCCACTGCCTGTACTTTTTCTGACCTTTAGAACCTAATCCCTGTGTGAAAAGTGGCTCCACCATAGTCCCAGTACGAGGGTGGTGACGATGCCATGGTTTCCAACTTTCTTCAAATTTAGCTTATGTAGGGGCCAAGAATATTTGAGAGCAATACAAAATGTTCAAAATGAAGATTCCAGGACCTCAGACGGTGTCCTCTTGAGGGGAGCTGATGGGACAAATTGCTCTAAGAACCAAGAACTAGGGATAGCTGGCAATCTGATTTTTATCAGAGGGACCCAGTGACATGCATTTTTTTTATATGAATGCATGTTCCCCCCTGCCAGGGTGGCCAGGAAGCTCAGAGTCACTACTGAACTCCCCCATGTACCCGTTTGTTCACCCCCTGGCTTCCTCCTATTTTTCGTCCTCTAGTCTTCTCTTCACTCTCATTCCTCATGTATTTGTCAGTCTCATACCACATGCTGCATGTAATCTGTTAGAACATGCCGGAACTTTCTGGAGAATGGCCGATTATAAATTAACTAAGCTCTACTTTACAAAATGTTGTCCACGCAGGTATGTGTTATGGGTTGAATTGTGACCCATAAAAGAAGCTGAAGTCCTAACCCCTAGGCTCTGTCAGTGTGCACTTATTTAGAAATAAGGTATTTGCAGATGATGAGGTTAAGATGAGGTCATTAGGGTGGGCCTTCATCTCATGACATCTAATAGGGTGTCCTTATACAAAGGGGAAATTTGGACACACAGACAGATGTGCAGACAGAAGAGCACCATGTGAAGGTTGGAGTCAGTTGCTACAAGTCAAGGAAGTACCAGAAGCTGGGAGAGAAGCCTGGTACAAATACTTCTCTAGAGCCTTCAGAAGGAACATGACACCTTGGTCTTAGACTTCTAGCTTCCAGAACTGTGAGGCAATAAATTTCTGTTGTTTGACCCAATCAGATTGTGGTACTTTGTTATAGCAGGCTTAGGAAACTAATACAGTATTCAAAACAATTTTAGTTGATACACGGCTTAACTTTTAAAATATTAACAGTTATATATTTACACCGCATTAGAAAAAATATTGCAAGTGACTCAACTCTGATTTTTAGGCATGTTTTTGATTAGGACCGGGCTGATGTGGATAGGTAATAAGCAAATAGCATTTTAGTTGGCACATGAGGGACAACGCACTCAGTGGGGTGGTTAAGAAAAGACTCTGCAGTCAGGTTTTCAAACACTGCTTTCACCACTCACTGGCTGTGTGACTTTGGGGAGATTCCTCAACCTCTCTGTACCTTGGTTTCCTCAGTATTACGGTTGTTGCTAATGGCAGTGTCTAGTGCATGGAGTGGTTTAGATGATTAAATGCAAGATTACATGTGTGGTATAAAACACAGCTTTTTTGGGTCAGTGCTTTGTAAGTGTGGGCTCTTCATTTTATTACCCAGACATGGAAACTCTGGTGATCGTGGCATGCACATGAAGGAGAGAAGTCCCAGTGAGCCCAGTGGGATGGCTGGGAAGGTTGCTTGATCACCACAGTCCTGCTCCCACTCTACCAGGAGCTCTGGAAGGCTTCCTGCACACTACTCTGGGTTTCATTTCTTTCAATAACTCATTTTGGAGGAACTTTCTGGAAACGCTTTTTAATTTTTTCATGAAGGGTGAACACCAGCAGTATATACCGAGCAGCAGTTAGTGGAGCTGGTTTGGATGTTGAAGAAATACCACCACCCGGGATTGCCACCTGCACTCTCCACTTGCTGTTGGGGCTCTGAGAGTTGACCCGGCCTTCATCTTGTCCCCTGGACCCTTCTCTCTCTCTCCTTCCAGCTTCTTCCGACCAAAGCGGATGGATCCAAAATTCACCAGGTTTTTCTGACATCTTACAACTTACTCTTTACCCCATAGACTATATCTTTAATTATCTTTTTACATACATGACATCTCAAACCCTATCAGCTGCTGTGACTTTGACATGCCCTTGTCGACATATCACTTCCACAGTGATTCCCTTCCTACATCTACCTTCCTTGGGCTCCATGCGGGTGACTTTCCAGGCTCTGGCTTTTGCCAACAAGTCCCAGGAACCAGTTTGGTCCTAGCTCTATCTACCGGATTTTGGCTTTTCGTGTTGGTGAATGCAGACAACTCCACCAACCGCAGGCTCTGTCTGTCTGGTTGCATGTCCAGGTTACTCCCCGCTGCAGCAGGCCACAGATCAGACCCCACTCTCCCTGCAGTGGGCTTAGCACTGAACATGACCTGTCTGGACACACCCCAGCTCCAGGCACCTGGCTTGCTTGGATCTCCTTCGCTAGTGGCACAGATTCAGGGCCTGCCCCAGACAAGTGACAAGCCAGGGATCCCCCGTCATTGCTGAGTCTCTTTGACTCTCCTGCCCTATCATGGTGGCCTCCCCATTGCCCAGCTTCTTGCCCCTGGCCGTTCAGGATAAGTCACAACTAGTCTCATCACCAAGCCCGACTGCTATCAGGAATCCAGCCACTGGTAAAACTCAGAGACCGAGTTACCACCTTCTGCATTCTGCAACGGGCTCTTTCTTCCCTGGTCACCCACATCCACCATGGCTCCCGACAGGCCACATTCCACGTGGCAGCCAGAGGGACCTTGTTCCAATGTAAAGTAGGTCATGGCAACCTCTGCTCACCTCTGTGACCCTATCTCAGCTGCCCTCCCCTCAGCAGCTATGCTCTGGCCTCCAGCTTTCTTTCTGATTCTTGAGCCAACTGAGCAGCTCTTTCCTACCTCAGGGCCTTTGCATAGGCTTTTCCCTCTGCAAACGGAACCTTTGACCTCACCAGGTCTGAGCTCACGTCGCCCCTCCTCAGGGAGGTCTCCTCTAAGCACACTGCCCAGGCAGTACCCCGTTGCTGTCTCGGGGGTAGGTGTCACCACCCCATCTTCGTATTTGTTATCTATCCCTGCCCACTGAAATATAAACACCAAGAGACGAGGAACAGTGTGCCGCTCACTGGATCACCAGAGCCTGGACCAGGGCCAGCACATGGTAGGTGCTCCATGATAATTCTTATACATAGCCTTTAAGGTAGGTCCAGGGATTGTCCCCATGTCACAGCTGAGAAGCTGAGGCCCAGAGCAGGTGAGGTCAAAGGAGACAGCAAATGACCTGTTGCCTTGCCTGGAACAGCATCCAGGACTGGACTGGGCTGGACTGGGGCATGCCCTGACTGCAGCCCCGGGCCAGGAGCCTGTGGCCCAGCCTCCCCGGCTGGCCCTGCCCATGGGCCAGGCCACATCCCCAGGATGCTCACTGCCGGCCCCAACGGCTCCCCCAATCCCCCACCCCCCTACCCCAGGGCTCCCCATACTGGACTGAAAACCTGCGCCGTAACACTGCCCGAGTCACCACCAGGCTTATCAGGGCCAGCACCCCCACCCCGGTGCCTCCAAAGCCGCCTCTGTGACCAGCCAGCCCTGGGGAGAAGCAGCCGGGCCCGGCACCCCAGAGCGTGGGCCTTGGAGCCTGGGTGTGAATCCTGGCTTCGCCGTCCTGCCTGTTAACTCTCGGCGGGTAACTTCCATGTCCTCAACCTTGGTTTCCTCATCTGTGAAATGGGAGAAGGGGGCAGCAGTATTCACAGGGATCTCCTGGATTTTGCTGCCTGGCGCCCACTGTCTCTGCTGACAGCACCCCTATCTCCTTCCCGGAAGCACCCCTGACTTAAGCCGGGAATAACAGCAGCTCTGAGGCTTTGCTGGAATTGGTGTGGACGGTGCCAGCTGACCCAGCCGAGCACCTGCTCTGAGCCAGGTGATCCTCTCTCCAGCCCTTTTATCCTGATAGCACCCCTCGGATGAAGGTATTGTTCTTATCCCTGCTGGGCAGATGGACGAATGAGGCCCAGAGAGGTTAAGTAACTTGCCTGAGCTCACAGAGCTAGTAGGTGCACGGGCAGGACTTACAGCAGGTGGTCAGGCTTGCTTTCTGCCAGGGCGGCTGGGCTGGGGGCTGCAAGCCCAGGGCCACGGGTGCCCGTCCCCCCACCCCTAAGAGCCCGCTTAAGAACAAAGGGCACAGAGACTGTTGGAGTGGGAGATGGGCAGAGGAAGACTGCTGATTTTAATCACTGGATCCAGCTGTGCCTAAGATCCCACCACCTAAACTTTTTAGTTACGTGGGTTAATTCGGACTCTTTCCCTTAAAGGCACTTTTTAAAAATCACTTGCTACCTAGGGCCCCTGGGTGGCTCAGTCGGTTAAGCATCTGCTTTTGGCTCAGATCATGATCCTGGGATTGAGCCCGGCATCGGGTTCCCTGCTCAGAGGGGAGCCTGCTTCTCCTGCTCCCTCCGTCCCTCCCCCTCCACTTGTGTTCTTGAACACTCTGCTCTCTCTCTCTCTCTCTCAAATAAATAATCTTAAAAAAAAAATAAAATAAAATCACTTGCTACCTAAAATTCGTGTGTCCTTTCCTTCAGTTGGAGTTTGGGTTGTGGTAAGAATTAATCAGATAATGCCCGGGTGCTGCCCTGCCCACAGCCTGTCAGCCAAACCTCTGCCCGCAGCTCTGGCTCTGGGCTCCACTGGCACCAGGGAGGGGTATGGAAGAGCCTAGTTCCTTTGCCCTGGGGTGGGGAGCAGAGGACACACACTTGTGCTCAGCACCGGCCCCCAGAACGCCCCAGCCAGGAGGCGCTCTGCTTGCCCATGAACTTGCTTGGTGATAAAGTTCTTTGCTGCTGCTAACCAGGGACCGCCTCCCAAATAAAGGACTCGTTCTCAAATCCTTACCTCGGAGCCCGAGGCTGGGGGATTCCAGAGACAACGTTTACACAGCTAGAGCTAGCGCTCGGTAAATGATGGCTGATTCTGCTACTTCTCCTTCCATCTGCCTTTGAGCCCAGGCCTCAGTCCCTCCAGCTCCCAGGAGACACGGGTGGGATGCCAGCCACGGAGGTCAGGGCCCCTGGCTCCGACGGACTGCTTGTCTAACAAGGCTGGCTGGCTGGGGCTGGATATTTGCCCAGGACACCCCAGGCTTCCAAATTCTTGGGATAGCAGGATGCCTTGAACTCTCTGAGGTGCTTTGTTTTGGGGGGGCAAACCCAGAAGCAAGTGGCTTCCCCAGGCACACTCTGCCCCTGGATCTGACCCAGGGCCTGAGGCTGCAAGGATTCACCGACAGCCTCCAGTGCGTGTAGTCTGCTGATCAGGACACAGCATGGAGTCTCTCCACCAGGGTTTGGGGCCTACATCGGCCACTTTCCAGCCACGTGAGTCACCTGCTCTGGACCGCAGCTCCTCATCTGTGAAATGGGGACAATCCCTGGACCTACCTCAAAGGCTATGTATAAGGATTATCATTTACTTATAAGTGAGAGGACTAAAAGCTGACAGCGGTGGCCGGCTCACGGTAAGTAATCAACGTAACGTCTCGTTTCATTAGAAGAGCAACAGACCGACTTCACCATCAACTCTTGTACTTTTAGAATGTAGTACCATTTGCATGCAACATTATCCATATTAAGTAAACAAATTAATTTAAGAGTAAAAACAAAATTAAAAAGTAAAACCAAAACTAAAATAGGTTTTCAATTATAACCACATCTTGGTTGCAGTATGAGAAAGGCACCGTGATGGTTGATGTCATGTGTCCATTTGACTGGGCCACAGGGAGCCCAGATATTTGGTTAAACACTATTCTGGGTGTTTCCAAGAGGTGTATTTGGATGAGATTAACATTTTCATTGGCGAGTAAAGCAGATTACCATCTGGAATGTGGGTGGGCCTCATCCAATCAGTTGAAGGACTGAATAGAACAAAAAGACTGACCCTCTCTCAATGAGAGAATTCTCCAGAAGACTACCTCTGGACTTCCTCTGCAACATTGGCCCTTCCAGTATGTATGGCCTTCGTACTGGAACACTGGCTCTTTCTGGGTCTCCAACCTGCTGATCCAGCCTGTAGACTGGAATTACACACACACACACACACACACACACTTCTATTGGTTCTGTTTCTCTGGAGACCTTGACTAACAATACATTTGTGAAAGGTGAGCTTAGGCCTTGACGAAGAGGGTAACAAGCAAGGACTCCTCCATCACAGCATCCCACTGGGAGGGACCCAGCCCAGCCCTGCTCAGGGGCCGCCAGAACTCTTACTTGAGCATGTCTTCTCCTGGTCTGGGAACACAGCAGAGGACTGGGGGTTCAAGTTCAGTTCGGGTCTGCTGGGAATGAAAACCTCAGCGTTGTCCTTCCGCTTAGCAGACAAATTCCTTTCCTTTTTATTACCTGTAGGAAAACGAGGGTTTAGATGTCAGACACGGAATGCCAGCAAATTTGGGGCATGCTGCTTAGGTATCTGTCGGTTCGTTCACTTATTCATTCAACAAATATTTGTTGAACCCCTACTCGTGCCAGGCACCATGCTAGTTTGGGATCAGAGATGTGAATAACGCAGCACACTTTGGCAAACAAATGAAATATTCTACGATATGTATAGGTTTTCAGATGTTAACATTTCTGAGCAGGGTGGAGTCTTCCATTGCTGAGGTTCTGGGTTTAACTGGCAGTGTGGTACATAAAATAATGTGCCACCAAGGACATCTTGGGGTGGAAAGAGTAGGGTAAAACACTTGCTGCCCCTGAGGCATTCACAGCCTAGCCGAGGAAAAGATGGTGGAAGGGCTAAGAGGGGAGGGCTGAGATGGAAGAAGGTTCCAGTACCAGGGGCATGGAGGAGCATGCAGCCTGAAGGATGTAGCTGGTGGGAGTGCAGGAGACAGTGTGGAGGGCCCTTACAGGTGACCAGGATGTTACCAGAGGCACCAAGATGAGGCATTCCAGACACAGGGAACAGCATGTACGAAGGCTTGACAGCTGGAAAGTTATGTGGCAGGTGAGCGGCTGGGACCCGAGGGGGTGACTGGAGCCAGACAGTGAAGGGCCCGCAGGCTATGCTGTCGAGTCGACATCTCCCGAAGTGGGGTGCCTGGACCACGGGTGGAACGGGAGACGACGCTAGATGCCGTGTGGGCAAATGGTTTTTAAGCAGTTACATAACTGAATGTGCATGGAAAAACATGTAACCGGCCCATCGAACACTTGACTTCACGGACAGTATTGCTTAGAACAATCCTAGAATTATTAAAGAAAAGAAAGAGAAAGAAAGGGCAGTGGGGAGAGAAATTGAGAGAGAGGGAGAAAAAAAAAGAAAGGTGTTTGTTTAAACAACAGCTAAGAAATAGCACAGGAGGTTTGTGGAGGTGGCAAAAAAAAAAAAAAAATGTGACTTCAGAAGGTTTGCAAATGGCTCAAGCACAGGAAAAATGGCACGAGGGCTCTGGCCAGCACAGGTTTAAGAGCAGGAGGGGGACACGCTCAGGACCGCCAGGCCGAAGAGCAGCCCTGCTGGCAGCGAGGCTGGGGTGGCTAAGCAGAATGGACTCTGCAGGCAGGGAGAACGGTGAAGGTCACTGCGTGCAGACCTCCTGGCCCGGCAAGGCAGCAACCCCGGGAGCCACCTGCTGGGAGAGCAATGGGAAAGGACTTCCAGCAGAACAATCCTGGGGGCCTCTGGGGTGCCCAGAGGAGAGGGAATCCCAGAATCCAGGGCTCTGTGGGATTCTTGGGAGCTCAGGACGGAGGCTGGGGGCTTATGTGGGGTCAGACTTGCACCAACCTCTCCACCATCCCCTCTTGGCTTTACAAAGGACGTGCGTGTATTTCTCTATATACTTCCTGAAGCAGCTGCTCCCTGGCTGGCCTGAAATGCAGGACCCAAGGGATGACATCCAGGACCCGCTATGTCCAATGGGACAAGACAGAGAATGGAGGGGGGCAAATGACCACAAGACTGGCTCCCTACGTGCTGAAAATCTGCTGCTGCTACAAAGAGTGACAACCAGCACCGACGGGGTTTGACCTCCGGAGCGCTCCGGCGCTGGCTCAGGTCCCTGGCCCACCCCGTCTCAGTCACCTCCCCAGCCATCCCAGGGGGCAAGTGGGAGGCTGAATAATGGCCCGCCCAAAGACTGCCTACCACAAAGTCACAAGGCAGTGGGGAATCCCCAGTGCTCATCAGCTAACCTTAAACCAGGGAGATTATCTTGGATTATCCCAGTGGATCCAGTGTAATCCACAAAGGTCCTTAAAAGTGGAAGAGGGTCAGAGTTTCAGTATGGGATGATGAGGAAGTTTTGGAGATGGATTATTGTGATGGTTACACAGTGGCGCGACTGCACTTAGTAACACCAAGCAGCGCTCTTAAACAATGGTGAAAATGGTAAAATACAACAGGTGTACTTGACCGAAATAAAACACACCCACGCATGTGCAGAGGGAGGAGGGAGGCAGAAGGAGGGCCAGAGGGTGAGGGGACTCTGGGAGAAAGGCGCAGAGAGGCCCAAGGTTGCTGGCTCTGAAGGTGGAGGGAGGGGCCGTGAGCCAAGGAATGGGGAAACCTCTAGAAGCTGGAAAAGGTGAGAGAAATCTTCCCCTAGAGCCTCCAGAAGGATCACAGCCCTGCTGACACTCTGAGTTTAGCCCAGTGAGCCTCGCGTCCCACCTCTGGCCTGCAGAACCGTAAGATAATAAATGTATGCTGTTTTAAGTCACCGAGTTGTCATCATTTGTTATAGCAGCAACAGAAAACTAATACATACTGTTATAGAGTAGGGCTCTGAGTTTCAAGCTGTTGGTCTGAAGTCCCAGAGTTGAGATTTGACCAGGCCCGCCTGACCTGGAGCCCTGCCCTGAACCACCTTCTCTGCATCTACCTCCCCCTCCTCTGCATAAGATGGCCCTCCTTGTTTGCAAGTCTACACAAGGATATTTTCTAGGGCACCAAAGGATCCAGACCCTTGCTGCTAGCCTAGAACCCTTGAGTCTTCATGGAAAGTGGCCTGGGATCACCTACCAGCCTCATCATGTACCACACTCCCCACATGCTCACTTGGCTCCAGCCACACTGGCCCTTTCCCTGTCCCTACCTACACCAAGCTCGCTCCCTCTTCGAGCCCTTTGCGCTTGCTACTCCCTGCCCCTGGGATGCTGTTCCCACAGCTGCTTCTTCTTCATTCCTGTCCCAGCTTCACCATCAGCTCCTGAGAAGGCTTCTCTGACCACTCTAGCTCCCAGGGTCCTTCTCTGAGCCCCGTCCCCCAACCAGTGTCCTGTTTTATAGTCTTCACGATATTTAAGACTCTTGGCGGTACCATTCCCTCCTCCTCCCTGAATTCCTTTTTTTTGAGCAAGCAAGCGAGCGATCGAGAGAGAGAGAGAGAGAGAGAGAGACAGAGACAGAGACAGAGCATGCACATGAGCGGGGGGGGGAGGGGCAGGGGGAAGGGAGAGAATCTTAAGCAGGCTCCACATCCAGCATGGAGCCTGACTTGGGGTTCGATCTCACGACCCTGAGATCATGACCTGAGCTGAAATCAAGAGTCAGATGTTTAACCCACTGAGCCACCCAGGCGCCCCTCCTTGCATTACCTTCTGTCCTTCTTTGTGTCACTCACGCACTGGCCCTCACTCACAGGGAGAACACAGGGGATGTGACGGGAGATGGGGAGGTTGGGGAGGCTGGTGGCAGGAAGCCATCAAAGCGCAATCCAGCCACTCCCCTTCCTCCTCGGCAGGGCTGCCCTCAGGGCACAAGGCCATCTGCCACCACACTGATGCGATCAGTGGCCCAGCTCGGCCAGCATCTGGGGCCGGGGGTCTGCCTAGTTCAGAGGGGCAACACCGAGTAGCCAGCAAGCTGGCTCTTCTCAGTTGGAAAGGCGAACATTTGCTCTCCTATCAGATTCCCAAGCCCATCTCTCATTTGTTTCAATTAGGAGGGAAGACAGAGTGGGGTGGCGTTACTCACTGGTTCCTCAAAGCCCAGCCACTGCTTTGTAACTTGATCTGGTTTATGTACTCAGCCTAGTGATTAAGGGCCCAGGCTCTGGGCTCAGACTCCTGGCAAATTCAATCCCACTCTGCCCCTCCCTAGCTGTGTGACCTTGGGCAAGTTATCTGCCCTCTCTGTTCCCCGGGGTCCCCAGCTATGAAGCAAGGAGTTTGACAGGGCTTGCCTTGGCGTTGTGGTAAGGATTATAGATGCTAAGCCCTCGGAGTAGCGCTTGGTACATGTTAGTAAGAATTCAGTAAATGTTGGCAATTGTTATTATTTATTTATTATTATTTATTCAGCACGGTTCTGGGCCCTGGCAGAGCTCACAGGCCAGAGGGGGAGCAAGACAACCGGAATCCATGGCAAGACCAGTGCCATGATGATGCTCTGGGTGCAGAGGAGGTACCAACCCACCTGGCTGAGCTGGGAGGGCAAAGGAGGCTTCTTGCAGGAAGCCGCCCCTAAGCTGAGTCTTGAGGGGAAAGCAGGGAGCCAGGTTTCAGGGTTCAGAGTGGAGAGGAGAGGAGATGTGGGCACCTGGACAGAGGGAACAGCCCAAGCGAAGGTTTGAAGGCGAGAGAACACAGCGCGAGCACGTCTGAGGGACAAATGTTCTCTTCTCTGGGGGCATTGACCACCAGGTGTGCAGTTTCCAGGGCTGCCTGTTATTATATCCCGCCCCACCCCCTTTCCCCCAAATTCGTATGTTCAAGTCTAATCCCCAGTACCTCAGAATGTGACTGTATTTGGAGACAGGGTCTCTAAAGAGGTAATTAGGGTAAAAGGAGTCAATTAGGGTGGGCACTAATCCAGTCTGCCAGGTGTCCTTGTGAGAAGAGGAGATTAGAACACACAGACCCACACAGATGGAAGACACCCAGGGACAAGCCACGGAGAGAGGCCCAAGAAGAAAACAACCTGCTAACACCCCAACCTTGGACTTGCAGCCTCTGGAACTAGAAGGAAATACATTCCCATTGCTGTTGAAGCTCCCCCCTAGTCTGTGGTACTTTGTTACACAGCCTGAGCAGACTAATACACTCAGCCTGATTTCAGACATTCCCTCATTTCTCTTCCCTTGGGCTCAGTCATGCTTCCCAGCTGGTTGGCCTCGATATTTGGTTCAGAAAGTATGGCACATACCTCTTTGAGGAGGATGTGCTTGGAACGGAGAGGGAAGGGCAGGCAGAGACCAAGCCAACCCAGGACTGGGCATGGGGACTGTGGCAGGTTGGCCCCTCCCTGCCCCTCCTCAACTGCTTTCTTTACTCTCCTTTCCAGGGTCTTTTCTGGAAAACCTCCTCTGGCGGACAGCTGCTATTTCTGCCTGCCCAGCACACTTTCCTTCTTCTTCAGATTCACCTCGATTTTTCCTTTGGAAACTACTATCAGTCCATGTGGTTTGGGCGGCAATAACCACACTCAGAGCCTTATGGGCTGGACCATGTCAATCAGAGCCACAGTGACAAGTTCTGAGATGTGACCCAGTGTGGGTTCAAGAGCCAGGCCTGGGACCTTTGCTGGAGCTTTGAGGAAGAAAAATCCACTTTCTGATGGAGGCATAAAGCCAATGTCTCAATTGTGTCTGTATGTGGAGAGCCCACCTGTGAATGGGTCTTGTACCAATGTCTTGTACCAAGACAAAGGAAGGCAGAGATAAGAGAGAAGGGAAGGAGAAGGGAAGGGGAGAGTCCTTGACAGTTCCTCAGTTATCCAAGCCATTATAGTCCCTTTTGCTTAAGCCAGATGTATTAGCCAGTTGGCATGCAGATCCTGCTACACATCCTACAAGGCACAGGATAGACCCCCCAAACCATCCACCAGACACCTACCATCTGAAATTTCCGGGTCATCTGTAGGTCTTTGGAAGCCTTGGCTTCTCACAATCAGCAGAGACCTGACATATCTCCCTGGCCTGTGGGACGGTCTCTCCAAAGCTGAACCCCAAGCCCTGCTAGAAATTCAAGTCCTGTTCTTAGACCCAGACACACCAAAGGCAAAGACATGCCCACATAAGACAGGACTCACTCTTGGAAGCTGGGTTAAATTCCAGCACCACGAGGGGGTCTGGGCCCTGGGGAGGGTGCCCTTTCATCTTCTGGTCCTCGGGAACATCCTTCTGCACGGAGTCCCCACTGCAAAGAGGGGGGTCCTCTCTGGGGTGGCCCACCGGCACCTGCTCCTCGGGCTCGGGCTCAGAGAGTACCTCTTCTTCGATAGAGTCATACTCATCACTGGAACAATCTCTTTGTTTCCTCTGTAGATTTACACTAAGTTCCAGGCTTTTTCTTAGCTCCTGCCAAAAGTCAGGAAGAGAAGCAAAAAATGAAATATGTTACTTTGAGAAAAACTCCTCTGAAAATAGATCATTAAAACCAAGGAACTATTCCCGGCAAACGAACATTTACCAAGATCACCTTGACACATGGGGTTGTCATCGCTTTGAAGACGAGAAAACAAAGACAGGGACAAAGGAGCAACTCTCTAGCAGAGTGGTATTTATAGTATGAACTGTGGCCACACAACTGGGATGTCACTAAGAGTGTGTGTGTGTGTGTGTGCACGCGTCTGTGTGTTACAGATGTTTTGGTCTGGGGGCTCGTTTAAACAGATCATGGGGTCCCACCACCCAGAGTTTCTGATTCAGGGGGTCCTGGACAAGGCTTGACAATGCGCACTTCTAACAAGGTGATGTTAATGCTGCTGGTCCAGGGACCCCACTCTGAATATGAAATCCCAAAGGCCTCCAAATGCCCTTGAAATTCCAGATGGTACAATGTCTGGCAGATAGTTGTGGGGGGAAGCTGTCCTATGTATCGAAGGATGTTTAGAAGCACCTAAGATGTCATAAGATTTAGCACTTAACCAGAGCTGCTTGATAATTTTTTTTCAATCTGTGTTTCATCTCCATGAGATAGATTTACAATCTGAAGGACAGGCATTAAGATCTACACTTGGAGTGACCAGAAAATTAATCACTGAAGCCAGGACACTTTTGAAAGGGAAAATGGGCACTAGTCTGTTTACCCTGGGACAAGAAAATGCCAACTGGACTACCTGGGCAAGCCAGTGTGTTTGGTCAGCCTAGCTATACTTCTCCCACAGCTCGTGCTGCCTAACACAGCTCTGAGAAAATGAGAAGCAATCAATATCACTTGCTTGATATTGGTGGTTGACCAGTAAACTTGACAGTTGCCGTGCTGTCCGTGTCCTAACCCCTGGACCTTATGAATCAGTGACAGCTCATGAAGAGCGGAGAGGCACTACAATACTTTGATCATTCTAGATAAATCGTCCTAAAAAAGACCTGATGGTAGAAATATGGATACCATAGGTGTTGGCCTGTGGGGGCTCAGGAAACAAGGAACATGTTATGGAAACTAGAGAGGGGATCCCATGATATAGTGGCAGGAGCTTAGCTGGGCTGTGCCTATCGTTCTGTGATAAATGGAACTTGGAACTGAGATCTGATGATTTGGGAAACGCTCAGCCGATCCAGTCGCAAAAGATACTAACAAGCAGAGATTGGCGCTCAGAAGAGCGTGCTCTGGAGAGAAACCCGAGGCGTGGCTGCACAACCTTTGCTAGTACTTGAGAAGGATCCAAAGTTTAGAGAATTCAACCACATGGAGGGTTCTCTGAAGACACTAGACCTGGGACTCATGGATCCTCTTCGACATCCCAGCAGATGCCAGGCACAGAGATAAGATTATCCAGGAAAGATCCGAGAAGGAACCTCTTGTCTAATGGAGGGAATCCAAGAGGTGTACGTAGGAGACCATGTGATTTTTGAGGATGTCAAAAGTTGCCTGCTTGCACCAGAAAGGAGAGAGGAAGGACAAAATAAAAGAAGGCTGTCGTCCTCCCCAAATTCTACACTCAGGAAGCAGGATGGTACTCGGCTACGATCACGTGCCACCCTCCATGAGAGAGGAAGGATGCCTCCAAGGGTGGGGCCGTGGGCCCAGAGGCCGGAGCCCTGCCACAGAGGATTACTCCAAGGCCTTGAAACCCAATGGGCTTTGCCCAGTTGGGATTTCAAAACTGCTTGGGTTTGGTGTCTCCCTTTTCCTTTCATTTTGTCCCTGGTGTAATGGGAATGTCTGTCATCGTGACCCTGGGCCTGACCCACCATTGTACTTGGGAGCAGATAACTTGTCTTCTAGTTTCACGAGCCCGCAGATGGAGAGGCTTTTGCTCTCAGAGGGGTTCTACCTGGAGTCCTACCCAGACCTAATTCAGATGATGCAGATGATAAGATTTGGAAGTTTTGAGCAGGTGAGATACAGATGATATTCTGGACTTAATACCGTAACGGGTTGGGATATGGGGAAGCTTGGGATGGAATAGATGTGTTTTATATGTGGGATGGACATGGATCTTTGGGAGCGGAGGGCAGATTGCTGTTGGTGGAATGAATGGCCCCCAAAGATAGCCACGTTCTAAACCCTAGGACCTATGAATGTTACTGTACGTGCCAAAGGGTCTTTGCGGATGTGATTAAGGATCTTGAGATGGGAGAGATTAGCTTGGATTATCCAAGAGGGCCTAATGTGATCACCAGGGTCCTTGTAAGAGGGAGGCAGGAAGACGGGAGTCAGAGAGAGAAGATATAAAACCGGAAGCAGAGGTCAGGGAGGAGAAGAGATGCTACACTGCTGGTTTTGAAGGAGGAAAGAGCCACAAGCCAAGGAATGACAGCAGCTTCTAGAAGGTGGAAAAGAAAAGATGGATTCTCCTTTGGAGCCTTCCTAAGGAACACAGGGCTGCTGACATCTTGATTTTAGACGACTGGAACTGAACTTGGCTTTCCTTCTTTCTTTTTTTTTTTTTGTCAGAGAGAGAGAGAGAGAGCACAAGCAGAGGGAGAAGCAGGCTCTCCACGGAGCAGGGAGCCCGATGCGGGGCTCGATCCCAGGACCCCGGGATCACGACCTGAGCCGAAGACAGTCGCTTCACTGACTGGGCCACCTGGGCGCCCCTGAACTTGGATTTCTGACCGAGAAGCCACTAAGTTGTAGGTTATCACAGCAGCAAGGGGACACTGTCTCTTCCAGCTCTTTCCCTCCCATCCTGCCTATGCCAAGTATCAGTGACACTGACCGAGTGAACAGAACGCTGCTGGGCACATGGGAGCTGCATGCCAAGTATCTGCCAAATGATGAAACTGTGCCAGGGATCAGGTGGTGGCTGGAAGCAGGAGGGGACAGCACCCACGTGCCTTGGAGGTGGTGGCATCATTGGGGTGACCCCTTTGCAAGTTACTTAAGTCCTCTGATCTGTCTTTGGCACCCAAAAAAAATGGGCTAACACACCCCTGCCTGACGGAATTGTTTTATTAAAGTAGTGCTCTGACCTGGGATGAGTTCGCCTCCCAGGGGACATTTGGCAATGACTTAGAGATGCTTTCGGTTACCACTAGTTGGGCGATTCCTTGCTGGGAGACTGTGGTCACTGTCCAGGAAATCCCGGTCAGTCCCAGGGCCCATGGTCATCCCTGCTGATGTCTACAGCAGAGTGGAGCCACCAACGACAGAGTGGATGCTTGACCCCATGGTCACCTGAACAGACTCCCTCCAGCCTCTTTGTCCCCTCTGCCATGTTGCAACCCCACAGTTTCAGTGACTGGAGTTTTGGGGGCCCCCCCAGATTGGAGTGCCTACAGCTTTTGAGCTGGTCTGACTTGTCATCGTGATGAAGTGTCAGAATAGTGACAGGTGACCCTCGGCCACTGCTCCCTACTCCTTCTAGGTTGTCCACGCGTAAAAGAAAACTCCTTTGCATTCCGTGATGGTCCAACCATTGGGGGAGGAGGGGATGAGGTGATGGCTGCCATCACTAATTTATTCAGGCACGCAGGCGTGCTAAGGGCTGGGGTAATGGTGGGCAGTGAGATGGCGAAGCCTCAGATAATCGGGGCATAAAGAAAAAGAAACGGGGGGGGGGCGCCTGGGTGGCTCAGTCGTTGGGCGTCTGCCTTTGGCTCAGGTCATGATCCCAGGGTCCTGGGATCGAGTCCCACATCGGGCTCCCTGCTCGGCGGGAAGCCTGCTTCTCCCTCTCCCACTCCCCCTGCTTGTGTTCCTGCTCTCGCTGTGTCTCTCTGTCAAATAAATAAATAAAATCTTTAAAAAAAGAAAAAGAAAAAGAAACAGGGGCATTTCTACTGTGGCCAGGACTGTGAAGGAAAGAGCCAGCCTGGATGATGCACAGACGGTGAGTGGGCTGAGAAGCCCCTGTTGGAAGCCGGTCAGGGAAAGCTGGCTGATGAACAACCACCGGATGAGTGTCTGGGGCGCGAGCATGTCAGGCAGGACAAAGAGCAGAGGCAAAGGCCAGGAGGCAGCCACGGCAGGAGGGCGGTGTGCACCAGAGGAGGGAGGGCAGGGAGCAGGGAGGGGTCACAGCAGGGCTTTAGAGGCCCCGAGGCAGAGTCTGGATTTTGGTTTATGTGGCCACAAGAGGCCCCTGAAGGGTGCTAAGCAAAGGCACACTGTTATGTGACTTGTGGTTTGAAAGGGCGCTATGGCTCTGGGATCCCGAGTGAATTTCGAGAGGCAGGGCCAGGGTGGAGACAGGGCACGGGGGTGTAGCTACAGTGGGGGGGGGAGGCAAGCTGGAGGGGGCAGCAGAAGGGGGGACAGGGGGTGCCTTTGGAGATGCATCTGGGAGGCAGTGATGACGAATGACTGACTAGAAATGAACAGTGTATACACTCTTTGACCAAGTCCCTCTGAGAATTTGTCCTTCAGTCTTAATATATGCAGATCGCTGAGGGATCACTGAAAATCGAGAATGTTCCAAATGTGCAACAAGAAGAGGTGGGTTAAATGCTCACTGAGCAGGCATCGACGGAGCCTCAAGGGGCCCTCATGGAGAAAACAAGGTAGATCTTGTGCACTTACTCAGAAAGGTAGCGAGATACACATTTAAGCAAAACAAGCCAGTCGAAGAATGTACACGTAGAATAAGTCCAGTTTAAAAAATTAGTCTCTGTGCATGTATGCAGATATCCACATGAAAAGTCTGGAAAAATAGTTACCAACTATTAACAGTGTTCTCTCTGGGGGTTGCACGATGAGAACTTTCTTTTCTCCATTGTTTTACTTACTATTTTTTTAATGATAAGCATGTTTCCAATTTTATAATTAGGAAAAATGATACATTTACATTTTTGTTTAAATCCTGTCCCTGACTCCTGCAAATAAGTAAATTCCCCGCAGGAGTGGGAAGGACAGTGGGGTGCAGGGGCCCGGACAGCTAGCTATCTGAAAAGTAACTGATCTCCGTCCCTGGGACTCATCTCATCCCCCCAGAAGGATGACTCAGAAAGCAGCAAGCAGCCACACCCCACACTGAGTCTGTCTGACTTTGTGTATCCAGTCAAGTGGTCCAGACTTACAAATAACAGGGCACCAATTCTAATGGGAAGAAACTCAGGGAATCCAGCAGCCCTGAGACCTTCTCCGGAAAAAAGCTCCCAGAACAAAATCTAAGCAATGAAGGGTGAGGTCAAAATAAAGAGCACAGACTTGGAGACGCTATGGTAAAAGGTCTGATGGTAAACGCAGAAGCCACTTAGAGACCAAATAAATACAAGACAATTGTGCACACTTGGGTTACAGGCCGGAATGCAATGTTCTCCACCGAAGCCCTTAGTTTAGCTAACAAAAGCCAGAAGAGGGCAGGCAGTGTGGGTACACCCCTGGCCTCATTTTCCATTTCCATTCAAATCCATCTTCGGTGGAAACACACAGTGTTGAAACACGGCAACTCTGCCCTTGTAATTTTTTTTCCATAATTTATTAAACTGATGAGATCTTTTAAAAACTCCTCTTGTGATAAACAAAAAATCTGAATTTCAATAATTCCTCCTGTTTCCATTTGCTTTTGCTTCTGTTACGTTAACGCAAATTTCAAAGCCATAATTGTACTGACAAAACACACATGAAAAAGAAGCCTAGATTCTGCACGACTGGTATCTTCTTTAAAAAGGACAATAATACATTTGCTCACGCTGGCTGAGCAAACTTTAGGAACCTATGCTCTTATAATTCCTATGTGATCTAAAACCATCTGTTCCTGGGGCAAAGGGGAGATGGAGGAAGGAGCCACATTCTCTTGAGGAAGAAGTTCAAAACCTTTCCATCTGGAAGGATGAGGACCTTGGACTGGTCGCTTTGGAAGCCAACCTGCCCATGCTTCAAAGGGATACCATGCAGGGGGATCTACTGGTTGCTCTGAAGCTGTCATCCAGAAATTTCTCTGTGAAAACTAACTTTAGAGCTTTGCTTTACAACCTGGCCATATGTGCTTTCAGCATTCAGTGTTTAAAATGTTAAGTTCTAGGACGCCTGGGTGGCTCAGTCGGTTAAGCGTCTGCCTTCAGCTCAGGTCATGATCCCAGGGTCCTGGGATGGAGCCCCGCATCATCGGGCTCCTTGCTCAGCAGGGAGCCTGCTTCTCCCTCTCCTGCTCCTGCAGCTTGTGCTCTCTCTCTCTCTCTAACAAATAAATAAATAAAATCTTCTAAAAAAATAAAATAAAATGTTAGGCTCATGCCCTTGCAACAGAAAGCCTTCTGCTCAGAGGCCAGGCAGGTGGAGAACAAATCGGCCCCCCTCGCTGGAGAGCCAGGGAGGTGGAGGGAGGAACAGATGCTCGGACCACCTGCTAAAAGGCAGCAGGGGTTTGAGGGTCAGCTGATTAGTGCCTCACAGGCCTGATCTGTCTCCTGCTGGGCTAGGGAGAGATGGAACTGGGGGCCATGAAAACACGAAATGTTTGCAATAATAGTAACAATATCACATCCACAACAGCACCAGCTACCAATTACAAAGCTTTGCTACATAGGGGGCACCGAGCTTAGTAACCTCTCCACCCATCTTATCTCAATGCAGCCTCCCACCATCCCAGTGGGTGTCCGTGTCTTACAGCCTCAGGGCACCTAAGGACACGCACAAGATCACGCAGCTAGCAACGGCAGAGCCAGTTTGGACGAATGACTGACTCCAAAGTCCAGGCTCCTCACCACGTGCCCGTGTTTATTCCCTGCCTGGCGCCAATGTGTCGGAAGCAAGTGGGCGCTAGGCGGGACAAAAGTCAAGCACTCAGTGACTGTCCATCGGTTTGCACGGGATTGATGAAAGCTGCCTGTAAGAGCTTTTGACATAAAGCTGCCTTGAGGCCAGTAAACGTGCTAATGAGTGTGTGCTAAGTGTTAGTGGAAGAAGCATGAAACCTCTGACTACACTCAGAAAGGGCAACGGCTGGGTCTAAGTTCTGCACCTGTGTTCTGGGCCTGACTCCAGGCGCCCTGGGTCCTCAAGCAAGTCTCTGGGCCAAAGACACCCCCTGCCCTGCCCTCCAACCCCCTCTAATGTGCCCTGGAGACCTGACAAGGTTGCTGAAGGGCTGCAATGAGGTAATAGTTATGAATCAGTGTTCCCCGATTGCTTTCACAGAACATTTTAGATTCAGATGACAGCATATTCTTCTTTATGTCACAGATCGTACTGATTTTGCCTGAGAAGATCAGATGTTTTGACCACGAAGCCACAACGGAGACTCTGACAGTCCTCAAGAGGAAGCAGCGATCTCTGGGGTGGAGGTCACTGACCTGCAGCCAGCCCCCCTGCTCCCCAGTAAGATCCCCACTAAAATCTCTCATTTGGTTGGAAATCTTATAAAACTGGGGTTTGGAATGCACCGTTGGTTGAAATAATTCTCTCTCACTCCTATTGCCTTCCATGAGCCATTTTGCACATGTATATTAATCTGCCTGGTCCAGAAAGGATTTTTACCCTGCATTGAGGGGTTAACTGACTAATTTGTTTTTTCTTTTCATTTGCTCATTTATTCAACCAATATTTGTTGTTGAGTGTGTTTGTCCTGAGAAGCAGGTCTGACTGCTATTAGGGATAGAGGAATGAACCAGGCAGACAGAGTGTCTGTTCTCATGGAATTTCTAATATGGCAACAAAGATGGCCATTCTAATAGAAATGACAAGTGCAACAAGCTTCAAGAACCCAAACGTAGGGCTTGTCCATGCCTCAGACCTGGTGGCTCCTGGATCACAAACTTCCCAGAATAAAGCGACTTGAGCCCTAACATGAGGTCCACGCATAAAGACTTTATCCATTTATTTGAGAGAGAGAGAGAGAGCATGAGGCGGGGAGGGTCAGAGGGAGAAGCAGACTCCCCGCCGAGCAGGGAGCCCGATGCGGGACTCGATCCTGGGACTCCAGGATCATGACCTGAGCCGAAGGCAGTCGCCCAACCGACTGAGCCACCCAGACGCCCACAGCCATGAATTTCTTTTTTTTTTTTTTTTTTAAAGATTTTATTTATTTATTTGAGAGAGAGAATGAGAGAGAGCACATGAGAGGGGGGAGGGTCAGAGGGAGAAGCAGACTCCCCGCCGAGCGGGGAGCCCGACGCGGGACTCGATCCCGGGACTCCGGGATCACGACCGGAGCCGAAGGCAGTCGCCCGACCGACTGAGCCACCCAGGTGCCCCCTCCGCCAATTCTGATAGAAGCACGGCCAGGAAAATCTGAGTCATACATTATGTGCTCCAAATACATGTGTGATATTGTTAGTTTTTGATGCTTTCCTATTGCCCCATTCACCCTTGCATTGTCTTGTACTAATTTTCATTCAAAGCTAAATTTATTTATGAAGTACCTTGGCAGCTCAGTCTCAAACGTCCATCGTCATGAAGAAAAAAAAATGTATCCTTGTCTTAGGGAGCGGAGTGAAGTCAGAGGGGGGCAGGGGCCCTGGAAGCAGAAGGCCCTGGGGGCTGCCTGCCCGCTTCCGTGGCCTGTGAGGCCCTCGGCAAGCATCTCGGCATCAGCGTGCCTCTCGTGCCTCACCCGAGCCTGCCCAGAGCAGGGGCTGGCTGTGGGAAATTGGATAGGGATGAGGGGATGAGCAACAAATAATGCCACCAGCCAGCTAGAAATTTTGAGGAACGCCGGAAAGACAGAGAGCAGAGATCCCATCTATGAATAACTAAAAGCAAAGGAAACTTCAGACCCAAACATGGGCAGTAAGATTTTCCACAGAAGGAGTGGTACGTAGTTGAGGAGTTCAAAGTCAAGATGGAGAGAGAGGAAGCCCTGGGGCATTCACTGTGAAGCTGCTTTTAGAGCTGCTGGCCCCTCCCCAGTGTATTAAGCGTAGAGGTGCTCACTCACAGGCCCAGACGGTGGGCGCTAGGGCAGAAAGGCAGGGCAATGCCCCAGGACGTCACCGTCCCCAAGGTAGGCAGAAGCTCCCATACCTAAGGTACACAGCGTGTTGTACCCCAAATGCACAATCACCAGGGTCATGTTACATCAAACAGAATGGTCAGAGGGCGTGGGATTGTCAAATACAAAGATGAGCACACAACCAAGAATGAGAACATCTGGGGAAAATCAACACCCTGAAAGATAGGCTCCAAATTTAATTAGCAAAAGAACTAATACCCAATAAAAGAGAGTTAATAGAACAAACAGAGGAAGACTTTAGAATACGGAAAATTAATATCCCTGGAGAGATTAAAGAGGACATTTCATCCATGAAAAAGAAACAACTAGATATCCCCAAAGTTTTAATTTTATTGACATTTTAAAAAGATAAACTAAATAGCAGAAACAGATAAAAGATGTGCTAGAAAATCAAATCAAAACAATTTTTTTTAAAAGATTTTATTTATTTATTTGATGGAGAGACAGCGAGAGAGGGAACACAAGCAAGGGGAGTGGGAGAGGAGAAGCAGCTTTCCTGCTGAGCAGGGAGCCCGATGCAGGGCTCGATCCCAGGACTCTGGGATCATGACCTGAGCCAAAGGCAGACACTTAACGACTGAGCCACCCAGGCGTCCCAAATCAAAACGATTTTATAAGAACAGTACAAAAAGACAAAAGTAAAGTGTGAAAGAAAAATTAAGAGACTTGAAAGGATAGATGTGGGCCAATGTTTGTGCAACAGAAACTCCAGAGAATAGAACAGACACAATGAAAGAGAATAATAATAATAATAATGGAAGATTTTCCAGTGCTAAAGAAGGACACAAACCTTCAAATTGAAAAGGTACACCTACAGCTTTAAATGGGACAGATATTAATACTGATCTATTCATATGGATAAAAGATCCAACCTATCAGAAAATATCTTGACTCTACATGCACACAGTAATAGTGATTTGAAATATATAAAGCAACAACAGAGAAATATAAGGGAAAATTGACAAGTTCAGAGAAATCAACCAGATTAAATAAACAAAAATTAAGTAGGTTCTATGCAGTGGTTTGCTAATGAGCATAAAGATTTCCTGCCTTATTAAAAATGCAGATTCCAAACACTCCATTCACGATCCTACTACCCTCCCCCATCTAATTTTGTATCTTCGAGTGGGAAATTTCACATTTTTAATAAGCAGCCCAGGTGATTCTGATGTAGGTGGTCTGGGACTATATGTTAAGACTCACCAGGTTAAATAACTCAATGAATGGCTTTACTTAATAGATACATTGAGAACTTTGTACCAAAAGGAGAATAATTATTATTCTTTTGAAATACCATGGAGCAGTCATAAAAATAATCTGGTAGACCACAAAGCAAACCTCAAAAACTTCCAAAAACCAGAAACCAAACAAGCCATTCTCTGATCATAATGTAGTAAAATTAGAAATTAACAGAAAAGGACAGAAAAAAAAAAAGACAAAAAAGCTATTTACTTAGAACATTCATGAAAACTCTCCTATATAAAGAGGGAAATCCCTCCCTTCCCCAATCACAAACCAATTAGAAATAAATGACAATGAAAACACTCCACACATAGCAAAATTTGTGGGATAAGGACAAAACAGCATTTGTAGGAAAAGTTATAGCCTTAAAATTGCTATATTAGAAAACAAGACTGAAAATAGATGAATTAGCATTTAACTTAACACACCAGGCTGTAATGTGGAGATGGGGAGAGAATCAAAGCAATAAATTAAACTATGAAGTTTAGGGAAAGAATCAAGAGAATAGTAAAAATGAACTGAAATAGAAGCCAATAAATGAATGAGTGAATAAATAAGTAAACGATGAAATAAAGTATATGTGCTCAATAAAAGTAAAAGCTAGGCATGGTTTGGCTAGGTAGGCAGAGAGAGCTTTTCATATTTTACTCACCTATGAATTGTTTGGCTCTTTCCTTTTTTTTTTTTTTTTAAGATTTTATTTATTTATTTGACAGAGAGAGACACAGCGAGAGAGGGAACACAAGCAGGGGGAGTGGGAGAGGGAAAAGCAGGCTTCCCGCGGAGCAGGGAGCCCCATGCGGGGCTCGATCCCAGGACCCTGGGATCATGACCTGAGCCGAAGGCAGACGCTTAACCGACTGAGCCACCCAGGCGCCCGTTTGACTCTTTTCTAATGAGAAAGCACTCATATATTAGATGTCATATTAAATGATACAAAATCATGTAAAAATACCTAAGAAATCCTAAGTAGGCTATAACTGCAAGAAATAAATGGCATTATTTATTCAAGTAGTGACTCAGAGATCAGTTATTTTTTACTCTCATTAAGACTGAAAAAGATGGGGGCGCCTGGGTGGCTCAGTTGGTTAAGCGACTGCCTTCAGCTCAGGTCATGATCCTGGAGTCCCGGGATCGAGTCCCACATCCGGCTCCCTGCTCGGCAGGGAGTCTGCTTCTCCCTCTGACCCTCCTCCCTCTCATGCTTTCTGTCTCTCATTCTCTCTCTCTCAAATAAATAAATAAAATCTTTTAAAAAAAAAATTAAAAAATAAAGACTGAAAAAGATGTTTTCGGGGCGCCTGGGTGGCTCAGTCGGTTGGGTGTCTGCCTTCGGCTCAGGTCATGATCCCAGGGTCCTGGGATCGAGCCCCGCGTCGGGCTCCCTGCTCCACCTCAGGGAGCCTATTTCTCCCTCCCCCTCTGCTTGCTGCTTCCCCTGCTTGTGCCCACTCTCTCTGTCAAATAAATGGATAAAATCTTAAAAAAAAAAAAAAAAGACTGAAAAAGATGCTTTAGTAACTCAGATACCATCCAGTGTCTTCACTAACAGAAACGCTCTATTGGGTGAAAGAATCACTACATCTCTTACTTCTGGACCTGCATTTCATGGGCAGTTAGTGCTTGTTCAGCATCATTCCACATGAATCATTCATGCTCGTCACTGAAGAACTCCTGTACAGCTGGCCTTGTACTGTCTGACCCTAATGCCATCAGTCAGGCTGTCCTTTGGTCTGAGCTGTCTAGCTGGGCATCTCTGGGTGCATTCAGGGCACCCTGCCCCCCAATGGCTCTGGGTCCCAGAGGGGCTAACTCAAGTGTCCCTGGAAAGGAGAAAGACCTTTCCCGCCTCGTATCAGGAACAGACAAAGCTATCTAAACCAGAAGTTGCAAGCTGGTGGTCTCAGGCCAAATCTGGCCAGCCAGATTTTGTTTGATCTATAGAAAATAGTAATCAACGTAAAAAAAATTGGAGAAACCAAACACAAAGAAACCCAGATACGTGGCTTCTCTTAAAATTAGAAAGCTTGGCATCACTGGGCCCCTGTTTCCACACAATGACAGCCAAGCTGTGTTGACAACACTGTTCCCTACACCCCCCACCACTCCCTGCCATGCCCTGATATCCAAGCCAAGGGCTGTTACCTGCTTGTCTCTCTCTATGTCACTTAAAATATTCAAATAATTCAAAATAGAACAGGACTTCCAGGGAAGGTGGTGGAATAGGAGGATCCTAAGCCCATTTGTCCCACAGATACAAGTAGATAACACCTACATCAGTGTAAATAACCCAGAAAGTGACCTGAAGACTGGCAGAACAGACTCTCCACAGCTAAATGTAGAGAAGAGGCCACAATGAAGAAGGTAGGATGAGCATAGATGCAGTCAGGAGCTAAATGGACTTGTAGGACTGTCCATAGGAGGGACAGAAGGAGGGACATCACAGGTGTGGAGAGGGGAGAGAAACAGACCCTCACATGGGCACCCCAAGCAAGAGGAACCTGCATGAGGAAGACAAATTCCCATAACATTTGGCTTTGCAAACCAGAGGGGCTGAATCTCATGAGTTCTTATAATCAGTGAGGCCGCAACTTTAAACCTGCAACTTTAAAAACTCAGTGGCTTGGCTCTGGGAGATCCAAGAGGGTGAGAGGAAACGGAGTCCTTCTCCTTAGAGAGACAGCCCAACAAACAGCCCTGTGGAGATACAGCGCAGAAGCAGCAGTTTGAAAAATGCCTGGGGCATAAGGGAGGGACGTTTGTTCGCTAGGCTCATAGTGTATGCCGGAGGGGCAGGGATGCCGGAGGGGCAGGGATCTTTAGTAGACTTCTCCGGGAACAAAGGAGCTGGCCTGTGCCATTTCCCTCGCTTGTACCCCAGGCTAGGCACACAGACACCTGTGGGGACCAGCACAGCACCAACACTTTCTTTTTTTTTTAAAGATTTTATTTATTTATTTGACAGAGACAGAGATAGCGAGAGCAGGAACACAAGCCCCGGGAGTGGGAGAGGGAGAGCAGGCTTCCCGCCGAGGAGGGAACCCGATGTGGGACTCGATCCCAGGACCCTGGGATCATGACCTGAGCCGAAGGCAGACGCTTAACGACTGAGCCACCCAGGCGCCCGCACCAACGCTTTCTACCTGGCTTGCTAACAGTGTGCCTGCCCCCAAGTTCTCCGGTGGACACACCCCCTCCAATATGCCCTTGGTTGGAGCCCATCCAAAGTGGTGCCCCAAGCCTGGCAGTGTGCAGGCAGCTGCATCAGGGGTCAGTACCACTAAAAGTGACTCTTGCCCTGGGGAGAGGAAGAAGATAACTACATATACCAGTCCAACTGTGGCTCCAGCTGTGGGCTGGGGGCAGATATCTGGTCTGACTGCAGGCCCCGCCCACCAACAAAAGCTTCTCGGGGGACAACACAGGGAAAGCATCCTACAGTTTGGTGCTACTGGATCTCTAGCAGTATGCCCGGTCTAGCATATATGCCTGGTCTGACTCGACTCAGACTGGCCCATTAACAACACAGGGACTAAACACTGCCTTAAACAGGCCAAGAGAGCCGCTGCAGATGACTGGACTGACAGGAATACTGGCTCAGCTACAACAGCTGGGCACATGCAACACACATAGGAGACACCCCTGAGGTTCTGGAAAACGGGACATTGACCGCAGGCCACCATAGGACCTCTTCTTCACAAGGCCACTAGTTTCAAGACCAGGAGATGGAGCTGACTTTCCTAACACATAGAAGGAGACACAGAGAGTTAGACAAAATGAGGAGACAGAAGAAGATGTCCCAAATGAAAGAATGGGATCTAAAGTAATATACCTGATAGAGAATTTAAAATCCTAAAGATACTTACTGGACTTAAGAGTGGAAGACTTCAGTGAGACTCAAAAAAGAGACAGAAAACATAAAAGTGAACTAATCAGACAGGAAGAATGCAGTAACTTAAATGAAAAATACACTAAAAGGAATGAATAGTAGGCTAGAGGAAGGAGAACAGATCAGTGACCTGGATGTCAGAGTAATGGAAAGCAATCAAGTTGAACAGGAGAGAGAAAAAATAGTAATAAAAAATGAAAATAGGGGCACCAGGGAGGCTAAGTCGGTTAAGCCGATGACTCTTGATTTCAGCTCAGGTCATGATCTCAGGGTCCTGGGATCGAGACCCATATCAGGCTCCATGCCTAGACTTTTTTTTTTTTTAAAGATTTTATTTATTTATTCGACAGAGATAGCGAGAGCAGGAACACAAGCAGGGGGAGTGGGAGAGGTAGAAGCAGGCTTCCCACGAGCAGGGAGCCTGATGCGGGGCTCGATCCCAGGACCCTGGGATCATGACCTGAGCCGAAGGCAGACGCTTAACGACTGAGCCACCCAGGCGCCCCTCCATGCCTAGTCTTAAGGAGGCTTAAGATCCTCTCTCCCCCCTCCCTCTGCCCCTCTCCACCCCCATTCGTGTGCACTCTCTCTTTTAAAAAAAAAAAAAAAGGAAAAAGAAAATGAAAATAGATTAAGGGAACTCAGTAACACCATCAAGCATAATAACATTTGTATTATAGGGATCCCAGAACAAGAGAGAGAAAATTTATTTGAAGAAATAATAGTTGAAAACTTCTCGAGTCTGGGGAAGGAAACAGACATCCAGATCCAGGAGGCACAGAGAGCACCCAACAAAATCAACTCAGTGAGGTTCACATCAAGACATACAGTAATTAAAATAGCAAAAAGTAGTGATAAAGAGAGAATTTTAAAAGCAACAAGAGAAAATAGTCATATACAAGGGAAACCACAAAAGGCTTTCAGTGGATTTCTCAGTACAGACTTTAGTAGGGCTGGGAGTGGCAGGATATATTCAAAGTGCTCAACACAAAACAAAACAAAATCTGCAACCAAGAACACTCTATCCAGCAAGGCTACCATTCATAATAGAAGGAGAGATAAAGAGTTTCCTAAAGAAAAGTTAAAGAAATTCATGACCACTAAGCCAGCCTTATGAAAAATGTTAAAGGGGACTCTTTGAGTGGAAAAGAAAGACCATAAGTAGGAGTCAGAAAAGTAGGAGCCACAAAAGCAGTAAAATTAAGTATATCTATAAAAATCAGTCAAGGGATTCACAAAATAAGAGAATGTAAAGTACACCATGTACCTAAAATGCTGGGGGGAGGAGAGGAGTAAAGAGTGGGTTCAAACTTAAGCTGCGATCAACTTTATGATATAGACTGCTGTATGCATAAGATGTTACATACAAACCTAATGGTAACCACAAATCAAAAACCAGTAATAGATATGCAAAAAATAAAGAGAAAGGAATCCAAGTATATCACTAAAGAAAGCCTGCAAACAGTGAGAAAAGAGCAAGAGAAGAAAGGAACAGAGAACTACAAAAACAACCATAAAACTGGGGCACCTGGGTGGCTCAGTAGGTTGAGCGGCTGACTCTTGAGTTCGGCTCAGGTCATGGTCTCAGGGTCCTGGGAGCAAGCTCCGCATCCAGCTCCCCAAAAAGCGGGGAGTCTGCTTGTCTCCCTCTCCCTCTGCCCTTCCCCCTGCTTGCTCTCTCCCTATTAAATAAATCTTTTTTTTAAAAACGAACAGCTTCTGCACAGCAAAGGAAACAATCAGCAAAACGAAAAGACAATGTACTGAAAGGGAGAAGATATCTGCAAGGGTTAGTATCCAAAATGTAAAGAACAGGGGCACCTGGGTGGCTCAGTTGTTAAGTGTCTGCCTTCAGCTCAGGTCATGATCCCAGGGTCCTGGGATCGAACCCTGCGTTGGGACTCCCCGCTCCGTGGGAAGCCTGCTTCTCCCTCTCCCACTCCCCTCCCCCTGCTTGTGTTCCCTCTCGCTGTCTCTCTCTCTCTGTCAAAATAAATAAATAAAACACTAAAAACAAAAAACCCCAAAATGTAAAGAACTTACACAACACTGAAAAAACCCAAATGATCCAATTAAAAAATGGGCAGAAGACATGGACAGACATTTCTCCAAAGGAGACTTCCAGATGGCCGACAGGCACATGAAAAGATGCTCAACATCACTCATCATCAGGGAAAGGTAAATCAAAACCACAATGAGATATCACCTCACACCTGTCAGAATGGCTAATATAAAAAACACAAGAAACAACAGGTGTTGGCGAGGATGTGGAGAAAAAGGAACCCTCGTGCACTAGGGAACACAAACTGGTACAACCAGGATGGAGGTTCCTCAAAAAACTAAAAATAGAATTACCATATGATCCAGTAATTCCACTATTGGGTATTTACCCAAAGAATATGAAAACACTCACTCAAAAAGATACATGCACCCCCATGTTTATTACAGCATTATTTATAATAGCCAAATTATGGAGGCAGCCCAAGTGTCCGATGATAGATGGCTAAAGATGTTGTGGCATACATATATACAATGGAATACTATTCAGCCATAAAAAAAATGAAATCCTGTCATTTGCAACAACATGGATGGAGCTAGAGAGTATTACGCTAAGTAAAATAAGTCAGCGGAAGACAAATACCATATGATTTCACTCATATGTGGAATTTAAGAAACAAAACAAAGAAGAGAAAAAAGAGAAACAAACCTAGAAGCTGACTCTTAACTATAGAGAAAAACAGCTGGTCACCAGAAGGGGGGTAAGTGGGGGGCACAGGTGATGGGGATTAAGAGTACATTTATCATGCTGAGCGCTGAGTCATGTACAGAATTGTTGAATCACCATATTGTACACCTGAAGCTGTTTTTACACTGCATTTAGCAATACTGGAATTAAAATAAAGTACAGCAGGAATAATGATGACCCCAGCACAACACGAGCCAGCCAACGGGACACATCTGTAAGCTGAAGCTGGCCCTCGCAGTCCGGGGTCCAGGACCTCCCTGCTGGCCACACCTACTTCTATTCATCACTGTATTTCTACTCTTATCTTGAAATCCAGCTTAATTTTTTCAAGTCATAACTAATAAATCCTCTCCTACATGCCCCTATTTTCTCTGAATTGTTTTTTTTCCAGTTTGAAACATATTTTGTTTTTTTTTTATTATGTTATGTTAGTCACCATACAGTACATATTTTGAATGTGAGTAAAGTGAGAAAAATCAAATATGAAGCATTCATATTCATTTTCTTTTTTTAAAAAAATTTTAAAAAGATTTTATTTATTTATTTGACAGAGAGAGACACAGTGAGAGAGGGAACACAAGCAGGGGGAGTGGGAGAGGGAGAAGCAGGCTTCCCATGGAGTGGGGAGCCCAATGTGGGGCTCGATCCCAGGACCCTGGGATCACGACCTGAGCCGAAGGCAGTCGGTTAAGCATCTGCTTTCAGCTCAAGTTATGATCCCAGAGTCCTGGGATCGAGCCCCACGTCAGGCTCCCTGCTAAGTGGGGAGCCTGCTTCTCCCTCTCTGTCTGCCCCTCCCCACCCCGCTTGTGCTCTCTTTCTCGCACATGCACCCACTCTTTCTGTCAAATAAATAAATAAAATCTTTAAAAAGAGAAAGAAAGAAAATATTTCTAAAATATATTTGGACTTTCGTGTCTTCTTAAAACATAATTTAGTCTTTCCTTGATACTAATGGTCAATTTCTGGATAGAAATTGATCTGTAATAGAGGAGATGCCATCAGGAGCTATTATGGTTTTGTGTCTTTCATTTATTATTTTAACTAATATCCTCTGTCATCTGAGTTTCTGGAAGGACAGGATATGGTTTTGAAGACAAGGGCGGTGCTTTCTCCCATCCCTTTCTGGCTTTTGTAAACCTCTTGGATTTTTATTGTTGTTTTATTTTGTTTTTTACTTTACAGTTATCTTAATTTTGTATGATGAAGAAGAGATTTTAACTTTGAATTTTAAAATTCCTTTCTTTTATAGTCCCCAGATCTAACCCACAAAGTCCAAATTATCTCCAAAACTTCCCTTCCATATGAGGTAAACTGAAATCTTTAGGCCTTCTGATTCAGAATCACTGAAAATTCTTATGTTAAAAACTATGCTATCTCCTATATACAAATTCCATTAGCTTAAAAAATGAGATTTAAAATACGTATTTCAAACAAATATCCTAAGTGATTCTTATGCATATCAAATTTTGAGATCCACAGCTCTTTTCTTAAAACTGTGGTTCTCAAACATTGCTACAAAATACAGTCACGTATTTTGGTGCTTAAAACAACAACAACAAAAAACACCATGCCTGAAACCAAACCCAGGATCAGAATCTGAGCCTCTGGAAGGTAGGACCTGTGCATTTGTGTTTGCTTTATTTAGTTAGCTTTTACTTTTTACATTGTGTGTACTGTAGATTTCGTATGCTATGTGTATGAAACAACAGAGAGAGATACCATGTACCCTTCACCCAGTTTCCCCCATGGTAACACCCTGCATAATTAAAGCACAATAGCATAATCACAAAATTAACATCAATACAATCCTACTAAGCTTTTTCAACTAGGTCTCCTTTTAAACTTTTTCTTTCTTTGCTGATGCTTAGCTCTATTGAAGCAGAGTATCTCCTTAATGTGATAGCTTAAAAAAAAAAAACCTTTTTATTTTGAAAAAAAGGTAAAACCCACAGAAAACATATCAGAGTAGTATAATGGAAGGGTATAATGAATACCCAAAAACCCTGCACCTACATTCATCGGTTCTTCACCAATTCTCGGAAGACCTGCGAACAAAGACCTTCTCTTACATAAACACAATATAATTATCGAATTCAGGAAATTTAACATCGATACAATATTGTTATCTGACATAGTGAATTTTCAAATTTGTTAATTTCCCCAAACCATCCTTACACTTAGGGCAATTACCACCCCTCTGCTGCCGGCAAGGATCTCATGTGGCCTAAAACTGTGGCATCTTGTTAGCCTCTTTTATCTGGAATAGCCTTTTTCATACCACTGATAGTTCTGAAGACGCCAGGCCAGCTGTTTTGCAGACAGTCGCTCAATTTGGCTTTGTCTGGTTGTCTCCTCATTGGATTTCATTTTTCCCAATTTCCCAAATTTTTCATCAATGTCCCCAGCTCTGGGTTCACTGCGGAGAGGTCTTTTGGATCCTAAGCAAAACTGATAGATGGCCACCTCTCAGCACCTTGCTTCCAGGCATTATCAATCACATTCACAACAGACTGTGCCCCTACAGAGAACTGGGCACTCTGGGGAGCAAAAGCAGCTCGGCACAATTCCCAGCCTATAATCGTTAACTGCAAAAAATAAGGAGTCACGGGGTCTGGGTTTCCAGTCTGGGTTCCTCTGAGGCCTGGGAGAGCCACATCCTTTCTCTACTTCTTAGTTTCCCCAAACTACAAAATGAGAATGAAAATACCTAGCACTTGGGCGCCTGGATGGCTCAGTCAGTTTAGCATCTGCCTTTGGCTCAGGTCATTATCCCAGGGTACTGGGATGGAGTCCCACATTGGGCTCCCTGCTCAGTGGGGAGTCTGCTTCTCCCTCTCCCTCTGCCCCTTCCCCCACTCGTGCTCTCTCACTCTCTCTCTCTCTCAAATAAATAAATAAAATCTTGGGCGCCTGGGTGGCTCAGTTGGTTAAGCAACTGCCTTCGGCTCAGGTCATGATCCTGGAGTTCCTGGATCGAGTCCCGCGTCGGGCTCCCTGCTCGGCAGGGAGTCTGCTTCTCCCTCTCCCACTCCCCCTGCTTGTGTTCCCTCTCTCACTGTGTCTTTCTCTGTCAAATAAATAAATAAAATCTTAAAAAATAAATAAATAAATAAATAAATAAATAAATAAATAAAATCTTAAAAAAAAAAGAAAAATACCTAGCATTTAACCCAAAGGGTTAATGCAGGAATGGGTGTAACATACTCAACACAGTGCATAGCACTTAGTAAGTGCTCACTTAATATGAGCTTCTACTATGTTTAAAAAAATAGCATCAAATCAAATCTCACGTGTATTGTTTTAAATGTAGTGGGTGGGTCCAAGGTTTTTGTGAAAGCCAAATCCTGCTGTGTGACCTGCGCCATCTTCCCAGGTGTAAATGAAGATGCTCTCGTGGGGCTCAACCTCCCGCCCAACTGCTTGGCTCTGGCAGAGACCCTGGCCCTTTGTGGGGTTATGAGGCTGAAATCCATCTTACCATCACATCCTGAATAGTTAAGAGGATCCTTTCTTTGTCTGTATTGCTTGCAGGGTCAGGGCATCCGTGGGCATCCAGAAGGGTGAAATGAAAATCACGGGGCGTGGTGTCGGCGGAAGACTTGGTACCCTAGGGGCAAGCAGAGAGAATGGGCGCAGGAAAAGCAACTTACGTCCCTGAAGATGTGCTGGTCCCTCGTCCTCTCTGTTGGTCTCCAGGCCTCCCGTCTCCCTCCTCACCTCCTCCTCCTTCTCTGCTCCCGCTCCCAAAGCGGATCTGGTCAAACTCATCCCTGCCTCACCCACACCACTGCAGGCCCGTAGAAAGTAAGCAGACTGGGATTTAAACTTGGGCCACCACCCACCTAAACACTGGCTCAGTGAGGACTGAGTGACGACCAGCGTGGAGGTATGGCCACCACATCTTGCTGAATAAAAAAGGTGGGGTTATCAAATAGAGTGGATGGTATATAATCCCATCTTTGGGAAAGTAACAATAAGAAATAAGGGAGGGGCACCTGGGTGGCTCTGTCAATTAAGCGTCTGACCCATGGTTTCGGCTTAGGTCATGATCTCAGGGTCGTGGGATCAAGCCCCGCATCCGACTCCACGCTCAGTGCTGAGTCTGCTTGAGATTCTCTCTCTCTCCCATCCCCTCTGCCCCCTCCTCAAATAAATAAATACAATCTTAAAAAAAGTCAAGGAAAAAACAGTACTCACTGTGAAGTTATTTATAAGGTCATCTAAAACAGAAGTACCCAAGCAATGGGACGGCCCTAAAAACGATCCTTCATTTTTTAAGCCTCACCATTGAAATTACTGAAGGGGGACTGAAGGGATTTGCTGCGGGGCCCTGCTGGGGACCAGTGGGGCGGCCAGTGATGGCACAATAGAATTTCCACCGTACCCCCAGGTGGGTGAGCCGTCGTGGGCCTCGGCAGAGTCCACAGGGAGCAGAGCTGCTGGGGACACAGCTTGTGACACGTGTTTAGTTGTTTCCACGTGTCAGCCAGTAACAAAGACTTGAAAACACTGAACGGTAATTGTGGGCAAATAACCAGTTTACCCCACTCCAGGGTCCATACAGTGGAGGGAAAGCTCAGAGCCGATAACTAAACTCGCGGACTACCACTCACTGGGAAGGGGCCAGGACTGGAACATTCCAGATCCACCACCTCCTCTTGGATATAATCAACACATACATAAAATGAATACAAGAAATCTATATTATGAACGGATATACCCATCTATGATCTCTGGGGCAGTGGGATTATGAAAAGACTTTTATTTTCTTTGTTATCAATTGAATTCTTTATATAGACTGTGCATTATCAGGGAAAAAAACCACATCTTACTAATAGAAAAGAGTGTGCACTGTTTCATTCCTGATACATAAATGGAGCCCTGTTATGCACTGCAACACAAAGCCCAACATGACTGAGACCTGGCTCTTTGGCAGAACTCTCTGGAAAGAGGCACCCTGTTTTCATCCAAGTTCCTGAGCTGCTCAAAACCCTACAGTGGCTTCCCCCCTGACTCAGAACAGAATCCCTCGCCATTACTACAGCCTCAAAGCCCTGGGCCATCTGAGCCTCGGCCTCACCTCTTTTCCTTGCCCGCTTGCTCACCCAGCGCCCAAACACACTGGCGTCCCCCTGTCCTCCCGCCTCGGGGCCTCCGCACCTGCGGCTCCTGTGCCCGGCATGCTCTTCCCCACATGCCTCACTCCCTGGCTTTCTCGGGAACTGCGCACGGAGCATCTCATCAACGAGAAGCCCCTGCCCGTCTTTCTCCAGCCCTTTGCCATTTCTCTGATAAGCCCCATTGCCTACTGTCTGTTTTATCCTCAGTGTATAGAACAGGGCCCGGGATCTGGAGCGGGGACCGTGGGCCGTGTCTCCCGGGGCGGCTGCTCCTCAGGTCCAGCTGCTGCTGTCATGTAAGAATGGGGCCCCGAATGTTCGGGTTCTTCAAGACAAGCCCCCAGTTCACATTTTGACACGGAATCTCCTGATTCTTAAATGTCAGCTAGTAATTCTTTCAAAAGCCCCATGCACGTCAATGGGCTGGGGGCCAACAGAGCATGCCTGCAGCATGCGGGTCTGTGAACTCAGAGCCACCAAGAAATTGAAGATCGCTAAGGGTATGAGTGAAGGCAGACAGGCTGGTGTGTTTCGACGGTGAAGGTCAGATGAAAAGTACACACGCAGGCATGCATTTCCTTTTGCTCCATTTCAGAGCTGCACTTGCAAACAGTGTGAGGTGGCTGAGTATATTTAGCCACATGCCTTTTTTCCCCCTCTCTCTCGTTCCGATTGCATCTCTTACGGCTTCTGCCTTGGCCGAACACTAGCGTCACCATTTTACTCTTTCACTTAGCAGGAAATAACTCCAAGGGAAAATTGACTGTGAAGACTTACGGAGTGCCCCCTCAAGATGGGGAGGGAAAGGAAAGAAAGAAATACAATCAAGCACTCACGGGGGAGAAAATGAAGTGTTGGCAGGGCAGGGCGATAAGGATTCAGAGCACGCGTGCACACGGGAATGCTAATGGGAGCTTTCATAGCTCGTGAGGGGCAGGTTGTCTGGTGCTGCAGGGAGCTGGGGAGCTTGCCAAGGAAGGACTATATGTTCATTTAATGGGGGCGGGGGTACCAAATGGCCAAAGGAGACGAGGGAACTACCCCACTTCCTGCATGAAGGACGTGCACACGTTCTCTGACAGGGGGCGTGGCTGGGACTGTAACAGACTGAAGTTGGCCGCAGACCAGCCTCCCAAACGAAGGGAGACTGACGGCTATTTGCACAGACATGTGCTCAGATCCTGAGCAGGGACCATTCTGTTGATTCAGAAGCGTGTGTGTGTGTGTGTGTGTGTGTGTGTGTTGTGTGGGAGGTGGGTGTTAAAGGCAATAAAGTCCACACTACAACTTTGCCTATTGTAAAATCCCATTTCTAGGGACTGGGTAAGAAACAAGGTCATTGGGTTATTCTATAAAAACAAAAGGGCTTTTTTTTTTTTTTTTTTTCTCTTCCAGGAAGACAGAATTTCCAATTTACTTTCAGACTTTTGTAGCCAGGATGTGAACCAAAGTGACCCTTTGCTCCTTACCTGTCCTTCTTTTATGTGCCAAGAAGGACATACAAACAGGCAACACCACAGAGGAATGTTTTCTGGTCACTGTTCGCACAGATTTTATGAGTCATGTGCATTTCTTAAAGGCAGGTTTTTGATACAGAAGCAAGACTTTGTTCTTTGATGGAAGCTGTTGCATCTGCAGCCTGGGGCCACAGCGGAACACACGCCTGGCGAATGGGGCAGGGGCTGGCTTAGGGGCCTGACTTTGTCCTGCTGCCTCCCGGTAATTTTGCTTCTGCATAGCCATGGAGACAATCTATGCACTCATTCTATGTATAAAAGCAATGACCTTGGAATAAAATCCAACCACCCATGCTCACCCCTTGCCAGGCTCATTGTGCACCTCCTAGTCTGCCCCACTGCCCTTCCAACCTCACCTCATCCCACACTCCCTCTGGGGCTCACATTGGGCCTACAGTGTGCTCCTTCAACAAGTCCAGCCTCACGGCATCTGTGCATGCTGTTCCCTCTGCCTGCAATGCTTTTCCCATCAGGTTTCAGCTAAATATCAGCTCTGCCCACCTCCCCTTCCCTCCTTGCTCCACACTCTCACCCAGGTTTTAGGACCCTGGCAAATGTCACTTCCTCTAGGAAGCCTTCCTGGATACCCTCTCTCCTGGGCCCACCACACCCTGCCCCACCCCTCAGCTCCCTCCTGTGGTAGAGGGATCCTATGCTGTTGCCTCTCTGGGGTCAGACACCAGCCTTACTGATACCTGGACTCCGGGGGCCCTAGCGGAGCATCTAGCCCGTGGTCTGGGCGCTCACTAGAGTGTGGGAGATGAATGTCGGAGTGAAAGAACTCAGGGGCATAAGGAAGGAAGGTCACAACGCACCCTGAGAGCCACTGTAACACGAGCTGAGGCCCAGTCCTACCTGTGGACGGTCCCCAGAAGCACCCTGTGCCTTGGCGGTCTCATCTCCACATGCCTCAGAATCTTCAGAATAGTCCAGAGGGGGCTCGATGTGGAGCCGCGGACCAGCTTCCGTTCTGATTTGCACCGATTTCTAGACAAAAGGAGGCTGTTTCAGACACAATGGAACAAGCATCTCGATTCCTCTGAGGGGTGAGCTTCTTAGGGGGCTGACCGCGAGGTGGCATGTCCCTGTCCCCCAGTAGTCACGCTACGAGGCACGCTGGCCCGGCATTGGCTCGGAAGGGCCAGCCCGACGGGTCCCGCCACCTCTGCTCAGAAGTCTTTACTGGTTCCTACTGCACAAAGCATGTTCAGTGGAATTTTTTTAAAGCAACTTTTTCGGTTGAAATACCTTAGCAGTAGAACGTTAGGGGGTGATAAACTTCCCCAAATTGGCTTTGTGATCCAATGAGTTTAGGAGACCCTGGGGGTCCTTTTTTCCTCCCGACTTCTCAGAGCTGGGGCCAGGGGGGCATCAGCGAGGCACCACATTTAAGACGGGGCACAAATCCAAGAGCGAGGGCCTCCTTAAAGTTTCTGCTCTGGGCCTCGCTCTAGGGAGGCCCGGCTCCGGAGAGAAGGAAGAGGTCGGCCACGCCATGTGTACTGAATGCATTACCCCTCCGAGGGACAGAGATTTAGACCCTGCCTTTCTCCTCGTGTCCTGGGTTAGAACGCTCCACCCCTGTAAGACTCTGCGTCCCCACAAGCTTGGTGAACTTAGCGGTTATCTTGATGATGAAGGACATGATGCCGAACCTTACTGCCCTGCAGGCCTCTCCCTGGTTAGGACTGAACACCTTTCTCCACCACAGTCACGCCGCCCCCCGCCCCCATCAGCACTTTCACACTAGTGTTACTCCTAGTGCTTTAGATGCTCACTTAGTCCTATAGCAACCTGAGGGGGAAACCGAGGCACCAGGCTCCATGCCTCTGGCCCAAGATCACACAACTAGGAAGCCGCAGAGCTTAGATCTGAACCCCAGCAGGATAGCTCCAGAGGCCTTGCTCTAAACCAGGGATGGGTCAACATTTCCTGTAAAAAGAAAGTATTTTCGGTTTTGCCAGCCATATGGTCTCCGTCACAGTACTGAACCGTCCCATTGTAGCTCGAAAGCAGCCACAGATATTGCCTAAGTAAACGGGCATGGCTGGGTCCCCAAAACACTTTATTTACAAGAACAGGCTGTGGCCAGATTCGGCCCATGAGCTGGAGTTTGCCCACCGACCCCAGTACTAAATTGCCCCACTGTACTGCCCCCAATGGGCATGTGAAGAAGAAATGTGCCCAGCCTCGGCTACCATGGCCTTTGGGGAGAAGAGAGGGAAATCAAGGAATTTCCTGAGAATATCAAACACTCAAAAAAGTAGGCAGGGGCATGGCTATAGATCATTCGAGAAAAAGATCTTGGCAAGAGAGAGTAAAGAAAAAGAGAGGCTGGAAAAGGCAGGTGGGGAGCCCCCTGTCAGAGAACAGGGAGCAGGCAGAGGGGCAGAAGGAAGGTGCTCGGGACATATTTCTTTCTTTTTTTTTTTTCAAAGATTTTATTTATTTGACAGAGAGACAGCGAGAGAGGGAACACAAGCAGGGGGAGTGGGAGAGGGAGAAGAAGGCTTCCCACCGAGCAGGAAGCCCGATGCTGGGCTCGATCCCAGGACCCTGAGATCATGATCCGAGCCGAAGGCAGACGCTTAACGACTGAGCCACCCAGGCGCCCCACATTTTTCCTTCCCTAGGGCCATCCGTCACTTGGCCATGCCCCCCATGCTCTGACTCCAAGTGTGGCCCCGCTGCCTCCCAGGCTGTGTCAGCTTGCTCTCAGAGCATTTTGGAGGGCGGCTGCAGGGTGCATGGAGGGGAAGCTGTACGTGGAATAGGCCAGGAGACTCCGGAGAGTCTTCTTGCCTTGGGCCAGGATGAAGCTGTAAGGGCTTTGAAGTTCATCTCCAAGAAAGATTTTTCTACCGTAACTCTGGGGAGGGCGGGCTCCCCCCTCCTCCTCAGGAACCATTTAATAGCATCCAAATGCTGAAATGAGAGAGACAGACAGAGAGAGAAGGAGGAAGGGCTGGAAAGAGGGCGAGGGGGAGGGAGAGAGGAGGGGGAAGGGGCAGGGGCATGGAGGGAGGGGCACTGGGCATGGGGCACAGCCTGGCCCCTCCATAGTTCTCTGTTCCTTTAGCTAGAAAGGGAAGGCTTGGACTAGGACTTCACTACTGCACGTACAGCCGGTCTGTGCACCAGCAGCCTCGGCTTCTCCTGGGGAATTTGTGAGAAATGCTGAATTTCAAGCCCTGTCTTAGAGCTAGGAATCAGAATCTGCATTTTCACAAGAGCCCCGGTGACATACACGCACACTGAAGTTTGAGTAGCATGAGCCTAAGTTTTGTGGTGGGTGCTGCCGTTTCCACCCGTCCCACATGTGCCCCCCGTCTTTGGGCAAAAGCACCCTGATTTTTTGGGAGAAATCCTCTCCCTCCCTCCCCACCCCCAATCCAAGTGTTCATGTGGAACTGAGTCCATGGGTGGCTGGAGCATATGACAGGCCCAGCCAAACTGAGCGCTAGATCCTGCGGGCCCGGAGTGACTAGATGACTGGTTCAGGGAAGCCAAAGAGATGCAACAGTAGGCTGACAGAACGTAAGGTGGGAGCTGATGGTGGCCACCTTGGTACCACGCAGAGCAGCATGGGGAAAAGCAGAGTTGAGAGATGGAGAACAAGCCCGGCTACACTGTCTGAGTGCCTGGATCCAGCCATGCCTGAACTAGGAATTCCCACGCAAGTGAAAGAGCTGGCATTAATGCAGCTCTCCGGGTCTGATCTGAATGATAAATATGAGAAAGACCTCCAGGGTTCAAGAAGGAGAGCCCAGGTATGTCTCTCTCCACTGCTGCTTTCCCATCCTCCCCCTCCCCAGAAGTGTTCCTCTCCCTTCCTGGGAGTTTGGCACAATTGCTTGCCTTGCCCAAAGGTCAGGAGATGGGTTTGCAGTAGGCATGAGGGCATGTATAATCAACAAGTCCTTTCTGAATCCTGACTGCATACACGGTTCTGGAAGCATGTCAAGGCAGCAAAAAATGTAACCACCAATGGCCTGGCCTCCGGTAGTTCACACAGCACACACAACAGAAGAACATGTTTAGGAAGCAACATTTGACAAGATTAATGTGGTCCAGAAAGAGTTTTAAATGCTGAGTGGGTGCTGGAGAGGGGAATAAATAGTCTTCCATCTGGCCTGCTCTCCTACCCCAGCCCCAGGGAGGCGCCTCTGCCACCACTGGAGGAGATGGGGAGCCGCCTCACCCACATGAAGACGCCCACCTCCCAATAGGAGCACGAGGCTGGCAGGTTCCAGCCCAGCCCCCAGGAGGCGCCCGCTCCCTGCCTCCCACCTTCACATGCTTGCAAGGATGATGCCTGAGCTCCTGGCTGGCTCCCCGCTTGGCACGCTGCTTTACCCGGAGTGGGTGTTTGTAAGTGGCTGCTCTCTCCTGCCCACTTGCAGCACCCAGACTGGATAGACCCCTGCAGTATCACCCACATACCAGGACAGGATTTAAAAGCCCTGATCCCCGAACACCCATGTTCCAGTTTGCCGGCCCACGGCCAGCTTTTGTCCTCAGCCACACTCAGCCCAAGGCTGTGCCCAGAGTTATCGGTGTGTATCTGCCGCCCCCTTAGCAAAGTGTTCTAAGAGATGTGCGTTCAAGCTACTGTAGACTAGAAAGATCAAGGCTAGGGGTTGCCCTGTATGGTTGTTCAGGTTGTGCAGTACGTAAGTAGCTCCCTCTAGAAGTAAGAGAGCTCTGACGATCCTGACAGGCAGGTTTGGGGTGGGGAGTAAATCTACCTTATTTGATATGTTCTTCCCGGATTTGTCTGATCTCTTATAAATAATAGCGCTCAACACTCTGACAGTCTGCGTCATGCAAGGTTGCTGTAAAAGCCGATGCTTTATGGGTTGTTTCATTCATTGTCCTCACGGCAGGGGTTTTCAAAACTCAGAAATAGGAAAACAAAGGAAAGGGCTTCACATTTGTACTCGTGAACTTTCCTGGGGGTGCTTCAGCTGCCTGGCCCACAACAGGAAACCGGATACAGCAGTAGAGTGAAAGCAAAGCCTTTGCTTTAAATTGCAATGAACTTGCTTTCTGGGCCTTTAAGGAAAGCCCACCCCACAGTAAATTGCTGAAAGGCCAATCCCTTCACCACCAATTTAATGCTAAGAGCCGATGACGTTCATCAAATCTGACAGCATTTTGGTAAACGACGGCTCTGTTGATTAGGCCGCTGTCCACCCAAGTATTACAAGGCTGAGGAAGCCATAAATCTTAATCCACTGATAGCAGGAGAAAAATCTGAGGCTGAGAAGTGGTGGTGGATAAAGGACAGTACCAACAAGAGCCCATTTATCACCTCCAGCCCAGTCCATGGCGCAGGCAATAGCTCGGAAGCCAACATTGCGCCGTCATCCACCTCCTTGGCTCTCCCACAATTGGAGAGTCCCAAGAAGGGTTTTCCAGGTCAGGCTCTGGGCCAGTATTTGGATGACTCTGTGACCTTGTGGAGCAGGGATCCTTGGGCCTGTGTGCCTGGGGCAGCCCCTTCTGTCAGGGGCATCTCTACCCGAAAGTGCTTCCTAGTTGCTGGACAAGACCCTAAGAAGGGAACTTATTCTACTGGAAGAGGCAAAGGTATTGGTCCTGGTCACTGGGAAGGGGACATGTGACCCAGGGGAGTTTAGGGCAACACTCAGAAAAACTGGCAAGCCGGCCCGCTGAAGAGTGCAGGGAGGCCACGGCGAGGGAGCAGTGCTGGCCAGGGGTGGGCTGGGACTTCGGGGCTCCCTGGGCACTGTGACCTCTGTGTCCCCTGCTGACCTGGCCGTGGTCAGTACCAAAACACCAAGTGCCTCTGTGGCCCCCACCTGTCCCTCCTGCTGGGCACAGCCATACAGGAGCAGCCCCAGGACTGGGACCAGGAGGTGGGACGTCTCCTGATCGAGTGGCTTTTGAGAACTGGCCACCACTGGCCACTGGGGATTCTGCCGCCTTGACCACGGCCTACCTCTGGCTGCCTCCAAGGACAGTGGAGCCCACCCAAAAAAGTGAGGTCGAGACGGCCTTCCTTCCTATCCTATGCACCCCAAAACCTGTCCCTGGGTACTTTCTACCAGGGAGAAACTTCGTACTTAGCTCCACTTGTTGGGGTCAAAGGAAACCCAATCAGTCCCTCTTCCTCCAGGCAACAGTGCAATTGGTACATCGGGTCTATCTATTGTCCTGGATGAGAAGCTGGGGTTCCAGGCCTTGCTCAGGGAACAGCTCCGGGGCAGGCAGGCTTTTCGCTTCTGGTCACAGCCTAGCAAGGCGGGAGAGGGCATCTGGTCCAGGCTGACCGACTGATTCAGATGGTCTCTCTCCTGGACAATTTCCACAAACGAATACTAAAAGACCGGGGAGATGACACCCCGGGATGGGTCGAGGAAGCTGAGATGATCAGGGGGCTCTGGGGGCCAGGGACAGAGCTGTGAGGTGGAGGCTGGGGGACAAAGAGACACAGGCTGCATTAGGCTCATGGCAGGGATGGGGGGGGGGAGCCCTGCTTCAAAGTCTCCTGCCTGGTCCTCCTGCAGCCACTTGACCCTATGGGCATCCTTTGGCATGCGGCCACCAGGGATCTTCCTAAAACGTGAGCCCAAACACGTAACTCTCCTATTGAAAACCCTTCAGAAGATTCCTCACATTTAAAATGAAATCCAGGGCGCCTGGGTGGCTCAGTTGGTTAAACGACTGCCTTCGGCTCAGGTCATGATCCTGGAGTCCCGGGATCAAGTCCCACATCAGGCTCCCTGCTCAGCAGAGAGTCTGCTTCTCCCTCTGACCCTCCTCCCTCTCATGCTCTCTGTCTCTCATTCTCTCTCTCGCAAATAAATAAAATCTTAAAAAAAAAATAAATAAATAAAATAAAACGAAATCCAAACTTCTTCCTGGGGGCTTCCAGGCACTGTGTGATCTGCCCCCTCTGACCTGTGACCCCTGACCCCGCACTCACTGTCTCCGTCCCTGCACACTGGCCACCCCAGGGTCCCTTCAGCCTGACTCGGTTTCCTGCCGCCCCACCGTGCCCTCTGCTGGGAGACTCCCGCCAGACCTTTGTGGGGCTGGCTCTGCTTCTCCCCAGCTGTCAGGTCAGGCTCCACGGTCCTTGTTAACTGCCCTACCGGGCAGGTGCCACTCCTAACCCCACTTGCAGATGAGGAAGCAGCCACCAGACGCTGAGCCGCTTCTCCTGGCCGTGCTACTGGATAGTGGTGGAGCCCAGGCTTGGATCTGTGGCCCCTGGGTTCCTGAGTCGGTGCCCTCACTCATCTCTCTGGGCTCGTCTGTCCCCGGCCACCAGGTGCCCCTCCCCAAAGCAGCGGACAGCCCCTGCTGACAAACCACACACCGAGCACGCACTCCCTCCTGGCAGCCCTGGGAGGTCTGACTGATGATGGATTCAAGGCTCAGACAGGTCCCACCGCCAGCTCCAGGACACACAGCTAGGAAGGAGCTTGTCTGACTCCAAAGCCCATTCCTGTCTTTCCAGGGGCCACAGGTTCAAAGGCCCCAGTGGGCCAGGCGGGAAATGGAGAGGCGGGAAGCCAGCAGGTGGGAGGGAAAGAGCAGCCCAAGCACAATGACAGGCTACAGCCGCCACTTGGCCTCGGCTCGGGGGCTCTAAAGGGAGTGGTGCGGACTGTGGCAAACGGGAGCACGTGTACCCGGCCTGACGGGGCCGCACTCTGCGAATGGCTGCCTTGTGGGGAGGCGAAGCCCAGCAGGACGGCCAGCTCTTTCCATTTTTCCAGGGAAGTCGGAATCGAGCGTTTTAAAAATACAGAAAAACTTTTGAATTTAAATGTTAGCGAGTGACTAAGTCTTTTTTAAACCGTGTGAGTCCAAAAAACATTCTCTGGGGGACAAGTTCAGCCCACAGGCCTCAAGCTGCTTACTTGGAAGTCCGGCAGGCCAGTCCTCCTTATGCTTGGACCGGTTGTCACATCTTCCTTGTGGGCGGGACAGTGCCCCCTACCCCCCGTCTTCACAGCTGGGGCTGCAAGGGCAGGAACCAAGCCTTATGTGATTGTTTGCTTCTAACCCCAGAGCCTCACACAGTGCCTGGCCTGGGGTAATAAATGCTTGCTAAATTAAAAATAAAGGATGAGGGGTGCCTGGGTAGCTCAGTCGTTAAGTGTCTGCCTTCGGCTCAGGTCATGATTCCAGGGTCCTGGGATCGAGCCCCGCATTGGGCTCCCTGCTCTGTGGGAAGCCTGCTTCTCCCTCTCCCACTCCCCCTGCTGTGTTCCCTCTCTTGCTGTGTCTCTCTCTGTCAAATAAATAAAAATAAAATCTTTAAAATAAATAAATAAATAAAGGATAATTTCTTTTGGGACATGGCTTCTAGTCCTCTCACCACTACTGAATGCTCCCTGGTTTATCCGTATCGAGAGGGGGTAGTCCCCAAAACATGGCATGTGGGTGGAGCAGAGTCCGTGCAGTAGTCGGGGGGGCTGACCCCCCAGAACCCCTTCTACTTTATTCCTAGGATGACTTTGTGTTCAGTAGAGGCCAGAAAGCCAGTCTGTGTTTCCCAGATGCCCTTTCTGTGGACGTTCTGGAAGTGAGCTAGCTACAGCCCATCAGATGGCCTCCTACAAGCAGGGAGAGCAGAAGTGAGGTGGAAAGAAGGGGACACATGGTGGCCGATTCTGTGCTGGGCACAGTGGCCGAGGCGATGGGTTTTCAAGCGTCCCAGCCTGGCCGCACAGGCTATGGGCAGTGCTGCTCTCGCAGGCACGGTGTCATCGGAGGCCAAGGGTTGTGGCGGTGGTCACCTGCTTCCTGGATGGTCCCTGATGCTGACCCTCCACCCTCCCCACCCTGTCCTAGGTAGCAGATTTCCTGGAAGGCTGGGTGCCATTCCTGGAGGCCGCCAGCTCAGGACCCCTCCTCTTTTGCCGCCCAGAGATCTTGCAAGCACCCACTTCCCTGTGCTCCGTTCATCTCTGATTAAAACAGCCTGAGTGGTCTCTACTGTTAGGCACTGACTGACCCCTGACTGATACAGTGCAGAAGGACAATTACAGCCTTCATGGCATCAGGAAGCCAGGAAATTAGCCATGATTAGGCCCTGTGAAGTGTGGGACCGCAGGGAAAGGCTGGGGAGGGATGCTAATTAATCTTAGGCCAAGTCTTTTAAATTGCACAGGCTCTGGGGCCAGCTGTGAAGTCACAGTCTAAGATGCAAATATGGCTCCTGATAATAGAAGGCACTCGAAACAACTAGGAGGGTCTGAAGTGGGAAGTGGAGAAAGGCCTCCTTAATGAGAAATTAACATTCATTGCCGGGGACAAAAGGAGGCCTCTAGGCTGTGTGCCCTGTAGGCCTTGCTCACCTGCACTAAGATAAGGCTGTGGGAGTCAGCTAGCTGGCCAGGAACACCCTCAGTACTTCATCACAGACCCACAAAGGTAGGGAAGACCAATGGGTTTGGGGGTCACAGGTCCAGGGTTCAAACCTCCCTAGTAGCTCTGTGACTCTGAGAAAGTCAGCTTATCTCTCTGGGCCTCAGTTTCATCAAAGGTACAATGAGGACAGTAATAGACCTACAGGGTTATTGCAAAGACGGCCAATAAAGCTTGCAGAAATATTTCCTACAGACCCACACATACGGCACAGGGCAAAAAATCAATCCAAATCTGGGTGACCACAGGATTAAAAAGGATTACACACCATTGCTTAAGCCTCATTTCAGACCAAGTGAGTCAGAATCTCTGGGGATGGGGCTCCCCAGGTGATGTGAATGCACTGGGGGGGCTGAGACCCACTGATCCCAGACAAGATGTGAGTAGCCGCAAGGTAAGGACTATACGGGCAAGAATACGGCACTTGGAACAAAGATCTGGGCTTGAGTCCTGCTACTGTCACTTCTTAGTGGTTGGCCTCGGAGAGCTCACTTGGCTTTTCTGAGCACTCATCTCCTTGGCTTCTTTAAAACAGGAAGAAATTTGGAAATTGCCCTACAGGTGTACTGTGAGGACAGAGGAGAGGAGTCACGTGGGAACTCAGCCCGCATCTCGTACCTGGTTGGCACTCAAAACCACAAGCTGCTGAAGCACCCTGAAGTGGCATCTCAGGTCTGTGGGGCAGGGGCTTGGTCTCATTCACCCACTGCATCCCTGGCATCGAAGAACGTGCCTGGCACATAGTAGGTGCTCAGTAAAAGACAGCTGTATAAATGAGTCATCACCACGGGGCTGTGAGTCTGTGCTGGGGTGGCCCCATCCCCCATCTGGAGGGGAGGATCATGCCACACAGAGGGGGGCGGGAGGTCCCCAGACTCCTCTACCTTCCAGGCGCCAACACTACATGCAGAGAGGACACCAGTGCGGTGCCCAGCCAGACCCACCACTGCCCACAGGGATTCCCAGTGCTCGGATTATGTTTCTGTTTCCATAAGAACCCTGCTCCTTGTTCTGAAGCACGAGCTAGGGCCGTATGTCTCTACACTGCCCAGGGTTTCCAGACCTGGTGCCATCCTCGGCGCTGGACTTTGCTGGGGGCTGTCCGTGAACTCCGTCTTAAAGCTTCCTCTGCTTCTCGCAACAGGGTTCTCCGTCTGTAATCTGCACCAGGGGTGAGGGAAAGAGACTCAGCGAGGCAGCCGTGACAAGTTCACACCCAAGGAAGATGCGTGACTTCCATCTAAAATGCACACCCCGTGCCCAAAGTCTCGTATGCAAAGCGAGTCCTGTTTGTAGCAGCGGGGCATTAGAAAACAGGCCAAATGCCCAGGAGAAAGGGAAGGGGGAGGAGTAAGTCACAGCTGAACCGGCAGGTCTATATACAAAAGGAACAGTCTCTGAGATAGGGAAGCAGGGTACACACCGTGAGCAGTACAGGCCATCATTTGTGTAGAAGAAGACAGAAGGGAGGGTTATTTGTTGAATGAGTTAAGGTACTGCTGGGGGCCCAAGTACAGAGACGCCTGCTAACTGCACCTCCTTGAAACCTGCACCAGGAAAGGCCTGCTTGTCCCAACTAGCAGCAGGTTGGCCCGACTCCTCCTCCCTGAGAGCTAAGAGAATCATCCCACTTCCCTCGTTGCCCTGGAGGGCTAGGAAGCTCATGCTAAACTCTAAGCTGGACAGCAGTGACTCTCCTAGGCGAAGGTTTGGGGACATTACTTTCTCCTTTTATCTCCTCGTTGTTTTGACTTTTGCTGTCTATCACGGCTTGGGATATTCCCCATACCTATAAGGCAACGAATGAGAACAACACGAATCAAGATTATTGTGCGATGGGCATTTTACATTTCTTATGTCATTTAACCTTCCTGGCAAGCCGGCAAGGTGGGCTTAATTATTCCCATCTCGTAGAAGCGGAGACTGAGGGTCAGAGAGGACCCGACTGCCAGAGGTCTCAAAGCTAGAGAGTGGCAGAAACCCAGCTCTGCCTCATTCCAAATGCTCTTCCCGCCACTCGCTAGCAGGCCGGGTCCTCAGACAAAGCAGTCTGCCTTCAAGGGCACTCTGGTGCCCTAGGGATGGGTGCCCTCGTCAGTCCCAATTGACAGATGAGGCAAGAAAGGCCAAACTGGGACCCAACCCCGTGTGCTCAGCCATTTCATTCACTGTCCCGCCAGGTCATTTTTGGAACCAGCCGCGGGGTGGGGTGCTCCCATTCCAACTCCACAGACTCTCTGAGCTTTTAGTACAGGACACATGGGACCGGTTTAAAGTCTGTGAGGTATGGATTAACTACACTCAGACATGAACTGTGGAGTCAAATAGCACACAGGGTTGGGTACTAAAGTGAAGACAGATCCAGTGAAAATCGGGTATAATTTAAATTATTCTAGACATTTCCTTCAATTACTGGCACCGTGAAATGGAAAAGCCAGGAATTTACTGCTCTGGCCACCTTTGCCCTGGGGTAATGGAGGCCAAGGCTGAGTTTTATTTATTTATTTATTATTATTTTTTTTTTTTAAAGATTTTATTTATTTATTCATGAGAGACAGAGAGAGAGAGAGAGAGAGAGAGGCAGAGGGAGAAGCAGGCTCCCAAGGAGAAGGGAGCCTGATGCGGGACTCGATCCCAGGACTCTGGGATGATGACCTGAGCCGAAGGCAGACGCTTAACCATCTGAGCCACCCAGGCGCCCCAAGGCTAAGTTTTAAAAGGAATAAAAAGGGATTTCTCTTTCTTTCTCACACTCCGGCTCCCTCTTTTTTTTTTAGAGAAAGAAAGAAAGCGCACGTGCATGCCAGCAGGGGAGGGGCAGAGGGAGAGAATCTCAAGCAGTCTCCTCATCCAGTGCAGAGCCCAACACAGGGCTCAATCTCACGACCCTGAGACCATGACCTGAGCTGAAATCCCGAGTCGGCTGCTTAACCCACTGAGCCACCCAGGTGCCCCCTGCTCTCTTTCTGGCAAAGTGGGTAGAGTTAACTTGAACAGGTTAACTAGTTATTTGCTGGTAAGTTTCAGGGCATGGGACGTAGCTCCACTGCGCCCAGGTGACCCATGCTCACTGTGTGTCCCCTCGGCATGTGAAGCACTCCTGGTGAAGTCAGAGTGGACAGCTTTCCGGGGGGACGTCTTCAGCTCCGAATTGGCCCCGTTGACGTAGACAGAGAAGCCCTGCTCCAAGTGCTCCAGTCTCAGTTGCATGGGGTCCTTGGTTTTCAGATGCTTTAACACCCTGCAAGAGAAACAATCACTTGCTCCTTGTTATGTGAGCCTGGGCCGCCACCCAAGCCCACATGGGGAGAGAACTGCGCCTCTGACGGGCAAAGCGTCTCTAATCGGAGGCCGGGTGGCCGGTGCCCAGCTGTTCATCGACAAACAGCCTCTAAGAGGCCCATTACACACACAGAGAAGCAGCAAGGGGGAGACTGTTTCGGGCCCTGCAGGGGTGTTTCTGCTTTCGTTCTGAGGCTCAAACGCACATTAGCAACAACGCAGGCGCAAGTCATTCCTCTCTCCGCGGTGGCCGAAGACAGCAGGCGTGTGTGAGCGCAATCACCACACAGCCTGGGCCTCCTGGGATGACCCCAACTTCATGCATCTCCACCTCATGTGGATAACGGCACCTTCTCCAGGGCATAACAAAACATGGGTCTAAGGGTCTTAGGTTCTAAGCCTTTGCAAGAGAGTTCAGAGAACATCTACAAATCATAAAACATCCTTCGTCCGACCAGGCAGACTGACTTTTTGCTTCAGTAAATAAACGTGTTCTCAAAAGCTCACTCCTGATATCTCAAATGTCATCAGTTTATATTCTGATGCAATGAAAGCATATATCAAAGCAGGCTTTAATTCAAGATTAATGATATGATTATCACCTTTTGGCTAAAAGGGTCTTGCTGTGAACATGGCTGGACCTCTAGTTCAAGTTTTCTCGAAAACCCAACTTCACACCTCAGGCTCGATCCTTTCCCAACTCCTGATATTGTCAGTACCATAAACAGCATGCAGCATCCTCACCAGCCCCAAGAGAACCACTCCCATCGGACACCAAATCCCTGTGTCTCTACAACCACCTCTGTGCACCCCGCATCAACTAGCTTTATTTCCGCACAAGAAGAAATACAGACAACCAACCCGCGTGGCAACCAGGGTGCATCCCCTTTAAATAAGTTCCTGTCAACCTAGCAAAATGCAAATTTTAAAAAATAATAGAAACAGTAATCACATCAAGGGTGTGTATGAGGTGCCAGACTCTGTTCTACCTGCGGTACAGATACGGTAGTTGGTTCTTGTTATTCGCAGTAGTTTTATTTTATGAAGTCACCACAAACATGGAGTTAGTGAATACTGAAACTTTGTTCCTAGGGGAAAATACAGGATTTGGTTCCTGTGAGCCTCTCATAACATTTTCACCAAATGATCAATACAGAACCCTGCTGTGTGTGTGTTTCTTTTTAAAGGCACCTAATTTGATACATAGTTGAGACACTGACATGGAACTCACACACCAGCACTCTGTAACTCAGGCCTGAGGGAAGCTCATCTAACACATGTTTTTTCTCCCTTAAGAGACATCATAGCCTTCTTACATTTAGGAACACTAGAGAGCACTTCAGCACCATGCCTGGTGGCCAGTTTAAACAGCAAAATCACCAATAAAAAGTATAAAAATGTGGAAGACACGGCACTCAGTATACTTATGGGGTAAGAGCTAAAATAAGAAGGTGGAGTATTCCCTTGTTCTACCACAGCTGGGAACGTGTGTATTGGGCAACCAAAATTTTTTGCCACTCTGCACTTGTCTTTAAATGACCACAAAAGCACTGTAAATATTTAAAATTTACGAATAAATTTTCATGAGTAGGTGAATTCATATTTAGGGAACCCGTGAATAATAAGGATTGACTATATTAAGACATTAATCTTCCCCAACAACCCTATGGGGTAATTACTTTTATTATCCCCATGTAATAGATAAGGAGAGTGAGACACAGGGTAAGTAACTGGCCCAAGGCCACACAGCTGGTATGGTGGTAGGGCTAGGGTGCAAACTCAAGCAATCTGGCTCGAGAGTCTTCACCACAACAAAGACAATCTCTACAGCTAAGCGAGAGGACATTAAACCTGGCCAGCTTAGACATTGCTGGTAACTCACAGAACCTTTTCAGAAGTAATATGAAAATAGAGAAAATGCCATATGCTTGGTCTTCCCCTTAGTGAGCCCATTCTGGCAAATCACTCTTGACCAGGAACAACAGGTCAGTGTTCGGTCATAACAAAACCCTGAAAGCAACCCAAAAGTCCAACCCCAGGGAATGGAACCTGGGATCCCATGCAGCTGAGATCATTATGAAGAGTCTGTCCAAACGTGAGGAATTGCTTGTGATCGGGGGTGGGGGTGGGGGGTGCGGGAGCAGAATAACAAAGGGATGTGTGTGGTTAAGTGCAAAGTTGGAAAAAGGTGTGTTTGTGGACGCGGCATGGAAGGTGATACACGTGAAAATCCAATCATGTTGAGGAAGGAGGGTGGCATTTCGGGTGATTTCTTTGTTTGGTTTTTAAATGTTTCTTTAGCTGTTGCTACATCCATCTTTTCAACAATCATGGCAGGAACATTTATTATAGATTTCTTATCTCCTGCCGGCCTTGGAAGCCTGGGAGTTGATTGTTGGGCGGGCAACAGCATAAAACAGAAGGAAAACACAAGTTACCAAGAGACGCTTTCCAAACACAGCCATCCTTGTACTCTCTGGAGCCAACCGCCAAGGGCTGCAGTGGGCAGCAGCGGGCCCTGGGGAGAGAGCGCAGGGAGCCCGGGCCCTGGGAGGGGCCCAGAGAGTGGAAAGTCTGACCGCCCAGCCACAGGGTGCCTGCCTCTACCTCCCTCCGGAGGCCGCCCTGTCTCCTGACGCTGCCTGGGTGCTGACGGTGATGTCCCGCTTGCTACGTGGGATCTGGGGCTGGTACTCCGTGTGTGCTTCTCTTTAAGCAGAATGATTGATGACAATGTGGATTTATGAAACTGATAAATGAGGAGATAATTATCCAGACTGTGAAAGGGATCGCTGAAGGAACTCCCCGGCTGCAGATGAGCCGACAGTGATACGCACTACGCACGTTGGCATCAAAAAAAAGTGGTGTCTTTTTTTTTTTTTTTTTTAACTGATAGCCTGCTTTGCATAAAAAGCGGGCCCTCGGTGTAGGGGATTCAGAAAACTCAGACACGGTCCCTGCCCTGTGGAAGATGGAGCCCCTGCCCATCTGCTGCCCCATCATACCCCTAGTCTGGGTTTTGCTGGCTTCAGAGCAGGGGACTCATGCCTCACACTACGGGAGACTCTCCGTGTGTCTGTCTATTCTCCCTTCCTACCGCGGGCATCAGACCCCTGGATATGGGGTCTGTGCTGAGTGTGAGGAATGCTCTCCATACCTGTTTCTGGAACAAGTGGCTCTAAGGCACTTCAGGTCTAGCAGGGGAGAGAAGACATGGATGCGCATCCTAACGCAGCTCCCGTGGACCCATGCTCATCACTGGAGCCTTCCTGTCTGAGCCTGTAGCGACCTGTGGGGCCACCTGTACACAGCTCTTTGGACAGAGAGGAAGTGGGAATGTGACAGAGGGACATGACTGGGGGGTTGGGGCACGAGAGGGCGCAGCCAAGCGTGAGGGGTGGTGGCGGGTCACTCCTGGGCGTGGCCATGCCTGGGTTGATGGCTGAACCACCTCAGCCTGAGAGCGCTGTGGTTGCGATGACCAGGCTAGGTGGCCCCTCAGACCTCAGTCACCCCAGAGGCCAACTGAGGGCTTCTCCAGGGCTCAAGCATTCAAGGAATATCTGGATGTCAGCTCAGGGAGAAGGCGTGTTTAGCATTAATATGGTGATGGTGGTGATGAAGATGACACCTGGGTGTTGTCTCTCTTACTCCCTCACTGGTCCTACCATTGGCTTGTTTTACAGATGAACTTGCCCAAGGTCACAGAGCCCAGGAAGCGGCCAAGATTTAAATTCTAGTCCTCGAGGCTCTGGAGCCCATCTCCCAGCCACACCATTCTGCTGTTTCTTGTCTCCTCACCGCTTATCACGCCACAGGGCCTCTGAGCAAGGGGAGTCCAGATGAGGAGCAGTGAATTCCAGGTGAGGGCATCCTGGAGGTGGTGGCATTTGAGACCAGCCTTGAAGGATAGAAAGGTGAAGGGCAGTGGTGCAGACAGCCTGCTGTTCCTCCCAGAATGTCGGTGCTCACGGGCTCTGGGAATCGCCCTTTAAGGATGTCAGCATCCCCGATCGTATGGGTGGAGATTGCACAGTGTGAGGGATGAAGCTCCTCACAGGAGGCTCTCCCATTTCCTTAGGTTGTGTGACCTTGGGCAAGTCCCGACACACCCCAGGCCTGTTCCTCTTCTGTAAAATGAGATCAAGAGTGCCTTGACTTCTTTGGGGTGTCATGAGGATGGAATGGGGTACTGGGCTGAAGCTCCAACTCAGAGACTGGCCCATGCCAATGCCCCCCTGGGTGCTGGTTCTCCCCTTCCTTCTCTGCCTGAATTTCCTTTTGGGGCAGTGGGTTCACTTCTCTCATGGGTATTTTTTTCCTATACGTTTCCCTCAAACCACCTTTTCCAAAAAAGAAATAATACCACTGCTGGACTCCTGGATCCAGTCCAGCCTCCAGCATCTAGAGGGATGTATTATAGCTCCTCTCGGCTGTCAGCCCTCCAGTACTTGGCCCAGTCTGGTTGATCTGTTGTTGAGTGAATCTGTCGGGCGTGATTACATCTCTCATGAAGGTGAGTGACCAGAATCACTAAGGATCCTCCGGGGGGTTTGTGCAGGGGTGACTCGGGGGTGTCACATCCTCCTCTACCTCCCCTGGTCCTCTCCTGGAGCACACGATCATGTTCTGCTTCTTCGGGCATAGTTATAAATAGGTGGCCTTGTGCTCACCTGCTGCTGCCCAGGGAGTTCCTCAAGGGCAAGGGCAGACACCTGTTCGTTTTGCCTCGCCAGCAACTCTCCCCCATCTTCCAAACTGAGCCTCTCGGATGCCCTTTCAGAACCACTCCATTCCTTCTCTTCTCCATATGGTTTGGGTAACACCCACTCCACCACCCAGCTTAAGGAGGTGGCCAAGGAGTGGCCCGTCAGACCATGCCACCTCACCAGGCACGGGGGGCGATTGGCTCGGGGCTGGGGCCAGGGCCCACCTCAGAACCTTTGCCAGAACTATCAAGAAGGAAGTGCTCTCTCCTCTGCCTTGGCCCCCCGTGAAGGAAGTACTGGCCTCAGGTGACTCCAACATGGAGTCAGAGCTGAGTACCTGGATACAACTATGCCTAAAGCTGGATTTCTCACTTTCATGAGCCAATAAGTTTCCTTACTGTTTAAGGCCTATTTACCTTGGGCTTCTGTCGGTTCGACCCCAGAAGCACTAACTAACAAAGTCTGTGCCTTCCTCATCACGATGTTCTTCCCACCGGTGGCAGTGCTAAGCACTGAGAAGGCCCTCAGCAAAATCCTACTGAATGAGTAAAAGAATAACATCACGGGCATCTGTGGCAGCTATGTTCTGGGCAAGTCACTCCTGGGAACTGGCTCCAGTGACTGCACACACCCCCTTTCTCAGGTCACGGGGCAACCCGGATCAGCAGACTGGGTTTTCATTTCCCTCTGTGCACACTATACAGCCCAGAGGCTGGTTTTCTACCAGGTCATACAACTAGATCTCCAATAAACTGCGGTTTATTTCCACAAAACCCCTCGTCATGAAAGTGGCAACTCTGATGGGTTTCTCCCTGCCTGATTATTTATGACAATGTCATACCAAACAGCAATCAGAAAGTACAGCCCAGCTCCCCCACTTCCTGCCTGGATGACCTTGGACACATGGCTCACTGCTCTGGGTCTTCTTCATCTGGAAAACGGGTGCAAGGAGTGTAGCTACCCCTCATCAGGTAGTGGGAGGATATAATGAAATGATGGGAGTGAGGCGCCTGGCACACGGGAAGCACCCCAGAGAAGGTGCCTCTAAAGCAACACCCAGTGATAGCTTGGGGAGCCACCCACTTTTCATGTCTCTATCTGGAGGTGTTTCCAGCTCTACCTTCTGAGCTCCTGTCATCACGCCAGCCCCCTCTCGGTGACAGCGCATCCCCCAAATTTTATGGCAACTCGGCTTGGACATCTTTTTTAATTGCCTTGTGCTACAACCTTGTCTCTGGATATTCTCCTCTATGCTATCGGCTGGTACCCCTTTGATTGTGCACTTATTGATCTGCTGATTAATGAGAAGCAATTTGCTCCTAAGGAACTATGACAATGTCCTCCCAGACAAGTCACACGGATATGATTAAATAATCACTCAGGTGTTTGGTGGCACCATCTAGCCTGCCAGGAACGGAATAAAAACGCCCTGCTCCATGGCATTAATGATGATAAAAACCCCTTTGGGCTAATCAGCACGAGCCTCCTACTACCGCAGCTGGAGCCGCCCCTGGGCGGGGGAGACAAGCACCGGGTGGCTGGGCACGGAGGACACACTGCCTGGCGCTTCTAGCCGCTCCTACAGTTTACCTGTTCAAGAGTTCGCCACTAGGGGTCGCGCTGCCTCAATGGGGGCATCTGGCAACGTGGGCGGGCATTAGGGATCCTGGGCATCTTAGTAAAGGGGTCGGTGGGCAGGAATGCTGAACTCCTGTAACACCAAGGACTAAACCCATCCATGCAACATGCCAGTGGGGCCCCACCTGACAAGCACAGGGAGTCAGGCCAGTCAGATGAGGGCTGAATGCACACGCAGGATGACAACAACCCCGCCCCTCCCCGCCCCCGCCCCGGCTCTCTTGCCTGCAAGACCCCAAAATCATTCCCATTAACCCCAAGGCCCAGATTAGGGCCCCATCCTCCCCACTCCTGCAGGTCTGTTATAGGGGCCTGAAGCATTCTTCCCGTTGTTTTGTGTTTTAATCTGAGTGCATTACCAACATTTTAAAATTCCGGGGATTTCAAACCCAAATCCAGATTTCCAGCTTCTCCAGCAACCTTGGAGGATAGGGACCCCTGGGCCCAGGCTCCCACAAACAACAACTGGCCTGAGCTGACTGAGCAGCTGGGAAGTGAGAATCCCAGGTGTCCACCGTCTCCACCGAGCTGGCTTCACTCACTGCCCGGCCCCTCCTCGCATCTGAATTTGCAAACCCAGCTTAACACGCAGCCCGAGGCCTGGTGACAAATCACAATGAACTGAACGTGAACTTCCACGGGCCCCGGGACGCCTCCTTCCAGCCAGATCACACTGCTTTGCCCTCCGTCACCAAACACTGCATCTACCGTAGGGTTTTTCCGGAGCTAGCATACCAGAGTCAAAATGAGTACCAACTTAACGTTAAATGACATATTAACCAACTTTAAACACAGATGGGAAACGACTCCACCTTGATCTAATGAGGCATGATTATAGGCTCAGATTTCACGGGCCCATCAGAGCCTGGAAGATCACAGACAGGGCTATTCAGGTGACTAATGCACAGGACCTGCCACGTTAGAGGTTTTCCATGACAAAGCCACCTTCTCCCAGAATGGCAGCAGGGAGGCGAGAGGTGGTACTTACATGTGGAACGGTTTGCTACAGCTCAATCAAAGATGCAATTAAATCAGCGAGTAGAAAAACGGGAGCTGGGATTGCAGATAATATTCCGAGCCCCTGTGTGGAAGCTGCCTGCATCCCATTCCTATGTGAAACAGAGCCTGCATGCTGTTTAATAAATCGAAATAGGGTTTTTATTTGGCTAATATGAAGGGCTGCCGTTGAGCAGCTCATCTTACCGGTTCCTCTGCTGAAGCAATATTAAATACTCATCATGTTTCTCATCGAAGTCTGGCACCATGTCCTTAGTGTAACCCTGAAATGAAGAAACAGAGCAATATGATACAGGAATGTGGGGAATTATTTACGGAGGCAGGAGGCTGAGAGGCAGAAGCTGAGCTTGACAAAGGCATCGCTCAGGCGACCCAGAGCCCCAGAGATGGTCTGATGGCCCCGTGGGTCTTGAGCATACACAATCAACATCTACGGAAAGGACAAGGCTGGTTTCCTGGTCTCGACACTGTTTGTTCTGCCTATGTCCTATAAGATCAGGGGCTCGGGCCAAGATTTGAGCTTTAATGTTTTCTCCACACTCATTATTTAGTTACCTGAATGATCATAACCAGATGTAACCCAAATCAGTTGTTTAAGGAGGGATCTCATTTTTCTCTTGCCGTGGCAAGAGAAATGCATGCTTATTAGAACACAGTCATTACAAAAATATATGACCCAGACAGTGAGGGCTCCTTTAAGAGCAGACACCTGTGGGCTTAGGCCTCCTCTTCAGGCAACAGAACTCTGGATTTCCTCTAGAGAATTATTCAGCTCCCGTTTTTTCAGTTCACTGGCTTCCTGAGAGGCCCTTGAAAGTTCCTTTGTTGGCCTCTTGGGTTACATGACCTTGGCCTTGGCCTTGCCAATCAACACAGTGCCTCCCCCAGCCACAGTGATTCACTGATCTGTGGATGAGCCCTGGGCCAAGCCAGGCCCTTGAAAGTCAGCCCTAGGACTGTGATGATCCTCTTGGGGGAAGAGCTGCTCTCTTTCCACTGGGGGGCTAGGCTGATGAGATGCAGGCCTGGAACTGTCTGAGAATGAGGTCAATAACTGAGACAGCAGGTGCACTGAGAGATTGAGAGAGATCCTTAATGTCATGATTTGACACCTTGGATCCACTCATTTCTGAAGAAGTATCTGCACAATTAAGTTCTTGCTTTAGAAGTTTCTGCTGAGTCTGTCATTTGCAACCAAAAGAATTATGTCATATATACCATAATCTGATCATTAGAGATAACCCCTATTATAATTTTCTTTTCTTTTTTTTTTTAAGATTTTATTTATTTATTTGAGAGAGAGAATGAGATAGAGAGAGCATGAGAGGGGGGAGGGTCAGAGGGAGAAGCAGACTCCCTGTCGAGCAGGGAGCCCGATGCGGGACTCGATCCTGGGACTCCAGGATCATGACCTGAGCTGAAGGCAGTCGCTTAACCGACTGAGCCACCCAGGCGCCCCCCTATTATAATTTTCTACAGCTTTATGGAGGGATAATTAATGTCGACTAAATTACACATATTTAAAGTGACATATGTATATACCGGTGAAACCACCATTATAACTTGAAATATATTAGCCCAGATGTTTTCTTTATCATATACATACATATTTATAAATACACACACCAACACAGACATTCTTTTTTTTTTTTTTTTTTTTTTTTGAGAGGGGAGAGAAAGAGGGAGAAGAAGAGAGAATCTTAAGCAGGCTCCACCCCGAGCGTGGAGTCCAACATGGAGCTCAATCTCACGACCCTGAGATCATGACCTGAACCGAAATCAAGAGCTGGATGCTCAACCGACTGAGACATCCAGGCGCCCCCACAGACATTCTTTTAAATAAAGATAGGATCACAGTATAAACAATGCTTTGCAATTTTCTGTTTCCTTTTTTTTTTTTTTTAAAGATTTTATTTATTTGACAGAGAGAACATAAGCAGACGGAGAGAGAGGGAGAAGCAGGTTCCCTGCTGAGCAAGGAGCCTGATGTGGGACTCGATCCCGGGACCCTGGGATCATGACCTGGGCCGAAGTCAGCTGCTTAACCAACTGAGCCACCCAGGCATCCCTCAATTTTCTGTTTCTTAAATAACTTTTTTGCCAAGGGATGGATTAAAGAGACAATATAGGCTTGGTTCTGGTCACAAGTTATGTGGATTAAGTTTTAAATGGCAAGTAAGACATTTGCAATAGAAATGCAATTTGGGTGAAAATCCTAACTGCTACCATGGGGAGAAGAGAAAAGAAAATCCCCATCATTCTCTTCTTCTCAAAATCTGGCTTTCACACCATTATTCTACCACAATCCTAGCCACAGGTGACCCATAACCTCCTTAGCCAACTATAACAGCTCTTCCCGTGTTCATCCTTTTCGATTGCTCTGGGCTGACCCCCCATCCATCCCCAAATTCTCCTTCAGCTTCTGCAGTTGCTAATGGGTCTCTTTCTTCCTATGCCTTGTCTGGCTTCCTTTCCTCCTTGGCCTCAGTTGGGGATGGTCACTGTCTCTGTCCATTTCACCCCTCTGGGTCTCTCTCCCCATCTTTCCTTTCCAGTTACTAGGAAATGGGCCCTCTGGATGGAAACCCAAGGTCGTTCCTGGTCCAGTGCTGACAGCCCAATCCCCTTTCTTGTCCCCTTTCCTGTAGGACTCCCATTGTTGTTATCTGCTTGCTAGTCACCCCATTTCCCGCAACCACCACTCCCCCCGAATCCCCCTCTCTTTGGGCCCACTTGGGGACAGGATGAAGTACTCCCATCTTCTCTCCTGTCCTGGTGTCCCTGAAACCTTGGAGTTTTGCCAGGGTTTTCCTGCTGGCTCATCTGGCCCAACAATCAGGAAGTGGGGACTCCTAAGGAATGTAAGCAAACAAACTAGCAATAGCTGACCCTAATCGTTTACTTCCCTGGCTTCCTGAGCTGCCCAGAGGTGACTTTGTCCTCTCTGGGACTGAGCCCTGCCTCGCCCTGAATGGGAGAAAAGCGCATACAACCTCAGCCCTCAGAGAGCTGCTTGCAGGACACTGGGTGTGGGGAGGATTCTCAGTCCCTTCCAGAATAAAGAGTCCGATGTGGTGCATTTCCATATACATGATTCTCCTTTGATCTTCGCAAGAGCTCTTAAAGTGGTTATTATTACCCCATTTAAGATACAAAGAAACCCATCTCATGCATCTTCCGGGAATAGGCATCCTACTCCACGGCAATGTACGTAACCATTTTGAAATATCAGAATGACCACTGATATATTATGGTGTGGAATGGACATTCAGTGACATTTTTAGATGAAACACGAGGCGACAGAGAGATCTCAGCTCCTGAGGGCTGCCCCGGACTTGCACTTCAAACCCTCCCAGAATGCATTTATTGGCTCTGCCAGGAGGGGGGATGTCATCACAAAGAATTGAACAGCACAGGCACGCATCCAGCCAAACTTCTCCCCAACCCCGTGCTTTTCCAAGCTTCTCATATGTTAACTAACGTGCACACAGATCGCCTGGGACTGTGACAAAGTGCAGGTTCCGGCTCAGTAGGATTGGGGAGGGAGGGGCCCACATCTGCATTTCTTTATTTTTTTTTTAAGATTATTTATTTGAGAGACCGAGCATGAGCGGGGGGGAGGGGCAGAGGGAGAGGAGAAGCAGGCTCCCTGCTGAGCAGGACCCCACCCTGGGGATCATGACCTGAGCCTAAGGCAGGAGCTTAACTGACTTGAGCCACCTGGGCGCCCCCCACACCTGCATTTCTAACAAGCTCCCAAGCAATGCTCCTGGGCCACACTTGGAGTAGCAAGTCCTGAGTCTAGCCCACCTCTAATCAATCAGTCTCTGAAATTGAGCTGGGGAGAACATGAGTTTTGAGACCAGGCCTGGCTCCCAATAGCAACACTGGCATTAGTTTACTCCTCTGTTAAAATGGAAGTCATAACAGTATCTGTCTGGTTGGATTTTTCTTTCCCGCGTAGGGTTAAATGCAGATTGGAAGCCGTAGCAGTGGAAAGGACTTAGCACAGTACCCAGCACTTAGAAAGTTCTCAGTGACTATTAGGTACATTTATAGAGTTCCATTATTTAAAGAGCATTATCTTAGTTCCTCCCCACACATGCTCATTCCTACCCCACCACCTTAATCATTCTAATCCCTTTTCCAGAAAAATCCACCCCATCCTCTCCAGCCTCCACCCAAATCTTCTCCAGGGCCCAGCTGAGTTCCCAAAGTCTCCACGAAGCCTTCCCTTGCCATTTGCGCCCGACTCCCTTCAGCTCATTCTGAAACCCTGCAATTAGCATGAAATTATATACAATACAATGTGCAACAGTACATAATTAAGCGCTAAGTTGTTAGCATTTAACTATATATGTTGCTCACTAATTATCTGGGAATTTGGAGACTTGGGGGTGGACCCTGAACTCCACTACCTTTGCTGAGCCTCAGTTGTCCTCATCTATAAAAGGGGGGTAAGAAAAGGTGTACCTCACAGGGCAGCTCTAAGGCACAACTAGGAGAAAAGGAGAAGTGGCTTGGGGTGGTTTTCGTTCTTCTTACCGATTTTGCAGGTGGATTATAAATTCCCGGAGGGCACAACTATGGGGGGGGCAGGAGGAGGAGCCTCAGCCTCACCACCATTCAGCTGTAGAAAGGTGAGTGCTAAGGCTGGCTAAGCACCACCTCGGTTCACCCTCGCTCCAGCCCTGGTCAGACGCTGGACACGGGCCCTCCCCAGCACTGCCCACTTCACTTTGCTGAGGCTTTACGTGTCCAGCTAGCAGATGGAGGCATTTGCCTTGGAGGCACCCCGTGAAGGTGTGAGAAGCTTGTGAAGGGCCAACTTTATCTTCATTGTCTTGCAGCAAACATCTATCAAGTGCTTACCCTCGGACCCACTGTGTGTACGTGCCTACAAGCCGTACTCAAAACCACCTGTCAGGGGCCTGCTCCCCACGGTCCTCTCGTGCTTGGGATGAATGCTGTGCATCCAGTCAAGCAAACACCCACTAGCCCGGGGTCCCTAACATCGGGGATGGCCTGCAGGCGGTTCTAGGAACACCCATTCAATGGCATGCACGAGGGTATTCTCGGAAGAACATCTGTAATTTTCAACAGATTACCAAAGGCATTGGAGACCCCAAAAAGGAGACAAATGATGATAATGAAATGTATAAAATGGGATGCCAAGGATTTGAATGAGGGTCCTGGGAAGGCTCCCCAGGGCACGGCCAGGCCCCAATCTCTAAGGAAAACCACCGGATACCCCAAACCTGACCACTTCTCCCCACCTCCCCACCACCACCCTGGTTCAGGCCCCCTCACTAGCCTCCTGCTCCTGCCCTCACCCCTGCAGTCTCTTCTCCCTGCTGCAGCTCGGGGGTCCTGAGGAGAGCTATGTCCAGTCATGTCACTCCTCTGCTCTGGACTCGGCCATCAGGGCACTGGGCCTCTGATCCACCTACCACTGTACTCCTCCCCGCCCCGCCCACCCCCCCTCCTCCATCCCAGGACCCCTGACACTCAGCACGCTCCAGCCTCAGGGCCCTTGACTCACCAGTCCTGCATGCTGTGCTCTTCTCCCAGTAAACACCCAGATCGCTCATCTCCTTCAAGGCTTACCTTCTCAGGGGGCGTCCTCCCTGGCCACCCTACTTAAAATTGCAAGCTGTGCATCACACCCCCACTCCCACTCTCCACTAACATACTATCTCCTTTATCTCATTTCCTACACCTTTTATGTATTGATTCCACAGAGGCAGGGACTGGGTCTGTTTTGATTGCTTGTGTATTCCAAGCCCCTAGGACAATGCCTGGCATGCAGGACGCCCTCCCTAAATACCAGTTGAGTGAATGAATATGTAAGGACACATTTGAGCTGGGATGTTTAAAGCTGAAATATTTTCAGCATTTGGCCAGGGTACCACATGGATTGAGAGTGGAGAAGTGGTTTCCCAAGGGCCACATGAAAAGGGAAAGGCATTGGGCAAAGGTTTGGGGGCGGGGAGGGGGCTTGACAAAGCTTGAAATGTTCACGGACTGGCTAGAAGTTGGGTTTGACTGGAGGTGGGTGCAGAGGCTGCTCGAATTAGCTATGGCGAAGGGTCTAAGGAGTTTGGATGTGACACGGACGCAAAGTTGTCCCTGCTGCTATTGTCATCCTTATCATCCTTATCCCGGACGCTGGCCCCAGAGACAACACAGAACCTTATCAATGGCCAGACTATTCATTCTCTTTGGGGGAAAAATGGAGTTGGAAAGAAATGCCAAGAATCAGTTATGCTTAAAGGTGCTCGACAGAGTCTATATTTCAGGGATCACATACTCCTCTGAGGCCAGAATATTGGAATTCTCCTAAACAGGGCTGATTTAGTGAGTGCCCACGTGTGAGCTGCATTTCCAAGCAGCTCAGAGCTGCGGAGCTGGTTTCCAGGGCTTGTGAATGCTGGGGACTTAGCCTTTCCGGGGTCAGGTCCCAGCAGAGAAGAACAATAACTGGATGGTTTAATAATGAGGCTGTGGAAACACCATGTCTTGGGGCCTTGCAGAGTTCACAGAACAACCCCCGCCCCCGCCTCCCCCCAGGCTCATGTCCTACCTGAGGAACAATTTAGGAGAGGAGCAAACACTCCAGGTTACTGGGGCCCAGCTCTGCAGGCTGCCTTAGCTGCCATTGTTTATGCTCTCTGGGGGTGTTTATTGTAGGTGTGTGCAGTAATGCCATGTTCTGGGATCAGTATGCCCACTTTACAGGCTCTGAAAGCTGAGGCAAATGAGTAGAGCTCACGTACATTTGTTGTGTGTATCGGCTCAGCGTCTATCATTTCCTTCTGGTTACATCACCTCAATCTTCCCTTGGGAAACCACTTCTCCACTCTCAATCCATGTGGTACCCTGGCCAACCAGGGAGCTCCATCTCCCTGGCCATGTGATTGGCTCAGGGCTAGGCCAACAGACTCAGCTAAGGGATTGGCTGGATCTGTGGGAAAAATCCCCCAGGCCTCTTCCCCTGGAATTATTAGCTGATAGGAGCTGAGAGCTACAAGGGCCACCACGAAGAAAGAAGTCATCTCTATCAACTGATTAGGTTCACCATTATGAACATCCTTGTATGTTCCATGGAGAGATCTGTCCAAGAGTCACACCAACACAGAGAAAGCTGAATTGAGGACACCACATGGAAACCAGATCCTCTTGATCACGTTTAATCCCCCATATCCAGCCATGCCTGAAGCCAGCACTATATTGGACTTTTTAGTCACATACCTTTCTTACTTGGGCCAGTTTGAATTATGTGTGTGTGTGTGTGTGTGTGTGTGAGAGAGAGAGAGAGAGAGAGAGAGAGAGAGAGATTCACAACACCTGAGTGAGTTCTGGCTGGTGCAGCAGTAAAATAATACTCAGGAGTGTCTAAATCCAAAGTTTGTCCCATGACCTAGGGCTCAGAGAAGTTAGTAGAGGATTAAAATGACATTCCTTGGGACGCTGGGGCGGCTCAGTCGTTAAGCGTCTGCCTTCGGCTCAGGTCATGATCCCAGGGTCCCGGGATCGAGTCCCCCATCGGGCTCCCTGCTCAGTGGGGAGCCTGCTTCTCCCTCTCCCTCTGCTGCTCCCCCTGCTTGTGCTCGCTCTCTCTCTGATAAATAAATAAATAAAAATCTTTAAAAAAAAATAAAAATAAAAATAAAATGACATTCCTTAAGGAATGTTCTCAACGATGGCCCTAAACCCACCCACAATGAGAGACGATCCAAATGTATTTCGAAGTACAAAACTCCTATTCTCCCTTCAAAACCCACCCCCAGGGGCCAACTGCTCTGTTCTCCTAGTGATCCTGTTCTTTATGTCCCCGTGCTGTGTAATCCTTAATGCATATTAGTTGAATGAAAAAGGATTGTTCTGAGCTTCCTTTTTACTGTTCTTGCTAACATATCAGGTGTCCTCCCATCCTCAAAAGAGGAACAAAAAAACGTTCTGCATTCAGTATGTTACATCATGAAGGAAGCTAAAGCATCAGCTGATACTACCCCCCAGAGGCTGGAGTGAAAATAAGGCAAGGTACAGCAGCAAAGATTTGAGCTTCTCATGCCCTGGGTAGCCTGGGTTAACAAAATCGTATGCTCTGCACACATCAGATGGAGAATCAAAGGAAGAATTTGGCTTATTTCTCAAATACCTTAGACTTACACCGATTACTGCACTACCCTGCTACGTCCCATTATTTATCGCTACCAACACATACCTGGAGATTTTTATACTTAATGCCAGGGTTTGTAGAACATCGATGTAGAACTAGAATTAGGATTTCCCCCGGGACTTCAGGACACAGTAAGCTGTATCTCTATGAAAATGTTTTTCTTACATACCTCGTGGAAAAAAAAACCATTTTCAATACATATCTGCTAGAGAATAATTAACATTTCTTTGAATTTTCTTTTTATTTCTCAGAAAAGTTTTCTTGTAAGATTGCCATGTGTGTTATAAACTATCTTTCAGGCTGGCAAATATAGATTTTTCTCTTTTTAATCTTGAATGAGTTTACTTTAAAAAAGGAAACTTCATATTAATGCCATAAATGGAAAATCATTATCACTTGCCATAAATAGAAGGCAGACGTAAATACGGACCTACTGAAATAGCACACGCTTTACGAGCCACCTACCGCGCCACGGAAGTACGCGAACCGCACACTGGGAAACTCTACACAACCCTGCGAGGTGGACAGCACTGACCTCATTTTACAAATTCATTTGCTCGCTCGATATTTATCGAACGCCTATTCTGGAGACACACAGTGAGCACATCAAAGTCTCTGCTATTACATTCTAATGAGACGAGACAAGCAATTAAAAAAAAATAAGTAAACAGGCAGTATGTCAGATGGTGCTAAGTGCTGCAGAGAATGGAAGGCAGGGAAAGGCAGGGGGTGGGGGGGAGGAGAAGGGCAGGGGAATGGAGAGGGAGGTGCTATTTTAGCCACAGGGGGTCAGAGACGGCCTCTGGTAAGGTGACATTCAAGAGGAGGCTGAAGGAAGTGAAAGAGAAGGTGCGGGAATCTGGACAGAGGGGTTTTCCGGGTGGCAGGAGCAAGTGCAAGGCCCTGAGGTGGGAGCATGATGGCATGTTTGAGGAACAGAGTGAGCGAGGTGGGGGGAGTGGGAGGACTGGGGCGGGATGGGACAGAGGCTACGGTGAGGACTCCGACAGTACTCTGAGGCACCAGGAAGCTCTCGGAGGTTTTGAGCAGAGCTGACATCACGGTACCTAGGTTTTAAGTGAGTTGGGATGGGCTGCTCCCACCCTCCTTCCTGAGGAGAGCTCTGGAGGGGGCTTAGGCTGGCGGGGCCCCTGAAAGCAGGGTCTGAGGCATCAAGGGAAGAAAAGAGGCCTGCCTGCTTTCACACTCCCAGGCTTGTGCTAACCTGATTCAGGTGGCTGTTATACTGGTCAGAGCCTTCCAATCCCACGGGACTGGCCACTTGGCCTGATGGGAGGAGAGGGGCGGCCTAGCTGGAATTTTCTCTTCTCAGATCTCTGCCGCCACCACTTGATTTGCATCAAGAACTTTTCCTTCTAAGGGAATGAACCTCCCACAGAGCTCCTCCATCCCCTGATTGCCAGAAAGCATGCTCACCCCTCAGGCAGGGGCCACCCCCAGCCCCCTGAAGAGGAAGGGCACTCAGAGGCCCCTTCCTATTTATTCAACAAGTATTCCTTGAGCTTGCCCTGTGGGATGAGCACTGCCTAGAGACAGGCAGAGATGAATGGAATCTGGATCCACCACCCTCCCTGACCTCACTCCCCCCCCCCCCCCCCCCCCCCCCCCCCCCCCCGCCCAGCCTCATAGCCCTCTGACTGTTTCTCAGAGAAGCCAAGCCCCTGCTGGAAGGTTTCCTTCTTGCTTGTGGGCATGTGTGGCCCTTCCTGGGGGCCCCTCCCGACTCCTCAGGCCTTCTCCTCTCTGAAAATACCCCTTTGGGGAGTTTGTGGCTCCCCCCGCGGGGGCACCAGAACCAGGAGAACATTCCAACGCTCACTGCTGTCCCTCTCGGCCCCCAACCAGCGCCTGGCACACACAGGGAGCTCGCAGAGTATTGTGGAAAGGAAGGAACAAGAAAGAAAAGAAGGAAAGGAAGGCAGGAAGGCAGGATCCCTGTCCTCAAAGAATTTAATGGGGTAGCCCCTGAAAGACAAATGCTTGGTTGCCATGGGATCATTGCCACCAAGAGGAGCACGAGGGCCAGGGGCCAGTGGGGGGAGTGGCGGATGTCTGGCGTCACTCAGGGACTGGGTGGGCTCTACGGAGGAGAGAGTACAGCGCTGACCTGCAGGGGAGCTCACTAGGTGGCCGGGGCAGGGCATCCAGGCAGGAAACAGGGCGTGCAAAACTCAGTGCAAGGAGCCCCGGGAGCTTGTCTGCGGGGTGGGACGGAGAATGCTCAGAGCATGTTGGTCTGATCTCAGGGGATGGCGAGAAGGACCTGGCCTCTGACATTTCAGGTCTGCTTTAGGCTGGTGAAGGGCAAAGCCCACTGTGCCAGTGACAGGTGCTGGGGGCCGGGTGCACCCCATTCCCTCCCTGACCATGTGGGACCATGATCCTTTCCTTCCCTCTCTTTCCCCCCACGTCCCCCCTCCTTCCCTTCCTCAGGTTTACTACTTTCAGGCTTACTGAGCCCCTCGAGCCCATGCCAGAACCAGGTCCCTTGTCTTCTGGAGTTGACGGTCTAGGGAGGGGGGCTGATTTTAAACAAATGAGCCCACCACCCAGTATCACATTGTCTATTGTCCCAAGCACTCTGGAGGTGGATGTGGGACACCTTTACGGGGGACACATGACGATGGCAGGGAGGTCAGCCAAGGCTTCATGGACAGGCGACATAGAACCAAAAGGTGAAGGGCAAACAAGGTAATTTGGGGCAGAGAGGGGAGCGCGCCCCAAGCAAAGTAGGCATACACGTGAAGGCCATGTGGCAAGAAGGAGCAAAGGACGGGAGAGGCAAGGATGCTCCGCAGGGCTGGAGCCACCAAGGGAAGGGGAGTGGAGGACGGCGTGGGGCTGAGGGGCCGGGCCACCAACGCCACATGCCCACAGCAAGGAGTTCTGCCCCCAACCCCGACCACTGCGGAGCCACATTGGGTTACTGGGGCAGGGGGGGACATTGGAATCAGAGGTTGGAGGTGGCCAAGAGTGGGTGCTGGCAGCAGGTAAAAGGCTGCTCTGGGTATTCCGACAAGAGGTGTCAACAACATGGAGGAGGCAGGGAGAAGGTGTTTTCAAGGTGAAGGCGCAGGGCTGGGGGACATGGGGGAGGGGAGGCACTGAAGCCCTGCAGTGTCTGGCTGGTGTAATGGGGGGGACAGCGTTGCCATTCTTGCGACAGCTGGTGGGCAGCAGGGCCAACTTTGGTTTGGGGCATCCGTGTGGAGATGCTGAGGCACCCAAGAGGGGTGGTTCATGGGCTGGCAGCGGGGTGTCCAGGTTTGGAGTTCAAGACTTCATGGCACAGTGAAGATGCCCCTTCCTCCTTGCTCACCCCCATCCCAGGCGGGGTTACGCCCTCCCTCCACAGTATTCCTGCCACCTTCTCACGGACTGCTCTCTGTCGGGGAGTACCGAGCCAAGCCACTGTGGATGCCACAAAGATGACTCATTCTCACCCAGGCACTGGGACTGGTGACGGCTGGCAGCTCACAGCTGGGCCCTTCTCAGGAAGAAGCCAGGTGATGCTGGCTCTCAGATATGGGTTGATGCCAAGGGTACAAAGACCCAGGCACCTTGACTGAACTGGGAACGTCTCTGAAGCGTCACCCATCTCCAGAGTTCCCTTTGGGATTACCTGGGCTGCATTACCATTCAACTCCTCCCTCTGCCCAGTCCCACTTTCCTCCTCCCTCATAGGTGTCATTCCAGAGACCCCCCCCCCCCCACAACATATCTCCCTCCCAGAGTCTGCTTCCTGGGGGGACCAAGACAGTACATCTCTCCTCCTTGACCATGAGCTTCCAGGGCAGGGCTGAGTCCTATTACATCAAAGGACGTGGATAAATGCATTTTGGACAGCATGAACAATCAGGACTCAGCCAGAACTTCCTACATGGTCCTGAATGCAAACAAGACAGACCCAAGTCCCAAAAGTATGATGAATTCCTTGCACCATAGGACCCGATTTTTTTTTTAAAGATCTACTTATTTATTTGAGGGAAAGAGAGAGAAAGAGAGAGGGAGAGTGTGAGCAGGCAGAGAGGCAGAAGGAGAGGGAGAGCGAGAATCCTCAAGCAGACACCTCACTGAGCACAGAGCCCAATGCAGGGCTCAATCCCAGGACCCTGAGATCATGACCTGAGCCAAAATCAAGAGCCAGTGGCCCAACCGACTGAGCCACACAGGCGCCCCCACAGGACCCCATTTTTAATTCTGACGTATGGTTGCCATGGAGGGGTATGACACAGGCCCTTAATTCCCAGGTCTTCATTTGACTGCTGAACAGTCGGGAGGGGTGGCTGGGACTCGGCTGTGCAGCCAGATGCCTGGGTAGGAAGCCCATCCTGCTTGGGTGAGTGGCAAATGGCACTTGTGCCTGAGTTTCCCTGGCTGTCGAACTGGGGTGATGTTCTAGCAGCCTAGTGCCTAACAGCCAAAAAGCGAAAGCAACCTGGCTCATCCTTCCGTGGATGAATGGATAAACAGGGTGTGCTACCTCCGTACAAGGGAATGTCCTTAGGCCACAGAAAGGAACGCTGCGCTGACACATACTACAATGTGGATGGACTCTGAAAATACTATGTTCAGTGAGAGAAGCCGGACATTTACATGAAATGTCCAGAGCAGGCAAATCCACAGAGACAGAAAGCAGAGTAATGGACACCAGAGCCTGGGGTAAGGAGGAACAGGGAGTAACTGCTATGGGTACAGGTTTTTATCTGGGGTAATGTACACGTTCTGGGACTAGGTGGCGGTGATGATTGCACAGTGCTATGAATATGCTAAACACCACTCAATTGTACACTCGAACATGGTAAATTTTGTGCTATGGAAATTAGTTCTCCATAAAAAAACAAAGAAATGGGGATAATGAAAAGCATCCCCCTTATAAACATAAACCTCTCAGAATACGGCCTGGCATAGAATGGATGCTCGCTACGTGTTAGCAATGAGGACGATGCTGATTAGAAATACTGAGAAGTTTCTAACTCCAACGGCACATACTCTGAGTGCCTGGTGGACCCCGGACCCAGCTCCCTGAGCTACCCCTGAAGGCACCTTCTATCACAGCCAACACCCACCTGAAATGCACATGAAGATGACGTAACCTTTTTTAAGGATGGCACTCTCCTGTGCCCATGTGGGATGTGGCTGAGCTAAACTGCTTCTGGGGAGAGCAGCTGGGTGTAGGATTTGGTCTGCCTCCAGAGAGGGACTGCTATCACACCCTCAGAACAGGCGCTGGGCTGGTGACAATCACAACCCTGGTTGTGCGCCAACCCTTGGACGTGGCGTTGCGGCGGGGGGCGGGGTGCCGGCAAAGACCACTGGCAGGCTGGTGGTGGAATAAGAGGCCCAAGGATAGAGGGAGCCGGTCTGCTCTAATAAAAATAGCGTTTTTATAATGTCTTGACCGGTGTGTTTGTCAAAAGGGGATGACTTCAAGCTGGCGAGGAGGTCTAGGAATAGAAACTGGCTGGCAGGGAAGAAGCCCGGCTTGCCGGCTGCAGGAGAGAAGGCATTTCGTTTGTGCAGGAGGAAAGGAAGGGGCAAGGAGGGTCTCTTCCAGCCCCTACAGGAGTCTGTGTCCTGTCCCGGGGTGGGTTCTAAGAGTGGGACAGCAGCTCACAGGTTCCATGCTCTCTCAGCTTCCTCCTCACTCCTTACAACCCACAGCCCACCACTGAGCTTTGCTGCAAAACACAGATCTCTGTGGTTCCCCTCATCACAAACCTGCCAAGGCTGGCGAGTCAGGGGGCAGAGGCACTTGGAGGGGCCAGGTGGCAGGCCAAACAGAACCCTACATAGCTTCGATCTACTCAGACCCAGCCTTTTCACTCCTTGGAAGACTCTGGAAAGACACAGGTACCTAAGGATGAACATACAAAATGCTAACGCCCTCCCACTGGAAAATGGCTAAATAACCCATAACAAGTTAAAAAAAAAAAAAAAAAGACCTAGGTTTATTTGTAACACCAAGGATGGATCTCCAAGACATAGTTCAGGAAGGACAGTTACAAGTTACAAAAGCACATCGTGGAACAGCACATTCATTATGACACCATTTTGTTAAAATACATACACTCCCCAAATACGACATATATTTTACAGATACGCTTGGGTATATGGAGGCACAGAGAAAGGTCTGGAAGGATGCATGCATGCCAAGCTCCTGACAACAGTTACAACAGAGGGGTAGGCTGGCATTAGGGAGGGGATGGGAATTGGCAAAAGGGATTTTAGCCCTGTCTAGAAGCTTAAAAATAATTTTCTTAAGGAAGTTGTTTTCATGTATTATTTGCATAACTAATGACCTCCACCCATCCTACTTCCCTTCTCAAAAAGGAAAAAACAAGGGGTGCCTAGGTGGCTCAGTCAGTTAAGGCCTCTGGCTCTGGATTTTGGCTCAGGTCATGATCTCTGGGTCAAAAGATCCAGCCCTGCTGGTCAGCTCCATGCTGAGCGTGGAGCCTGCTTAAGATTCTTTCTCTCCCTCTACGCCTCCCCCCGCAAACCCCCCACCCCATGCTTGCTCTCTCTCTCTCTCAAAAAAAAAAAAAAAAAAAAAATCAATGGTTTCACTTTCTAGATAGATGAAGCTTGACATGGCTTTCCCTTTGAATTCTAGATTTTCATATCCAGTTGCCTGCTCGAGGTCTTGACAGGTTTTAAGCTGAATTCCTGGTCTTCCCTCTAAAAGCTGCTCCCACTCCTTCCCATTTCAGGAATTAACCAATCTTTGTTTTCTGGTTGCTCAGACAGAACCTTAAAAGCCCTTCTTGACTCCTCTCTTTCTCTCCCACCCATAGCCAATCCAACAACAAATCCACATGGCTCTCCCTTCACCATGCTCAGGATCCAGTACCTTCTCTGGACCTCCGCCGCCGCCGCCCCCAATCCCAGCCACCATCACCTCCATGGGGATTCTGCTGGAGCCCCCAGCGATCTCCTGCTTCTGCCCCTGCCCCAAAGTCTATTCGCTGCCACACACAGCCGGAGAGCACATGCTGTTAAAATCTGTTTGGTTCTAGCCCTTTCCTGCTCAAAATGCTCCTGTGGTTCCCTCCTCACTCAGATGAAAGCCCAAGTCCTAAACAGCCACAGGGCCTCCATGACCCAGCCTTTCCCCCTGTGTCCTTGCCTCCCACCCCCCTGCCCCCCCTAACACAGCCACATAGCCTCCATTCTTGGGACTCTTGTCCCAGCTCTCTCCCCCTCTTCCTTTAGTCTCTGCTCCCTTCTCAGGGAGGCCATCCTGAGGACCCCCACCCCCTTCCCTGCTCTATTTTTTTTTCTCTGACACTCTTCACATTTCACTTATTCATTTGCCCAGGGTCTGCCTCTAACCACAGGGACACGAGCTCCGCGAGGGTGTGGATTTGTGTGTTTCTTCACCGCAGAATCGACAAGACCCAGGACAGTGCCTGGGACACAGCAGATACTTGACACATATTGGCTAAGTCCATGTATGAATGAGCAAAGTTTTCTCTGTGGCATCCCCGTCACCCCCTTTGCTCCCAGTACGTATTCTTTGTTTCTATCACAACAAACTACTTGCTGGTCCCTCAAACTCCTGTATATGTGCATGTGTTTGTACCAGTTCTTTTTCGCCTGTTACCCCAATCCTCCTACCCATTCATTGTTCCAGCTTCAATGTCATTTCCTCCTTGAAACCCTGACCAACCCATGTTCCCCTCGCTATCCTGTTGGCTCAGTTACAGGCTTTCTCCTCTGGACTCCTGTACTTTCTCCTTGTTCCAGAGTTGATAAACTGCTAACCATTTATAGAATCGATTACTCTATGCTGGCCACATAGTGTTTACACACATTATCTCACTGAATCATTATAACAACCGATAAAGTAGGTATCTGTATAATCTCCACTTTACAGTTACGAAAACTGAGGCATAGAGAGTCACCAGTTAAAAAGTGAAACCCCTGGAATTTGAATCGAGCTTTATTGGACTCCAAAGTCTGTGGTTATACCCTTAAGTATCAGGTCCTTCCACAAAGCTGTGAGTTCTGTAATGGCATCTGCTGAGTCCCTAAAAAAGGCAAACCAGCCAGCCAAAGATCTCAGAGCCCAGGGCTGGAGCTGGACCATGGTGATGACGCAAGGTGGTCCTTGAGCTCTGTGGCCTGAGACCCTGGCCAGCCCTTACCGACCTCATCATTGAAGCTGACCTGGGACAATGTGGCCCAGTGTATGGAGCATGTCGTATTGACATGAGCTTGAGCATCAGACAAAACCATGATCAAGTGCTGGTCCCTCTACTTACAGGCTGTGTCACTTTGGGTCTCTCTTTCATTTGTAAAATGTGCAGGGGGACTCTGGACATCGGCTTGTCCCATGGCCACAGGTTACAGCACTGAGACTTACACAGGCCATGTCCAGACAGTACGACCCTGCCACTCACTGCACATGCCTGGACCAGGAGCAGGCCCCTGACCCAGGCAGTGCTGCTAATCTTGGGGAACTGGGACTGACAGGCTCAGGGAAGATCTGGCAGCTCTCTTAAAAGGAGCAAAGTGAACTCCGGTGTTGCTTGTGGGACTACTTTTTGCAAGGCGAACTGAGAAAGAGAGAAAACTCATTTGTTCCAAGTGAGAATGACAGATGCTGACAGACATAAAGATAAGAGCCACTGAGAGAGGGTTTTCTGGGACCCTAGAAGGTCGCAGGCTCTGGTTCATCATTCTTGACGCCCAGATGCATCCCTGCCCTTGGCTTCTGTGAGGTGCCCACACAGCAGAGTCTTTTTTTTTTAAAGATTTTATCCATTTATTTGACAGAGAGACACAGTGAGAGAGGGAACACAAGCAGGGGGAGCGGGAGAGGGAGAAGCAGGCTTCCTACTGAGCAGGGAGCCCAATGCGGGGCCCGATCCCAGGACCCTGGGATCATGACCTGAGCCGAAGGCAGACGCTTAACAACTGAGCCACCCAGGTGTCCCCCCCCCCTTATTTTTTTTAAGATTTATTTATTTCCCAGAGAGAGAGAGCGAGTGTTGGGGGTGGGGGGTGGAGATAGAGGAAGAGGGAAAGAAAGAATCCTCAAGCAGACTCCCCACTGAGCACAGAGTCCGACTCGGGGCTCGATCCTAGGACACTGAGATCGTGACCTGGACAGAAATCAAGGGTCGGCCACCCAACTGACTGAGCCACCCAGGCGCCCCCACACTGCAGAGTCTTTTTTTTTTTTTTTTTTTAAGATTTTATTTATTTATTTGAGAGGGAAAGAAAGAGAGAGTGCAAGCGAGAGCACAAGAGCAGGGGGAGGGAAAAGCAGGCTTCCCGCTGAGCAGGGAGCCCCATGTGGGGCTCAATCCCAAGATGCTGGGATCATGACCTGAACCAAAGGCAGACACTTATCCAACTGAGCCACCCAGGCGTCCCTACACTGCAGGGTCTTTTAATGAAGTAATATAGTCCTTCTTCTGTTAAAGCTAGATTGAAGGGTTTGTTTTTTGTTTTTAAATGGAGTCCTAGGTAATGTAAATACTTACCCTGCAGACTTGTTATAAGAAACAAAAGTAAGGGCGCCTGGGTGGCTCAGTTGGTTAAGCGACTGCCTTCGGCTCAGGTCATGATCCTCGAGTCCTGGGATCGAGTCCCGCATCGGGCTCCCAGCTCGGCGGGGAGCCTGCTTCTCCCTCGGACCCTATCCCCTCTCATGCTGTTTCTCTCTCTCTCTCTCAAATAAATAAATAAATAAAATCTTTAAAAAAAAAAAAAAGAAACAAAAGTAATATATGAAAAGCGCTTACCTCAGTGCCTGGCCTGTGGCAAACAAGACCGGGTACGTGGTTGCTAATATTATTATTATAATCAAGCCACAAGGACATACGATTACAGGAACTGGACAAATTAATCAACTTTGCGCAGTCATCTAAATTACTCTTCCCCTGAAGGGTGGCATGCCATGGGGTTTTGTCCTTGGTCCTGTCCCAAGCTATCATTTTATCAATGGCTAGATCTGGCCGTGGAAGGCTGCTTATGCAGTCTGCAGATGACATTCAGATGGGAGGAACACGGAATAAGCTGGATGACAGAATCTGCATTCAGATCAATTTCTACAGGCTAGAGATCGAGAACAGCTTGACAGAGTGCATCACGGCCAAGGTAAAGTCCTGTACAAGGAGAGGAACGGGGAGAGAAGTCTGGCTGGAGGCAAGTTCATGAGACAAAGACGGAGCTTCTCGCTAATGTGCTCGGTATGAGCTAACAGTGTGGTGTGGTTGCCAGAAACTACCACCCCCACAGCACACGCTACGTGTTAGAAATTCAGCAGAGGGCACCTGGGTGGCTCAGTTGGTTAAGCGACGGCCTTCGGCTCAGGTCATGATCCTGGAGTCCTGGGATCGAGTCCCGCATCGGGCTCCCTGCTCAGCGGGGAGTCTGCTTCTCCCTCTGACCCTCCCCCCTCTCATGCTCTCTCTATCTCATTCTCTCTCTCAAATAAATAAAATCTTAAAAAAAAAAAAAAAAGAACTCCAGGGGCGCCTGGGTGGCTCAGTTGGTTAAGCGACTGCCTTCGGCTCAGGTCATGATCCTGGAGTCCCGGGATCAAGTCCCACATCGGGCTCCCTGCTCAGCGGGGAGCCTGCTTCTCCCTCTGACCCTCCCCCCTCTCATGTGCTCTCTCATTCTCTCTCTCTCAAATAAATAAATAAAATCTTTAGGAAAAAAAAAAAAAAGAAATTCATCAGAATAAGAGGAAGGGAAACAACATGTTTGGGCACCTACTGTGTGCCAGGCCCCACATTAAACTCTTGATGTACTGTTTTAGTTTAGTCTCATGAACCTGGGAGGTGGGTATTATGATCATTATTCCCATTCGACAGGTGGGGAGGCGGAGGCTTAGAGAAGTGAATGGACTTGACCAATGGAGTAGAGAGCAGAGTTAGTATCTGAACCCAGTTCTTATTAGGAAGTGCACGCCATCTCTATATTCTACATGGATCAGTTCATAGTTGGAATGTTCGGTTTGGTTCCAACATAGTGTATTTTTAGAGAAAGATGAACTTGTTCAGATGAAGGTGACCAGGAAGGTGAAAGCTGTAACAAGGAGTCACCTTGAGGTTGAATCGAGTTGGGAAGACCGAGGGCAAGTACACACATCAGCCTCTCCTGCCCAAGCCCACAGAAATGCCCCCATTTAAAGACCATAAGAGCATGGGAAAATAAGGAGAGGTCCTTCTGGCAGATTAAAAATGTCGAGATATTCCTAAGAAAGGGATGGCAGACAGAACTGGATTAATGAAAAGAAACATGGGCCAAATCCGAAGCTAGGAAAGCCTGGTATAAAAGGGGAAGGGAGTCGTGAGCTGTTCCAAACCAGGAGGCGACATGTTCTCCAGGGAGAGGAGAGGGACTGAAGTCGGAGTTCAAGGACAGGGATTGCAAACTCCTGTGGGGGCACTAACAGGTAGCTCTTTGGTCCACCTAGCTTGGAGGATCTGTGACTGTGGGTCTCTGGGATAGAAAAGCAGGACATATCCAGGAGGAAAAGGAAGATCCTGTGCTCAGAAGACAAACTATTAGCACCTCACTTCTTGTAGCAAGTTCCGCACCTCTGACTTGATCACTGGCAGCTAAAAAGAAATGCATCCAGGGGCACCTGGGTGGCTCAGCCAGTTGAGCGTCTGACTCTTGATTTTGGCTCAGGTCATGATCTTAGGATTGTGAGATCGAAGCCCTGCATCAGGCTCTGCGCTTAGCGTGGAGTCTGCTTGAGATTCTCTCTCTCCCTCTGTCCCTCCCCCACAACTCGCTCACTCTCTCTCAAAAAAAAAAAGAACTGCATCCACAGAGAAGAAAACGGGAGCTCACAGAACACAGAAGAAGCACATATTCACAAATCACCAAACGTTCCAGGAAAACTCACGCCATCAAAGAGAGGGGCCAACTCAATTAACAGAAGAACCGACAACCAAAGCCTAGGGATAATGATGCAAATAGAGACATTTTAAGTATATTTAATATTCTTAGAGGGATAAAGGGGGACACTGTCTCCATCAGACAAGAATAACCTAGAATGGAGAAGAATTAATTAGAAATCATGAGTGAAAGATTTAATCATCAAAATAAAGATCAAAAGACAGTGAAGAGCAACCTAGATACAGATACAGAGAAAATCACTCAGCTGGAAGATCAGGGAGAGGCATTTACCCAAAACGCAGGATTAAGGACAAAGAATACTGGCAAAAATATAAAAGGCTGTTAATACCCACTATTGGTAAGGTTGCAGGCATTCTCAAATATTTTTGGTAGGAATGTGAATTAGGTTTTTCTTATGAGGGTATTTCCAGATTTCTTGCTACTGGAGCCAAACAAATCTCTGCTGTTAAGCCAAGGGTTAGCCAATTACAGCCTATAGGCGAATCTGGCCTGTCACCTATCATTGTAAATAAAGTTTTATCAGACACAGCCACACCCCTTCATTTGCATATTGAATATGGCTTCCTTTGGGTTACAATGACAGAGCTGAGTAGTTGTGCCAGGGACAGTGTAGCTTATGAGGCCCAAAACACGTATTATCTGACCTTTTACAGAAAAAGCTTCCTGACCCCTAATTCAAGCCCTTATTAGTTGGGTTTTCTGTTACGTGCAGCCAAATACCTCCCAATGGAAACAATGAATAGAATTGTACAAATAGAATGAGGTCTAGAAAGATGAACATTCCACTGAGAGCTGGTTATTTCCAGGGAGAAGAATGAGATTGGGGTAAATTTCAAGGGGAATTTTTATTCAATGCCTAAAGTTGTAATTTTTTAAGTGACAACAATGAACTCAAATTATTTTGCAATTTAATTTTTGTAATAAAAGAACAACTGAATGTCTATACCACAGCAATAAAGAATAAACTACTGATAACTTAAAGACAGATGAATCTCACAAATATGTGGGGTTTTTTTAAGATTTATTTTAGAGAGAGAGAGAGAGAGCAGGGGGAGGAACAGATAGAGAGAGAATATTAAGCAGACTCTGTACTGAGCACAGAGCCCAACGTGGGGCTCAATCTCAAGACCCTGAGATCATGACATGAGCCAAAACCAGGAGTAGGACATTTAACCCACTGCGCCACCCGGGCACCCCTCTCACAAATATGTTTAAAAGAAAACTGGGGCACCTGGGTGGCTCAGTTGCTTAAGCATCGGCATTTGGCGCAGGTCATGATCCCAGAGTCCTGGGATCGAGTCCCACACTGGGTTCCCTGCTCAGCAGGGAGTCTGCTTCTCCCTCTCCCTATGCCCCCACCCGCCTCCCCACTCGTGCGTGCTCTCTCTCTCTCAAATAAATAAACAAAATCTTAAAAAAAAAAAAGAAAACCAAAAAGACATAAGTGTTTACTCTGTGATTCCATTTATATGAAGTTAAATACAGGCAAAACTTACTTAAAATCATGACCTGAGCCACAATCAAGAATCGGCTGCTTAACTGACGGAGCCACCCAGGCGCCCTGGAAGGTAGGCATTTCTAATTGTCCCATAGCATGATCCTAATCCTGACATATGGGTAGTTGTGCACAAAAAAAGCCAGAAGGAAACATGAAAGCAAGTGAGCATCATGATCTAGGTGGTAGGATAATGACAGATTGGTGTACCTTTCCGTATTTTCTAATTTCTCAACAGTCAGCATCCATTAGTTCTGGAATCAGAAAGAGATGAAAAATGTCTAATGTGGGCCCCAGCCAGGTGGATGCCTGCAGGTGTGGATGGACCAGCCCCACCTCCGGCGCTCTCCATGCTGGTGGCACAGCTGGACAGGACGCCCCAGGGGGGACACACACCTGAACAGCACGTGCAGCTATGGTTCCAACTACTTCACATGCACTGTTCTCTACTTCTCTCGACAACCCCATGCGGAGGTACACCACTTCCACTGCCATTCTGCAGATGGGGAAACCGAGGCATAGAAATATATAATGGAAGCATATAACTTGCCAAAGGCCACACAGCTAGAGCCAGGATGCAAGCGCCGACAGTCTGGGCTAGACCCCTGCCCTGTCCTTGACCACCCTAGCCATTCCATCTCTCTTGCGCCAACCATCTTCCAGGGTATCAACAAAGTATGAGCAACCCAAAGAATATCTTTTTGAAAGCACTTAGGTTTCTATATCAGAAAAAGAAACAGAAAGGAAGTGGAGGACTTCAATGAATGTCCTTATATTTGCTTCACAATTTTGTGCTGAATCATATAGTGGGGGCAGGGAGGGGCACATACTCTCTTCATCGGCCTCGGGTTGGAATCCAGCGGTCATTAACTGCACTTGGAGACGCAGGGAGTGAGTATCAGACCATCTCGGCTTGGCATGATCTGGCTGTCATTGCCCCTGCCTCCCTATTCACCTGCCCAGTCCTGTGGGCCCAGGAGGATGGATGTGGTCCTCCGGGGTAATTCTGAACCGGCAGTAGGGTCCATGGGGAGAAGAGGGAAAGTGGCCTCTAGGAGAGCCAGTCGGCGACCTGAGTGGGGCTGGGCTTCATGTGTTCATCTCTCTCTACCTCACTGAGTCCTCAGACTGGGGAGGAAGGACCGAAGATGCCCATTTTATAGATCAAGAAACTGATCCTGGCTCTTGGGGCTTTGCTTCCAAGATGGCCAGGGAAAGGCCGCACCACGCGCAGCCTATTTGCTATGCCAACAGCACCCAGTGCGTGCCCCTGGACAAGGACATTAAGAAATCTGTCATTTGCAACACAGCAGAGGCCACAGCCATCAGGGACACTTCCAAAGTGAGTGTTTTGGGCGCCTACGTGCTTCCCACTTCCCACAGTGTGCACAACGTGGAGTATCGGCACGGTCCCGTGCTCGCTGTGGGGACTGGGCAGCTTGCCTCCTTGCTGGGAGCCCGGGGCCCTCACTTGCAAGATGAGGATAATGTTGCTCACCTCACGGGGTCCCGTGAGGATTTGACAACTGCACTATTGTCAGCCTCACCGTCCCCACTGCAAGGTGGCCGTGTGCTGGACGGCTGTTGCCCTCTGCCTGCTCACTGTCTACCCTGCCCCCCCTTCTTCTGGGAACAGGATCCTGATTCTCCTTTGGGCAAATACCCCTTCCTCAGCATGTGCTTCACATGGGGTCCACCCCCTCCCCAGCCCTGTCCCCGGGGTGCCATAAAACCCTGGGCTGGCCCTAGGTCTCAAACTGCTCTTTGGCTGCAGTTGCTGAGAGAATTATAATAATGACAGGGAGGAAAGGACAGGAAGAAGCACCTGTCCCTTTCTCAGGGCTTACCACATGCCGGGCACTGCTCAGAGCATCCCTGATGATGTGATGAGGTGGGCGCCGCTAGCATCCCCATTCTACATATGAAGAAACTGAGGCCCACGGGCAGATACACACTTGGTAAGTGAAGAGCTTGGATTCAACCCCAGGGATTCTGGCTCCAGCACCTGTGCCTCCCCCCGATGTGTCCTCCCGCCTCTATGCAGCGAGCCAGGGGCGGCTGGCGGCCAGCTTGCTCTGAGATGGAACAGCCTGCTGGGGGAGCGGGGATTGTCATGGACGAGTCTAGAGGGACGGAGGGAGAGCGCCTGCATCCAGCCACGCCTGGTGTGGTCCACCCCTGAACTTTTCAGCTAGGGGAGGCAACTCATTCCCTTTCTGGCTGAAGCTGGTTTGGGGAGGGCTCCCGTCGCCTGAACAGAATCTGAGAGACAGCCTGTGAACCCTAAGGAAGCAGACATCACACAACCAAAGGCTCTTATCAGACCTGGGGGACACAGAGGAAATGGAGGCCCAGCGAGGGGACAGTAAGTGTGCCCACGGTCAGCCGTTGTGGCTGGAGCCCATGTGGCCTGGCACTGTCATGGCCTCTGTCCTGTTCTTCCAGAAGTGTCCACAGACTGAAGGGAGAGTTCGCGCGCTTCATGGGCCCTTTCCCCCCAGCAGACAGGCCTTTCAAAAGGCATTCGCAGGAAGCTCCTTCTCTTAACACAGTATCATTCTCGTTTCTAACCACATTCTGTATTCTACAAAGTGAATTTGGGGGTGGGGAGCTAGAGGGAGACACTTTCAAGGCAATTTCATGCCTCAGATCTGGAAATAGAGAAAACTTTGATGAAGCTCTGGTGAAGGGCACATTGTTTATCCAAAACAGACCTGGGAAAGGGAAGCTGTCAACATTATCTCTTTCTGGTCACAAATTGCGGCTCTTTGATGGGTTTTTCCTAGAGTTTAATCTTGTGCTGGAAGCTAAGCTGATACCAGGAAGATTTCTGACGCGTCAATCTCCTTCCTGGCATTTTATCAGAAATTGATTCTCTTTGCTTTCCGAGGCTCGCGTCTTGGCCCTGCTGTCAAACGTAGGTTATGGACACCATGTCTGTAGACACGTCTCCTGGGCTCCCGGCCTGACTGCGGGGGTCTCAGAGTAGGCTGGCCATCTGGTGCAATGAGTTTCCATCGCCCCAAGGGGGTGAGGAACACCAGCCCAATTGTGGCCTGTTTTTCCATGGCAGGGCCTCTCATCCACCTCTGACTCTGAAGGGATTAGCCTTCTAAACAGGTGACTTTGCCCCTGCCAGTCCTAAATTATAGCACACAACATTTACCGAGCTCCTAATAGGTGCCAGGCACCCTTGCAAGCACTTTATACATATGAAATCACTGAATTCTTCCCACGACCGTCTGAGGCAGGCTCTCTACGATCCCTACTCTTTAGAAGAAGAGGTCGAGTTGCAGGCAGGATAGGCAACTGGCGTGAGGGATGGGGGGTAGGCTAGGAATCCAGGCTGTTTGCTTCCGGCGTTCCCAGGCTCCACTACTTTGCTAAGTGGCTCAAACCCCGCCACATGACTTGCTTGCCCTGGAGCGATCAGAGGTTGTCAGTGTCACGAGGGCCCCCCCCCTTCCCCCCCCCCCCCGCTCCAAATTCTCGGAGCTGCAGAGACCAAGACCTCAAGGGGCCGAAAGACTGACAATCATAACTTCGCAACTGGGAATGCACTTGGCAATTGGATGGAAAATGGATTTAGTCCTTCTCTGCCCAGAAACATGAACTAAAAAGCTTTCATTACGGGAAAAGTGGATTTAGAATGTCAGCTGTCATATCAGACAGGCTCTTGTAATATAGAACTATCAGCCTGCATTGTCTCCCCACCCCTTCTTTCTTCTTTTTTTTTGGTTATTTTTTAAATTTTTATTTCTTTACTTAAAAAAATTTTTTTTTTTTAATTTTTAAACAAAGGGATTGAGATCTGTAAATATGGAAGGGCCAGCACCCCATTCCCCAGTAGGCTGAAGGGGCAAGAAGGCTGGGATCTGAAATGAGGAAGGCAAAGGGTCTGTTCACTGCATGACAGTAGGGTCTGAAACTTACAGGTCACCAGTCCCACTGGTGCTCCTGCAACCAGCCAAGCAAGGTGCTCTGAGCCAAGGGCCCGGGGAAAGACGGCTTTTAGAAATCGAGGTGCTAGACGTGCCTCCAAATCCTTCTCAGGACAGCTGCCCTGCTCCTTACTCCCTTTCTAGTGGACTAGAGAGCATACAGGGGCGGCCACTGAATGGTCCTGGTGTGGGCAGCCACACTCCAATGTGGCCAGCATGCTACAAGGTGGCCTGGAACAAAAGCTCTGCCTCTCTCATGCTGTTGGGAGACAAAATGGAAATGTCCGTTTTTAAAAAAGCTCATACCCTTTGTGCCAGTCATCCCACTTTGGAATTTAACCTTTGGCTACTCCGTGCGTGCACACAAAGACGTCTGCTCTAGGGTATTCTTTAAAGTGTGCTTATGGTAGCAAATTCTCTTAACAGCCTAGAGAGTTGTCAACCACGAATGGTAACATATCTATGGGTGGGTCCACCCTCCCTTACATGCATTTATTTGCTATCAAAACCTGATCTGAACTGACATGAAACTTACAGCCTTTGTCTATCCTACTTAGTATGAATATTCATACTTCCCTGCAGGTATGTTAATGTGTTTGATTATAGGGTGTTGTCCCAGGCCATAGTGGGACGGGATTACTTTCTAAATTCTAAAACAGTGAAACACATTTGGCCCCAAAAGTTTTCAAAGAAAGGACCATGTTTCTGTGCATTCACAGTAGAGCACTATGCAGCCATAAAGAGGAATGGATGAGATCTGTGCACATGTTCTGCTATGGAATGCTCTCCAAGACATGTTATTAAGTGAAAAAAAAAAAAAATCCAAGAAAAAAGCATCATGTGTCACTGTGCTATCACGGGGACAGAGAAGGACAGATAAGCTCTGCACAGTTGCATGTCTATGGAAGATTTCTTGAAGGACACACAAGCCATTGCTTACTGTGGTTGCTTCTTGGGAGGGCATCTGGGGCGCTGATATCAAGAGCACTGTGTCCCCTAAATACCCTTGGTATCGACTACCAGGTCAATCAGACTCTCTTTCTGCGTCTGAACTGGGAGAAGGAAAGGGAGGGAAGAGCAGGACAATGACAAGGTGCATAGACCAGAAAGGAGTGGTGGCATGTCCTCGGCAAGGGGCCTGCCACAATGTGGTTGCTGACACCTGTCTGCTACTGAGAAGGTGTGTGTGGAGGGCAAAGATGGCAGAGTGAAGGGCCCCCAAACACCAGACATGGTACAGAGAGGGTCATCCGGCTTCCCCCATCTCTGGAGGTAGCTGGAATCTTGGACTCCCTCCTTCGCTGTGTTCTCCTGAAATCCGGTTCCTCCTGGGCGTGGCAAAGATGGAAGGAGTCTCCTGTCTTTGCACTGAAAGGCTTTGCTTAATAGCAGGAAGTGCTCATGTGCACGCGCGTGTGCACGTGCGCTTGGGGACGCGTGCTTGTACGTGCATGCAAAGGGAAAGCTTAACGTTTTCTAGATGGTTCAGTTAAATGACTTTTGCAGTCCTTTACAAAGTGAGCTCAGCAGATGAGCGTGCTGTTAAGAGCATTTTTCAGAATCTCTGATCAGCTGCAGAAGAAGGCAGTCTATTATCACAGGAGCCTCTCAGACTGGTTCAGAGTAGGGGTGCTGGATCTAGCCTGCCTGGGGCCCACCTGCCTGGGGGCACACAGCCAGGAGACTGGAAGGATGGAATCAGCCCAAAGTCCAGCTGGAGTAAGGGAGACCCCTTCAGTAAGAAGTACAACTGTGCGCCTTCTCTGTCCAAGGACATGAACACCTCTCTGTTAAATATTAGACATGCTAAGAAATGATTAAAATAATGTAACAACTAACATTTATGGAATGCTTACTACGGGTCTGGCACTGTGCAGAGTCACTTTAACACATTATTGCCTAGTAAACAAAAATCTCAAAAGGCGGCGAGAGGGGTCAAAAGAATCGTCCAAGGTCATATGGCCGGGATCTGAGGCAGAAGGAGTACACTGTGGGTACTAATTCAGTGTCTTGGGGCCCCACAGTGCCATGGGTGATAGGATGGACGCTGGCGGGCTGATGAATAAAGATTTTTTTCCACCTTTGTGGTTTTCTTCTTTACTTTTTAAACACTGTGTGATAAATTTACTTCCTAATGATTTTTGAGTAAACTACAATGACCACAATTTCAAAATCATTAATAATTCATGACCAAGGGCCATAAACACTATATAATCTCCACAGGCAGAAACAATGAATACTTGTTAGAGACAAGGCCGAGAATATTTTTACCAGCTAAGCAGAAAGTATCTACCGTCTTCAAGCTAACCAAGAAACACATGTTTCAGAAAGGACTGTAGCCCTTCCAAAGCCTCGGTTCAGGCTGCCTCTTGCAGGGAGCCTGCTCTCCCTCCTGCGGCACCTGCTGGGGGTTCATCTGTGTCTGTGGGAGGCTTGAGAACAGGGGTGCCCCGGGGCCATGCAGGCATGCAGTGCTCAGGGAAGGACCTGAGCTGAGAGCCAGGGGTTACTTAATACGGACCAGGCACTGGCTCTCACCTGTGGCTGAGGGGGGCGGGGGGGGCAGGGGGGAGGTTATAAAATTTGGAAGCCTGGGTCCTACCCCCAGAGATTCTGATATAACTGGTTTGGAAAAAGGCCTAAACTCTGGGGTATTTAAAAAGCTCTGGGGTGATTCTAATGTGCAGCAATGTTTGTGACCACTGACACAAAGCCCTCGGCAAGGGGCCTGCCACAATGTGGTTGCTGACACCTGTCTGCTACCGAGCAGGTGTGTGTGGAGGGCAAAGATGGCAGAGTGGAGGGCCCCCAAACACCAGCCATTGCCCAGTGTTGCCTTATGGGAATAAGGCTCTGCTGTCATTCTCCATTTTATCAACGAAGCCAGAAGTGTGCGTTTTTTATGTGAAAATTGTAAATGTGGACAGCTAATTTTTGAAAAATGGAATAGGGTCTGGGCCAAATAAAACACATCTTTGGGCTGAATTTGGCCTGGCGAGCTCACTGCGAACAGCCTCCCCTCCTCCCTTTGCCATGCTGGCCCATGACCACACAGAGAACGACACAGTCCCAACCCAGGAAGGAAACAGCCCATTCACCTGCCCCGATGTGAGTAGGCCCATGTCACCTCACCACCAAAACAACATGACGTGCTTGTCTGCCTGTTCCAACCAGCTTGTCTCCTTGCCTTTCATAGTGACAAGAGTCTGATCTCTACCTGGCATTCTGTGTGAGGCACAGAGTGTCAGGAAGTGCAGATTTCACAGGTGATGGGGGAGGGGGGGAACGCGGAAGCAGGAAGTGGGCAGGAAAAGCATGTTCTAATAGATCAAGATGAGCATCCTGGCACCTTGCTAGTCATTTCTTTCTCTTGTTTCTCTAACCAAACAAAAGCCCTGTTAAGAGAGTCAGCACCCTCTTTTTCAGCAAAGGCCTGAAACCATTTTAAATATCTTTCAGGGTAAAACTTAAGGTATTGTGATAAACATCTCACTTTGCAGAAAAAGAGTGATCTGAAATGCTCTCGGGCAACTGGCATGATGGGAGTAGCCAGGAAAGCAGCAATTAGGGAGTCCTGTTGCCAAGGAGAAAGAGAGAGGAGGAAACGAGCAACTCAACTAGTTACCTGCTGCCCTGCTTTGTCGATTCCCAGCAAATCTCTTAAGGTGGATAAATGTGATGATGTTACTCTGTGACCAAAAACCTCGGTTAGGTTGAAACAGTTCGTTCCTGGCTTTGGGTGGGGGGGGGAGGGCTGGTCCCCACCCTAGGTCACTTCACCGAGGGGGGCTGGGAGCCTGCGGGCCTGTGCTCACTCCTGTTCCGGCTCTTCTACCCTCCAAGTCCCTGCAAGGACTTTGTGGGAGATACGTGCACCTGCTCCTGCTTCCAGAAAAATGTTCCTACAGGAAGGAGTGACAGAATTCACCCTGGTTCAGTTTCTAGAATGCCCACCAGGGCTGACATTTAGATGTTTTCAGCAGCACCAAAGTCCCAGCCCTCATCCCAGGTAGGTTGCTTAAATAAGAAGGAAACCCATGCCGGCTGTTCTGGCTACAGCTGAGGAAGGAGACAAGAGGGGACAGGATGACAGCCACTGCAAAGCACCCACGGCCCTTTGTGGTCCAACCCCAACCTGCTTCAGTTGGCTGAGGGTGAGGCCAACTCGGAGGATGCAGCATGTAAGTGCTGATGAATTTCAGGATTGGTGGATACTTATGACGAGCCTCATGCCTTCACACCCTTGTACCCCTACACCCATCTGTGGTTACATAAGACTCAAATTCAAACTCCCGTGAGCTTGAGACTTGATCCAAGGGCCCTGCGGTAACCTCTGGGTCCTTGCTTCCACTTTGTACCCTACAGCTCAGGAATCTTGCAACCTTCCTTACTCATGTCTGACTTTGACCATGCTTTTTAACTTGGCCCGAAAAACTGCTGCTCATTCTTCAAGAGGCAGCCTGCATATCAGCTTTTCCGCATGCCTTTCTAGAGACCACTGGCAGAGTCAGGTAAGCCCTCTTCTGTATTGAAATTCCACTCTCTTTGCCCTTCTCACATGGCATTATAATGACCCCGCTGCACATCCCTTCCATCTAGAGTGCGCACACCGTGAGATCAGGGCTGTGTCTCTCTCATCCCTTCTGCCAGGCACAGAGCAGGTGGGCTCAGTGTGGCAGGTCTCAAGAATGGCCACAAGTATTTGTAGCTTTCCCATGCAGAGGTGAGGCCTATTTCCCCACCCCTTCAATCTGGCCTGACCTTGTGACTTGCTTTAAAGAAAACCAAGTTGGCAGAAGGGACACCATGCTGGTTCTGAGCCCAGGGCTCAAGAGGTGCTGCAGCTTCCACTCTTCATGCTCTTGACCCCCTGAACCCCCAGAAGAACAAAGCTGGCTGGCTTGCTGGTGGATGAGAAAGCACTGAAAGAGAGCCAAAGCACACTACTGGTACTCAGCCGTCCCCAAGGTGACACAGTGCTCACTGCAAAGGCAGAAGTGAGTCCAGCTGAAATCAACAGAACTGCCGAGCCCAAACTGTCAACCCACAGAATCATGAACTAAATGCACCGATGTTGTGTGACATCCCTGAAATGTGGGTTTCATTTGTTACACAAAGTTAACTGATACACTTCGTAAGAGGTTGTTACTACCAGTGACACTTTGATTGAGAACTCGAGGTGCCCACTAACCTTTGGTCCGGGATTCAAGCTGGAGACTCCGAAACAAGTAGGAGATCCAGGAATACTTATTCACCAGCAGGCTCCCTTCAAACAGAGTTGCCTCCCACCCACCCTCACCAGTGACACATTTACCTCCTTTTTCTCCCGTGAGCATGACCGGCCTCTGTCAGCCTTTCGCAGGGTCTGACCTGTAGCAGTTCAAAAGCAGAACCAGAGATTAAGGCTATTTTAAAACAGCTAGTTTATCACCGCAAAAGCTTTTTATTTGCAAACTGAATAGACGGGACCAATCATAATCAAATGATTTTTTTTTTAAGATTTTATTTATTTATTCATGAGAGACAGAGAGAGAGAGAGAAGCAGGCTCCCAAGGAGCAGGGAGTCCGATGCGCGACTCGATCCCAGGACTCTGAGATCATGACCTGAGCCGAAGGCAGACGCTTAACCATCTGAGCCACCCAGGCGCCCCCATAATCAAATGATTTTAAGAAAATGTAGCCTATTATTATAGTGGGAAAATGGCATACTCTTGAAATAGACCAACGAAAAGGAAATGGTAATTCACACACTCACGTTATTTGACTGTAATGAACAAAGCCTCAGCTCCTTAATCTGGAACATTATCTGCACTCTGCAAGGGCCGACAGTAGATTTCCCAGTCGAATTACATTTTTATTAAATTGTTCGGAATTATATAAAATGCCTTCCACAAAAATGCCTTCCACTGTGCGCATACACATAACCATTGATGAGTGCACACCAATGTGCTTCACCAAACCCCCAAACTCACCACTGAGGTGATGGTACAGATGTGAATTAGCAGTAATCACCCACATTTCCCATATAACGGGCAATTTCAGAGAGAATGTTGATTTTCTTAGAACACCAAAGACTAGCATTTGAAAGTATGCATAAATTCAAGAGCTCAACATCATAAGGTTTAAATATGCTGTTCCAAATGCACTTTCCACAACTTTTATGGAAGTGTCCATTTCAAAAGGATTCCTTGGTGGAAAATTAATGGATTGCCTTTAAATGGGAATGCCATAAAATGGGAACCTCTGTGCAGTGTCCATGTGTCTTCCAAATTATCCAGCTTTACTCTCAGGTGGCTGTGTGTGAGAAAATCAGTACCACATGTCCCATTAGCCAAGAATACTCCAAAGCAGGAGCAAAAAGACAGCGATGACTTATTGAGAGGCAAGACGTAGGGACTGAGTCTCAGAGGAAAGATGTTTGTCTCTGGATGTGGCCACTTCCAGTAGGTCTACACAGGTGTGGGGGGTGGGGGGTGGGGGACCTCATAGCCGGTGATGAAGCGCAAGTCACTCTTTCCAAGAGAGTGAGAATAAGGGGAAGAGCGAAGGTCTGAAGATGAACCTCTGGCAATGGCCAGAATTTGGGGCCAATATTAATAAAGACTTTGGAAAAGAGGCAGCTGGAGAATTTATAGGAGACCCTGGATTATGCAGTATCATGGATGGTAGACGTCTTTTGGGTTATCTGCTCAGCTCATAAGGACACCCTAAACTGCCTCCTTCTCTCTCTCTCTCCTCCCTGTCCTCAGAGGGGAGCTCCAAGATGATATAGGACCCCAGCCTCAGTATGGTGCACTGGGGATGGACGCCTGACCCCACCACAGTCAATCAGAATCCCAGCTCCAGGAATTGAAATTGGTTTGGATAGACAAAGAAGAAAGAGGGCCGGAGCAGGGCTATCTCCATGTACGAACTTTGATGCAGTCAGAAGCCACCTGCCTCGGGGGACAGACTACCAGAGAATGCCAAGGCAGAACAAAGTGATCTGAAACTGACTACGTACCTGCCCTTGTGTTCCACAGACACTCACTTAACTGAGTACCACTGAGGTGCTGGATGCCAACAGTGGGGGGAGGCTGTGTGTGTGTGCGCGGACGGGGGATATATGAAAACGCTCTGTACTTCCTACCCAACTTTGCTATGGACCTAAAATTGCTCTAAAAAATAAGGTTTATTCATTTAAAAAATTAAGAAAAAGGCCCAGAATTAAGGATCAGGGGATCTGGGTTTTTGGGCCCATTTTATCCCAACCTCCTGACCCCTGATGCTCTGGAGGGAGGAACCAGCGTGGACAGCTCCCAGAAACCTTTGACCGCCCCTGCACTAGCTGTCAGTCGAGGGACTCACTATGGAGAGGATGACATGCCAGGTCGTAGGCCACACAGGGCAGAGCCGAGAGCCAGGAGATTGGCCTAGAGCTGGAAGGGGACAGGGAGGGTTGGAGACCAGGGGTCAGACCAGAGTGTTCTACCAACAGAAGCAAGTGTCGAGGCAAGTTAAGATGCCAGCAGGGAAACAGGCCCAGAACAAAGCCAGAGAGCAGAAAGGAAGCAGAGCTAGTCCAGGGGCAAGCACGGCAGTCCCCAGGGTCTGGCTGCAGCCCTTCTAGTGTTGGGCAGACACACGCTTAGGGGCCTGGTCCAGTGGACAGCGGACCAGTTACGGGATCTTGGATAAGTCACAGGATACCACAGGATCCTTCTGGGCCATATTTTCTTCCCTTTTTTTTTTTTAATTTTAAATGAGAGGCTGAATCACCTCTGGGGTTGCTTTTCATCTCTAAAATTCTGTTCCACCAACAGAGAACAGTAAGAAAAACATTAAGGTGGGCCATAAAAGCAACACATTAATATAAAGAACACAGAACTTAACTACTGAAATTTGAAAGCAAATCTCTCTACTGGAGTTCATTAGAAGCTGCTTATTCATTAAATTGGAAAATAATTTGCTTATTTTCCAATGAAGATAATTCGCTCTGATTATGTACACTTGTAATCTAACGCCCCGTCCTCACACCACTGAGCCCCTCTCTCCTCTGGGCAGCTCCACGTGGAGGCTGCTCCTTCTTGCCAAGGACAGAAAGAACGAGATTACACTGGACCTGTCTACTGCACTCAGCATCTCTAAGTATCTTCTTACTTATATCTCGTTGTATTCTCACGACACTCAGGGAGGGAGGTGGAAGATGGTGACACTAATATCAATAGATGATGCTTGCAAAATTGAGGGGGTGTTCCCCTGCATTTTGCAAGGTGACCTGTCAGTTTCAGCCCTGAGACGATAAATAAGGCCAAATGTAAATGATACATGTGTAACTCACATTATAAAACAGACGTGTGCCTGGGAAACAGGAAAAAAAAACCAAAAACGAAAAAGACATGAATGCATATATTCTCCCACTTAGGACATCAGAGATTTTATCCACGCTTTCGATTCATTTTTGATGGTTAGAAGATTCTGACACTTTGGTTTTACTTTGCTCTAGATGCAGCTCATAATATTCAGAGCTACCATTCAGAAGGGAGGTGCGTCTTCCTTGGATGTCAGCTTCTGAAACCACCAGGCAAGGGAAAATCAGCATCAGAATGACCCTTAAAAGAGCCTAAGCCTCCTGTGAAGTACAGTCCACAGGACACAGCCTTTTCTATCCATTGCTGTAGTCTACTGCACGTGTGAAATATTTGGTGCATATAGACATGTACGGTACATGATAAAAATACATATGCATAATATCGTTTTGCAGTATTTCTAACTAAATTATTCACATGGTAATTACTCCCTCTGTTTTTCCTATAGGGTAGAAGGAGAGTGGGAGGGGGGAGGGTGAGAACCGGGCACCAAGTTCATGAATGTTAAAGTTTGGGGGACACAGCTCCACTGAACTGGACACCTACTCTGTGCCATGATCAATGCACAGGCTTGATCTCCTGCATCCTCACAACCACTGCTGTGGGGCAGGGGTCAATAAACTTGTCCTGGAAAGGGCCAGGGAGTAAATATTTTTTTTTTAAAGATTTTATTTATTTATTGGAGAGAGAGTGAAAGCAAGAGAGATCACAGAGGGAGACGGAGGAGCAAACTCGCCGCTGAGCGGAGAGCCCGATGCGGGGCTGGATCCCAGGACCCTGAAATCATGACCTGAGCCAAAGGCAGACACTTAACCTACTGAGCCACCCAGGTGCCCCTGAGAGTAAGTATTTTTTACCGTACAGGCCGTAAGTTCATAAAATCATAAAGTCTCTGGTGCAACTACTCGACTCTGCCATTGTGGTGCGAGAGCAGTGCTAGACTGTATGTAAACAAATGGGTACTGCTGTGTTCCAATAAAACTTTATTCACAAACACAGGCGGCAGGCTGGGGTTCGCTCCCAGGCTGTAGTCTGCTGACCCTTGCTCTAGATGGACAGTACTATCCCCTTGGTACCAACCAAGGAAGAAATGAGAAACAAACTTTGAGGGGATGAATGAGCTGCTTTTTCGAGGTCACAAAAATGTAGCTTGTAAGTGACAGGCTGTTCTTAATGACTATCGTCACTAACATCCTCACCATCACAATCATATTAATCATTGTTACTACCATGTGAGCTCACCTTAAGTCAGGTTTACTCTGTGCCAGGCACTGAGCTCCAGGCTAAGTCCATGAATCAACCCATTTACTCCTCTCAGCTACCCAAGAAATACTATCCTGCTTGTCAGATGCGGTCACTGAGACCCAAAGAGGTTAGGAGGCTTGCCCCAAATTACCCAGCTAGTGAGTTGAGGAGCCTTGATCTGGATCTGAGCAGTCTGGCTCGGGAGCCTGCACTCCTAACCACCGGACCACACTGCTCCTCAGTCAGGGCATTAAAGACAAGTACAGAACACAAGAATAGACTGGGGAGGGAGTCTGATGTAAGCAATTCTTTCTGTGATGCAGCTTCATAATGTACTTTGGGTTCCTAGAGCAATTAGTAAGGGGGTTAGATGAAAATGATTTCCCAATGAACAAAGAAGACGGCGTTGCCAGCCAGCCGGGTAAATGCCGTAAGATGCCAAAAATGGTAAGGCAGGCTTAGCATTAGACACTCATTCCCATCTACTCAGGTGAAATGCTCAGCCTTGACAGGAAGGGTTGGGCTTTAGAGAATAAATCCAGTGGAAATCTTGCAGGCAGAGAGGGCCCATGTAGGGACCTCCCCACCACAAAGGAGCTTTGAACAAAGAACTTGTTTCTCTCCACTGGGGTGATGGTACCGCCATGAGGTTACAAAAATGAGCTTATTTCTTCCATTGTCCAAATAGGACTTATGTTGCTCTCATTTTAAATATCTATGGAATTTAATTTAAATGACAAATATCCCACTGAAATACCACTTAATCTCACTAATCGGACTGCCAAAAATGCGAGGTTTGACAACACAGTGTTGCCAAGAGCTAGGAAGCCAGCACTGGCGGGGGGGGGGGGGGGGAGTGGAGAACAACATGGTCCCTTTCGAAGGTATTTTGACAATATCCTCAAAAGCACAAGTGCATTTTCCTTTTGGGCTAGGAATAATACTTCCAAGGATCCACCACAAAGAATTACCTCCACAAAGAGGACACGCATGTACAAAGGTATTCCCTGTATCAAAACCTGCAATAGCAAATGTTGCAAATGACCCATAAGTCTATCAGTAGGGACTGGTTGAGTAAATACAGCAAATCCACACAATGGTACAGAATACTGTGAAGCTGGAAAAAAGAATAGGTGAGCTCCTTATATATAAGATAATCATGTTACTTGAAAAAAATCAACAGGCAGAAAGTGTATGTACTATGCAATCTTTTCTCCAACAAAAAGGAAAATAAGAATAAATACTCACGTTGGTTCTATTTGTATAAAGAACCACCCAGAGCTACGTGTACAAGGACAACAAATCACTGTTCCTTTCTATATGTTTTTATTTTTGAATGATGTATCTGGACCTATCTCCTTTTGAAAAAATGAAAAGAAACTTAAAATATTAAATGGCCAAAAGGCAGATTCAAATTTAAAAAAAAATACAATGGGAAATGCTGTAGACTGTTCCCATCAGGGAATCCAAGAAGGGGTAGTCTGCTGGAGGGAAATGGAGTAGCCTCTGGGAACCTTAGCACCCCAAAGCTTGCCGGAAAGACAACACGGTATCTTAGGAGCACAAACTGTTTTCTTTTAAGAGATCGATTGTAATGCGTGAGAGAGAAGAATGAAATGATGACAAAATAGGGTTTCTGGAAATTGGAACAATGGTTTCCAGGCTAAGCCAATTCGCTATTGGCAACCTGCTCCTTTATTTAAGGGCAAAGTTTTTATGAAATGGCCAGACAAGACGAGAAAGGAAAAAGGAAAAAGGAAGGAAGAGCAAGGAAAGGAAAACTGGGACCTGTGCAGACGGGCTGTCTGGAAATCGTGGTTTCCTCGTGCTTACTGAGCACCTACCCCGACAGCTTCTTCCCCAGGTGACAGCTCTCGGGCCCCCCTGTCATGCACAACAACAAAGCCATGTGGCTCAGAGAAGTAACCTGCCCAAGGTCAGAGCGGGGAAGGGGAAGAACTGGGTTCACAGTCAGTCTGGCTGCTAACCCAGTGTTCACTTCCCTGCTGCCTGCCAGCACCCCCTCGTGTCAAGTCCAGGAATGGGAACACCCCAACCCCACTGTCTGTACTACCCCACCCCCACAGGCCTTTAGCCCCATCCCAGCTTCCTGGACACCCCCCTACAGCCTTTGCAAAGACACCTGTGGCAGAGTAAGGTGGCAGGGTGGGGACAGAGCAGCCTGGGGAGCACCTGCCCAGCCCAAGGGGAATCGCTATTTGGTTTTGTTGTTATCGTTCTGTTTTTTGAGAGACAGAGAGAGTGCGCCAGAGCTGGGGGGCAGAGGCAGAGGGAGAGAGAGAGAGAATCTTAAGCAGGCTCCACACCCAGCACAGAGCCGGAAGTGGGGCTTGATCTCACGACCCCGAGAACATGACCCCAGCCAAAACCAAGATGGACGCTTAACCAACTGAGCCACCCAGGTGGCCCTGGGGAATCGCTATAAGGCTCCAGCTGCCAGTTTCCGTGCAGGAATGTGGGCCCAGTCTCATCAGATCGGATTTTTCCAGAGAAGTCCAGTATTAGGAGAAAGTTTCTAAGTTTTAAATATTGACAAGTAACTAAAAAAATTTTTTTAAAGCTCTATATAGATCCAACAAAGCAGGCTTCTAGATTCTAACCTAATAGGTAATGAGGCAGAAGGCTGGAGAATCTCCCATTATTTACCTCGATGCCATGGACCATTTTTGCAGGGGAGCGGGGAGAGCTCTTTAAGGAAATCTCATCATAATAACAGAAATCTGTTAGACAAAAAGCGTGACTGTTTGGAAGACAGGTAAACAGGGGCTCTGCGACACACTTTCCGATTCCTTCCAATTCCCCATGTGCACCTCCAGGCTGGTTCTGGGGACTTTAAGTCACACTCTCTCTTCTGAAAGCCTGAAACAATAACCCTGTCAGTCTTCCTTTGCATTTTCTGTGTAACTCAAATTCCCGGGGCCCACTTGACTGCCAAATTACCTGAGATAAACAAGTCATGCTAAGCTCCTCTTTTCCTTTCCAAACCCAACAGCAGCTGCCAGCCAGAAATGGTTGTTTATAACCTGCACACTGTTACACGCATTTGCTTGTGCACTTCTAAAAATGCTTAGCCATGCATTCTTTGGCGGCCTTCATAATTACATGAGAGCCTGGGGACAATGCTGTGCAGTGGCAGAGAGGGTAGGCTGTGGGTCAGCCTGTCTGGCTCAGCTTCTCAGTACCTGTTTGGAACCCCTGATAGTGCGATTCCATTTCGGTCTATTGTCAGCGTTAAGATGGTACATGTGAAATGCTTAGAACGGTGCCCTGCACATAGTAGGTGCTTAGCAGTAAGTAGTTCACTCCCCCACAAATGGCTGACTATATGTTCATGGATCTTAGTGAGTTCTGTTGGACTCTGGTTCCCAAACATATCCCGAATCTGTCCCTTCCTCCCCATCACCCCTCTGCAAGGCCCATGATCATTGCAGAGCCACCTGGTTGGACTCCTGCCTCCGTTATTGCTGGGCTTTTCCCATGGTAGCCAACTAAAAATGAGACTGTATCCCTTGCCTGCTTGACCCTCCAGTGCGTTTCCCTCTGCATGGTTCTCTCTCTGCTGGCGCATGCTCACACCCACACCACCCACCCCTGCAGCCCGCCAGCCTTTCCTCAGCTCCTTGGATTCATGATTCCTTCCTTCTCCGGGTCCTTTGCTCTCATGGTCCTCTCCTGTTGGCTCCTTCTTATCAATCAGATCTCAGCCGGAAGGGACTTCCCTTCCTCAGAGAGGACTAGTCCACCATCCTCCCTACTTTTTATCCTCTGCACAGCCCCTGTCTGATCTTTTTCTTGTTAGTGTGGTTGTGGTCTCTCTCCCCCATCCCCTCCCAATATGGCCACTGTTTGGCTTTTTTTTATCACTGAATTTCCCATACCTGGAACAGTGCCTGGAATGGAATGGACATCAGTAGACATATCTGGAATCTGTGAATGAATGAATGAATGAATGACCAAAATTTTGAATGGACAATGCTGGGAGGACAGGAGGCATGAGTATGAACTACTATAAAGACTTCATCTTCTCTCACAATGTATTTTCCTGACCCTATCCCCCTGCTTTTTCTCAGATGGTGAAATGAAATATGACAAAGTGAGTTTAATACACCACTGGAGATAATTGGAAAATATTGATTTTTTTTTTCATTTGAAACAGTAAAGATAAGAAAATGCCACACTTCTGTAATCTAATCAGTGGCTTATGTGACAGCATGCTTCCCAGGCTAAAATGTACTTTGGTCGACCTCTGTATCCATCATACAAGTTCCCAAACTCATTCCAACTACACAGGCCAACCCAGGCCCCCACTGACTACAAGTGGGGACACTGCGCTTGTGAATCTATGCGAACTTGTGTGTATGTATCCAAATTAAAGTGTCTTTTGAGTATTTGCATTCCACTCCTCCCTTCCCCCCACAATGAGCTGCCAAGTAGTCCTGGAAAACACAGGAAATGATGCATGAGCTCCCCTGGAATCCTAAAGAAAAAGATACGTTCCTTCCTCTGACAGCTAATTTTTACTGAGAGCCTATTAAGTGCTGGGCACCATTTTAAAGGCTTTAAATAGATGGATTCATTTGATTCTCATAGCAGCATTATGAGGAAGTCCTACTATTAATCTCCATTTTATAATTTCAGAGTACAGGCACTGAGAGATGAAGGAACGAACCCCCCCCCCCGCCGGAGGTCATGCGGCCTCAGAACTGAAGCCCCCTGGGTAGGTGTCTACAAGCTCTGCTTCTTCCTCTCCTCCCCAGATGAGGAAGGCTCACCTCGTGAGCACCAACTCGAAGACAGGGAGAGCAGGAGAGCAAGTCTAATCCTCTGCCCTGGTTTTTCAGGGTTGCCGTTTGCAGGCTTAAAATAAAATCTCCATCTCAAATCAGGCAAGAGACGGGACTTCCCACTACAAGGGCTCATTAGGAGGTTGGAGGGGGGCGGGGCACTGGATAGAAATGGATCTGGGCCTGTTCTCCCACCTCTGTAGGCACATTAACTCCCCAGGCCACGGCCTCAACATCTGATAAATGACAGCGGTCAGACCAGATCGGAAGTTACTCACTGGCTGAATCCAGCCCACAGATATTTGTTGGGTCTCCATAATGTTTAAAAAGAAAAAAGAAAAAAAAATTCTTTTTCAGCCAACATTTACAGCTTGGGAGATATCACATTTTAAAATCCTGAGTTCCAGATTATTTTGAAAAACCGAAAGATCTGTCAACACAGGGCTTGCATTCCTGCCTGGCAACAGTTGTCTGAAGCTGAGGACAGTGGGCCGACAGATGGCCTGGTGTCCTCTGGTTCCCCCGCTGGCTGGCTGTCTCCCTGCCTCTGAGGTCCAGTCCAAGTTGCCATTTATCAGCAGGTCTGATAGGTTTTCCCCTATAGTAAAGATGAAAGTGAAGGTCCTTGTGTCCACATTTCCAGCAAAAGTGAGAATCATTATTGTCATCATCCTAACTACAGCGAACACATACGTACTTATTATATGCCAGGTCCTGATCTAAGGGCTTTGCATCTATGAATGCTTTTAATTTTCACAATAACTCCAGGGGGTGGGACAACTATTATCTCTATTATACAGATGATGGAGGGATGGAGGAAGCCATCATACTTCAAGGAATTAGTAGACAACTGAATTCTTTAAGAAATTGAGGAATAGGGACACCTGGGTGGCTCAGCCGGTTAACCGGCTGCCTTCAGCTTAGGTCTTGATCCTAAGGTCCTGGGATCGAGTCCCGCATCAGGCTCCTTGCTCAGCGGGGAGCCTGCTTCTCCCTCTGCCTGCCACTCCCCCTGCTTGTGCTCATTCTCTGTCTCTCTGATTAAAAAAATAAAATAATAATAATAATAAAAGAAATTGAGGAATATTCCCAGGTATGCAAAGTGCATATAGGTGTTGAAAGAATCTGACATAAAGCAGCATAATGAAATAGACCCTGGACACTTATATTACCTGCCTGGTCCCAAAAGGCTTCTTTTTTTTTTTTTTTTTTTAAGCTTTTATCTATTTATTTGACAGAGAGAGCACACAAGCAGTGGGAGTGACAGGGAGAGGGAGAAGCAGATTCCCCATTGAGCAAAGAGCCCAATGTGGAGCTCAATCTCAGGACCCTGGGATCATGACCCAAGCCAAAGGCAAACACCCAACAGACTGAGCCACCCAGGCGCCCCCTGCAGGCTTCTAAACTTGTATTCTTGCATAGGATCCTTAGAGTTCACAAATCTATCAAGTTCTCTGGACTAGATTTATTAAGTCTCTTCCGGAACTCACTCTCTTTGATTTTAGGTAGGTTCATAAAATGGTATCTAAATAGTTTGGGATCCTTTTTTTTTTTTTAAAGATTTATTTATTTGACAGAGAGCGCACAAGTAGGCAGAGCTGTATACAGAGGGAGAGGGAGAAGCAGGCTCCCTGCTGAGCAGAGAGCCCGATGTGGGGCTCAATCCCAGAACCCTGGGATCATGACCCGAGCTGAAGCAGACGCTTAACAGACTGAGCCACTCAGGTTGCCCCTGGGATTCTTTTTTTTGAAGATTTTATTTATTTATTTATTTATTTATTTATTTGAGAGAGAGAGAGTGCTTGAGTGAGTTGGGGGAGGAGCAGAAGGGGAGGGAGAGGGACAAGCAGACTCTGTGTTGAGCGCCAAGCCAACGTGGGGCTTGATCTCAGGACGCTAAGATCATGACATGAGCCCAAACCAAGAGTTGGACACCTAACCAACTGAGCCACCCAAGCACCCCCAAAATAGTTTGGGAGTCTTGAGAGAGATCACACGTGCACATGCATGTGCACGTGCATACACACACACACACACACACACTGCATGCAAAGTCACTCAGAGTTTATAAGAGCGTGGTGGTCCCTGCATGGATTGATGACCAGGCATCTGTGGTGGTCCAACTTCCTGCCTGGTGCTGCATTCACCAATGACATGTTATATCCTCCAATGACATGTTAAGTCAGGGACTGTCCCCAGAGAATCCATCAGCTAAGGGTGGTCAAGGTAGCATCAGAGTCAAAAATGAGGCAGGAGGTGGGAGTGATGGTGACCTTGCTGGGAAAGAAAATGGGAGGACAGGAACACTAACTGAAAAGTAGAGGGAGAACAGGATCACAACAGGGGCTGGGGGTATAGTAAAGGTAGCTAGGTGAAGGCATGTTATTAGGACTCACCTGAACTACTCCAAAGGACAATGTCTGGGGGGACCATACTTTTCTCATTAGCGAAAGAGGAACCAGCTAGATCTCTGGAAGCTTGTCCTGTAGGCTTGGCTGCAAGGGCTTTTTCCCTGCCTGTTTTATGGAGATCAGCCAGCAATTCACTTGGACAAATCAGTTTATCTCTTTCCTGGTTACAATGTCAGCCCAGCAAACACTCATGTACATCTCCCTGTGCCAGTCCTTGGGCCAGGTGCTGGGTATACAAAAGAACGAGAGTGGGTCTCTATCCTCAAGGAAGAGGAAAGGCATGGAGCCCAATACCTGTGATACAGCAGGGTACACGAGGGGGCCATGGGATCCACCATGTGGGAGGAGTTAATTCTGCAGGTGGTATCAGTCACTGTAATCCATGGTGTGGAGGTGACTTGCAGGTGACAGCTGGCAGGGAACACAGCAAGGGGAAGGCAGGGAGATGGGAAAGAATATGGTGTGCACAAGAAATGGCCAACTTCCCAAGATGGCTTGGGCAGCGGTTGAAATTTCAGATGCCTAGAGGCTTAGGCTAATATTCTCAATGCAAGAAAAAGGCATTTGATGACCGGTGTCACTGGCCAGAAGAGGTCAAACTGTCATCACATGTTCACGGTCAAGGGGGACCAACATTCAGTGCTGGAGGACCGGGGCTTTGTGGAAATGTAGGCCCAGCAGGGCCAAAGCACCCTTCCATGGAGAGACTGAAAAATCCAGGTTTTTATGAGAAATCACTATTTTTAAATACAGAAAAACACATCAATGGACCCAGTTCAGCCCACTATAATACCTCTGGACATGAGGCGGGGTGGGTATCTAAACATGAGACTGGAGACCAGCAGACCAACCAAGGGATAGGGGAAGGGAGGCACACGGCTTCCCCAGGAAAATTCTCTGATTTAAGGTTCTGTGTCCCTGGGGCAACTGCTAAAGTTATAAGGGTCAAGCTGTTCAAATCCATGGGGCAAACAGCAGTGAGTCTGGTGCCACTGAGGACAATGGACACTTCCTTATTCTTACATAAAGCGTGCTGTAAACAGCACCAAGCTCCTCCTCCCAACTAACCATGTTGCTCCTTGTAAGCCCTCTCCTACTTGGAAACAGAAGAGCAGCCAAGGGGTCAGATCCCAAGGGAGCCAAGGAGGTAGGCAAGGGCCGTGCCTTTTAAACTGTGTTTGTTCTTCAACCAGCCTAAGGGGTAGGCCTTGCCCACAGACTCACTTCCCAAGTGTAACAACCTGGCCACACACCAACGGGGACAAGTTTGAGACAGGTCTTTGATGACATACTCTAGACATATACAAAGTCTAGAGCGTATACTTTATTTGGCTGAGTCCTAGCTCTGCTACCTGCTAGCTGCGGGGTATAAATGGGCCCAATGACAGTGAGTATCATATGGTGCTGTCTCAAGAATCAAACTGGAGGGGTGCCTGGGTGGCTCAGATGGTTAAGCATCTGCCAGGGTCCTGGGATCGAGCCCTGCATCAGGCTCCCAGGGAGCCTGCTTCTTCCCCTCCCTCTGCTGCTCCCCCTGCTTGTGCTCTCTCTCTCTGTCAAAAAAATAAACAAATAAATAATAAAATAAATAAATAAATAAAATCTTAAAAAAAAAAAAAAACCTCAACTGGATCCTCTATGGCAAGAGTCAGCAAACTTTTCCAGGGAAGGGCCAGATGGTAAAGAGTTTTGGCTTTATGGACCATATGGTCTCTGCCACAACTAGTCAACTTTGCCACTGAAGCATGAAAATAGCCATGGACTGCATGCATTTATATGCAAATGGACATAGCTGTGTTCCAATAAATCTTTATTTACAAAAGCAGGCAGGGAGCCACATTGCTTTGAGAAAGGGGAAGACCTTTACGAATGCTATCTTCTAGGGACTCCCCTGTTGGATTATAGTTAGCTGTTGATGACTGGCTTTCTCACCAGACTATGAAGTTCTTCAGGGCAGAGAATAGGTCCCCCTTCTTTTTTTTCTTTCAGATTAAAACGAAGAGAACAAACATATATAGTACACTGTGCCACGCAATAGTAACCCATAGGGATTTCCAAAATTGTCCAAGTGAGTACAAGAGCAGGATGGTAACTTCAGATGCCTCTGGGGCCCAGGCAGGGAACACATGCAATGAGGGGGGGGCCAGTCAGGTAGGTGTTGTGGCATCCTGGAAAGTGCACCTTCCTGCTAAGGGGTGGTCTCCATTTAGCTCCAACTATGAGGAAGCTGTTGCTGTGCACAATTCTGATTTGGTGTTAATAGACTTTATTGATTTTTGTTAAGAAAATATCACAATCAGATATTTATGAGAAATCCCTCAATTTTTCAATGTTGACAAGTCGTTCAAAAATTGAAAAAAAATAAAACATTACGGGCCAAGGCAACATGATTGTGGGCTGATTCATCCAGAGGCCCCCAATTTGTAACCTCTGATATAAAGAACTCATTTTCAAATTTGCTATGTCGCAATTTTTTTTTTTTTAAGGTGAAAAAATTTTTAACTTCTATGTTCAAAAAAATTAACTTAAAGAAAGTTTTAAGGTAATGCAAGGAAGGGCGCCTGGGTGGCTCAGTCGGTTAAGCATCCGACTCTTGATCTCAGCTCAGGTCTTGATCTCAGGGTCGTCAGTTCAAGCCCCATGTTGGGCTCCATGCTGGGCATGGAGCCTACTTTAAAAGGGGGGGGGGGAAAGAAGAATACAATAAACTCCCATCTACCCTTCACCTGGATCCAGTCTTACTCATCTTGATATCTCTGGGTTCTAGCACACGGAAGGCACTGAAATGTGGAGTTACTAAATGAATGTCCCAAGGAAGAATAAGCAACACATGTGTGTCAACTTTCTGTAAGCTAAAAATCACAGGTTGGGATGAATACTGAGAAATACAAGAGGAAAAGAAATGAAACAGATTCAAGGATGGGCGTGAAGAAGGAAGGAAGACAGAACAGACATAGAGACTCCATGGACCACACATTTATTTTGCCGGCTGAATGCTTGCTTTATTTTATTTTACATCATCTTGGGTTTAGTTTATTTTAAGTAGTAGGAGAAATCGACAAATCACTGGGAGCCCAGGTGAACACTGTACCAGAATAGAAGAGACCAGACATGCCGACAGCGTACTTTCAACAAAACCTTACTAATTCAACTGTCACCTATTTTGCAGTTTGGGATTATTTAGACAAGCTAGGCTAAATTTCATCTTGGCATTATTAATTCTTTGAGGAAGTGTACTAAGCAAATGAACAGGATAAGCGGGGGAAATGTTGAATATTTGCTCTGGGGAGAGCAAAAGCAAACGAACAGCTTTAAAATCCTTTCTAATTACATTGATGTGTTGAACTTTTGTCTAATTATTATGTTCCTTGAAAACTGAGTAGAAATATTTTTTTTTCTTGAACCATCTCATATTTTAAAAGCACTGGAGGAAATGTGACTTTAACATAAAGGTGAACACTTCATAGCAGAAGACTCACAAGTTGCTAGTTCACATTCAGGTAAATAAAAAATGTCACGTTGGCTTTTCTTATAAACAAACAGTGAGCTAATTACAGAGATTATTATTTGCTAGAGAGCTTCATCAGATTCCCTCCTCCTCCTTCTGCCAGCTGAAGTCTGCCCATTTGCAGATAATAACAGCATTAGCTACCACGTCGAAGCACTTTTTATATGCCAGACTTGGTGTTAAGTGCGTTCATGCATAGTCTCGTTGAATTCACCAGTGGATTACCAGACAAAACAAAGTAAGCCTTATCATCAGCTCGATTTTATTGACAGGAAAACTGAGGCTCAGAGAGGTCAGAGGACACAGTTGAGATGTGAATCCACCAGTATATAGCCTCCCAAATATATCAACATTACATCATGCCGCATTGCAGAGCCAGATAAAACATGCTCCAAATCAAAACCAATGGGCCAGGAAAAATGTTGTGAAAAACCATGGTGATTTGGACATGCAGAATCAACCAAATTACAGTCCAATTTGGGGATACTTGGTAGATACTTAGGCTTTGTAAGTTTGGGAAGTAAATATTTTTTCAATAAGGCCAGGCTTGGCTTATCTAGTTGGCTAGACTTACAATTTATCATGGTATGCTTCACTTTACCCAACAGGTATATGCCTATAAAACTGTTGTGTAAATTTTTAGTTTTCAGTTTTAAAAACTGTAATGGAAAAGGGATCCTTTGAATGCTAAATCTAATCTTACGGCAAATGCTTTCTTTCTTTCTTTTTTAAGATTTTATTTATTCATTTGAGACACGAGATACAGGGAGAGACAGCATGAGCAGGGGGAGAGGCAGAGGGAGAGAGAGAGAAGCAGACTCCCTGCCGAGCCAGGAGCCTGAAGCGGGGCTCAATCCAGGACCCTGGGATCATGACCTGAGCCGAAGGCAGATGCCTAACCATCTGAGCCACCCAGGCGCCACAGGGCAAATGCTTTCTTAAAGAGAACAAGTTTTTCCTTTTTGTAACCAATCTGAAAATTAACAGGTGCCTTGATTGGGCCATGATAATGCTCCAGGGGTGAGCGAGATGATGACAGAGCTGACTTCTTGAAAATGGTCTAGGGGCACCTGGGTGGCTCAGTCGGTTGGGCATCTGCCTTCGGCTCAGGTCCTGATCCCAGGGTCCTGGGATGGAGCCCCACATCAGGCTCCCTGCTCAGTGGGAAGTCTGCTTCTCTCTCTCCCTCTGCCCCTGCTTGTGTGTGTGCTCTCTCTCTTGCTCACTCTCTCTCTCTCAAATAAATAAATAAAATCTTCCAAAAAAAAAAAGAAAGAAAGAAAATGGTCTATAGCGATGTTTCTCAAATGTTTTCCCCACACCCTGGGAGGAAGAGGGGTTCACAAGGACAAAACTATTTTCATCACAGTTCTAAGACATCTTCACTGTGTTGATATTTGCACTGATGATGGGAAAGCAACAGCAGGTAAAACTTCTTGTGGCCTGAGTTGCTACAAGGCAGCAGCACCAAACTGTCCTAGTAATCATTATATTCTTTATTGCCATGTATTCACGATAAAACAAAACAACAAAATCACTTTCACCTAAGAATATCCTTATGAAATTTTAAAAATTAATTTTATTCAATTTCATCTCAGGAGTACACATCTTTTTAATATTCTGTGTGACAAAATGGGAAGTGCACATCAAGCACTTCTGCTACAAGCCAAAGAAAACACTCGTGTGCTTGTTTGAGTTACCAGCTGAACTAGCCACATACGTACAGAATGCCATTTTTACTTGAATGCATAACTAACAAACTATAGTTATTCAGACTTGGGTGTTTCACAGACATTTTCTCAAATATGTAAAAAAAAGTGAGTCAGTCCTTTCAAGGAAACAACCGATAGTGTTTGTTGCCCAAATGAAAACTTGTTTCTACTACTTTGAGTTTAGCAGCTTAAACTTTTTCTAAAAAAATGAGATAGGTGGTGATATTAACAAATGGGATTTTCTTGATATTGCATAATGACATTCCACTTGATATTACATAACGGAATTTGAAATGTCAACATGTGGAAGATCTGCATAACTCAGTAAGCCAACATTTTCCACATGACCAATGCCTAATGTACTAAAATCATACATGGGTAAAATATCTGAAAAAAGGGCAAGATAAACCAGTGGATTTTAATGTAACAGAGTACAAAAGTTCACCAATCTGGTTTCAGATGGCACACACAGTACATACCCTTCAAGAAACTACCACTTGCTAAGTTTTGGTGTAGTATCGAAAAAGAATGTCTACCATTAAAATCTGTGAGGCCAGACTTTCTGCATATACATTAGCCAAAAGACACAACAATTTGGTTGCTGAAGCAGAAATGAGAGTCTAACTATTTCCTATCAAGCCAGACATTGAAGAGATTTAAGACCAAGTAAAATAACGCTACTCTTCCTACTAGTTTTTTTGGATGGGGCATAGCTATTTTTCATTAAAATTATTAATTATATTCAAAAGTAACGGGTTTACTGTTTTTTTTTTTAAGATTTATTTTATTGAGAGAGAGAGAGCACATGTGAGCATGGGAAGGGACAGAGGGAGAAAATCTTAAGCAGACTCCCTGCTGAGTGTGGAGCCCAACGTGGGGCTCAATCTCACAACCCATGAGATCATGACCTGAGACGAAACCAAGATCTGGATGCTTAACCAAGTAAGCCACCCAGGCGCCCCAAATTTACTGTTATTTTTAAGTAACTGATAAATGAATGTTTTAAGATTTTCTAAGCTTTAATTCCTGATACGGTAAATATCATAGATCTACGATACATAAAGCTCTTTTGAGGTAAGAGCATAAAGGTGTCCTGAGATCAAAAATATTTGAGAACTGTTGTTCTGTAGCAATGTTACATTGATCTTTCCACAAGGCAAACTGCAAATGACATTTTATAGTACCTCTGAAGTACAAAGGGCAAAGACGTCTTTTAAGTACTTATCAGACTGTTCAATTAAAAAAAATTTTTCCCCACACTGCATTAAGTGGGTACAAGGAACACATTCCCAGAAGTAAGGGATGGTGGTGAAATGAGAACAATGATCTGGATTCTAGCACAGATCCTAACAGTCTGTCTAGACATTAGTCTTCCTACCTTCAAAATGAGATTAGAGTAGCCTATTTTTAGATTGTTTTGAATGGTCAATTCCATGATTCTAATCAGGGACCCCAAAATAGTGGCCCATAGGCGGCATCTGGCCATCTGGCCCTCAGACTGATTGGCTGTCATGGTATTTAGAGAAGTGCCCCAGGAAAATAATTGGTTGGAACTGAGCGAGAAGCTTTCCTTTCAAAAAGGGAATTGATTTTCAGTCACAGCCCAATCCAGCCCACCAGATTTGCCTCTGCAGATACCGCCATTTGCAACGTCTGGAATGAAGGGCCTCTGAAATCCGTTCCAAATCTCAAAGCTCTATAATTCAGCTCCAGAGACAGAGTGTCTGGGTTTCTTACTCTGCCACTTGCTGGCTGTTTGATTTGGGGCAAGTTAACTTAACTTCTTTGAGCCTCAGTTTCTTCATTTGCAAAACAGGGTAACACCACTGACCTCAAAGGGCTGTTATGAAGCTTAACGAGGTGTTACCTGACAGTCTTACAGAGTTCCTGGCACTGAACAGTACTATTAACATCAAAGCTCAGGAAAAAGAGTATGCCCTCGACTTGGTCCACCCACTTTACCAACTCCGTTTGCCCAGTAGCTGACGACCGCACTCCCCAGGATGACGCATACCCCCATACCAACTCCCAGATTTCACAGTTCCGCACCCGAGGAAGACACACAAGATCCCCCTTCAGACTTCTACCTCTCCTTTCCACTCCGAACCTCTTCTGAGCCCCCGGCCTGTACCGGGTTCCTACACCAACACAGCTCTGCACAGTGGCCAAACCACTGACCACTCCCCCCCAGCCTCTTCTTCCCATCCCGGACGACTAGGTCTCCCTTTCCCTCCGACCAGAGACCACCCTGGGTCAGTCAGTGGCGGCCCAGGGCTCTCTTGCCTAGGATTCTGTCCGAGGGAGCCGAGGGAGAGATGGGAGAATAACTGCCCGACCGCCCGGAGGGGCCCACGGACACTCACCGTCCATCCCTAGAGGCGGCGGTTCCGGGTGCTCGAACCGGAAGCGGCCCCTACAGTGTTTGCAGTTCCCCTGGTTACTGCGGGGTTCCGGACCAATGGCGGTGGAGTCCCGCGGGCTGATCCCGCCCCCAAAGGTCGTGACGTCACGCCGGAGCTCTGGAACTCCTCCTCCTATCTCTAGGTCCAACCCACCTCCCAGGGCTGCCAATCGTTGTGCGCAGGCGCGCTGGAGGGCCCTTAGTGTCCTGGTGCGCAGGCGCCCGGGGAGCTGCAAACAGAAGTAGCAATGGACGCGCTGGAGTCGTTGTTGGACGAGGTGGCCCTGGAGGGGCTTGATGGCCTGTGTCTGCCCGCGCTGTGGAGCCGTCTGGAGACGCGAGTGCCTCCCTTCCCGCTGCCTTTGGAGCCCTACACGCAGGAGTTCCTCTGGCGGGCCCTTGCCACTCACCCGGGCATCAGCTTCTATGAAGAGCCTCGGGAGCGACCCGACCTCCAGCTCCAGGACCGGTCAGCGGCCTGGCCCTGAGGCGGGCGGGCGGGCGGGCGCAGAGCCCGGCGTCCGATGGCGCTGGGAGGGGCCCAGGTTCTGATGGGAGGGGGCGGGGGAAAGGAGTGGCGCCGGGGGAGGACCGCGAGTCCGATGGGGGGCGCGGTGTAAGGGTGGCTGGGGGTCCCTCGGGCCTGGCAGAGCTCGGACGTCTGATGGAGTTTGGGGTCGTCTAATGATGTCCCATTCGGTCCGTGTAGGTGCTTGGGTGGTGGTGAGCAGGACTGGCGGGGGGGCGGTATTCTTCAAGCTTCAGAGTACCCTTCTTTCGTGGTGGATAGGAAGTCAGTTTAGATCAAGACTGGAGACCGTTGAATTTAGCCGCCCTTTGTGGGGCATTCATTCAGTGCTGGGCTAGAGAGCCTAAGGCAACTAGAGATCTGCAGAACAGCAAGTTTAGCAGTAGTAATAATAACAACAGCGGCTAGCATTTATTGAGTGCTTATTTTTGGCCTGGTACTGTATTATAAGCTCCTGTTCTGGCAGTTTCAGGAGATTGAACTCACTTGATCCTCAGCAATAGGTGCTGTTATTTTCCCCATTTTGCAGAAGAAGAAGCTTGAGTCGTAGATTAAGTAACCTGTCCAACGTTACAGAGATTATAAGTGACCGAGTGTTGATTTGAACCCAGGCAGTCTGTCCCTATAGTCTGTGCTGTTATGCCGAATTGAGAGAAGTTCCCAGAGGTAATATTGTCTAAAACAAGACTTAAAGATTGGATTTAGGTGACCAGTTGGCAGAGTATTCTGGAGAGAGAATAGCAAATGTGAATGCCTCAAGGAAGAGAAGTAAGTTAAGTTTGGTTGAAGTGTAGGATTGGGAGATGGGGAATGGGGAATAATAGTTGGCACTTACATATGTGTATTGTGAGCTGGGACTTGCTAAGATCCTGACATATAGCAAGTTAATTTTTACAATAACCTTAGGAGGTGGGTATTATGACCCCCATTTTCCCGAAGAGGAAATTTGGGCACAGAGAGGATAAGCGACTTGTTCAAGGTTATCAACTAGCAAGAGCAGAACCCAGAATTTGAATCCTTTAAGTTTGGGGTACAGAATCTTCTCTGTCCTTAACGAGATTAGACTGAAGAGGTAATCAGTGGTCTTTTAACCCACATCAAGAGTTTATCCTTTACCAAAAGAACAGTTGGAAGTTCCCCCCTCCCCCCACCGCACCCAAAGGAGGGTCAGACTGAGGGCAAACTGTGAAGTTGAGAGATTTTAGTAATCCAATCACAAACAACCAGTCATGGTTTTGATATGGTTTGTAGGTTGGGGTTCGGAGCCAATGGGGGAGAAAGAATTCTGCAGGAGTCTTTGGTGCTAGAAGGCTTTCGTTAAAGCCCGGGGGACAGGGCCGACAGGCAGAAAGAGCTGCACTGGGGTTGTGAGGAAGGACTGATTTATACACTTCGAAGTTGGGGGAAGTAAAGACAAAGGGAGGTTTCCAAAAGGACTCCTATGCTAAAGAAGACTCACCAGGACCCTGGAGGCCTAGCTGTTTGTAAGCTAAGGTGGTTTTTCCCTCTAGAAAAGCATTAACTTTAAGACAGTTGGGAGCTTTCTGGAGGAGCTATACTCTGCCTGCCTTAAGTGACAATGGGCTGCAGGTTATAAGGAAATTTCCTTCTTGCCTTTGTTCTCCACATCAGTTTTGCTTACTGTGGTGCAGGTGAGAATAAATAAGAGAAGCAAATGGAATCAAGACATATGAAGCAGAAGAATCAAGAGGATTTGGTGACTGGATGTGGGGTATAAGGAGAGGGGGGAATCAGGGATAATGGCTTCTGGTTCCTGATATTTGGGTTCCTGAGTGAATATTGATGTCCTTCGCTGTTAGTAGGGAACACAGAAGAGCAGCATGGTGGTCTCAGGGGAGGTGGGCAAGGTGCTGAATATACTTTGAGACACATTGAGTTCAAGGTTCATTTGGGTAATCCAAGTGGAGATTCTGTTTAGTAAACATGTGGCTTCATGGGCGAAAGCAGGCCAGAGGGAGGGATGGGGCTGGACATGGGGAGTCATCCGTATGGCTGGATATTAAAGCTTTGGGCCAGGATCATCCCTGGAAGAGAATGTGGTGTGATGGGAGGCCTAAGACATGGCCCTCAGGTGCACCTATGTGGAAAGGCTGGATGGTCAACTAGGAAGGTCAAAGAAGCCTAGGAAGGTGTGACTGGAGAGGGAGGACAGCAGTCCACAGCTGCCTCCTGGCAGATGGACTAAGATGGGATTTGGGAATGGAGAGTAAAGCAGGGCAGAGGTCACAGAGAAGGCGAGGAAGGAAAGAGCTGATAAATATAAGTGGGTTTTAGCCTCAACTAGACTAGCTGTGAGCAGGGTTTGTAAGGAAAGCCTTACAAACTTGGCTAACTCGATAAGGGAAGAAACGCAAGTCAAAGATGTCCCTGTGGCATTGATAACGACGTAACTGGGAGAAAGTGGAAAGGAGGGACTTCATTGGAGGCCGGGAGAGGCAGTCATAACTTTGATTTGGATCTCCTTGAATTCAAGGTGTTTGGAGGAAAAGACAGGACTGAGGATTCCGAGGTGAAAATTGTTAACGTGCAGGCACTGGATTTGGAGGGAAACTGAAAGGCCGTGACTTGGGCCAGTAAGATGGTTCTGGTTCTAGCATTCAGCTTCTGGGGTGGATTTTGGGGACCCTGGAAAGGTTTGTGTTCTCTGGAGTAGAAAGGCAGGAATGCTGCTCTAATCTGCATTTGCAAGGCTGGAGGACCGAGTAAGCTCACTCCTCTCTGATCTCAGTGGGAGGTTGTCAGAAGAATGCGCCAGGGGCGCCTGGGTGGCTCTGTCAGTTAAGCATCCGGCTCTTGGTTTCTGGTTTCAGCCCAGGTCATGATCTCAGGGTCGTGAGATCCAGCCCTGTGTTGGGCTCCCAGCATGAAGTCTGCCTGAGATTCTTTACCTCTTTCTCTCCCTCCTGGAGCGCTCACTCTCTAAAAATAAATAAAATCTTTAATTAAAAAAAAAAAAAAGAAAGAAAAGAAGAATGTGCTAAGTATGTATTATTTGAAAAGCTGAGTTGTAGTTTGGTATTTGTTGCTTTCTCCCTTTTAGGTATGAAGAGATTGACTTGGAAACCGGAATTTTGGAGTCCCGGAGGGATCCAGTGGCTTTGGAGGATGTCTACCCCATTCACATGATCTTAGAGAATAAGGACGGCATCCAGGGCTCATGCCGGTACTTCAAGGAGAGAAAAAACATAACCAGTGACATCAGGACCAAGTCTCTACAGCCCCGTTGTATGATGGTGGAAGCCTTTGGCAGGTAACCGATCCGCACCCAGAGAGCCTCACAGGCCTTCTGCTGCCTTGAGCCAGGGGGGACCAGTCAGAGCCTGGACACTGGTCTGTGTGTCAGCCCCGCGCCAAGCCTCCACCTTCTGCACTCCACTTTCGGTGGCGCTGATTTTGCTCAGGGGCCTACCTTCCTCTTTTCCTGGGGTCCACAGTCCTGGCACAGTTGGGCAGAGCAGCCGGCTCTCATTTGGATCAGTGCCTTTCCTTCTCTTGCCCAGGCTGGGGGGTGTCCAGTTGCCCGGAGTGGCTAATCCGAGCTCTCACCTTCTCCAGCCTGTCCCCACTCCCACCTCTCTCCCTTCCCACTTCACGGAACAGGGAAAAGCTGCTGACTTCCATCTCCTTCCGCTTGCAGCTTTGCCACATCTATTTCCCCTTTCCATCATCTCAGATGCAGCGAGAAGCCCCGGCCCCGGCCCAGGCCTCCTCCCCTCCGCATTTCTCCTGCCCAGCTCCCTGCACCTCCCGCGCTTTCCTGCCGGTGCTCTCTCCTCAGCCCTAATGACTTGGCCATCTTACAACAGGACCACCTCTTGACCTCGGGTCCCTCGTGACCCTAGGTCACTCTGTGCCACTTGGGGCTCTGCTTCCTGGAAGAAATAGCCACCCTCGCTCTTTCTCTCCTTCACTCCTCTGCCCGCTGATGTCTGCCATTATTACTTCACTGAAATCTTATCCTCTGAGATTCCCAGTAATAAGCCTGTGGACGCTGTTTGGCCCTTAAGCTCCTTGACCCCTCTGCCCCGTAAGGGAGTTTTAAAGCTCTTGCCCCGTGGCTTCCCGCTTTGTTTTTCTGGCCGAGCCTCACCAGCTTCCTCATGGGCTCCCTGACTTCCGTCCACCCCTTAAACGTTGAGCTGCTCCCAAGGGCTCTGTCTCTTCCCCAGGCGGCCCCCAAGTACCACAGACGGAGTTCAGTAACCTCTTGCTCAGTGTGCCCAGAGGTCAGAGTGTCACACTCCTTCCCCCCAAACCTGCCTCCTCTTCCCTTCCTTGCCTCTTTTGTGATTTCCTCTGCTCTGGGTGTTCCCATGTGCCTGCTGTACAAGCTGCAAACTTGGGACTCCTGGGCCCCTTTTCTCCGTATTTCTGCATGCAACTGGCCACCAAGTCCTGTAGACTTGACCTTCTAGCTTTATCTCAAACCCCCTTTGGCCTCAGAATAGTGCAAGAGTCTCCTGCCTCCCTTCTTGCTGTCTCTCTCCCCCTCTCTTGCTCTCTTTTTTTTTTATAATTCATTTATTTATTTTAGAGAGAGAGAATCCCAAGCAGCCTCCCCACTAATGACAGATCCTGACACGGAGCTTGATCCCATGACCCTGAGATCATGACCTGAGCCGAAATCAAGAGTCAGATGCTCAGACAGATGCCCCTGTCTCTCCTCTTTGGAACTTTCCATACCACATGGCACATTTTTCTCTAAGATGGAATTGTGATGAATAGTGCCTTGGTCACTCGGGAGATGTTTCCGACTGGGCACATATGTCCCATACACATGCTTTGTTTAGCCAGCACGGTGTTTTGTTTTTAATTTTATTTCATTGCTCATATTTAAAATCTGGATATCTAGCTCCTCTGAAAAAAATCACAGGATCTAGCTGCACTGGACTGATTTTTACTTGGTGACATAGGCCAGAGCTATGAGCCATGTCCCACCTAGTGCTCCATGCCCTGCAGCTGCCTGCCTGCTGACCTGAACCCATCAGGCTCTGTAGCACCTACCCTCTGCACCCCCAGCTCTCCGACTGTAGTCCCTCAACTTGCCCGAGTCTTCTCTATGCTGTGGCCCAAACATGCAGGGCTCATTTCTGTCTCAGGGCTATGGCATGTGCTATTCCTTCTGCTTAGAATGTTCTGCCTCAAATCTTCACATCTCCACCCCTCCTCTTCATTCAGTCTTCAACTTGGCTCCTCAAAAAAAAAGTGTCCCTGTTGCCCAGGCACCATTATGTTACTCATTGTCGTACCAAAAATGGTCATTTATTTATCTATTGAGAGAGAGAACAAGAGAGCACGAGTATGTGTGCACGAGGTGGGGAGGGGCAGAGGGAGAGGGAATGAATCTTGAGCAGGCTCTATGCCCAGTGCGGAGCCCCACGCGGAACTTGAGCTCATGACCCTGGTACTATGACCTGACCCAAAATCAAGAGTCAGATGCTTAACTGACTGAGCCACCCAGGTGCCCCCGTACCAAAAGTGGTCTGAAGTGTTTATTCACGTCACCCCTTCCTCACCAAACCGTAAACTCTTGAGGGCAGAAACTCTGTCTTGTTCATGGCTGTATCTCTAGGATCTTGAATATACCTGGCACAACATCAACTCCTAAAAATGCATGTTGACTGATTGATGATCCTGTTGGGTGTTGGAGTTACAGCCCCTGACCTGCGTCATGACATATAAACTCCCCGTGATGGCATTGCAGGGCCCTTCAGGATGTGGACTCCCACCGACCTCTTGAGCTCTCCTTCTTTCTGCTTTCTTGCTTGCGAGCCCACCCCAGTCTTTCCAGCCAGGCTACACCACTTGCCTCCCAGGACATGCGTGCTCCTTCATGCCTTCAGAAACTTGCAGGTTCTGCTTCCTTGTTCTTCACCCACCCCACTGACTGCTAACTCTAGAATCCCCACCTATGGGAGTGTTCCCTGGTTACGATGCACACGTTCTGTTCACACACACAGGTTGGAATGGAGGCTGTGCACATAATGGCATTTCATAGGCTCGACCACCAGAGTTGCTGTCTACCAGCTCTTGGGCCATAGCATAATTGCTCACTCTCTCGACTTTCTCCTTCAGTGGACTGTGAGCTCCTTGCCGGGAGATCACACTTTTATTTATCTTGGTATCTCTGGTACTTTGCATTGTGCTTAATCAGTATTTGACATCCCGTCTGATGACCACACTCAGCAGTTTCAGCCTAGCAGGAGTCACTGAGTCAGCTAACTGGAAATGTTGGGATTATAATATACCATGTAGTAAACAAATCTGAGTGCATTTGGAAAACAGCAGACCTGTTCCCCTGTTTTCAAACTTGCTTTTCCCGGCTGACCTCTTCCAATTTAACTTGTCAGCCTGTTTTGAGATGAGAGAACATAGATCCTAAGTCTGTGACATGCAGACACAGGAAGTGGACTGTCTCTCTCTCATGTGTATTCACAGCCTAACATTTCTTCCTGAGGATGGATTCTGCAGACCTCCATGACTGCAGAAGACTCATTGTAGGTCACAAACAATGCCAAGGAACCTGCAGTGAGTTAAAAGGAAGACAACCTCTTCTTTGATCTTTTGGCCCAGTTGGTGGTAGAAGTGAAGTCTGCTGGTGTGGGGTAGGAGGAGGGGGAACGATCAGACCAAGGGATATGATGGAAGAAATTCATTTTCTCTGCCCGGTCTCCACCACTTATGACTGAGACTCCATCACAGTGCCTTATCTGCTAATCTAAGCTGACACCTTGGGCAGATTGGCCCACTCCATTCACACCCTCTCAGGGTTCAAGCCTGGCAGCCGAGATCCCATGAGGGTGTGCTGGCAGAGAACCCACTACTCACTCACTCCTTGGCATCAAGATAACACCCACTTGGAAGCACTCCCTTTCCCAGATGAGTCACCCAGGGTCCATGCATAAGAGCTCATGAGCTACCAACCTCTCTCATCTTGGGCCAGCATCTACTCTATTTCATTGCTCTGTTGTTTAAACACCTGACCACAAGGCCTGTCTTCCATCACGTCACTCAGTCTGAAATACCTTGCTAGGCAGGACATATTCTATCTATCTATTTTCACACCCCAGGTCAGTAGGTAGGAACTGATGGTCTTCAGCAGACCACAGAGCCACTGATTATATAGTTGGGGACAGGCATACCTCGTATCTTACTGTGCTCACAGACGCTGTGTTTTTTATAAATTGAAAGATTGTGTCAACCCTGAATGAAGCAAATCGGCTGGCACCATTTTTTCCAACAGCATTGCTTATTCATGTTTCTGTATCACATTTTGGCCATTTCACAACATTTTGAACTTTTTCATTACTATATTTGTTATGGTGATCTGGGATCCATGATTACACTTTCCTGAAAGCTCAGATGATGGTTAGCATTTTTTAGCAATAAATATTTTTTAACTAAGGTATGCACATTGTTTTTTTTTTTTAGACATAATGTCATTACACACTAAATAGACTACAATATAGTGTAAACATACTTCTATATGCACTGGAAACCAAAAAATTCATTTGACTAGCTTTATCACGATACTCACTTTATTACCGTATTTGCTTTATTGCAGTGGTCTGGAATCAAACCCACAATAGCTCAGCTATGCCTGTATTTTTGACTCTGAAATTTATGTCTAGTTCCGTAGGTTCGCTCACTCACTTAACAAATATTTACTGAGCCCATACTCCACACCACAATCATTCTAGGCACTGAAGGTGTCCTAGTGAACAAGTCAACAACGTGCCTACTCTTACGCACTTAAATTTGAAGAGAGGAGACAGACAAGAAGGTCTGCAAAAAAAAAAAAAAAATATGTATATATATACATAGCCATTTTTAAGTGTGCTGGGTACTGTGAAGAATATGGCACGGAGGTAGGGAATAGACTCTGGCTAGACTTAGAGGAAGGCCTGAGGAGGTGATGTCTAAGCCGTGGCCGGAATGATGAGAAGGAATCAGTGTCCTACAGACGGGGGGAGGAGCACCCAGGCAGAGGAAGCAGCTTGTTTTGGGAACAGCAGGACGACGGAGGGTAAGAGGCAGAGCTGCGGAGGGTGCATAGAACGTTCCAGGCCCTGGTGAGGAGCTGGGGCTAAGGTCTGAGTGTCCTGGCAAGACCGTGGAGGGCTTCACACAAGATGACAAGGTTGGCTCTGTTCACCCCAGACACTGTGCCGTTTGGGGACGGAAACCTTCTTGCCAGGGGCATTGTAAACCCCTAAGAAGCGGCACAAAATGACAATCCTCTAAGGTTCTGTTTTTCTTCACATTCTGATTTTTCTTAAAATCACTTAAAGTTATTTCTTCCATGCGGTTGTTTCTGATTTGCAGGTGGGGAAAGAGACTGATCATCGTTGCCTCCCAGGACATGCGTTACCGGGCCTTGATAGGCTTGGAGGGGGACCCCGACCTGAAGCTCCCCGACTTCTCCTACTGCATTTTGGAGCGATTAGGCCGGTCCCGGTGGCAAGGGGAGCTCCAGCGAGACCTCCATACCACTGCTTTCAAGTGAGGGGATGATTTGCTTCTCTCCTGAAATGCTAGGACTCCCCAGTGATTGTGTCCTGCCCCCCAGCACAGGTCTTGGTGACTTCCCTTCCCCTTTCCTCTCCACCCCTTTGCAGCTGGGGCAGTCTGCAATCCATGATGATTGGGCTTCAGTGCTTTGTTTCTGAAGAGACCCTGGGGCAGCCGTATAATTTAGTGTCTAAACCAGACCTCCCTCCAGGGGGAGGCCGGGGCAGTGGGCATAAATTGGGACCATCAGGCAAACTGGGATGTAGAGTGACCTTACTCATTGGCCACTGCAGGACTGGAGACCCATATTTGATGGCGTCTTCACTAACCCTCATCAATCATCACCCACCCCAGCCATCCCGTCCCGCTCCATTTCCCCGGGCCTCTACCCGCATCTCCCATCCACCTCTGCTGGGGGCCTGGGGGGGGGGGGCGCTCAGGCTGAGGCAGGCCTGTTCCTTTCAAGGCCATTGTCTCACGGCGACTGTTCCCTTGGAGAGGCTGGATAGGAAGTGTGTGTCTCGAGCACTTCACATTCAAGTGAGAGGCCCTCTACTGTTGGGTGAAAGCCACCGGCAAAGCAAAATGACACAGCCACACACTTCCTCTCCTCCAGGGTTGATGCTGGGAAGCTCCACTATCACCGGAAAATTCTGAACAAAAACGGGCTCATTACGATGCAGTCACATGTGATCCGATTACCCACGGGAGCCCAGCAGCACTCAATTCTCCTCCTCCTGAATCGGTTTCATGTGGACAGGTAAAAGCGTGCAGACACCAAAACACTTTGTTCCGGGGATATTTCAGCCGTGTGGATTAGACCTGTGTAAATTGGAGAGGCAAAATCACATAATGACTACAGCTTTTTAAGAAAGATACTTAGGTCTCTTTCTGATTATGAAAATAAGTCATGCTGATTTAGAAAATTTGGAGATTATACAGAAAAGGAGAAAAAAATCCTATAACCCCACACCCCGGCAATAGGAACTGTTAACGTGTTGGTGAAATTTTGGGGGAGTGTAAAAAGAATAAGTCAAATTAGATTTGTTACAGTGGCAGAATGGAGATTGAATGGTTTCCAATTTAAAATTGGCACTTTTTTCCGACATGCAATTCTTAAAATCAGCCTGGATGGTGAGATGGGGAGGTTTCTGCTAAGTGAGTCCTATGCGTGATGTTGCTGTTTAGCTTTGTGTCCTAGTCCGGATGGTATAGCAAGGTGGTGAGATGTGCACATTATCAGAGAGTCCCTGGGAGTGAGTCTCTGACTCTTTGCTACTCCCTGTTGGGGTGACTGCCTGGCATAGGAATGGGGGAAAGAAGTGGTCCACCACCCTTTAGAGAGGCCTCAGCCTGCACTCCAGCACCTCGTGCCCTCCTTGATGGGGGAGGTGCAGTGAGCAGGGTGGGGAAGGGTCGAGCTCGTGAAGGACCTAGAATACGTGGCCCTTGGGTGAGTAAGCTGTGCCCCCGAGTGCGTGGCCACCAGTGCCCTGTAGTGGAGGGTAGGCAGTGTCACGGGAGACTTGAGGGGCAGTAGGCATTCCCCCTTCTCTGGGCCACGGAGAACAACTCTGAGTCGCCCCTAGACAAGTGACAGATGCCTGGGTGAACACTCAGGAGTCAGTGTAGGTTTTACAGTTTACAGTGCCCGCTACATAGCACTGGCTTGGACCCAAAGAAAGGACTTAATATACATGTCTAGACAGACTATTGACTGGATTTCCAGGAGTAATGATGTCACTGTATTCCTGTCAAAATTCCAAATTTGTCTTCAAACCTGTGTTTTAGAATTCCTACATTAGAGAGAATCGTGCTTCGAGAATTTGCATTTTATTTATTTATCTCACTGTCCGTTGGCTAAATACCAGTATCAGCAGACCCCTCCCTGGTGTGTGGCCTGTGTCTACAGAGAATATAGGTGGCAGCCATGGGTGGCAGAGAGAACAATGGACTAAGTCATTTGTACTTGACTTGGGCAAAGTCACATGAGCTCTCTGAAGCATGGTTTCCTCTTGTGGAGCATGGCCACGACACAGTGCCCAGTACTAGTCCATGTACAGTAAACATCTGCACCTGCCTTTATTCATGCGTTGAGAGGCAGTCAAAGTGGAGACGTGGGCATCAACTCTGAATCCCATGCCTATGCCCTCCCTGCCCCCAGGCCTGCAGGCACTTAAAGCCAAGGTCACCTTCCCCAGGCACCCACAGTCCAGGAGCCTTCACTCTCTTCCATAGCTTCCTGGGTGGCCATTAGCTTGGAAGCAGTCATGATCCTACACAATGAAAATGGGGTAGAAGGTGGGGTCGCTCGTGCCAGGGAAGTCAAAGTAGAAGCCATACTTGAGGATCAGAGACATCAGGACGGCAAAGAGAGCCCTGGATGTGGACAAAGACCTAGGTTCACCTCTTGAGTCTGAGTTTTAGAAAAGCCCGTTCATGTCTTTATGAAATAATCCATTCCTTCACCAAGTGAATCGTACAGAAATATAGAAGGTGCTTCCTAAACTTTATGGTATTACAAAAATGTAAGGCGTTTTCAAGGATCACGACAGCTGCAGCCGAAGAGTCTAGTCTGTACCCTGTCACTGCTTAGGTGCCCTTGGCCGTGTGACTGAGCCACGGTCTCTGCCCCGCCAAGTGCGGAATGTGCCCGGACGATGGCTGAGACGTAGGACCAAGGTCGTCTGGTCTGGCATGTTGTCATTTAAGTCTTGCCTTGTCATCTTTAAAAAACAGGCGCTCTTTAGCAATAGGTTTGAAAAGAGAACTGTTTCGTGTTTCTCACAGGAGGAGCAAATACGACATCCTCATGGAGAAGCTCTCCGGTGTGCTGAGCACACGGAGTAACCAGATGGAGACCCTGGGCAGGCTGAGGGAAGAACTGGTGAGTGCCCGGGGACACCCGTGTGCTGGGCTGGAATGATCTGTGCCGCAGCCTGGACCTCCTTGTCCAGTATGGGTTAGATGACTGGCAGTTGGAAGCCGTTAATGGATTTGACTGCCTCTAATCTTGAAACAAGTGGGGTCTTCCTTAGTTTCACAGGATCAGAAAGTGCTCAGTCCTTTGTTGAAGGCCCATCCCCCCCCCCCCCCCCCACACACACACAGTTTGCTCTAGTTCGTGCTGTACAAGTTCATGCGGACTGGGAGATCTGGGCATTTAGAGGTGCTGCCGTAAGCACACTTCTAATTCTGTCCCCCCTGGCTTGATACGGAAAAGGCATCATGACTTTGCAGAGAGGCAGGTGAGATGGTGCAGGGAGAAAGCATGGACTGGCCACCTTGGTCTCTGGGCCCCTGGAGTAGAGACAGGGATGAAGGGGGAAGAGGAGGAAAGCGTGGAGGTGCCTCTCGCTGTCTCCAGGCTGATGAGAACAGTCCTCGGCGGAAGCTAGGGAAGAGCCGGCATGGGAGAGGGGAGAGAAACATGGCCCTGTACGTTAGACGGCAGAACTGAAAACCTAAAGTTTAAAGTCAGGCTGCTTGGGTCATAGTGATTAGTCCACAAAGGGACACGGTTTGGAGTCTCGATTATTGGCCCCAGGACAATCCTTGCTCCTCACCTTGTGCTGCATTGTGGGTGAAGCCCTAGTCTCTAATTCCATCGTAGAGGGAAAGGGGCCTCTTCTCTAATGCCAGGTCTACTACATGCCCAAGTCTCTTTAAAAGATTTTATTTATTGGGGAGTGTGGGTGGCTCAGTCGGTTAAGCATCTGCCTTTGGCTCAGGGTCACGATCCCAGGGTCCTGGGATCGAGTCCCATGTCCGGCTCCGCCTCCATGTGGAGGCTGCTTCTCCCTCTGCCTGCTGCTTCCCCTGCTTGTGGTTGCTCGCTTGCTCGCTCTCTGTCTCTCTGACAAATCAATAAATAAAATCAAAAAAAGATTTCATTTACTTTGTGTGTGTGAGCAGAGGGAGGGGCGGAGGGAGAGAATCCCAAGCAGACTCCCTGCTGAGCATGGAGCCCAACCCAGGGCTCTATCCCATGACCCTGAGATCCTGACCTGAGCTGAAATCAAGAGTTGGACACTTAACTGACTAAGCTACCCAGGCGCCCCATCCCAAGTCTCTTTAAAGCAGAGCTTATGAGGCTTATGGGTCAGATTTGGCCTACATGTTGTTAAAAGTACATTTGACCTAGCATTTTTTTTAAATTGAGATTTCACATAAAAACCTAAGTTTCCAGCTTCCTTTGAAATATCAGGGGCTCTGGCAAGCCCTGAGCCTGGCCTGCAGTCTCTCATGACAGTGGTCAGCTTGAGGCAGCTATGCAATGTCGTTGTTCCCCGCCGCCCCCCCCACTCGGCCCCTTCCTTCCTGTCACCTCTCAGACAGCAGGCCCATGTCATTTGTCATTACACATGCACTGCTGTTTGTGGTAAGAGAGATTTTTCAGTATTTGAGTCTCTATCAAAAGTGGAAAATGAAAGGCCGATAAAGCTTCCTCAGGGACCCTAGTAGAAATGAAGAAAATTCCTACTTGCTTATGAAACAAATTCTGCCCACTCTGTTCCTTATATTTCTTGTCCAGCAGATATTGCAGAATGAAGCCCTCTGCCCAACTGGGTCACTCAGGCATGGGGAGAGTGGGCTAGTCTGGTCTCAGGTCAGCCCTGGGGACTAGCTCAGGAGAGTGCGTTGTTCCATTATTTATCCGGCAGGTACTTTGGTGAGCTTCTGTGTGTGCGGCACCACCATGACAAAAGTTAGTGAGGGTGACAGGTCTCGTGATCTAATGGAGCGGTGGCACCAGAGGGGCGGTTATGTGAACACACACTTAGGCTCGAAGCCTCTTTCAGAGGATGACGTCCGAGCTCCTTGAGGGATGCACTTTCTTCAGAGAGCTGGGAGAAGCTTTAGAGAGCAAGTTCCGGTTGAGCGAGGCTTTGAAGATGAAGTGTTCCCCACGTGGACGAGAAATGGCATTTCGGGCCCGGGAAAGCGGCTGGAGTGGATGTGTAGGAGGTGCAGTAACCCAGCCACGGTGTGCTCAGGCGGGAGCCGCGGAGATGTGGCTGGGGAGGGCAGTTGGGGCCAGGTGAGAGAGGTCTAGAGCGCCAGGCCGAGGAGTTGGGTTGTGGCCTTCAGCCTCATAAAGTTGCAAGGAGAGAAGAATGTGACGGAAACGGACCGGGAGAAGGAAGAGAGATTGGAGGTGCAGGCGGGAGGTGGTTGCTGCTGCCTCAGGCCGGGCCCCAGGTGGCTGGCTGCTAGAATCCTTTGGGATGTCTCGATGTGGTGAGTGACTGAGGCCAGGATGCTGGGGGGAGGAGGGGGGGTGAATGAAGGAGGAGGAGTCTTGCTCTCGGGCCGGAGCGATTGCACCTCACTGAAACTGGACAGGGCTCAGGAGAGCGGGGAGCGGGCCTGCTTGTTTACTGCTGAAGCCCCACCAGGCAGACGGCCAGGGCCAGGCCCACGGTCGGCGCTCAGTAAATGTTTGTGGAACGAATGCCTGAATAAAGTAGGGAGTACAGAAAAAGGAACATGTTTGCGAGAGGACGAGGTGCATGACAATTTGACTTCAGGATTTATTGAATGTGAAGATCTTCTGGGACTTTTCACTTGGCGAGGTCTCACGGGCAACTGGAAATAGGGTCAGAGAGAGCTGAGCAGGACTTAGTGAATAATTAGCCAATCCATGAGGTTGATGCCATGAATATGGATGCTGTCTTTTTTGGGGAGTGGGGGAGGCTCACACTGCTCCTTTCCCTTTTTTGCTGGGCAGATTGTGTGAGTCCCTGATGGCAGCCCCCCCAGAAGGTGGGACTGCATCATCCTCCCTCGCTTCGGATGGTCCAGGACTTAGGACCATATGTTAGGGGCTGGGGTTTGGTGGATGAGCTTCCATAGGGTCTTTCCACGGTGCTGGGGGCACAGCTACATTAACGACAGATCCCATTTGCAAGTCGGTGTGTTTGGATGAGCCATATGTGAGTCATCTGTATTTTTTTGATAGCCGTATGTTCCCCTGCCCAAGGGCTGGAGCACTGGCGAGTCTGGGAGTTGATCACACGTACGTGGCAGCCACAGCCCTCAGACATTTGATCCCTCTCTCTCCCCCTGGGGTAAGAGGAAAGCCGTAAGACTCCACTGACAGCTCTTAGCGGTGAGGGCCTCCTGTGGTTCTGTCCACAGCTTACAGCAGCCGGAACTGGCCTCACGACTCCGCCGGTTACAAAGGCAAACGCCAGTAGCGGCCAGGATGGATTTATGAATGAATGCAACGGGCCAAATATAAGAAATGGTTTTGCTCTCGGTAGGGAGTCGAGAAATACTTAATTTTCCTCCTGACTATTGTAAGAGAAGACAGCACATAACTGGTGACAGGTAGGGACTGACCTTTAGCCCCGACACGCAGGGGGCCCACGGGGCCACTCTTGAGTGGGCGTGCCTGTCCTGGCTCCCGCTGACGGCTGCAGATCTGCAGTTCCAGGATATGTTGCCGGATTTTTTCCGAGTGAAGCCAGAACCTACTTTTTTTTTTTTTTTTTTTAAATTAAAATTTCACTTTTCAACGTTGGCAAATAAATCACTTATTTTCACAAACGTGTGCTGGGAAAATGATGGCCTACGCTGGAAGCTGCTTGTTGGTGACCCCTGTAGTTAGGAGCACATAGGGTCATTTTGAACACATCGCCTCGCAGAGCTGTGAGTGGTAGGGTGCACGCACTCCTCATTTTGTGGAAACTTCACAGATAAACTGTTTTTTTACACTCCATTTTTTTTCTCTTTGTTCCATTGCCCCGGGGAGCTGTGTGCGTGCTCTGTGAGAGTGTGTGCGCGTGCGCACGTGTGTGTTAATGACACACTTTGATGGTTAGAAAACCAAACACTGAAAAAGTACACAGTGAAAAGCTGCCTTCTTGCTCTGCCCCCCCCCCCCCCCCATCTGCCTCACTCCCATCCCTATGTATCCTTTCAGGATCTTTGAGCAAATAAATCTCTTCCCCGCTCTTGTAATAGAAACCATTTATAGAATCGTTTATTTAGTGCTCTGGACTTTGTTTTGTTTCCTTGACAACAGAGCTTGGAGTCTTTCCTCCTCAGCCCCTCCGGTGTTTCCTCGTTCAAGAGAATCTAGCCGACTCAGGTCCTGAACTTGGGTTCATGGACGTGACTATAGTGGTCGCAAACGCCCCACCCGCATCTGATGGCAGCTGTCACATTGTGTTTTGGCAGGGGCTGTGCGAAAGGACGTTCAAGCGGTTGTACCAGTACATGCTGAACGCTGGCCTTGCGAAGGTGGTGTCCCTCCCCTTGCAAGAGATCCACCCGGAGTGTGGGCCTTGTAAGACAAAGAAAGGTAAAGGCCGTCTCAGCCTCTGTCCCCTGGGCTGTGCAGACAGCTTTCACTTCTCCCTTCCAAGTCCCAGCCTTTCTCTCTTCCCACATTCAGCCTTGCGGTGGGCCCATTTCACGTTTGTTCAACTCTTCATTCCTCAGTGCCTCTCTTAGGATCTCCTATAGCGAAAGTGCTCGGGGAATGTTCGCTGAATGAAAGTAATCCTAAGTGCCCGCACGCGTCTCTCTGTAGCTGTCCCTCCAACATCGCAGCTTCGTGGTGTCCAAAACCAGTTCGTCTTTTCCTTCTTACACTAAACCACTCTTCTTTCCGGCATTTTGAAAGTACCTCAGCTGTGTTGCATGATCTCGATATTCTGTAGCCCTTGCAAGGTACGTGGTAGTATCACCTTTTACATACAAGAAAATTGAAGTTAAGAGATGCGAAATCATTTACATAAGGCTGAGCAATCAGTAAGTGACAGATGTGGGATTTGAACCTTCCAGGAAAGTTCAACTGAGGACCATAGACTGTAAAACTTTAAAAACCTTCCTTAGTCCTTTATTTTTCTCTATTTGTGATTTTTTTTTTTTTAATGCCATGCTGTTCCTGACCAACCGAAGTCATTTAAAAAATTGAGGTCAGAGCTTTCAGTAGAAGATGATAGATGGGATATATGCGTATATCCGCACTTTTCCCAAACTCTTCCCTAGTGATGACAAGGGATATAAAAGGAATCAACCTGCAGGTACAAAGAGACCAGGACAGAAATGACGCAGAGAGTTGTCATCAGGATTCAGATAGTAACAGACTGAGCAGCCTGGGGAAGCTTAATGCCAGCGAAGGGCAATAGCCAACAATTGATGCCTCAAAACCTGAAATAAACGAAAAATGTGGGGATTCCAGGTACCTTTGAGCACAAGTTTGGATGGCGCGAGAGACAAGCAGGTTGGTTGGCAGTGTGTATGAGAAGCTGCTGCTTCCCCAGGTCCTCTCCCCTACTTTGCATAGCCAGGTAAGAAGCCCTTTCCCACAAAAGTCTGGCCTCCTCTACTTCTTTCAAGATAAGATGCATTGGAAGCTTTCTGGATTCACAGACCCAGCTGGGGACAGGGTGGCCTGCTGAAAATGGGGACACTGAAAACGGGAGGGTCCTCTCACTGTGGTTCCAAATTTGGCTCCTGAACAGTGGTAGTGAGGCTGGAGGCTGCTTTTCTGTAGAGACTGACCAGTCCAAGAGAAGAGTCTTCTAGATACTGAAATTTATGGGTATCCCAACAAAACAGCTGGCCCCTGGCCTGCTCACCCTACACGGAAGCCCACACAATGGCTCCCTCCCCCTGCACAACACCCAAAACGCAGGCTTTGGGCAGCAATTTAATGCTTCACCAAACGAGAGCTCTAATAGGAATGTAACAGAAACAAACATAGGAAATAGAAACAAAGTGAGGAGCAGAGGAAAACCTGAAAGAACTGGCAGAGAGAAGACCTTGCATCCATGAAAACACAGCGAGAAGCTCTAAAGGAGGGATGTGCAGAAAATAAAAAAGAGCTCTTGGAAATAGAAGAAATATGACTATTGCAATGAAAGATTTAGCAGAAGGGAAGGTAGTGAGATAAAGTAGAGAAAAATCTCTCAGAAAAACTCAAAAGAGGTGAGAACAGAGCTAAGTTGAAAATAAGACACTAAGCCTAGAAGGTCCAACATCTGCACAAGGGGCTCAGGGGGAGAGACAGACCGTGTGCAGAGGAAGAGAGGAGACAATGAGGAATGACACAAGCGATTCTCCCACATCCGTAGGACGTAAGTTCTGGAGCAAAAGGCGGCCCATCAGGTGCCTAGCCCGAAGAACATGCAGAACCCCACACCAAAACCCAACATCTTGGGACTTCAGAAACCCGGAGCAAAGGAGCCTCCAAAGAGGAGGCAGCAGACTTCCTGGTAGTAAAAGCTGGGTGGTCTTTAAGCAGCACTTTTATTTTAAAAGGAATGGACTTTCTATCTGGAGCGCTCTTTTCAGCTTTTGCCTTGACCCACTGTGAGAATGCGGGGATTTCAATACGTGCAGATCTGAAACAGTGCATCTCCCGTCTCCCGTGTTCCCTTTCAGGAAGCTGCAGGAGGATGTAGACCATTGAACAGCAGACTGAAACAAGGCGGGAAAAGTGGGGTCTGGGTCGTGGGGGAGGCCAGGAAAAATGTGGGGAGATGGTGAAGGGAAATCACGTGACAGGCATCACGGCAACCCGTCCACATGGGAGCAGGGCAAGAGGGCTCTGGAGGGATGGAAGTCCGTGCGAAGGATCAGCTGCCTACTGAGTATGAATGTGTTTAGAGAAGGCTGTAGGTCAGCAGAGAGTCTGTGTGTGAATTAGTGACAGGTACACACAAAACCAAGCCAATGGGAAAAAACGAAGTTATTAACGCCAAAGAAAACCAAAAGGGGTACAAGAAAAGAAGGTCAGGGCCTGTATGCTTGACTTTCTGGGCATAGGAAACAACCTAAGGAGGCCGGCTTCGTTACCACAGCTCAGGAGAGAGTGTGCTGAAGGGGGACAGACCACGGCCTGCCCAGTGAGTGGCTCGGTGTGTACGGGGGGTCCGCAGTGATGTTTGTCGAGTGACTGTGAACTGCCAGTCTGAGGGGCTCTGTCTCGTCCTTCACCTCCGCGTCTGGCTTCCCCGTGTCTGAGCAAGTTTATGGAGGAGACATTAACATAACAGGTGAATAAGCCAAGGAAGGTCCCCCCCGGGGGTCGGGAAAGCCCCTAGAGGGGACCTCACCTTGGAGTCCGTTCAGTGCCAAGGGCACGTGTGACTGGTCAAATGCCTGGAATCCTTCCAGAAAGGTGGCCCCAGCCTTGTCAATAGAAAGAAAACCAGGAAGTACTGCCGGGTCCTGTGGCAGGGAGAAGAGTCCCAGAGGTGTCCTGGGGACTTCTGGGGTCTGTTAATCATTTTTATTTCCTAATTTATTGGAAGGAAGACAGTAAAAATAAACAGACTGGAATGGTTTTATTTTTAAAGAGAAACTATGAAGGAAATGCCCTTAAGGAACCTTTCTTGCTGGGCAGGTAGCCACAGAGCGAAGCTTCTACCAGGCTTGGGGTCCCTGGATATTCAAGCCAGCCCTTGCAACTAAGACACCAACCAGGGTGAACTTTGATGTAAGACAGCCCTGGGTCCGAATTCTCACTTCCTGTCGGGTGACCTTCCGCAAGTTTTGGCCCCTCTCCGCCTCAGCAGGATTATCTGGGGATGATAACGCAACTTTGCAGAGTGTCGTGTGGCTTACAGAAGACAGCGGACGCAGCAGGGGCCACAGATTGGCATGGTCACATGGAGGAATGTATTTGGCTTGGCTCACGGTGTTTATTTTCATTGAATTCATTGCTGGGCATTTAAAAATCAGAAATCGTACCTAAAAGTCAGCCTTTCAGCTTCCCTGCAAAAAATGAATTAGGCAACATTAAACTGCATTTCTTTAATAGCCATTGGCCAGGCAGAGAGATGCTGCCTCCTTTCTACGGGGCCCACCTTCCCCATCCCCCCAGGACGCCCTGCCTCCAGCTGTGTCGCCCATCGCCGGCTTTACTCTGGTGTGTCCATGTCACACAGAGAGTGGTCCCCATTTTCTCGAGGCCAAGTGCTGGGAGGAGAAGCCCCCCCTGAGACTGACAACTGATGATCGTGATGGCTTTAACTCCTTAACGTGGGGTTAAGTGGGCAGAACCCTAAGACAGTGACCATCAGAAGTTTTAGATTGTCACACAGCAGCACGGTGAGCCCGTTCTGACTGTTCAGGAGGCTCCTTTGGCATGGCATGGTCTTGTTACCCACCTCCTGCTGCTCAGGCTCATCGGCTGGGTTCCCCTCACTCCTTGTGTCACACTGTGACTCGGGTATTTATAGCTGTGACTTGTTTCCAGCTAGGTCGGGAGCTCCTTGAGAGTGGTGGCCTCGCCCCTCACGTACTTTTATCCTTGAGGCCTTTTCAGTATCTGCTCGGAACAGAGTAGGTGCTAAGTAAATGCTTAGCAAATTTAATTGAATTAGGCACCACTTCAGTTCCTCTCCTTGTGCAGGAGACAAGGGATGAAGGCGCAGTTTTAGTCTTTTTTGCCTTGTGCTTTATCATCCCAGTTTAGAGAATTAACATAAACCTTCCTTCTAAGGCATTATAGAGCAGACAAGACTTAAATAATAAATAAAGATGATGGATTACTTCATGTAAATTTACAGGCGTGCCTGGATATATACGAGTTGTTTCTAAAAGCTGTATATAAAGAGTTTGGATTTGGGCATATTTCAAGTATATTACAGGAAGATGCAGTGATCTGCTTTGCAAAAAGAAAAAAGAAAAAGGAAAAGAGCCTTGGTAATGAAAACAGTCACCCTGAACTGATCTGTTTTGCAAAATTTGGATTATATTCTTCAAGTGTTTACTAGTCATACTGTGTTACTCATTTGGGCTGAGAACAGAAGGGAAGAGAAATAGAAGTTAACTTTGTGATTCTTCTGAAAATGAGGGCCAACTGGAAGCAGGTAACAGAAGTTGTATGCCCTGGGGCCAATGATGGACACACGCAGTCCGCAGGTTGTCCAGGGTCAGGCCAGCACGTCCAGCACTGAAAAGGATGGGGAAGGGGTCCGAGCTCCTGTATTCCCCTGTTTATGATGTAGACTCTCCCCGTTGCTATTAACTCATGATCCTTAAAAAGAAAGAACAAATTCAACAAGATTACAGGACACAAGGTCAATATACAAAATTCAGTTGTATTAACAATCTGAAAACAAAATTAAGAAAACAGTTCTCCTGTTAGCATCACAAAGAATACAATATTTAGGAATGATATATCCAAGCAAGAGTATAAAATATATAATCTGAGAACTACAGAACATTGTTGACAGAAATGTAAGATCTAAGCAAGTGGGAACATCCCTTGTTCATGGACCTGGAGATTTATTTATTTTTTAAGATTTTATTTATTTGAGAGGAAGAGAGCGTGAGCGAGGGTGGGGGGAGGAGCAGAGGGAGAAGCAGACTCGCCGCTGAGCAGGGAGCCCAACGTGGGGCTCAGTCCCAGGATCCTGAGATCCTGACCTGAGCCAAAGGCAGACGCTTAACCGACTGGGCCACCCAGCCTCTCTGGATCTGGAGATTTAATGTAGTTAAGATGGCAGCACTCCCTAGACTGGGAGAATCCCAGGGGACTTGTGTATAGACACTGACAAGCTAATTCTAAAGTTCATATGGAATTGCAGGGTACCCAGAAAGTTAAAGCAATCCTGGGAAACAAGAATCAAGTATTGTAGGAAGACTTAAAACTTCCCAGTTTTGAAACTACTGCAAAGCAATAATAAGCCAGTGTGGTAGGGGCACAAGGATAGACCGATCAAGGAGTAGACTTGAGAGTCCAGATGTACACCCACATGCCGGCGGTCAGCTGATTTTCAACAAGGGAGCCAAGACCGTCCAACGGAGAAAGAAGCCAGTCGCAAAAGGCTATTGCTGTAGGATCTGTTTAGAGGAAAATCCAGAGTGGGGAATCTAGAAGTAGATTAGTGTTTGGGGCTGGGATGGGGGCACCCAGGGTGCCAGCTACCAGATCTGAGGTGGGGAAGATGTTCATATTGGACTGGTGACTGACGCACCTACCTGGGGAAACACTAAACCGTGGATGCATGCAGTGCACGAGGTGAATGGTGCGGAATGTGAATCATAACCAGTAAAGCTATTAAAAGTGAACACCAAGAGGGCACCTGGGTGGCTCAGTTGGTTAAGCGACTGCCTTTGGCTCAGGTCATGATCCTGGAGTCCCAGGATCGAGTCCCGCATCAGGCTCCCTGCTCGGCGGGGAGCCTGCTTCTCCCTCTGACCCTCCTCCCTCTCATGCTCTCTCTCATTCTCTCTCTCGCAAATAAATAAAATCTTAAAAAAAAAAAAAAGTGAACACCAAGAAACACTTGTAACAGGGTACAGCAAACTAAATTAAGGTCATTAAAATGGCAAAAAGCGACATTTGAAAAGTTATAGTAGGATTAAAGTATACAAGCTCAGGAAAAAGAAATGAGCCGTATCAAGGAGGATTAAAACACAATAAAATAAAGGTTTGAAAGAGCTTTGAAACCAGGAGAGTAGAATTAAAAAGAATGAAGATCAGAAACACAAAAAGGGTAAAGGGTGAACATAAACATGAAAAGAATAGAAAAAGATGGTCAGAGCTGAGTTTAAGGCCTAGAAAATTAGTGGCGGGGGGTGGGGGGCTTGGAACCAGTAAAATCAGTTAAAAATAGCAAGATCTCTTTCAGTTAAAAGTGGTAAAGTTGATAAAGGATGCCAGCTCAAAAATGAAGGGGAATTACTCTCTATTTAAGACAAATAAAAGAAACAGACATTTTAATATGGCAGAAAAACGCTATTAGAGGCAAGCACCTAAAAGGTAGAATAAGGAGTAAGATCCTCCATGGCGTTAATTCCAGACCTTGAGTCATGTCACGCAGGGCCCCAGGCAGCCCTCCCGCTCCCGAGGGTCTCAGTACCTGGGGACAGGGTCCTTGCTGGGAAATAGTCCTTTCCTGTGGCTCCTCTGCCGCTCTCCCCAGGAGGGAACCCGTCCTTAAGCCTGCTGTGACCTTAAGGGAACGTCCCTCGACCTCCCTGAGCAGGAGAACAGGCCCGTCCCCGCTGCGCTGTGGGAGGTGCAGGCGGGCGGCAAGGGCGAGGGGCGTGGGGGGGGGGGGGCGGTATTCTGCAGAGTTGGGCGGGGGGCAGGTGGCAGTAGGTGTGGGGGTGGGGAGGGCCTGGCGAGGTTGCCCTCGGGCTTGGAAGAGGCCAACGCAGGGACGGGTGAGTGCGTGCCCGGCCTCCCAGGTGACCAGCTGGCCACAGGTTGGCAGGGGGCCAGTAAAGTGACAGATGTGTCCGTGCTGGGCGCCACTCCATTCTTAACCGGTGCCTGGCTCGGAGTCCTCAAGAATGGTTCGCTGCTGTCATGCTCAGCCCAGCACAGTTTCCACCAGCCCTTTCCTTCTGTGGGTCTCTAAGAACTTTCAGGGACCTGAACGAGTCAGTCCCTGACTCAGCCCAACAGTTTGGGAGGTGGTTCTTGCACTGGGTATTTAATGGTGGCTCTGGAACTCTTGGCCGGCCGAGATCATTTCTCCAGTGTCCTAAAGCTTGTGAGCCCTCTTGTATGGACATGATTTGTCAGCACCCTTGTTACCTTGTACAGTTAGCAAGGGGAACTTAGGTTCCATGGGCTTATCTTAGGCCATGAGAAAGAGGAAGGCACCAGGGGAGATTCTGCCGTTTTGTTAGGTCATTTTGTGGACAGTCTTGGAACCCAGGGAGAGGTGGAAAAGCCATCCAGATAATATGCCAGGTTCTGTGCCAAGTGTTAGTGCTTGATTCTGATCCTTTGGGCTACCCCATCAAGTGGGCGCTCTTCTTCTCCTTCCCTCCACTGATAAGAAAACCAAAGCACAGATCCCTTGCCTCAGGTCATAGAGCAAGGAAGGGCCGGTGTGGAGGTTTGAGCACAGAAGGTGTGAGTCTCTAGCCAGGGCCCTCTTTACCTCCATCAGAGAAGGAAGGGGCAGAACTGATGGGCCGAGGGGGCTGGTCGATGAGCGCCTGGGGCCTGAGCAGGGGCAGGGGCTGAAGGTGGGGCCAGCCTAGGAGAGCTGTCCCAGGGGCAGGGGAGTCGGAAGATGTGGGCTCCCCCTGCCAGCCTTCTCTCCAGTCCATCTTCCACGTCCACCACAGAAATAACTTCGAGTCGTGCCTACGGAATAAAGGCAAACCGGGCTACAGAATAAAAAATACAAGATTCATTGCTTGGCCTCTAAAACTTCAACAGTCGGCCTTCCCCTTCATCCCCACCCTCCCACCAGCCTTTGCCCGCGTCTGCCTAGTCGATTCCCATGTGTCCTCTAGCATCCTCCTCCAGAGTCCCCCCTCTCAAGCTTCCCCTGCCTAGCCCCGCGTGCCGCCTCATTTCCCAGCACTTCTTGCCAGTAGAGCCAAGCCTCCTGGCTCCTTTCTCTGTAATCAGGGAGCATTTAGTGTGCTTAGTTCGTGAGGCTGAGCACCTTGCCTGCATTCACTCCTCTGGTCCTTCCCAGCAGGTGAGTCCAGCCCTGCTGTTAGGATTATGCCCATTTTACAGAGGAGGAGCCTGAGGCTCAGAACGCTTAGCCGATTGCCCATGGTAGAGCCAGAACTCAAACCCTGGCTTGTGTGAAACCCAAGCCGACTGCTCACCTCCTCTCCCCTCCCCTCCTCTCTCTCAGACACCACCCTTTGCAGGGCAGGAACCCTGTCTTCTTCATCTTTATGTGTTCCAGGCCCAACACAGAACAAATGCTTGAAATGGAAGTAGAGGCCCCACGCAATCTGGTATTTTCAGCCCCGGTGATGAGGTATGACCCTTGATCCTCAAGAACTTGAATTTTCCAAGGTTGCAGTAATGACCATGGTAATGATAAGAACAGGAGCGAGCGCTGCCTATTGAGCATGCTTGTTCGCCAGGTGCCACGGTACTGAGCACTCTGAGGAAGATACTGTTCCCGTCCCCATTTTCTAGCTGAACTCACTTAGCCGTGGTTATCCAGCTGGTAGGTGGCAAGGGCAGGTTCTCACCAGAGACGCTCCAGAGCCCCTATTTCTTTCTTTTTTAAGATTTATTTATTTATTTTAGAGAGAGAGCAGGGGGAGGGGCTGAGGGAGAGGGAGAAAGAAACCTTAGCAGACTCCATGCTGAGCGTGGAGCCCGATGCAGGGCCCCATCTCTTAGCCCTGAGATCATGACCTGAGCAAACCGACTGTGCCGCCCAGGGGTCCCCAGAGCCCAGATTTCTAACTGGTTCTATCACCCTGGGGTATGGGCTGCAGCACCCTCCCTCATTGGGAGTACAACCCTGAATTCCGTGTGTCTAGCAGTTACCGAAGGCTGTTTTCTCCTTAGACTGTCCCATGGGCAGTTTTCTCATTTCAGTTTCCAGACTACCTGAATGACGCCCTGGCACTGACCATCCTAGGCTCATCCAGGGGTGTGGGGGGGCGGGGCAGGAAGGGAGTGTACACTGAGTATACATATATACATAATATGAATATACACAACCTCTCCCTGGCTTACCAGTAGGACTGTCCCTTCGTTGGTGACTTCCAAGAGTGAGTCTGCCATGGTGCTCATTTGTTCCCGTCCTGTTTTTGTTCTCTCCTCTCCTGGGTTCATCACATGGAGAGCCCCAATCTGCTAGGTGGCCAGGTGAGATCTTGGTTGGGAATGTGAGAAACACAGGCTGTTGGTCCCACTTCACAGCAGCTCAGGATTTCCATTTACAGGGAGTGGTGTTTTCTGGTAGAAATTGGGAGTTGCAGCCCTGCCAGGTGGCCCAGTGTGGGAGAAAGGCCACTTTCTAGGTCTGAGACATCCATTAGGTCACTTGACCCCTCTGAGCCTGCTTTCCTTTTTCATGAGATGGTGGTAGTCATGTGCAGATTCTGCACGATGATTAAAACAGCTTCTGCAACTACCTAACACAGTGCCTGGTGCATCCTAGGTGCTCAGGAAGGATTCACTCCTTCCCCTCTTCCTTTCTGGGTCTTCAGAATGTTGAAGTGAAGCCATTCTTCCTTCATGCCATGGCGAGCCCATTCTGGATCTTTGACACAAAAGTACTGTGTGCTTGGTTTGTGTGAAACTGTGGACATTAGTGCACCCACTGTATATTTTTTTAATTTTTTTTTTAAGATTTTATTTATTTGAGAGAGTGAGTGAGAGAGCACGAGAGGGAGGAGGGTCAGAGGGACAAGGAGGCTCCCTGCTGAGCAGGGAGCCCGATGCAGGGCTCCATCCCAGGACCCTGGAATCATGACCTGAGCCGAAGGCAGATGCTTAACCGACTGAGCCACCCAGCTGCCCCTTTAAGATGCCGAGAACGTGTGAAGTGATCTGGTTGGTTCTCTCTTGCCTTTTGTTCCTGGAAAGTAAGCCCTGCACCTGGGCATCCGTGGTTGCTATTAACGGGCCTGTGATTCCTCCGATAAGGGTTGCTGGTCACTAAGGTGGCAGACACAAGTTTGGGTAAAGGATTGGGGTTTCCTTGTCTGCTGGATCCAGAGCTGTTGGGATTCGTGGCAGGGAAATCAGCCATGCTGTGTGGGATGGGCAGAGCTGCAGACCCCGTGGCCCCAGACCTCACCAGCAGCCATCTGGATGGCCTTGTGGAAGCACAGCGGCCTCGCGCTGAGCCCAGTCTGAGCTGCTTGAGCCGAACCCTCCACTGAAAGTGCACTGTCGTGGGGCTTACAGGGGCCTCCAGCCTCAGACTGTGCGATCTGAGGGGTCAGTTCCCTTAAGGCCCACGACACAGCAAGGGCTCGCTGGTAGGGTCAACTGCTGCATGTCCCCCTCCACAGACATCCTGTCCGGACATCTTACTGCTAACGCGGGGGTAGAGAACCTCGGCCTCTCACTTTGCGGAGCTGAACACAAAGAGCTCTGCTCAGTCATTTCCCCAGAGTCTCAGGTCTTGGAGCTGAGATGAACCGTGTCTGTGTGACCCTGGAGCCCAGCTTGGTCCCGGTGCTCCTCTGTAGGTCCGGCCATCCTGGCTGCCGCCAGTGGGGCCGTCAGGACAAGGCTGTGACGGCGGACGGGCATCGAGTGCTGTCGAAGCAGAGGGGAGCCCGGGTGCCGACTGGAGGCTGTGAGGAGCAGAAGCGGGAAGGCCGAGAGGGGTTTCCTTCCTGGCCCTTTGGATCCACGAGGGTGTAGTAGCCTTTCTCCCCTACCACCTGTGCTGATGTTGAGCGCTGCCAGGTGTATCTTTTTCGCGGCCGGTTAATCTCTTAAGGAAGTTAAAACGGGGTGGAAGACCTACGCCCGGCTGTTGCTGAGCGTGCCGGTCTGCCGCCCCTACGTGCTGCATTGGGCCACCGCTCCCGCAGAAGCCAGCGTTCCCCACCCCGGGTCACCCACTGCGCTCGGTCGCATGGATGCCTCTGAATTAGGGGCCGTATGTTGTCCGAGGTTTTGGACCTGGGCTCGGAAGCCGGACTGCCGGGTAAATCCCAGCTCCTCCCTTGCTAAGGAGCAGGAGCTTGGGCAAATGCCTTAGCTCCTGGTGTCCTCAAGTGGGGAACGGGATGGTAGCCGCCACCTCCTCAGGCCGCGGTGCGGACCAGCTTGTATATGAACACGGAGAGCTTCGATCGGTGTCCGGCACGCTGCATGTGTTCAAGCATTGGCAATCGTTTTTATGTTAGGAGCAGTCTCTGCGGGCCCTGTCTGAGAGGCGAGAGGGGGGCTGAAGGCGTGGGAGGGGCTTGGGTAGAGAACGGGGGATGGGGGGAGACCGAGTGGGGAGTGACTCGGTGGTTGGTGTTCTGCCTGTGTGTTGGTGTGCTGGCTACTAGGAGGAAATCCCAATGAACCATGCAGTTCTGGTCACTTGAGCCTTGAAATAATTTTCACCCATACAGGCGGGCCCAAGGCTCCCCTCGTCGCCATGCCTCCCCTCCTGGTCGTTTTAGGCTCCCATTTGGGGAGGGAGAAATGGAGGGAGAGTACAGGGGAGGGACCCCGAGCAAAGGGCAGAGCCTTGGGAAGCAGGAGAACGTGAGAGGGCCTGGCAGGTGTGGAAGCCAGGGCTGTGACGTCATGTTTCTTCTCTTGAAAAATCACGAACGGGGGGGGTGGGTACTTCCTGTCACTGTGAAGAGTGCAAGCAAATCAGCACCAGCCTGAGGCTTCCCACACTTCTGCGACCATTTGCCCTAGGCCTGCCCTCCGGGAGGGTTCTGCTGGATCGGCCTAGGCTGGACCCTGCTCTGAGGGTAAGTCTGATGAGTTCAGGGCCCTGAGATGCATTACCGTTTGTGAGTTTCACCTGCAAGCCACATGCTCTGCCCCACTTGGGGTATTGTGCCTGCTCTTGCCCAGGGGTCAGTCTGCAGTGTTCGGTGCGAGCATTTCCCACCCCATGGGAAGGCCCTTGGTGGCCACGGCTCCTGCGCAGAGGCACTGGGTGGCAGAGACCAGCTTTACTGCGGCCCCCTCCTTGTACTGGTACCTGGGTTATGCCTCTCGGTGTCCAGGTGGAGAAACCATCTGCATCCCTGCTCTAACAATTGCTGCAGACTTAGTGACTGCAAACAGCACTGTTTTACGGTTTCACAATTCTGGAAGTCTGAGATGGGTTTCCTAGGGCTAAACTCAACAATGTCGGCAGGGCTTTGCTCCTTCGGCAGGCTCTAGGAGAGAACCTGTTTCTTGGCCATTTCCAGTTTCTTCAGGCCCCCTGCATTCCTTGGCTCCTACTCTCTCCCTCCACCTTCAAAGCCAGCAGCCTGGCATCTTCCAGTCTCTTGCTCTGATCTTCCTGCCTCCCTCTCTAAAGGACTCTGACATTGGCCCACCGGGATTCTCCAGGATAAGACCATCCCCACAGCAAAAAGCCTTAACTCACTCACGCCTGCAAGTCCCTCTTGCCACAGAGGGTAACATATTCGCAGGCTCCAGGTTGCGGGACTTGGCCGCCCTCGAGGGGTCCTTATTCTGCCCCCACCACACTCCAGTGTCCTAGCACCTCTTAGTGAGGGATCATTTCTTCTGCAGTGGAGACCTGTGACGCCGCCCGAGTACCTTTGCCCTTGTTGCTTACAAGCTCCAGAGAGCTTGGGCAAGTCATGTCGTCCTCTGAACCTCAGTTTCCCCATCTATATAATGCCTCCTGGCATTGTCAGGATCACACGAGTGAGTTCGCACTAGTAAACTGTTGAGATGTTTTTGCTCTCCCTTGCAGCTTTTCTCTTGGTACAGCCATGGCCCAAGCTTGTTACTTTTCTCACATGGTGCTTGCGTGGGTTGGGTGTGGGCGCATTGTGAGTGTCTGAAGGGCCGCGCTAGCCCACAGAGCGGTGGCTTGTCGGTGCCCCACCGCTCAGTCCCTCACTGTTTGTGTGGTTCTGGAAAGCTAGTGCACAGAGTGCTGTGTGGACCTCTTCGGGCTGGCAGCGTTTGCCTCCTTCTGGAGTTTTCTTGAAATAAATTCCCACTCTTGGCATCACTGGTGAAAGCCTTCCAGCAATGCGCTCAGAGGGTTCTAGAATGCGTTTACCCTGCCGCCGCGACTTACTGGCAGTGGGTCTCCCCTTAAAAGGGGAGAAGTGGCTTTCACCCTTTGGGCAGCGCTGCTCGTGTGCTGGGCACCGTGCTGGGTGCTGGGGAGCCGGCGTGGACAGACGGCCCGCTTCCTCCTGTCGCAGAGCTTGTCTCGAGCAGGAGAAGGCTGCTGTTTGGTGAATAGGACTGACGCAGCGCCTCATTATTCTTCTCATTTGCATTTCCTTGTTTACTAATTATACGGAACACAGAACGGTTCTATGGAGGACACGTTCAGGTCTCGTGCCCCGGGACGTGCCGTTTTCAATATTCTGAACTCCATCCGTTCTCTGGGTCTCTGTCTCAGCTCTGCCCCCGGCCCCTGCTCCGCCCCCCCGCAAGCAGTGTTCTGCTCCTTGCTAGAAAACATGCCACGTTGCGTTCCTAGGGACGGACGTCATGGTGCGCTGCCTCAGGCTGCTGAAGGAATTTAAACGGAAGGTCGAGGATGACCATGACCAGGACGACGATGAAGATGAGGAGGTCATCTCCAAGGCAGTGCCCCCGGTGGACATCGTGTACGAGCGGGACATGCTCACGCAGACCTACGAACTCAGTAGGTCCCATGCACACGCACCTGCGGGTGTGTGACTCCCGCGCACCGCGGGTCCAGAGATGTGTTGCCCACGTGGCGAAGGAGAGGCCTGTGTTGTTGAGAGTGGGAAGCGGCGGGGAGCCCCATGGTTCCCTGGAAGGGTCAGGCTTTGGGTCGGATCTGAGCGTGGTAGAACGGTAGCAAGGTCTCTGAGCCTCCGTTCCCACATCTGTGCACAGGGGATGATATGCACCCCAGCGCATAAGGGGGACTGAGTGAGGAGTAGAATCAGAATGTCAGTGTAGGGCCTCCTCTGTGGAAAGCCCTCAGAAGCTGAGCCATGAATACAACAGTGCAAAGATTCAAGAGCCACCCCCCATCTTCTGAAATTGGTCCAGACTTAATGCAAGCTTGGAGTCTAGTGATGGCGGGGGGGTGGGTAATCCTCTCTCCCCACTCTTCGCCCTTTCCCTAGACCCCCTAGAATCCACTAAGACAGCAGTGACCCAGAGCCGTAGATGGGGTGGCCGCGGGTCCCTGTGGGGAGGAGGACAGAGGAGGTGCAGTGGCCGCGGGACGCGAGTCAGCAACTGGTACGAAGCCACACCAGTGAATCACCACAGCCTTTTTGAGGGGCTTTTTGGCATTTTTTATCAACTCTTAATATCACTCCAAAGGGGTTCCTCAGAACACAGTTTGGGAAAAGCTGCCCTTAACCCTGTCATGCCCCCTTTGAGCACGTTATTAGTTTGATATGGTGATACATCCTTGTCCCCTTTTTGATTTTTTTTTTTGAGAGAAAGTGCAAGTGTGCACTTGGTTTGGGGGGTGGGGGAAGAAGAGGGGGAGAGAGAATCTTAAGCAGGCTCCACATCCAGCATGGAGCCCAGCTTTGGACCCGATCTCACAACCCTGAGATCATGACCCGAGCTGAAACCAAGAGTTGGACGCTTAACCGACTGAGCCACCCCGGCGCCCCGCCCTTCATTCTGATGTTTATTTTTGTGCAAGTACAAGGCTGCAAGCTCTCCTTTATCCAGACGGCTCATACCCGGCTCATACCCGGCAGCCTCAAGTGTGCACTGCAGCAGGAAATAAAGCGGGAACTGTTTTCTGAACACAGAGCTTTGCTGCAAAGCCTGCCCTGTGGTTCGTGCACTTTGTGGGGGGGGGCCTCCTGCCATGCCTGCCCCCAAGGCTACCAGACTCCGTCCTGGACTTCCCAGTCCCAGAGCCACTGAGTGAATTTCAGAGGGCTTCTTGGAGGCACAGACAGTGACAGCACGTAGTAGGGCAGCAGCTGCCAAGTAGAGGGAGCCGGTAACAGAGCACAGTTGCCTGCCGCTCACCTACTGCGGTGCCCGGCGGCATCTGGTCCCCCGGCCCCCTGGCCGGCAACTGTGACGGGCCGCTCTGGCATCGGGGTTCGGAATGCCTCTGAGTCCGCCCAGAAAGCCAGGGAAACGGACAAAAGTTCTTAATTAAAATTTTTTTTAAAAAAAACAGGATCCGTTTCATGTATCTGGCAGCACCAAAGCATGAGGTTTTGGGGGGAGTGTTCAAGGGCCCTTGGTAGGGCAGGGAGAGAGGAGATAGATTGTATTCTGCGTGTTGGTTCCACCACATTGACGAGTCTGGGCTTCACGAGGGTGGCGGGAGTGGACATGGCCTTGTGCAGGAGGGCTCCTTCGCAGAGGCCGAGGCTCACACCTTATATCGTTTCCCACAGTTGAGCGCAGAGGCACGAAAGGAATTTCCCAAGCTGAAATCCGAGTGGCTATGAATGTGGGAAAGCTGGAAGCAAGAATGCTGTGTCGTCTTCTTCAGAGATTCAAGGTTGTCAAGGTAACATCACGAGTCATGCGCATGCTTCATAGCACCTGGGTGCACACGGGGCGTGATAGCCAAGGGCTGTCTCAGCCGGTCTCGGTGGCAGGTGGCTGCACACAGGCATGTCATGTCGTCCCCCCCACCCCACCCCCTGCCGACTCCCTGACACTGGTTTTTGTTGGTTTTCACTTTTTAAAAACAGAATGAGTCTTCAGCTCTGAAAAGTCAGCAGGAGATGTGGCCGTGTGGGGGGCATAGCCGTGTGGGGACTCCCAGGAAGCTGGCTAACCTCCTGCAGCCCCTTTAGTCAAAGCAGGTGCTGTCCGGGGGCCCTCTCCACTCAGGCCTCCCTCTCTCTCCTCACTTGCCTGGCTCCTGGGGACAGCGAGTTGGCTGACCGAACGCGTCTGCTGGTCCCCTTTCAGAACTCATGCCTGCATTCCAGCCCTATCCTTCCCTCTCTTCTTGCCAACATTTTGACCATTTTGCTGGAAGGCTGGATTACAGTCGAGCTAATGATTGCAGAACGCTTGGCGTGTGCCTTGGCATGAGCTTGGCGTATAGAAGATGTTGCTCTTCCTGCCATTAAGGGCCCGGGGAAGCCCCTTTTCCCCTGTTCCGGAAGATAAGAATGAGTGTGGGTTGGTGATGGCCTCATCCTCCGCCCCCAAGGCAGGGGCCGCATGGAGCTGGTGACCTCCAGTCCGTGACAACATTTCTGAACCCTCGAATCCTGCATAGCTAACACTCACTGCTCCCTAACCATTTCCTGTAGGTCTAGTCCCGTGTCAGGCACTGGGGAGTTGGAGAGGGCCAAGTTAGGACCCTGCCCTCAAGGAGCTCACGGTTCCGTAGAGCAGACACACGCTCAGGATTGCAGTGTGGAAAACCATCTCCGACAGGCCTGTGGAAGCAGCACCTGAGAAATGAGCAGACAGGAAGACAGTGAGGGAACGTCAGCGGGGCCGACGCGGGGCCCCGGTGGTGACAGGGGAGGTGCAGGAAAGATCAGGAAGCAGCCCCCGCTCACCCGCATGCCTGAGTGTTGTCATGCGCTCCAAATGTGATTGAACACATCTCATATCCCCACTAGGGGTTCATGGAAGATGAAGGACGTCAGCGGACCACCAAGTACATCTCCTGCGTGTTTGCAGAAGAGAGCGATCTGAGCCGGCAGTACAAAAGGGAGAAAGCCCGGAGCCAGCTGCTGACCACAGTGAGCCTGGCCTCAGTGCAGGAGGAGTCACTCGTGCCTGAAGGGGAGGACACGTTCCTCTCCGAGTCCGACAGCGAGGAGGAGGGCCGCAGCAAGAGGAAAGGCAGAGTGTCCCAGAGTGACGGGAAGGCCTGCCTGAACGCCAGTCTCGGGACCCAGCCTCATCAGTCCACCTCAGCAAAGGGTAGGGGGTGCCCTCGGGGTCGGGGGGTGGGGAGGGCGGGTGAGGCTGGGGGCGCGTGTGTGCCCTCCATCTGAGCTGCTGCCGATCCCGCCCGGCTCTGGGAATGTTCAGAAAACAGCCCATTCGGTTTAGCGGACACCTGAGGATCTCCTTGGTGCTGTCCTAACTGGGGACCTGTTGGTGTCACATGATCACATAATCCTAAATTTGGAGGAGACGGTCATGTGGTCTGTCTCCTGGCTGCTTGCAAGTCAGTCCTCCTTGGACAATGTTCATTTTGTTTTGTTGTGTTTTTACTAGTAAGGGGATGCGATCCAGTCAACTTCCTCCGTCCCCTACCCTCCAGCCATCTGACGAGCCCTCAAGTTTTTAGTTGAGTTAGAACTTTGTTAAACGTGTGGCGGGTGGAGCCCACGACAAGTTTGCAGGTCTGGCGTCCAGCCAGGAAGGGCAGTGGGGCGGGGAGGGGCACCCACACTGCTCACTTGGTCCTGCCCCCGAGTCCTCCAACCAGCCGCGTGGAATCCTGGGCCCGCGTGGGGCTGGTCTGGCTGCCGAGGGTAAGTGCCCTTCTTGGTGGCCCTTGAGGGGGCCGCAGTTCGCTCATGCTTCCCCCACCCCTCCACTGCAGGGGGCTGGAAAGTTGGAAACCTCCACCCACAGAAGAAGCAGCTGCCTTCCTCCCTGGGGGCGGCTGAGGAGAAACGCTGCCAGAGCTCCGCGAGCAGGGATGGCCCGCAGGACCCCGGCAGCTCCGCAGACCCTGGCGTGTCCTTCGGCTCTCGCTGCACGAAGAGCAGCAGCGGTGACATAACCGTGATCGAAGAGGTCAGGCTCGAGAACCCAAAGGTGAGTGCTCATGGTGGGGCGCGCCCTTTCTCCGACGGGCCGCTGACAGGCAGAGCTCGGCCTTCTCAGTTCTGTGCGCCCGAGTCACAGCAACCGCGGCAAAGCCAGTGAGGGTGCGAGCACTGCGTGCTGAGTGCTCCCAGCCAGAAAGCGGCACTGTTGTTTACACGGCCTTGTCATTTCCAATCACTCACTCTTTCTGTTGAAGTTTATTTTGGAAGGAACATTTGTTTAGATGAGCGGTTCTTCCCACTCTCGACCGACTTAGCCTCCCCGGGGACATCTGACATGTCTGGACGGGGCATGTCTACTGGTCACGGCTGGGGGAGCGGGGGCCACCGGCGTCTGGGAGGTGGAGACCAGGGGGTGCTGCTTAGTCTCAAATGTGCAGGGACAGCCCACAGGGGAGAGTTAGCTGGCCCCAGATGTCAGCAGTGCCCGCGCCGAGAAGCCCTGCCTTAGATGAACGGCCGGTATCATTTGCCATGACAGGAAGGGAATTATAAAATAGATCAAAGAAAACCCAAACTGTTCAGTACGTTCTGGCCAGATATTATTGGGTGTCACCGCGTTAAAGACGCGATAGAATCAAATGCTTTCCATCAGCGTAATTAGAAGGATTAAAAAGGCCATTGACACAGGAGCGCCACTCTTGTGATGGGATTCAGTTCACCTTCTGCTGTCCTTTGTCACTTGAACGCGTCCCCTGTGCTTCAGAAGCACGGCGTCAGGACGAGGCAGCTTGCGCAGGGCACAGCTGGGATTGGGGCGGCTTTACATACTGGTCTTGCTCTTTCATGGAGGCCTCACGGCACCCCTGTCAGAGCAGTGTTGGCTCTGGGCCGGGGCAAAACGGGGAGGTCCCTGGGGAGTGGGCGACTTGCCTGCCCGGCAGATGCAGAGTGGGGACAAGAACCCATGTGTGTGGAGCTCCCCCCTTGCTTCTCCCTCACTGGTGTGGAGGCCTCTGCTCTTGGTACCTGCCTTACGGCAGAAGCGATGGAGCGTGGGGTGTGAAGGCTTTCCCTGGATTTTTCTAGAAACTCTCAACCCCTTCCTCGCCTTTGGATGCCATAACTTCTCAAGTCCTGGCTGGGACTGTGTCTCACTGAAGAAGCTAGGCCTGCCAGCAGGTGGATCCCGGCAGGTTCCGGAGGGTCTGCCTACCTTGCTCACCTCCCTACCCCCTTGGCACCTTCTGATCAGGCTCACATGTCTCCAGTAGCACGCATGCTCCGTCCAGGTCCTAGAATGCCTTTGCCTGGCTCAGCTCTTTCTCTTCCTCTTCCTCTTAGAAATCTGTTCCCAAAGTAAGAGCAGAATGCTGTCCTTCTTTCTGCCTTGTGCTGAGAAGAAGGTGTGAAGGCCATATCTGGAGGGCCGTTGGTAGAGCACCTCTTTACCTTGCTCTCCAGCCGCCCCCTCCCCCCCGCCGGCAGGTGGCCCATGTACTCATGCGGCTCCCCTCCAGAATGTTTGCTCTAGTGCGGGAGAGCACAGAGGTCTTTCTCTTGGGCCCCTTCTTGAATCTTGAGCCCTTTTGAGCTGGTTCCCCTTCAGGGAAGAACCGTGCCTCTCCCGAAGCCCTGGCCCTCAGCAGGGACGTGATCTGAGGCTAGCTGTTCTGACATTAGCAGCAAGCAGCCTCCTCGAGCTCGGTCTCATTCTCCTGAAAGCGCTGCTTCAGGTGAGGAGGGCATCCAGCGCAGGAGGCCCTGGGCCACCATGGGGTGCTCATTTGTGCCAAGTGATTTGCAAGGAGTATGTTGGAGTCAGGATTTCCCTTCCCTTCAGGGGACACACGGGGGTTTTAATAGATCTGATCCAAGGGCAAATGGAACGAGTTCACGGAAGCTCTTAGAAGACCGGAGCCATGAAGAGAACCGTGGGCATTTTGGCAGGAACGGGAGAGCGCGCGCACAGCCCTCTTCTTCTCCCTTTGTCTCATTGGGCACACATCCTAACATACCGAGGGACAGCTGTGTGAACCCAGAAGCCTGCCTCTGCTTCTGTCTGATATTCCCAGAGAGTCACAGCCCTCTGGACTTTCCTTCTTGAAACGTGGGCATAGAAATTCCCTAAAGAGGCAAAGCGCACCTGCGGCGACAGTGTCTGGCCCCCTAACCTCACTGAGCCCGTTGTGTTCTTACTCTCTTGGTCCCTGCTCTAGGAGAGTGGCAGTTCCCAGAAGACGGGGAAGCATGGCCCAGGCCAAGACAAACCCCACGAAACTTACCGACTCCTCAAACGCAGGAACCTGATCATAGAAGCCGTCACCAATCTGCGCTTAATCGAGAGCTTGTTCACGTAAGGAGCCGTCTGTCTGTCTTGCACTAACAGTAAATCTCAGGCCAGCTCATATCACAAGCCACAGATGTGACCGAGAGGCTTCTGAGTCTTCCTCTGCTGCATAGATTCTCACGGCATCCCTGTGTGGTAGAAAGGATTTAGCACTTGTTCTAGTGATTCGGGAAGTGTAGACGTTGAGGAACATCGAGCCCCTAGACGGGGAGAGAGTGAGTGAGCGAGAAGTGGAAGGTGGGGAAAGGGCAGGGCCCCTCTCTTTCCTTGGAGAAGAAACGTAGGCAAATAATCGCATCAGCTTATAAACTGTTCTTAGTTCTGCATGGAGCCTCTGGTTCAAACGCAGTCTGATACGAAAGCAAAAACAGATGCAGGTAAAGCTTCTGTGTCTGGGGTGGCTCTGTGCACGTAGATGCTCCGCACTCCGATGGGGTCCTTGTGACCCACCATCACCACCGCCTCCTGGGCCGCATCTTCGGGCGTCGGAGGCACCCAGCGTCAGAGCTGCTCGAGTAGAAGAAGCCTTGTCCTTAGTCAAGGAGCCTCGTCCTAGTTCTCTAACTGGGGGCTGGGGAGACCGTGTGCAGACAGTGCTGCCTTCGTCCCCTCGTCTCTACTGTGAGGGGTTTGGCCGGGCATTGCTAATATCCTGCTGGCCTTGCCATTCAAGGATCAGTGATCTGGAAACGTCACTGCAGTGACTCGGTAATATCTAGACAGTGAGACGCACGAGGAGAGGAATCAGAAAGAGCTGCGGACCTGAGTATTGACAGCAGAACACTGGACCGTCCTGTGTCTGGGAGTTAAATTAGCACGGAGACAGGGTGCAGACAGATCCCCATCACGGCCCCAGGGTCCCCATCATTGTAATGAATCACGCCCTCCCGTTGGGTCCCAGGGAAGGGCACAGCATGTGAAGCTGCTGTGAGTGGCGGCTTGTCTTTAGCTATCTCATGATGAGATTATTGGGAATATTAACTTCGTATTTGGTGACACCCCAGGATTCAGAAAATGATCATGGATCAGGAGAAGCAAGAAGGTGTGTCTACCAAGTGCTGCAAGAAGTCCATTGTCCGCTTGGTGCGCAACCTGTCTGAGGAGGGCCTCCTGAGACTGTATCGGACCACGGTTATTCAGGATGGCATCAAGAAGAAGGTACGCTAGGCTCTCCGGCCGCCCACCACGCCAGCCTCATACTGTTGGCTGTTTTCCCGTCGGGCTCCTCTTGTCCTCGTTCATTTTCACTTGTTCCTTTTGTTGCCAGTAACTCAGTCTCCCGTTGTGCCTCCTCATCTGGGGAGCAGGGGCCGTGGGGGCAGGAAACCCAAAAGAGGAATAACTCGCTTGGACCTCAGAGCAGCACGCACAGGCCCGAGAGCAGGTGTCCAGCGCCCAGGCCCGCCCTGAGTGACAGGAAGCCAAGTAGGACACACTGAAGTCCAGAGCAGTGCTGGTAGAGATTCAGCCATGTTTAGCAGGTGGAGGGTGTAGACCAGGGCATCAAGGACAATTTCCGTGGAGACTCGAGGAAACGTCCCCGAGGAAGGGACAGTGGTGACTCAGGACGCACTGCACACCTGTAGATCTTCTGGCTTCAGTTTGTCTGTTCTTGTGAAATTTAAAGTTGGGGGCCATTCCCGTAGCACCTGGAGCTCAGCAGTCTGCACGTATGCTAAGACTTGCGTTTTTCAGGGTTAGAGGAATTAGAGCCCCGCCGGGCGCGGGGACCAGAGGGAAGGTGCTGCGGGGACAGGCACTGGTAATTGCCTCACCCTTTCTTTCTGGCTGCGTTGCAAATATTTGCCTTAAGAAAGCTGTGCTTTGATGTGGTGTTTCCTTAATAAGCTGGCAAGGTCATTTCATTTTTTTACTTTATTTTTTGGAGACAGTTGAAGTTTGAGAAACACAGAGCAGTGTGAGAAATAACTTACATCGTTTCTGCCCTTCTGGGTTGGCAGCTCTCATCAGTTTTCTGTCTGCTGTTGAGTCCCCTTGACCTTGCCCTTCTCCTGTCCCCCACACCAACCTGCCACTCCTCCCCTGGAGCAGGCAGGGGGTCCTTGTGCTGACCTCTCTCATTGAAGGACAAAAGCCCCCACCCCTCAGCATCAGCCCCTTAGATTTCTGTTCCTCTTCACAGAGCAGTTATTTTGGGGGGGGGGGGGGTAGGTAGCCTTCTCAGGATGGGGATGAGGGCAAGGAAATCTCCACCAGTCTAGGAGTGGCCCAGGGAACTGCTGTGTGTCCAGCTCCAGTTTGGCCTGGTGTCCACCGGGCGGAATGGAGGGGGTGGGAGCCAGAGCGCCACGAGTAAGCCCCGAGGATCCCACGACCTCAGATGTGAAGGCACCAGTGCTGGGCCTGCTGCCATGGGCACCGCTGACGTCACTGTCCTAGCAGCCTGGGTGTGCCCGGCTGGGGAGGGCTGCAGTGCTGTGCATTGGCCTCCAGAGTCCGCTGAAGTGGCTCCCCGGCACTTTGTCCGGCGCACAGGGCCCGTGCTGCCGGTGGGCTGCCCGCTGACCCCCTGGAGGTACGTTGATTGGAGCTGCTGGGTGGCAGCACCCGCTTCGGCCTTTGCTCCTATGTCCTGCCCTGCCCGCTGGGCCTTTGGGGACTGGACTGACCACTGTGCAGTGGGGGAACGGGAATGCGTTGTATTTGCACCATGCTTGTAAATGCTCCAAGGTGTTGCCTCCCTGCATCTCACTGGAGCCTCACAGAAGCCCCCAAGAGTTGGCAGGGCGTTGAAGAAGGGTCCCCATTTCCTAGATGAGAAGCTGGTCCCCGTCCAGGCGGTACTGCCCATTCCGTGTGACGCACCTCTCCCCATGAGGCCTGCCGGCCAGAGTCACCCATTTAGGAAACCTTACCTTGCTCTGTCCAGCCAGTGGCAGAGACGGAAGCGAACCTGGCTCTCGGGGGGCCGTGACCGTGATGCCTGCCATCTCTCGCCCGGCCACCACCCTCGCACCCTTCTGCTCACCTCCACCAAGCTGTTTCCCTTTGTCACCCCAGATGACGCACATGAAATGGTCACTACCCTAACTGTTTACCTTCAGTACCTCGGACGAGGTGAAAGGACAGAAGCGGCTCTAAATCCTCTGCCAGTTGGTTTAGACGCACACCTGGCAGGAGTCCCACGACGGCGCTCTCAGTGAGGGCAGATTAATGAAAGCTGCTTACCTTTTCCAGATGGAAGCCCGCAGGACTCAGGAGCCACTGTGGGAAGTTCTCAGATAGCTGCGGTGGGGTGTCAGGAGCGGGCCGCAGGGCAGGCTGCACTCTTTCCAGGGCAGACGTTCCTCACCTGACCTGAGCAGCACATTTCCAGTGGCAGAGCTTTCTCGCTTGCTCACTCGAGGGATCTTGGTGCCAGAAATTGCAATGGCAAACTATTGAGCGACGCCTTTCACTTCGGTCTCAGATGTCTCTTGGAAATGTTAATGGACACAGATGTCAACGGGGTGGCACCCCCCGAGGAACCGAGGTGTAGAGCTAGATCTCCCTCAGCTCCTCCCCAGACTCTCCGACCTCTCACTCCGCAGGTGGATCTGGTTGTGCACCCGTCCATGGACCAGAATGACCCGCTGGTGAGAAGTGCCATCGAGCAGGTCCGTTTCCGGATCTCCAATTCCAGCACAGCAAACAGGCAAGTGGCGGCACCCCACAGGAATCCATGGAAGCTGCCTGGGTCTTTGTGTCCCTGCCTGTAGCAGTTTCCACAAACACCCTTTATTTATACTCAGGTGAGATCAGTGCATTCACTGGTTTAGGAGCAATTTCTGGATTTTTTTTTTTTTTTAAGATTTTATTTATTTGAGAGAGAGAGCACAAGCTAGGGTAGCAGCAGAGGGAGAGGGAGAAGCAGACTCCCCACTGAGCAGAGAGCCCGATGCGGGGCTCAATCCCAGGACCCTGAGATCATGACCTGAGCCAAAGGCAGACGCTTAACCAACTGAGCCACCCAGGCGCCCCCAATTTCTGGATTTTTAAGGAAAAAACAAAAGTCCTGTTGTTCATTCTACTCTGCCTAATGGTGTCGACAGAGCACTCCAAATCATGGGCCCTGTGAAGTGTGAAGCTCACTCAGTCTCCTAATGGCTCAAAATGAAGTCTAGTTGCCTTTCTGAGGCCTTGTCTAATTTTGTTCGTAAACCGTCTCACGGGCTGAGAAAACTCAGGGGTGGGAGAAAATTCTTAGCTGGGTTTAAACTGGAGGTGGCCAGTGGGCGGGCACAGGGCTCCACGTGGAATGCAGACCTTGGCTGGAACCAGTTGGTGATGGATTTCACATCAATTCCTGATCTCTGGCACTGTTTTTTAAATTAATTAATTTAGAGAGAGCGAGCGAGCAGGGATGGGGGGCAGAGAGAGAAGGAGAACAAGAATCTCCAGCAGACTGCCCGCTGAGCACAGAACTCGATCTCACCACCCTGAGATCATGACCTGAGCCGAAGTCACGAGTCGGACCCTTCACTGATTGAGCCACGCCCAGGTGTCCCAGATCACTGGCATTTCTGAAAGTGTCAGAGGACCCAGCACATTGGGCCTGCTTTTCTTACAAGGTAGCAGCTGCCCTGTAGGTGGGGGTGCCCTCTGCAGGTCACCACAGGCCCTGTCACCTCCAAATGTCTAGTGACCTGACACATTTTATTCATTCACATCATCTGCTTGACTTTGACAGGCAGGTGAGGTTGAAACTTCAGGGCCAAGTGGCTTCATCTGATTCCCGAGGGCAGACCCTGTCCTTCCTCCCAGTGCTCGTTCTCCCAACACACTATCGATCTTGTATTTGAACTGCAGGGTTAAAGTGCCCCAGCCTCCAGTGCCTCAAGAAGTTGAAGAAGAAAGTCAAGGAAAAGAGGGTCCGAGTGGATCAGGAGACTCTCAGTTGAATGCTTCCTCTAAACCAGAAAGTGGACGGGTGAAGAAAACTGATGAGAAAATGGGCATCACCCAGCTGAAAAATTATAACCCTGTTATAGGTAAAAAAGCAGCTCCACGTCAACATCTGGTGATGTGTCATTGGTTGTCTGCATGATGATGTTTGAGTCACTTGCTGTTCTGCGTTCTAGCACTGGGCTGTAGTCCGAAGAAGCAGGTCTGAATCGCTAGCTGGGTCATGTGGTCCCATGGCCTCCAGTGGCCTCAATTTCCCCATCTGCACAGTGGGCATGATTCTTGCCCTGCATACGTCACAAGGCTATCAGGAGACTCAGATGAAACTGTGCTAGATCGTAACGTGAGGAATTGAGTCACAAAGATGAATTCCTTCTGCTCAGTATCCTTGGGCTGGAACATCCTCTAAGCCACTAAAAACCTCTGTTGTTCCTGACCTCAACCCTTCTGGTAGTTATAGTCACTGAAGAGTTTGGACATTTGTATAATTTTCCCAGAGTCCATTCTCTGACGGGGTTGCCTCCTCCCTGGGCCCCCACCAAGCTGCTCCGACGTGAACGCGTGCAGGGCACGTGCCGATGGCCGGGGTGGGGCTTTACACCTCTCTTGGCCATAAGCCTGCTCATTGGCGGGGGAGGGCAGAGGTGACCTGGCAGGGTGCGGACCGTGTCCTGGTGTGGCACCCAGCCCAGCAGACCTACGATCCCAGGCGGAAGAGGCCATTTGTGTGACCTCCCTCTCTGCGCACGCGGTCACAGCCGTGTGGCCTGCCTTCGCTCTTTCGGGCTTAGGAAGTGCCGGCTGAGGGAGGGCCCCCGGCAGGAGCAGGTGCAGGTGAGCAGCGCCTGCGCTTGCGCAGACAGAAGATGGTGAGCGTGTTCCTCCGGTGGGCATGGCGGTGGAGGAGGGCCTCCTGGCCGCCCGCCCCCGCTGCCCTGCTCCCGTGGTTCCCTGCTCCCTCACCTGTCTTCTCTCCCTGGGGAAGGCCAAGGAACGCTTTATTTGTGTCATCAAAAAAACCAGATGCTTTCAAAGAACCTAGATTTGGGGATATTTTGCACAGCCCCATCAAGCTGGGGGGCCCCGTGTGGAGGTCTGGCAGGCTCTCTCCAGGGGCACCCTTCTCCTCCCTTGCTGCACCCCATCACTGCGGCCTGGCCCTCCACTGAATGTACCGGGCGCCCGTGCATCTCCGGCACTTTGCATTTGTCCCAGGGTGCATGTCCCCAGGTAACCTGCGTGCCACCCCCCCCCTTGAAGACCTCACTCATCCTCTAGGTGGAGTTACAGCCTTCTTCCCCCTTCCTCGCTTTGTTTTCTGATACATGATTCTAGGTGTCTCGTTATTTGTGCCCTTTGCCCTGGAAAGTAAGTTTCGTGAGAGAACATTTGCTGTCTCCCTGGCACGTGGGACTCAGTGGTTCTTAGGCGAATTGATCTGAAGTGAATCTGGGAGTTCTCAAGCGCTGTCCTCCCTGCTCTCTCGCCTCAGTTCCAGGACTTGGCCGCTCTCTAGGGTTTCTGCCCAAAATGCCTCGCCTGCGGGCAATACACATGTTTCTGTGGTACCTAATCTATGGGCACCCTACCGGCCACATGGGGGACAAGCCGGGCCTCGGCAGTACAAGAAGAATGGGAAAGCAGAACCTGGGCAGGATGAGAGTCGCATCCTCCTCCAGAAGTGACCTAGAGGCCTCCTCTGCCCCACCCAAGGACCACCAAGATGGAACCCCCCTGGAGACTGAAGTGGAGCTCCCCACGGAGGAAGGTGAGGTGTTCCCGAGGCAGGCACGCCATAGCAGCGTCCAAGGGGGAGTCATAGTGCTTCTTCCTCCTCATCCTCTGAACCGGCTGCATCCCCATGGTGCCCTGATCAAAATAAAGTCATAATCCAGACTTCCTGGACCCATGGGCCTCCTGCCTGACAAGTAGGGTTTTGCCCGAGTTTGTGGTGAGAGGGAGTCAGGACCTGCTGGGGTGATGTCACAGCGCCATCGTGACTGGGGCCCTGCCTATAGCACTGACTTTGATTCTCTCCTAGTATATGTGGATGAAGCCTCATGGAAACGCTACGTCCCTCCCATCCCAGTCCACAAGGACTTTGGCTTTGGCTGGGCTCTTGTCAGTGACATTCTCCTCTGCCTGCCCCTCTCCATCTTTATTCAGATTGTGCAAGTCAGTTACAAGGTACTGATGACTCCCGGGGCTGTTGTGGGGGCTGGTCCCTCAGCTCTAGGCCAGAGAACCTACATTCACCCAGTCAAGGGAAAATACTTCAGACTTGCAGTTGTCTGGATGCATGGATGGATGGATGGAAGGGTGGGTGGGTGGGTGGATGGATGGATGGAAGGAAGGAAGGTGGGAGGGAGGGAGGGAAAGATGGAAGGATAGATAGATTGGATAAATGGGTAGATGGGTGGGTGGAAGGATGGAAGGAAGGAAGGAAAAAGAAGGATGGTGGGATGGATGGATGGATAGATTGGATGGGTGGATGGAAGGAAGAATGGATGGATAGATAGATAGGGAGGGAGGGAGGATAGACTGGATGGATGGATAGAGGTGGATAAATGATTGGATGGGTGGATGGTTGCCTGGTGGGTCAAGGGAAATACTTCAAAGACTTGTTCTTATGTTAGATCAGTCAGATAGATTGAAAGACACAAATAATTATAACAATAAAGTATATTTTCAGAAATTTGGTAAATACAGAAAATGGGTTCAGAGAGACCACTGTCCAGAAAGGAGTGGTGCTTGTGTTTCATGATTCTTGCAATAGACCCTGGCCTTGAGGGTGAGCTGATCCTGAAAATGATCTCTTAGGTAGATGACCTTGAGGAGTTTCTGAACGACCCTCTGAAGAAGCACACGCTGATCCGCTTTCTGCCCAGGCCTGTCCGGCAGCAGCTTCTGTACAAGAGGTGAGGTCCCTGGAATGGACACAGACTGGCCGAGGGTCCTGGCAGGCTCCCTGAAGTTAGGGCTCTGAATGATCGTTCACCAGGAAGAGGAAAGGGTTCTGCCTTCCAGGTTGCGAAGACCTGAGGTTTTCATTAATTCAGCGGTCCTATGAGCCTTGTGGATAAAACATGGGCAAATGAGAGGTGCAGGCGGGTAGATTTTATTACCGAATTCCAAGGTTAAAAGAACCTAAAGTCTGCTGCAAGTATCGGGATGGGTTTCCCCTTTTGCTGCTTGTACTTTCTAAATCAGTCCCTCATGTAGGATCGCTGCTCCATTGCCCTGGCTCGGTGTTGGGAGGGGGCAGAATCTGGATCTCCACCCAGGGCCGGCCCGAGGCCAGCCCTCCAGGACCCACGAGGTAGAAGGGGGAGCCACGAGCGAGTCACGCCCCTCAGCCCAGGTGCAAACCCTCTGACCACAGCTGGTTGTGTGATTGGAACCCCTACTCCCCTCTGTTTTCCAGACGGTACATTTTTTCTGTGGTAGAGAACCTTCAGAGGCTGTGCCACATGGGGCTGCTGCAGTTTGGCCCCACGGAAAAGTTCCAGGATAAAGATCAGGTGACGTCTCTTACGCCTGAATGAACGGGGTCCTGGTGGCTGAGCAGTTTCCAGACAGCTGACCTGACCGTGGTTCTGAGGTTCATTCTTCGCCCTGTCCGCGTGTCTCTAGGTCTTCATCTTCTTGAAGAAGAACGCGGTCATCGTCGACACCACCATCTGTGACCCACATTACAACCTGGCCCACAGCAGCCGGCCCTTCGAAAGGCGCCTGTACGTCCTGAACTCCATGCAGGATGTGGAGAACTACTGGTTTGATCTGCAGTGCGTCTGTCTCAACACCCCCTTAGGTACCGTCTGTCTTGGCGGGACCCCACCGCTCCACCTGCTTTCTGTGCCATCACCGGGGTTTTGGGCAAGAAGACACTAGAAGTGGCTGCTGGCTTTCAGACTGCTCCCCCTAGACCTAGAGTGTCCTTGGGGCTCCCTTAGAAAGGGGGGCGGTGGGCTCGGAATGGGGGGCTCCCAGACACCTTACACCCATTTCATCCAGGCCACTCTGCTTGGTCCTTATTCAGTCATGCATTCAGGAGGTATTTGCTGAACACCTTGTGTCTGTCAGCTCTTGGGTCTGCCCGTGAGCGGGGACATAGCCGTGTCTGCCTTCACTCCAGATCCCGAGTGGGCCCCGTGCCACGGAGGAAGTGTGCAGGGGCGTGCGTGGAGGGCAGGCAGCTGGGGTGGTCGGGAGCAGCCTTTCTGAAGCGGGGGCACTGAGCGGAGCCAGCCAAGCCCAGAGCTGGGCGAGAGCCCCACAGGCATGGGCATGGCCAGTGTTAAAGAAACAGAAGGGGCTGGTGGGGGAGGGCAGCTGCCAGTGGAGAAGCAGTGGGGGGGTCGTCCGAACGCTGGGGGCTTGCAGGACTTGGTACAGGCCGTATCCGGAGATCAGGGAAAAGTGCGCCCTGCCTGCTGGGTGGGGAACGGACTGAGGGGCCAAGAGCAGAAGCAGGGCTGTGACGCTTGTCTAAGACAGAGCTGTCCGCTGGTGACCGTGAAGGAGGGGGGCAGCCTGGGAGGTATTTTGTGGGGTGTTTTTGTTTTTGTTTGTTGGGAGGTTTTGGGGGGGGGCGGCGGGGGAGATATTTTGGTGGAAGACCTGAGCAGATTTGGCCAGCAGGTCGGTTGAGCTGGGTTCGGGGATAAGGCCTTCGCTTGCATCTTCTTCCTGTCCCTGGAATGTCCCCTGACCTGTGTCCGCCTGGCAGTGGCCACGCCTGTGCCAAGCATCGCCTCTTCAAGGAAGCCTTTCCAGCACCTTTATACTGTTTTCTGATTTCCTTCTGGGGATTCCTCAGGCCCAGGAAATTTGGCTTCCATCCCCTGGTGTCTTAAAGTACCTGGTACACAGTCGGCATCCCATAAATGTTGATTGACTAGATGGAGGGTTTATGGAGGCCATAGATCAGCGCTCTGTCCTCTAAGCCAGATTCCACCTGGTGTCTTCTTGCCACTTGGAGGAGGAAGGGATGTCACGTCCAGTCCACACCTGGGAAGGAGCCCTGGTCCCTTCCTCCTGTCACAGAGCCAGAAGATCAGTAGTACACTTTGCTTTTTGCAAAGCAGGAGTCCCACGTTTATTTGGTAGAATTGTTTAGTGCCGGCAGGGTAATGAGCTCCTATATTTAGAACCTTTAATGTAATGGGTCCAGAGAGGACCCATTTAGAACTGTGTGTTTCATGGAGTTCTCTGGCATTCAGTGAGCTAGGCTTTTACCATTTCAGATTTTTAGAGTGCCCTAATTCCCCTGCATTTTATACCCAGATGAAAATTTGTGAACCAGTATGTTATCTGCACCAGAGTTGTTGAGGCTTGACAATTGGTGAGTTTCCATCCCTTTTAGTGTTCATGAGCGGACAGTGGGGAGGCTTAGAGTCCATTAATCAGGCATCGATTGTCCCTTTGTTCACCGAACATTCGAGGAGGTTCTGGCCCGAGGACTGAGGGAAAAGCACCATATAATAGGACGTGAGCATCCTTTAGAGCAGGGGTGTGCTGAGCACGGGTATACCAGAAGCACCTGGGGAGCGTGCTGAAATGAGGATTCCTGGGCCCTGTCCAGAGCTTTGGATTCAGCAGGCGTGGGGATGACCTACATCTGCATTTTGAACACACAGCATGGCCTTAAGTCCTCCTAGGTTCAACTGGCCATTCAAATGCATGACCTTGGGCCTCCCTGAAGCCCTCTCTGAGTTTTGCCTCTCCATTTCTGAGCTGGGAACAGCAGCACCACCACCTTATGGGCTGAAGCCAAGCTGGAACGCAGTGTCTTACATAAACGCCTGCTGAGAGGTGTGGAGCATGGGCTCTCGCCACTGCCCCTTGGCCCCCACCCAGACCCAGGTCTGCCATCGAGTGTGTTAGAAGACTGTCGTTGGTACCCTGCAAATCACCATAACCTTCCTTTGCCTGACTCAAGCAACAATTTAGTGTAGTAGTTTATATTTTCTTGGAAGAAACGCAGTTTTCTTTATTGTGGATTAACAGCACGTGATTGCTCAGCTATGTTAATGCACATCTTGGGCATGCAGGAAACATCTGGCTGCCTCCCGCTGCCCACTGGGCCCAGGGAAGCTGACGCCGCCCTGAGCTGTCTGTCCAGATCCCTGCTGATCCCGACCCCTCAGCCACTGCTCCCTCTGGGCTAGCGCCCGGGAGCTCCACATGCTTCCCCCGAGGAGGGAAGCCTGGGACCCCTCTGCTCCCGATTCCCACCCCCGTTGGGTTCTTCTGTTGCCGGCTTGCCTTCCCTGCTTAGCGGAGGTCAGCCAGGGTACAAATCCTTCACTCGGTTCACCCACCAGTGTTGAACGCTCTGACATCGATGATGAGGCATTTGTACGAAGAGGTTCTCGCAGTCTCAGAGCCCCTGCGCGGGTTGGGAGCAGACGCGGGAAGGGAATCTCTCTCTCGCCCCAGCCGTGCGCCCTGGCCGCCCCGAGCTACGGGAGCACACCATCCTCAGGGAAGCTCGTGTTTCGTTCCCTAGGTGTGGTGCGCTACCCGCGGGTCAGGAGGAGCAGCGCCCAGGATCAGGGCCTCGAGGAGGAGGGCAGTCTGCAGAAGGAGCAGGAGAGCGCCATCGACAAGCACAACCTGGAGCGCAAGTGCGCCATGATGGAGTACAACATGTGCGTCCCCGCCCCACACACACCGGCCCCCCCGTGTCCGGCCCCGCATGTAGGGCCGGGAGCGCCCCAGGCTCTGGGTGGCCGTGGGCTATATTGTTCAAAAAAAAAAATCGGTTGCCAAAATTTAAAAATTGGGAATTTTACATAAATATCCGGGGTATTTGACAAGTGCTTTGCTTCTGTCAGGTATTACCAAAAAAGGTAAAAGTTAGAAAAAAGACCCTCAGCCATGGCACAGGCTCTCTCTTCAGTTCCCAAGAGGGGCTCTCTGTCTGTTTACTTCCCGCCTCTCAGGGGCAGCCGTGAGGTTGTGGATGAAGGCTCGATCCCCGGGGATGGGCTGGGAGCCGCTGGGCTCGATTCCAGTTTCTACGGGCACCTAAAGCGCAACTGGATCTGGACCAGCTACATCATCAGCAAGGCCAAGAAGGTGGGCTTCTGGGGGGCAGGCCCCCCCCACCCCTGGCCAGGAGCTGCCTGAGCTACCCATCCCCCTTGCCCCCGTTTCTGAACTGGTAAAACAAAGTTGACCAGAGGCTCGAGTATTTATTTCCGTATATATGGTAGGTATATCAGTCTGGCCTAGCCTATGTTTTTTCAGTGGGTTCTAACCGATTCTGTGATGTGGACAGTTATTCCTTCTTAAAGAAGGGACAGGGGCGCCTGGGTGGCTCAGTTGGTTAAACGACTGCCTTCAGCCCAGGTCATGATCCTGGAGTCCCGGGATCAAGTCCTGGGTCGGGCTCCCTGCTCAGCAGGGAGTCTGCTTCTCCCTCTGACCCTCCCCCCTCTCTGTGCTCCCCCTCTTATGTGCGCTCTCTCTCTCATTCTCTCTCTTTCAAATAAATAAAGTCTTTGAAAAAAAAGAAAGAAGGAACAGAAAGTCTGTGAGACAGAGGTCAGACATGAGGAAGTGCACAGAAGCAGCCCAGCCCCTAGAGCAGCCCACCTGCCCCTGGCCTCTCGGCAGAAACCTGAACACCTCTGTGCATTTGATGCTCTGGGCCCCTGGGGGTTCAGGGAAGCCCCCGCTTGATTCCAGTGATGCACTTGCCTTTTAGGAGAACACTGCTTCTGAAAACGGGCTCATGGTGAGGCTCCAGACGTTTCTATCCAAGCGCCCATTGCCACTCGGTGCCGGAGGTACGTGTGCGGGGAGTTCACCCCGGAAACAGACGTGGGGCCAGCTCAGGCCACGTGGCTACGGCACATTCCATTCGTCTTCTGGCCCTCACGGGGCACATCCTGAGATGCTCACCTCCTGTGCTTATTTCTAGGCAGTGGCAGGTTGAATATCTGGGGGGAAGCCAGAGTGGGAGCTGAACTGTGCGCTGACCGGGAAGAGCAGTTCGAGATTGACCGAGAGCCCATGCTGGACAGGAACCGGAGAGTGAGGGGTGGAAGGAGCCAGAAGCGGAAACGGCTGAAGAGAGACCCTGGAAAGAAGATCAAGAGAAAGAAAAAAGGTTTCATGATGATTGCTTGTATCTGTGGGCCTTGTCTTTGTACATTCCGGCCCAGAGAGAGGCAGTCGTGTCTCTGCGGCTGGGGTGAGCTTTGCCCTCAGACTCGGGGTTCTGTTTGCCCACCGTCTGGGGGGCTAACTGCGTGGTTGCCGATTTATTCCCCACGTCGAGCTGGCAGACAGATCCGCAGGCTCCTGATGTGTTTTCCCTGTCTTTGTGTTGTAGAGCACCTTCTCAGTAAGCTCCCTTGCTTCAATTTTCTAACTTCATCTCAACTGAGAAGACTGAAAAGTCTTTAGCAGAAATCCTCATCACAGCCCAAATCCTATTATTCTTTTGGTTTGGCTTTTAATATCTGCATCATGTTAATCAGGCCAAAGTCCAAAGTCCTGTTGTGTTTGTAAATTAGAGGAAAGGCGGGAGTCGGTCAGGCCTGCAGAATCTCTGCCAATCTCAGGAACCCCTGGGGCGTGTTTTGGAATCTTGGACAGTGAGGAGACCGGTGTGCTTCTTCGACCACCTTTACATCCTCGAAGTGGTCTGTGTGTTGTAACAACGATCTGATAGCTATAGCGCTTTCAGACAAGAACAGAATGTTTAAACGGGAACCTGTTTTCAGTGGTTTCTTTGGCTGGCGTTCATAACAAGTCGCCTTGTGTCCGTTGGAAAGGCCCCCTTAGCGCAGCCTATCCAGATATGCGTGAGATCAGTTTGGCTCACAAAGACCTGAATTCATCACAAGGCAAAATACGGTGGTGGTGTCCCTTGGAATCCCAAATGTTCTCGCCCTACTTTTCTTCTGCCTTAATTTGGAAAAACTTCCTAAACAAACAGTCTCTTGGAATTGGCAGTAGCATATGATGTTTACCTTGTGAAACTGCCATGGGGAGGAGATGTTGAAAATAACCTAGTGGGTAAGAGCTTATGGTTCAGATCCTGGCTCCTGACTAGGCTGTGTGACTTGGGGCAAATCGCTGTATCTCACCATGTTTCAGGTTCCTCAACTACAAAATGGGGTTATAACTGCCTCCTTTTAGGGCTGGTGCAAAGGAGAATTTTTTTTTTTTTTAAAGATTCTATTCATTTTAGAGAGCGAGCAAGAGAGCACATTCGAGGAGGGGAGAGGGGCAGAGGGAGAGGAAAGGGAGAGAATCCCAAGCAGAGTCCATGCCAAACTTCGAGCCCAGGGAGGGGCTTGATCCCACAACCCTGAGATCATGACCTGAGCCAAAACCAAGAGTCAGATGCTCAGCCGACTGGGCCACCCAGGCGCCCTGCAAAGTAGTAGTTTAATTATGCATTGTTATACATAAAAAGCTTAAACCGGTGCTTGGCACACAGTCAGTATTCCCATAACGTTGGCAACCGCACTGGGTGTTTTATACCCAGTCTGGCTCAGTCCTCAAGGCAGCTGTGTAGGATGCACCTTGTCCCCACGGTGCCCCAGAGTTCACACAACATCTCTGAGGTCACCACGCAGGAGCATGGTGGGGGCCCTACCTAGCACCACAGTGGGAAGAATGGGAGATTGGCAGATAACAGGAGGCTGCATTCAGGCCGCCCAGCCTGTCACCATGAAATCTGACCAAAGAGAAATGATAAGAGGGCTAAAAAGAAAGAAAAAAAAATTATCTATATATATATAGATATAGATAAATGTATCTGTCTATATATATATATGTATCGAGGCCTGAGTCTTTTGTGGTGAGTTTATCTGGCTTCCGACACAGCGTGATTCTGATAACCCTTACCCTTGGTCAGATCTCACTAGCTGAGTAGGGACCCTTCCCTCTCCAGAGTGTCAGCTCCAAACCAGTTGTTAGAGGCTCCCTCTCTTCTCCCCCTGATATTCTCAGAAGAGTCCCCCCAAGAGAAAAGCAGGAGCCTGCGTTACCACGATGAGGCCGACCAGAGCGCCCTGCAGAGGATGACCCGGCTGCGTGTCACCTGGTCCATGCAGGAGGACGGGTTGCTCATGCTCTGCCGGATTGCCAGCAATGTCCTCAACACCAAGGTATTCAGCCCCCCGGGCCCTGCTCCTTCCCGGCCTACAGCCTGTGGCGTGGCTTCCCCTCCTGTGGGGAGCCCTTTCCCCGTGTGGCCCCTGGGGCACTCCTCTCGTCTGTTTTGCTTGGCCACCAGGAAGAACATTGCCCAGAATCCTACAAATGAATGCTCCCATTTCTGCACATTTCTTTCCAGTCTTGGGGTAACACACACAAATCTTTGCCTACCTGCAGGCTAGGCGGCCCAGGGTTGTTCTTTCCCTCTTCACCAGGGGTCTGACACTTTCTGCTCCCCTTTTTGCACCCTCATCTGCCTGGAAAACTCCCCTCTCTATTGCTCCTAACCGCTTATCATTTCTGGAAAGGCTTCAGTGACCCTGCCAATTGGAAGTAATGACCGTGTTCTTGCTGTGCCCCCTGGACATAGACTTTCCATGCTGCTTTTGCTGCTGGTCCTTCTTGGCCCATTGGCGCGGCTGCGCCTCACGAGGCAGGGAGACTCTCGTTTGTTTCCGTAGCTACAGCCCCCAGCATGGTGCCTGCTGCACGGTGCTTGCTCAGCCGCTGGGTGCTGAGTCAGTGTGGAATGGTGATGGCGGCCTCGGCCTGGCTCCACGCCTTCCGTGCCACCATCCCCCACACTCACGTGTCCTCCTGGGCCGTGTCCCTGAACCCCGGCAGCTGGGGAGGAACTCGCTTCCCGGGTAGCAGATTCTTCCTCTTTCCTCTGATGTCACCACCTCCAAGAAGGTCCCGAGGCCCAAGCTGGAGTTCAGCTCCTCACCCTGTTCCCCACAGCAGCCTCACTGACTCCTACGCTGTCTGTTCCCGCCACTTTGTGCTGTTGGGATCTTCTGAGTTTGCAGCAAGGCATAGGGAGCATCGAGGTAGGCAAATGTCCAATCGAACTGGTTCACCAAAGCCACCGGAGAATGGGCTCTGCCACCTTCTAGTGCAGGGCCCCTTCTAGGTCGTAATGCCGCCGGGTAGCGTGGGAATGGCAGCTCCCTCCGAGCCCGGTTTGTGTACCCTGTCCTCAGGCACGCCGGCCGAGAGGTGCAGCCCTGGGTGCCCTCTGCCTGCAGGCTCATTGGATTCCTTTTCTTGACCACTTTTCCCAGATGTTCTTTAACAACCCCCCCCATTCCCTCCTAAATACCAGCCCAATCCCTTCTCCCAGAAACAAGCTGGAGGTGACGTGTTGCTGTCCCTAATATCTGTCCTTTGCCTCTGCAATGGCTTTCCATCGCAACACTGACAGGAGGGAGGTGCCTCCCGCCACCCACCCTCCATGCAGCTGGAGGGGCCAGCAGAGCCTCCACTCCCCTGCTTGAATTGACACCAGATTCTTGGGCCTCCTCATTCTGGGGGCTGTCGGAAAATAACCTTGTCGGCAAGCCCCCTTCCTGTCTGGGCTCTGCCTTCCTGCATGTTTTGGCTGAGACGTTCTCCTGAGTCTCTGATGAAACTCCTTCAGTGCTTCTGTTTCTGCTGATGTGCAGAATGTTTCTGAGCACACATAACATGAATTTAAACCTTTAGAACCGTCTAAATACAGTGATGTACTCCTAACGCTCCCTAACATATTGCTCCTCCAGACAGTATTACCCGACACCCTCTGAGCACCTGTTACTTGCCAGAAGACACTCTCTCCCAATGAACATTGAGGACTTGGGCTTATTCTTCGCCCAACACCTCACTGGTGCCAGGCACGTAGTCGGTGCTCCGTAAATCTCATAGTTTGGGGTATCTGCTGCAGAAGGAGGCGCCACAGAACATACCCTCCCCCCTCCTTTACGTTAAGAACCTGGAACGTGGGCTCTGAGGATACTAATGTTCCATCTCGGCTTGTGTTTGCTCCAGGTGAAGGGCCCCTTCGTCCCCTGGCAGGTTGTGCGGGACATTTTGCACGCTACCTTTGAAGAGTCTCTGGATAAAACATCTCACTCAGTTGGACGAAGAGCTCGCTACATAGTCAAAAACCCACAAGCCTATCTGAACTATAAGTAAGCCTCGTTTGAACTTTCATAACTTCAGGCCAAGGTTGCTCCCATGCTTCTAGTTTGTTACTCTTCTCTCATCCCGTTTGCTTAAGAGTTGACCACTGGCTCACCAACAGCCTGTTCCAGTGTTGGGGTCCGTGATTTTTCAAGGGCCGGGCCTGCTTCCGGGCCCTTCCACACATCCAGTATCATGTGGACTTTAGGCCAGCCTTGGGAAGTAGGTGCTGTTGTGCTTTGCTACCCAGGAAGAAACGGGCCGTCTAGGCTAGGTGGCTTACTGAATATATCCCCTCTGCACCCACCTCTTTCTCACCCGGCCAGGGCACAGTACCATCGCCCGCCCTGTCAGCCTCCTTGACAACCCCCTCCACAGGCACGGGCTTGAGTGGAGAGGGCCAGAGAGCATCCGAGTGGGGTGCGGAGGGGCCCAGGTGTTGCCGCCAGCTTGAGAGGGGGGCCAGGAGGGGACACATGGCGGGGTTGGGAAGGACTGCTTCCACCAACCGGTGGTTCATGCCATGGGTGGTCAGTAGGAGAGCTTGGCTCTGGCTGGATTCTGAGCCTTGGGCCACCTGCCATCAGCCAGGCTGTGGAGAAGAACAGCCCAGCCCTGGATTGTGGAGAAAACTCCAGCTGGGGTTTCTCAGCCTCAGTACTATTGACATTTGGGGTCAGATAATTCTTTGCGACGGGGCTGTCCTGTGCGTTGTAGGCTGTTTAGCGCTGGATGCCAGTAGCGTCCCCACCCCCAGCCGTGGCAGTCAGACATGTCTCCAGATGTCTGCAGGGGCCAGTGGGTTAGACATAGCGAGGGGCCTTCCTGCAGGGAGCCACGGGCCCCTGTGCATAGAATCTTAGACTTCTCTCTCGCAAAGGGCTCTGGTCACCTGCCCCAAACTCCCATTCTTTCAGAGTGGAAACGGGCCCAGAGAGAGGATGCCGGTTGGCCAGGGTGACAGGGCATTGGCAGTGGAGTGAGTTCTGGGACTTGGGCTTCCTGGCCCCTGCCTGAGGCTCTTGCTCGTGTCCTGCAGCCGCAGCCGGGGGACGGGAACACGAGGGGGCTGTGGCCTGGAGCTGCCGGACCTAGCACACGGCATATAGCCACTTGGAGGCCGCTCCCTCACCTGTGAGCAGGGCGAATCTACCAACCGTAGCCACCCTGGCCCACGCGCCCCAGCCCTTGGCAGACATGTGACCTCGGGGGCCCCTACGCCTCACCGAGCTCTTGAATGGAATGATGGTCTCTACCTTGCAAGCTCTTTATGAAAGTGCAAGTGCCCGGCTGCTAGGAGCCCTGCAAACACCTGTTGCCTTTCCCTCTGTTTCTTTTTGAGCAAGTCAGGCTCTCTTTCCGTCACGGAGAGACAAAGATGTCTGCAGTGGACAGTTAGTGCTTTTGACTAATAGCGAACACCAGGGCCTGGAGGATAGTGTAAAATTTACAGTACACTTGCACATAGCGCATCTCGTTTGGTCCTGGCCAGATGCCTGTGAGGGCAGGCAGGCGGGAGTCGCTGTTCTCAGGTTACGTGTGGCGGATGGAAGCTCAGAGAAGCCAAAGGAGTGAAGCCTGAGCGACAGCAGGCCTGACTTGAATCAGGGTTGGTTGACCCCAAATCCTTCCTTGTTAAGAGCTGTAGTCACCCAGCAGATGTATAAGTAAATCATACCTTGTAGTTAGCCAAGGCCAGACGTGTTAGAACAGGAGCCTTTCCCGATGGTTCTGAACACAGACATTATTACAATGCCAGACTTCACGTTTGTTGTCCTCTCTTCCTGCAGGGTTTGCCTCGCTGAGGTGTACCAGGACAAGGCACTTGTTGGAGATTTCATGAATCGAAAATGTGATTACGAAGACCCAAAGGTAGGCCCTGTGTGGTCATTGGGCTCGGCCTGCCCTGAAGGCAGGGGGGTGTAGGTTCCTGTCTGGTCCTCCGGGTCCCACAGCGCCTCTGCTGGCTTTGCAAATACGGACGTTGTTCCTGAGCGTCTGGGAGATCAGCTCGTCAGTTCTGGGAGGTCGCTGCTCTGGGAGTTTGTTGTGAGATTTTCCTTGATGTGTCAGCAAAACCTCCCTTTGGGGCGAGAAAGGGCTTAACGTCTCGTTCTCCCACGTTGAAAGGTTTGTGCCAATGAGTTTAAAGAATTTGTGGAGAAGCTCAAAGAGAAGTTCAGTTCGGCTCTAAAGAATCCTAACCTTGAAATCCCAGACACGCTCCAGGAGCTGTTTGCCAGGTGAGGTTCTTCGGGGAAGTTTCTGTGTGATCCTTGTGGGGCAAGAGGAAACATCATGCCTGGCCACAGGCCTCTCCCTTGGTCAGCACTTCCATGGCCTCGCAGCTAACCCTGCTGTGTCTTTGACTCAACCACCTCGCCTCCTCTCATGGGCAACTTGAAAACGGGAGATCCCTGCCATCCGTAGCACCCCACCGGGTGTCCCCGTTCCTTCTGCCGTGGAGGCCCTGCTGCTGACCTAATCCAGGCCTCTGCAAGTGGTTAGTATGCTTTTGCCAAGATTGCTCGTTTGACATATGTGGAAACCAAGCTAGAAGTAGCTCACCCAAGGCCACGGTGCTTGTGAGCCACAGGGCCAGGATCTGAACTTCCACATTGGGTCTGACTCCAACGTCCCAGCCCTTTCCAGCTCAACCAGTGGGCACCTGCAGAGAACATACTTGGCTTTGAGCATAGAACCCGTGAAATGTTAGAATCTAGAGTTCTGTAAACCAGGCCTGTTTCCACTGCTTAATCCAAATGTGAGTTCCTTCTTAACCACCCTCATTGAGACGGTCCCTCTGGCCACTGGATTTTTTCTGAATCTCTTCCTATAGAGGTGATAGTCATCGATCCTTTCCTATTTGGGAACCGTATGATACGGTTGTAGCTAGCTCCCTGAACGTCATTTGGAGATCTCGTTCTTTGATTCAACCAACAAGTAATTCACGTTGTGCCCGCGTATGCCAGGCCTAGGGAGCGATTTGTAGTCCTTTGCGGAGTTGACACCTGTTACTGTGTTTTGTGTTTCTTTTTGCAGCAAACTGTTCGCCAGAACTCCCAAATGGCACGGTTTATATTCAATTTTAAAAGTGCCTCAAATGACCCATTTACCTATTTGTAATTTATAACCCCACCTATTTTCAGTAAATATATGGGGGGCAACTTTTAGTTATAGAAAAATACAGTTAAGGGGCGCCTGGGTGGCTCGGTCGTTAAGCGTCTGCCTTCGGCTCAGGTCATGGTCCCAGGGTCCTGGGATCGAGCCCCGCATCAGGCTCCCTGCTCTGTGGGAAGCCTGCTTCTCCCTCTCTCACTCCCCCTGCTTGTGTTCCCTCTCTCGCTGTGTCTCTCTCTGTCAAATAAATAAATAAAATCTTTTAAAAAAGAAAAAGAAGAATACAGTTAAAGATGATTTTAAAGGAGAGTTCATGAACCATTTGGAGAAAAGAAGTCTCATCCAGTTGTAACAGTTTTAACACTAAATTTGATCTTGAGCATCCTGGCAGGCCAGGCAAAAAAGGAAATGGATCCAACAACTTTGAAAATAGTCCAATTTCTGAAAAGGTACTCCTTCTTATTACTAAATTTCAAGAATTTACTGTTGCCAGGATGAATTTTGACTTTAGGATCATAGAAACCAAAGAAAAGTCTTACAGAGAAACAGCCATGTTTCTTAAAAAGTGAGTTTTGCGATTTCTTATATTTCTTTGCCTGGCTGTGTAGTGTGAAGGCTAGCGCATTGGACTTCTCTTCTTGTATTTATTTGCTTGGTAGGAACACAAGGAAGCAGCATTACTTGAAGCTCAAAAACACAGATGGGGAAATAACCTGCTACCTAATACAACTACTCTCTTTTTTGGGTATTTTGTTCCAGGCGTCTTTCTTATGCTTGTTTGTAATCATAACGGGCCCATGATTTTAGATCCCTTTCCCTTAACAATTAACAGTGGCTTTCTGCCATTAAACACTTTCCTGTGTTGTTTGATAATTGTCAGTGAAATGAACATTCCTCATTTCCTCAACCCTCATTTTAACAACACGCTCATTTGGGGAGCAGAACGTAGTATGTTCTCATTTTAACTGACACGTACGTGTTTGAATTTTAATTAATGAGTTTTATATTTCCTCCAACAATTCAGCCAGTAAATGGCATGTTGAGTAAGCCTCCGCTCGGTTGGTGAAGGTCAGCCGTGTTCCACTGACACACTCATGTCTCGTTCCTTATGCAGATACCGAGTTTTGGCGATTGGAGATGAAAAGGATCCAACGAGGAAAGAGGATGAACTGAATAAGTAAGCACCGATTGACCAAGTGCCTTTCCCTCAGCCGCTCGATTGGGCTGCCGGTGGCCCAACCGGGGACACCCAGGGTCATATCTAGCCTGCCCCCCGTCTTTGAAAATAAAGTTGTGTTAGAACATAGCCACGCCTGGCCCATGTGCTGTCTGCCGCTTCTATCCTGTAGCATCAGGGTTGAGTGGCTACGACAGAGACCCCGAAATCTTTATTACCCAGCCCTTTCCGGGAGAAACCTGCCAACCCTAGCCTCATGAATCAGTGGCCTAGCCTCAAGGCGGGTTGAGGAAGGGATTTGAATTCCAGGCCCATGAGCTTTCCACACAAAGCTCTGGTTAGAAAACCTGTTTTTTTTCCATGTTGGAAAACAATATTCTGTTTGATTTTAGCTCTGTATTTCAGTGAGAAGCTTCTTTGGAGGAAAAAGTTGTTTAAGATTAGAGGAAAATATAAGAAATTGGAAGTTGTTTAAGATTAGAGCACATGGCTGGGTCAGTCAGTAGAGCATCAACTCTTGATCTGATAGGTAGGTAGGTAGGTAGATAGATAGGGCATGCAATTTTTGATTTCTTAGATAGGCTGAAAAAATCTCAGCGCTAACTGCATTTGTCAGTTGTCACGTAAACCCGTTTCCAGGGTACGGCACCCCTTACCCCACTAAGTGGAAACGTTTCTCCCTGTAAAAATTGACCAGTTAGTAAGGCTTAAAAACCACCACTTGTTTTGTTTTGGTTTATGAATAGTTTGGCGTTTGGGTCACTTTTGTGGGATCACTTTTTCTGAATAAAAACTGCGCGCACCCAGACTGAGCGGTGCCCACGGCCCACAGCCTCATGTGCTGGGCCCTCCTGCCCACTGTCTTTCAGCATGGATGACATCCACTTCCTGGTGGTCCAAAATCTGGTCCAGAGCACGCTGGCCCTCTCGGACAGCCAGATGGAGTCCTGCCGGTCATTTCAGGTGGGTGGCAGGGACCTGGCGACAGCTTCGCGGCCGCGCTGTGGGGCTCAGGCCGTCAGGGGTGGGAGCTGAGTGAGGCCCTCGCTCATTCTCTTCTCAGCTGTGCAGTCTCGGGGGGGCCCCGATGTCCCCTGGGACTCCTGTGCCCCCTTCTTTCATCTTCCAAGCGTGGGGACAGGATCCAGTGACTTCCAAAATCCCTCCCGGGCTGAGGTTTTGAGTCGAATGTTAATGCAGAAAATGAGGGTGAAGAGGAGGCGAGCCACGACAGAGAGCTGAGGGAGCGACTGACCCGTGCAGCTTCTCTTCTCCAAGCAGAATTCAGAAATGGCGAGCTGGCCAGAGGCCCCCGAGCAGGAAAGCGGCCTTTCTGTGGGCTTCTCTCTCTCCTGGGAACGTAATGCTGCTCTGTCCTGGCTGAGTGAGGTGGGGAGGGAAGAAGGCGGTTCTCAGTGGACCCCGTCCTGAGCCTGGGGAGGTGCTGGGCTTAGCACTCGTTTGTGAACACGGAGACTTGCGTTTCAGGGGCGTGAAGAAGCAAGTGCCCGAGATCTCACAACACTCTCTGTCAGACCTGAGGCTGTGGCTCCAGGGCCCCAGCAGGGAGGTGCGGAGGAGGGCCTGTGCTGCCCCCCTCACCGGAGCCGTGCCTCCCTTGTTCTTAATGACCACAGTGGTCGGCACGTGGGCCCCGGGCCCCCCCACCCCCAGAGGCCTGACAGGAATGCTGCTGGCCCCCAGGACTCTGACGCAGGGTGTAGACAGTGGGGTGCAGACCCAGCTGGGGCACTGCCCACATTCTCCAGGTGGTGCTTGTTACTTTGGCCGCAAGGGAGGTGAGGAAGATGGGGGGAAATGGAGTGATTGAGGGAAAACCCGTGGCCAGGTGTGACCACAGTCCTTGGACAGCAATGGCCAGGCCGTCGCAGATCCAAGACTGAGTGTTCATGTCTCTTCTTTGAATTCGTCACCATGAGGTGCAGTTGCTTGTCCCGCGGGCATCTGGGACAGTCTAGCGGGAGGGTCCCCAGTCATCCCGTTCTTGCTGTCCTTGGTGCCACAGAGCCCTTGAACCCTGCTTACTCACATGAAGTGTGTGTGTTTCCAAGTGGGAGGCTGGTTGTGGGGCGTTGCCCCCTCCTCTGTGCCGAAAGCCTCATGTGAACCAGAACATGCCAGAGAACAAGACTGGAATAGGGTGGGGTGGGGCAGAAGTCCCACAGAGACAGCCCCCAGTCTGGCCCCTGGCTCTGTCTTATTGGACCCGAGCTTGTTTAAAAAGAAAAAAAAAATGGTTTAAATTTACTACTGACATTGCCCATAAAAATCCCAATTTCCGACTTCACCTATGGCTATGGGGGAACCTCTTGGCTGTGCTGCCCAGAAGGGATTCGAGCAGGACAGGACCTCGGGAGTTAGTCCAACTGCCCATCCCATGAGAAAGCCCAGCCCCAAAGTTAATGGCAAAAGCCAGGTCCCTGCGTCCCAGCCGGGGCCTGTCCCCTGCATCATGCTGCTGCTTGTCATTCCTCTGGTTCCGTTTCCAGGTGGTGTCCAGGCTCTCGTCCCTCTCCTTGACCCCCAGGGGCGTGGGAAATTGTGTGAGAGCACCTGGGCCACCACAGGAGGCAGGGCGCTGCTTTCGTGACCCTCGCACCTGGCACCGAGTACTGGAAGGCCGGCAGGGACAAGGCCAGGGGCCATGTGTAGGATCCCACTCGGCTCCCTGCAGCCCCAGGTTTCTGGGAGGCGCAGTGCAGGGCAGTGGGTGGAAGTCTGGTGGGCTTGGCCACACTCCCTCCCTCCCTATACGTGCTCTTGCGCCACCCCAGCAGCTGTTGGGGGGATATGCCCCCCCTTGTCGTCGTCTTCCTACGGAGAAGAGCTGAGGACACCAGGCTTTCCAGGACAAGCTGCATCCCAGCTTGCACTCGCCCAGTGGGCAGGAACCGTGGTTTCCTGGCCACTCTCCAGCCCCTTGCCCTCTTCCCTGTGCGGTGCTCCCCGCCTCGAGCCTGTGCTCCACGGCTGACGTGGAAGCTCTGTCTAGAGAAATCGAGGGTGGTGTGCGGGCCTCAAGACTGACCAGGCCCAGTGTGTGCGCAGACCCCTCTCCGGTTCCAGAACACCCCGTGCTGCTCCAGCACCCCATCTGACCACCACTTTGGCTCCTGATCCCCTGTCCTCCTGCAGTGGTGAGGTCGCTGGGCTCGAGGACAAGGCCTTGTTCTGTTCTTGGTCCCAGGCCTGCCCAGCGGTGTGGCCTCAGAGGATCCCTTGAAGTCCACGAGCCTCCATCTTCTCTGCCTCTCGTGGATCCGGGACCAACGTAGCAGAGAACCTCCCAAGCCTAAAATTCTCAGGCCATGACACGTTTGCCTGGCCAGTGCTTTTGAGGAGACGGGTCTGGCAGGGACTTTCCTGTGGTCTGGCATATGCCGGACACTCGCCTTGGGTCGGCTGGGTGAGCCAGTGCTTTTCAGGAACGGGAGTCACTGGGACTCTCCTGGCCCTGCCGGCCCTGGAGCTGCTCTTCCTCTGGGCCGGTCCGAATCTGAGCCATGGAGCCGGGATGGCGTGGCCGGCAGGAGCCACATTTGCCCCGTGCTGGGCACCCGGTGCCAGGCGCTGCCATGGCAGCAGCAGCCACTGAATCTGTGCTTCTGTGGGACTTCTTTCTGGTGGAGGAGAGAGAGAACGAGTAAGCGAATGAGGACATTTCAGGTGGAGAGCGTTGCTACGGAGAAAATAAAACAGGTTCCTATAATACAGGTGGCTGCAGAGGAGCAAGAAGGAGAAGGCTTTGCTTCTTGAGGGGACATATTTGAGCTGAAAGCTGGGTGTTGAGGAGTCAGCCTTGCAAAAATTGAGGGGGCGAGATGCTGTCCAAGAAACGGGAGCTGCAAAGGCCAGGCTCCCACAGTGGGAAGGCTCTTTGAGGGAAAGTAGGAAGGCCGGGGAGGCTGGAGCGGTGGGCAGGGTCGCAGTCCCGGGAGTCCTTGTCAGGTGTAGTGAGGACTGGGTGTTGGCCCTGCAGAGGGAAGCCGCGTGTGGTCTGGTGGAGGCACACGGGGCTCGCTGGGGCCGCGTGGCAGATGGCCAGGGGCTGGGGGCAGGCGGCACAGGCAGAGGCAGGGAGAGCACTTAGGCAGAGGCTGAGGAGCGATGGTGTAGACGGTGTCAGGCCCTTGTGTTTGGGAATGGTTTATGGGGGCACAGCCAACCGGATCTACTGATGGGCTGGGCGAAGGCTGGGGAAGCGAGGGGTATCAGAGGTGGTTCTGCGTTGACTCCCATGACCTTGTATCCTAAGACATAGCCGTGGGGTGCAGAGCTGTCCTTTGTCCCAGCTGCCTGTCCTCTGGGGTGTCCCTCTCTCTGATAGCGGTGAAAGTTGTCATCGGATTGCTAGCTTCCTGCAGGCTCTCCCGCCCCGCACCCCCAGGAGTCTGCTCCAGCCTCCCAGCCCCTCGGCCCCGTCTCAGTCCCTCCGGCACACATGATGGGCTCCCACGTCTGTGCACCCCCGTGCCCTGCTCCTCTCCCCCTAGCTGCTGGAGAGCCTCGCTCACCCACGGCCTTGCTGTGTTGCAGACTTTCCGCCTGTACCGAGAGTATAAGGACCACATCCTCGTGAAGGCCTTCATGGAGTGCCAGAAAAGGAGCTTGGTCAACCGGCGCCGCGTCAACCACATGCTGGGCCCCAAGAAGAACCGGGCTCTGCCCTTCGTGCCCATGTCCTACCAGCTGTCCCAGACCTACTACAGGTGAGCCCTCCAGCTGGGGCTGGGGCAAGGCAGGGCCCGTGTCAGAGGCCGCGCCACACCTTCTCTGCAAAGAGCAGCGCGTGGGAGCGGAAGGAGCAGGGTGTCCATCTTCCTCAGAGGGCGTGCAGCTTCTAGAAAAATCTTAAATGAGAAATGAGTTTCTAAGGTACTCATGAGCCCAGTGAAAGGCACGGCATCCTGGTCGGGCCTCATTGGCCGTTCTCACGGCTCAGAGCTGCACCGAGCTGTGTGTTCAGTTTGAAGCTATCCCATATCTTCCAGATGCGGTCTGTAGCCCCTCAGCCATCCGAGCAGTGGTCTGGGATGCTGAGCTACTTCCTGACCATTTCTGCACTGCGGCATTCTTGTCTGTGAGCCAAGGGGCAGCGTTCGCATCCGGAAGACCTTCTGGGTCCCTCCCTGGGACCTAGGCCCCCGTTACAGGGTTGTGGGAAGGCACGCTTTTGAACAGAGGCCAGGGCTTGACTCTGCGGTCGCCTCATGGAGACAGTGACATGGACACACGTGTCCTGTCGTCTCTGCACGGGTCGGGGTTTGCCTGGGGTAAAGATGATTGTCACAAGAAGTGCATTCGCCTTCCCCAGTTTGGCGCCTGTTTATAGCGAATGCCTGCGAGGCGTAGAGTATTAGGTTAGATGCAAAGACACGGCCCACTGGGAAGGTGCTCAGGTGAGCAGGGAAGGCACAGGCAGTTAGCTTGAAACGTGGCACCTTCATTCGAGGTAGAAAAGAGGGTTTTGGGCGGGTGGGGGGGAAGCTGGCGTGGTCAGTTTTGAACGCAAAGATCTTAAGGGCCCGTAGCCCATCCACATGGAGGCCTCCAGCACCGCGTCCTCAGTTTGGACCTTACCTCCTTTTTGTCCATGCAGGATTTTTACATGGCGATTTCCAAGCACCGTCTGCACGGAATCGTTCCAGTTCTTCAACACAATCCTGGCTGCCGGCAAGTTGGACCAGCCCGATAAATTTTCCTTCAAAGACCAGGATAATCACAAGTCTACAAGCCACCTGGTGGCATTTTCTTTGGACAGCCCTGGAGGGCACTGCGTGGCTGCCCTGACCCTTTTCTCTTTGGGTCTCATTTCCGTGGATGTCCGGATCCCGGAGCAGATTGTCGTGGTGGACAGCTCCATGGTGGAGAATGAGGTCATGAAGAGGTAAGGAAGGAGGTGTCAGCATGCCCTAACATGCTGCTCTGAGTGCACTGGGGGGCCTCATGCACTGTGATATCCTGTGGTGTCCGCGGTTTTATTTGCTCCATCATGTGGTCTTCTATTTTTTAAGCTTTTATTTATTTATTTGAGAGAGAGAGCGTGCGCACACGCACACAAGCAGGGGGAGAGGCAGAGGGAGAAGCAGACACCCCCTGAGCAGGGAGCCCGATGCGGGGCTCGATCCCAGGACCCTGAGATCATGACCTGAGCCGAAGGCAGACGCTTAACCGACGGAGCCACCCAGGCGTCCCTCCTGGTCTTTAGGCATTCCACTAACACATGCTGAGTCTGTGCGCGTCATGTCTGGCCCTGTGTGGCATTTGGCACATGAGATGGCAGATGTCAGCAGGGTGGCAGGGAGCTCCCCGGGACGGGACCTCAGATCTGGGGACTAGGGACTAGGGACTTCAGCACTGTGTCTAGTCCACTGCCTCGTGCTGGTGCCTCCAGGCGCGGGGGGGGCTTGGCTGTGCCAAAGAGAGGGACCTGTTGAGGTGTGGCTCTGGCCGGGGTCCTTGAGGGCCTAATAGCTAAGCTGGGATTTAGTGGAAAAGCAGGCAGTTTAGGGACAGAAACTGGAAGGGTTTCCAGCAGCAGGAAGAGCCCTTGCAAAGGCACTGGTATGTGAACGGGGGTGAGCGCGGCATGTGGGGAGGTGGTCAGAGGGGATGAATCTGGAGCGGCAGCGCTGCCCTTCACAGCCAGATGCCCGGGGGAGGGGTAGGGGGTCTGCAGCGACCACAGGCCATTGCTGAGGCCGGAGCACGGCAGCCCCTCTGAGGGGGCCACTGTGTGAGGGAGCCAGCCCTCCGCCGCCGCAGGGCCGGCTGGGCCAGCAGACCCGCTGGGCCTGCGCTCTGTCACCCAGGTCCGTGTTCTTCTCCTAGTTTGGGGAAGGACGGGGGCTTGGACGAGGATGACGACGAGGAGGAAGACTTGGACGATGGCTCGGGGAGCAAGCGCCGGGCCATCGAGGTGAAAGCCCGCCAGGCCTCCCACACCAACTACCTGCTGATGCGGGGCTATTGCGCGCCCGGCATCGTCAGCACCCGCAACCTCAACCCCAACGACAGCATCGTGGTGAACTCCTGCCAGGTGACGTTCCGCCTGCGCCGCACCCCCGCGCCCACCCGGCTCTGGCCCACCGGTGAGTGTTTGCCCGCCGACGCGGGGTGCTGGCCTGCTCAGTGCTGCTGGTTCCCTCCGGGGCTCAGAAGTACACACTTCCACAGACATCTGAAGTATTGCTTTCAATCTCTTGCTTTGAAAGAGGAGTCCTCGGCTTACATTCATCATCTACATCTCCATTGCTTCCAATTTTTACACTCTCTTTAGCCCTCTGTGCGTTACCTCTGAAACTTTAAATAGCTTACTTAAACCTTGCTTTCCCATACCCTGAATTTGAGGCAGTCTCTTCTTCCTCTATGTAAAATGAGAATATTCGGGCCCCTTCCCACCCCTTTCTTGCTTCCCCTTCACATATCGGGGTGCATGGTGTTCACTTTCAGTTTCGAAACCCCAGTTGGTGTTCTGTGCTCTGTCTGGAGTTTGGTTTGGGCCAAACCTGTGACCGTGGTCTTGGCAGAACCAGCTTTTCCAGGAAGCCATGCACAGCAGCCCCGGCTCGTGGAAGCTCACGTGGGAGTTCAGGGAGGGGTCCCGGGATGTCCCCCAGGGTCTGAGGAGCGGTGAACACAGGAGCACCGGGAAGGCAGGGCCCAGGGCAGCCCAAGTTGAGGAACTCCTCCAGAGCTCCGGGGCTGCCGTCCTCAGACCCCAGCCCTACCTTCCTGCCCTTCATCCTGGCCCCGGGGGTGCATCCCGACCGCTGGGCCCGTGCTCCGTCCACCCAGAAGGTGTCCCCTCCCTATTTGGGGGGTGGTGAGTTGGTGTTGGGGCCCTGGGCTGGGCTGATTCGGGTTCTCCTCATCTTCACAGTCCCTTCTCTGGAAGAGCTACCCGTGGGCATATCCTGCCTCCCTGACAGCTTCACCAGGCTGATCAAGAACCAGGGGGCCACCTGCAGCCTGGAGGAGTTTGTCCACCAGGTGGAGCTGTGCGGGTATGAGCCAGGAGATGTGTGTGCCGTCTTGGAGGTCCACGGGGTCATTGCAGCCACAGGGTGCTTTGGGGTGGACAGAGTGGAGCTGAGCAGATGGTTCTCTGCCTTTGAGCGGACAGACGCCGAGCGCACCAGGACCTTCGCAGACTACATCCAGGTGAGCCGTGCTCTCAAGTGATGTGGGGTAGCCGACGCAGAAGGTACCGCTCACCGGCCAGATGCACGCCTCAGAGGAGGGGCTCGGCTTGGGGCACGTAGTGTAATTTTTTCAAAGATTAAATTAGTCGCCAAGATTAGAAATGGGAGATTTTGCCTAAAACCCAGCTTCTCTGGAATGTGAGAGGTTGGACACCCTGGGTCCCGTCTCTTCAGCACAGTGGGACGGAGCCAAGTAGAGCCATCTCTGCTGGGCCCACAGCTCCTGGATATCCTGCACCTGGCCCCACAGGACTCCCCGCTGTACCTGCCTGGGTCCATTTTCATCAGGGACCCTTGAACCCAAGGAACGTATTAACAGATGGACCTTTTAAATCGAGTGCCTTGGGACTTATCTGGCCCCGATGTGCCTGGTCTGTAGTTGGAAGCAGGTGTTTGTGAGTGCAGGACATGAGAGCAGGGTCATACGACTGTTCATGTGGTGTCTCCTTGTTCATATGACCCATGCTCCCTGTGGCCCAGGTGACAAGGGCTTACAGCAAACCCTCCCCAGACCTGCGTGACCTGGCTATGAGTCCTGGTTCCAGGATGTGAACTGGGGCAAATTTCTTGAATCCTGACTTGTGGGTTTTTAAGCTAGGAATGAAAAGAAAGACAATAGTGTCGGGTGCAGTGTCTCCATCAGAACAGGGACCTTGCAAGCAGGGCTTGGTATAAGGACGAGAGGAGTTACTGTCATTCGTGTGGGAACAATCATGGCTTTTGTGGAACTTGATAGCACTCGGGGTGTTGAGTTTCCTGGGAGGACGCTTTCACGGCAGCTTCGGTTCTCAGAAGTTTGCCCCAAGCCTAGAGGGGGAAAGGGCTGCCCTGGGACCGCATGGCCAGCTGGCGCCTGCCTTGGGCTGGAAGCCAGACCTCGCCCTCGAGTCAGTCTGTCCTGATGGAGCTGGGCTTGCCATTTGCTCGGGACGCTCAGATGCACCGAGCAAGGGAAGCAGGCGTGAGGATCCCGCACAGACCTGTGTGTCTCCCGCTTTTCCTAGGACCTCCTGGAGCACCACCAGGTCCTGGAAGTCGGTGGCAACACCACTCGCCTGGTGGCCATGGCCTCTGCCCAGCCCTGGCTCCTGCACTCGGTGCGGCTGAAAGGCAGAGAGGAGGATGCGTACCCTCAAAGAGAAGACCCCCAGGCCAGACCCCGAGACGGGCCTGCCAGTGAGGACAGCCCCTCGGGGAGGCAGGCACCGCCCTCCCAGGGCCCCCGGAGCACCAAGAGGCGTGCTAGCTGGACGAGCGGTCACATGGCCTGTCAGGGCAGGGAGACGGACCCCGAGAGTACCCAGAAGCCCCCCGCCAAGAGGCCCACGCTCCAGGATGTGCGCTGGGCCCCCAGCCCCAGGCCCAGAGCAGAAGAGGAGCTAGAGCCCCCGGCACCTGCTCTGCCACCAGTTCCCGGAGACACAGGTGTGAAGGAGCCTCCCCCAGGAGCACCGGAGGCCGGGCAGGAGGACCAGGAGGAGCAGCTGAGCTGTCAGGCCCAGCTTCCAGAAGGATCTGAAGACCCCAGAGGTACCGAACAAACCTGGTCCCCCACCCCACCTTCCCCCACCTGCCCATCACCTGTCCTGGGCTGAGTGTCCCCCACGCCCCACACCTGCCCTGAGACGGGGAACCCCAGCTTTTCCTAGCCTCAGCGTTGAGGGGGAAAGGTCTTGCCTGTTCCCACTAGAGGGCTTCAGGGGCTCCTAAGCAGGTCTGTGAATGACCAGTGTGGGACACGAAGGTGGTTCTGGAAGGCCTTTTTGGCCGAGGTGTCCCGCGTGAGGGCGCAGTGGCAGGAACGGGGGGCGTCGCGCCTCCTGTTGGGATTGGCAGACATGCAGGGATGGAAACCTGCCGGGATCCCCTCCTGCGGGGTAGATGCTCTCACCTGCGCTCAACGCTGGCCTCTTTGTGTGCTTTCTGAAGGTGTCTTTGTTTCCTTGGGGCTGTTTTTGCCTTAGGGGGTTATGCACACGGCTCTGTGGTCGGGGCTTCTGGGTGGAAGATGAGGTGCTCACTTGCCTCCCCTCGTGGGGGTTCCTCAGGGCCCTGAACACCGCCCCCCCCCCCCCCCACACACACACTTGCACACTGCGGTCCGGCCCAGTTTGCTTCTCAGGGTGCGAGGGCTCTGTGAGGACTGGGCTTGCTGTCCCTCTGTTCACGGCTTTATCCCCAGAGCCCAAAAGGACGTGTCACATGAACAGAAGAGGAAGAGATGGACTCCTGCCTCTTAGGTCTCATGTCCTCTCCCTCTTCTGTCAGGTTTGGCTGAGAGTTCTGTGGCCAGCAGCCTCTCCCAAGCAGCACGGGAAAAGTGAGTGTGTGCCCAGATCCAGGCGGCCTGGTGCAGGGTGCGGGTGCGAGGGTGGGGAGTCTGTCCCCGGGGTCCCAGCAGTGATCATCACATGGAGATCTTCCACAGTCCAGCGCAGTAGTTCTCGGCCAGGGGACCTGGAAATGTGTTGGTCTTTGGTCGTCCCACTTGCTGGGGAAACAGGGCAGGAGCTGCTTATGGGGAGCGGGTGAGGGCCAGAGGTGTAGACTTGGGCAGTGCGTGGGTCTGTCTGGAACCATGGGCTTCACGGGAGCCTTCCTGGTGAGGGGGCGCCTCCCACATGTGTGCTGGGGCCGTGAGCCCCCGGCTCCGATGCAGCGCTCCCGGTCATGGCGGTCAGAGCCAGGTGTCCAGCTGGTCCTGGGCCCCTCCCACGCCTGGACCCCGTGTGGCAGACCAGTCACTGGGGCAACGGGGGACTGCTAAGACACAGAAGTAGGTCTTCTGCATAAAGACCTCTGTGAGCTCTAGCCTGATGTGGAGTCGGCCATTGCCCCTGGGGCCAGGATGGAGCTGGTGCATCCAGAGGTCAGCTCGTCTCCCTCCTCTGCCAGCGCAGGGCCCTGTGGGGGACATTGGCACGTCACGGCCTCGGTTAAGGCTGAGTGTGAGCGGGTCCCCTCAGCTGGCGACCCGGGCCCTGGGGTAGGGACTCCTCATTCCAGATGGGCAGGGGGGTGTGGAGGAGCAGGACCCCCGGTCCCGTGACGCAGGCCAGGCGCCGACCGCCCTGAGCCTCAGCGTCCTGTCGGTGGAACTGTGTCCCTCACCCACCGAGCCTGACGCCTGCATGTCGCCGCTGCAGGGACTGCGAGAACATCTCCTTCATCGCCCGCCCGTGGCGCATCGTGGACGGCCACCTGAACGTGCCGGTGTGCAAGGGCATGATGGAGGCCGTGCTCTACCACATCATGACCCGGCCCGGCATCCCCGAGAGCCGCCTGCTGCAGCACTACCAGGGCGTCCTGCAGCCCATCGCCGTGCTCGAGCTGCTGCAGGTGCGGCCGGGCTGGGCTGGCCAGGCCTCCCCGCAGCTCCCTGCTGACCACTGCTCCCTCCTCCTGGGCCCCTGCTTCAGCCTCCCAGCGGGGTGGCCCATCAGGAGATTCTAGGTTCGGCCTGAGAAGCAGGCCGCTCGCATGGGTCCCTTACTTACTTTACCCCCCTGCTCAGCCCTGCCCAGAGAGGTGTTCTCGGTGCCCTCCGAGGCCGCCAGTCCGGCCCATGAGCCCCTCGCCTGTCTTCCCTGGGCCCCTGCGGCCCCCACCCCTGCCCTGGGGTCCTGCAGCTCCCAGGGTGGGATGGAGGACCCGGTCTGCAAGTGCACCCGTCACCCTAGGTGTCCCGCTGTCTCTAGGGCCTGGAATCCCTGGGCTGCATTAAGAAGTGCTTGCTGAGGAAGCCGGCGGCCGTCTCGCTCTTCTCCAAGCCCCAGGTCCCGGAGGTCCAGGCGCCCTCCAGCCCGAGCGAGAGCCCCACTGTGTTCTACGAGCCCACGCTGGACTGCACCCTGCGGTTGGGCCGTGTGTTCCCCCACGAGGTCAACTGGAACAAGTGGGTCCACTTATGAGGCACGTGCGGTCACCACGACCCCCCCTCCCTGCCACTGGTGCCTGAGGAGGGCGTGACTCCCTGGGGGGGCTCCACCTGGCCCCCGCGTGCGCCGCACCCTGCCCGGGGCACAGGGACAGGTCTGTGCCAAGCCTCGGGCCCGGAACTCGGAAGAGGGCCTCCCGCCCGCCTGCTCCGGGGGGCTTCCCAGACGGAGGGCCCTGCTCCGGCCCGCCGGGCGTTGTCAGGGAGCAGCTACCGGGAGGCTTGGGTCCCTGCTGTCCCTCTCTCGTTCCCAGGGCGTGTTAGCCGTGGCTGCAGGCACGGATCCTGCACTCCGTCGCTGCCTGCTTTCTCTGCGGAACTTGGGTTGTGGTGAGTCTGAGAGGCCCTGGTGGGCTTGGCCTCCAAGGGCCTCCACCGTTAGGGAGCGGAGCTGCCGGCCCAGGCCCCCGTGCCTTCCACCTTCCGTATGGACCTCGGCGGCGTCATCCTTTGGCCAGTGAGGGTCAGGAGCTGGCCTTGCTCACAGCCCGCGTTGCAGATTCCAGCCACCATGGCAGAAAGGCCAAGTGCCCCAAGTGGCAGGGCCTTGTGGGGGGCACGTCACAGAACGGGCTGTGTGTCCTGCCACCCAGGGCCCCAGCAGGGACTGACCCCTCTCCAGGCAGGACATCGGACCCTGAGCCTGGGGCCCCCTTGTTGGTCCCACAAGACAACCGGCGGGCCTCCGGGGGGTGGGGGTGGGGGGCGCCTTTCCCGCAGCTGGAGCTGAGGAGCTGAGCGGGCCTACAGTTGGTTTGTTCTTTTCCCTTCTTTTCTCTTTAAAAAAAACCCCTTGGCATGTATTTATTTATTTTGTAATTAAAGTGAAGGAAAATGCATTTAGGTTTCTGTGTTTCCTAAAGAATCTCTGTTCCTCTGGGGGCCTTCCTGCTTTCACCTGCAGAACTGCCAGGAATAGAGGCTCCCACTTAAACCAAAGGGGGAGGGAGGCGCTGTGGCCCTGACTTGCCCCTGGTCGGCCCAGCCCTCCTACCCCTGCTCCAGAGCCCTTCCTCCTCCTCAGCCGGGCCCAGGCCTCTGTCTACGCGGAGACGCTCGGGCAGCTGTGCCATGCAGGGTGGCCCAGGGCCAGGTCGGCCGGTTGCAGGGGTCACAGGCTATGGCCTGGGTTTGGGCAGTGGGCGTTCTCTTCAGCCCTTCCCTCCCATCTCCCCCCCCCCCCTTCCCTTTTTCTTCCCTCCCTCCCTTTCTCTCCCTCCCTCTCTTTCTTTTTTCTTTTTCCTTCTCTTTCTTTTATATGTGTATATGAGCTGCCAACATTTTTTTTAAAAATGGGACATTTCACATTTTTAAAAAATCCAGACTTCTATCTTGTGGAAAATTGGAGAGCGACAGCGCATAGGGCAGTGGGGAGTGTGGGAGTGGGGACGGGCCCCCGGGGCAGCACTGCCCCAGCCCCAGGCCCAGCCTCACACCTGCCAGCTTCTCAGCCTTACAAAAGCAGCCCATCTGGGCATGTTTGACCTGCAGCTCCTGGCCTGGCCCAACTCAGGGCCCCGTGTTTCCATCTTGGGACCAGACTCTGGGATGATGAGGGGCAGGATGGAGCACGGAGCGGGGAGTCTAAGGGTGAACCCCAGCACAGACAAGACCTGACCAAGTCTTTTTTTTTTTTTCTTTTAAAGATTATTTATTTATTTGACAAAGAGAGAGACAGCGAGAGAGGGAACACAAGCAGGGGGAGTGGCAGAGGGAGAAGTGGGCTTCTCCCCTTAGGACCTTTTCAGCATGACCTGAGCTGCTGAAGGCAGACGCTTAACGACTGAGCCACCCAGGCGCCCCCAAGACCTGGCCAAGTCTTAACCGTCACTTTTTTTCCTCTCATTTTTACTCAAGTATTAAAAAAAAAAAAGTGGGGAGATTTTTTTGAGATCAAGTAGAAAAAAGAGTGTTACCTGCTTTATGAACAGAAAATACTTTACAAATGCCAGTTGTTTGGGAACACCCTGTGTGGTGGGAGACAGGTGGTGCTACAGGCACCCAGTCTCGATACTCCCATCTCAGAGCCTTGCTTTTCTCATCTGAAAAATGGGGATGGACTGACTTCTTCCTGCGAAGACCAGAGGCACTGAAGGGCACCAAGGACAAGCAAATAGTAGGGCTCAGCAAAGTTTATCTCCCATTCTGTCCCCGTACCTGAGGGATGGTTTGGGCCTGTGTTTGGGAGATGGGACATAGGGATGAGGGGTGCAGCCCTTCAGTGGAGAGATGGGCTTCTATGACCAGGCTCCACATTCCACAGCCAGCCATTCTGTGCAAGGATGACCTGTTCTCTCCCTCCTTCTGCCCACCTGTGCATCTGTCCATGTCTGTCTGTCCATCCACCCCCCCACCCACACACCCATCCACCCCCCACCCATCCACCCATCACCCATCCATCCATCTATCCACCCATTTCCCCACCCATCCATCTCCCCATCCACCCACCCATCTACCCACCATCCATCCATCCATCCACCCATCTCCCCATCCATCCACCCATCTACCCACCATCCATCCGTCTACCCACCTCCCCATCCGTCCACCTATCCACCCACCCACCCATCCAAGGTAGCTCTCCCCTTCCAACCTCTGCACAAAGGGCTTCAGGAACCACAGCATAGACCAGAAGATCTGAGCACAGATGCCTTCAGGGGTCAAGCAGGTCCCATAAATGAGAGGAAGGAGAGCCTTGTGTTAAATATAAATACTAGGGGGTGGTAGAGACTGTGGAAAACTGAAGTGGATGTGAAGGGACTCCCAAACAAGGCAGGGAGGGTGAGGAGGGACACTGAGCCCAGAGGGCACACGTCCCATTCACCCTGGCCTGCCGCTCACAGGAGGCCAGAACTATAGGGCCTGGACATCGTGGCTCTGTCCTTCGTGTCCCACCCCACCCCCAACTTTCGGTTCTTCCTCCCTTTAACTTACATCAGCAACATGGTAATGTATTCTCTTTAATTGAAACACTACAGTAAGACTCAAGCCTCCAGGCTCCTTTCCCCTCAGGACCTTTTTCTTTGCATTTACATACATTTTCTGCGCCACTAGAAAACATGGGTCTGTGATGCCATTTTTACATAAAATGTCTCACTGATAAAGCTCGCTGGGCTCCCCCAGCCGTGTCCCTGGACTTACTCCCTCCTTTCCCTAAAGGTAAGCACCACTCTTGCTGGTTTCCCCCTATTGAGCCTCCTCCTCTGCCTGCTCAGACTCCGCCTCCCTCCTGTCTGGGGTCCTCTCAGACCATGTCCTGCCGGCTGCTGGCCCTGCTCCCCTCCTGCCCCGTTTCTGACCTGGGCTGAGCGTGATCTCCGCCCTCTGACTTCCCCTGACCACCCAGCCTTCCCTTGGACCCCTGACCCGCTTGTGCCAGGGATTTCCCAGTTGTGCATGGGTGTGGATCCGCGTATTGACACGTCTGCGTGTGTATGTGTGTGTACGTGTGGGCGTGCGTGCACACGTGTGATCTCCCTGCTTGGTGACACCTCACCACCCCCAGCATCCAGTGCCCTGTGCACCTCCAGCCGCCCAACCAGAAGTCAGCCCTGATGGAATTAAAAAACCCCATCCGTTCACCTTGGGTCATCACCATACTCCCACGGCAAGAGTGTGGCCGCGACCATGGTGTAGGGGCGCCCATCTAAGCCACCTGACAAGACTCTGGCGCCGCCCCTCCCACCTCAGTCAAGTTCCTGTGGTCACCAGCAGGTGGCGGCAGCGGCTCGGTTCGCGGCTGGTTCGTCTTGCTCTCCAGGTGTCTGCAGCGAGGATTCCCGGGTCCCACGGTGAACGGGAAAAGCTTGCTGGAGTAGTCAGGGGAGGGGGTTGGCTTGCCCACAGAAATGATGATCACGCAACAATACTTCCTGAGCACCGTCCTTGGCACTTGACGCAGACCAACTCCTGGCCTCCGGGCAGCCTCAAAGCGCGTCTGCTCAGTACGCCCATTTCGTGTCTGAAGAAACTGAGGCACAGAGAGAGAAAATAGCTTCTGCAGACTGGCAGCTAGTCGGTTGATCTGTTGGCGTTGCCAGCTCACCTGTGCGGCCCCCAACGCCCCCCCCACACAAGCTGCTTGCCAGAGGTGGGGGCTGCTTTGGGGTGAGCAGCCAGCTCTATTCTAGGAGACCCCTTAAATTGCAGAATGAGAAGGTTTCTTCTCTGAGGCCACCAATGTTAAAACCCCTCAGATCTGTGGCCCCCCAGGGACGGGGGAAAGACCCCTCACTGCCCCCCAGGGTGAGCAACGGGAGAGGGTCTCTTGCTCCGTTTAAGGACTTCCCAGGAGGCCCCCGTCTTCGTCTCTCTGCCCCGTTCTGTGGTATCTCCAGGTCCAGGGCAGGTGGCTCCCCCCTGGGCTCAGTCCCCTCTGTCCTCTCTGCCCACTGCCTCATCAGCCGCTGCTCTGCCGTTAACTGATTGCTTCACATGCTCGTCTGTCCAGCATCTGCTGAGCACCTGCCATGTGCCACGCACCATTCCAGTCTCTGCGACGCAGGGCGAGTAAAACAGACGAAACCCCCGTGCTAGCGGGACTGACAGTAAACACGACGAATCAGTAAAAGACACAGGTTAGAGCTTAATACATGTTACGGGGGACAACTAAGTCAGTGGGGTGCTGCAGTTTTGAGTGAGGGGCCCAGGGGAGGTCCTGCTGAGAAGGTGACGTCTGAGCGGAGACCCGACTCCTCTTGTTTTCCTTTCGTGGCTTGATGCTTCTTGACTACGGGCGACCCCTCTCGCATCTCCTCCCTGTCGAGAACGTGTACTTCTTCCTCCTGTTCTCTAGGTGCGGGGGGCTCCCGGGAGGCAAGTGCACGTATGTGCTCGCTGCTCCGTCTTTCCCGTCCCTGGTTTTCTGATGGTGCGTCCGGGCGGCTGCGGGTGGGATGTGCCCCACGTGGCCCATCCCCAGACCAAGTCCCAAGCAGGGGAGGGAGAAGAGCCTTCCCCTCCAACAGGGAGCCTAAAGGAACACACCAGCTCCGCTTTCTTGTGTGTGGGTCTCATCCCAGCCGAGCCGTTCCTCCCAGATGTGGAGGTCCTCCCAGCAAGCCGAGAGGCTCATGGCTGCCCCCCACTTTACGAAGAGGAAACTGAGGCTCAGAGACAGCAGGCGACTGCCCAAGGTCATCCATGAGAAGGGATGGAGCCTGGCCCCCTGGCCCCATTGAATGTAGTTAGTCCTTCCTCAGGTTGGGAGGAGAGTCCTCCTTATGCTAGGACACTTCCCACTGCAAGTGACACAAACCCATGTCAGACCCACTTAAGCAAAAAAGGGAAACTCGCAGCTCAGCAGCCCAGTCGGGACAGGCTGGGTTATGTGGTGCTGACACACAGCCCCCAGATCTCGGTGGGTTACAACAGGGATTGATTTCTTGCTCATGATACATGTCCATCTCGGGTAAACTGGAGGCTCTGCTCTCCGTGTCTCCTCCCGCAGGGACCCAGGCTGATGGAGCAGCCACCAGCTTATTTGTCACAGCTCCTGGTGGCAGAGAGGAACAACACTCGGGAGAACATCACAATGGTCAGGTACATGCTCTGGTCCAGAAGTGAGACTTACCACTTCTGCTTGCAACTCCCTGGCCAGTCCTGGTCATGTGGTACCATACCAGGGGGCCAGAAGGTGAAGAGCATAATGACTTCCACACTTGGGTACCTCAAAAGTCCATGGGGATGTGGTTTCAGGCATGGCTGGATCCAGGAGCTCAAGAGATATTACCAGGAATCAATCTCTGTTCCCAGCTCTGCTTTCTTGTGTGTTGGCCCCACCCCACAGCCCCGGGCTTCAGTCCATCCCTACCGCTCGGCAGTCCTAGCAGAAAGAGCACATGGACCAGTTTGAGTCACGTGTATGTCCCAGAACCAGTGGTGTGGCGGGGGTTGGGGTGGCATGGAATGGTCTGTCAGCCACTCTCAGAGCTGGGGTCAGCTGCCCCACAAGGACGCTGCATGGACAGAAGCAACAGGCACCCCACAAGTGTTCCCTCTTGACCTAGGTCCCTCCCAGCTGAGCAAGGGGAAGAAGAGCTGCATTTGGGGTCAGGAGACCAGAGTTCGAGTTCTGGCTGTGATCTTTAATTCAGTGTGTGACCTCAGGCCAGCAAGCCTCTGGCCCGTTGTGCGCCTTCACTTCATTCGTCACATGGATAGCCCTGCCCTCTCCGACCCCGCAGATGGAAAAGGGCTGGCCCAGGAGGAGAGCATGGCTTCCGTGCACGGGGTGTTGTTATCAACCCTCCTGACTCTCTTAAGAGAGTCACTGGCAACTGTGGCCTGGACTCTGGGTGACGAGAAGCCACCTTCCCCACCTCCAGGTGCTCAGGGCTCCGTCACACCTCCAGGCCCTTGCTCAAGCTCTTCCTTCTGCCACAAAAGCCGGTGCCTCTAACAAGTCCTATCCATTTGTCAAAGTCCAACAACCACCACCTCCTCCTTGAAGCCTTCCAGCCCCTCCCGATGCCCCTCGGGGCTCCTGTCAGTGGGGTGCTGGGGCTGGCTCGGACCACCTAGGAGGGTTGATGACACACATCTCTTCCCAATCCCACTTGGGGTTGTCAGGTTGGTAGCTTGAAATTGGCCATGGTGGAAGCGTCTACACCATGGGAATAAAGCACACACGACACCCTACAAATCGGGCTTTTTTGAGTGCCTATGTGCCAGGCTGCAGGTAGGGCAGGGAACAAAACAGAGGAAGTTGTTGCCCTCGTAGGGCTTATATTCGACTTACAATCCTGGTCTCTAGCATCTGTTTCCACCTGTCCATCCGCGTTCTTCCTTCTAGCCTTTCACCATCCCTTCATCCGTCTCTCCGTCCACCTGCCCACGTAGCCACCAGTCCCTCATCACCCACCCACCCACCTCCTGCTAACCCACCCTCCCAGGAGGACCAGCTCCTGCCTCCTCTTTGCAGCCCGCTTACCAGCTGAGTCCCCTTCAGAGACAGAGTCGGTGAGGAGCCACGCCTGGCCCAAGCCAGAGCCCCTGACCAAGCCCCAGCCCTGGCCCCCTGGCCCCCTGGCCCCCTGGCCTCCTGGCCCCCTGGCCCCCGGCCCAGAGCTCTGTGCGTGGGAGAGCTGCGCTGACTCCCCTGGGGAGCCGGTGGCTCAGGTGGCCCCTGGAACCCAGTGGCCCCAGGAGGATGTGAAAACCACAGCATACCTTGGCCCAAGTGTCCCCGGGGGGTGACAGTGGGGGATGATGAGGGCTGCTCGCTTGTGTCAGACTGTGCTCCCGTGTCAGACTCGAGCTCCCAGCTGAGCCTCACTTTGATCCCAGGTCAACAGCCCCACGGTTGAAACCATCAATGTTCTAGAACTTTCAGTACCCAGGACTCTCTCGGGGACTCCCCCCCCCCAACCACCCCATGTTACAGATGAGTCACGGTGAGGCTTTCTGCAGGACTGACTCCCACCAGCAGGTAGCTCAGGCTCATCCAAGAGGACAGACGAACCAGAGCTTTTCCCCTTTGGGTTCCGCCCAGCAGCCCGGCCTCCTGGGAGAACGAGGGCCCCGGGCAGTTCCAGGCTGGGGCAGGGATGTCCCCGGGCTCTGGGAGCCGGCCGGCCTGCTGAATCAGACTCTCGGCCTCCCTAACCCTGCTTGGCGGGCTTGAAAAAGACGCCTCCAAAGGTGAGCACCCCGACTGGGAAAACAACCTGTGGTCTTGTTCGCTGTTTTTGGTTTTGGTTTGGTTTGTTAAAGCATGAGCTGCATGCAGTCTGTGGCGCTGATGTTCGGTAAGGTGCCTTCAGACGTGGCCAAGATGGATTTTCTTAGCGTCTCAATTCGCATTTTGAACGGACTCTCTGAGAAATCGTCAACAAGACCTTGACTTCCCCCTGATCCCCGGGGATGAGCAAACAAGATGCCAGAGGAGTGGAGGGCTGCGTCCTCACCGCCTGTCTGCCCCTCCTCCACCACGAGTGCCAAAGGAGCCCCCCCGCACCGTGTACCCCAGAACCCGGCACATGTACTCATGACCAATAAATATTTCTTGGGAGCATAAGGGGAATAACTGAGTGGGCAGCCGAAGCCAGCAAATCTTGGCGGTGGGGGCTGTTTCTAAGGGACAGGCTGACTTGAAGCCTGGAACCGTCCCCCGCCCCGCCAAGTGCCCCTCTGCGGGCAGGACAGCCCCAAACCGTGGCTGCTTTCTCACCCCCGCCCACCACCAGCACAAGCTTGGTCTGGGCCCCAGAAGGAAGGAAGCTGAATTTATTGAGGGTCTGCTCTGCTGCAGCCTGTGCAGTGGGTGACCTCACCGATTTCTCCCCAAGGGGGGTCATGCCACCTGCGGGCCCCCCCAGTAGCCAGCCCAGAGAGGGGAAGCGGCTGGCCCAAGGTGGCACAGCCCAGGGGCATCACAGTTGGGATTCAGACCTCTGTCCAGAGGCCCCCACAAACCTTCCCACAGCCAGGGTCCCCATGGGCTCACTCCATCCCCTTCCCGTCTCCCTGAGACGTGAAAAGGAACAGCAGGGACTTCTCACGGCTCCTGGAGGCAGGCCCCGCAGGGCAGGGTCCGTGGGGGGCCGCCCCACGTCCAGAAAGGAGGGAGGCTGTCATCGTGTGCACACGTGCGTCTTGCCTCCGTGCCCACGGGCACCTGCTCCCGCACATGGACACACCCGTGAGCTCCCGGGGCCACACACGCGCACCAGGCGTCAACCAGGCTCAGGGGCCCCATCTGGGGGCCCAAAGGTCGCAGGCCTCTTTACCCCACGGCCCAGGTGAGTCCAGCTCTGGATCTGGCCGAATGGCTCTGGACGGCCGGTCAGCCTCACTGGCTGGCCGGGGGCCCGGGTCCCTCGGTCGGCGGGGCCGTGACCACCCACTGGCGGAGGTAGCTCCTGGGGGGCCCCTCGTCCCGGGGGCTGGTGAAGTCACACTCCACAGGGCTGCCGCAGTCAGAGCCTGCGAAGCCACTGTCAAAAGTGTCCATGTCCAGGCCGGCGGGAGGCGAGCCCGTTTCGCTGTCAGACGCCCCTCTGGGGGGCCCGCCACTCCACGGCGGGCCTGGGGTCCAACCTGCCTCATCTTCAAGGGGCAGCTTTAGCTGGTCAAGGAGGCTGCCAGGAGGGCCTCCCGGCCCGGCAAGGCCACCAGTCGAGACGCAGCCACAGGAGAGGACTGTGGTCCCGGTGTCCAAGAGCGGGTCCTCAGTGCCTGAGCCGGGCTCCAGGCTGGTGTCCAAGTTCAGGGCTGGGTAGCCGTCATCCCCACAGGTGCAGGACCAGGCACACAGCCCCTCCATGTCTGCTACGGTCACCGTGTTGATGGACAGTACGCTGTATACTTGGTCCTTCTCCTGGCTATAAGCCGAGCCACCCAAGCTGCCGGCGATGGCAGGGGCTGGGCCCCAAGAGTCCGGCTCAGGCCCCTCGTCGGCTTCCACCAGGTCGGTGGGCTCCGGCAGAGGCATGGGCTGCGGCCCCTTGGCGGCGCTCTGCGGTGGGCAAAGGTTGAACATCTCCAGGGATGAAAGCACCTCGGGGCTCTGGGGTCCCAGCTCCAGGCTGGAGGCAGTGAAGGGTGCACCCACCCATTTCTGTGTGAGAGGAAAGGGAGACAGTCATGACAGGACGGGGGCAAGGAGGGCATGGACAGACAGACATAGAGCCAGACAGAGCCAGCAAGAGACAGAGACATGAGAGGATAAAGAGAGCACCAGGGGTCAGAGCCATGGTGCGCCCCTATCCGGGGGCCTTCCTCACCACTGTCCCTTCCTCCCTGGGCCTCAGTTTCCCCACCTGCAGGAGGGAGCCGCTGCCCTCAGTAGCCTGCCAGACAATCAGTGCTCGGGGGCCTGGGGTCTTCATAGGGCCTGGGTAGCAGGCGCCAAGATTGCTGAGTTGTAGGGACATGGGGGCGGGAGGGCCTGAGGTCTGGGCGACAGAGCCGCCACCCGGTCCCCTGTTTCATTTCCTCCGGGACACTTCTTGAAAACGAACATTCTCCTGTTGGTGTCCCCACTGGAGTGGACACTTGGCCAGGGCAGACGCCTCGATTCTTCTGGTCCCAGCTGTGTTCCCGGAGGCTCACACACTGCCTCGCATACAGTCGGTGCCCAATAAATGTGTATTAACTAAATGAACACGTGGAGGGAATTGGTGACAAGCCCCTGGGAAAGGCCTCTGTGTGCTTGGTGGGTAAGGGATGTGGAACGATGACGGACCGAGGCAGCGCCCCCAAGCTCTGAGCATCCCTCACCCTGCCCTCACTAGCCTGGGGTCACACTGATGACACAGGGTCTCCATCCGAGTGGCAGTGAAAACCCCTGAGAACCAGAATCTCCCAGTTTTGAGGCTGCTGCCTCAGAAAACATCTCAGGCCCCGGGTGAGACGCCCCCCATCTGCCAGTAGCACCCACTGCCCAGAGCTGTGGTGAGGAGTCGTTGCATTCACATCGCGGAAGCTCCTTGCAGAGCGCCGGGCACATGTGAGTATAGGGGGAGTAAACACCGAATAGGTGTGGTATCTGAGCTTCAGGGAAGGTACAGAGGAAGGAGGAAGGTCTCTCTCCCCGCCGGGGGTGGGGGTGGGAGTCCAGGCTGCTCCCCTGCCTCACGAAAGCCGCTTCCCCACTCGGAGCCTCGGTCTCCCCAGGGGTGCCCTGTGGACGATGGAGCACCCCCCATCCCCACCCAGGGGCCGCGATCAGGATGGAAGGGGCAGGGGGTAGAGGGCGCTCAGTGCAGCGCCAGGCAGACAGCAGGAGCTCAGCCAGTGCTCTGGTCCACGTTTCCTGACATCCAGGCTCAGCGGGAGTGGGCGGGCTGCACCCCCAAGTCACCACATCCTCTCTGCGGCGGGCCCTCCCACGCGGGGTGGGTGTTGAGCGGTAAATGGGCACAGACAACCGTGGGCGCCGGCGGGTGACGGGTGGTTGGGGCTTGGCGGGGGGTTGGTGTATTTGGCAGGTGGGGCCAGACCCTTCCCAGAACCTGCTCCGTCTCGGGGGCTTCTGATAAAGAAGCAGGAGACCCGTTTGTGACTCAAGGAACCACCGGGCTCACCCCTTCCCCCAGCCTGGCTCCTGGGTTGGGAGATGCTGCCCGATTTTCTGTCATTCTTATACCAGTTCCGCCCCACCCGAATTATTTCCTGCACTCTGCAGATGCAGAGACCGGGGCCTGGCTGGGGCCCGGGCGCTCTGGGCCTGCAGGGTGGAGCTGGGGTCCTGGGGCGCAGGTGGAGGTAAGCTCCCAGAGGGTAAGAGGCTCCGCAGGGTTTGTCACGGGCTGAAGGGCACTCACCTTGAAGTCTCCACTGTGGCCCACATAGAGGGGCTGGAAGAACTTCTGTGGGTTGGGCACCTGCCCCCACACCTTCTTCCACAGCCTGGGAGGGCAGAGACGAGGTAAGCCCTCACCATTCCCCAGAGGGCAGCCTGGCCTCCCACTCAGGGGCTCCCCAACTTTGTCCTGCAGGACACTCAGCCCCCTCCCCAAAGCACACGCACGCACCTCCCTTCCACCTCTCTACCCCGGGCCTCAACTTCCACATCTGTAAAATGGGGGCAGCAAGTCTCATGCAGGTGCCCGGAGTTTAAGCGCTTGGCTGCCTATTCTGTGCCTGGCAAATGCTGCCCCTTCTGAGCCTCAGTTTCCTCCTCCACCACCAGGGATGAGCAAAGGGCCGGTTCCACAGGGGTGTGGGGAGCCCCAGCACCCCAGCACCCAGAGAGCGCTCCGTGATCTTCATTATTATTCGCATCGCGCTCTCTCCCCCTCCAGCTTCTCTGCCTCCATCTCTGTCAAAGCCTCTGGATGCAGATGAACACATCGAGCCGGGTGTCCGGATCCCCCCAACCCTTGCCCAGGGCTCAGCAAACCCTGGTTGGAGCAGAAGGGAAGGGGGTGGGGTGGATTATCCCCCATGACCTGGCGGCCCTGCGTGCCCCTCCGGGATGCAAAGCATAAACGTCACCGGACAAGATCATAGCCTAGGTCACTGTCATGAGCACTGGGGCAGACTCCACCTCAGAGCTGTGCGGCTTTGGGCAAGTTCTTTGCCAGGTCTGTGCTTCCCTGCTTTTGCCCCATTTGTCCAGGGGAGGTAAGTCCCGAATGGCAAGCTCCTAAGGCTTGAAGGTGAAGGTGAGGTGGGCGCGCTGCACGGTGCCCAGTGAACAGGAGCTGTTTCTCATCACCATCATTGTCATGACCACTGTCGCGATGACAGGCTGTGTCCCCCAACCCTGGGTGGTTATAGAGGGGCTTTGGCCCAGGCTGACCCCCTCCCCCTGCCTCCCTGAATCCCTGGCCTTACCTCCAAGGCAGGTGGATCTTCAGGCCTAAGAAGACGAGGATGGGGAGGAGATAGAGCAGGTAAATGTGCCAGCCTCCCTTTATCTCTGGGAAGGAAGCAAACACTGGGTAAAGTGGAGCCCACCTCTCCCAGAGGCCATGTGGGGCGGGTGTGGGGGGCAATGGGTCTGGGCTGGTGTGGAGGGCATGGGAAGGCCGCAGGGGCCTGGAAGTGGGGCGGTCTGGGATTCTGCTCCCACCCCCACCCCAGGCAAGCCACTTCATCTCACTGGGCCTCTGTGTTCCCATCTGCAAAATGGGGATAATAATTCCCACTGCAAGGAGTTATGAAGAGCACCAAGCGCCCTGCCAGGAGCCACACCTACCTTCCGGCTGGGTGTGAAAGGTGACCGGGTCACTCCACTCGCTCCAGGTCCCCTGGAAGGAGGAGCCGGGCTGGGGCCCTGCGCGGATCTGCACCTCATAGCTCGAGTTACTCTGGAACTCCAAGGCAAGGAGAGACACGCTCCTCGAGTCCACCGAGATCAGCTTTCTCCGGACACCCTGCCAGCACACAGGGAGGATGCACCGGGTCAGGCTCAGCCAGGCCAGCCCCGGCCTCCAGCAGAAGCACCCTTTCCCAGCCGCCCCGAGAGGGGCTGAGGGTCTCCTGCAAAGGCCCCGCTCCCTCCACAAGACCAGGCTCAGCTTGCGTCCCGTCCACTCCGGTGGGGGCGGCACAGAGCCACGGGCACTGCCTAGACCTTGTTTCTCTCTGACCCCAGCTCTCCCCTCACAGTCCTGGCAGGGGACCCTCCCGGCGAGGCCTGGGACCAGCCCAGGAGTAGCAGTGGCCCCTCTTTAACCAGAATCTTTAACCAGCAGCCTTCCAGACAGTGGTCACTTTTGGAATTGTTCCATAGTGGGCCTTCTCAACAGCAGGCATTTCTGTAAGTCTTGGACCACAGGCCTCTCAGCAACGGATATCTCTGGAAGCCCTCCACGGGGGACATTCCAAACAACCACATGTATGAAATTCTTCGACTGGGACCTCTCTGAAGGATGGATCATTCTAGAAGGCTTCAGCCGTGACTGTTCTGAATAGTGGGCCCTTTGGGAACTCTCCAACGCTCTAAACAAGGATACTTCTAGAAGTCTTCACCTTGGAAACAATCGTCCCTCTAACACTGGACTGTCTTGGTTATTGAACTTCTGGAGCTCTTCACCTGTGGCCATTCTAAGCCAAGGGGGAAGGCTCCAGCTGGCCCCATTTCTGAAACTTCCTCTGCTGTGACTATACTAGACTCTGGGAGGAAAACGGAGGATGTGCTACCCTCTTCCTCTCTGGCATGCTGATCGAGGAACCAGGGGCATGAAGGAAAGAATTTTGAGGGGCCTCCCACCCCAGGGAGAAATGAGGGGGGGCAGCACGGGGTGGGAGGGCGGAGGGGAGAGCTTCCAGCCTCGGTGGGTCCTTGGTTCCATTCTTGGCTGTGAGTCACCAGCTCACCTGTCGCTCAAAACCCCCTCCCCACCACCAGTGCGCCCCAGATGCTCAGCACGGCGCCTCCCCTCCCTCCTTCCCCCAAGTCTCTGCAAGCCTCACCAGAGCCTCGGGGCCTCCCTGCTTCCTGTATTGCAGCTCATACTGCAGCTTGCCCTTCAGCGTGAAGAAATCGTAATTGGAGCTCCAGGAGATGTTATAATGCCCCAAGAAGGTCACGGTCACGTTGAAAGGGGGGGACGGCTTGACTTGAAGGGAAAAGCCAGAAAGATAAGAAAGGGGTGAGATTGGGCTGCAGCTGAGAAGGATGTGGTGGCAGGAAGTTCTCTACACCCGACCCAGTGTTGGTGGTGGGTCGGGATCTGTACCCCCGTGGGACTCTGGGCGAGGCAACCCCTGTCTCTGGGCCTCAGTTTGTGCATCCGAGAAATGAGAAGTTCAGACCACATTGGAGCTGCAGCCGCAGGGGTGGGAGGGTAACAGAAGTGGGCGAAGCAGGTTTGGGGTCTGAGGACATGTAAGCAGGATGCCACACTCAGGCTGGGCAGGGCTGCAGACCAGGGTGGCCAGAGAACAGCCTGGAATCCCACATGGGGGAAAGCTCTCTCCAACATTAAAGTTTGTTACTAATCCGGGCGCCTGGGTGGCTCAGTCGGTTAAGTGTCTGCCTTTGGCTCAGGTCATGATCCTGGGGTCCTGGGATCGAGCCCCCTGTCTGGCTCTCTGCTCAGCGGGGAGTCTGCTTCTCCCCTTTCCCCAGCCTCTGCCCCCCCATCCCCCCCGCCCCCGCCCATGCCTCTCTCTCTCTCAATCTCTCTCGTGCATGCACACGCTCTCTCAAATATATAAATTAAAAATCCTAAAAAAAGAATAAAGTTAGCTCCTAATCCAAAAACTTGCTAAGCGACGTGTGGGCCAGAGGAACCAGTTCTGCGTTTCTGTTCTAAACGATGACATCATTTTCTTTTAGCTGCAGCTTCCCAGAGAAGCCAGACTCTGATTAGCATTAATGCTAATGAGATATCATTAATATTCATTAATGCTAATGGCGAAAGCGAACAGTACCGAGCTCCTGCCGGGCTGTCTGCAGAGCAGTCTGACCCTCCTCAGTGGCCCTGCGTTCCAAGACTTCTGGAAAGTGCAAGGGCAGAGGCCTGAGTCACAGCACCACACCCTCCTGGGTGCTTCCCAGGCAAAGGTCAAAGCCGGGCCTCCCATTCTGCTCCATCCCAAATTTGTTTCATGAAAGTGAGCGGGATACAACACGGTTAGATGCCTTCATTTCTTCTCTTGTAAAACGGTACCAGCTCCCCAGCTCCTCTTTCATGGGGTGACAATTCTCGGGGACCAAACTCAGTAGCAGAAGGAGGTCCCTTCCGGGAGAGAGAAGCCAGAAGCTCCTATCCCCCGGCTCCCTTCTTCTCTTCCACCTTATTTGCCAACATCTAACATTTTCTGCATTTCCCTGTGTGATCCTGTTCACCATCCGCCCCTTTTCTGGGATCTGAGCTGCTTGGGGCCGGGGTTTTGTTCTCTTGGGTCAACGTTGTGCCCACGGCTCCCAGGACAGAACAGGTGCACAGAGGCCCTGGAGAAATACTTATTAAATCAACAAACGAAGCTTTCAGGGGTTGCAAAAAGGAACTCTAAAGCTGCTTACTTCTCTGCTCGAGTTGGGAGAAGGTGCACATTCCCGGGGCCCCATCGAGGGCTTTTCTGTCTTTGAGCCATGGGTCCATTTGGACTGGACTCGTTCTTAAACCCTCTTCCGTCTTCCCCAGGCCGGGTGGAGCTCTCCACTTCCCTGTGTGGCATGGGCTGGGTGGCGTGGACTGATTCAGGGAGGGATTCGGATGTTTGCGGAGCCTGGTGCCCAGGAGGAGGAAAGGGCCGGAGTGGGCGGGGAGCCGAATGCCACCTTCTGCCACATCTGGGCACAGGTGGGCCTCAGACCCTGGCAGGGAGGGCTGGAGGGAGGGGTCGGAGGGAACCGTGACTTGGAGTCCCCTGCAAGGCAAAGCAGCTCCTTCTCTGCCCTGCACTCTGCTCTGCAGGGGAGGGGTGGGGATGCTGCCCACCCCAGCTCCCCCAGAGGCAGGAAGGTGGCCCTGCTCCATAAGCTTGCCATGCCTGGGTCCAGATGACCAAGTGAGCATGTGTGTGCATGCGTGTGCATGCGTGTGCACGCATCAGCATGTGTCTGAGAGAGAGCGTGAGCATCATCTGTCCAAGCTGTCCAGGCCAGGAGTTGTTGGTAAGACATCTGTGCATCTGAGGGGGGATTTAGAGTGTGTGGGTGCATGTGTATGAGTCTGGGTGTGTCTGGGTATACGTGAAGCTCTGTGCACGCCCTCTGTTTGCAAAGTGGCGTAAACCTGGACCCCCAGAGTGTGAATGACAGATGTCCTCTTATCTTCTTGCCCCACTGTGGGAATCTGGGGATACGCTCCCAGGCCGCAGGGTCTGAGCCTCCCCAAGGGCAGGTCTCTCTTCGAGGTCCGCTTACATGCCTCTGGGCACGGGCCTCTCACCCGCTCCCTGGACGTTCCCCTTTGGGGGCACACACACACTCACAGTTACCTCCTGTGCTCTTCCCTGCCCTGCCCTGGCTCTGGACCCAAAGAACAGCTGATTTCCCCAGCCAGGCCTCCTCCCTTCCTCCAGGGTGGAGGGAAACTCTGGGCCTCGGAGCTAATAAACAGGAGAAATCTCAGGGAAGCCTTTCTCCTGTGACACGGCCTCCCCCGCTTGCCTCAAAATGGGGGCAGAAGCCCAGAAGGGCCCTCACTCGACAAACAGTGAGCCAGTCTGGGGTCACAGAGGGGCAGGTCCTGGGCCCCGGTCCAGCTCCGTTTCAGGCCTCAGCTGCCTCTCTTTGGTTAAGGCCCAAACCTAGGTATCAACCCATCACGCCTTGGTTGCGCTTCTACGGAACAAACTCGAAGGAGAAATGAGCTCCTAGGACAGGTCAGTTTTGATGATGGCGGCGAGCCAGCCCGCGGCGCATGGGGCTCAGCCCTGGCCTGGGTTCTCCTCTGCTCTGGGGTCCCCGGGAATACTCACTGCTCTTAGCCAGGACGAAGCAGCCACACTCCTGGGAGGACCTGCCGGACTGGTCTGTGATGTTGACACTGAAAATGTCGTCGGCCATGAAGTGAAACACATCCATGTGGCATGTGTACTCTGCGTGCGTGGCATTGTGGGAGGACCGGTGGAGGCTGCAGGAGGTGACCTCATCCTCCAGCTCTCCATATGGGTCTTGCCTTCAAGGACAGAGCAGCCAGTCATGCCTGGAGGCCGGTGGGACTCCGTGCACACGGCCAGAAGCTCGGGGCTGGGGGGGGATTTGAGGTGGGGCTGGGGGGGGGATTTGAGTTGAGGCTGGGGCGGGGGTCACCTGGTCCACCAACACTTTCCCAGGGAAGGTGTTCCCTCCCACAAAGCATCCCTGATGGGTTGCGTCCGGGCTTGGCTTGTGGGCCTCCAAGGAACGAGGAACTCACCACCTCACACAGGGCAACAACTTGCAACTTTGGAAATTTGGGCCATTCTTGCCTAGACTGAGTCTAAGTCTGTCCCTGCCAATCCCATCAGCTGGATCACGGTCCTATAGGAAGGATGCTAAGCACCTCAGGTCTCCTTCCTGCCCTCCTTCCACCCAACATCCACGGGATACCCAGTGAGTACCTGGGCTGAAGGCCAAGGTAAGAACCAAATGAACCTCATCCCCTGCTCTGGCTGAAATTCCAGGGAGGCTTTTGGTATGGGGTTGGGAGCACTGCTCTGGTCTTTTTACTCCCACTAGGCATTAAGTGATGGGTTTTTAAGTATGTATAGGAGTTCAACAGATATTTATTTCCCTACCTACACCTTCAGGCTCTGAACATGACTACCCTTCAAGGCCAGTATGGATGTGTAGACTCTGTTCTCTGCTAAATATTTGTTAGAATAGAAACTTCTGCTCAGGGGCGCCTGGGTGGCTCAGTTGGTTAAGCGACTGCCTTCGGCTTGGGTCATGATCCCAGGGTCCTGGGATCGAGCCCCGCATCGGGCTCCCTGCTCCAAGGGAGGCCTGCTTCTCCCTCTCCCACTTCCCCTGCTTGTGTTCCCTCTCTCGCTGTGTCTCTCTCTGTCAAGTAAATAAATAAAATCTTTAAAAAAAAAAAAAAAAAAAAGAAACTTCTGCTCAGTCAATGCAAGTCTCTTGCACAGGAGCCAGGGGGGCCTTTAAAAAACCCCTGTCGCTCCCATGCCTAAAATCCTCCAGTGACTTCTCACCACCCATACAGGGCAATCTGGCCTCGGCCTCCTGCTCACCCCTGCTTGTATTCTCCCTCACACTGACTCACTCCACTCTGGCCACACTGACTTCCTCGCTATTCCTCAAACTCACCAGTTCTTCCCCACCTCAGGGCCTTTGCATGGGCAGTGCCCTCTCCCTGGAATGCTCACTGGCTGCCTCCTCCTCAAACAGAGAGGCCTTCCCTGACTGCCCACCCCCTTGTCACTCTCTCTGGACCCCGTGGCCCTGGTTCCTGTTCTTTATAGCACTCGCTGTCATCAGAAAGCTTCCTGATGGCTGCTTATGTGTTTATTGTCTATTTCCCCAGACACACCCTGCTGCAGAACTTCTGGGACCTCCTCAGTCTTGGGCTCTGCTGAACCCCCAGTACCTGCAAGTGTCTAGCAGGAGGTCAATAAATGTGTTCTGGATGAATGAATGTATGAATGAATTGAGGATGACAGATTTTCTTAATCCTGAGCAGCTTATGAACAAAGATTCTCTCCTTGAGCAAGCTCTGTTCAGGCTCCTCTGAGCACTTTCCTCGACGAGGCCCTGACCTTTGGGCTTCCATGTCATCTCTCCTGTCCTCCACCTCATCCCCCGGGTGACGTCTGACCAGCCTGGGCTGCCGTCAGCAAGAACCCTGTGACGTCATGTAGCCAGAACCCACCCCCTTTCCCCTTGATGTGGCCTCTTGGTAATTTTCCATCCACTGACCCCACCCTGCTCCTTGGCTCTAAATCTCCCCTTTTCCTTGTATTTGGGGTTGAGCCCGATCTCTCCCCCGACTGCAAAGCCCCATATGCAGGGTCCCTGCGCCTCTGGCAGTGGTCTTGAGCCAAGCCTCCTCTCACCGTTCTTTAACAATGTGGACTAATAGGGGCCTGTGGATTTTGGAATCAGGCTGCCTGTTTGAATCCCAGCTCCACCATTCACCGACTCTTGGTTTCGGCTCAGGCCATGATCTCGGGGTCGTGGGATCGAGCCCCGGTTTGGGCTCCGTGCTCAGCACGGAGTCTGCTTGGGGTTCTTTCCCTCTGCCCCTCTCTCCCCTCCTCTCTAAAATGAATAAATAAATCCTTAAAAAAAGCCCCACACAGTTAGGGCTGTGTGGGCAAGAGAGTATGGCCTTTGGAGGCGGACGGAACCGCCCCGTGGCCTCTCAGCTGCACGCTCTGGACGAGCCCCGTGAGCCCCGCGTGGCCGTCTGTAAGGTGGCCGGGCGATTCCCCGCTAACGAACCATCTTTCTTGGGGCAAAACCGAAATAAAAGAGCCAGAGTTGGTGACCTTGCTGAGAGAACCCTCAGGAAGTGGACCTATTATATTGATTGTTAAACTATCTGCAGGGCACACAGTAGGTCCCCCTCGGTCTGTGGTCCCCAGCGGCCCTGCTTCACCCCAGCCCTCCTGTGGCTACCCTGAGTAGCATCCCCAGGGCTGCTGAGGTCCGGCCACTTACCAGGTGAGGGTGAGCGTGCCGGGCTGGAGGGTCCTTGTCTCTAGGGTGCAGGTGACTGTTTGTAAGTAATCGGTGTAGCAGACGAGGTCTAGGCAACCCCAGGCTGGAAGATTAGGGGAGACAGAGGCTGTCATGGGGGGCAAGGCTGTCCAGAGCTTGCGTGGTGCCTCCCCCCTTTGCCCCCTCAAGGGCTGGAGGCTGACTGGAGGCACGGGTCCCCAGGGCCAGGACAAATATGGCAACGCACAGGGCCTCTAAGATGTGGGCTTGGGGAAGGGGGGTCCCTGCCACCTGAGTATTCTTTATGTGACCCCTGAGTCTCAAGGCTGGCTATTGAGACAGGATGCTCCACATGTGAATTGTAATGATTCACAGCAGCTGGGACACAGACCTCAGGGAGGCCGGAAGTACGTCAAGGGAGGAGGAAAACAACCCAAACCAAGAAGTCCTCGAAAACTTTTGACGGAATGTCCGTATTAGCCTACTGGCCAAACCGCCACCACGACCACTGCCGCCAAGTGACACAAGGACTGCTCACTCAGGCTGTTTTGTCGGGAGACTTCATGCTCTCCCACCCCCAACGTTAATGGCTCCCCTTTGTTCTAAAATTATAGGTGCAACCATAATCGAAATTTCCATGCAACCATAATCGAAATTTCCATGCAACCATAATCTAAATTTGCAACAAAATAAATATAGTAAGTTTGCGCTGAGTTTTGTTCTGTAAGATTAAGTACCAACACTGCTATTTCTCCCCCGCCTACCCTCCAACTATTTACCAGTAACTCGTTCCCCTTTTTAAGTGGATTCATTCTTAGTGGCTCTTTCCTATTTTTCCTCGACTAATGAAGACCCAAGGGGTGGTGGTGTGTTCCCTGCCTGGCCCTCACTTTAGGTCAGAAGCTGGATTCGGAGCCAAGAAGACTGTTGTTGGAAGCACCCTTAGCTGGCTGCCATCGCCATTTTATAGACAAGGACCCAGAGGCTCTGAGACTGGACCACACCTCCTGTCTCTCTGCGTCTGGGCTGCTGAGATTCTCACCTGGGAAAGAAAAGTCTCATCTGTGCTATTGTTGCACACGGAGCAGACATCACTAATCGATCACAGCACTCTCTCCCTCGGGTGACCCTCAGAATCCCCCTCAACACAGGTGGCCCAGCAGCCACCACCAAGGGATCTGAGCTGTGGCAGTGAGTCCTGCGCTAGGAGGAGCCTTCCCCCAGGGAGGAGCACGGGGTCTGCCGGTGGGCATAGGAGGCCAGTGAAGGCACTTGGTGGAGAAAAGAGGACTGATTTTGGTGGGGCCTAAGCCTGGGGCTGCGGGAGCCAGCATGTGGCTATGTATTCTCCCAGTTTATACCCTGGTTGTTCTAGCTCAGGGTTCTAGAACTTGGGGGAGGAGCTACCGTTCCTAGCTAGGCTCAAGGTCACCAAGGGCTTGACAAGGTTAGTCCCAATCTTGAACTGGAACACTGCGGAGGGGACAGCAGCCCCTGAGCTAGCATGGATGTGGCACAAAGGACCCAGTCCCCTGGTCTGTAGCCCAACCCCCGGGCAGACAGCCCCGGGGCCTCCCTCGTCCAGGGTTATCAGAACATGCAAGAGGCCCTGAGAGGCCAGAACGGTGGACACGTGACTCACGACTGCTCCGAGGCCCTCGTTGTAAGCTGGGGACACTGGCCCCTTGGAGGGCAGGGGGGATATGTGGGTGCATCAGGGACTTGGTATTTGTGCTCATGGGATGTGTGTGGCGCCCTGGCGGGTGACCCAGGACGGAGTGCTGGTCACTCAGAAGGGGAAAATAAAAGAGCCAGACATCTGTTTCCTGAAGAAGCTATTTGAGGTTCTGGGTCTTTCGGTAAAAACCAGAGAGAAATGCAGAATCAGCAGAGCAGAGGCTGAGGGACCCCTGCCTCCAGTCCAACCCCCATTTGAGCCTGTATGCTGCATCCCCGCCTCCTCTGGGAAGGCCTCCCTGATCTCTGAGCCCAAATCTAACTCTTGGCTTTTCCCAGCTCTGGTCACTAGCTTCTCTCCCTCTGACTGCAACATCCTTTGGCCCCCTGGGGGTGCCTTCCAAGGTTTGGCTACCTCTCTTCCCCCTCCCTTTCTCCACCTCCTTTCCTCCTGCCCACCCCCAGCTGGGGACCATCAGTGTCTGCTGAGGATTCTGTGATTGTTGATAAACATCTCCTAGGAGAGTCATTGCACAAAGAGAAATTGAGGTTAGACCAAAAGCAGGACTTCCTCCCTCTGAGGGTTGGGAGCCAGCCAAGTCAGAGAGCTGTGGACAGAGAATCAAGTTTCTTGTCCCTGCAGTGAGATATGAAGACCTCAGCTGGTGGTCTGGTCCCTGTGGGATTCACATGAGCCATAGGGCTCTCTGGAGGGACAGGTTCTAGTTGACGGAGAGCTGGCTAGGCCAGCCCAAGTGAGCAGATGCCACAGACTCTGGCCTCTAGCCGTGCCCTGGAGCCTATGGACCAGCTTGGCCCTCCCCACCTGCAGACCTTGGGGCAGATACTCACCACCCTGGAGCATTAGCAGGAGCAGAGCGACCGCTGAGCCACAAGGCATGCTGACTCTCAGGATCCTGGAAGAGACTTAGAGTGAGAGGGTGCACCTGGGCCTGGGGACCAAGGGACACTGAACAGCATCCCTCTGGTCCTCCCTTGGAAGACTTACTTCAGATTCTCAGAAAAATAAGAGTTGGAGGAGCCCGTGGAGGGTCCCAAGGATTCCTGCCCCTTAGAAGTGGCTGACTCGCCCCTTGGACCCCATTTCTCCCACCTTCTTCCTGTCCCCTAACACAGTCCCAAATGAGAGGTGATTTATTTTATTTTATTTTTTTAAAGATTTTATTTATTTATTTGACAGAGAGAGACACAGTGAGAGCAGGAACACAAGCAGGGGGAGTGGGAGAGGGAGAAACAGGCTTCCCACCGAGCAGGGAGCCCGATGTGGGACTCGATCCCAGGACCCTGGGATCATGACCTGAGCTGAAGGCAGACGGTTAATGACTGAGCCACCCAGATGCCCCTGAGAGGTGAATTTAGAGGGAGGCTCCTAGCTAGCTGCTCTCCTGCCCCTGGAAGCCTAAGGATGTAGCGCTATGCGTGAGAGTAAACGTGGGCATTTATCCACCTGAAAAAGAGAGAGGCAGGGAGGCAGGGAGGCAGGGAGGGGAAGTTGGTTGGAAAGCGGTATTTGACAAGCAGAAATCTTGAGTCCTTCTTTCCATAAAACACCCTTGTTGACGTTAGCCCAATAGATTGGCTTCTTACTGAATAACAGATCCAAAGTTAGCCCACAAAGAAGACCCCTACTGGATACCTAAGATAAGGTTAGCCCGATAACAAGGCTCCTTACTCAGTCACAGAGCCCAGGTTAGCGAGTGCACTGGAAAGCATCCGGAGAACCCAGGCCGGACCCCATGGAGGTGAGCCTGACTCCCTGATCTGGATGAGATGCAGGAGATGCCTCTTTGGAGAACGGCATGGACCTCCCCAGGGGGAGCAGACGCTGGTGCCTTTGGCAAAGGAGTGACCCACCAGGCTGGCAATGCCCACAGCACCCCCAGCTCTATGTCTGCTTGGGGAGGTGCCAGCCAGAGGCTGGGTGGGTAAGGGGGCATCCACCTGTCCAGGCTGAGGAGCCCCACCCAGACTGGCCCCTGGTTACAGGATTGTAACAGGAACTGGAGCCTAGAGGGATGCCCCATGCAGGAACAAAGTTGCAGGCATGACTTCTTCCAGACACCATCTCTGAGCCCACAATGGGAAGACCCCCCCATCCCTGGGTTCCCCCAGACCCTACTCTGGCCCCACTGAGAACTCCTTCTGAGTTCCCTAATAAGTCACCCAGCAAACAGTGGCAACGCACCCTGAGAGGTCAGGTCACCAGCTGTGTTGCTCTGGGCCGGTCACTCCCCCTGTCTGAGCCCTGTAGAGAGAGTAAAGCTTGCTTCCCAGATTCTTGTAAGAATTCAAGGAAGCATTTTGCAGAAAACCCTGGGCATGGCCCCTGACACGTAAACACTCAACAAACAGCTGTGACGGATAGAGAATTTAGAGCATCAGAAGTAGAGGGGCCCCAGAATGATCTAGCCAAGAGGTCCCTAAATTTCTCACTTTCAAAATGTTGGCCATATTTGTAGATCGTGTGTGCTATCATTTATTTAATGTTTTCTATAAATGAGCTTATTTAAAAAATCCAGCTCCAGCCTCATCCTAAGCAATAATATTCATAGTTGTATATTTTTTCTCCAGTACATCTTAAAATGAATAACATCGCTATTAAAACAATGTTGGGTCAACAACCTTTTAAATCTCCTTTAAGGAACACTGATCTTGCTTGGCCCAAGGCCTGCAGGAGCCCTCTTATCACACTTACCCATCATGGGAGGTGGGGTTCCTATCTGCCCCTCACTGGCAGGTCCACACCTCTGACCCCAGTACCAGGCCTGGCATAGCTCTGTCTATGTCACTCCCCAGAGGCTCCCCAGAGGCTCCATCTGGACCACAGGATAAATCACCAACTCCCTTGCCCAGATTCAAGGCTCTTCATCCTTCCAAATTCCTCAGCTCTGCACATATGACACACAGGTGCCTGGGGATAGAGGGGATGCACCTGACCCAGACCTGGCCAAGACAGCATCCCACCTGCCTGGCCGCATTGAATGGATCAGGGATGGACACCAACCCAAGCAAGGAGAATGAGAGCAGTCTGGGGATTTTCCTAGAACTCTAGTAAAGAGGTACTTTTTTGGCTCCCTGCTGGAAGCTGGCAGCCATCTTTGTCACTTCTCAGGGAGGGCCTGCTTGAAATTTTCTCAAAAGCTGAGAAATATGGACCCAGAGTCCCCATGGCATTATTTGAGGACCTGGATCCAGCCGTATCTGATGTCCACACTTGGACTTTTCCTTTACATAAACCCCGCCCCCCCCAAAACCACCCACCCTATTTTGCTCAACCATGTGAATTATGTTTCTGTTGCTTGCTACCAAAGATAACTGATACAGTGGAATAGAGCAAAGGGCCCAGAACTGGAAGCCAGAGTAACTTGGAGCAAAAAATAACAAAAATTTTTTTCTGGTATTTCTCTGACCCTGGTTATCATCTCTAAAATGGGGACAATCATGCTCACTGCACCTGGCAGTTAAAAGGGGTCAGTGGAAAGCAGATGTGACAGTGCTCTATGAACCGGAAAGTGCTATACAAGGGTGCTGGGTTCTTGCAGTTACTGGCCAGCTACTCTGAATTACTCAGCCTCCCCCTAGCACCTGAGGCCCCGTCATGCCTCTCCACCTTTGCACGAGGCAAATTCCTGTGCTGAGTCTTCTCCTTGAACACCTCCCCTCCTCCCATCCCTCTAAACTCAGTCTTCACGGCCCCCTTGCTCTGCCCTTGCATCCATGAAGCCATGTTGGAATGTTCCAGAACTCCTGCCACTTACGGCTTTCAAGGTTTTCACCGGTGCTATTATCTACTTGCTATTTATCTTTACCTTTCCTCCCAAGTTTACTCCAATAAACATGTCTCAAAAGAAAATATATCCCTACAATCAACAGGGAACTAGTATGAAATGGAGAGACTGTGTGTACTATGGTCGTTAGAACGCAGACTCCGGGCCAGCCTGCTTCAGCTCAAATCCCAGCACTGCCATTTACAGGCTGTGGGACCTCGGAGAAGTTTACTTAACCTTCCTGGGCCTCAGAGTCCTCATCTGTAAAATGGACATACTAGTAACAGTGCCCACCTCGGGGGTCCTTGGGAGAAGTAAATTAGTATTTGTAAAACATCAGGGACAGTGTCCAACATAATTGTAGATGTTATGTGTTTCTTAAACAAAACGATCGATTAACCGTAAAACTAAATAGGAGGCAAACAGAAGACAGTAATCGAATGTGAGTGAGATGCTATCTCCCGCTTAAAACTGAGAAGTTGGGAAATCCAGATTGCCTTCATTTAAAAGGGGGATTAAAGAGTATCAGGTTGTTTAAGGCAAACTAGCACCAAACTGAGATTTTCACTTGGCATCACAGTACTGAAAAAAGATTTAAAAAGGTCTAACTCTTTCATTATGGGGTGCAGAGATATTGAACATTGTCTAAAATCAGCCACGCAATTCGGGGAACAGCAGGCTTGAATGGTAAAGGCACCAAGTCGGAACTCCTCCCCGTCCCATTGTTCTCCCTGCCCCGAATCTGTCCCTTTGTCGGTCTTCACACTCAGGCTGACTCCAGAGGGCAACAGTACTTTCTTCCCAGGTGCACACCAAACCACCAGGTGTGCTTTCTGAGTGAAGGGCAGAGGGTATCCTAAGGGCCTTCCTGCTATGGGACCCCCTGTGGCACCACCTACCTCTGCAGTCTCCTATAAGGAGTGAAGGGCACCTGGCTTAGAGTCTACCAGCTCCCAGCTGTGTGTCCTTGGGCAAGTTCCTAACCCCTCCGATTCTCTGTGTTCTCATCTATACAGTGGGGGTCATGACTCTTTGCTGCGGGTTTGTTGGAAGCACTAAATACATCACTGCACGTGAAGCACTCCAGCACAGTCCTGGATGGAATGGGGCTGGGGAGAGGTGTTTATCTGCCAGGCTCCAGTGCCAAGAAATGATTTCAGGGGTTGTGGTTGTTCAGACTAAAAGCCAAATTTCAGGAGATTCCAGGGAAGTGAAGAAGCTTGGAGGTAGAGAGCCAGATTGAAGTAGGTGCTCCGGAGAGCACAAAGTGCTTAATTCACAGCCAACAAAGAAATGCAAATTAAAACCACAATGACACGCCATTTTAATTTTACTCGATTGGCAAAAACTAAAAGTCTGGCAACATCACATGTTGCTGAGGACATGGTGTAATGGGAACTCTGATTCACGGCTAGTGGAAATGTAAATTAGTGGTCTGGAAAATAGTTTGGCATGGTCTAATAAACTTGAGCAGGTGTTTGCATTAAGACCCGGCCATTTTACTCCTCTGTACACCACTGATGAAACCCTGGCATGTATGTACAAGAAGCATACCCTGAAATGTTTATAGCAGCATTGATTTTAATAGTGAGAATTGGAAACAACCTAAATATCCATCAACAAGAGAATGGAAAAATCAATTGTGGTGTAATCACTCAATGTGAAAATGAATCATAGTTTCACACAGCAAAGCAAATGATTCTCACAAACAAAATGCATAGTGAAAATAAAATAAAATAAGAACACATACATAGTAATATCATCTATGTCACATTTAACACTGTGTAAAATAGCTCTCTATATTGTTTAGGTGAACATACACGTGTCCTGGAAGTATAGAGAAATTTAAGGGGACAGTTAAAAAAATCAAAATTTTGAATAGAGTAGAAAAGGAAGGGATGTGATTGGGGGAGTAGTCAGGGTTCTCAACAGTTTGGTGAAACTGAGCAAAGCTACCATGGGTGTTGATTATATTATTTAATATACCTTTTTGTATGTCCAAACTATTTCATAAAATTTTAAATGTCAGTTAATCTATGTTTCTAAAATAAAATGTAAGGGGGACTTCCACTTCTGGCTATGGTGGAGTAGCTGGTATCAGACTGAACCCCCAACTAGTAGTTGAGAACAACTATGAAGCAGGAAAAAAAAAATAGAGGACACGAAAGAGCAATGAAGTTAGATGGTACTTGAGAGGCCAGGGTTCCAGAGAGAAGAAAATGCACTGAAATTCTGCATGCAATTTCCCCTCAAATCATGTGTCAAGTCATTGCAAATGCGTCTCATACCAAGAAACCTAGCAGAAAAAATCTGGCAATGGGCTTAAAAACTAAGAAAGAGATTTTGTAGTTTTACAACTGTGAGGGAAGAATTGAGTTCAAGCCCTGGCAAAGAAGATGGGACCTGGTAAATACCCAGTTATTCAAGAAGGGATATACCTTGGGAATAAGGAAAACTCAGAACCAGTTTAGCCATAACTGCAGCAAGATGATCCGCCTATATGCAATATGTCTGCTAAAAGAAAATTTGAACCTATCTGGAAAAAGTCAGCTTCACCAAAAGCCTCTATATTTTTCATGCACAATGTCCAGCATTCAATCAAATTGACAAGCCAAACCTGGAAACAGTACCAAATGACCAAAAACCAAGAGGAAAACAGACACATGGGTGATTCAGAAAGTGGCATTATCTAACATGATTTAAAAATACTCAGACAGGTATGTTGAAAAATTTCACCAGAAATATGGAATTTATTTAAAAGTAGAAACCCTAGTACTAAAAAATTCAATAACTGGAATTTACAAGAAATGAATGGATTTAGCAACAGATTAGTAACATTAGAAGAGAGGATTGCTGAGCTGGGATAGAAAATACTCAGACTGAAGCATGCAAAGGAAAAAGTGTTTAAAATACAGAAAAGAGCAAAAGGGATATACATTGTGAAAAGGTCCAACATATATGTATTTGGAACATAGAAAGAGGAGAGAGAACAACTCAGAAGCAATAATAGAAATATTGGTTAAGAATTTTTCAAAACTAGGAAAGGACATTAATCCATAGATTCAAGAAGTCCTACAAACCTTGAGTAGGACAAATACAACAACAACAACAAACAAACAACCCACACACCTACACACATAGAAAAACTATTTTAAAAATTAAAGAAAAATATATACTTAAAAGCCAACTTAGAATTTTATATCCAGAAAAAATATCCTTCAAAAAAATAAGGCAAGCTCAACAGATCTACTAAAATTCCACAGTTAACATTATATTTAATGGTGAAAAACAAAAATCTTTTCCTCTAAGATCATAGACAAGACAAGGATGTCCCCTCTCATAATTTCTATTAAACACTGTACTGGAGGTTCTAGCCAAGACAATTCGGCAAGAAAAATAAATAAAAGTCATCCTGATTGGAAAGGAAGAAGTAAAGCATTTCTGTTTGCAGATATATGATCTTGTATATACATTCTAAAGAATCCACACCAAAAAGCCAAAATGAAACAAAACAAACAAACAAAAACTATTAGGCCTAATAAGTGAGTTTAGCAAGGTTGCAGGATACATGATCAATATGTAAAATCAATTATATCTGTACAACAGTAATGAACAATCTGAACATGTATTTAAGAAAGTAATTTCAGGCTGCTGGGGTGGCTCAGTAGGTTAAGTGTCTGCCTTCAGGTCAGGTCATGATCTCAGGGTCCTGGGATCGAGTCCCACATCCAGCTCCTTGCTCAGCAGGGAGCCTGCTTCTTCTCTGCCTGCTCTGCCTGCCACTCCCCCTGCTTGTGCTCTCTCTCTCTCTGTCAAATAAATAAATAAAATCTTTAAAAACAGCTTTAAAAAAAGAAAGTAATTTCATTTACAATAATATCAAAAAGAATAAAATAGAAACTTAACAAAGAGTAAGATGTGTACACTGAAAACTACTAAACATTGTTGAAGAATGAAAGAAGACACAAATAAATGGAAGCCTATCCCATGTTCATGGATTGGAAGACTCAGTATTGTTAAGATGTCTTCCCCAAATGATCTACAGATTCAAAGTGATCCCTATCAAAAGCCCAGCTGGCTCTTTTGCAGAAGTTAAAAAGCTGATCCTAAAACTCATATGGAGATATAAGGGGCCAGAATAGACAAAATAATCTTGAAAAAGAAGAACAAAGTTGAAGGACTCAGACTTCTCCATTTCAAAGCTTTACTACAAAGCTATACTAATCAACACAGTGTGATACTAACCTATATATAGATCAATGAAATCAAATTCAAAGTCAAAATTTATACATTTATGTTAAATTGAAATTTGACAATGGTGCCAGGATAATTTGATGGGGGGGAAAATAGTCTTGAAAACAAATGGTGCTGGGACACCATTTGGATTGGTGGATATCCATATGCAATAGAATGGAATTGGACTCCTATCTCGCACCATATACAAAAGTTAACTCAAAATGGATCAAAGACCCAGCTGTAAATGGTAGAAATATTAAACTTTAAAAATAACATACAGATATAACTCCTTGTGACCTTGTATCACACAGTAGTTTCTTAGAAATGACACCAAAAGCACAAGTACCAAAGAAAAAATAAATACATTGGACTATTTCAAAATTTAAAACTTTTGTGCATCGGGGCGCCTGGGTGGCTCAGTCATTAAGCGTCTGCCTTCAGCTCAGGTCATGATCCCAGGATCCTGGGATCGAGTCCCACATCGGGCTCCCTGCTCCGCGGGAAGCCTGCTTCTCCCTCTCCCACTCCCCCTGCTTGTGTTCCTGCTCTCGCTGTCTCTGTCAAATAAATAAAATCTTTAAAAAACAAAAAAACAAAAAAACAAACTTTTGTGCATCCAAAGACACTACCAAGAAAGTAAAAAGGCAATATACAGAATTAGAAAAAATATTTTTAATTATATATTTGTAAGAGGTCTAGTATTAGAATATATAAAGAACTCTTACAACTCAAGATTTAAAGTCAACCTGATTTTTTTTAAGTGTGCAAAACGTTTGAATAAAAATTACTCCAAAGAAGTTATATGAATGACCAATAAACACATGGGAAGATGCTCATCATCATATTGATTAGGGAAATGCAGATAAAGATCACATCAAACCCACTAGATGGCTATTTTAAAAACATAAAAATAAAAAGTGAGTGAATGTGTAGAGTTCTGGAATCCTTATACATTGCTGATGGGAATGTAAAATGATGTGTTTGCTAAGGGAAATAGTTTTGCAGTTTCTCAGAAAGTTAATATAGTGTTACCACATGACAAAGCAATTTGACTCCTAGGTATATAGTGAAAATAACTGAAAACATATGTCCATTAAAAAAACAAAAAACAGGGCGCCTGGGTGGCTCAGTTGGTTAAGTGACTGCCTTCGGCTCAGGTCATGATCCTGGAGTCCCGGGATCAAGTCCCGCATCAGGCTCCCTGCTCAGCAGGGAGTCTGCTTCTCCCTCTGACCCTCCTCCCTCTCATGCTCTCTGTCTCTCATTCTCTCTGTCTCAAATAAATAAATAAATCTTAAAAAAAAAAAAACAAAAACCTCTGTTCATGAATATTCATAGCAGCATTATTCATAATAGCTCCAAACTGGAAGCAGCCCCAATGTCCACCAACTGAATGGACAAAACATAGAATATCCATAGAACAGAATATTATTCAGCCATACAGATGAGTGAAGCATACTGATATATGCTTCAACACAGATGCATCTTGAAAATTTATGCTAAGGTAAAGAAGCCAAACACAAAATCTACATATTGTATGACTCCATTTATAAGAAATTTCTAGAATTGGCAGATCCATAGAGACAGAAAGTAGATTAGTGGTTGTCAGGGGCTGGAGCTTTGCAAGGAGGGGGAATGGTGGGTAGGGTTTTTTGTTTGTTTGTTTTTAGAGTGATGAAAATGTTCTGCAGTTAACAGTGGTGATGGTCGCACAACTTTGTGAATATACTAAAAACCACTTTTAAAAAGTGAATTGTATGGTATGTGAATTAGATCTTAATTACAATTTTTAAAATAAAGGCAAAATAAAGATATTTTTCAGACCAAAAAAAAAAAAAGCTGAGAGAATTTGTCACTAGCAGACTACATCAAAAGATACATCAAAGTGAGTCTTTTGGGCAAAAGAAAAATAACACCAGATGGGAAGCAAGGTAATGTAAGAAGGAATAAAAAGCAATAGAGAATATTATAAATATAAATGAATAATAATTGCTTGAAATAATAATGATAATGTCTTATGAAGTTTAAACTGTATGCAAAATTAAAATACATTACCATGATACCCCAAAGGTAAGAAGGAATAAATAAAGTTAAAGGTCACTGTATTGTCTGGGAAGTTATAAGAGTACCAATATAAGGTAGACTCAAAAAAAGATCAATATGCACATTGTAATTTCAAGATAAGCACTAAAAGAATTATAAAAGAAAATATAATAGGAAACAGAATAATAATTTTTTTAACTTCATTCTTCTAAAAAATGAAACAAATAAGAAAAAAGGAATAAAGAATAGACAAAAGGAAAACAAATAGCAAGATGGTAGACTTAATCCCAAACACATCAGTACTTTTATCAAATGTAAGTGAACTAAACACTGGAATGAAAATGTAACTTTGCATCAAAACTTGACATTAAAAGAAAGTAAAATTATAGGTCAATCTTTCTCTTAATATACATACAAAAATACTAAATGAAATAATAACAAATCAAATGTAATGATATATACAAAAGTAGATAGACATCATTATCACATGAGGTTTATTTCAGGAATACAGGGTTAGCTTGGCATTTGAAAATCAGTAATCTATTTCATCACATAAACAAATTAAAAAGGAAAATTTATATGATAATTTAATAGACCCAGAAAACACATTTAATGAATTACAACACCCATTCATGATTTTTTAAAACACTCTCAGAAAAACAGGAATAGAAAGAATCTTCTTTGATCTGATAAAGAGCACACATGCACACAGGTGCACACAACATGCACAACTAACATTATCCATAATGGTCAAATACTGAAAACTATATCCCTGAGGGCAGGAAAAAGACAAGAGTGTCTTGTACTGGAGGTCTTAGTCAATGCAATAAGGCAAGAAAAATAAATAAATTTATAAAGATTAGAAAATTTATAAGGATTGGAATGATATAAGGATTGAGCACCTAGAACTGTCCAGATACTTAACAAACTATTAGAATAATAATTGTTAAGCAAGGACACTGAATATGAAGCCAATATAAAAATCTATTGTGCTTCTGAGGATCAACAAAATCGACAAACCCTTAGCTAGACTAAAAAAAATAAGAGAAGACTCAAATAACTAAAGTCAGAAAAGGAAGAGAAGACATTACAACTGATGCCACAGGAAAAAAAAAATGATTATAAGAGACTACTCTGAATAATTATATCCCAACAAACTCAATAATGTAGAAGAAATGGATAAATGCCTAGAAACATACAACCTACCAACACTGAATTATGAAAAATAGAAAATCTGAACAGACCTATAAATAGTGAGCAGATTGATTCGGTAATCAAGTCTCCCAACAAAGAAAAGCCCAGGACCAGATGACTTCACTGGTGAATTCTACCAAACATTTAAAGAAGAATTAATGCCAATCCTTCTCAAACTCTTCCAAAAAATTGAAGATAAGAGAACATTTCCAAACTCATGTTATGAGGGCAGGATTATCCTGATACCAAAACCAGACAAAAAAAACTCCAAACCAATATCCCTGATGAATACTGATGCAAAAATCCTTGACAAGATACTAACAAACTGAATTGAACAGCACATTAAAATGATTATACACCATGATCAAGTGGGATTTGTCCCTGGGATGCAAGGATGATTCAGTATCCAAAAATACACCACATTAACAAGCAAAGGACAAAAATCACATGATCATTTCAATTGATGCAGAAAAAGGCATTTGACAAAATTAACCATCTTTTCATGATAAAGACATTTAGCAAACTAGAAATAGAAAGAAATTACCTTAACCCCATAAAGGTCATATATAGAAGCCCACAGCTAACCCCTTACTTAAAGGTAAAAAACTGATCTTTTTCTTTAAGGTCAGGAACAAAGCAAAAATGCCCACTCCCACCACTTCCATCTAACATGGTGCTACAACTCCTAGTCAAAGCAATTAGGCAATACAAAAAATAAGTAAAGGGTAGTCAAATTGGAAAGGAAGACGTAAAATTATTTCTGTTCATAGCTGACACGACCTTATATAGAGAAAACCCTAAAGATTACACACACACACACACACACACACAGCCGTTGGGCTAATAAACAAATTCAGCAAAGTAGAATGATATAAAATCAACAGTCAAAAATCAGTTGCATTTCTATACATTAGCAATGAACAATTCAAAAGGGAATTAAAATAATATTTATAATAGAATCAAAAAGGATAAAAAATACTTGAAGTGAAAGACTTGTACTCTGAAAACTACAAAACATTGCTAAAAGAAATTAAAGAAGGCACAAGTAAATGGAAAGATGGATTGGAAGACTTAATATTATTAAAATGTCCAAAGCAATCTACAGATTCAGGCAGTTTCTGTCAGGATCCCAATGACATTTTTTGCAGAAATAGGGAAAAAAATCCTAAAATTCATATGGAATCTCAAAGGACTCTGAATAACAAAAACAATCTTTGACAATGAGAAACAAAGCTACAGGCCTTACACTTCCTGATCTCAAAACATATTACCAAGCTACAGTAATCACAGTAGGCATTGACATAAAGACAGACATATAGATCTTGGTGTAAAGACAGACAAAGTAGGTATTGACATAAAAACAGGCATAGAGACCAATGGAGCAAAATAGAGAGCCCAGAAATAAATCTTTGTAGACATCATCAGTGAAGGAAGGCCAGTCTCTTCAGATGATGTTGGGAAACCTGGATATGCACATGCAAAAGAATGAGCACGGCCTCTTACATCACACGCAAAAATTAACTTAAAATGGATTAAAGACCTAAATGTAAGACTTGAAACTATAAAATTTCCAGAAGAAAACATAAGGGAAAACTTCAGAACATTGGGCTTGGCAATTCTTTCTTGGATATGACACCAAAAGCACAGACCATAAAGCAAACGTAGACAAACAGGGCTACATTAAGATCCTCTGCACAGCACAGGAAACAATCAATAGGGTGAAAGGACAACCTACAGAATAATAGAAAATCTTTGAAAATCATATATTGAATATATTTGGAAGATATGAAGAACTCCTTCAATCCAGTAACAAAACAAATAGCCTGATTGAAAAATGGGTAAAGGAGGTAAAGGAGGGCCCAGATGTCCACTGACAGATGAGTGGATAAAGAAAATATATATATATATATACACAATGGAATATTACTCAGCCAGCAAAAGAAGGAAAGCTTACCATTTGCAATGGTGTGGATGGAACTAGAGGGTATTATGCTAAGCAAAATAAGTCAATCAGAAAAAGACAATTATCATATGATCTCACCCATGTGGAATTTAAGAAACAAAACAGATGAACATAGAGGGAGGGAGGAAAGAGTAAAATAAGATGAAATCAGAGAGGAAGACAAACCACAAGAGGCTCTTAACTATAGGAAACAAACTGAGGGTTGATGGAGGGAAGGTGGGTGGGGGAGATGGGGTAACTGGGTGATGGGCATTAAGGAGGGCACTTGATGTAATGAGCACTGGGTGTTATATGGAACTGGTGAATCACTGAACTCTACCCCTGAAACTAGTAATATACTATATGTTAATAATTAAATTTAAATTAAAAATAAATAAATAAAAAGAAAAATAGGTAAAGGTCTTGAATAGATATTTCTCCAAAGAAGATTGAGAAAATGGCCAACAGGTGTATGAAAAGATGCTCTACATCACTAATCATCAGGGAAATGCAAATCAAAACCACAATTTGTTACTTCACACCTATGAGGATAGATATTGTATTGGCGAGAATGTGGGAAAACTGTATCCCTTATGCACTGTTTGTGGAATTATTAAATGGTGCAAACATGATGGGAGACAGTATGGAGGTTCCTCAAAAGTTTCAAGAGAACTACCATGTTATCCAGCAGTTTCTGGATAACACTTCTGGGTGGATATCCAAAAGAATTGAAAACAGCATCTCAAAGGTATTTGCACACCAATGTTCACTGCAGCTTTAGTCACATCAGTGGAGATGTGTAAGCAACCTAAATTCACCATCCAATGAATGAAGAAAATGTGGTACATACATACAGTGGAAGATTATTTAGCCTTAAAAAGAAAGAAGGCTACAACATGAATGAACTTTGAGGACTTTATGCTAAGTGAAATAAGCCAATCACTAAAAGACAAATACTGTACAATTCCACTTACATGACATATCTGAAGTCATCAAACTCATAGAAACAGAAAGTAGAATGGTGGTTTTCGGGGGATGGAGAGAGGGGGGTAATGGGGAGTTGTTCAATGGGTATGCAATTTCAGTTGTGAAAAAGTTTCAGAGATTGGCTGTACAACAATGTGCATACACTTAACAATACTGTACTATTCTGTATTGTCCCTGCAAAACTTGTTAAAAGGGGAAAAAATATGTACTAGTTTATGAAGTCCCCGGCTGGGATGCTCTGCCTTGCACTCATGAGATTAGCAGATGAAGGGGTCGGCAAACATAAAAGCAAAGGTAGAAAGTCCCCAACTGGTGGTCAGTTGAAGTGAACTGGGTTTGGCAGCTATTTCTTCCTATATCTGGAACTCCAGCTTGAAAAAGTGTGTTAACAAAGTTAGTGAAGTGTGAAGAAAATCTATTGTATTTCTATATACCAAGAACAAACATGAAAACTTAAAAATTATACAATTTGCATTAGCATAAAAAAATCAAATACTCTAATGAATTCTACTTGGGACCTCTACACAGAAACGTACAAGATATTAGTAAGATAAATTTTTAAAGAGACAGATAAATAGAGGGACATACATGTTCATGAATCAGAAAATTTCATATTTTAAAGATGTCTGTTCTCCCCAAATAGAACTAAAGTTTCAACGAAATCTCAAGTTTCAAGAAAAACCCCAGCAAGATTTCCTTTGGTGGAAATTGATAAGCTAGTGCGAAAATTTATATAGAAATGCAAAGAACTAAGAAGAGTTTAGACAAATAATATGGCATTGTTGCAAGGAAAAATAAACTGACCAATGGAAAAGAACTGAGGTCAGAAATAGACTCACATTTATCGTCACTTGATTTTCAACAAAGGCACTACTGCAAAGTCATGGGGAAAGCATGATTTAAAAAAGATGATGGTAGATTAATTGGATATTTATATGGGAAAAAATAAATCTTGACCTGCCACTTCACATCATGCATACAAACAAACCAGATATTTTGTAGACCTAATGTCAGGGTAAGACAATAAAGCTTCTAGAAGAAAATAGATAATAATATTTTCATGACCTTAGGGCAGACAACACTTCCTAAATAGCACATAGAAAGCTTGAGCTGTAAAGAAAAAGACTGATAGATTGAACCTCATTAAAATTAAGAATTTTTGTCCACCAAAAGATTTCATTAAGAGGATGGAAAAGAAACTGAAATGGGAAGAGATTATATCTGTTTCTATAAATCTGTATCTGTATGTTTCTTTTATATAACTATATATAATCCTTATATTTTATATAGTTGTGTATAATATATGTAATATATATAAAATTATAAAATATGTGTTATACATATAATTTATACATATCTGTAATATATATAACATATATATATATATATCTATATCTGTATCCAGCATATATAAGGAGCTCCTACAAAACACAATAAACAACACAAAACTCAATTTTGAAAAAATGGACCAGGGGAGCCTGAGTGGCTCAGTCGTTAAGCATCTGCTTTCGGCTCAGGTCATGATCTCAGGGTCCGGGGATCGAGCCCCACATCGGGCTCCCTACTCAAGGGGAAGCCTGTTTCTCTCTCCCCCACTCCTCCTGCTTGTGTTCCTTCTCTCGCTTTGTCTCTCTCTGTCAAATAAATAAATAAAATATTTTTTAAAAAAAAGAAAAAATGGATCAAAACCTTAAAGAGACATTTCACCAAAGAAGACATCCAAATGGCCAATAAGCATAGTAAGAGGTGCTTAAAACATGACTCATCAAGAAAATGCAAATTTACTCTCTGTGTGATACCACGACACATCAACTCAGAAAGGCTAAAATGAAAAAGACAGACAATTCAGTGCTGGTAAAGGATGCAGAGTAACCCAAACTCTCAATCTCTACTCAGTGTTCTGGTGTGCATGCAATTTGATATGACCACTTTGAAACACTTCTGCTGAACAGAATCCCACTTCCAGGCTATGGATCGAAGAGAAACATGTACATCTGTACACAAGCAGATGTGTGCAGAGGCATTTACAACCACCCCAAACTGGAAAGAACTCACGCTTTGGTTACCCCCCGTGTCTTCTTTCCCTCACGCATGATTCAGGAACAGGATTGCTGAGTGTCTCAGGGCAATCATCATCTCCACTGGGGCTTGGGCGGGGATTGGGGCTTGAAAGTGAAAGGTAAGGCTGGAGTGCAGTAAAAGCAAAATGTTTCCCACGGGGGCCAAGAAGAAATGAGGTGGGTGAAGAGGGACTCCCCAGCCATGCCAGAAACAGGAGCCAATAGGTCGCCAGAAGGGGAAGTGTCAAGACTGAGGGACTTCCCGAAAGGGAACCCAGAAGAAAGGGCTCCGTTTATCCCTGGTCTTCAGGGACTTCTGCCCACCTGCCCTCCTGCTGTTCTCCTTCCTGATCTCTCCAGCATCCAGCTGGGGCACCTCCAACCCAGTCCTCATTGCAGCCAGGTCATTCTGTGGCTCCCCATTGCCCTTCAGAGAAGACCCCAAATTCCTTAGCCTGGCATTCAAGACATTTCAGGATCTGCCCCCCAAAATTCCCTCTGACCCCCAGTATCCATCCTGGACTCCGGGTATACCAGATGCCTGACAGCTTCCCCAATATCCCCATTCACCCTGCTTCCACACCTTAGCACGTGCTCTTTCAGCCACCAGAACTCTCTACGGTCTGCGGTGGACTGCCAGCCTCCCGCTCAGTCTTCAAAATCCAGTTCGAATGACGTCTCCTCTGTCAGTCTTCAACCTCTCCAAAGAGTATGAGTCACTCTTTCCTCAGGTCCAGCCTTCCACCAGAGCACACTGCTCAGGGTATTTTCAGCGACATTCTGAGCAATGGCCTGGCGGGGACCGTGTGACTCTTGGTTACTGCTGAATCGCCAGTGGTTAACCAGCACCTGACACCCAGTAGATGCTCAAAGCTTCTGTTACATGAGTGACTAAATGAAAGGGAATGCTTTCGATCATAATGGATTTTGAAGTCTACCCTCAACGTTAAAACCCATGCAGACTATACACTCCAAAAGTCGATGTTACTCTTTTTGACTCCTCTCTCTTAAATTTGGTGCACTGAGGATCTTGACCTACTTGATAAGGATAAAAGTTCCAGGGCTCCATCTTTCCCCCTCCACCGCAGGGCCTTTACACATGCCATTCCCTCAGTCTAGAACATTTTTCCTCGTGCTTCTTTGCTTTCTCATCCCCTGGTTTCAACGTTTATGTCGCCTCCTCAAAGAGGCAATCACCACGTGTCCCCTGCGATTCTCTGGGCCGCACATCTCTTTGTTTCCTTTCTCGCAGTTGTGACATTAGAATTAGTTTAGTAAGTGTTTCTGTTTTTGTTTATGACCTGTCTCCATCATGGAGCATAAGCTCCCAGGGGCTGGGAAATTTGTCAGTTTCATTCACAAAAGAAAGTGTCCCTAGTGTGTGGAGTGGGCCCTGGAGCACTGTAGGTCCTCAACAAGTAGCTGGGGGAATGGTGAATGAACAAACAAGGCTAAGAATTGCTGTGTCCTGGGTCACCTGGGTGGCTCAGTCGGTTAAGCGTCTGCCTTCAGCTCAGGTCATGGTCCCAGGGTCCTGGGATCGAGCTCCACATCGGGCTCCCTGCTCAGCAGGGAGTTTGCTTCTCTCTCTCTCTCTTTCCCCCTCTGCCCCTCCCCACTGCTTGTTCTCTCTCTCTCAAAATAAATAAATAAATAAATAAATAAATAAATAAATAAATAAATAAATAAATAAAATCTTAAAAAAAAATTGCTGTGTCCAGTCATACACGGAGCAGGCCCACAGGCGGCCCCCACGAGAGACCTCAGTTTCCCCATCAGCTCCATCACACACAGTGCCTGGAACTTCCCTCCACCCCAAGCAACACCTTCAGCTCCCAGGGTCTGAGCAATCGTGCCTGCTATTATCAGATTAGTAACAAGGAACTTTCAGAGAGGGACAGTGGGTTTCCCAGGGTCGCACAGGAACTTAGCCAAGCAGAGCGCTCAGGCTGAGGAAGAATCAGATTGGTAGCCCTCGACCAGAAAGGAGGCTCTGTCACTAACCCATAGTGGACCCTTAGCTGTACCTCTCCTTTTGTTTGGGTCTCAGTTTTCGTCGCCTATAGAATGGGGCAGTGCCCTGGCCTGGCCGAGGGGGTGAGAGGCAGGCACACTGCAGGTGTGTGGGGAACATTACTTGCTTCTTACATGTGCTTTTATTTTGCCAGTGGCAAGGACTGGGTTGTGGGTATCTGAGGTCAGGTGTGCCAGGACCCTGGGGTCATAGCTTAGTCAGTAGGAGCTGAACATGAGGGGAAGGTCCTAGCCCAACCTCAGCCTGTGACACCTGATCTGTCGCTCCCTCCCAGCAGGGCTGGGATCCTTGTCCACGCACGAAGCCTCTCCTGGCCCAAACAAGCCTTCCCTACTGGGATTTCTCCCAGCCCGTGCAACCTCCCCTAGCCAAGAAGCATGCCCCGCTCCCAGCAACCGCCCCCTGCCTGTGCATTCTTTACCCGCCCTGCAATCTCCACCGTGCTGGGCAACCTCGCCCAGACTGTGCAACCCCTCTCAGCAACTCTAGCCACCCGTCCCTCCAGCCCCTTCTCCCCCAGACCAGGACCCAGGACGGGCTGGTTGGAAGGCAGAGAAAGAAGGGATGCTTGCGGCCCCGGCCCCGAGGTGGGGGGTTGGGACAGGGCTGGCGGCCTGCCCTCTATTCCCCCTCCCCCACCCAGCAGGACCCCACCAGCCTGACCAAAGTGGGTGGAGTGTTATGGATTCATACTGGAGAAGCTCTGCAGGCCCTGGTCCCAATCTACATGCTCAAGCCCTCTTGGCAGATGAGGAAAGGAGAAGCCCAGAGGGGCCCAGCGCCTTGCCTACGGTCACACAGTAAGGAAGCACCAGGGCCTGAGCAGGGAGCCAGGTTGGTGTGCTTGCCCTGGGGACCATTCGGGTGGCCGGACCCCTCCTGGGGGCTGGGTGAGGGGGACCAGCAGGATGCAAGTGTCCCAGCCATTGGGGGGCATCAGCAGGGCCCCTGCCTGCACCCTGGGGAATATTCTCAGGATGTTTCAGAAGTTCCAGGTTTACTCAGATCTTGCATATGAGCTGTCGTAAAAAGTCCCTTTGGCCAGGCGCCAGGGCAAGGAGTGGGGGCGGTCACACCTGTGAGCCATGGGTGGGGGTGGGGCCCCTCTCTGCTCCCCCCGGCCCCACCCCCACATTTCAGGGTGTACTAGAGGGCAAAGACAGGGGAGGAAGGGGTTGGGGGGGCAGAAGACCCTCCTCCTTGAAGTGTTTTTTCCTCCTGTCTTCACAGCTGCTTTCCCTCTGCTTGTGACAGACTCCCTGGGTGACCCTGAAAACCCTACCTTTCTCTGAGCCTCAGTTTCCCCAGCTGTGAAAGAGAGAGCAGAATCACCATATGAGCTATCATTTCCTGAGGGCTTAGGGTGAGCCAGACACCATGCCCTGTGTTCTAGCAAATAACAAGACGACTGTTACCAACAACACTTCATGTAAACTGTAATTGTGAGCCAGGGCTAAGCCTGCTTCCCCTCCTCATGGCGCTGGCCCTGTCTGTCTGCGCCACTGAATCCCCAGGACCTGGGACAGCACCTGCTGCACAGCAGTTACCCCCCAAAACACGGGTAGAATAAAACCTCCCAACACACCCGAAATGGATGTTACAGATGGGGAAAGCGAGGCTCAGGGAGTTTGCGCGGCACTCAAGGTCACACAGGTACCATGGGGTGGAGCTGGGTCTCCATCCCGTCCTGGCTGACTCCAAAGCCCCAAATCGCCATTGGCCATGTGTTGGTACGCCGGGTCCCACGCCCCACACCCGACCACAGAGACCTCCCAGCCATCGTTCCTGCCTGTGGGGATTCCCAAGGCACTGGCTCTCCTCCCTGGAATCACGGATGCCTCCTTCCTTTCATTCATTTATCAGGCGCCAGGGAGAGAGAGGTGGTCTTCCCCCCTTCCACGTCCTCCATCTGCCCCCACCCACTGCCCACAAGCCTATGGTCTCCAACCCTCACCCCCACCCCTCACTGGGCAGGTGGGAGCCCAGGGCTCAGCCTTTGTCTTGTTCACCCCACCTCTCCTGGCCCTGGATTTGGTTCTCCTAACATGAGGGCTCTTAGTTCCCTCCCCCATGGGGTGGTGAGGATCCAGACACCCTGCCAGGTGTGGAGTGGGTAGAACTCTGCTGAGACCACCACGAAGAGCAGGTAATGGCCCTCAAGACGATGAGTCTTGCTTTTATGCTACCCTGCCCAGCAGGTATGGCCCTGCCATCAAGCTGACTGGGGGTCCAAACCCAGCTCTGCATCTCGTGGGCACAGGTGATGTGGGATCCTCAATCTCCTCATCTGTGAAATGGGCTGAATGAGGCCCTCAGCCTCAGCTGATGTTGTAAGGATGGTGGGAGACCCTCAGGTGTCAGCAGCGTACTGAGCCCTGGTGCGGGGAGGACCAGAACCATGGAGGCTGCAGGAGGGAGGACTGCAGATTCTCGAATGTGTCCGTGCACCCTCTTCTGCTTTTGGAGACTGGCCCTTCTCGCCATGGGCTCCAGGTTCCTTGTGGTTACAAGCTGCTTTCGTGGGAGACCTCCAACTTTCATATTTTTATGCCCTCCAATCGTCACAACTAGCCCCATGAAGATGGAACTGCCTTCATTCCCATTTTAGAGATGAGAAAACTGAGCCTCCACGAGGCTGGATGAAGCCCAGAGACTTGCCCACATCCCCCCAGCTAGGGAGTCGCATGGCTGACTTTTGAACCCGCCAGGTTTTCCCCACTCCACCATGTGCTTCTAAAACCCCCACGCTTTCCCCCAGGGGAATGCAGATGTCTTCCCAGGAGCAGCCCCTGACTTTGTAATGCCCCCTGCCCTGGGTCTGCTGCTCCCACTGGGCAACACTGGCCATTCCTTCCACGGGTCCAATGTTCCCACCAGAGGCCTTTACTCACCCAGCTGCTCTGCCAGGAAAGTGTCTGCCGGCTCCTTCCTTCCCCTCCTTTCCACACGTCAAAATTCAACCCATGCTTCCAGGCTCAGCCTCCCCCTGACCCCTTGCTCCCCTCTCCTCCGTGGGCCCATCCCCTGGGCTTTCGTGAGGAAGAGACAGTGTGGAGGACAGGGCCAGCCTCCGAGTCGCCTGCCCACCCTGCTTGGCACTGGTGAGTCACCTTGGGAAAATCACTCTACCTCTCAGAGCCGGCCCCCATTCTTTCTCCGTGAAATGGGTACACCAACCCGTTTTGAGGAGTTAGATGACATAAAGAAGCTAACACATGGGACCCGGCACAAAATCTCTGCCCCTCCCCCCAAAACTGGGCCCCCTAGAAGTGCCACACCATCTCATCGTCTCACCCCTGCCCACTCTGCCCTGCTCAGCTGCCCAGAACCACGGTGACTGAGGCATCAGGTCTGGTCTGGGACCAGCTTTCTTTCCCCACCACCTGCCTTTTGGAGGCTGGTTTCCACAGACAGCTCAGGGGGTCTCTCAGCCATGGCCCTGCCTCCAGGCCCCCTGCAGACCCACAGAGGGATCCTGCAGTCATCCTGCGCTGGGCTGAACAGGAGACCCCAGCCCCAGCTCTGCTCGTCTCACTGTCCCAGCTATGCTAAGGGCGCGAAACCCCTCCGTGTCCTCCCACCTCGGGCAGAGAAGGGGCCAGGCCCCCGCGAAGAACCGTGGCTGGAGCCGAGTTACCTGCTGTTCCAGCTTCTCCCTCAGAAATCCCTTGTGTGCTCGGGGCAATCCAGTGGGCTATCAGGGGGCGGCAGCTAGGCTCAGCGTGGGGGTGGGGGATGAGAGAAGGAACCGGCAGGGCTAGGGGGTGGGGACCCACAGCCTGCCCCAGTCACCCGCCAGACAAGCATACGACCTGTCACCCCAATGGATGGCAGCCGGGCTCCAGGCAGGCAGGCCACACAGAGGGAGCCAGCTGGGGAGGGGGGGGGGCGCGGTGGGAAGGCAACGGTGGGTCACATCCCAGCAAGGCCACGCGCAGACAGAAGGCAGAGGCTGGGGTAAGGGACCATTCGGCTGCGCCAGGGAGGGGACACACAGCCACAAGGGCTGGTCAGGCAGGCAGGCAGGCAGGCAGGCAGGCAGACAGACAGACAGACAGGGGAAGTCAAGCCAACCAGCAGGTGGCCTGCCAGGCAGACACCCAGAGAGACAGACAGGCAGGCAGGCAGACAGACGGCCGTGTGGCTGTCAGTCACGCTCGGGGAGGAGCCGGCAAACAGTCGGACCCCGAGCCCGTGGGTCACTCGGCAGAGAGGCACCAGTGGGTCTGTCAGAGTGTGGCTGCCCCGCGGCCGCGTGTGCAGGGTATGGAGGAAGAGGAGGATGTGGTGAGCAGCTCCCCGCAGGCCCCGCCCACACAGCCGCTGGCCCCTCCCCAGCCGAGTGAGAAAGCTGTGGGACGGGGCCGGGCCCCAGGACAGAGCCCTCCGATCACTAAAGGTCACCCGCTAGGAAGACATTTGGGGCCACCTGGGTGATATGGCCTCTTGCGGATGGCTGACATCAGCTCCCCAGGCCTCAGGGTCATGACCAAGGAGAGAGAGGCAGGCAGGGCCTGCGAGCCACCGCTTCCCGCAGATGTGCATGCCAAGGCTCAGAGGGGTGCAGGGGTGGTGTAAGTGGACCCAGGGGGGCCCCGGCGGTCCTCAGGGTCCAACTCTCAGCTCAGAGAGAAGACGGAGGGCCCAGGGCAGAGGCCCGCCAAGGTCCCACGCTTCACGCAGACACACTGCCTGCCTGACCCAGGAGGGGTCTGAGTTCGGAACCCCCTCCCAAACTCCTCTGACCCCATTTCCTTTGAATTTAGCTTCCTGCTCCAGGGCTGCAGGGAGCAAGACCCTGTGTCCATGCCCTTGAGAAGACAGTCCCTCCGGCACCTCCCGTCAGCTCTCTGAATGCCTCTTTTTGCCCATCTGTCAAGCGGGGATGCCTAGCCAAGGGGAGAGGGCAGCCATTATGAGCACATGAGAAAAGACACTCTCGAGAGTTTTCATCTTGCTCACAAGCCAGAGGGGCCCATGAAAAGGTCAGATGTCTCTCTCCAGCAGATGTTTAAGAAATCAGGAGAGAAAATTCAGCGAACTCATGCCCAGCAGGCTCAGAGAGAGAGTAAGAGAAGTTAACTACCATCACTACTGTTATGATCTTGCATTTTTTAGGCACCTACAGATCTCATTTTATCCCACAAACCCTGTGAGGCAAACAAGACTATTCCCATTTTACAGATGGAGAAAACAAGGCTCAGAGAAGTGAAACATCACTAAGAGGCTAAGAAGTGACTTCAAGCTAAGAAGTGACATGCAGAGATTTGATCCTGGGTGTATCTCATTCCTAAGCCTGCACCAGGCTGTGAAAATGGGTCCAAACCTGGACAAAATGTTACCAAGGGGCCTGGGGGCTACTTTGTGCTGTTGGGATGATGATACAGGCTGGCTCAAATGCACATGGCATCTCTCCCCAGCTGACTCATTTTTGGGAAGCAATTTGCAGCTAACCCACATGACCACTCCAAAGAAAAAGAGAAAGCATCTTGCTACTTATTTCTTCTATTTTTTTTTTTTTTCTAGCTGTTTTTGAGGAACTGGGTACAAATTCCCCTGTGGCTGGTTTGAAGGATGTTTGCCCTATAGAAATTCTCTTCCCCACTGCTGAAATATCTCATGTTCTCTGGAGAACCAATGTTGGGAGGAAGCCAGCTTTTGTTTGTCTTTTCTTTCTCTTGATCTTCAGGGTAAGTTTTATGATACCGTGCAGAGGAATCTGAGTGGTTAAACGATCAAGAAAAGGAAAAGTACAATGGAGCTAATATTTGCTGAGAGATTACTCTGTGTCAGGATTGTTTTCTTTTTTAAAAAATTTTATTTTATTTTTTAAGTAATCTCTACACCCAACATGGGGCTCAAACCCGCAACCCTGAGATCAAGAGCCTCATGCTCCACCAAGTAAGCCAGCTGGGCGCCCCTGTCCCAGGGTTTTTAAGGCCTTTAAAGATACATCATCTTGCTTAAAACTCATCACTGGGGGCTCCTGGGTGGCGCAGTCGGTTAAGCATCTGCCTTTTGGTTTTGGCTCAGGTCATGATCTCAGGGTCATAGGATGGAGTCCCACGTTGGGTGCTAAGCACGGAGTCTGCTTGAGATTCTCTCACCCTCTCCCTCTGCCTAGCTAAATAAATAAATCTTTTTAAAAAACCTCATCATCGTCCTCATCCCTATTTTACGGAGAAGGAAAGTAAGGCTCAGAGAGGGCAAATGACTTGTCCAAGGTCACACAGCTGGTGAGTGGCAGAGTTGGGATTTGAACTCAGACTTTGGGCTCCCGAGCACATATTCTTGATCGCTCACCACACTGCTTTTGGATGTATGTTAACCCGAGGATATTCGATCCCTCCTGCCTCCCTTCCACGTGCCTGCCTGCCTCCTTACCATTCCCTCCACCCACCCATTCCCCTACCTATCCACTCATCCACCCTCTATCCACCCGCCTAGCAGGCCAGCAACTCTCCCCTCCCTGCATTCTGCCCACCAATACTGAGCAAGCCCTTGGCTATGTACTGGGGGTACCCCACAGAAATATACACAAGTGACAGCCCTCGGGCGGCCTGTATTCTGATGGAGAGAGACAGACAAAAAGAAGTAATGGGCAAACGAATTGCAAAGGGTACTAAGTGTCCTAGAAAACCGATGAGAGGTCAAGGCAGGAACATGTAGGGCATGCTGGATGACAGAAAGGACCTAGCCATCGTGGAAACATTTTAGGCAGAAGGCACTGTAAGTACAAAGGCGCCGAGGCAGGAAGGAAGGGGGCTGGGTCCAGGACCCTGGACGTGGTACGGTGGAACAGAGCGACCAAGCAAAGGAATACAAGGAGGTGCGCACACACACACCGTGTGGGACCCCACAGGACAGCAAGGAAACTAGATTTGGTTCCAAGGGATATTGGAAATCATCTGAGGTTTTCATCAGAGGAGTGGCTTAATCCAATGTACATTTTCAAGAGAGTGCTCAGGCCCTAACCTGGGGAGTGGTTGGGGGACAGCAGGAGCCACTCAACCCTTTGTGTTTAAAAAGTAAATACTTTTGGAGGTAGAAACTAAAGAGCTGCCATGTCCATGGGGGTGACCATGAGTCCCCTCAGAAACAGATCTGTGTTGAGAGAAGGATCCCTTGAGGGGGCTCTTTGGGTCTGGGCATGGCTCGCAGGCGTGGCCCCCAAGGTCCCGGAAGGAGGGTGTGATAAGATCTCTCGACACCCCCCAGCCCCCACTAGTATTCAGAGCTGGTCAATGGGGAGGAAGTGGTTAAATTTGCATTTCAGCCAAAGACCTACTGGGAAAAAAATAATTGAAAGAACCCCTCCTTCAACTCATTTCCTCTTTTTTATTTTAACAGCGTTATTAAAGGTATAATTTGCATAGCATAAATGGGAGCCACTGAACGTGCACAAGTCAATGGTTTTTAGTGAGTTGTTCCACCACCCTTGCCACGACCCAGTTTTAGAACATTTCCAGACAGATCCCTTGTGTCCATTTGTAATCAATCCCATTCCCCCTCCTGGCCCAACTAATCTTTCTGTCGGTACTGATTTCCTTTTCCTTTTCTGGGTATTTCATATAAATTGAATCGTGTGTGTGGCCTTTTGTGTCTGGTGTCTTTTATTTAGTGTAACGTATTTGAGATTCACCCATGTTGTAGCGTGCACTTCATTCATATGTGTTGCTGAATAACATTCCACTGCAATAATATTGTAATGTAATGTAATGTAATAATATTGCAACAATGTATCCGATTGATATGCCACATTTGGTTTATCCATTCATCAGCTGATGGATATTTGGATTATGTTCACTTTGTCTTTATCATAAGTAATACTGCATTGGACATCTCCATGCAAATCTTTGTGCAGACATGCATTTTCAGATCTTCGGGGTATATAACCAGGATTGGATTGCTGGGTCTTCTGATAATTCTATGTGTAATTCATTGAGAGCTGATGGTTTGTTTTCCAAAGCAGCTGCACCATTTTATATTGTCACCAGCAGTGTATGAAAATTTCAATTTTTCTACATCCTTGGTAACACTTTTTTTTTTTTTACTATAGACATCCTAGTGGGTATGAAGTGGTATCTCATTGTGGTTTTGCTTTGCATTTCCTTAATAGCTAATTATGCTGAACATCTGTTCATCTACTTGGTAGTCATTTGTATATTCTTTTGGAGAAATGTCTATTCAAGTTATTTGCCCAATTTTTTAATTTTTTTTTTTTTTTTTTTTTTTAGAGACAGAGAAAGAGCACATGTGAGTGGGGGGAGGGGCAGAAGGAGAGGGAGAGAGAGAATCTTAAGCAGGCTCCCACACTCAGCATGGAGCCAGATGCAGGGCTCCATCTCATGACCCTCAGATCACGACCTGAGCTGAAATCAAGAATCAACCAACTGAGCCACCCATGCACCCCATCCTTTGCCCATTTTTAAATTGTGCTATGCTATAGGCTGAATATTTGGGTCACACACCCCCCATCATATGTTGAAATTCTAAACTTTAACGTGATGGTAATGGAGGTGGGGACTCTGAGAGATGATTAGGTCATAAGAGCAGAGCCCTCACGAATGGGATTAGTACTCTTAAAAGAGACCCCAGAGAGATAATTGAACTCTTCGACCATGTGAGGACGAGGTGGTCTATGAGCCAGGAAGCGGGCTCTCACCAGACATCAATCTGCTGATCTTGGTCTTCTCAGTCTTCAGAACTATGTGAAATCAATTGTTTTTTTGTTTATATGCCCCCTAATCAACTGTATTGTGTTATAGCACCCTGAATGGACAAAGACAGGTTGTTTGTCATTTTGTTGTTGAGTTATAAGAGCTCTTTATATATTCTTGATACTGACCCTTATCAGATACATAATTTGCAAATATTTTCTCTCATTCTGTGGTTTACCTTTTCACTTTCCTGATAATGTCCTTTGATGCACAAAAGTTTTTAATTTTTATGAAGTACAATTTATGTCCTTTTTCTTTTGCTGCTCATGCTTCAGCATCATACCTAGAATCCATCACTAAATCTAAGGTCATGAAGATTTACCCATGTCTTTTTCTAAGAGTTTTATTGTGTTAGCTCTTATATTTAGGTCTATGATACATTTTATATTAATTTTTGTATATGATGTGAGATAAGGGTCCAAATTAATTCTTTTGTGTGTAGATAGTCTGTTGTCCCGATATCATTTGCCGATGAGACTGTTCTTTCTGCCACTGAATTGTCTTGGCATCTTTGTCAAAAATCATTGACCATCTATGCATAGATTTATTTCTGGACTCTCAATTCAATTCCATTGAGATTTCTTTTTTTTTTTTTTTTTAAGATTATTTATTTGAGAGAGAGAGTGCAGGTGTGTCAGTGGGGGGGGAGGGGCAGAGGGAGAGAGAGAGAGGGAGAATCCTTAAGCCGACTCCCTCTGAGCACAGAGCCTGACATGGGGCTCAATCCCAGGACCCTGAGATCATGACCTGAGCTGAAATCAAGAGTTGGCTGCTTAACCAACTGAGCCACACAGGCGCCCTTATCTCTATTTCTACCCTATGTCAGTATCACACTGTTTTGATTACTGTAGATTTGCACTAAGTTTTGAAATCGGGAGTTTGAGTCCTCCAACTTTGTTGTTCTTTTTAAAGACCGTTTCAGGTGTTCTGGGTCCTTTATAATTCCATATGAATTTTAGGATCAACTTTTCCATTTCTGAGCAAACCAAAGGCTTTTGGGATTTTGATAGGGATGTCATTGAATCCATAATTCGCTTTGAGGAATATTGCCATCTTAACAATGTTAATTCTTCCATGAACATGGGATATTCTTTCATTTATTTAGATCCTTAATTTCTTTCAGCAATGTCTCGTAGTTTCCAGTGTGTATGTCTTTCACCTCCTTGGTTAAATCTATTCCCAACTATCTTATTCTTTTTTATGGCATTGCATATGGAATTGTTTTCTTAATTTCCTTTTCATATTGCTCTAGTGTAAAGAAACACAGCTAATTTTTGTAGTTGATCTTGCACCCTGGACTTTTGCTTCATTAGTTTATTAGCCCTAATAATTTCTTTGTGGATCCTTAAGTATTTTCTAGATATAGTATTATGTTGGTCATAAATAGAGGTAGTTTTACTTCCTCCTTTCCAATTTCCTTTTCTTGCTGAATTGCTCTGACTAAAACCTTCAGTACAATGTTAAATAGCAGTGGTACAAGTGGGCATCCTTGCTCTGATCTTAGGAGGAAAGATTTCAGTCTTTCATCTATTGAGTGTGATGTTAGCTGTGGTTTTTTCATATATAACAACAATCATGTTGAGGGATGTCTCTTTTATTCCTAGTTTGCAGAGTGTTTTTATCACAAAAGGTGTTGAATTTTGTCAAGTGCTTTTTCTGCATCAGTTGAGATGATCATGCGTTTTTTTCCCTTAATTTTTTTAGTGTGGTGTGATACATTGGTTCATTTTCTTATGTTGAACCTCCCTTGCATACCTGGGATAAATCCTGTTTGGTCATGGTATATAATCCTTTTAACATGCAGTAGGATTCAGTTTCCTAATATTTTGTTGAGAAATCTGCATTTATATTCATAAAGAATATTTGTCCATAGTGTTTGTTCATCCCCCCTCCCTCCCTTCCTTCCTTCCTGCCTGCCTGCCTTCTTCCTCTTTCACTTCTTTCTTTCTTCTTTCTTCCTTCTTTCCTTCCTTCCTTCCTTCCTTCCTTCCTTCCTTCCTTCCTTCCTTCCTTCCTTCCTTCCTTTCTTTTTCTTTCTTTCTTTCTTTCTTTCTTTCTTTCTTTCTTTCTTTCTTTCTTTCTTTCTTTCTTTCTTTCTTTCTTTCTTTCTTTCTTTTTCTTTCCTATTATTTGTTTCATTTTTTGGTATGATCCATAGTTTTCTTTTCTTCCAGTGTCTTTATCTAGTTCTGGTATCACAGAATGATTAAAGAAATGTTCCCTCCTCATCTATTTTGGGGAAGAGTTTGAGAAGGATTGGAGTTAATTCTCCTTTAAATATTGGGTAGAACTTACCAGTGAAGCCACCTGACTCTAGACTTTTGTCATTGTCATTAGGAAGCTTTTGATTACTGATTCAATTCTCTACTTCTTACATATCTGTTTAGATTTTTCTATTTCTTCTTGAGTCAGTTTTGGTAATTTTGTCTTTCTAGGTATTTGTCTATTTCATCTAGGTTATCTAATTTGTTGGCATACAATTGTTTATAGTATTCTCTTATAATCCTTTTTATTTCTGTAAGATTGGTAGTAATATCCCCATTACTTCCATTTCACTGAGTTGAATTTCTTTCTTCTCTCTCTTTCTTTTGATTTTGCTTAGTCCAGCCAAAGGATTGCCAATTTTGATTTTTTTTCAAGAAATAACTCTTAGTGTGTTGATTCTCTCTATTGTTTTTCTATTTTTAATTTCATTTGTCTCACTCTAATCTTTGTTATTTCCTTCCTTCAGCTAGCATTGGGTTTAATTTGCTCTTCTTTTTCTAGTTCCTTAAGGTGTACAGTTAGGTTACTGATTTGTAGTCTTTCTTATTTTTTAATGAAGGCATTTACAGTTACAAATTTCCCTCTTAGCTCTGTTTTCACAGCATCCCATACATTTTGGTATGTTGTGTTTTCATTTTCATTCATCCTTAAATATTTTCTAATTTCCCTTGTTATTTCTTCTTTTGTTCATTGGTTGTTTAAGAGTGTGTTGTCTAATTTCCACGTATTTGTGAAATTCCCAGTTTTCCTTCCGTTATTGATATCAAGCTTCATTCCATTGTGGTTGGAGAAGATACTTAGTATATATGTGCTGCCGAAGCGAGCACTAGAGAAGATACTTAGTATAAATGCAATCTTTTAAAATTTATTGAGACATGTTTTGTGGCCTAACATATGGTCTATCACGGAGGATGTTTCATGTGCACTGTGGTTGGATGGCATGTTCTATAAATGTGTGGTCTAGTTGGTGTGTAGTGTTGTTCAAATCCTCTGTTTCCTTATTATCTTTCTGTCTAGATGTTCTATCTAGTATTGAAAGTGGGTTACTGAAGTCTTCAAGTATTACTGTAAACTGTATTTTCCCATTCAGTTCTGTGAACATTTGTTTTATTTATTTTGGGACTCTGTTGGTTAGTGCATATATATTTATAATTATTATATCTTCTTGATAAATTGACACTTTTATTAACATATAATGTCCTTGTCTCTCATAAAAATTTGACTTAAAGCCTATTTTACTGATATTATTATGTTCATTCCAGCTTTCTTCTGGTTACTATTTGCATGGAATTTCTTCTTTTATCCCTTCACTATCACCCTATTTGTGTCTTTGGATATAAAGTGAGTCTCCTGTAGACGACATAAAGTTGGACCATGTTTTTTATCCATTCTGTCAGTCTCTGTGTTTTGATCTATGCATTTAATTCACTTACATTTAAAGTAGTTACTGATAAGGAAGGACTTACTTCTGCCATTTTGTTATTGTTTTATATGTCATATTTTTTTTATTTCTCAATTCTTCTATTACTGTTTTTTTGTGTGTGTGTTTGATTTTTTCCCCTAGTATGCCATTTTGAGTCCCTCCTCATTTCCTTTCTGTATATATTTTAGCTATTTTCTCAGTGGTTTCTCTGGGGGATTACAATTATAATACAAAATTTATAATAATCTACTTTGAATTGATACCAATAATCTACTTGGAATAGATACTAATCTATTCAATGGAATACAAAAACTCTGCTCCTATACAGCTCTATCTCCCACCCTTTTATGTTGTCACAAATTACATTGTTATATATTATGTGCCCATTAACATTGATTTAAAATTATTACATATGCATGTATCTTTTAAGTCTCATGGGAAACAAAAAGGAGAGTTACAAACCAAAAATATAATAATACTGGATTTTACACTTATTTGTGTATTTACCTTTACTGGTATTCTTTACTTATTCATATGGCTTTGAGTTACTTTCTAGCATGATTTTGTTTCAGCCTGAAACACTCTGTTAGCATTTATCATAGGACAGACCTACTAGCAATAAACTCCCTCAACTCTTGCTTATCTTGGAATGTTTTAATTTCTTCTTCATTTTGGAAAGATAGTTTTGCCAGATATAGAATTCTTGGTTGACAGTTTTTCTTTTAGCTCTTTAATTATGGCATCCCACTGTTTCCTGGCTTCTATGGTTTCTCATGAGAAATTGGCTATTAATCTTATTGAGGATCCCTTATATGGGATGAGTCACTTTTCTCTTCTGCTTTCAAAATTCTCTTTGTCTTTCAAGAGTTTGATTGTATGTGTTTTGATGTATACTTTCTTGCATTCATCCCAGTTGAAGTTTGCTTAGCTATGTAGATGTGTAGATTCATGTTTTTCATCACATTTGGGAAGTTTTTGGCCATTATTTCTTCAAATATTTTTTTTCTGGCCCCTTCTCTGCTTCTGAGACTCTCATAATGCATATGTTGACATACTTAATAGTATCCCACCAGTCCCTTAGGTTCTGTTAATTTTTCTCCACTCTTTTTGCTTTATGCACTTCCAATTGGGTAATTTCCATTTATTATCTTCCAGTCATCGATTCTTTCAACTGCCTGCATTAAATCTGATGTTGAACTCCTATGGTAAATTTTTTATTTCAGTATTTGCTTTTCAGCTGCAGAATTTCTATTTGATTCTTTTATATAATTTCTATCTCTTTATTGATATTCTCTATTTGTTCATGCATCATTCTGGTTTTCCTTAGTTCTTCATCCATGGTTTTCTTTAGCTCTTTGAGTATATTTAAGACAACTGGCTTAAAATCTTTGTCTAGTAAGTCCAATGCATGGACTTCCTTAGGGACAGTTCTGTCGATTTCTTTATTTTTTTTCTTCCCTTGTGAATGCACCATGCATTCCTATTTCTTTGTATGCCTTATATGTTTTTGTTGAAAACTGGACATTTTGAATATTATAATGTGATTACTCTGGAAATCAGATTTTCCCCTACCCTTCTGCCCCAGCAGGGACTGATTTTGTTGCTTGCTGTGAGACACAACCACCCATTTGTTTAGTGACTTTTCTGATCTATTTTTGCAAATACTGTATTCTTTGTCATGTATGTTCATTGAAGTCTCTGTTCCATTATCTCAGCAGTCAGCCAGTGATCTGATAGAGATGTCCATAAATACCTGGAGCCAAAATGAAAATAGAACAAAAACATTTTCTCAATCTTTATAGATTGGCTCTGAGCCGGGACGTTTCTTAATACTTAGGCAAGCTGACTACAACTCTGTCTTAGCTTTTCACCTGTTTGTGAAGAGCTCAAAGATCAGCCAGGGGTATAAACCTAGGGTCCTCTTAGATTCTTTTTTCTTTTCATGCATTCAGCACTGGGCATATGCATTACACAACAGATTCCCTCATATATGTGGAAGCCCTTCAAAGACCTTGTATTTTCCTCCTCAGTCTCCTCCTTTCCAGGTTTTTTTGTCAATCTGCTGTTTGCTCTGCCCATCATCCCATGCTCCAGTTGGGTAGTATATGTCTTTAAATTATTTCTACAGCTACCATCTAGGAAGCAGCTCCAGTCCTGAGAGAATTTCAGTGGAGACAAAACAAATGCCTGAGCTGATACCTCAGGAAACTACCAGACAGGTCAAAATGCACAACTATAATTTTTTGAAAACTAGATCTGCATTGCCCTTTCTGATACCAGCAAGTGGCACCAAAAATGTAGTTACTGTTCCATAGCCACCACTGATTTGGGGAATGAGAGATGGCAGACGGATGAGCAAAAATGCTACAACACTTTTTTTTTTTTTTTTTACTGAAGATTAGCAGTTTCCGTCTTTATTAAGCACTCCCCTGGTTGCCGTATGGCTTTGATCAGATTCCAGAGTGCCAAAGAAGTTGATTCTGACTGCTTTTGCCAGCTTAATGGTTGCTTCAGTGGAAAGACTAATTGTTGGAGTTCCCTACATTTTAAGTTTATCAAAGTCTAATTTACCAATCTGTGTGTGTGTGCGTGTGTGTGTGTGTGTGTGTGAATTGCACTTCTGGTGTCATATCTAAGAACACTATGCCTAACTCGAGATATCAAAGATCACTTTTATGTTTTGTTCTTTCAGTTTTATTGTTTTAGTTCTTATGTTCAGAATATGATTTATTTTGAGCTAATTTTTGTGTATGGTGTGAGATAATGATCTAAACTTATCTTTTTGCTTGTGGCTATCCAATTGTCCCAGCGTGATATGTTGAAAAGATTATCCTCTCCCCCACTGAATTACCTTGGCACTTATTTTGAAAATTAATTGACTCTAAATATGTGAGTTTATTTCTGGACTCTCTGTTTTGTTTCATTGTTTTAATTCTATCCATAAGCCATTACCACATTGTCTTAATTATAGCTTCATAGTAAGTTTTGAAATTGGGAAATGAAAGTCATCGAACTTTGTTCTGTTTTTCTAGAATTGTTTTGGCTATTCTGGGTCTTTTGCATTTCCATAAAAATTTTAGGATTAGCTTATTAATTTCTGTGAAAATACCTGCTAAGAATTTGACAAGGATTGTGCTGAATCTACAGATCAATTTGGGGAGATTTGCTATTTTAAAAATACTGTGTCTTCCAATTCATGCACATGGACTAGCTCTCCACTTATTTAGGTCTTTAAAATTTCTTTCAGACCCCTCCTTCCTCATCCATTCCCTTTTGAGGTCCAACATTGTGGGGCTCCTCGGATGGATCAAACGGTCTGCTAAGGGTCACAGCCAAAGCAGGGCAGGAGGTATTTCCCTAGGAAGTCACCTGAAAGGAAAGCAACATCTAGAGGGTCATGACAGGACCACATGTGGCTGAGATTGGGAACCCCCTTTTCACTCAGTTATCTTGATACAGTGGGTTCATTTCAAGAGCAATGGCTGAATATAAAGGAAAATGAATAAATAGTATCCTCAGTTATGAATAACACAGAAGGGATATGATCATCCTACTTTAAAGACTCTGGTTTGTATCAGGCTCTGGACCAGTAGCTGTGTTATTCAAAAAGACAGTAAGAATGTCTTAGGATTTTGTAAATCTAGTCCCCAAACTAAGCTCCCTGATGAGCTGATCAGATCCCCCAGCCATTGATTACACTGACTGCTGTTTGAGGATGAGGGGTGTCTTGGTTGGGTTTCCCAGAAACAATTTATAAGATAAGGATTTAAGTGCAAGTAGTGGATTTGGAAGGTGATCTCAGTAACACTTGTAGGGGAGGAGGGAAGTGAGGCAGGACAGGGAAGGAAGCCAATAAGGGTGCTTTAAAGAGGAGATTGCTGCTGTAGGCGACTGGAGCCTAATAATCCCACCAAGGACTCTGGGAGACAGTGTAGAACATTCTTCCAAATTGTCCCACATACGGAACAAGGAAACTGGGGTATTTCTTCACTAAGACCTCAGACCCCAACTGTCATGAGTAGAGGGCCACTTCCAGGGGCATAACTCTGGCACTTCCAGATAGCCAACCATGTGCACCCGCAGCCAAAAATAAACTCTTGGGCAGAGGGTTGATGGTATTTGCAGGAGGAATGCCTCAGTATGTAGAGCTTACAGGATAAATGTGAGGCTCCAATACCTACTACAAAACAAATGGCAGCGACCACCAGTTGGCTCCAATCTTCCATCCTGCCCTTCGTCCTCAGCTCGGAAGTGAGGTATAATTCTGGACATTGACATATCCAGCTAACAGACCACTTCCCAGCCTCCCTTGCAGCTAGTGATGGGAGTGTTCAGACAGAACTCCTGAGAGCACCCTTTGGCCCCTCCCTTATTTCCTTTCTTCCTTTCTCTTGCCTAAAGTGTAGATGTGATGGCTGGAGCTCAAGCAGCTGTTTGGGGACCAAAAGAAAAGACCAAGAGAATCACAGAGAACTTGGCCTTAATATCACAGGCCATGCACCCATGTCGGCAGCTTCTTGCCTCCAGGCTTCACATTACACAGGAAAATAAACCCTGAAGCGTTTCAGCCACCAGAACTGGCCTCTGTGGCAGCATCTGAATGTGACTTCCAACCACACAAGGAGCTTGAATGACTCTCATAAAGAGAAAGCAGTTTATTTGTATACCCAAACTGGTGAAGCAAGTTATGCCAAATACAATGAGAAATACTGACAAAGTCGAAATGAACCAGAAAAGAGGGTTGAATTAATAATTTATAAAAGATCCATAAAATGGAATACTCTGCAGATATTAAAAATGGATAATTTGTCCACAAACACTGGTGACAGTAGAAATAGATAGCCCTTATTATTTAAAATCAAAAGGCATAATACATCAAGTGAGAAAATCAGGGCATGGGAGTAGAAGTGCCGTGTACAGTTTCGGAGCCATACCTTTATAAGGAGGTGCTTTATACTTTAAAATATTTTTAAGTTTAAAAACAAACAGGGGTACCTGGGTGGCTCAGTAGGTTAAATGTCTGACTCTTGATTTTGGCTCAGGTCATGATGTCAGGGTTGTGAGATCGAGCTCTGCGTTGGCCCCGTGCTGGGTGTGGAGCCTGCTTAAGATTCTCTCTCTCGGACCCCCTCCCCCTCTCACAACAAACAAACAAACACACCAGAACCCCTGCTGGGTGTCCTGAGCTGCCATGCAATACGTCCATGCCCTGAGGCAGCCATGCTGTGAGGAAGCCCAAACCACTCAGAGAAGTCATGGCAGGTTCGCTGCTCAGCTGTCCTGGTCTTGGAGTCGCCTCCACCCAGGTGCCAGACAAGCAGGTGAATGAGCTATCAGATGATTCCAGCCTCCAGCTGTTAACTCACCCCCAGCCTTCCAATCTCCCCCGCTGAGGTCCCGGACACCATAGAGCAGAGATAAACCATCCTTGCTGCATCCTGTCCAAATGCCTGACCCATAGAATCCATGATGACTGTGGCAAAAATGGTTGTTTAAAGCCACTAAATAATAGTAAAATAAAATAATAAGATAAAATAAATCAAATAGATAAAGTACATTTTCCTGCTGCCTGGAACACAGGCATGGTGGTGGGCATGTTGGACAATGCAGACAAAGGCAAATCCTAGGGAGGACAGAGCAGCGAGCGTGGGTCCCTGGGCGACTCAGCCCTGGGCACCTACCTCTACACTGTGACATGGGAGAGGAACCTCTCTTATTTAGGTCACTGCCAACTTGAGACTCTGTATGTGCAACTGAACCCACATCTGAACTCATAATTGCAGGCGCAGAATTAGATACACATGTGGGTGTAGACACAGAGGTGGGTATCGATGTAGATACAATCCTGACTGATGGCTAGACGGCCGTCAGGTTGTGTTACCAAGGAAGAAGGATAGAACTGATCCTGGGCAGGCAACTAAAAATCGCTGTCATATCCCAGAAAATAAAGTAAACACATTTTATTACTCAGTGCCCATGACTAACATGATTATTTCAGCTGCGGTCCCAGAAAACCAAATCAAGCAAGCTTAGCAAAAGTGGGAATTTCCTGCAGAGAAGGTGGAGCTGCTCCGGGTTGCCACAGGGGCTCAGCAGAACTCCCAGCTCATCAGCTCGGCAGTGGGAGTGGAAAACAGTGCTTCCCACGGACTCCCGCCAGAAAAATCCCAGGGGATTATTGGGTTGCTTTGGATTGCCTCTCGAGCCAGTCTGCACATGGATCTGTGGTCAATGGTGGCTCAGCATGAGTTACCTGGCAATCCCTGGACCAGTCCCTGTGGCCAGAGGGAAAGAGCCTTCGGGGAAATGCAGCTCACCTCTGTGGCTGTCACAAAAAGAAGGCAGTGTGGAGCAGGGTCATTCCATGCAAAGCCAGTAGCCTCTACATAAACTAATATTACTGCTACAGACAGAACTGGGTCCCCCACCGCCATCCCCCAAAATACGTGTGTTGAAGCCCTAACTCCCAATGTGATACTATCTGGAGACAGGGCCTTTCGGGGGTAAAGTTAAATAAAATCACAAAGTTAGAGGCTTGATCCAATAGGACCATGGTCTTCTAAGAACCAGAAGAGACACCAGGGTTTTCTCTTTCCACCACGTGCAGACTCAGCAAGAAGGAAGAGGGCCTTCACGGGAGACCGACCATGGGAGTCTGTGATCTGAGATTCCCAGCCTCTGGAACTCCAAGGACATAAATTTCTGCTGTGTAAGCCACCAGTCTAGGGTATTTGGTTGTGGCAGCCTGAGCAGACTAAGGCAGATTTATCTGTATTAGGACTCTCCAGAGAAACAGGGCCCTGGTGAATACAATTATTCATAACAAAGATAACAGAATTGTTTACATTTTTAAGGAGCTTACCATCTCACAGGCACTGTGTAAAGCTATCATGACCACGTTTTAATATCCACATTTTAGATCGGAGGAGACAGAGGGGCAAGAGATTAAGCAACTTGCCAACGAGCGTAGATCATAGTAATTGGAGGCAGGATTGGAACGTGGACAGTCTGGCTCCAGTGTTAACGGGGTTACTTCTAGGTAATGGGTGTTTTTATTTCTAATTTTTTTGTACTTTTCTGTATTGATTTTTTTTTATTTTATTTTTTATTTTTTTATTTTTTTTTAAAGATTTTATTTATTTATTCATGAGAGACAGAGAGAGAGAGAGAGAGAGGCAGAGGGAGAAGCAGGCTCCCCGCGGAGCAGGGAGCCCAATGCGGGACTCGATCCCAGGACCCTGGGATCATGACCTGAGCCGAAGGCAGACACTTAACCGACTGAGCCACCCAGGCGTCCCTCTGTATTGATTTTTTAAGTGATATATTACTTCTGGAATCTGAGAACAATAATAAAGCTATTCCATTTTGGAAATTAACAAAAGGAAGGTCACAATGCACCTGTGTGCTGGGGAGAAGGGTACAGCAAGGAGGGAAGGCATTAAAAATCTATGGAGTTGTGAGTAGGGGTCCTTCCAAACACACTGACCTAGGATGAGGGTCGTGGCTTTACTTTAGGTCAAATGGTCAATTTCACAGGTATGAGGATTAGAATCACTGAAGTAACATGTGTTTGGGGGCTTTTCTCAGACTCAAGAGTGTGGTCACGGCCCAAAGAAACTTGCAGCTCCCTAGGGCTGCCTTCATAGAAGTGTGATGCCTAGAACAAAGGAGGTTATCCTCACTGCAATGGCCACACCAGCAGCCTATGTCCAGTTCTGGGCCTTCATTTTTTTCAAAAAAGATTTATTTATTTTAGAAAGAGAGAGAGAGAGCGTTCAAGCAAGAGGAGTGGCAGAGGGAGAGGGAAAGAACCCCAAGCAGACTCCCTGCTGAGCATGGTGCCCAACGTGGGGCTCGATCCCATGACCCTGAGACCATGACCTGAGCTCAAACCAAGAGCTTGGACGCTTAACCAACTGAGCCATCCAGGTGCCCCGGGCCCTCATTTTAAGAATGTTGGCAAATTGGGATATATTCAGAAGAGGGAACCGAGAAGACAGGGGGAGGGAGTGTGGAGAGGGTCTGCAAACCATGAGCGAGCCGAGGTATTTAGTGTGAAGAAGAGAAGATCCAGGATGGGAGACTTGAGAGCTGACCTTTAGGTTCAGACCAGTGCCGTCAGAGTTGTCTCACTGGGGGATAGTGAGCTTCCTGTCTCTGGTGGTATGCAAACCAGGGCTTGGCCACCTGTTGATGTGGGTATATGGTTGGATTGATTGAGCGTGTGGTTGGACCACAGGGCCATGAAGGCTCCTTTCATCCTGAGTGTCTGTGTGACTCTGATTTCTGGAAAGATGTGGGAGGGTTTACCCTGGAAGGTGAGCCCTATGGACTGAACGTTCGTGTCCCGCCGAAAATTCCTACGTTGAAACCCTCACTCAGGTGTAACTGTATTTGGAGATGGGGCCACTAAGGAAGTCATTGAGAATTGGATTAGTGTCCTTATTAGACGAGACGCTGGGGAGCTTGGAGGAAATAACGTGTGAAGACACAGCAAGAAAGTGGCCGTCTATAAGCGAGGGAGCAGGTTCTCACCAGGAACTGAATCAGCCAGCACCTCGCCTTGGACTTTCCTGCCTCCCACACTGTGAGAAAGAAATGTCCGTTGTTGAAGCCATGATGTCTGTGGTGTTTTGTTATAGCGGCCCGAGCTGACTAAGACAGAGAGTGACTGCACACATCGGGGGCCTCTGCTGAGCTCCCTCCGGGGGGATTCTGGGGCCGAAGCCCTGGCCTCAGGGTGCCAGCCTCCGAGGTCCAGAGGGTGGGCTGATGATGGTCGAGGAGGAGTTGCTCATCCCCCCTCTCTCCACTGTGTCCTCTGATCTTTCTCGGTAAATAGAACAGAACTTCTCTTTACTGTTGAAGGTCCCAAGTCCAGTGGGGAAGGGATACACAGGACTAAAAATAAGGCACTTGGGATAATGGCATGTGGCAAGTGTAAGAGTGACTTTCAGTTGTTGTTGTTAGGAATAAGAGCATTGCCTCATTTTGGGCTTTCCAACATTGGAAATGCTAGAATTGTATCCTGGTAATTGTATCCTGATTTTTTTCTGGGATGTCACCCCTCCTCCATGCTCAGTTTCTTCCCCAGGGCAGCACATGACCCTGCCAGAAGCCAATCCACTATATTCTGCAGGCCATATGAATTAATCCAGTCAGAACCAATGAGAACTTTGGATGGGATGATTGGGGCAAAAACTGGACTCGGAGCAGAGAGGATATGCCATCTGAAGCTACTTTATATATCTCATGCCACAGTGGAGGAACTTGCCTCAGAATGGAATAGAATCAACATACAGGAAGTGACTCATGACATGAATTGAATCATCAGGCATCAGGACCCCTTGATCCAGTTGTGCCTGAAAGCCAGACTTTTTAGTGAAATGAGGAAATAAGTTCCCTTTTGGTTTCAGCCTGTTTGGATTCGTTTTCTTTCACTTGAAACCAAAAAGGTCTTGACAGATACACCACTGTGTGCCTGACAGTGTGACAATGATGGTCTGTACAAAGGGCCATGGGAGCAGACAGGAAGCAACTACTAATTATATGTCTGAAGTGGTGTGGAGGGAGTGTCCAGGGAAGGCTTCACAGATGAGGGATCACTCAAACTGGACTTGGAAGGATGAAGAGCAGTTCTTCACATTGGAAAGACAGAAGTGGCCATTCCAAAGTTTTTCAAAAACATCACTGGGTTTGGGGCACCTGGGTGGCTCAGTTGGTTAAGCGTCTTCCTTCAGCTCAGGTCATGATCTCAGGGTCCTGGGATCAAGCCCCACATCGGGCTCTCCACTCAGTGAGGAGTCTGCTGTCTCCCTCTGTGCTTTCCCTCTGTCTCTCTCCCTCAAATAAATAAACAAAATCTTAAAAAAAAAAAAAAGTAAAAAAAAAAACAAAAACATGACTGGTGAGACCAAGAAATACACTTTTAAATAACCTAAGGGACAATGAGAGAAACCAGAGTGGAAAAGTTAGAAAAAATTTTGAACTGAATGACATTAAAAGTGCATATCAAAACTTATGGGTGCAGCTAAAATAATACTTAGAGGAAAATTTGTAGCCTTAGAATCTATAAATGAGGAAAGAAGAAAAACGAAAAAGGAATGTTCTGAACACCCCTCTCAAGAAGTGAGAAAAAGAGCAGCAAGATAAATATAGAAGACAGTAAAAGAAAGGAAATCATCGTGATAAAAACAGACTGAAAGAGGAAGGAAGCATAGCCTGGAGAGAACCAACAAAGCCTCAAGTCCGTTGCTGGTGAGCCAGAGACTTGGGAGTGTGATCTTACAGCCTATTCGGGGAAAGAGTGACCCCCTGGTGTGGGTGGACTGGGCAGAGGAGGCTGCAGCAAGAGGGAAGTGGTGAGGCTATAGCCTGGAGGGGCCAGTGGTGTCCAGAGCTTGGAGGAGCTTCCTTGCAGAGGAGCAGGACCAGGACCCCACCCCATGGGCGGTGGAAGCCATGGAAGGTTCTCGGCAGGTTACTGGGCTGGGGACATGTCTGGCCCTTGGAGACCCTCTGCAGAGGAGGGGTCTTGACTCAGATGCTTGGGCTGATTGAAAAGGAGAAGAAAAGCCACAAGGATGTCATGTTCAGTTTTCCAGGAACCAGCCTCTGTCACGGGGAAAATGGCCACCACCTCTGCCTGCTCCCACTGTCACCTTGGCACAGATCACTTCCCTTCCTGTGTGCGTGGGAGGATGTTGAATAAGCATCCGGGGCTCCACGCATTAGATGCCAACAGCACCTCTTCCCAGTTGTGATGGCCGTTGGTCCCTGGACCCTAGTTTGGTGTTGTGGTGGACGGGGGCACGACCCCAACCCTTAGGGCTGCCTGACCCTGGCGAGGCCCTTCCCCTCTGAGTCTCTGCACCCCCACCTGCTGAATGCGGCTGGGGAGACCCACTGCACAAGGGATGCAGTGAGGTCACTGTGCCTGGCAGAGCAGGGGCTCAGCACACAGCAGAGGTCACGGTGATGAGCCTCTGGGGTCGGGCCAGAGAGGCTGGGTCCCCAGCACGGCCACAGTGCTGGCTCATCCTTCCCACCCTTAGGAAGCCTGCCCGTTCTGCCTTCAAAGCTTGCTCAGAATCCACGGTGCTATGGCCCCCAGCATCCTTCACCTGGAGGATTACGGCAGGCTGACAATTCCCCACTTCCATCTCTGGGCCTCTGAAAGCATCCCGTTCTCCTCGCTGCAGCGGAGCATTTTAAAACAAAACCTCTAAAGCCTCCCTATCATTCTAGAATAAACCCGGAGTCCTCACTGTGGCCAGCGAGTCCCTCCCGGCCCCCACCCCCTCAGAACCCACGCTCATGCTCTCCCCTGCAGCCCACTGACCTGCCCCTTTTTCTTCTGTTGCACGGTTCCCTCCCTCTAGAACACGCCCCTTTCCCCTCACCCCTCCAGGTACCTGCATGGCTCCCTTTCTTCATTCAGCCTGTGTTCAAAATGTCCCCTCCTGGGCCAGGCCCTCCCTGAGCTCCCCCTACAGCTCTTTCCCCTCCATTCCCCACCCCACCCAGTGCCACCCCACGTCACACCGTGTGCACCTCTTGGCTGTCTGTCCTGGTCCTTCAGATGTCAATGGAGATGGCCACCTCCTACAGGAAGCTTTCTGTGATGCCCCCAATCTGGGTGAGTTGTCTCTCCTCCGGGCGCCTGCTTCCCTCGTCGTGTGTTATCGGTGCTTCTATACTTGACCTCATGCTCCACACGGGCAGGGACCTGTGTCATAGCCCCCAGCGCCTCCAACAGTGCTGATACTCAAGAAACAGGATGCGAGGGAATTCGCCTCGGGGTCCTCCCTGTCCTCCAGCCCCTCCCAGAGCCCCATCCTCTTGAATCGCTCGCCTTCCTAGGAGCCACATCGCCTTTGCGCACATTATAGCTCATTTTAGACGCTTCAAAGGTACCAGGCTCTTTCTGTTTTATAGGCATTTACGGGAATTTGACCGCCAAAGGGACTGATGGTGGACACATCCTGGGACCGCCTATTCTTTGATGTGAGCTCATCACCCATCATCTCATTTCTGCCTCTCCAGACCCCAGAGAGCAGGCCTGGCAAAGACTGGCCTGTCCCAGGCTGGGGAGCTGGAGTCAGGTGACCAAGGAGAGCCCAGGTCCTCCTTAGTGAGTGGGGAAGAAGGACGGCTGAGGGGATGGGGGCTGCAATGCCCCCCACTTCCGGTCGTCTTAGCCTGTGAGCCTGCTTATTTCCCAGTAACTCACTAGTGAATCTTGGTGCCCAGCAGAGAGGGTCCTTATTTCTCTAGGGCCGGGGCAGGGGGGCGTGTTGGGGACACGGATGTGCACATACAGGTGTGTGCAACGCACAAATAAAAACAACAGCAGGTGGCATGACTGAGCACTGCTGTGTGCCAGGTGTTGGTCCCCTACTGAGTCCCCAAACCAGCTCTAGGAAGCAGCTTCTATTAGTACCCCCGCCTCACAGATAAAGAAACAGAGGCACAAAGAATTTAAGTTATGTGTCTGTTGTTGTGCAGATAGGAGGACAGGAAACCGGAATTCCCACCTGGCTGGTTGGGTTCCAGAGCTGGAGCTGTTAACCACCACACGGTGATCTTTATTACAAATGTCCGTGCATGACCCTGTATGAACATATCCCGCATCCGCGCCCGCGCATCTGAAAGCACACCCTGGCTCACTCACTCACGTGCACACCCAACGCATGCTCAGAAGCATAGATTCCCACTAGCATGAGGTTTCTCACGCGTGCTCACGGGGGCCAGCGAGGATGTCCCCCGCTGGCTCACGCACGCTCTTCAAACATGTTCACACACAAGCGTGCATGTCCCCGTTTGCACACCTGCATAGAAAAGATGCAACACCACCGTTCATCCAAGTTCACACGTGTGCAAGTGCACGCACATTGTCGTGCAAGCGCCAGCGTACGTATGTGTACCTGTGCGCACTTGCATCTGAGCAAATACTTATTGAGCACCTACTATGTGCCAGACACCGTGCTGGGGAGATCGCAGGGAAGAAAGCAGAGCTGCTACGCCCTCGGTGCATGTAGTTAAGCGGGGGTACATGGGTGCATAGATACACACGTACAACGGTCACATCCTATAGGTCCTAGCTGTCGAGCGTTCACTGTAGGTCAGGTGCAGAGCTGAGTCCGATGCATGAGGAGGCCCCCAATGCACACTTGCACGCGTGTGAGCACAACCTGGATATTGGCAAGAGGTGACTGGAGTGCAGGGGACAGTTTTCAGCACCCTCTGTGTTCCGAGGATCCCTGAGCCTCCATCTGAAACCAGACCGTGACCCAAGTGACAAATGCCACGTGCATTTGCAGACCTATGCACAACCGCACGTGTGCTGGTATGCGTCTGCAAGCCCCCCCCCTTGCCCCAGGCCTCTCATTGCCTCCTGCCCCATCAAGAGCCTCTGCCCCAAAGTCCCGAACCTCCTCCTTCCCCCTCCCGGTCTTACAGCCGAGAGAGCCATGCCCCAGAGCCACCTAGGTCTTCCAAGAGGCTGCACGCACAGGGAGGAAGGGCAGCAATGACTAGGCTTCCAGGCAGCTTCAGTGAGTTTCTGCAAAGACTCCCTTCCTCAAAGAGGCTCCTCTTTACTGAAAGTTCAGGCGGCTGTGGTTTCCCCGCATTGACATGGAGGAAAGGTCAAACTCGCAGAAATGTTTATCCAAAACAGTCTATCAGTCAATCAACAAGCATTTACTGACAGCTGCAGCTTGCACGCTGGGCTGGGTGCAGTGAGGCAGGGAAAGAGGGAGGGAATAAGCCCAGGGTTTGTCCTACAAAAAGGTCAAGGGCCACGCGGGAGCTGTGGTTCGCCGTGGGAAGATTGGCCCAGGCAGAAGGAGCTCTGTGCACAAAACTGGGTGGTGGGGGGAAGGGAGGAGAAGCATGTCCTGGGCAGATCAAAACAAGCATGCTCTTGGCCTGCCAAATCCCAGCTGGCAGTGGGCTGCTAAGCCAAGCACCCAGAAACAAAAACCAAAAGCCTGGTATGCGGTGTTTGCTGCTCTCTGGGGCGGGCATACGTCCACAACGGCCAATTTCAAGCTACCAACCTGATGCCACCAAGTGCAGAGCTGAGAGGAGATGCACACAATCTACCCTCAGGAGCTGGTGTGAGCCGGCCTTGGCACACGTCACTGATCCACAACCTTCTCTTTCTAGGGACACATGGAGGACGAAGCCAGAGCCCTGGCACCCAGGGCAGGCCAGATGTCCCAGTTAGATGGGCCAAGGACGAGAACAAAACTGCTTGCTCATCCTTTAATGGGTGTTCTGCTTTGTCCTTTCATTAACTCAGCACCCGCCCTGTGATGGCCCCGGGGCACCCGGGGGTGTCTCAGGCCATCCCTTCCTGTGCTGATGGGGAAGCACAGATGCCGAGGAGCCCAGAGGAGGGGGCACCTTACCAAGGTCTGAGGAGCCGGAGGACTCCGGAGGTGGCATCTCAGCGGAAACGTAATGGAGGGAGTGAGGGGTAGAAAGGAGTTCTTTCCAAGCAAAGGAAATAGCATGTGCTATTTAGGGGTCTCACACACTTCTTGGTTAAGCCAGCCAAAGCATCCTGTTTAACAGACTTCTTAAATGAGCCAGCACTAAGTACAGTACAGGTCTTCACTCATTTAATCCTCAGATGACCCTAGGAGGTACTTGCTATTTTTAACCTCCTTGTACATATGGGACAACTGAGACCCAGAGGAGGTAAGCCAACGTGCCCATGGTCACTGGTTCACTCTCCCTCCCCATAGGCCACCTCTTAGCATCTGAAGTGGGTGCAGCTAGGGGAAATTTTGGGGGGTACCCAGACACGGCAACCACCTGTAAGTTTAGTTTGGGTTAATTAAATGTCAGCGTGTGGGAGGTGATCTGTTCAGCTAAAGCATAGTCTCTCTACCCCCCCAACCCCCCCACCCTCCCACCCCCATCTTACACAAACAAGGCACTTCCATGGTGGAAGTGTTCACTGGAGAGGTCAATCAGCCAGTCAGCAAACGCTGATCAGCATCTTCATGTCTTGGCCTGGCATGGGTCTGGGAAGTTTAGAGTGAGCCCTTATTCACTCTTTGTTGTGTCTTGTGTCTCCACTGAATGTTTCGTCTGGGCCAGGCCTTGGACTGGGGGCATTTAGAAAATGCCCAGGTCATGGTGTCTGTCAGTGGCTGGGTCATGTTGGCTGGTGGTCCCCAGGTCTTCGTGTCTAGAGGGGTCCAGGTATTTCCACAAGAGGAAATAGATTCTAGTCCCTGATCTCAGCGTGTCAGGTAGGAGAGACACACCAACAGTGACTTCCTGTATGCTTGAAATATTCCATTATCAAATACAAAAAATAAAATTGACAATTACAATAGGTGATAATAAAGGGATGTGTGCTGAAGAAAGAACAATTCTGCCCTGTGTTTAGGGACAGGCTCACAGGGAAATGTCCACTGAAACTGGGCATATTTCATTAATTGCTGGGAGGCTGGGGGAGGGGAACTTGGGAGTGACTGCTGATGGGTTAGGGTTTTTTTTGTGAGGGGGCTGGTGGGTGGTGATGGAATTAGATAGTGGTGTTGGGTGTACAACATTGTGAATATACTAAAACCCACTAAATTGTATATTTTTAAATGATTAAAATGGGGAATTTTATGTGATGTGAATTCAATCTCAATAAAAAAATAAGCTTTTTCAACCAAGAGCCTTGTGGTTGCAAGTAACAGAAACTGCTTTTCTAAATGGGCTTATTGGCTCAAAGAATTTTTTTTTTTAATTCAAGAAGATACTTTCAGGCACGGATGGATCAAGGTACTCAAATGATTCCTTCAGACTGGAAGGCCCAACCTCTGGAATCTGCTTTCTTCTGGGTTGGCTTCCTTCTCAGACAAGCTGAATGAGACTCAGTGGCGGGGGGAAAAAATCTTTCAGAAATCCAAGCTTATAACCTACCACTTAGGAAGCTCAAAGGAAAGAGCAGATCTTTGTTCTAATGGTCCCAAAGATCATGTCAGGAAAGGCCCCCATTGGTCAGATTGAATCACATGTCTGTCCCTGAACCAACCCTCTATAGATTGGAATGCTCTGATTGGCCGAGCCTGAGTCATGTGCCCTATTGGAAAGCTGGAAGTGAGATCAGTTCCATGGAAGCAACATGAACGAAGGGTAGGGAGAGATTGTCCCCACGGAAGACCAGGTGCTCTTCTCTGAAGAGGGAGGAGCAGATGCTGGGCAGAAGGAATCAGAGTCCCTTTGCACGGGGAGGGCCCACTTGGTAGAGGGAAGGGCATGAGTAAAGGCTTGGGGGTCTGCACATGCACAGTGTGGGCTGGGTACAGTGGCCAGGTCATGGGGTCTAAGCGGTGGCAGGTCATGATATTTAGAAAATGCCCAGGTCATGGTGTCTGTCAGTGGCTGGGTCATGTTGGCTGATGGTCCCCAGGTCTTCGTGTCTAGAGGGGTCCAGGTATGAGTCTGACACTAATTTCGATGTGTGTGCATATCTCCACACCACTAAATTAACTCAATTCTGACACTACCTACCCGGAGGTGCATCAGATCCCACAGGTTGAGGGCTCGGTCCTACAAGATTGCCCCACCCCATTTTGGATGCCAATCTCAAGTCTGGCTTGTCTCCTGTGCTTCTGGCCCAAAAGGAATAGATCAGAGGTCCCAGCATCCTCTCCTTGGGTTTGATCAATTTGCTAGATCGGCTCACAGAACTCAGGGAAACATGCTACTTCCTAGATTGCTCGTTTAGTATGAAGGGATATAACCCAGGAACGGGGTTCTTGGACAAGATATGGAGAAAGAGTTCAGAGCTTCCGGGCTTCACTAGAGCTCACCATTCTCCTAGCCCCTCCATGTTCGCCAACCCAGAAGGCCCCCCGAACTTTGTCCTTTGGGGATTTTATGGAGGCTATTTAACTATTTGTTAAATAGTTGTGATTGATTAAATCATAGGCCTTTGGTGACTGAACTCAATCTCCAGCCCCTCTCCCTTCCCCAGAGGTCAAGGAGGCAGGACTGACACTTTCAACCTAATCACAAGTTTGGTTCTCCCAGCAACCAGCCCCCATCCTTAGGTGACCTAGGGACTTCCCAAAGGTCACCTCATTAACGTAACAAAAGACACATATTGCTCTGATCACTTAGGAAATTCCAAGGGTTTTAGCAGCTCTGTGCAGAACAAAGACCGAAGTTATATTTCTTATCATTAATGAGAACATCACACCAGCTCATAGATTCTAGGGTGCCCAGGCCAAGGTGTCTAGGGATGACCAGGTCACGTTGTCCAGAGGTGACAGGTCACAATGTCCAGGGATCATGGTATCCAGAGGTGACAGGTCATAGTGTCTAGGGTGTAGTATGGGCTGAAGAGACGGAGAGAAGGAGCCAGGCTCCAGGTTGCAAAGGGCTTTGGACTCTGACCTGTAGACCAGTGTCTTCCAAATTTTGTCCCTCATCCACACTGCCATGGGTTATATCTTCCATGCTTACCTCTCTTCCTCCACCTTTATGTACTTAAACTTGTTTTCATATCGACTTACTTGTTTTATTTAAATCATTTTATTTTAAAAAAGAAACATTGTCATCATCACAAATGGCAAACAAGAATCCTTTATCCTTGGTAGAGGGAAGGGCATGAGTAAAGGCTTGGGGGTCTGTAAAAACAAAAGGGAACTGTAAAAACAAAAACAATGAAACCAAAACTGAGTTATTCAGTCTTAGCGAGATGCTGTAACCTGTGGAAGGCTAGTCAGAGGAAGAGAAAGAGAATTGAAAAAGGAATTGCTTTCTTGGTTTGTTGCCCTTTTATGCCACACCCATGTGACACCTAAAATCATCTTAGGGCCCCCCCCCCCAGGGGTTGGTGTCCCCCACCTGGGTTGCCCTGGGGTAAATGTCCCATACTTGGGTTATCCTGAGCGTATGTGACCCACACTTCCGCCTAACAGGAGCCAGGAGGCACTGTGAGCAGGGAAGAGACACACATGCCTGCATCTCACTAGGGAGGGAGGAAGTGGGCAGCCAGGGGTGATGCCAACTCTCTGGCTTTAGCAATTGAGACCCAGAAGGAGGAGGTTTGGGGAGAGTGATGAAGAGCTCGGTTTGGGATATACTGATCTAAGATGTGAGGACCTCTGTGTGGAGACCCATTTACTTGTTCAGAAAGTATTTATTGAGCATCTACTGTGTACCACACAGTAAGTTCTAAGGCCCTGGGGATAGAGCAGTGAACCAATCAAACAAACATCTCTGTCCCCATGGAGTCTACTTTCTAGTGGGGGAGATGTGGGAGACCTGATAAGAAATAAAGGAGTGACTGATACGTCATAATATATGTCACATTAGATAGTGATGTATAGGATGCGGGAAGTGTCCGGGTGGGAGGTGAAAATTGAGATGGCTATATGGGCCTGGAGTTCAGGCAAGAGACCATGGCTGGGGAGATATATTTAGAAGACATCATTCATTCATTCATTCATTCATTCATTCAATAAGTGTTTATCAAGCACATTCTATGTGCCAGCCACTGTGCTAGATGCTGGGTCACACATTCCCTGCTTTATGAAACTCCAATCCAAATTTCCTAAGTGTTGTAGTTAACTCTATGGTGATGGGGTTCAAGGGAAGCTGTCTCAAAATGTGTCACTTTGGCATATTATTTTGAATTAAAGTTACTTAAGACAGCCCATGCAAAAAGGACAATGTGACCCATCCTCTGTCCCTCTGAAAGCAGGAAATAAATCTTCCATGTGAAATGTTCCCTCCATGTGATAACACCAGACGTGGGAAATTCAGGGCCGAGAAGGATGTATAAACAAACCCTGTTACTTTTACTCATTGATTGCCCCAACCCAAATTTTGTTTAGAACTCTTTACTAATTGAAGCTCCCAAACACGTTTTCTTTGTCCTGTCATTTCCTCACAGATTTATGTTTCTTTAAACATATAAAAAGTGCATGGTTTTGGTCATTTCTAGGGTCTGAATTTTATTATTGCATCTCCATGTGTACCTAATTAAACTTGGGGTTTTTCCTGCCATTAATCTGTCTCATATCGATTTAATTCTTAGACCAGCCAGAAGAACCTTTGAAGAGTATAAGAAAAGTTTTCTTCCCCAGCAATGGAAACAGGAGATTGCCCATGGAGTGTGGGTGTGGGGGGGAGGGGTGGTGAGGACTCCCAATGTTTAAGGTAGGGCAGTGGAGGGGCACCTGGGGTGCTCAGTTGGTTAAGCGTCCTACTCTTTATTTCGGCTCAGGTCATGATCTCAGGGTTGTGAGATCGAGCTGTGTGTGGGGCTCTGGGCATGGAGCCTGCTTGAGATTCTCTCTGTTCCTCTCCCCTCCCTCCCTTAAAAAAAAAAAAAAGTAATAAAAAAAAGAAGAGGTAGGGCAGAGGAGAAGACCCTAGGAAAGGAGCCTGAGCAGGAACAAGCAGCCAGTAGCAGGAGAAGCTGGAAGGGCTGACAGGTATGGCTTGAAACAGACCTGAACATGGCGGCTGGTCTCAGTGAAAGCAGTTTCATGGCAGAAGTGCAGGCAACACAGAGGATGAGGAGTGGGTGTGCAGGGAGGAAGTGGAGCCAGAGAGGAGACAGCTTTCAAGAATGTGGCTGGGGAGAGGGAGAAGTAGGAGGGGTGGAGGGAACCTCTGATTGTTTGCGGACGGAGGGGACTTGAACAGAGACATGCGGTGATGGGAAGAAGCCCGCAGAGGGAAGAAGCTGAGAACACAGGGGGATGGTGGCATTTTGGGGTCCAGAGAGAGGGGTGGGCTCAGCCTTGGAGACAAGGAATGACCCTGTTTCAGGACTGGTTACATAATTTGAGGGGCTCAGAGCAAAATGAAAGTGCAGGTCTTCTAGTTCAAAAAGTATTAAGAATTCAAAATGGTGACTCTTGGTATTCAGATAAGGAGTGTGGGCAAGAGGCTTGACTGCTGACTTGGCTGAGTTGTGGCCTCTGGCCACCCAGCACATACACCTGGGGCATGAATGACCTCGATCATGCTCCAGCCCAACATTCCATGAGGTGAGCCGCTGACCGCAACCCTCCCTTATGCCTGCACCCGGACCCCTTCCAGGGGCAGAAGGCAGCATGGTTGCTGGGGAGGGGAGGAAAGGGGGAGATTGAGCAGGGTCCAGAGTGCCAGGGGTTGGAGGACCAGGTGGCCAAGCACCTGATCCGGGGAAGCGGGCAACCACATATGAGCTGAGGCTCCAAGCCCTTGGTGCGTGCTCCACTGTTCCACTGGACTTCCTTTACAAAACACATATTCACAGATAAAATTATTAAGGATCTCAAGATGGGAACCTCAGAGCTTCCGAAGCCTTCCCTGCTCCACATTCACTTCAATAAGAGATGCTAGGTGCGTATGGAGGTAGGGGGTGGACAGATATTTTGATAGAATCCTCTGGAAGTGGAGACAGAGTGCCAGTCATGAGAAAGAGGATGGGGATATAGGGACGGGGCTGGGATGTGTCCAGAACCCCAAATCAGACACATGGAAATATCCATGTCCTAGTTCCCTATTGCTGCCATAACAAGTCGCCACAAATCTAGTGGCTTGAAACAAAAATGTATTATCTTACAGTCCTGGGGCTCAGAAGATCAAAATTGGTCTCACTGAGCTAAAAATCAAGGTCACAGCTGGGCTGATTGATCACATTCCTTCTGGAGACTCTAGGGAAGAATCTATTCCTTGACTTTTCCAGTTTTGAGTGGTCACCTACATTCCTGGCACATGGCTCCCTTCTTCCATCTTCAAAGCCAGCATCCTGGTATCTTCAAATTTCTCTCTGACACTAACTCTCCTACATCCCCTTTTCACTTTTAAAGACCCTTGTGATTATATGAGCCTTGGGCCCATCTAAACAATCCAGGATAATCTTTCCATTGCAAAATCAGTCCACCAGCAGTCTGGATTCCACTTCCAACCTTGACTTTCCCTTGCAATGTAACATAACATGTTCACAGTTTCCAGGGATTAGGATGTGAGTATCTTTGGAGGTTCATTATTCTACCTACCACAATCTTTAAGGCTGTTTTATGACGGCAGAAGAAACTCTGTGGTGGCTTACACGAAAGCAGGTTTATGGTTTATTTAAGAATCTGGAGGTTGATTTGATCACTTGATAATGTAATCAAGGACCCACGCTCTTTTCTTCTCCCATTCTGCCATATTCAGACATTATCTTTCATCTCCAGGCTTGTCCCCTCATGATCACAAGATGGCTGCCAAACCACCGTCACATCCAAAGCAGCACAGGTGATGTCAAAGGGACCCTCTCCTACTGCTGCTCTCTTTGGTTAGAAAAGAGGACTGCCAGCTTGCACTGCGGTTCCATGAAAAAGAGGAAGGACCAGACTTGTTGAGCAACTTGAGCTGAATTTACCAGCTGGAAATCAGGAAATGCCAGTTCCTCGATGGGGTGGGGTATCAGTGGATGGGAGCGAGGGGTCCAGATGGCCAGAATCCCAGATCAGTCTACAGCTGGGGTCAAAGATTAGTCTGTGGTCAGGGCTAGGGGTCAGCCTGTGGCTGGGGTCAGTGAGCAGCCAGGATCATGAATAGGTCCATAGTGTGGGTCAGGAATCCATTTATGGCTTGAGTCAGAAGTGATTCTGTGGTTGGAGTCAGATTTCAGACTGGAGCTAGGATTTGAAGTTTGGTTTAGTGTTACTCTCTCCCTCTGCATCTCTCTCTTGTCTCCTGCTCTGGGTTATCTACACCGATGTGAGTGTTGTCTAGTTGTATCCATGGGACGAGGTGAGCTTAGGGTCCTCCCACTACAGCACGTTCCCATTGTCTCATTCTCTTTCTCTGGAAAGATCTGTTGAAAGCTTGGTGACTCGGGTCTGTGGGAGGAGAGAAGCAGAGTCTGGGCAAGACCCTGTGACATGGGGGAGGTATGGAAGAACGTGAGCGGAAAGGAGTAAAACAGTGGGTGGGAGGGAGAAGATATATAAAATGTGTATGGATAGGTGGGGAGAAACACGTGCTCCACACCTCTGCAAATACACAAGCACTGACTCTGCATGTGAACATCTAGAAGTTGTTGGACGAATTGGTGGCATGAAGCCATTGGGACCATTTCTGTCTTGGATTTCTGTTGTGCTAGTCTGACCTTTTTTGCAATAAAATAGCATTAAATTTAGAATGTCGTTATTTCTTTTAATTATGTTTTTTTTTTTTTTACGATTTTATTTATTTTATCTGAGAGAGAGAGCACGAACAGGGGGAAGGGCAGAGGGAGAAGCAGACCCTGAGATCATGACCTGAGCCAAAGGCAGACGCTCAACCGACTGAGCCACCCAGGTGGCCCCCCCCTTTAATTACATTTTATGCCCTCATTCCCACAACACCCACAGACCAGTTCAGTATAAGAAGAATGCGGGGCGCCTGGGTGGCTCAGTCGGTAAGCGTCTGCCTTCGGCTCGGGTCATGATCCCAGGGTCCTGGGATTGAGCCCCGCATCGGGCTCCCTGCTCGGCAGGAAGCCTGCTTCTCCCTCTCCCGCTCCCCCTGCTTGTGTTCCCTCTCTCGCTGTGTCTCTCTCTGTCAAATAAATAAAATCTTAAAAAAAAAAAAAGAAGAAGAAGAAGAAGAAGAAGAATGCGAGCAGACCCTTGGACAGCACTAACCATGTGCAGACACCATCCTAAGGCTTACGTGAACTAGCATATTTAATTTTAACTCCTGGTCCATGAGGGTGGTACTAGTATCATTCCCAGTTTACAGATCAGGAAGCAAGCACAGAGAGGTTAGGTGACTGGCCTGCAGCCACACAGCTGATCCTTGGAACACTCTGAGTTCCTAAAGTGTGTCAGACCCTTTTGCAAGGTGCTGTCGGGGGTGGGGAGAAAGGCAGAGAAGAAAGAGTGGTGACCGGGATCTCCCAGGTGTGGCGTCGCCCCAAACTTGGAGTCACCAGGACAGAGGCAGACGCTGGGGCCAGAGCAGCCTCAAGAGGGCAGCAGGGACCAAGGAGCGAGCCTGCAGCCTGTCTGACGCAGCCGTTCCCCCCCACTGGCCAGGTGCCCCTGGCTTGTCGATAAACGTGTGGGAAACGGTGGGGTTTTGAGGAAGAACTGGCGTTGTCCAGGTGCCATCGGGTATCTTAGGAATCACAAGAGCGGCTGGGTGGCGACACATCTGCTCCTCACCCCGTCGCTGTGGGGGCTGCTTGCTACTTCTCTTAGCCATCTTTGATGGGGTGGAAACTGAAGCCCAGAGCAGTCAAGTACTTTGCCCACAGTCACACAGCCCCTGCCTGGCACAGGCAGGTTCAGACGAGGCAGGATGGGTGCAGAGCCCTTGCTTCTCGGAGTCTCCGTGTTCGGAGACCTGGAAGAGGGGTATGCGAATATGGGCAAATGGTGGCTGAGAGGGGTCAGGAATCAGGGCTCTTCATGGACAAGTCTGGCCCACGTCAGAGCCCTGCTGTGGGGATCCGATGAGCTCATACCTCCCTTGCAGTGGCTCAAAAACTTTTTGCTGGACTTTTCTTTTCTCTTTTCTTTTCTTTTCTTTTCTTTTTCTTTTCTTTCCTTCCTTCCTTCCTTCCTTCCTTCCTTCCTTCCTTCCTTTTTCTTTTCTTTTCTTTTCTTTTCTTTTCTTTTCTTTCTTTCTTTCTTTCTTTCTTTCTTTCTTTCTTTCTTTCTTTCTTCTTTCTTTCTTTTTTATTAATAACTTTCGTGGGAAAATAATGTCAGAAAGGTTATTCAACAGGATGTTCACGGAGTTACACCCTCAAAAACAAACATTCATTTTGTTATAGCCCACACGGTGCCAGGAGCAGGCGGGGGATGGGATTTCCGGTGGTTTTCACTTTCCTCTTTATACCTTTATGTTTTCTCTGAATCGGAGAAGGCCCGCACGTGCCAATTTAGTAATCAAAAACAAACAATAAGCAGGGGTTTTGTGTAAAAAATAAGATAAAATAAAATATAAAATAAAATAAATAAAGTAGAGGCACGTCTCCCCCGGGGGGCGGGGGATCTTTGTAAAATCAAGGCTGGAGGTGTGCGGGGATGGGGGGGGGGACTCTGAAATCAACGCATCTCAGGCTGCCCCGGGTCTGCGCGACCCAGCCCCCTCCTGCCCTGCGCACCTCTGGTCCAGCCCCGCGGGGGCGCTGGGAAACTCCCTCGCCGCCGGCATCTCGCTCCGCCCACCCCCACCCCCACCCCCAGCCTACTTCCAGCGGCAGTCCTGGGCCCACCTGATCCACCAGATCCGCCCCCCGCTCCAATGCTCTTGGGGCAAACGTTTTGTACAGCCCTTTCCCATTCTTTGATCTTTCTGGAGCCACATTGAGACGATGGACAAAGGTGATGAAGATGATGGTGATGAGGGAGACTATCTCCAGGTTATCCCTAGGATGCAGGCTTTATTATCCTTCCTGTTTTACAAATGAGAATGCCAAGGCATGGGCAGGATAAAGGGGATGCAGCAGAGAAGGGGTCTGGGGCTTCATGACGCAAATACCTTGGGGTTCCTTGCCTAATTTGGAGAATGGGGGAGGGTGGGGCAAGGACCAGATTTTAAGAGGATTTTTAAGAGTTCTTTATTGAAGAAATTCCAAGAAGGCCCCAGGCAGCCAGCCATTCCCTGGGGGAAGTCACTTCACTCCTGAGTGAGAATATCAGCAATGAGGATTTTAAACCGCCTCCCCCTGCCCCAGTCACTGTTGTCAGGAGGAACCTGAGTCCTCCACTTTGGCAAGGTGGGAGGGAGCCCTGCTGGATGGAGGAACACTTCCAGTGGCTTCACTTCCCCTCACTTGCTCCTGCTTATGGGTAGCTTCGTTTGGGGACTGGGGAGATTGAAGATTGGTGCCTGGTTTCCACCGGACCATGTTTCTCAGTGCATGGGCTACTGTGCAGTTGAGCCAAGATGTAAATTCCTCCCTCCGGCTCCCATCCTGCCTGAGCGTATCTCCCATCTCCGTCCCTGGCTCACTGCGCTGTAGCTGATCTTTTCAAACTGTGAACGTATCAAATTCATTATGCCTCAGGGCCTTTGCACTTGCTCTACCCTCTGCCCAGAATGCTCTTCCTCCAGCACTTCCTGGCTTCTTCCAGTCACCGGAGGTTCAGCTTAAATGTCACCTCCTTAAAGACCTCCTTGTTAGCTCCCCCTACCTCAGACCCCACTTTTCTCCATAGCACCCCTCAGTGTTTGTAACTTTCCTCTTTGTCTATTTAATGTCTGTCTCCTGCACTGAACTGTAAGGTCCAGGAAGAAAGGGACCTTGTCTCAGTTGCCTCAGCGCCCAGCACAGTGCTGGGCACACAGTAGGTGCTCAGTAAATATCGGTGGGAGGTGCAGCTTTCCTGCCCACTGCTTCCCCCTTCCCTGTGTTAAGCTGGAGAAGAGCATCTGGGGAAGCAAGAGCAGTGGCCTTTTCCCCGGCCTCCCTGAACCTAGGAGGGTGGGTTTAAATCCACCTAAGAAACAGGAGGGCTCTAATTCTCTATTCCCACCTCCCAGAGCCCAGACGATTCTATATTATGAGTCTCAGCTGACGACTTGGGTCCCCTTCTCTTGAGATCCTGGGGGAGAGGACAAGGAGATCAGTCGCAGTTCTGTGTTGGACTTCCAACCCAGCCACCCCTCCACCACTCCCACAAACGTGTTTTCTGAGACAACGCTCAGGCAAATGGATTCGAGCTGACATTCACATAGGTGGCTTGCTGTCCATGAGGTGGCATACCGTGGTGGCTGGGAGCTCTGAGGTCTGACCGGGGTTCAAGTTCTGCACCAGGTGTCCTCGCTGTGTGGTCCTAAGCTAAACCTCAACCTCTCTGGGCCTGCTTCCTTATCTATAAAATTGGGATAATAATCGCACCTGCCTCCTAGAGCTATGATGTAGTGGATGTGTATAGCACTTAGCATATTGCTTGGCCCTAAATAGTTATTTTGATTTTAAATTATTATATGTTTTTAATAAAGAGTTCTTGAAGGCAGAAAGTCCAGAGGGCTAGTTCAAGCTCTGTCATTCATTGTGTGACTTTGGGCAAGTCCCTTTTCCTTTCTAGCACTAAGTTCCCCCACCTGTAAATCGTGGGGTGGGAGGTGACTCCGGCATCGAAAGGCACAGATTTGGGCTCAGGATTTCTAACAAACATCAGGCTGCATGTGAGGTAGTGAGCTCCCCATTGCTTCTAGCGCATTGTGTAGAATGCCAGAACAGAAAGGGACCTCAACCAACCAAGCCCCCTATTGTGCAAGTGTGGCCATCAGGGTAGCTACTCAGACACCAGAGTGATCACGGACGTAAGAGCTTAAATCCCATCTGCGTCTTCATGCCGTCTGCCTGAATGTTGAGCACAGATCACCTACAGACAGCCTGGCTAATGGAGACCCTGCCTGGGTTCAGCTACGGACGGGCCCGCCCACGAACTAGCTGTGCGACCTTGACAAAGTGTCCGTGTCTCCTTGATGTGCCAAAGTTTGCTCCAATAGTCTTTACTCTCAGCCTGGGGACTTGGGGAGCAGCCAGCCATGCTGGAGAATGAATGCCTCTGGAAGGAGCCCTCGACCAGACAGAAGCTGGTGGACAAGCACCCCAGCTCCCCCACCTTTGCAGGGGTGCCTTTAGGCATGCGCCCTGCACGGCTATCCCAGGCGCCCAGAGGGGTGAAGGTCAGTAGCCCTGTTGGGTAACACACCCTTTCCTACCTCCTGACCTTCCCTGACTCACTGCCCCGCTCCTGAGCAAGGTGTCCTGGAGTCACTTCCTAAAGCAACGGCCCGCACTTGAATCCCGGTCTCGGAGGAACCCAAGTAGAGACAGAAAGTTACTTAACCTCTTGGACCTCAATTCCTCTGGACGGCAAGATTCAACGAGTTAACAGAGGAGATAAAGCACTCACAACCAGGTCTAGCAGTTGTTTATTTAATAAGTGGGGGGGGGGGGGGGGCGGGGAAGGAGATAAAGAGCCTTTATTTATACAAAACTCCACGCCCTCCTGCTCCACCCTCCCCAGCCTAGACAAATACCAGGTGATAAAACAATCTTTGAGATGCAAACAAGCATTACTCAACCTGAGGGGTAGGTCAATGTACACGCCTAGTGTGCCTGGTGTGGTCCTGGAACGCCCAGCACGTCTGGATCACCGGACCGGAGCCACTCCCTTTGTCTGGAGTCTCCGTGGCTGCCAGCAAGCAACCAAGGGGGCACAGAGCGGCCCCGAGGTGTTTACTCTGGGGATCCCGTGCTTCACAGGAGTCCCCAGTCTTACGGTCGTGTGGGAACCTGATGGCAACTCGTCATGGCTTGGCGATCACAATCTTCCGTGTCCTTTGGTGTCTGTTGCCTGCATTTGACGAAGCACGCCCTCCCCACTCCAGCCCAGATCCCAACTCCAGTGTCAACCCAAGGGAGGTCTGTTGAATGAACGGGCATCTCTGGCCAAATGACCACCCTTCCTGAACTTCAGTGTCCCATCCATTTCCCAAGGCTTCCCAAATCCTTCCCCCGTTGGCTTGGTTAGTTGCCGGGCTTGGCGTCCAATCCACGGGGAGCAGCAGCTAATCCCAGGGCTGGGCAAGACATGGTGGAAAAAGCAGGCCTGGGGGGGGGGGGGGCATGGCAGGGACAGCACCCTGGACAAGCTGGGGACCGATGAAGTGGCCAATGGCTGGTGCACAAGCCAAGGGGCCCAAGAAACTCCCGATCTCTGAATCTGCCTCGACCCCATGCCATACACTCCCATGGGATGTGCTGAGCCCAGGCCAAGGCTGGGAGATGGGGGGCGGGGGGGTCCGGTCTCTGTACCCCCGCGTCAGACCACCTCACCACTTCATACCGGGGTTTTCCAAGTCTTTTGCAAATCTGCCAGCCCAGCCACCTTCCGGGGGAGGCAGGGGAGGCCTGTTGCAGGCCTGGCTAAGGCCCTCCCCTGTGACGGCGGCGAGGGGAGGACACACCTAAGAAGCGCTGATGCACATGGGCTCTGTGGAGAGCACGGCCACCTCTACGGGGGTCTGGCTTGAGCTCTGCGCATTGCTGGGGGCAGGCTGGAAGGACAGGGAGGGCTTGCCCTCCTCTGAGACGCCCAAGGGGGCCAGGGAAGCTGGAGAGAGGCTGGCCTCCAGGGGAGCGCCCCCTGGCAGGGTGTCTGGGGCCCGCAGGGGGCTCACCAGGGGCGAGGACCTGTCTCTGCAGCAGCCACAGCAGGGGCTGGGCACCATGTGGGCCTTGCCACGTTCCTCCTGGCCGTGCCACTGCTTCAGGTGGCCACACAGGTGGCAGGTGAGGGCCGAGTAGACAATGCTGCCGGCCAAGTCGTCCCTGAGGGCGTCTGTGGCCTGCTCCAGGGCCAGCAGGGCCTTGTGGCTGTCCCCTTCCTTCCCCGCCGGCTCCACACCCAGGTGCCCTGGGGCGCTGCCTGCGAGGAGCGAGGCCCGAGGGCTGCGCGCTGGCTCCGCGTCCAGTCCGAAGGTGAACAGGGGGACGGGGGCGGGGGCCCCAGGGCCGCCAGGAGGGAGGCTCTGGAAGGGTTTATAGCCCCCCTCCCCACAGCTGGCCTCATCCCCAGATGTCCCCGGGAGCAGGCTGGAGAAGGCCTTGTACCCCGCTTCCCCGGAAGGGCCGGAGCCCGCCACCCCGGCATCGGGGGCGCAGGCCTGCCGCACGGCGCACGCAAACTCCCGGTAGCCGCTGCCGGGGCCCGGGCCGGGGGCCGGGGCCTCCCGATGCTGGAGGACACTCTGGCGCAGAATCTGCTCCCAGCTTTCTGGCTCAGGCCGGGGGTCGGAGGGGATGCCGGGGTCCGCTTCCCCGGGGCGTTCGGCCGGCTCTGTGTCGCAGTCACCCTCCCCGGGGGCTGCGGACTGGCCCAGGAGGCTGCCGAAGCTGCGGTACGTGGGGTTGTCTGTGACGACAGGGGGCATCTCCATGAAAGCTGGGCTGGCCCGCCTCGGGGTCGGAGAGGCCCAAGGAGTGGACTCGGGGTGCAGAGGCTGGGGCCCGGCACCCGGGAACTCAGCCCAGGGCATCTGAGCGCACTCACTTCCTAGAGGAGGAGGAAGGCAGGACTCCTCCAAACCCTGTGGGCAAAAGCCCCCAGGCTCCCCCCCGAGAAGGTCCAGGAAGAGACTTTCTGTCAGCCGGGCTGCGATGTCCTCCCTGCCCTCCTGGAAGCTGCCCCCGCTGCCCTCGGGCGATGGGCAGAAGCTTCTTTTATCTTCCTCCATCTCTTCCTCCTCCTCATTCTCCACCGGGGCCTCAAAGAGCTCGACACGCTGCACCACGCTGATGCTCTCTGGCCAGAGGATCATCTTGCTGACCTCCACAGGGCACCATGCTGATTTTCCAGGAGCCTGGAAAGGCGCGTTTCTGGCAGTCTTGGAGGACTCCTCATCCCTGTCCATGCCGTGCTCCAGTAAACAGGGCAGGAGCTTGGTAAGACAGGTCTTCCAGTGTCTTTGAGAGCAGAGAAAAGTTTGGTCAGGATTCATTTTCTCCGCTGGAAAAACCCCTATTCACCCTTCAAAGCTTGGCTCTGAAACCATCCCGGACTGATGTCTATCTATTGCAGACATGCTTCCTGACTTCATAATCAATAATCTATAGGTCTATCTCCACTACCACACTGGGAGCTCCTTGAAGGCAGGGCCTTGTGTTTTATTTTGGGATTTCTGGAGGCCACACATAACCTGGCAGCTAACAGAAAATCAGTCTACTGAATAAGGAAAAGTCTCTGTCAGGGACGATGATATTTAAAATACTTATCAATTTAAAATATTTATCAATACCACAGCATAAGTAATGACTGTGGCCGTGGGGTCCTAGGCTGGGGCCGTGTGAGGGGGGAGCAAAAGGTGATGGAGGTGTTGGGAGGCCAGGGTGATGATCAGATACTCAAGGATTCAAGATGGCGGCCATCTGCCAACCAGTATGTAATTATGCCAACATTATAACCACTGTCCAGCTTTTAACCTCTATCAGCCTTGCTCAGGCCAGACTGACATTTCCAAGGGGGTTCAGCATGGGCCTGAGCCCGCTCCCAGTGAAACTCAGGGGGCTTAGCCACCATGCCCGCCTCCCCAGACCACCCCTCCTCCTGCCACTCCTCAAAGCCCAATGTTACAGGACAAGTGCTGAATGCTAAGGAGGCAAAGGCAGACGTGGAGGGAGGGTGTGACCCCACTCTTAAGGTGGGCCCACTGCCCCAATTCCAACCCCTTCCAAATCCACATAGGCTGTGACCCAAGTTCATATACATACGGGCACTTAGCTGGTTCCTGGCCTCGGGACCGCTTCCCCCACAGTGACACCTAAAATACAGAGACAGCCAATGAAACAGGGTGGAGAGGCCTTGCAGCCCAGCCTGGCACACAGCAATGCTCAGTGAGTGTTTGCTGCAAAAAGGTGGTAAGGATTGACATCACACCGGCCGGAGGTCCAATCGGGTCACTTCAGCTCTCTGAGCCTCAGCGTCCTGGGAATCAATGATACTGCTCTGATACTAAGCTGCTGGGGCTGATGGTAAAAATGGCCACCATCCTCTGGAGCTCTTCCCACCCCTTGAATCTGGCCTCACCAGGCGACCCGCTTTGACCAAGAGAATGCCTTGGAAGCGACACTGGGCCAGCCAGCTCGGGGATGACAGACACGGCTTAGTCACCCCCACGCCCCAGGTGAGAGGCAGTCGACTTCCGGATCTGTGAGTGAGGCCCCTAGGAAGGGGCCAGGCCCAGATCCCTCTACCCACACCAGCACATGGAGCCCAGACTGCCCACCTGCACAAGCAAGGGCTAAATCGATGGTTGTTGTTTTGACTCTCCAAATTGCGGGCTGATTTGTGACACAGCAAAGCTAACTGATACACGAACAGCACTTACTGTGGGCAGGACCCCATAATATATATTTTATATGCATTGTCTCGATGAATTCCAACATCAGGTAGGTAGACGCTACTACAGCCCACAGGAGGGAAACTGAGGCTCAGAGAAGTGAAGCAACTTGCCCAGGTCCACACTGCAGGTAAGTGGCAGAGCTGGGGTTCAAAGCCAGCACCTGTGGACTCCAGAGCCACTCGGGAGAACTGAGGACACTCGGCTGTTCTGTTCTAGACAGGGCCTGTATCCCCCCTTCCCTCCCTCCTAGAGAACCCCGATATTGCCCAGGGAAACCCCACATGGTCATCTCGTTGGAGAAGCTGACCCACCCCTAGCTCAGGGGTGGCCACGTGGCTGGTCTCCAGGAATTCCCACCCCCTTACCAGTGAATGCTCTAGGGGACAGGCATGGGGCACCATTTAGACCAATGAGAATCGAGGAGAGATTTGCTGGTGCGGTGGGGGCAGGTTTCTGCTCATAAGGGGAAGATACAGGAAGCCTGTCCCCCTCTCCCTCAACTTGTGGCTTCATGCCCTGGTACAGACACCTCTCCAGGAGATGACACGGAGGTGACCTCACGGGTCACCTCTTCCCAAGGCAGGTAAGAAACCAAGTGACCGACCCAGAGGAGCCCGCTCCGGCTGAAAGAGTAGCCATGGGAGCCAAGGGGCAGGGAACGAAGGCCTCTGGGCTCCTAGTGACCACACAGAAGCTGCTGAAACCCTGGAACCTCCCTGACTTCCCGGGGGCAGTTCCAAAAGCCACCCGAGATCCTTAACATCCCAGCCGCTTTGACTCCTATCTCCTGCCGCACTCAGTCCGAAGCATCCTCCCCAGCCCATGCTCCTACCTGGGAGTCCTGGATGACTATGGCCACTAGGGGGCTGTGGGCTGGGTTGGGAATCTGGTCCCACCATCCTTTCTTAATCCTGAAAAAGAAAAGGAAGAGGTATTGGATGTCATGGCCAAGCTGGTGCTCCTTCCATGATGGGGTCAGAGACCACGCTGAGTGGTTCTCAGATGTCTTGCCCTAAACCCATTCTACAGAGGAAGAAACCGAGGCCCAGAAGGGAAGTGACCGCTGGACTGTGGGCAGAACAGCCAGGTTTGTGGTCCGGGAGGATGGGTTTCCTGACGTGGCCACCTCTGTCCTCAGTGGGAACAAGCCCCAGGGAATTAGGAGAAACCCAAGCTGCAGAGAGAGAATTCTGGGTTTCCCCAGCAGCGATGGTCTGAGAAGCTGAGGAGACCCAGAGAATCTGCCCGGGTCTGTCTGGAGCCACAGAGTGTCGGTGCTGGGAGGGGAGGGTCTCCGATCGCCTCTGACTGGCCCTCATCCACGCCACTCGGTCAGGCAGCGTGCATTTACTGAGCACCTACTATGTGCCACTCACTGGGCCAGGGCGTTGGGAACACAACAGTGAACAAGACAGACAAAATCCCTGCCCTTGCAGAACTGACCTTCTAGAAGAGACAAGACATCAGTCATAGCTACTTAAGTGTCATGAATAAAAATAAAGACGACAGGGAAGAGGGGGGAATGGAGAGTGTGATCCAAAAAGGCCTCTCTGAGGAGGTAACTTCTGAGCGGCGACTGAAGGTGGAGTGGGAGCCACAGAGATGCCCGGGGAAAGGGCCTTCCTGGCAGGAGGGGGGACAGGCGAGGGGGAAACTGAGGCTCAGCGAAGGGGAGACGACCAGCCCGGGGTCACGCAGAACCATTAGTGACAAGACACGAAGAGGGGAGCCTCTTCGCTGTGTGGCTGCCAAGTGCAAGACGCCTTCCCTCAGTCAATCCCCAGCCATCGCTAAGCCTTACAGGGTGAGCCAGGGCTCGCTAGACCCATTTCAGAGATGGAAGGGCTGAGGCCATGAGACACCAGGATTCCAAGGGCCTGAGCTCACTGGAAACAAGGCTCCTCTACCCCCTCCCCACCCACTGTGATCCAGGACTCTCTTGGGACTCTTAGGACTCATGGAATATGCTCCTTCAACCTGCAAAGGAGGGACCCAAGATGCACAGAGGGTCAAGCCTCTCATTGGCCACAAAGCTACCGAGCTCCAAGGCCAGGATCTGAACCCCGATCTCCAGACTCTGTTGGGGTGACTGTCTAGCATTCCTCTGTCTACTACCATGTACCCCTTGTGCGTGGACCACACCCTGGATACCCAGGGTGACACATTTCCCTTCTGCCGGCGGAAGGTCTTTCCCCAGCTCATTCTCCCCCATTAGGCCTCAGCTCAAAGGGGCCTGCCTGGCCTCCCCATCCAACACAGCACCCCGAACATTTCTCCCCTTCGCCCTGGTAAATTCCCTTCAGCACATGGGTCGCTATGGAAACCAGCTGTGGTTACTGGTTGACTTGGCGTCTTCTGTCTCCCCACAAGGAGCACAGGGTCCTGGTCAGCCTTGCTCTCGGCTGTTGCCTCAATGCCCAGCACATAGTAGCTGCTCAATAAATACTTATTGTTGAGCAAAGGAACCGGAAGCTGACAGGTCAGAGGGGGCTTCCCACCCACCGCACACCCCAGGGTGGCCGGCTTGGTGGCATCCCGTGCCGAAGCCCAGGACTCACTTGATGATGCTGATGTAGCAGGACAGGCAGACGGTCAGGATGACAACGCAGGAGATGCTGACGCCAAGCGGCAGGTGCTGCTCCCAGGGCTCATAGTCTGGAATGGGAGGGAAGCCGTGAGCCTGCATCATGCGGGGTACCGCCTGCGCTCTGCCTCCCAGAGCCGGAGACCGAAGCCTCGGGAAAGGGTCGTCCGAGACCCTGCGTGAGCTGGCCACCACCAAGCCCTCCCGCCTCATCCCCTCCTTCTGAGTCCTTGTCACACGGCCGCCTCGCTGTCCCCTGCTCCTCCAAAGCTCGGTGCCAGCCAGAATCTTGAACTTCCTGTTCTCTCTTCCCTGAAGCCCAGAGGTCAAGAGCAGTGACTCTGGAGCTGGACTACTGGAGTTCAAAGCCTGACCCTGTCATATCCTTGCTGGTGACCCAGCTTCTTCGTGCCTCGTCTGTACACTGGGGTTAACAGACCGCTGCGTCACAGGGCTGTCGTGGGGATTACACGACGTAATACACAGAGCACTCAGCACAGGGCTCGCCCGTCCGGGAGCCCTTGCTGGGGTCCGTGCACAGCTGCCTCCTTCTCGTTCATGCCACGGTCACTTGCTCCAAAAAGTTCCCTCACGCCCTCTCTCCTGCTGCCCCCTCCCATCCCCCCATGCCCTCGCCCCGCTTTATTTTCTCTCCAGACCTACTGTCACCTGGAGCGAGATCTCTCTGATTTGTTTTTCTGTTTACTTGTTTATTTTCTGTCTCCCCTCCGGAACGTCAATCCCACAAGATCAGGGGTTTTTGTCTGTTTTGTTCACCGCTGATTCCCTGGGGTCGAGCCCCGGGCCAGGCATGCAGCAGGGGCTCAATACACATTTGTGGGAATAATGAAGGAGCGTCCAGCCCATCGTATATGTTCCATACAAGGCATTTCTCTCCCTTTGTCTTCCCTTCCCCAGGTCAATGGTAGAATCAAATCAGGGTGATGCAACTCTGCCCAGCGCTTACCGTGTGCTTGGCGCTGTGCTGGGCACCAGAGGTGTAGACAGAGTAGATCCTACCTACGGAGCTGGCAGCCCACAGACGGGTCAAAGACAACCACGGGACAAGATGAGCAATGCGGAGAGGGGCGTGGGGGCATTTGGTTGGGGTACCCATCAACGGCCACTGTGCCCAGCACTTTGAAGACCCCTTCTCTCAGTGAATCTTGACAACAGCCCCTATTCCTCCTCCATGGTACAGACGGTGCCTGAGGCAGCGCCCCCTACCCAATAGCTACCCCCCCTTTTCTTTGCCAGGGAGGGAGCAATGTGCCCACCCTGAGGTTTGGGCCAGTCATGATTATCCTCTTCTCCTTTCCAGGAAGCTTCCAGCTTCCCTTGCAGCTGGGAGAGGCTCTGTGACAGTCCTGGCCAATGAGATGCAAGGGGGAGTCCGCTAGGGAAGCTTCCGGTAAGATTTTTCCTTCCTGATAGAAGAAAGAGATGCACCAGGTGCACTTGCTTGTGGCAGCCTTTCATTTCTTTTCGTCCCTGGGGCAGGAGGGCGTGTACGGCAGCCACCTTGGGGCCATGGGGTAACAAGTCAAAGGATAAAACGCTCCCATGCTAAGGAGGGAAAGAGGGAAACAAGACAAGCCCCTGGGGTGACACCACTGAGCTGCTGTATAAAACTAGGGAAGGTCCCCTTGTAAGACTTCTCATTATATGAGATAATTCAATGTTTCTGTTGCAAACAGCAGTTGGGGGATGCAGCTACCGAGTGAGGAACTACATGTCCCAGAATCCCTTGCAGCTATGTGTGGCCATGTCACCGGTTCCACCAAGAAAATTTGAGAGGAAGTGGTGTGTGTCACTTCTGGGCTCGGGATTTTTAAGAAGCAGGTCTGGTTTCAGCCCCTTCTGCTGGCTGGATGCAGGTGATGGTAGGGCCCTAGAACAGGGATTCTTAACTTGGGGGTTCATGGATCTCCAACAAGGCTTCTGATAGAATTTGGGGGTCTGGGAACTTGATGGGAAAGAAATAACCTCTTTATTTTCACTAGGTTCTGATACCTCGCATTTCCTCCCATTAGGGATGGAGAGAGCAAAGCACCGTAGTAATAGCATCAGCCACAAAGCACCAACAGAAATCAACAAGATATCATTTACGCTCACCTACTCTGAAATGACAGTATTTAGGAGAAGTACCACTAGATCTTGTTTTTACAGTGCTAATAAAGAAAACCTGTATTCGTAGACAACAAATGTATTTTAAAACATTTTTATAACCTCATTTCAATAAAGTTAGTTTCCCCTGTAATCCTACATATTTTATTTTTTACATTTGAAAAATAGTATTCTGAGGTGGGGTCCACAGAGTCCACTCACCGGACTGCCAAAGGGGTCCATGATACACAAGGGTTAAGAATCTTTGTCCTATGGGCGCCTGGGTGGCTCAGTTGGTTAAGCGACTGCCTTCGGCTCAGGTCATGATCCCGGAGTCCCGGGATCGAGTCCTGCATCGGGCTCCCTGCTCAGCGGGGAGTCTGCTTCTCCCTCTGGCCCTCCCCATCTCATGTGCTCTCTCTCTCTCTCTCAAATAAATAAATAAAATCTTTAAAAAAAAAAAAAGAATCTTTGTCCTAGGGAAGGAGGGAACCACAGAGAGGAAAACCACCCACAAACCAGCTAAGTTCATGCCGGACGGTTACATTTCTACGGTGTTTCTACTAGAACGTGTGAGCTCATCTGTTACTGCAGCCCAGCCTACCTACCCTGACCAGTACACCAGGTCAGTCAGTAATCCTGTTACCCGAGGTTCGAGGCACTCGATGTGATGGAAACGCGGACGCTCAGCCAGAGGACGTGTCTGGCCACAGAATAAAAGTGCCGAGCAGATGTTCCACCTGCCCATGCCTCCCTGTGGACACTCACAGTTAAGCCACGTTGTGCTGGGGCTCCACTCACTCCACGTGCTGTTGTAGCTCTGAGCCCAGGCCCTCACTCGAGCGCTGTAGGAAGCTCTAGACTTGAGGGTGCTGGCCGCCACGCGGAGGGTGGGCCGCATGTAGGTCACATTATAGACTTTGAACTGGTAGAGGAAAGGGACATGTTAGGGCACCAGCTTGCGGGAAAAGGACATCCCAGCTCCCACCCCGGCTGCCGTCTCCTTAGCTGAGCCCACAGTGTTTAAGAGCCACCAGCCTGGGCATCTGGTTATTCCTGATTTAGGCCTTTTGTTTCACCACAACTGCGACCAGAGTCAAGCGAGAGGAGTCAGGGAATTGGCCCTCACCCCACTCCCCACCTGCCCCCGCCTGGCTCCCTGATGAGCCAGGCAACATTACTGGGGCAAGCCGAGTTTTAGTTTTCTCATCTGTAAAATGAGGGTAAGAGTCCCTACTGCCACTTTCTAGCTGTGGGACCCTAGGGAAGTGACATAACCTCTCTAGACCTTGGTATGTTCCTTCTGCAAGATGGTGATAACAGAAGTCCATACCCCTTGCAGGGTTGTTGTGAGGGTTAATATGGGTAAGCATGGAGGACAGGGCCTGGCATGCAGGAAGCATGACAGAGACCTTTCTAGAGCACAGAAAAGGTCACCGTGTCCCCCTCTCTCCTCCGTGGGCTCTCTGGAGCCTTCATACTCAAGCCCAAACCCTGGCCTAGAATCTCAGCCCTGCTCCCACTGCTGGGAAGGGACTTCTAAGACCTGTCATTCAGTGAAAAAGGTAAATGAAAATTAGTAAGTGTTGTCTGCCACACACACACACACACACACACACACAAAAGAAGACAGACTCTAGGATGGCCCCCTGATCCCCACTTTGTATCTCACGCTGTGTAATCCCCTCTTCTTGAGTGTGGGTGGGGCTTGTGACCTGCTCCTATTCAACAGAATGAGGCAAAGGTGGTGCGTAGGTAGGGACCACGTGCATGGGGTTATATCACATAAGGCTATAATTCCAACTAGCTAGGAGATGCTCTCTCCTCTGCTGGTTTTGAGTCGACAACAGGAAAGGAACTGAGGGCAGCCTCCCACCAAGGGCCAGCGAGAACCTGTGGCCCCCAGTCCAGCAGCCTGCAAGGAACAATGCCGCCAACATCACAGTTGGCACTCGGGAGAGGTCTTTCCCCAGTCGAGCCTCAGATGAGACCACAGCTGCAGCCGAGTCCTTTCATACCATCTGAATTTTTTACTACATCTAAGTATTACTTTTATTTAAAAAACAACTTTAAAAAATGAAATAGGGTGCCTGGGTGGCTCAGTCGTTAAGCGTCTGCCTTTGGCTCAGGTCATGATCCCAGGGTCCTGGGATCGAGTCCCACATCAGGCTCCCTGCTCTGCGGGAAGCCTGCTTCTCCCTCTCCCACTCCCCCTGCTTGTGTTCCTGCTCTCGCTATGTCTCTCTCTGTCAAAAAAATAAATAAAATCTTTTTAAAAAAATTAAAAAAAACAAAAAATGAAATAAAATCTGTGTTCCAGATCGATTCTGATGGCATGGGAGTAGCGCGAATCCTCTGCCCGGGGATCCTCTCTCCCTGCCAGGACCAACCCTTTGCAGCTGTACTTCTGCTTGCAGGTTGGAAGTGCATTTGGAGAAACGGGTCTGGTGTAAAGTGAGCCGAGGGGAGGTGTTGCAAAGAAGCCCGACAGGTCACTGGAGAGACTGGAGGGCAGCTGAGGTTCCCAGTGGAGCTGAAGCTGGGGAGGGGGCTGAGGGAGGAAACGAGGGCAGGAAGATGAGGACACTCACTCTTCTCTTTCTAAATATGAGTAAGCAGGAACGAACAGCTGGACCTAGTTCTCCAAAGGAATCGTACACCCTGGAGAGGAGTAGGGGATTGGGAGATGTTTTACTAAGAAACGGAAGAGAAACTGGAGCTACCAAGGAACGACTTGTAGCTTGTGTTTCAACAGAGAGGCCAGGTGTTTGGGAGGCCACCCCTGAGATGAAGATCCAAGGTGGGAGAAAGAGCACAGACTCCAGAGTTCAAATCCTGGCTCCCGACCCCAGCTCTGCCATTTCCAGCAACCCTGGGCAAGTCAGTCCCTGTCTCCGTGCCTCAGTTTCCTTGTCATTAAAGTGGGGAGACCAGCACCCTCCCACGTGCTGGACTTTTGCAGCCAACAGTGATCTGGGTTGGGCTTAGCACATTTCAGGGACGCAGGAAATGGGAACCATTATGACCACGAGCGTGGCATTCATGACCCTGCACACACCATCACATCCCCATACTCCTCAAGAGATGCCATGCATCTTCATACCTCCAAGCCTTTGCTCATGTGGTTCCCTCCACGCAGCCTACCCTTCCCTTCCTTCCCTATCTAGAAAACTCTTATACACCCTTCAAAACCCAGGCCGAAACTCCACCTCCATTATGGAATCTTGGGCGCCTGGGTGGCTCAGTTGGTTAAGCGACTGCCTTCGGCTCAGGTCATGATCCTGGAGTCCCGGGATCGAGTCCCACATCGGGCTCCCTGCTTGGCGGGGAGTCTGCTTCTCCCTCTGACCCTCCTCCCTCTCATGCTCTCTGTCTCTCATTCTCTGTCTCAAGTAAATAAATAAAATCTTTAAAAAAAAACATTATGGAATCTTGCCCAGAAATCATCCAGGACCCTGAGTAGCTTTATCCCTCAAATCCCAGAGGAAACTTCTAAGATGTCCCCTTAGAACTGATCCCACCCATGGAATGTACAGCGTGGAGACTACAAGGAAACTTCTGGCTCCAGTTCCAGGACTAATCCTCATTGGTCAAGACCAATTGCAGCCATTCCATTCCCTAGCCTATGACTGATTAGAGAGGAGCATGTGACCAGCTCTGGCCAGTGACCAATGAGGGGAATTCTATAGGTTGGGTCTGTCCCTGGGGAAGGGAGGGATAGGTGAGGGGTGTCTCAATAGCTTCTGCCCCACCAACAAGAGAAGCTGGACCCAGAATTTGGAGGCCTTGCGCAGCCCTGGGCGTGTATATGACGACTGAGTCACGGCCTGGGTACGGATTAATTTTTCCTGCTGGCTGGAGTCTGGGGCCAGATCCCAAACCTTACTGCGTCTGAGCCAGCCCTGTCCCTGTTTTTCCTTCCCTGGAGTTTCCTCTGGGGAGCCACCCCCTCCTCATTCTCCACCCATCTGGCTTGGGTGGAGCTGACCCCACCTGCAGGTCCAGGGGTGGGCACGTGACTCACCTCTGGCCAATCAGAGAACAGCACCAGCACCCTCTTTCCGGCCCACAGCCTGGGCCAGGTTCAGAGATTTGCATGGGACCCAAACAAGGCAACTTGGCATTGGCCCCAGAACTTTTACTGGGACTCTCGGGAAAGAAAAACCTTTCCCACTGTGGCTTGAGCAGGTAGCTGGCATGTAGCATGGAGCTGCTGGTGGATAAACTGGCTACTTCATGAGGGAAGAGGCTACCCCAAAATGAAGCCAGTACAGAATAGAGCAGGGGCCAAGGGCGGGAGAGATTCCCAGAACCTGGAGCCAGCCACAATAAGCAAATAAGGAACATTGCTTTGGATCCTAGAGGTCACACCCTTCTCTCCCCTCTTAATAAGCCTTGCACTTCCCAGAACATGGGGAGGGGATTTCGCTACAAAATGGAGCCTGCCTCTGTCTTTGGCATCTCTGTCTTTGGCGTCTGTGCGACCCCTCCCAATGCTTTCTGGGCCTCCGCTGTGAGAACCCCACTGCCCCATTCCCGCTCCCACCCCACACCGTGGCCCCATGGCCCTGTGCCAGGTGGGAAACCACACCTGAGCCCGAGAGCTATGAATCAACACCCACCCCCTCCCTGGCTGAGGGAGGAAGACAGGAAGCAGCCAGAGGCTGATGTGGGAGTTTAAGACGTGTGCAGCCTGCTTCTAGGCAGCAGAAGCCAGGCCAGCCTGGGTCCCAGGACACTGGGCGTGCCTCAGAGGAGGCCCTTGGCGAGTCTGACGTAGCCACTTCTAGACCAAGGTGTGGGAGGGCAAGCCAGATGGGCTTTCCGAGGCCTGTGGCACTCGGGAGAAAAGGAGAACAATGTTGACGACACACTGGGTGCCCAGCACACAGTCGGCACCCTCGGTAGCCCATGGAGTAGGTACTCTTGCTAGGCCCATGTTACAGATGGGACAACTGAGGCACGAGGAGGTTACACGACATGACCAGGTCATGCAGCTGATGAGTGCAAGCAGATGCTGTCCCTCCCCTGGGAATGTGTGAGGGGGAAATGGCAGCAAATGAGCTCCATCCCCACTGGAAACTAAAAAGGAAGGGAGCCAAGCCCCCTGCCGCATACAGCCCCTGCTAGCATTTACTGGATAGTTTGCTGCCCATCAGTTCTCCCTTTTAAAAACCTGTCACCTTGGGGCGCCTGGGTGGCTCAGTTGGTTAAGCGACTGCCTTCGGCTCAGGTCATGATCCTGGAGTCCCGGGATCGAGTCCCGCATCGGGCTTCCTGCTCGGCAGGGAGTCTGCTTCTCCCTCTGACCCTCCTCCCTCTCATGCTCTCTGTCTCTCATTCTCTCTGTCTCAAATAAATAAATAAAATCTTTAAAAAAAAAATAAAAATTGAAAATAAAAACAAAAAATAAAAACCCGTCACCACCTTCATTTAAAAAGCAACCCCGTAGGCGCCTGGCTGGCTCAGTTGGTTAAGCGACTGCCTTCGGCTCAGGTCATGATCCTGGAGTCCCGGGATCGAGTCCCACGTCGGGCTCCCTGCTCAGCGGGGAGTCTGCCTCTCTCTCTGACCCTCCCCCTTCTCATTCTCTCTCTCAAATAAATAAATAAAATCTTTATAAATAAATAAATAAATAAAAATAAAAAGCAACCCCGCAATCACTGTCCTGATGGCAAAGCCCATAGCAGATGTCATTAACATCCTATAAAAGTCAGTGCAATGAGGACCGAGCGACGGCATTAAATGATGGCTGAACTGGTCCTCTGGGGAGGAAGGCTCTGAGCCTGCAGCCTCCTTTCTCCATGAAAAAGGGCTGAACCCAGCATAGAGCCAGGGTGGAAGTCAGGCTCTAGGTCCCCGGTCTTGCAGTCAGGCCTCAGGGCCCGAGTCTCCACCCGCCCGAGTCCCAAGAGGTATGGAGAAACCTCCCAGCGCACACACTCACGTCTGTGGGGTCGTTCTCATTGGAGATGTTGACCATGTAGGTGAGCTCGGAGTACAGGTGATTCTCGCTAGGGTACGGGTTTGTCCACATCAGCAGCCACGTGTGGGAGGCGTTGGGGTAAACCGTGAGGTTCCCGGGGGGCCTGGGTTTCACTGTAGAGAAGCGGTGCCTGGTGAGGCCCTTGTCTGTTTGCAGGGAGGGGGACGGCCCGCGCGACCCGGTCACTTAGATTGTTATAGTCAACCCGGGGGGCGCGTGGGGGGCGCAGTCGGCTGAGCGTCCGACTCCTGGTTTGGGCTCAGGTCATGGTCTCAGGGTCAGGGGCTCGAGCCCCACGTCGGACTCCATGCTCAGCGGGGAGTCTGCTTGCTATTCTCTCCCTCTGTTCCTCCCCTCTCTTTCGATCAAATAAATAAATAAATCTTTAGATTTTTAGTGAACCACACCTCTGTAACACATTTCTGGAATCCCACATGGATTGAGTCTCAGCAGAGAACGACAATCATAATACTGATTATAATGTTGCTAAAACTCTACTTAGCACTCATGGTTATTAACCAGCTTTCTACGGTGAAATGCAAAATGTGTGAGCCAAAGTAACCCCAAATTTGCCTCTTTTTCACCTTTGTCCTTCACACTTTTGGCCACATCTATGTACTATGTTCTTACTCACTTTTTTTTTCGTTTATTTTGATTCATGTGTTTTAAAACTTATTCTCCTTTTAAGCAATCCTATCCAGGAGATCATAGGTATGTAACATGTACTAAAATCATTGCACACGTGCAGAAATGCTTTTAATTCATGGGTTCGTTCACGGGTCTGTTTAAACAACCTACTGACTGTGGGCGGCATGAATGGGCCCTTCAGGAACTGCTGAGCCCGTGAGCTCTGTGGATACCCGTGAGAATTTTCGTCTGATTCCTAGTAGCTATGTGACCTTAGGCAGGTTTACTTGCCTTCTCTATATTATATTCAATTGTAAAATGGGGATAACTCTCTTCTGGAAAACGAGGCTCAGAGAGGTAACGTGACTTGCCCAGGGTCACACAGCAATAAATGGTGTTTTAAACTCCCGTCACTATGCCACAGCAGAATCACGGTGAACTGCGGTGGGGCCTCTGGCTACCAGGATAATAACGTCAGCCTTCCACGGTCCAGACCGCCTGAAGAAGCACCAGCGGACCAGGCGACAGAGGGTGGAAGGACAGTGCCCAGCTCAGTTTTTGCTCCGCAGCCAGCTTGCCTTCTGTTAAGTACGCCTCATCTCAAGTCCCAGTCTGGGCACTTAAAGTTAGGTGGTTGAAATATAAAAGCTGAAGAGGGCCTGATGTACTATGGAGCCCAGTCCCATTTCAGAGATGGGAGGACTGAGGCCCAGAAAGGGGCAAAAACCTCATCGTGTCTGGGAATATGCAGAAGACTGCTTGCACCTCATTCCCCCAACTGGAGCCTGCCTCCCCTGGCCCAGAGCCCGGCTGGGGTTCGGGACCCCCCCCGCCCCCGGCCCCACTCACCATGCGCACTGGGCCGGAAGGAGCCACCCCACAGCTGCTCCTTCCCAGCCCACAGGTCCAGCTGATAGACGTCCGCGTCGACCACGTCATCTATCGGCATGCTGCACGTGCACACCGCGCCTTCTCGGTTCTCGGGGACACACGTGCGGTTTCTGCAGACACGGGTGTGCCATTAGGTTGCCATGTTCAGGCGGACCGTGACCCACGGGTATCCCTGGAACATGCCTCAAGGAACACATGTTCAACATACGCTGCCCGCTTCCTGACTGCCCTGCCCCCGGGATCAGATCTGGGGACCGGGGTGTGGTGAGGACAACGGACGAGGACCGCTCTCCTTGCTGACCACAGCCACCTGCCGCGCCCACCACGGACTCTTAGACGGCTCTGGCCGTGGTCGTGGTCCCGGAACTTGGCTTGCCCTTGAAAGCCAGTGAAAGGGAAGAAACAGAGGCACTAAAGAATTTGTCACAATGCGTGTATGAGTCCCAGTGTACCCCCGGGTAGCACGGTTTATCCCAGTGGACAGCGGGCGGTAGCATGCTGCCCCACATCTCACAGGCTAGGCTAGGGGTCAGCGAGCGTTTTCTGCAAAGGGCCACATAGTAAATATTTGGGGCTTTGAGGGCCATACTGGGTGTGCCCCAACTATTCAACTCTGCTGCTATAGCCCAAATGCAGCCGCAGACAATACAGAAACGAATGGGCGTGGCCGAGTGCCAATAAAACTTTATTTACAAAGGCAAGTGGTAGGTCGGATGTGGGCCTCGGGTCATAGTCTGCAGATCCCTGGCCTAGACTAGGGTACCACACTTCAAAGCACAGCCCATCCAGCTTGGTATACCTTGGAATGCCTCTGTCAGTGGACCCTATATTCTGGTGTGTGGCCTACACCAGGGGGCCCTTTGTAACTGCATGCCTTGGGTACCCGATCACGTCCTGAGCACCGCCTGGAAGAATATCGCAGGTGCCATGGGTTATCCCAGTGGCCCACCTGGAACTATGTACTCCGGGTCCCACGGTCCACCAGACATCACAGTGAACTCCACCACTAACACACTATCCCCAACCCTCTAGGCACCGCCTCCCCCAAATCCCAGCTCCACCCCAGGCTTACTCGGACCCCATAAAGTCCAGCTGGTAGGACAGGCGGAGCTCGGCACTGCAGTTGGTGGGACCGTCCATCTCCCACTGACAGACAGAGGTGCTGACATAGTCGGACAAGCAGCTGGGCTCCTGCAGGACCTTAATACTCCCTGAGGAGACACAGGAGTGCCCTGAGCAGCCAAAGCCAGACAAGCAAGGGGGGCATGCACCAGGGGGACAAGTCAGAAGCCAGCCCAGACAGGACCGAGGAGTCCATCACAAAACAAGGAGACCACAGTCCCAGGCACAGTTGTGTGCCAGTCTTCGTGGAGCTGGGGGCAGGATGGGGCTCTGGAGCTTCCCAGCCGGCACGGGGGAGATTCCTGAAGCCGAAGAATACCCCCAGGTGGCAGGGGCTACCTTTATCTTCCTGAAACTCCACTACTTGCCCCTATGAGGCCAAATCAAAGGAAGTTTCTAATCTAAGAAATGTCTAGTCTACTGCACCATCAGGCCCCTGCCCCAGAGCAGTGTGAGTGAGAGGAAGGGCTCTTATCCATTTGCCTGCTCCCTGCTCCCATCTATCTTCCACCCCTCTCTACGCTCAGGAGGCTGACCACCCCCCCCCAACCATGGTCTTGCCACCCAGATGCCCTTGTCCTCTGGCTGCTGGTTGGGTTCGGCCAATATCAAGGGCAGGATGAAAGGTTGGGGTGTTTCTTCTGACCGGTCAGTGGCAGAGCTGGGGTTTGAAGCTGGCAGGATGGATACTGGGTTTGCCAAATCATCTGAGAGCCCTCGCCCCCGCTCGAGACTGCCCAGCCACAGACGGGCAGGTGCCTTCTTGCTCTGGTGCCCAGCACCAGCCCTGCCACCGCGGACGTCAGTCTGCATTTGTTTGCTGGATGAAGGACTAACCATGTTAGGCAGAGCCTTAGATTTCTAATAGATATCTTAAACTCACCTCGTGTCCAAAACTCACATCTGGTTCCCCACCCTCCCAAACGAGTGCTCCCTACTCTGATCCGTGCTGTATTTTTCTATCACTTTCTAACACTCTTTACAATTTATTTATAATTAGGACTATGCGTCATTAGCTGTCCCCTCCCATTACAGTGTAAGCTCCTCGAGGCTCGGAATCTTTGTTTTGTTCACTGATTATCCTAGGAGTCTGGCATCTAAACGGCCAATGAACATTTGTTGAATGAGTGATCGAATGAATGAACGAAGGAATGAGTGGGAGTTGGTGACTTACCAGAGCCTGTCACCCACACCAGGATCAGGTAGCTCATAGGGAATGTGAGCCCAGAGCAAAGCTGCCCCATTGGGAGATCTTAAGATACCTGTTGAGAGAAAGTGACCCAGGTTAGTGCCAACAATGAGCCCTCTGTGTTCACCAGAGCTCGCTCGCTCTATCTATCTATCTATCTATCTATCTATCTATCTATCTATCTATCTCTTTAATCATGAAACAACGCAGATGCAGAAAGCCCAGAATGAGATCCACAGAATGCCTGTCCCAAGAGACACTTGTTGAAAAAAAACCCATGACCTACTAAATTTAAGCAACCCCTCGAACTTCTGGAAGTTCATAATGCACATTTACAATATAGAGGCTCTGTTAAGTCCTGCAGCAAAGAAATTTATTTTTCTTCATCTAACCCAACACTTACCAATTTATTTCCCTACTCAACTTTGATTTGTGTGTGTGTGTGTGTGTGTGTGTGTGTGTTAAAACTCCAATTAAACCCCTAAAAGATTCCTTGAAATATACTTTGGAGATGTTAATCTGTTTAGCCTTATAGAGCTGGTTAAATAAATGGTGGTATATCCATGCAATAAAAATGATGTTTGAGTGTGTTGAGTGTGTTAGACTTCTATCAATGGCCCCAATTCCTCACACCCCTCCTGGATCCATGTAACATTTCAATGCCTCCACCACCACCACCCCTCTGGGGAGGGCGATCGCCCCTGTCCTTGGATTATGGGCTCAACCATGTGACTAGCTCTGGCCAACCGAATATTAGCAAATGGATGCATTGTAGAAGCCTGCTTTTTTTTTTTTTTTTTTAAGATTTTATTTATTTATTCGTAAGAGACAGAGATGGAGAGAGGCAGAGGGAGAAGCAGGCTCCAAGGAGCACGGAGCCCGATGCGGGACTCGATCCCAGGACCCTGGGATCATGACCTGAGCGGAAGGCTTAACCATCTGAGCCACCCAGGCGCCATGTAGAAGCCTGCTTTTGCACGACCACTGCCTTGAGAACACGGCCTTGCTAGCCTGCGGGAGGATGGTGACATGGAACAGTCCCAGCAGCCCCATTCCGCATTAGGCAACAAGCAGCCACCCCCAGTCATGTGAGTGAGCTCAGCAGCTCAGCAGAGCTGTGTAGCCGACCCGAGGCTGGCCACAGGTGCACGGGGGAGCCCAGCGAGCTCAGTCAAGCCCAGGTAAGCTGGCCCACCGGACTTGAGCTAAATGAGCATCTCTTGTTACATGCTCCTGGGCTTTTGAGCTTTATTGCAATTCCCCCTCGGGTCATTTCCCCTCCACTCTGACTTCTAACCCCACAGATTACCTTTGTGTTTTGTGTTTCATATAAATGGAATCGTGCCCTCCCCCTACTCTTAATGGCATCCCATAAGACATGACTGGGGAATAAGAATCAGAAAGTACAGACACCCAAAATGAAACACAATTCAAATCCCCCCAAAATCACAAGGCCCAGCAATAACCCCTGTACACATTCCTATTAATGCTTCCAGATTTGTATCTATACAAATAGGGAGATAAACACGAATTTTATTTACCCAAATAGCAGCACCCTCTGCCTACTAAAACTTAAACTTTAATTATTTAATATATCGCTAAATATCATTCCATCCCACTGTAAATCCAAAGCATCAAATTCATAGTATCCCCCTGTGTGTCCGCCATTGGATTTTTAGCCTTTGTTTATTATTGTTATTACTCTGTTGTTATACACGGCGACTGTGCCCATCCTTGGAGAACCATCGCCACACATTTCTCTGATCCTTGCCTTAAGCTTATTCTTTTCTTTTTTTTTTTTTAAAGATTTATTTATGGATTTTAGCGGGGGGAGGGGCAGAGGGAGAGAAGCAGGCTCCCCGCCGAGCACAGAGCCCCATACGGGGCTCGATCTCATGACCTGCTCATGACCTGAGCCAAGATCAAGAGTGGGACACTCAACCAACTGAGCCATGCAGGTGCCCCTTATTTCTCTCTCTCTCTCTCTTTTTTTCTAAAGGTATATTATTGATCTTTTCTCATATTACAAAAGCCACATTTGATCGCTGTGGAAAATTTAGGTAAGAGGGACATAGCAAACAAGCAAAAAGAATGCCTGTAATTCCATCACCTGGGAAAACACCACGGGTGATCGTTTTGCATCCGTTTCCAGTCTTTTCTGTGCATATCTAGTTGGACGGCGTAGGCTGGTACAACGTCTGCTATTTCAGAGCCTGTTTATTTCTATGCCATGAAATACTGCTCCACACCCCTCCTCACAACGCTGTGTAGTGGGTTTCCTGAAGTTTAAACACCTGCTCTTGTCACTTACTCCTTGTGAGCCTTGAGCAAACTGCTCTGTGCCTCAGTTTCCTACCCTGTAAAGAGGCGCTCATAACAGCTCCCATCTGACTGGGGTCTTGTGAGCGCTAAAGGAGGTAACACAGTCACGGTCCAAGGAGTCACCGGTCACTCTTGTTAAGGAAAATGCTCAGAAGTGGATTCCCACGGGCTCAGGGAGTGTTTACTTCTTCCCGCAACACTCCTGGCACAGAATGCCAAAGGCATTCTCTAAAAGGCAAAGTACTGAGGTATGGTCCCGGCCATGCTGAGATCACCAGCCCTCCGCCCCCCCCCCCCCCCCCCCCGCCTCCTGGGTCTCTATCTTGGCTTCCAGGCTTTCTTCTGCTGCTTGGTGGCTGTGTGCTGTTAAGCAGCTACCCTATCTTCCACTGAGCTCAATCTCACAGGTGTACTGCAAAAAGGGAGTGAGGTGTGTACCCAAAGCACTCTGCACCCAGTGTCTGGAGCACAGGAAGGGCTTTATGCCCCTGTTGGAAGCTCTCCACTTGCAGGACCTCCCGGGCCGCGCCCCGCCTCCCTCTCCACCTGTCCCAGCACCTGTGCTCAGGGCTCCTCCCACCCGCACATCTTCACTTCCTCCTGCTGCCCTTTGGACACAGTGAACCCATTCCCACCTCCATACGTTTCTTCCTGCGGTCCTTCGCGCTCTCTCTCTCTCTCTCATTTATTCATTTTATGTATTCATCTGTCCTTAACGGATAAATTACCCCGTAATACTGCGGTGTATCTTTCAGAAAACAAGGACATTCCTTCTCCTATGGAGCCACAAGGCAACCGTCAAAACCAGGAAATTAACACTGAGGCGTTACTCTCATCGGATCACAGACCCTACCTATTTCCACCTTGCTAATTGCCTCCATAATGCTCTTTTTAAGTCCAGGACCCAGTCTAGGATCGTGTGTTACACCTGATCATCGTGCCATCCCAGCGCGCAGGTCTTGGCTTTGAGCACTGCTCCACACCGAATGGAACGAGGGCTCCTTGAAGAAGGGGCTGACCCCAGGAGCAGGGAAGGTGCACGATAAGCCTGGAATCCTTGTGTCAGAAAGTAAGGACGCGCCCCAAGAACGGTGGGGACTCGTCAAAAAAGACAGAGCCAGCCAAAACGGAGTCCACCGGCTCAAACGGGCACAACTGAAGCATCGCAATAAATATACAGCAACCAATTGTAACTCTTGGAGTTAAACAGGGTGCAGGCGTCTGTCCTGCTTTTGCTCAGCAAGTGGGGGGGAGGGGGCAGTTCCACGTCTCCAAGGCAGCCTCTAAGTATCTCCCCACAAGACTCGTGTTGCTTATTCATTAGTGAGTCAAAATACTTATTAACTTCACAACATTCTATACTTTATACACAATACTTTATACAGAGATACAATTGTATATAACTTTAGGTACAGAAACCTGGCAGACACACCTCCACCAATCGCCAGAAACGGGACAAATCAAGGTCAGGAGCTTTCTGAAACTATCCCCCGAGAACACAGCTTGCTTCTCCGGTGTTCCTGCCCCAAGTGCACAAATTACAAGGAAGCATCAAACCTAACCGAGAATCGAGAAGAATCGAGTCTAGAAAAGAATTGGCCTATGCTCTTCAAAACAAAACATGCCGGGGGCGGGGCGGGGTGTGGGGGCAAAAGGTGAGGACAGTGTGGGAGGGCTGCTCTTTCTCAATTCTCTGTCATCCCAAGAGCCAGCCTTTGTCTTGTTCGCTGCCGAGTTCCTAGCACCTACAGTGGTGCCCGGCGCGCAGCACCTGCTCAGTGCTTGTGGAATAAAGTCATCTTGGACGTGATGTGGGGCCTCTAACGGGCTCAGCACGGGACTGGAAACTCTCCCCAGGGGGGGAACCCGGGATCTGCTCAAAGCCCCGACTCACTTCTCTTGAAGAGGCACAGTGAAGAGCAAGGAAGGAGGGGTGGGAATGTGGTGGTGGACCCATGACGCTGGTGTCCTCTACAAAGTCCCGGTAACTTTTCCTCTGACAAGTTCACACATGCCTACAGCATCCTGCGGCAGAAAAAGCAAAGGTGTCACTTTAGCTCCGATTTTGAATAAAGAGAAACAGAGAGGGCAAGGTAACGTGTACAAGGGCACACAGCAGAAGGGCTATTATGATAAAGTCAAGCCACCCAGGCAGGGGAGACTAAAACATCCCATCTATAGCAGTCAGGGTTGCTACCTTTGATCTGTTTCAGAGGGCACATCCAAATATGTGCATGCGGATGCCCATAACCGCCTGCGTGCACACGCGCACGCACCAGCTGGCTTCACGGACAAGCGGGTGCTGCATTCAGGGGAAATCACAGCCCGCAATGTGCAGTAACAGAAGAGCCTCCCTGAATGTCATAGGGATGGAGGACAAAGATGCAGACAAATAAAAAAAGTAAAAGGAATAATTACCAAGTGCGTGAGCCAAGCATATGGCAAGAGAAAATAATTGCAAGTTCACACTCTCAGTCATGGGAGTGCTGACCCACTGGAGTTGGCAGGCAACCCCAGGCTCCATTGCCAATCCAAACAGCGATGCCCTGCACACATCTTCTCTCTGCCAGGCTAGTCCACCGTCTGCTCCCGCACCCCCCGCAGATGCTCATCTTCAGGTCGAGGCTGAGCAGAACTGACGACTGGAAACCGTTTCCTTAGGTCAAGCCAAAGATTCGTGTAAACAAAATCCCGCCTGTCAAGTACCTACACTGTGCTTGTCACTTAGCTAAGCGCATTAGGAGCATTACCTTATTGAATCTGCCCCAACACCCTGCAAGATGGCCTGTTAATCCCACTTTCCATCTGGGGGAACTGAGGCCAGAGAGGTCAAGTAACTTGCCCGTCAGGTCCCACAGCTGCCAAGAGGGGAGAGCTAGAATCAGAACCCAGGTCTGTTGGCTTCTGAGCCTAAAGTGCATTCCAATACATCAGTGCCTTCACCTTCTCCTCGAACGACAGAACGACAGAATGAACCCAACTAGACGAATGAAATAAGCCAGGGAGAGCTGGCCCTCCTGCTTGTCAATTTCAAACATCAGCTGCCCGCCCCGCACAGGACCAGGAACAGCAGAAAAGACCTAGGGCTTTTGTTGTTTACATACTCCCCACAAGCCAGAGGGGAGGCAGCAGCTTAAAAAAACAAACAGACAAAAAAACCAGTGAAAGTCATATTAACAGAGATATGAGAGCCAGGACAAGGGAGGTGACAGTGCCCAAACACACCTGTGCATCCCTTTGGAAGAAACCCTGCTGATCTGAATGAAGCTAGTCTAGAGGATGATAACCGACACAGAGAGGGCCTGAAAAATCCCAGAGGGCCTAGAAAGGCTTTGCCTAAAGGCTCTGCCCCCCTACAGGCTCATCATTCACTGAACAAACATACGATATTTACAGCATGCCAAGTTTCTTCTAAACACTGCACTTGTATTCATTCATTTGATGCTCAAAACAGTCCTATGGAGTGGGTACTATTATTTCCCCCATTTTCCGAATAGGTAACCAAGGCACAGAAGGGTTAAGTGATTTGCCTGAGGTTGCAGAGGTGTGGCAGCCGTTGAATTTGAACAGGGGCAGTTGGGCTCTGGGGCCTCAGCTCTTAACCCCTATCTCTGTTTAGAAGCCACAGTCCTTCATGTTTTGGAGATCATGGACCCATCTGAATATCTGATGCAAATTCCAATCCCTCCTTCGAGAAGAGCGCACCCATTAAATTTTGCATTCCAATTTAGGGGTCCGTAGATCACCCCCACAGCCGAAGTAAGGACCCCTCTTCTAGGCAATGAGCAGTTTTTAAGGGTTTGAACAGTGACAAGATTTTCCAAAAGCCCAGTCTGGGGCTGAGAGAATGATGGGTGTGGGGCAGGGAGGAAGTTAGGAGTTCCTGCAGACATGACTCACTTCATTTCTTCTCCACGCAGAGTCATTTTAAAATCGGAAACCAGGCCGTGAACTCTGTGCTCCTGCCCTTCATTGGCCTCTGACTCCCGAAGGGTGCCTTCACCCAGGGGCGCACAGATAGATGCCTGCAGTTCATGGCCCATCCAAGTCGAGCATCTCTGACTCGGAATAAAATCCAAGCCCGAGAGTGAACAGCCAATCCAAAAGGGCGCACCCTGTGTGATTCCATTTATGTAACATTCTTCAAATGACAAAATTATAGAAATGGAGAACAGATTCACTGTTGGCGGGGAGGAAGGGAGGTCCGTGTGGCTATAAAAGGCAACACAGGGATCCTGGTATCGAGGTTGCCGTGCTGGAGACACAAACCTGAGCATGTGACGAAACTGCACTGAACTACGTACGCACATGTGCACAAACACGCACATGCGCGAATGCGTGTGAGTAAAACAGGTGCCTTCTGAGCGAGCTCAGGGGATGATCTCAGTGTCACTGTCCTGGTCGTGGTATTGTACTACAGTTTCGTAAGACGGGTACTCTTGGGGGAACCTGACTCTATCGTCTCTTACGACTGCAGGTGAGTCTACAATTATCTTAGAATAAAAAGTGTAAGAAGATGCAAAACCCAAACCAAACCAAAACACAAAAAAACCTTAAGCCCCCTAATGATCTTGCCCCTGCTATGCATCTACCATTCCCTTCTACCGCCTCCCGGTCCCCCACAAGCCTTCGGTCCCACTGGCCTCTGAACACCTTGACACGCTCCGAGCCTTTACACCCAGAAACCCCACCTAATGAGGGTTCCCCGTTACTGCTTATCACAGCACCCTGTTTATTTCTGTCATATACTTATCACCATCTCTAATCATATTGCTGAGGTTACATGTGTGACTTCTTAATTCAGGATGTAGATGGCAAAGATTGAAAGATCTGACGGCAAAAATGTTTTCAACTTCTCCAGGTCAAAGTATACCATTAAAAAAAAAAAAAAAAAAAGCAAGCAAAGACCAGAAAAAGATAGCAATCTACACTGCAGAGGGTTAATGGCCTTTATATATAAAAAGGTCTTACAGATCAATAAGACAAAGGTCCCTTTAAGAAAAATAGGCAAAGGACCTAAGTGATTCACCCAAAGGTATTCCATCTCGGCAAAATGTGAAACAGACCCTTTTGTTCTGCTGCTAGTTCATGACATCGGGAGTGTCAAAGATCATCTGTAACATTTAAATTATTTGTCTATTTAGGTACTGTTTGTCTCCCCACCACGAGAATACAAGCCCCAAGCTCTGTGAGGACAGAGCTTTATGGTCATTGCTTTGTCCCCAGGACCTGAACAGTGCCTCATACACACATAGTATGTGCTCAGTAAACATCTATTAAATGAGTGATTGGTTAAAAGTCAAGAATAACAAATTCTAAAATCTATTTTTAAACAGGGGGTACCAAGCTATTGCTTATGGTAACTGCTATGCACACAACTCTATGAGGTAGGCGCCATTAAAACCCCCATTTTACAGATGAGGAGACTGAGGCACAGAGAAGTTGCAGAGCTAGGATGTGAACCCAGGCAGCCTCGCTCCAGAACCCACGTGCCTGACCCCTGATTTTGCTGCCTCTTGAAATGCAGCCCCTGCCACCCTGGGATGTGGTGCTATTGGGCCAAAATTGAGGTTTAGAGATGGCAAGAGACAGAGCCAAGGTCAGGGAGGGAGGAAGCTGCAGTCGGCGAGAGTCCAAGCCAGCAAGACGTGGGAAAACCCTCCTGCCGGCAGTGAGGTACCCTTAACTTACTCTTTGTATCTGGGAGGCCGTGAGTGGCAAGCCTTGAAATGTCAGAGGCCAGCAGCAGTCGGGAAGTGGCCGCACGGCTCTTCCTGAGCCCGACGGGGTGCAGGGCCTCCGGCTCCCCACTCCTCTTCCCTCTCTTGACCGCAAACCAGCTTGAAGGGGGGCTAGACGGGCAGACAGGATGCAGCCAGTCCCATGACAAGCGCACATGAAGAGAAAGCCAATGACAGTGGGGGCTCGGGGTGGCCTCTCTGGGGAGCTGCTGGCCCCTGCGACTCCAGTCTGAGCCTGGCCTGGAGCTTCCTCTGTCCTCCGGGACAGCTGGGCTGCCCTGGCACAGGGCCAGGGCCACACTTCTCCCCAGAGCAGCGGCTTTCCCAGAACTGCTGCCCGGCTGGGGTTCCCAGAACCGGTGGCCACGTCAGTGGCCCCGCCCAGCGGGTGATGCAGGCCAGCCCCAGGCCCCAAAATGGCCTGGCCTCTGCCTCCTCGGCTCTCGGCCCAGCGAGTGGACGTGACGGGTGGCGGTAGGCTGGTCCTACTCCCACTGGGGGTGAGATTCAGCAGCCTCGGCCAACGGGATCCAGCAGGCTTCCTGCGGACCTACTGTGCACCCCCGCTCCTTGCCCACTCGCCCGAGCCGCGTGTGCTCCTGCTGTGTTTTCTGGGCACCTACTACGTGCCAGTGGCTACCAATGCGGAGAAAGCCATTCATTCGTTCACTCACTCACCCATTCATTTCTTCCTTCTTCCCTTCGACAAATAACTTGGAAAGAGAAGTTACTGGAGGTTTTTGAGCAGAAACGTGACCCGATGAGACTTTTCAAACCATCCCTCTGGTTGTGTGGTCTGAAAGGCCCATGGGGTCAAGGGCAGAAGCAGGCACCGGTGAGAAGCCTCCTGCCCTGGTCCAGGCAGCAGGTGCCGGGAAGGATCAGCAAGAAGGGCTGACTTCTAGATCGGCCGAAGGCTGAGCCAACGGGATTCGCTGACAGAATGGACTTTGGGCAGAGAATGAATCAGGCTGGAGCATGACTCTCGTTTGTTCCTGAGCCACCAGAAGACTGGAGCTGCCATGTGTCAGGCTGCCGTGGAGTGTGGGAGGGCCCCATGTGAGAAAGAGGGCTGCCGGGGGGGTGGGGGGTGGGAAACAGCATCAGGAAAGGTAAGAGGCTGTTTGGGGAAGATCCATGCTGGCCCTCGAGCGTCAGTTGTCCCTGGAGGAATGAACGAGAATTCCCCGGGGGAAGGCTCGGGCTAGAGACAGGCCTGAGGGTCATCAGCTATGTCTGAGGCCCAGGGGGTTGTGCAGAGAGAGACAAAGCCTTGCCTGAGAGAGCCAGGAGGGGGCTGAGGACCACCGTCTTGGGGCCAGGCCGGCCACTTTATGGCAGCGTGGATAGTCATGCTGGCTGTACCTAGACTGAGTCCTAGCTGCCAATGAGAACCCTGCAGAGGCGGGAGGCCCCACGAGGAGCCTGGAAGCCATGCCCATCCTCAGAAGGTCCCCAGAGGCCCCAGGGAGAAGGCGGAACCTGAGGGACTCACGCATCCAGACACCACGTGGTCAGGAGCAGCAGCTGATCCCCGTCACTTGAAAGCCCATTTCTCTGCTCAGCACTTAGTCCTTGTGGCTTCCGACATGCACACGTGTCCTGTGCATTGTCCAAGGGCCCCCTGGGACGCCAGCATCCACAAGGCCAGAGGCTGTTTCCACCACCCTGTTCGCTGCTGGGGCCCTAGAACCTAGTATGTGCTCAGCACACAGTGGAGGGGCCAGGGGTATTTGCTGAATGCAGCCATCCCTGATGAAGACCGGGACACAGCCCCCCTCCCCCCAAAGCTGGAATTATCCGTCTCTCACAGCCGGATAAACACTGACCAATTCTGGCTCAGAATCTCCTTAGATTCCTTAATGCAGGCCCTGAACCTGGCCACCCGGGGAAACTAACTGCAGAGAGCTGGTAATCGGGGCATTACCATGATTATGGTCCTGGCCTCAGGACACCGATTAGATTTTGGTTGTCTTGGTGACAGCCGTGGCTCCCAGCGGCCCTGCTTCCTGAGGTCCGTCGAAGGCACCATGAATGCCCCTGCGCGTCCCCAGTTCCTCCAGCCGTTAGAGACAATACCCTGGGCCCTTCTGCCCGTGGCTTCGACCCCCACCTCCCAGACTGACCCGCCTCAGTCTCAGTCACACCAGACTCTGCCCCGCACTTAAACTTCACCGGCTTGCTTAACCCTGACTTCAACCCGAAGAATACGGCAGGTGCAGTATCATCCCCACGGCAGACGCAGGGAAACTGATGCCCAGAGGTTCAGGAACCAGCCCAAGGATGTACTGCTAGTAAGTGATGGGCCCGGATTTGAACCCAGACCTTCTGGCTCTGGAGTCTGTAGTCCAGAGCCTGGCACGGAGGAAGCAGCCACAAGCTTGCTCCTTCTGTGCACATCTGTCTGTCCCTCCTGGCAAGCCCCATGTAGAAGATGTGGTCCAACACTCTCCCTGCAGGGAGGGAAACTGAGGCGCAGCGGCATTCCGAAATCATCCAAGGTGACAAGGCGGGAAGCGACTGGGCTAGAAATGGTTTCTGGCCCTGTTGGCCCAGCCCTCATCTGTGAAATTGTCTCCCAACAGTGACCAGGACTTTGCCCCCTGGGCCAACCCAAAGCCAGGCAAACCAGGTCCGCACAGGGAAGAGCTCCCAGTTCACTTCTTGTCTGCAGACGGGCACTGGGGGGGAGAGGTCTCTCCCCGGAGCTCTTCCTGTTGTCCGCAGCCCCCCATCCCATATTATTCCTGGCATGGTCAGGGACACATGGACGGGTGGGGCCACTCACGTGGGCAGGGACCCTGGAGCGTCCGAGACACAGAGGCCTAACTCTGGGCCTGAGCGCGCAGGCCCTGCCCTGACCCTCTGACAGGCCTTGGTAGCTGGGGGTCCTCTCAGGGCCTCCGTCTCCTCATCTGTGCAGTGAGGGCAGAACCACTTGCCTCGCGGGTAGTTGCAAGGAGAGGAAAAGACCATGGCGGGGTGGAAGAGGCACTGGGACAGCGGGGATGAAGCAGGAGGCAAAAGCTCATCTCCAAGCACCAAGTGAAGGCTCTGAGACCCTGAGGACACGACAGTGCCCATGACAGCCACGTCAGGTCTCACAGGGGCACACGGAAGGAAGGAAGAGGAAGCTGGGTTCCAAAGGGCAAAACGGAGTCATTCACAAGAAGTTCCAAAGGAGACAAACTGATCTTGGGGTCAGAAGTGAGGGAGGTGTCCCTGGCGGGCAAGGGGGGTGGGCAGGAGGGAAGCTTCTGGGGCGCTGGTCAAGCTGTTTCTAGGTGGCGTTCTACACCCATGTGCACACATCAGGAAAAGTCACGAAGCTGTGTTGTGCCCGTCTGCACTTAAGCCGCACTAAGGGGGAAAGGGAAAAAGGAGGAGAGAGGCCGTGCCCTCCAGGCTCAGGGCCCCCAGGGCCCCCAGAGAACCTGCAGTCCGCTCTGGACAGCACTTCTGGCCCCCCTTAGCCTTTCCTGGGGCCACCGACCCTCTACTCACCTGCCTCTGCTCTTGCTGCTCACAGCCACCACCACCCCCCACCCAGAGGCGACTCAAGGATCTAAGGGAACTCAGACACATGACAATGACAGACCCATATGACACGACACATGACCGCACAGTGGGTCCCGGGCCAGTCCTGATGGGCAGCCACCACTCTGCCACATCCGCGAAGGCCTGGGCATTTCTAGGTCTCTCACGGTTTCAAAAAAGAAGCTAGAAATCCAGATTTCTATGCCTATTTTCCTGATCTTTAAAATTTGGACAACAGTCCCAGTTTCAAAACCCACACCACACATTTGTGGTCCCTCTTTGGCTTCCCACCACCAGCGGACGTCCTCCAGGGTGGGTGGGTGTCCCGAGATGCCACCAACAAGACGCACAAGCAGCAACAGGTGGGACCCTGCCGCTTCCCTGCGCACCGGCATCCCTAAAGGCAAAGGGTTGCCTTTTCAAACGTCCCCTGCCCTCTGTCCCTATTACCTCTTGCTCATCACGGGATGCGGCTGTCATGGCGATGAGGAGTGGGGCTGGAGACCTCCCGCCCCGCCCATCACCTGCTCTTTGTGGCTGAGCAGCATCCCAGGGGCAAGGGAGGATCCTCAAAATTCTGCAAACCCCCTGCCTTCCTCCTTCATAGGGGAGGACGCTGCCCTGCCAACCATGTGCTCTCCCAGCCCTGCTCCACCTGTCCCCAAATGTGCCACAGTGTCCCCTCTCAGTGCCCACCTCCTATGCCACCCCCCGCGGGACCCTGCTGCTCAAACCCTGCTCTTTCCTCAGTCCTTCCCCCAGCTGTCCCTCTATCCCAACATCCTTGCCAGTCTCAGGAGTAGTGAGCTGGGCCTTCTTTCCTCTCCTTTTCCAGACTGGAAGTTCCTCCAGGCCAGAGACTGTGCCTTAGTCATGCGTCTGTGTGAACAGAGGAGGCAGCCATCCAGGGGCGGCCGCAGTGAAGTCGACCCTCACCCTCTGGGTGCGGTCCCCCCTCCCTCCAGGTCCTCCTCCACTCCTGCCCTCCTCACTGCCTAGAATACCGGCCCATATTCACACCCAGTGACTAACCTGTGCACAGGGATGTCGGCAGCACGTCTCATATCCAAGATTCTAGCTATTTTCACAGGAACTGGAGATGAGAGAAGCAAAGTGAGTCATAGTCCCATTTAATGGATAAGGAAAATAAGACCCAAACAGGCAAAAGGACCTGCCCCAGATCACAGAGCAAGTGATTGCTGAGCTGAGACTGAGATGTACATTTTTTTTTCCAACTTATGTAGCTCCAAGACTGGGGTCAAAAAAGAGTCACGGAAAATGCACATAAAGAGAACAGGTATAGGAATTGAATACGGAATAAAATGGAATTCAAAGCAACAAAGTATAAAGGAGAAAAAGATGATTGTCTTATGATAAAAGGAGCAATTCACCAAGAAGGTATAAAAATCATGAAGCCTCCTTCTACTCATATATTCTACTTATATGCACCGAACAATATGGCTTTGAAAATAAAGCAAAAAAAAAAAAATTCAAGAAAAGGTCAAGGAGAAATGAACAGATCCTCTATCAGAGCGGGAAATAAATCAGATAGAGAAAAACACACAAAAACAGAAAATATGAATGATGTAATGATCAAGTTTGATCTCACAGATTTGTAAAACTTTACACCCACCAGAAAATATACATCCTTTCAAATACAAGAAGAACATACAGAAAAACTGACCAGAGGAATCTTACAAGGACCTCAACAAATTCTCCATCATTGATATCACACAAGCCATAAATATTGGGACACTGCTGTTCAAACCCTGCTCTTTCCTCAGCCCTTCCCCTGGCTGTCCCTCTGTCCCAACATCCTTGCCAGTCTCAGGAGTAGTGAGCTGGGCCTTCTTTCCTCTCCTTTTCCAGACGGGAAGTTCCTCCAGGCCAGGGACTGTGTCTTACTCATGCGTCTGTGTGGACAGAGGAGGCAGCCATCCAGGGGTGGCCGCAGTGATCCCGTAATCACACACAACAAATTTAGACTCCAACAACAAAGACCACTTTAAAAAAAAATCCACAAACCCTAAAAAAAGTCTGAAGTGCATAAATCTTGTAATCAAAGGGGAAATTGTAAATTATTTTAGTAGTGAATGACACTGTGTAACAAGACCTGTGGAATGAAGCCAAAGAAGCACTCAGAGGAAAAAAAATTATAGCCACTTAGCCTGAAGCAGATTTACTACAAAACAAGAAAGGCCAAAAACAAGTGTTAGTCTCAAACAAGGAGTCTCAGAATGGAAGAAACTTTGATGGACAGTAATGTAGAAGGAGATCTGGAGGTTTTAGCTGCCAAGCCCAGTGTGAGCTCCAAGGGGGATGTGGCCACTCACAAGCACGATTGCAGGTTGTATCAACAGAGGTATGGGCTCCAAATCCAAGGAGGTGATAGTCTCCCTCCCCCTGTGACTGGGCAGGCTTTGGGGGTGGGGGCAGGCAATGGGTTTGACTTTGACCAACTGGATCATATTTAAAGCCAGACTGAATTCTTTACAATTCCCTGAATCAGGAAGAATGACTGAGAGAACTGTGACTCTGTATTCCGAGTAAGAGAAATACTGGGCTCAGGTTGGAGGGAGCTGGTTACAACTTCCGATGGGCAGAACCAGAGCCAGAAACGTGAATGCTACTGGAAAGTTAATTTGGCTAAATCTCAGGAAATTTGTTCTCCCAGTTAGAGCTGTCCAGCTGTGAAAATGTGGCTTTTGGAAGGCCTACACTCCATCTCCAGATGCAAGACTGTTAAAAGGCTGTAGCTCCCTGGGCTTGGGGGGCTGCCCGTCCAGAGATCTGGTGTCTCTCCTCTCCAGAGAAGCTCCGTTTCCTGTCGAAAAGGCAGAACACTCTCCTGGCTCAGGAAAACCTCGGGGCTACCCCAGTTCTCCAAAATGGAGACTATGCTCCCTCACTTCTGACCAAGAAAGGTAGTTCTTTTAGACGCTACTCCTTGGGCTGGAGGGCTCAGAACAGCAGTTAAATGCAAAGGCTCCCGGGTCAGCAGCCTCGGGGTTGAGTCCGGACTCTGCCTCTTGGGAGTTGTGTCACCCAGATCAGTCCCTACCCTGAGCCTCAGTTTCCTCCTCGGGGAAATGGGGAGGCACCCGCTCATCTACCCACCTTCAGCCAGCTCAGTGCCTGATGTGGACAGGGGTCCTCTTCCACAGCCCCCACCCCCGTGCTTTGGTGTGCCCTCACTGTCTGCAGCCGGGAAGGCGCTTGTTGGTAAAATGATGCGTACAATGATTGGATCGCCTGAAACACCATCCTGGCCTGACCACATCGACATGATGTGTTCAAACACCGTGGTAAAGACCGAGGATGTGGAGCTGCCGGGTTCACAGCCGTGCTCTGCCACCTGTGTGGCCCTGGACAAGTTCCTCAACGACTCTGTGCCCGCTTCTTCATCTGTAAAGTCTGGATGAGAGTAGTTCCTACTCTGTAAGCTCATTTTAAAAGGTGAATGAGATACTTGCGGGCATCTGGTTTCTGTTCTACCTCCCGGACCCATGTTCCTATCCCTCTCTGTCTTGCTCAATTCCATCCAACCCCAGCAGTTTCCTTGGGGGTCAGACACACCAAGCTTCTTCCCACCCCAGGGCCTTTGCACTGCTGCTCCCTCTGCCGGAATCACTCTCTTGGAAATCCACATGTCCTTTTACCTCGGGTCTTAGCTCAAAAGTCCCTCCCTCCCTAGACTGTCAGCTCCATGAAGGCCCTTGCTTCTGTGTCACTGCTGTGTCCCCTGCCCCTAACATGTTTGCTGAGTGAGTGTCAGCCCGAAGACACGTGTGTACCTGTTACTTTTAGGAGCGCAGTCAGTCCCTTTATAAACCCGCTGCTCAGAATGACAGTCCTTCCCTTTTAGGAAATGTTCCACCAAACCCAGGGGGGCCAAGCTCTCTTCCCCTCACATGGACCCACTTCCTCCCTCTCTCCCTGTGGCAGGGAGGAGGCGGTGGCGGCAGGGGGGGCGGGAGAGGGGGACTCAGATGCCAGCCCAGCTGGTGATCCTCTCCAGTGAGTCGGCGCCCAGGCCTGCTCGAGCGAAGCCCGTGGATCTCTAAAGCAACCTCAAGAATGCCACGTGGGCCCCTAGGGTGAGAATGAGTCAGTCGGAACCAAACCTGAAATCTCCCAGAGGCACGGCCACTTGTTGGGAAGGCAAAGACATGCGTGTTTAGACAGATCTGTGCGCCCAGAGCCAGGGACAAGCCAGGCTAGGAAGTGGGGTCAGTGGGGTGGACAAGACGTTCCCTGTGGTTCCCTCCACCTGGCCCGTTCTTCCCCAGGCCTCTGCCCTGCAACTTCCTAAATGTCCCTCCTCACAGAGGCTCCCCCCCTTAGTCCACCCTCCCCCTGCTTCACTTTTCCTCCTGGTCCTGACGGAATATGCAGGTCCCTGTTCTCCTGTGTGAAGTCTGGGAGGGCCGGGCAGGTCTCAGAATTCACAGTAACTCAAATTATAGAAAGGTCATCCGGTATAAAATCCCACCTGACATAACCACCCTGTCCCCCAGCCCTCCCCACACCGCCCCGCCCTGGCCATGGGTCTAGCACTCCCTGGATCGCTCACATTAATTCCTGGGCAGCGAGACACACAAGCATTCGAGTCAGGGATGATAAACAAACACACCGAAGTGCCTCGTGATTAGTTCAGCTCAGGTCTTGCTTCCCATCAGGTCATGGAAAAACTTTCGGTTTCCAGAGCCTGCAGATTTCAGCATTAGAAATAAGGGGGGTGGGTACATCTGCCTATATTTGTTTGCTTGCATATTGCCTGTCTTCTCAACTAGAATTGAAACTCCAGGAAAGCAAAGACTTTGTCCACTGCTCTATCGGGAACTCTTGGAACATACAGGTGCTTGATAAATAGTCGAAGAAATGAATGAGCAAGCCAGGGTCTAGGTATGGAGAAGTAATTGTCCTAAGAAGAAGAGAAACAGCAATCGCTGAGCCGTGGGCAAGGTGCCTACGAAAATTATCTCATGGGGCACCTGGGTGGCTCAGTTGGTTAAACGACTGCCTTCGGCTCAGGTCATGCTCCCAGTGTCCTGGGATCGAGCCCCGCATCGGGCTCTCTGCTCGGCGGAGAGCCTGCTTCTCCCTCTCCCTCTGTCTGCCTCTCTGCCTACTTACGCTATCTCTGTTAAATAAATAAATAAATAAATAAATATCTTTAAAAAAAAAAAAAGAAAATTATCTCATGAACAATCCCCCTCCAAAATACCCATTTTAGTGACAAGCAAACTGAGGATTAGAGAGGATCAGCAACTTGCTCAAGATCACACAGATAGGAAATAGCAAGGTTTAAATTTGAACCCAGGGCCCTCCCCCACTGCACCCCCCCCTAGGGTCTGCAAGCCTGGGCTCTTCTCTCCGCCTTGGGCTCAGAGAAGCAGTGATTTCCTGGAAGTCACACATCAGGGACACAACCTGTCTGATGCGGGATGCCCTGGCCACTGCAAGACCCTTCAGTCTCCACTGGGCTTCTGGCCCACGCTCTTGCAAGGGCAAGTTCATACGATGTGCAGGCAAGCCACTGGCCTCTCTTCTAGCCTAGCCAGGGGAATTGTGGCCAGAAGTGACCGGCCAGGTCTCTGGCCATGAGGAATGCTCAGAAAGATGTCCCTCCTGCTAACGCGAGCAAACTGGCACAATGGGAAGGAACGCAGGCTGGAAAGAAAAACAGATTCAAATCCCTCCCTGTCACTCCCAGATGCCAAGGCCACTGCACACATCCCTGGGTCTGTTTCCTCCCTGGCAAAAATGGGTAGATTAAATCCCATCCAATGGAGTTCATCTATTTACTTAACAAACACATAGTGCTCATTCCATGCCAGGCACTGTCTGGACGCTTGACAGTTATTCGTTCATTTAATCATCACCATGGTGGTATAAAGTAGTCACCATCATTTCATAAATGGGGAGACTGAGGTCCTGAGAAATCAGTCAATTGTAAACCCAGCGTTTGAACCTGGGCAATCTGGCTCCAGAGTCCATGCTCTTAACCTCCAAGCGGTACTTCTTAATGGGCAAAAAGAGTCATGAACATTTGTTGCAACGTACTACGCATTGGAAATTGTGTCAAGTATCTTAAAAGACATGATGTCCTCAACCCTCATGAAAGTCCAACTTGACAAATGTGAAGCACCTGGGGGGGGGGGGCACGGCGGGGTGGCTTCTGTCCCTGCCTGGCTCCCAGGTACCATCAAAGGCAGCTGAGGGCAGTGGGCCACTTGACCCCAAACTCTCTCCTCCGTCCTGGGGGTAGAGGGGTAGGGACGTAGGGAGAGGAGGGGTCCAGGACAGGCTCTGCCCTCACTTGCATTTCAGCTCCGTTTCTAAATCAGAGCAGCAGGAAACTGACTGCCTCAGGGGACCACCTCCCTGCCCCCGCCTGATATTTCTGCACCTCTGGGATCGTGCTGTATAAGACACATCAGTTACTGAGTCACTGCCCAGAATCTGGAAATCCTCAGGTCATCCCAGACCTGCTGGTAACTGGGTGTGTGGTAACCAAGGGTGACTGACTTACTAGCCGCTTTCCCTCCTTGCTCCTTTCCCATGGCCTCCCTCCAGATTTGGCTCTGGAGTTCCCCCGTGGAGCCCAGGAATCTGCATTGTGATTTTTGGGGGACTCAGGCAAAGGTGAAGTGCACCAGGCCATGCTCCTCAGCACGGCATTCAAGGCCTTCCACAAGGTGGCCAGACCCACCTTCCCATCCATGTCTGGCTTCCCCCCCCCTCCCCAGCACCACTGGAGCAATTAGCTCAAAAGTCACCTCCCTCCCTAGACTGTCAGCTCCACGAGGGCCCTTGCTTCTGTGTCACTGCTGTGTCCCCTGCCCCTAACATGTTTGTGAGTGAGTGTCAGCCCGAAGACACGTGTGTACCTGTTACTTCTGGGAGCGCAGTCAGTCCCTTTATAAACCCACTGCTCAGAATGACAGTCCTTCCCTTTTAGGAAATGTTCCACCAAACCCAGGGGGGCCAAGCTCTCTTCCCCTCACATGCGTGTTTAGACAGATCTGTGCGCCCAGAGCCAGGGACAAGCCAGGCCAGGAAGTGGGGTCAGTGGGGTGGGACCACGTCCCAACACGCCAGCATCCTCACCTGTAGCCACGCTGTTTGAGGGGCCTTTGCAGGACCCTGAATGCCCTGACTGTGGACAAAAGTATACCTCCCCCTCAGGCTCCCCATGGGACTTCAGGATTTTAATAAAGGCACTGATGTCCCAGGAAATACCCAAGCTTCTAAAAGGCCACCCTTAGGGGAGGAGCTACAGGGGTGGAACCTCACAGAGGGCTGGGGGAGAACAGTGAAGGGCTAGGACTCCAGCAGGATCAGGGCTGGCCCAGGAGCCCTAGGCAAATCCCAACAGCAGGGACACTGAGTTTGCCTGGTCCTCAGTCTTGCCTGATCTAAGAAATCCAAATTGTGTGTGTGTATGTGTGTTTTAAAATCCAGATTCCTGGATTTACTGAATCTGAACCTCACTGAAGGCAGCCTAGGAATCTGCCTTTTAATAAAATCCCCTGGATAATTTGTTTATGGGATAGTTTGACAAATACCGTGGACAGGTGGAAGACAGCAGGCTCTGGCGTCAGACCGCCGGCTTGGAATCCTGCCACACACTTCGCAGGCAGGACTCATCTGTGGCAAACTAGCTAAACTGTCCGGGGCCTCAGCGTCCTCATCTGAAAAACGGGATGATCCACACATCGCACTGACCAAAACGGTTGTTTAGCGATTTAACTCAGAATACTTTCAAAGTTCCCGACAGAACCTGTACAAAATGAGTCCAGTAAATATTCGATCCCTATTATAATTGGGTCTACCCAAGATTCAAATAAGGAGAGAAAGGGTCCACGGGACCCGGGTTCCCCAGACGCCTCCACCGGATCACCAAGTTCAGTTTCCAGAACTCCCCCTCCCCCCGACCGCTGGTCCTCACCCACTTCCTGCGCTCGGGGCAGGGGGTGATCGCCGGGACCAGGGGGCTGCTCGGCCCGAGCCCCGCCTGACCCCACGCTCGCGACGTCCTCGAGTCCCCGAGGGGCCGTCTCCCCTGGCGTCTCCCGGTCAGCGCGAGTCTGAGGGGGCGCGCCGGGGGTCCCCGGCTCCGCGCGCCCGCTGCCCCCCCAGCCCCCACCCCGGCCTCCGACCACCCGGGCCTAGCCGGCCGCCGCTCCAGACGCGGGGAGGGGCGGGCTCCGGGCGGCCCCCAATGGGGTCGAGGCGGCCCCGGGGGTCCCCGCTGCCGCCCCCGCCGGCGGCAGCGCCCCTCCCCGGGCCGATGCCCCGCTTCCGCCCCGCGCGCGGGCCCCGCGTCCTACCTGCGCGCCCCGGGCCCATTCGCCGCGCCCGCGCCCAAGCGGGAAGTGGGGGACCCCCGGGCCGCCCGTCCTGCCCGCGCCGCGCGGGGCTTTCCGGAGCGCGCCAGCCGGCCCGCCCCGGCTTCCTGCGCCCCGCCCCGCCTCCAGCCCGCCGCAGGCCCCGCCCCGCGGTCCCGCCGCCCTCCCCGGCGCCCTCTGCGGCCGGCCGCCTACCTCGCAGCGGGCGGCCCGGGCCCCCCCGACCCGCCCCCCTGGGCGCGCGGCAGCCCCCGCGGAGAACTCCGCAGTGCTCTCCCCTGGCTCGCGGAATAAAGTCCCAGCTCCTGCGGGGGCCTCTCCGGCGGCCCCAGGCCCCCAGACGCGCTTTGCCGAGGGGCAGGTGCATCTGGGGCTGAGGCGGGGCGGGGCGGGGGCGGAGGGGGGCTGTTGGGCCGCTCTCTTCCTTCTCCGCGTCCCAACAGCCTGGCTTCTGGCATCTGCTAAGTGCCCGTGGGTGTTTTTCCTTCTAATGTTGACTGAGCGCCTACCATATGCTGGGTGCCGCGAGAATTTAGATAGTGAAACAACCCTTCTATCAATAATAGCTAGTACAATCTGGCAGGCTCTGCTCTGAGGCTCTGCATGTAGTAACTCATTTGATCCTCACAACAACCTTATAAGACGCTATATTACTATCACTCATTTTCTTACAGATGGGGAAACTGAGGCACAGAGGAGCAACTTGCTGAGAATTACTCAGCAGGTGTGGGATTTGAACCCAGGCGCCATAGACCACTAACCACTGGACACCAAAAAAGCCCCAGGGGAGCCAGACGGTGGGGAAGAACACCGAGGAATAAAGTATTTCAGGTAACAAGAGGTCCCAATAAAAAAGTAAAACAGAGAGGGTGCTTGAAAGGTTTCCCTGATGAGGAGTTATTTGAACTGATATTTGAGAGAATGTAGGGGAAGACTAGTTTAGGGAGGGAAAATAGCATGTGCAAAGCCCTGGGGTGGCATGTTGGAGGAATTGTCTGAAGGCTAGCTTGGCTGGAGAGCCTTGAGGAGGGGAGAATGGGAGGAGGTGAAGTAAGAGATGGGCAGACTCAGGCTTCGTAGTGCTGGGGACCCAAAGAGTAATTGGACCCCATCTTAGCCTCAAAGAGCTCCTGGTGGTAGAGTAGAGGCAAGCTCCTCAGAGCGAAGGACAGCCCAATGGGGTTGCTGTGGTTGGGGGGGTGAGCCGGGGAAGCAGGAAGTAAGGGTTGGCTTCCTGGAGGAGGGGACACAGTACTTCCATTCTCTTTCATTATTCTTTATGCACTCACTCTTTCTTGGCCCTGCTGCCTAACCCTATGACAAGTGCTGAGGACACAGATATGAAGATACAAAATAAACATGATCCTTGCTCTCTGACCTTATAACTCAAGTATGTGTCAGTAGACTGTAGACAGTCTGGGAGTCAAGGATGGCTTCCTGGAGGAGGTGGCCTCTGATGGTCCCTCCACAGGTCAGTGCGGGAGAGAGAGGGAGAAAAGGGAAAGGCATTCAGGCAGAGGGGACAGGGTGAGCAAATACCTGGAGGCGAGAAAGACTACAATTATTCAGCATCTATGTACTGATGACTCCATGTGCCAGGCCCTGAGCTGGGGGGTGGGGAGAGTGAGAAATACAGACCCATCTCCCACTTTCCTAGCCCTGGGGGTCTGGCTCGGGCCCTGACAAGTAAGAACCACAAGCAGTTGGGTGTAATGAGAACTGGAGGCGGGCAGCCCAGGCAGACAGGCAGAGAGGCTCATCAAGGACAGGAAGCTTGGCCAGACAAGCTGCGAATTCTAACAGGTCAGATGGGGATTCTGCATTTCACATGAATTCCACGAAGAGCAACTGGGGCAACTGTAGGCATTGCCTTCACTGAGGAATGTTTGATCCTGCCTGGAAAAGCTTGCACACACATTCAGGCCCATCCTTGCAACCACTCACTCACATTCCCCAAACACGTTCACAGTCATGGACTCACTCATCCACACACACACACCCCTGCACACATTCATACTCATCCACGCACACTCATTCACCCATATGTTGGCATTGACTTACACTCATCCACACACTCCACGTGTTCACACTGATGCATACTCACAGCACCACACATTCACACTCACACACAGGGACTCAAACTCATACACAGTTGATCCTTGAACACCACGGGGGGGGGGGGTCAGGGACGCCAACCCCCGGGCAGTGGAAAATCCACGTATAACTTTTGACTCCCCAAATACCTAACTACTAATAGCCTACTGTTGATGGGAAGCTTACCGTTATGTGTAATCAACATAAACAGTTGATTAGCCCATATTTTGCATATCATATGTATTATATACTGTATTTTTAGAATAAAGTAAGCTAGAGATGCCTGGGTGGCTCAGTCGGTGAAGCATCTGGCTCTTGATTTCGGCTCAGGTCATGATCTCAGGGTCGTGAGATGGAGCGCCGAGTCGGGCTCCCCACTTGGCATGGAGTCTGCTTTCCCTCTCGCCTCTCTCCCCCACCTCCTCGCTTGCATGCACGTGTGCTCTCTATCTCAAAATAAATGAGCTCGAGAGAGCGCACACATGCATAATGATTTGTATCCACCAATATAGCAATGTGAACCCTGGAAGCCATCAATCTGTTTACTGTCCCTACGGTTTTCCCTTTTTCAGAATGTTATACAGGTGGACGAAGCCTGCATATAGCCTCTTAAGACTGGTTTCTTTCACTTAGCAATATTATTTTAGGATTTCTCCGTGTCCTTTTGTTGTTGATCGCTTTTTTTTAGTGCTGAATTCCATCATCTGGATATACCGCCGTTTATTCATTCACCCATTCCAGGACCCCTCAATTGCTTTCAGCTATAAGCAAGTTTTGCTTGGGGATGTTTTCAACTCCTTTGGGTAAATACTGAGGAATGCAATTGCTGGATCATATGGTCAGAGAACACTTTGTTTCATAAAAAACTTTCAAACACTCTTCCAAAGTCTATACCCGTTTGCACACCTCCCCACCCCCAGCAACCAACCAGAGTTCCTGCTTGTTTGCTTTCTTGCCAGAACTTGGTGTCGTCAGTATTTTTGGATCTTAGTTCTTAGCTAGTCTGGTAGGTGTGTAATGGTGTGTATCAATGTTATTTTAATTTGTAATTCCCTAAAGGACATATTATGTTGAACATCTTTTTACATGTTTCTTTGCCGTCTCTTAGGTTACTGATTTTAGAGTTCTCTTCATTTCTAATATCTGCATTCAATGCTATAGATTTTCCTCTAAGCACTTCTTTTCCCATACCTCACAAATTTTGATAAGTTATGTTTTTATTTTGTTTATTTAAAAATACATGTTAAAATTCCCCTGTGATTTCTTCTTATTCTATGTGTTATTTAGAAGTGTGCTTTTTATTCTCCAAATATTTTGGGATTTTCCAGCTCTCTTTCTATTTTTTTAAGGAGGGGAGGGGCAGAGGGAGAAGGAGAGAAAGAATCCTAAGCAGGCTCTATGCCCAGCGTGGAGCCCGACAAGGGGCTCGATCTCGATCTCATGACTCTGAGATCATGACCTAAGCCGAAATCAAGAGTTAGATGCTTAACCAACTGAGCCACCCAGTTGCCCTGACCTCTTTCTATTTTTGATTTCTAGTTTATTTCTGTTGTAGACTAAGTATATACTCTATATGATTTCTAATCTTTTAAATTTGTTGAAGTTTGTTTTATGGTCCAGAATGTGGTCTGTCTTGGTGAATGTTCCATGTGAAGTGTTCTGTGAATGTCAGTTAGATCCAGTTGATTGATAGCGTTGTTTGGTTTAGCCATATACTTATTGATTTTTGCTTCATGGATCTGTCAGTTACTGAAGAGGTGTTGAAGTCTCCCACTTCCAATATTATTAGTATCCAATAATTATTATTACCCAAATAATAGGGGATTTGTCTATTTCTCCTTGCAGATTGATTAGTTTTTGCCTTATATATTTTGACACTCGGTTGTTAGATGCATTTTGTATGTATTTTGACACTCAGTAATTAGATGCATAACATTAAGGATTGTTAGGTCGTCTTGGAGAACAGACCCTTTTATCGTTATATAATATCCTCTTTTATCCCTGCTAATATTCCTTGTTCTGAAGTCTGCCTTGTCTGAAGTTAATATGGCTACAGCTTTCTTTTGATGAATGTTAGCATGGTATATCTTTCTTTATCCCATTAGTATTCATTTAAGTACATGTATACATTTGAAATGGGTTGCTTGTAGACAAAATGCAGTTGGGTCTTGCTTTTTAATCCACTCTGAGAGTCTCTGTATTTTAGTTGATGTATTTAGAGCATCCACATTTGAAGTGATTATCAATGTAATTGATACTGTTAGGACTACTATCTACCATATTGGTTAACTGTTTCATATTCATTGCACTTATTTTTTTTTTTTAAAAAAAACATTCTCTTTTCTGCTTTCTCTGGTCTTCACTGAGCATCTTGTATGATTAAATTTTCTCTCCTCCTTTAGCATATCAATTATACTTCTTTTTTTAAAAAGTTTAATGCTTGTCATAGAATTTGCAATATGTATTTACAACTTAATCTAAATTCACTTTCTTTTTTTTAAAAGATTTTACTTATTTATTTGACAGAGAGATAGAGAGAGCACACAGATAGTCAGAGTGGCAGGCAGAGGGAGAGGGAGAAGCAGGCTCTCCGCTGTGCAGGGAGCCCGATGCGGGGCTCGATCCCAGGACCCTGGGATCATGACCTGAGCTGAAGGCAGACATTTAACCAACTGAGCCACTCAGGCACCCCTCTAAATTCACTTTCAAACAACGCTATATTGTGTTACAAGTAGTGCAGGTACCTTATAACGAAGTTTTCTCAATTCCTTCCTCCCATCCTCTATAACATTGCTGCCATTCATTTCACTTATCCGTATGCTATAATCACCCAATACTGTTGTTACTTTGAATAGTTATCTATTAGGTCAATTAAGATTTTTTTACAATTTAATTTTTAATTTTCCTTAGTTTATCTCTTCTCTGACACTCTTCTTTATGTAGATCTGAGGTTCTGACAACATTTGCTTCCTCTCCAAAGAACTTCTTTTAACATTTCTTGGAAGGCACATCTATTGGCAACAAATTTCCTTGGTTTCTGTTTGTTTGAGAAAGTCGTTACTTTTCCTTCATTTTTGAGGGGTAATTTCACTGGATGCTGAATTCCAGGTTGGTGGTCTTTTCCTTCAATACTTAAAATTTTTCACTCCACTCTCTTCTTGCTTGCCTGGTTTTGACAAGATGTCTGTTTCTTTATAGATAAGGATTTTTTTCCCCTTACTTGCTCCTTTTAAGATTTTTTCTTTGCCTTTGGTTTTCTGCAGTTTAAATATGATATGCCTAGATACAGATCCTTTGATAGTTATCTTGCTTGGCTTCATTCCTTTTTCTCTCTACATGCCAGTGTGGGAAATTTCTATTGACATACCCTCAAGCTCACCAGGCTGTGTCCAGTCAACTCATGGGCCCACCAAGGGTGTTACACATATCCGTTATAGTGTGTTTTTTCCTAACATTCCTTTCTGATTCTTTCTTAGAGTGTCAATTTCTCTGCTTGCGTGGTGTCTACTTTTTCCATTAGGTCCTTTAACATACTAATTCGTAGTTACTTTCAATTGCCTTCCTTTCTGGTAAGTCTCAAATCTGTATCATATCTGAATCTAGTTCCTATGGTTGCTTTATCTTTTCAGGCTGTGTTTTTTCTTGCCTTTTAGCATATCTTGTAAATTTTTGTTGAAAGCCAGGCATGATATGTTGCATAATAGGAACCAAGATAATTGGGCTGCCAGTGTGAAGTTTTATGTTAATCTGTGTAGGAGATGGGCTGTGTTTAATAATTTGCAGTAGCTGTAGATGCCAGAGGCTTTAGTTTTCTCTAGTTTACTTTTTTTTTTTAACCCTCTGTGGTCTTTGGGTTTTCCTAAGAATTCCTTCTTAAATAAAATGTCTTTTATTTATTTATTTATTTATTTATTTATTTATTTATTTATTTATTTTTAAAGATTTTATTTATTTATTCATTAGAGACAGAGAGAGAGAGAGGCAGAGGGAGAAGCAGGCTCCCAAGGAGCAGGGAGCCCGATGCGGGACTCGATCCCAGGACCCTGAGATCATGACCTGAGCCGAAGGCAGACGCTTAACGACTGAGCCACCCAGGCGCCCTATTTATTGTCTTTTATTTATTTTATATATTTATTGTCCTTCAGTTGTCTCAGTTGTGTTCCACTGTTATTATACGGGAGCTCTGTTGATGTGGCGGGCAGGTGTTGGAGAGGAGAAGCTGTCTATAATAATATAATTAAATCTCGGTTTTCTAGTGGGCCTGAGTTCCTGGTCTTTGACCTTCAGAAGCATTTCCTAGACTTTTTTTTTCTTGCCTTTCCAGAGACAGGAAGGTTAGATGGAGCTGGAGTCCACCTCAGCTCCCAAGTGGCTCTGGTAAAGTAGCCTCCCTTAGAGGGCAGGCCTTTGTTATGGAGAATGCTCTGTGCATGTCAGAATAGTTACTTCCCTCCTGCTCCTTACCCCAAAACATGAAGGGATTTTTTTTCCCTCTGATATTAACTGGGAGAATGTGGTAGGCTCCCTGAGGTACAATCTATAAAGTATAGGCCCCTAAGACTGGCTCCCCAGTTTTCATCTCCCACAATTTATCAAAAGTATCACTTAAGTGTTACTACAAATTATTAGCCGTAGTGGTTTCTGCATCCAGTAAGTTGATCTTAGCTGTGAAATTCTGTGTTCAACTTCTCTCCCCAGATTTCAGGGTGGCAGCGTGCCCTGAGACCTCCCTCCCCTGAAGGGTCTAGGAAAAGTCCTCGGATCTTCACTTCGTTCAGCTTTTCTCTTGCTGTGAGGATGGCACTGATGACTTCCAAGCTCTTTCCATGTTGGAGCTGAGACTCCAAGTCCTGTCTCCCAAGTTTTAAACCTAGTTGTCTAAGTTTGTTTTCCCCAGAAGCAGACTCTGAGATTAGGATTCTAACCCAAGCAGCTTACCTGGTCAATGGTCCCAGGAAAACCAAGAGAGGTATGGGAAGTATGACTGGGAAGGGAAGGCATGAACACAGTTTGCATCACCGAGCAGGCAATCTCTGTGGTCAACTAAGGCTCAGCTCTGCTGCAGAACTCTGGGAGACAGTGTAGAACATGCACCAGAAAGTCATCTCACTAAGGGGGAGAGAGCTGGGGTATTTATACACCTACTCCTCTCAGCCAATGGCTCAGAGCTGCTGGGGTGGAAGTGGGACAGGGACCGGGAAGGGGAGCAGGCTCCAGCAACCAGGAGAAAAGCCCTCAGGCAAAGAGCTGCTTGTACTGGAGGTTGGGAGTCAGGAGATGGCAAAGCTGTTGGGACACGGGAAGGAGGGAATTGCAACAGGGTTGCTCTGCCTCTAAAATGAAGAATGCCTTCCTTTTCTGAGCAAAACCCACCCCGATTCTTCTAAAAGCAGCATGATGTATAAGTTTTAGGATCTGAAGAGAAAAAAGCATTTCAAAGAATTTGTCAGCTGTCCTCTTAATTCTCCATCCAACACAATGCTTTACGGTCTGTTTTATTTTTAGGTCTCTGTCATTGGTAGGTAGATGTGGCATTAAAACCTGACCAATTATTTATCCTCCCACCAAAAGAATGAGTCCTAAGTCCCTTTTCCTACATGATGACCTGCCCTCAGTGGGTCTCTTCTAATGAATAAGATCTGGTAGAAGTGATGCAGTGACTACTAAGGTTAGGTTTAACAAGGAGAAACAGCTTCAGTTGGTATTCTCTCTCTCTCTCCCACTCCCCCTCCCTCCATCCCTTTCTCTCTCTCCCCCCAACTTTCTCTCAACTCACACCTTGGGATCCCTGAGCTGACATGTGGGAAAGTCCAGCTACGCTGGAGTGAGCACATGGAGAGTCCACACAGAGATGTAGAGACAAGCCCAAGGAGCCCCAGCTGTTTGGACCTTTCCAGCTCAGGTCCAGATGTGAGTGAGTGAGTTATTAGATGGTCAGCTCCAGAGTCATCCCAGCCTGCAGCTCCAGAGTCATCCTGGCTGACACCAAGGAGAACAGACACCAAGGGGAACAGAGCTCACTTAACTCCAACAAAATTGCAAAATCATGAGCAAAATAAATGTTGATGTTGTTTAACCTGTCACCAAGTAGAGCAGAGACAAGCTGTTGCCACCGAGCCCTGCCAGATTACAGATTCATGGGCAAAATAAATACCACTAAGTTTGGGGATAGTTTGTTATGCAGCCATAGTAGCTTGAATTGCTGTATAACCATGGTACTCACCCCCCACATTCTTCCTTGCCAACAGAACCCAGACTTTATCTGGAGGCAGTGAGGTACCCTTCTTGAGGCAATGGATCATGATTTGCTTGGGTCAATCATGGCAATCCTATTCCAGCTTTCTCAGCCTCCTTTGTCCTGGGTGAGTGACCCAGTTCTGCCAGTGAAATACAAATGGAAGTCTGTGGGTGGTGGGGGGGAGCCTCTGGGAAAATGTTAGCATTCCTGATAGACATGGTCTTCCAGCTGTGACCACAGAACATCTTGCCTCCATGAGAGAAGGCCAAGGCAACTGCACTGTGGGAGCACTGACATCTGTGAACAACTGGGCTCCAGCAACAGCCAGTATCTGGAATTCTTGTAAGGTGAGAGATATTTTCCTGACATCTTTGAGCAGCTGAATCACACCAGCTGTGGCCAGCCTCCAGACTCCATTTAATAGGAGAGACTTGAACCTTTGTTTATGCTTCTGTTGCTTGGTTTTGTGTGTGTGTGTGGGGGGGGGTTGGTTTTGTTCTGTTGCAGTTTAACAGAACAGACCCAGTGGGATTATCTCAAGAGTTAGAGCCATCTGAAACCTCCAAGCTGGTGTGGCTCCCTTGGTTTTGGCAGGTGAAGACAGAGGGATAGCCAACAACCCTGAGCCAAGCTCTGTGGTCAAAGTCAGGAGACTGTGTCAGAGAGGCTAAGAGTAGATCCTTTCTGCTACCACCCTTGGGGCAGAATGATATCCAATCATGCCCCAGGTAAGGCAGTCTCCATAAACAGGAGACTGTTTAGAGAAAGAACGATGATGATGGTGATGGTGATGGTGATGGTGGTGATGGTGATGATGGTGATGATGGTGATGATGATGATGATGGTGATGATGGTGATGGTGATGATGGTGATGATGGTGATGGTGATTATGATGGTGATGATGGTGATGATGATGGTGATGATGGTGATGGTGATCATGATGATGGTGATGGTGATGATGGTGATGGTGATGGTGGTGATGGTGATGATGGTGATGGTGATGATGGTGATGGTGATGCTGATGGTGATGATGGTGATGGTGATGATGGTGATGCTGATGCTGATGGGTGTGGGATGTTGATGATGATGGTGCTGGTGCTAATGACAAGATGGTGCTAAGAACTAACACTTGTATAAGTAGTGTGGCACTGTGTGCCAGACCCTGTTGTAGGCTAATATGCTAATTGCAAAAATTCTAGGAGTTAGGTGCTATTATTAGCTCCTCTTTACAGATCAGAAAATAGGCACAGAGAGGGTAAGTAACTTGCTCAGATCCTGTAAGTGGGTGGTGAGTGCTGAACCACCATGCACTTTCTCAGAAGAGAGAAACTTCTCCCAGGAACCTGATAGACATTACATGCTCACTTTGCTTTTTGCAATGGGTATGGTTTACCATCTGGAAGGAATGTACATGAGGCTTAGTGTTTCTGGCTGAAGAACAATAGACTCCTGCTTACTTACCTCACTGATTTCCTGGGGGAAAGGGAAAAAGTCCTGAATTACCCTGATCTCAGGCTGTCTTCCTTCAGGCCACCACTGACTCAACTGTTGGAGTTCACAAAGTTGAATCTCTCTCTCTCGGTTAAGAATCCCTCTGTAGGGGGCGCCTGGGTGGCTCAGTCGTTAAGTGTCTGCCTTCGGCTCAGGTCATGATCTCAGGGTCCTGGGATCGAGCCCCGCATCGGGCTCCCTGCTCCGTGGGAAGCCTGCTTCTCCCTCTCCCACTCCCCCTGCTTGTGTTTCCTCTGTTGCTGTGTCTCTCTCTGTCAAATAAATAAATAAAATATTAAAAAAAAAAAAAAAGAATCCCTCTGTAGCTCCCCATTGCTTAAGGGTTAAACCGGAATTTCTCAATCTCAGCACTACTGACATTTTGAGCTGGATAATCCCTTGCCGTGGGAGGCTGCCTTGTGCATTGTAGGATGTTTAGCAGCATCCTTGGCCTCTACTCACTGGATTCCAGAAACATCCTCGCAGTCATGACAATCATAATGTCCCCAAATGCCCCCCCCCCCCCGAGTAAAATGGCCCCACTTTAGAACCAGCAGGTTAAAGGAAACAGGCTTCTGACTGAGAGAAAGTGATTTCACCACGGGTCTCAGAAGATCCTCCTGCCCGATGGTGGGCTCCCTGAAGGGTGGGTTCCCAGCCTTATTCCTATTTCTCTTCCCCCAAGGTTGATTTATAGCTCATAGCAATGATGACTCAAGAAATAGTGGACAAATCAGACTGTGGTCAGGAAGAAAAGCATGCAAACAGAAAGCATGGGATGTACCAAGGACGTGTTTGGGGTGGAACCCTGAAAGAGTTCCTGAGGGCATCTCTGAAGAGGAGAGAGCTGCAGTTGAAGGCAGAGGAGCATTCTGATGGAGGTGGAAGGGAAGACGGGCTTCTGAGTCACAAAGGGCAGTGTGAGCAAGGGTTGGAGGCCTATAGGTACACTCTGGGGAGCTGGGGTGGGGTAAGCAATGCAGCTTGGGCCCTATTACCAAAGGTCTTCAACACCAGCCTCGGGTGATATGGAGCATCAGTGAGTTCCAAACCAAGGCATGAGAGGCCCAGATTTGGCTTTTAGAATAACCTCTCTTGGGCGCCTGGGTGGCTCAGTTGGTTAAGTGTCTGCCTTCGGCTGAGATCATGATTCTGGGGTCCCGGGATCGAGTCCCACATCGGGCTCCTTGCTCAGTGAGCCTGCTTCTCCCTCAGCCCCTCCCCCGGCTTGTGCTCTCTCTCTCTCTCTCTCTCTCACAAAAATAAATAAATAAATAAGTCTTTAGAATAACCTCTCTCTCTGGCAGCTGTGTGGATGGTGAACCTGAGGAAGATACAGCGGGCTGTCACAATAATCCAAGTGAGACCCAGGGCCCAGCAGAGGGGAGAGCAAGGGGCAGCGTCCTCCTATTTCATTGTGGATAAATGCTAATCCTTTCCAAGAGTGTAAAGGCGAATATAAAATTTCCAGTCCCTCATAAGTGATTCATAATATGACTTTCTTCCCCACCAGCTCTGCACCAGTCTATGCAGTTCCTGGCCTAGCTGTGTGCTTCCTTGTTTCCTCAGGCTGGGAAAGCATCCTCTTCCTTAAAGGCCTGATGCCTCCTCGGTGGAGAATTCTCCAGCCCCAGATAGAGGGCGTGTTATGATTTCGTTTGTTTTCTCTATGAGATGGTGAGCATGTGGAGGTGATGACTTTGTCTTGTCCATTTATTCCTTGAACCAATATTGAATGAGCACCTAATATGTGCCAGGCACAATGCTAGGTACTGGGATACAGCTGTGTATAACTGTCTTGTATCCCAGGCAGCCACAGAGGGCCCGGTGAGTGAATGAAGGCATGAATGCATGAACCGTGGGGTGGTTGAGGGGGCTGAGACCAGGAGAGGCTCACTGAGTTAACCATGATGGCCTGGCAGGAAGTAGCCGGGGAGGGGCTGAAGTCCCAGACAGGGAAGGGACATGGAAATGGGTGTTTGGCGCAATGGGACTCTACATTGGGTGCTTTTCTGTGAGGTGTTCTGTGTTCCCAGACCTGTCAGTGGCATGGCTCTGCTTCTTCAGCTAGTTGGCCAAAGATATAGGAACTATGGATATGTTTGTAGTGGACATGAATGGCTTGTATCCCACACACACTTGTCCCCTTATTGTGAGGCAACAGCGTGCTTTGCCTCGGGGGATCTACCCATCCTCAACTTTCCATCCATATACATGCACGGGGCTCCACACCCAGCCTAGGATGGGAGTGTGTGATCCAGACCTACATCATTCAGTGTACCTGAAGGCCACAAAGCTTGGTCGAGGGCAGGCATGTGACCTGAGCGCCTTCAGCTAGTGTCCAATCAGGGTGAACTTCAAGGCTTTGGTGGGCTGTTGGGACAAGAGCACTAATACCCTTTTGCCCTGGATGTGAGTGTGGAAGGTGTGGATTTTAATTTCATTGCTGTTGGGTGCCATCTTATAACCACCAGGAGAGGTCCTTTCTATACGTGGAAACCCACAGTGGGGAGTCATGGGGTGGAGAAACAGAGAGTGAAATTAGGTCCCAATGTCACTGTCTGAGCTCCTGGATCCAGCCCGGTCTGAAGCCAGCAAAATCTTACCTCACCCACATTTTGGTTATTTTCTCAAGCCAGTCTGTTGGATTTTCGATGTTAACTGTTGCAGTGTTCTACTGGGTGCTCAACTTGTGGCGAGGAAATCTTGGTACTGGTTAGACTCCAGTGGAAGAATGTAGGAATGCACCATGGCAAAGCTGTCAACAGTGTGGCACCCCGCTCCTCCCTTCTGGCTGTTTTGTAAGAAGAAGGCAGTAGAGCACCAGATCCTTTAAACAAGGGACAATGTGTGCACTGCATTCCTAGAGTATATTTCCTAAAAGGAGTGGCCTCCTGGTTCCAGACTTTCTTCTTGGGTCTTCTCACAGACCCTGGCACAATCAATGCTTCTTGACCTTGGTGACATCCTCCGCTGGTCCTTTAGTGCCATCCATGTCTTTAACTCAGCTTACCTCTAGCTGGTTCTTGTACCTTCTCCTTGTCTCAGGACACTCAGAGATACTTCTGGAAATGTCATTCCTCCACTGGACTCAGCCCTGTAGCTCTCATTTCTTAGAAATTTACCATGTGCCCAGTTCCATGTAATCAGTTGTCTCAATCTTCAAACAACCTTGTATATTCCCATTTTATAGATGAGGAAATTGAGGCCCAGAGAGGTTAAGTAACTTGCCCAAGGTCACACAGCTATCAAGTGGGGAAAGTGGACCATACCTTATATCTCCTCTACTCCACAGCCTGTGCCTTTAACCACTCTGCCATATTTCCTCTCTGGCTTCCTTGCCTTGAGGGCAGGACCCAGACCAAAATGAGCCAATGTCCTAACCTGTGACCTGTTTTTCCCACCGTAGTAGATGCTGTCGATGCCCCACCTATATCCCCTAGCACTCACCAGTCCACCTTCTGGCTGCAAGCACCAGCAACTCTGCCCAAGGACGTTCTCTGGCCTCAGGAGACAGCTTAGCCTGTGAAGAGGGCAAGCAGAAGTGTCAGAGAGTTAGCGCTCACAGGGCAGGTCTTAGCCAACAGTGATTGGAATTGGCAGGTGAGTTGCTCAGTTTCCTTGCTTCTCAGAGCATGTGGCAGGGACAACTTAAAGGCATGTTCTGCAGTCTCTCAGAGGCTCCAGGGAGATGGAGCTCTGGTCTCCCAGCATTAACCTGCTCATCAGCGGTACTGCCCTGGCTCCGTTCCCTCCACATTCACTGCCCCACTCCCTCCCAGTGCTTTCTGGGATCGCTTCACATGTAAACTGTGCTCCAGTCCTCATCTGAGGGACTTGTGGGGCAACCTAACCTAAGTCAGACACCTCCTGTAGCATCCTCGGTATTTCTCCGATGAACCACCCTCGCTGGATCTCAGTCCATATAAATTAGAGAGAATTGACTCTACCCTGGCTCAGGAGTGAGCAGGTGACTCAGGAGTGGCCAATCAGAACACTGTGGTCCCTTACTCTTAGTGATTTGGTAAGAGATGGGCATGTGACTTACTGAGCCAATGAGACCCTGAGATTCTTCTGTCCTTTCCACAGGTGTCTCACCTGTTCCACTTGGAAGATGTGGGGCTGGAGCTCTGGCAGCCATCTTGCTTGAAACCAGCTTTACTACTTCTGAATATAAAGACAGAACATGTGTTGCAGGAGATGGCAATGATGGCCTCTCTTTAACCCTCCCTGTATCCCCCTGCCGTGTAACTTATTGGTGCCTCTAACTTGGATTCTGAGTTCTACCACATGACTTGTTGTGGCCAGTGGGATTTTAGCAGGTGTGATGGGAAGCAGAAGCTTGACATTTGCTTCCATGATTGGACTTATTTGCATTTCCACCACTGCCATGAGGATGCCTCATGGGGCCACCCACAGGGTAAGAGATAATGTGGAGCAGAGTTGTCTCAACTGCCAAGCCGAGGTCAGTCTAGATCATCCAACAGCCAGCCTATGCCCAGACATGAAAGAGCCCAGCCAAGATCAGCCGAGCTGCCTGGCCAACCATTGCAACATGAGCAATAAATGCTTCTGTCGCAGGCCATGAAGGGCTTTTGGCAGCTTCCCTATAGCTGTAGGTAATTGATGCAATTCTCAATTAGAAAGTTGGAGCCATATAGAAAAGCTTAAAAAATTTAAGTGAAAATCACCTGAAATCTCAGAGGTAGCCTGTGGTGACATTTTGGTGAACATTTCTCCACATGCATGGGTGCACACACCATACACACCTCCAGACACGTCCCCAGTCAAGAAATTAATATAATTTCGGCAAGATGGGGGAGGGTTCTGGGGCAAAGGCCACAAAGATAAGGATAGGACGTCATCCTCGGAAAGGGCATTGTTGCCTCAGAACATCTGGGAGGAAGTAACAATGATGAAAGGATTAGCGTTGGGTATGTAGAGAGGAAGACAGAAAGGCTAAGGCCTCAGGGAGGTTGAAGGAGGTTATAAAAACATGATGGTTAAGAAATCAGAGATACACAGGACAATAAAATAAGCAGGAATGGGAAGATTCTTGGGAAAGAATCAGGCTGGTTTATTTAAAACTCTGTCACCCCAAACCCCGGGGTTTATTCATTCATTCATTCAATGAACATTTATTGATACCTGCTATGTATCATCACATCCTAGGAGCTAAGGACTGCAAAGGTGAATGAGACATGGTCCCTGAACCCCAGGGAATTTGTGGTCAGCTGAAGGAAAGAGTCACCAGGTAATTAGGGTACAACATGCCAGTTGTAAGAGGAAGGCATGCAAACAGAGAAAATTTTCTAGAGAAGGGCCAACCAAGTGGGCAACTACTGGATGAATAGGAGTTCTCCAGTTTGGGGTGAGTGGGATGAGGTGGGGAGAGTGACCCAAGGGAAGGAACAAAATTTGCAAAGGTATGAAGGTGAGACCAATCGCTGGGGTAATTGATATGAGATCAGGGAAGGTGAGGGGGCAGGGAGAGTAACAAAGACAGGTAGAAAAGAAACAAGGTTCTGATCCAGGAGAACAGTAGCTTTTAAAGTTTTTTATTATAAGCCACAGGAAGAACTTCATTTCCTATTTTGGCCCTGTACAATCATATACACATACACATGCGTGTGTGTGTGTGTATCTAAAGCAAAGGTCAGCAAAACAATATTTCACTCTGCAACATGACATTCATTCTGATATTTGTTTTAAAATGTTGGTCAGGGGGCGCCTGGCCGGCTCAGTTGGTTAAGCAGCTGCCTTCGGCTCAGGTCATGATCCCGGGGCCCTGGGGTCAAGCCCCGCATCAGGCTCCCTGCTCAGCGGAGAGCCTGCTTCTCCCTCTCCCTCTGCCTGCCTCTCTGCCTACTTGTGCTCTTTCTCTCTATCTCTCTGTCAAATAAATAAGGAAAATCTTTAAAAAAAAAATAAAATGTTGGTCAGGGGTGAAATAAGCTGATCACAAAATAGTTCACATCATATGATTTCATTCCTTTAAAATTCTATAGTAGGTGAAACTAATTTATAGTGGTATAAATGACATCAGTGGCTGCCTGGGATGTGGACTGGGTGGGGGCAAGATTAACTGCAAAAAAGTGAAAGAGAACTTTCTCAAGAGATGGAAATTTTCTATATCTTGATTGGGGTGGTGGTTACATGGGCACATGCATTTGTCAAAAACAAATACATAAAAATACATGTATGTGAGGGAACTTTCTCAGGTGGTGTTGATGTTCTATATCTTGATAAAGGATTTGCATTGCACAGGTGAATGCATTTGTCAAAACTCATCAAATGGTACACTTATGATCTGTGCACTTCACTATATGCAAATTTTACATCAAAAAGAAAAAAGACTGTAGACAAAAATTGAACTGTAGTTGATGAGATGCATGCTGAAGTGTTAGGAGAAAGTATTGTGGTGTCTGCAACTCACCACTTCGAAATGGTTAGAGCAATGGAAAGTTTGACAGAGATATGATAAAGAAAATATAATACAAATGCTAATGCATGTCAAGATAACTCAATGAAGAAAGACTAGTCTTTTTAATACATGATGCTGGATATCCACCTACAAAAGAATGAAGCTGGATCCCTACCTCACATCATATACAAAAAATAATTCAAACTGATCAAGGACCTAAATACAAGAGCTAAACTATAAAACTCTTAGGAGAAGGCATAGGTATAAATCTTCCTGACCTTGGACTAGGCAATGGTTTCTTAGCTATGACACAAAAAAGTACAATCAACAAAAGAAAAAAAAAATAAGGAAACTTGACATCATCAAATAGATGTGGTTTAGAGGATTCCATCAAGAAAGTGGAAAGATGATCCACAGAACTGAAGAACATCTTTGCCAATCATGTATCTGATAAGAGACTTGTCTCTAGACTATGTAAACAACAATTACACTTCAGTAATAACAATTCAGATGACCCGATTTTAAAATGATAAAGAATCTGAACAGACAGTTCTCCAAAAAAGATATACAAGTGGCCAACAAGCACATGAAAAAATAGTCAACATCATCAGGGAGATGCAAATAAAAACCACCATGAGATACTGTTTTGTAGCCACCAAGACAGCAATTATCAAACAGACAATTGCAAGTGTTGGTGAGGAGGTAGAGAAATTGTAACCCTGTATGCAGCTGGTGGGGATGTAAAATGGTGCAGCCACTTTGGAAAACAGGCTGGCAGTTTATGATCCAGCAATTTCACTCCTGGGCATATAACCCAAGAGAAATTAAAACATGTGTCCATATAAAAACTTGTACACAAATGTTCACAGCAGCATTATGTGTAATAGCCAAAGGGTAGAAATGACCCAGATGTTCATCAACTGACAGTGGATAAGTAAAATGTGGCATATCCATACAGGAGAGTATTATTTGGGAATAAAAAGGAATGTATATTGGTACCCGCCACAACATGGATGAACCTGGAAAACATGATGCTAAGTGAAAGAAGCCAGTTGCAAAGGCTCACATGTTGTGTGTTCTATTTATATGGAATGTCCACAGTAGGCAAATCCATAGAGACAGAAAGCAGACTAGTGTTGCCCAGGGCTGGAGGTGGGAAGGGCAGAGTAGGAGATTGATGGTTAAAGGGTGCAGGTTTTCTCTGGGAGGATGAAAATGTTCTAAAATTGATTGTGGTGACAAAGATACAAAAGTAGGGATCTGAAGGAGTACGTGCACCCCGATGTTTATAGCAGCAATGTCCACAATAGCCAAACTGTGGAAAGAGCCAAGATGTCCATTGACAGATGAATGGATAAAGAAGATGTGGTATATATATACAATGGAATATTATGCAGCCATCAAAAGGAATGAGATCTTGCCATTTGCAACGACGTGGATGGAACTGGAGGGTATTATGTTGAGCGAAATAAGTCAAACAGAGAAAGACATGTATCATATGATCTCACTGATATGAGGAATTCTTAATCGCAGGAAACTGAGTGTTGTTGGAGTGGGGGGTGGGGTGGGAGGGATGGGGTGACTGGGTGATAGACACTGGGGAGGGTATGTGCTCTGGTAAGCGCTGTGAATTGTGCAAGACTGTTGAATCTCAGATCTGTACCTCTGAAACAAATAATGCAATATATGTTAAGAAAAAAAAAAGAAGAAGAAGAAGGTAGCGGGAGGGGAAGAATGAAGCGGGGGAAATCGGAGGGGTGGATGAACCATGAGAGACGATGGACTCTGAAAAACAAACTGAGGGTTCTAGAGGGGAGGGGGGTGGGAGGATGGGTTAGCCTGGTGGTGGGTATTGAGGAGGGCACATTCTGCATGGAGCACTGGGTGTTATGCACAAACAATGAATCATGGAACACTTCATCTAGAACTAATGATGTAATATAGGGGATTAACATAAGAATAAAAAAAAAGAAAAAAATTGATTGTGGTGAAATCTGTGAATACACTAAAGCAATTGAATTGTACATTTTTAATGAGCGAATTATATGATTTATTTTTATTTTTTAAAGATTTATTTATTTGAGAGAGAGAGTGCATGCATGCATGTGAGAGCATGGTGGGCGGGGCAAAGGGAAAAGGGAGAGAGATCTCAAGCAGACTCCCCACTGAGTGCAGAGCCCCATGCAGGGCTCAATCTCATGGCCCCAAGATCATGACCTGAGCCAAAATCAAGAATTGGACACCTAACTGACTGAGACACCCAGGTGCCCTGACTGCAGTATGATTTATGAATTGCATCTCAATAAATCTGCTTATAAATGTTTATGTAGATATAAATGAAAAATTTGATAAATTGCACTTCACCCAAATTAAACACTTCTTTTTTTTTTTTAAGATTTTATTTATTTATTTGACAGAGAGAGAGAGACAGCGAGAGAGGGAACACAAGCAGAGGGAGTGGGAGAGGGAGAAGCAGGCTCCCCGCTGAGCAGGGAGCCTGATGCAGGGCTTGATCCCAGGACCCTGAGATCATGACCCAAGCTGAAGGCAGACGCTTAACGATTGAGCCACCCAGGTGCCCCCAAATTAAACACTTCTGCTCTTCAAAAGACTCTACCAAGGGAATAAAAAGATAAGCCACAGAATGTGAGAAAATATTTGCAAATTATATAGCTAATAAAGGACTTGTATCCATAATCTATAAAGAACTCTCAAAACTCAATAAGAAAATGACTCAACTTTTTTAAATGGGCAAAAGACTTGAACAGGCATTTCACCAATAAATATAGACATGTGGCAGATGAGTACCTGAAAAGATGGTCAACATTATTAGTCATCTGGGAATTACAAGTTAAAACCACAATGAGATACCTCATCACACATTAGAATGGCTCAAATTTTTTCAGTGTACCGACAATACCAAGTGATTATGAGAGTCGAAACAACTGGAACCCTCATACATTGCTGGTGGGAATGCAAAATGACAGGGTCATTTGGAAAGTAGCTTGGCAGTTTCTTATAAAGTAAAACATATTTTACCATACAACCTACTGTCCTACTCCTGGGTATTTACTCTAGAGAATGAAAACACATTTACAGAAAAACCTGTCTGCAAATGTTTCCATACAGTGACTCTATTTATAATTGCCAAGAAAATAGAAACAACCCAAATGTACCCCAGCTGGTGGTGAATGGATAACCAAACCTTGGTACATCCACACGATGGACTACTGCTCAGCAGTAAAAAGGAAAAATCCTCTGATACGCACAACACTATGGAAAAATCTCCAATGCACTATGCGTTATGAAAGAAGCCAGACTCAAAATGGTACATACCGTATAACTCTCTTTCTATGACAAGCTTCAGGGAGAGAAAACAGTGGTTGCCTGGGCCAGGGGTGGGAAGAAGGGTCACTGGAAATGGGCAGGGGAGAATTTTTTGGATTAAAGGAACCATTCTGTATCATGATTGGGGTGGTGCCTACTCAGCTGTATTTATCAAAATTCATAGAAGTGTACTCTAAAATGCGTGAATCTCACTGTATGTAAATTATACCTTAATCTAAAAAAATTAAAAATATATATTAATGGTAGAATCTGGATGGTGGGAATATGGGTATTCATTATACAATTCTTACAACCCTTTGGTATGTTTGAACGTGTCCCCAACCAGATGCTTGGCAAAAAACATCGAAAAGATGTTAGGTGGTTGATAAAAATAAATGTGCGCATGACCAAAACAAACTAATACACAATTAACTAAATTTTAAAAAGTGACTCATTTCACCCTTCAAGTCTTAAATAATAATAAATAATAAATATAGTAATTAAAGCATGGTCCACACCGCATTGATTTTGTAAGCCATTGATGGGCCAAGACCTTCAGTTAGGAGAACACTCGTTTAGACCTGGTTAAGGCACTTGAACTTTAACCTGAGAGAGCCTGGGGAGATTAAGGTCCCCAGATGTGGACTGAGCTGGGCCGACTCCCCACTCTAGGACCAGGACTACTTGGAGGTTCCTAGGGAGTAGCTGGGGTTCGTGCCCAGCTGAGAGGGTAATGGCTGTCTGGTGTCCCCAGGGAAGCTGGACCAGGGAAAGAATCCTGTGTCCTGCATCAGGGGGCCAGCGTCGGGATGACAGCAGAGGGCAGTGGGCATTCTGAAAGTTGTCACCTGTGTGGATGAAAATCAAAGCCTTCCTCAACCATCTGGACTGGATCAGACCTTAAATTTTCACATGACTCTGGACGGAAGAAGGCTCTCCAGTTATGACAGAGAGTAGCTTTCTTGCTAGCCTGTCACTGGGCACACAGGGTCAGGCTTAATTTAATTTATTAGTAAAATCATACTTCCTGCATTTAATAAGACAATTGCAGTCTGGGAAAAATTGATCCCTATTATATTTGATGTATATATTGGAGTTACATTTTTTTTTTAAAGATTTTTATTTATTTATTTGAAAGAGAGAATGAGAGACAGCATGAGAGGGAGGAGGGTCAGAGGGAGAAGCAGACCCCCCGCCGAGCAGGGAGCCCGATGCGGGACTCGATCCAGGGACTCCGGGATCATGACCTGAGCTGAAGGCAGTCACCCAACCAACTGAGCCACCCAGGCGCCCTCATTCAGACTAATTTTAAAGAGTTTCACCTACCCGTGGTCTTGAAACTCAGATAATAACCCAGTGTCCTCTTTACCAGCCCCATTTCCTGACCTCTGTGCCATTACCCAATGTTCAGAATACTCACAGTTTTAAGAGGGAGCAAGTCTTTCATACTTCTTTGCCTTTGCATAGACCTTTTCTCTCTCTTGTCCCCCTGGTGAACTCCTATTCAGCCTTCAGGACCCTGCTTAAGCTGCACCTCATCTGTGGAGACTTACCTGGATTCTTTCTCCTTATGACAGTGTCAATGATTCCTTTCTCTGCATTTCTACCTATCTGTGCATGCGGCTGTAACATCAGGCTGGCTTTCTCTCTGGATGTACGAAATGCCATAGGAATTTGTTGTTCCAAATAAAACTAAGACCAATGCCAAGCCCTCATGCTCCAGTGTATAACAGATGACTCTCAGTGGTTGCTGGAGTCTCTCCCTGTTTCCAGGGTGACACGAGGGTAGAGGTGTCATATACAGGGCAAATGCTTATGGAGAGTCCTCTGGGCTCTGATCTGCAAAAGGCACCATTGAGTGGCTATTGTCTGATTCTGCCTGCCCCCAGAAGGAGGGTAGTTGTCCTCACTGCTCCTTCCCAGCTTGGGCACCACCCCTTCTCACATCATGCAGTCCCACTGGGGTCCTGTCACCTCCCCACACACGGCAAGGCAGCACGGCATTGTCACGCAACCCCCAAATGCCTCCACCCCCTCCCCCAGGTTTGGGGAACTCTCCCCCTCCTGAGGCTCTCTGCTTCTTCCATCTACACCCCCCGCACCCCCCCCACCCCCCTCCGTCCACACACACGCCAGCACTTCTGTTCCCTTCCTCCCTGGGAGATTTCATTAGGAACAAATTGTTGTCTGGTTTGCCTTGGGAAGGGGGCGAGGGATGATGATGCCAGACAGTTTCTTGCCTACTCACACCCTGTTACACATGGATTAGCACTTACCTCACCACATTACAGTGATTTATTTCCCCCGCCTGGACCTTCCTCTGAACTGTCTTTGGAAATCGAGTACTATCTCGTTGAACTTGCTCTCCAAAAAGCCAAGGGTGGGCTTTCTGATTGTGATGATGGCGTTTTCTAACCTCTCTGAGCCTCAATTTCCCTGCCTATAAAATGGGGGCAGCAATAATACAATCTCGTGGTAGTGTGGTTGGGATGAACCAAAGTAATGCATGTTGATCCCTTTAAACAGTGCCTGACACGTACTAATGACTCAATTGATATTAGCTGCTATGATTACTTTTTTTTCTCATTGTTGTTACTTGCAGTGGTTGTTTGGTTGCCTACCTAATAGTAATTCCCAGCTCTTTTCTCCCACTACAGAAATTGAAAATGTAAAGTACTCATCTCCCAACCTTGCGTACCAGCTGGCCATGAACATGTGACCCAATCTTGAGCAACAGGACTAGAGCGGGAGTGTGCCAGAGGTTTCTGGGAAAGAGTTTCCCCTCTGATAAAGACAGGAAAATGGAAAGAGATGTTGGACATTTGACATGGAGAGAGGCAATGCTTGGAGCTGTGGCAGTCATCTTGTGACACGAGGGCAGAGCTCATTGGAAAAGTCAGCATGTGGAAGATGTCCGAGTGGAAAGATGGAAGAGTCAGGGGCCTTTATGACATTGTTGAGTTGCTGCCCCAACCCTGGAACCTCCTACCTTAGAACACTTTGGCAAATTAGATCTGAAATGTCCTTACTATGAAAGCCACGTTTAGTTGGTATGAGCAGCTGAAACTATTCATTGCATACATTATTACAGACATTTATGCTCTGTGACTATTGAAAGAAAGTGGCAACGCCAGGGTGGAAATCCTGGGCTTCTGGAGGCTCAGGTAAGTGGGTTTTTGATGAGCACCTTCTACTCTCCAGCCCCCACTCCCACCCCGGCTCCCATTAGCACGAGAGCTGGCTGCCAACTGAAGTTATAGATGGGTAATGCTTCTTGGCCCCGTAATATGTGTTGGCCTCATGGGTTGTTCTGCAGTGTGTTCGTAGGAAAGCCAGTAAACACACAGCAAATAAAAATACCAAAGAGAGCGGGGAGAAGAATCACTCATAAGTGAATAATCCAAATTCCTCTGGCTTTTTTTTTTGCTCAGTCTTATCACACAGTCTTGCTCGTTTAATCTGGGGCATCCCGTAATCTCAATTGGAACATCAGGTCCGTCGGCTGTCGGCAAAGAAACACTTCCCTGCTAACCTTTTCCAGTGGTCTTTCTAACATAGTTGTGATACGTTTTTCATTCTGTTGTATCGAAGACTGTCTCTCTGTTGCTGAGAAAAGGAGGGGCAAGGGTTATGCTTCTCTTGTTTCTGGTTAATTCTGTGGCTAGAAAAAATTTCGTGGGAAAGAAAAATGCACAACTTATTTTTACCACAACAACTACCGGTCCCATGGTGGTGCAGGATGTTGCAAGGATAACTGGTGTGCACCTTGTTCAAGCTCACATGATACTTCTCGTTTTGGGTAGTCCTATGGTGGGTGGGTCAAAAACAAGCTAAAAAGAGAGGGGTGGTGGATGAGACACTGGAAGGTCATGGCTGGTCTTTTAAGGATATGTAGCCAAGAAATATTGTTTCTCTGCTTTCTCAAGCTCCCGTGTTCTCACATGTGCTCACATTTCTGTGCGTAGGGGGCAAAATCTTTTCCCTTCTTCATTTCTCGGTTCTTTGGCCGGGCCTAATAATTAAATTGACATAAGACAGATGAACAGGAGAAAGGCAACCCTAATTTCATATGCATAGGGGCTTATACAAATCTGAGACTCCAAGAAGTGACCAAAGCAGGCAGCTTTTTATACTTTTTAGACAAAGACATGATACATTTGTGAAGAAATAATGACACAAAGCACTTTGGGCTCGGAGGTAAGCAAATTAATGAGGAGGTAACGAGGGTTGTTTCTATAGCTTTCTTGGCCCTGAGTTCCCCATCTCTGGCGATAAGGAAGCCTCTCCCTTCTAGGTGCAGGGAGGGAGCTCTCCCCATGGGGGGACGGGGGAGGGACAGGGGGACAGGGGAGGGTCCGAGTGTCCTTCTGGCACTGGCTATTTCTTAAATAAGTTGAATTCAAAATAATCAGTATGCCAAAGTGGCATATTTTGGGGTGGCCTGCCCTGAACCCCATCACAAGTATATGACTATATTTCCTCTGCACTTTACCTGCACTGTCTATGTTCAGCGATGAAGTTTCATGAAACACAAAGCCCCTCTTTTTCAGGCTTTCTTTTGGTCCTCCTCCACCTCTGCATCCACTCATCGCTCTCCCAGGGTTCAATTCCATTCCTCTAATTCTCTAAACACCTTCCCCTCTTCCTTCTCATCCTCCTTTAGATGGAAGCATTCGCCACACCCTCATCTTGTTCCTCTACTGTTCTCTTCTTGTTTGGCTCATTTCTAACTGTGCTTTCCCTTCGTCAGATACGTGCCCATTATCAAAGCTTCAGCAATGCAGAAGTATACAATGTTAATGAACATTTTCCCTGGACCTCCCCCCTCCCCTCTGCCCATCCCTCTTTCCAGAAGGAGCCTCTGTGAGTATATGGATGTATATTCTTTTGGACCTTGCAGAAGAAGAGACATAATTTCATAGCATGGTTTTGACTACAGTAGTCCTCCCCTTATCCAAGGCAGGGTCTGTTCTAAGACACCCCGTGGACACCTGAAACTCCAGGTAGTATGGAACCTTATATATACCACGTTTTTTTTCCAATACATACATACCTGTGATAAATTTTAATTTATAAATTAGGCACAGTAAAAGGTTAATAGCATAACTACTAATAAAATAGAACAACTGTAACAATGTACTGTAATAAAAGTTATATGAATGTGGTCTCTCTCTCTCAAAATATCTCATTATCATATACTTATTATCCTATCCTTCTTCTTGTGAGGATGTGAGATGATAAAATCTCTACATGATGAGACCAAGTGAGGGGAATGACTTCGCACTATGATGCAGCACGAGGTGACTATCGACTTCCGATGATACCCGGAAGACTGTCTGCTTCTGGACCGAGTCTGACTGAGAGTAACCAAAACTGCAGATAAGGGGTCACCACTCTCCAGCTTTAGGCTGATAACCCCCAATCTCTCCATCTGACCTTGTCCATCCTCCCATGTCCTAGTGCTTCAGGGCTCACACTTTGTGGGCATTTGCCCCAAGCAACCTCTCAGATCCCTCAAACTCCAAATGCTTAAGAACTAAGTCATCTTTCTCCAACCTCACTTCTTCTCTGTGTTCTCAGCCTGGGTTAATGGCCTCACCATCCAATTAAGCAAGCTGGAAACCACGTCCTCATCTTTGACTTCCCTCTTTCTGTCTGTCTCTATCTCTGTCTTTCTCCTTCCCCTTCTCTCTCATGAAAGATAAGACTGAGCTGCCATAATCGGTCCACTCCACTTGTGTATCCATGTTCACATCCGGCCTGTTTTCCTCTTCCTGTTGCCTCCACCCTGGTCCAGGCCCTAACTCCCTCTTGCATGACCTAAAGCGACATCCTTCCCTGCTTTGCGTTGCTGGTGGCTACCTCTGTATATCGCCCCCCGCCCCCACCCCAGTACCATTGTACTCCTTCTTCCCTCCCACTTCACTCAGCCTGCAATGGCCTGCACCTAGAGAGTGTATTGTGAGCAATCCCATTTTCCCGGAACAGATTCTCGCTTTCCCAGACTCGTTTGCAGCAAGGGGTGGCAATGTGATCCCATCCTGGCCAATAAGAAAAAAGGGGCAAATCTGGAAAGAGGCACATGAAGAGAAAGACCTCTGTGCCCCTCCCCAGCTGCCATCATTTTCACTTAGGTTTTAGAAGTTCAAGCTCTCTGGGCTGGCATAAACTCTAGACTCCACGATCCAGCCCCCAACTTCTCTTTCCTCCAGCGCTACCCACATCCCACTGCGTACCTCATGCTGGAGCTTGGGGGTGGGACGCCTAAGCACAGGGACATCCTCCTTGGCAGCTGATCTCCAGAGATGGCCCCAAGGCCGCCCTGTCTCCCAGCAGTCACGATCTTGTGCAGCCCCCTCCCCTGAATCTATGCTGGTCCCATGAAATAGCTTAACTCCTAGATCCTAGCAGAGGATCTGATGCTCTGTCAGCCTGCACCAAGACAAACCAGCAGGTTCCACCTTTGTGCCCTCAGTTGCCCTAAGAAGCAATCCACCTGTGCCGAGACCATCATGCTATGAGGCAGTGTCAGCTAACTACAGGGGAGGTCATGTGGGGGAGAGCTGAGAATCTCAACCAACACAGAAGACCACGGCCCCAAGTTCGTGATGGAGGTTGAACCATTCCAACCAGTCCCCACCCACTTGTGTCCACGTGGAGCAAAGACAAGCCAGGTCAGTTGTGGTGAACCAGTAACTGAAAATCACTCTTTCTGATCACACTCAACTCCTTTTCTCTTTCTTGCAGATGACTTCCACTCTTCTGCATCCATACTTTGCTTATATTGCCCTCTGCCTGGGTTCTCACTCCTCCTCATCAAACATACCCCCTCCTTCAAGGCTCATCTTGAATGCCACCTTTCCTATTAAACTATTACATCAAGCCTGCATAGTTGGGTAGATTGGCCCGCCTGCATTCACCTCCCTTTCTGTCCTAACAGCTCACCAATTTTATTTGGACGCACGATCCCCGCTTTTTGTTGGAACTGTCAATCAACTTGTCCACTTACCTCTGTCCTGGGAGGAACATAAAGCCCAACTGGACCAATCACCTGCTCCCTTCCTCCAGGGCAAAATCCTGAGATGGGAGACAGAAAGATCTGCAAATGGGTGATGGCCCGATTGCATCTCCTGCTGACTGGGCCTCCCAAGATGCTCAGATCCCTGTTCAGTGCAAGAGGTGATGCTTCAGCTTTTCCTGGGAGTATGAATCTCCCTGTACCAGAGAGAATGAGCTCACCAGTAATTCCATTTGCCCCCTTAAGTTTCCCAGCTCCCTGCAGTGAGGGCAGACCATGTGACTAGTTCTGACTGATGACAATAGATAGAAATGACACATGTCACTTTCAAGCTGAGGCAGTAAAAAGCCCCTGTGCCAAACTCCAGGCTCTAGAGACCCCTGCCTGGTCCCTGAAGCTTCATGTTTAAGTGATGTGGCTGCAAGGTTGGGGAGCCTCTGTTTGTCTGAGTCCCCGGGTGAGTGCAAAGCAGAGCCTCTGCTGACCCACACAGGATGTGTGGCGTGCCCTGGAAGTAACACGTGGGGGATGTTTGTTACAGCACCATGACCTTGACTACCCCGAATAATAAACATATGCCCTGCCCAATATCCTTCCAATAAACCTTTTTTTTTTTTTTTTTTTTTTTTTTTGCTTAAGTTATCCAGAGTCAGTTTCTGACACCTAAAATAGCTTAACTGGTAAAATCAGAGACCACTTAGCAGTTTCTTCATTTCTTCACTTCTTCAAGAAATCAACCTGACTATAGGGCCTAAGACTCATCTTTGCATCTACTGCACTGCTGTATACCTTCTAAGGCTCTTGATCATTCATTAGGAGGAAGGCAAAAAATTAAATGAAAATGAAAAATTTGGTGAGTCAACTAGGTGCTTTCTTTTTAACCTAGGTTTCCAAAACCATTTACAGGTGAGGTTTTTTGGGGGTTTTAGTTTTCCTTCTTTCTTTTTTTTTTTTTTCCATGCAAAAAAAGGTGCTTTTATTAAAGCCCGGGGACAGGACCCATGGGCAGAAAAAGCCGCACCGGGATTGTGAGGAGTAAGTGATTATAGACATTTTAGCTAGTGGGGATACAAATGAGTTTTAATTAAGAGATTGGAAAATATGATGACACTTCTATTTTATGATGATAGTGCTATATATATATATCACAATATCTCTATTTATTGTATATAGCATACTACATATCATTATATCATATGTCATATAAATCTCTATCATTTTTATATATCTCTATATATCAGAGTTCATACATATTTCTCATATTACCACTGGTTGTCATAACATCAAGAAAACTTTATTAAATGCCAAATAATAAAAATACTTTTGAAACATCACAACAACAATAATATTCACTGAGCTCTTACTTCATGACAGACCCTTGATTGATATAGGGTTGTTAGTTTTGTGTCCCTATCTCACCTACCCCCAATCCTGATGCGTAACATCATATTGTAGACAAGGGGAGAAGCAGCAATCTGGAACTACTTGTTGTTCCTAAAGGAATTCATAATTTTCAAATCAGAAAAAAAAAAAAAAAGCAGGGAGCTTGTGTGGCTCAGTGGGTTAAGCGTCTGACTCGTGATCTCAGCTCATGTCTTGATCTCAGTGTGGTGGGTTTGAGCCCTGCGTTGAACTCCACGCTGGGCATGGGAGCCTACTTAAAAAAATTTATAAAATTAAAAAATTAAAAATGTCCCAGGGAGCTGCTGAACCCATGGAGAACCACGGAGAAGAGGGTATTCTCTACTTTTGTCCATTTTAAAAGAAATGCATGTGCAGCAAAAACAATTTACAACCTGCTCCCAATGAGAGAATCACAGAGAGAGAGAGAGAGAGAAAAAATGTTTTCGTTGGAGTAAGCTTTAAGAGCATGGGAAGTGGGAGAGGTGAATAAATAAGTGTGTTCGAAATCAGTGTTTCTCAAACTTTCACATGCATGTCATTCACCTGCAGGTCTTGTTGAAATGCAGATTCTGCTCCAGTAGGTTGGGGCGGCGCCTCAGACTCATCTTACTAGAGGTCTCTCAAACTCCTGGGGGATGCGATGCCCCTGTGTGATGTGAACAGGTCACTGAAGTTTCTAGAGCTCTTAAAAGGTCTATGTGGGACAAGAGATTTGGGGTTTTGATCAGCTTGCCGTGAATTCAACCTTTGATTCACTTTCTTTGTCAGTCCGTTAGGAGATCACTATGACCTTGCATCCTGTCTGGAAACCTCCCCTGGCAGCTTCTCTATCTCTTTAGAAAATCGCTGAGAACAAAACAGGGTCCCAAGAAGGAAAAACAAATTCTACATACTAAAACTTGTGCACTTTACTGATATTTATCTTTATTTATTTATTTATGGCCACTTTTTTAACAACACTGGGCATTTGTTTGCTTAGGCTAAGGGGCATTATAAGAAGAGAGTAGGGCTGCTGGTGGCTTGACAAAGGGAAGGAGGTGGAAAAGCATGAGCTTTTTTTTTTTTTTTTTTAAGATTTCATTTATTTATTTGAGAGAGAGAGAGCAGGGGGAGGAGCAGAGAGAGAAGGACAAGCAGACTCCCCGCTGAGCAGGGAGCCCAATGTGGGGCTCAATCCCAGGACCTTGAAATCATGACCTGAGCCAAAGACAGACGCCTAATCAACTGAGCCACCCAGGTGCCCAAGCATGAGCTTTTCATTTTTACAACTAACAACCCGCATTAGTCGGAGTACTTTGTGTAAAGGCATAAAAGCATAGTAATTGTCCTCAAAGATGTCCCTGTACTCATCACAAAAAGTCATTGTTTGCTCACAGTGGCAGATAAGTGTGTATTTTAGAACTATTGGTACAGAAAATAGAAAAAGGTTTTAAAATGCTCATGCTTGAAGGGATCATCTAGTTATATGGAACATTCACTCACATAAAACAATCTCAGACGCTGGGTATATATGACTTTAACGATCTCCTAACTGTACATAGTATAATTTTATTATACCAAAAATCTTTATGATCACAGACTCCATTTAGGATTATGAAATAAAAAAATGCTTTTGGAGAAATTTGAAAAATATAAGAAAGCGACAAGAAAAAATTTACCTATAATCCCCCCAATGAGGGATAGTCACTGATAATATTTTCGTACATGTATTCTTCTAGTTTTCTCCCTCTCTTAAAATACTCTGCATTATGGCTTTTTTTCCTGATCTCAACTATGTTTTGAAAACATGATTTTTAGGCTACATAATATTCTGCAGCATTTTTATTTATTCTGATCATTCCTCTCTTTAGCTCCTCTGAGACATTCAAGTTGTTGCCATTTTTCCCTGATAAAATTAAGGCTCTGATGCACTTTTTTTTTTGTCCATTAATCTTTGTGTGTATTTCTAATTATTTCTTCAGATGGATTCCCAGAAGTGGAATTACAAGGTCAAAGAACATGATATGTGTTCACTCTGGATGAGCACAGCCAAATTGCCCTTTAGAAAGATTAAACAGTCTACACCGCCTCTGGCAGTGGGCATATTTCTCAATCCGTGTCTGGGTCTTCCTGGACTTTAAGCAGGAATCGTTTTTAAAATTGACCTTTGGGGCCCCCAAGATGAAGGATGAGTGGAGGGGAGTCACTTTCCCTTTCTGCCCCGCTGGCTCATACTCATCACCTCCATGGGATCCAACCTAAAATGTAATGAATCCAAAAGGTATGTGAGTATATAGATGAGAAAGAGGACCATCGTGGAAAAGTGGAAAGGGTGTGACCTGGGCTCTGGTGAAACCTGATCTCGCCTCTCCCCCTTTCCATTGATGGCCGGGTACTTCTAGAAAAACCAAAAATATGTTCTTCATTCCTTTTTATATGTTCACTCTTCCTATTAGAAATTGTTTTTAAATACAGAACAGTGAAAGTGAACAGTGACAGCCATCCACTTGCCCAGCGCTCAGCATTAGCCACTGTTAGCATTTAGGCATATTTGCCTGTATTGGAAAATTAGACAAACACTGTGTTAATTTTGTTATTTTGTTTTAAAATTCGAACATTGCAGATAAGCCTCAAGACTTCTTTATCCCCATCCCACCCCCTTTTCCCTTTCCTAGAGGTCTCCTAGTGTCAGTTTTGTGATAGTGTTTCCAATTCTTAATAAGAAGATACTTTTATATTCATAGATTCATCTACTGGAAATATACAATATTGCCGTTTTGCATTTCGCCAATTTTACACACAGAGTAACCGGAAGATGAATCATCTTTGCCTCTTGTTTTTTTTCCCCACTTCACTCTATGCTTTTAAGACTCATCCATATAGATACCTGTGAGTGAATTCATCCCTCTTAATGCTACATGATCATCCATCCCTCATGAACGTTTTGCTTTTTCATTTCCTTGTTAATGGATAGTTAGGATGTTCTCATTGTTTCTTCTGTTGGCAACACTGTTGACCAAACCTCTTAAGAGCACAAGGGAGATTTTCTCCAGTTAAAGTCCTAGAAGTGGAGTTGCCAGATGAGCTTTTTCAATTTCCATGACACCAAATTGCTCTCCAGAGCAGCTGTAATATTTACAACTCCACCAGATATGCATGGCGACGCACTGTCTTTTTTATGGGGGAAAATTGGCATCTTTCTGTTTGTATTTCCAACTAATAGTAAGGTTGGGCATCTTTCCACACTTTTTTTTAGCCATTCGAATTTCCTCTTCTGGAAGAGACAGTCTATTTTTTTTAACTTTTTAAAAAAAATTGGAGTATTGTTGACACACAATGTTACATTAGTTTCAGGTGTAGAACATTGTGATTTGACATCTCTGTATGTTACCTTGTGCTCACAAGTGTGGCTACCATTGGTCACTATGCAGCGTTCTTTATATTCTCTATGCTGTGCCTTTTATTCCCGTGACTTATTCATTCCATAACTGGAAGCCTGTTTCTCCCACTTCCCTTCACATATTTTGCCCGTCCCCTTTTCCTCCGGCAACCATCAGTTTGTTCTCTATATTTATAGGTCTGATTCTGCTTTTCGTTTTGTTCATTTATTCATTTGTTTTGCTTTATTAGACTCCACATATGAGTGAGATCATACGGTATTTGTCTTTCTCAGTCAGACTTATTTCACTTAGCATAATAGTCTCTAGGTCTACCCACGTTGTTGCAAATGGCAAGAGCTCATCTTTTTTTATGGCTGCATAATATTCATATTCATATATACATATACATTATGGCTTCTTTATCCATTTGTCTATTGATAAATGTTTAGATTGCTTCCATATCTTGGCTATTGCAAATAATATTGCAATAAACATAGGGATGCATATATCTTTTTGAATTAGTGCTTTTGTTTTCTTTGGGTAAATACCCAGTAATGGAATTATTGGATCATATGCTATTTCTATTTTTAATTTTTTTGAGGAATCTCCACACTGTTTTCCATAGTGGTTGCACCAGTTTGCATTCCCACCAACAGTGCACAAGGGTTCCTTTTTCTCCACATCCTCGCCAACAGTTGTTATTTCTTGTCTTTTTAATTTTAGCCATACTGACAGGTGTAAGGTGATACCTAGTGGTTTTGATTTGCATCTCCCTGATTAGTATCCAAAATATATGACGAACTTATACAATTCAACACCAAACAAGACAAATAATCCAAAATCCAATTAAAAAGGGGCAGAGGACCTGAATAGACATTTTTCTAAAGACTTTCAGATGGCCAACAGATACATGAAAAGATGCTCAACATCACTCATCATAAAGAGACTGTCTTTTGAGATACTAAGAGACTCAATTTTTGCATCCATGATTATAATATACATGGACCTGACATTTTCTTTAATTCTGCTGTTCTTGTTTTGGTATCAAGATTAGACTAGCCTCACAGAATGTTTGGATAGATTTCTCCATCTTGTCCATATTCTGGTGCAGTTTGCATAATATAGTTTGTTTGTTTGTTTTTTGCATTTGTGTGTATGTGTATCACTCTAGTAAAACTATCTCAGCCTGGGCATTTTACGAGTTGGAACAGATCCATTCCTTTTCAAGTTCAATGATGATTATTGGTCTACTTCTCTTCTAGGGCAAAGTTTTGTAATTTGTATTTTTGTCAAAGATTGCCTCTTTTATCTAGATTTTCAAATGTGTTGGCATAAAGTTGTTCATAGTATACTCATGCTTTCTAAATTTTTACACTCTCTTTAGCCATTTATAATATTGCTTCGATAACTCTTACGAGAAGCTTGTCTTTTGTATTAGTCTTTAATAGAACACCAGTTTCTGGTTTCCACAATCAATTTAATTTTCTTTTTTGTTTTACTCACATCTGCCTTTTGCTTTATTATTTCCTTCTTTCTGTTTTCTCTGGGTTATTTAGTTATTTATCTACCTCTTACACTGAACACTTAAATTTTTTTCTTGTTTTGTATTAAGTACACTTAAGGCTATATATCCCCCTCTAATTATTGTTTTTAGTTGGATCCCACGTTTCATTATATTTGGGTTTTTTTGGTCATTCATTTCTAAATATTTTGTAATTTCCATATTGGTTTTCTTTTTAACATGTATGTATTTTTCAGTTTCCAAATGTATGTTCTTTTTCTCTTAAAAATGTTATAAAATCTTTCAACATACACTCAGGTATAAAAACTAATATAAATGAACTCCTGGCTTAAGAAATAAAATTCAAATGTATGCTTATCATGTTTAATTTTTTCATAAGTAATAGTAGTACGTGATAAAAAAATAGATCATCCTGTCTTCAGGACCCTCTCCTCAGAAGCATTTTCAGTTACTAGTTTAAGGTCTAGAAGTGGTTTGGGTTTCTTTCTGGTTGTGTTTTTGTTGATCCTTCATTTTACTTCACCGTGGTTCGTGAATGTGGTCTACAGATTCTTTGGAATTTATTGAGACTTCCTTTGTGGCCAGTACACAGTCAATTTCTGTAAATGTTCCAAGTATGTTTGAAAAGAACAGGTGTGTTGATGTTCTTTTTCTAAAACAGAAACCTGATCTCATCACTTCCTCCCCAATAGCTTCTATGGTCTTCAGGTAAAAAGACTGACCTCCTTAGCCTATGATTTGGCCCCCAAGCTTCCTCTCTAGCCAGGGTCTCAGCCACCTGCCTTAGGGACAGTGAATTTATGTCCACGGAGCTTCTGTACCTTTCACGGTCAACTTTCAGAAGAATAGTTGAACTGGCAGCAGAGTTGTCCTGTAGCAAATCGCTCAATGTCTGGCACACTGAAGGTCCTCATAAATACTCACTGAGCCAACTAGAGAGTGGGCTGTCTTCTGAGGGTGGAGGCATGCCGAGGCAAGACAGTCACCTGGTAATCCACCTCACTGGGACCTCTGGTTGCTGTCCCCCTCCATGCTAACTTCTCAGCACTCTCCCTTCCTCCTATGTCTACCTGCCCATACTGCAGTGGATGACTTCAAAGACCCTCCCACCAACACTCTCCAGTTGCTTTGACTTCTAGGGTCAGCTGCATTTGTTTAGCTAAGACCCACTCCAGTATGAGTCCACACAGAGCTTCTGCTCTGAGGCCCCTGGTATGGGGATGGGAGATTGCCCGGGGATCAGGAGTGACTATCCTCTCTGCACATTTATGGTTTCAACCTTAGCTGGAACCTCACTTTTGCATTCCCTTTGGCATCTGTTCCAAACCTTTGATTCTCCTCAAATCCCCAAGCATCTCCCAGCTCCTTTGCTTAGCAGAAGCAGAGTTTGCTACTTTATGGAGAAAGCAGAAAACATCAGAGGTGAACCTTTATCCATCCATTTCTACCTCTTTTCCTCCTGTTTCAGAAATGTCTTTCTTCCTTTCTAGGGTAAGAGTAATCCTGTCTCTGTATGCCCTTGACCCCGTTCTCTCCTGTCTTTATTGATTATTCCCTCTGCTCCTGTCTTCATGTCTCCCCTTCCCAAAACACCCTTCCTAGAAGTAGTCAGCATCCCCTCTCCATTCCCTCAGCTTCCATGCATTCACTTCTCTTGGAGGCAGATGTAGCTTCCTCCTCTCTATGGGCTCTTAATGGCCATCACATTCTAAATCAGTGAGCCTTTTTCTTGACCTCTCCAGAGCACTGACAATTCAGACCACAGCCTACCACCCAATAGTCTCTCCCACCTCTTTGCCTCTGGTACCACTTGGTCTTGAATCTTTCTACCTCCTTTCTTGGCCGTTTGATCATGAAATGTCAGTGTTCCCAGTGTTTTCCATTCATGGGCCCCTGTTTTTATTTCTCTACACCCCCGGAAAGCACACATGTCATCACAAAGCAGCATAGTCTCTACCAAGCTTTAAACAGGGGCTGCCATAGGGGAATGCTGGCCTATTATGGCCAGACTGCCCCATATTTCAAGAGCTGCAGATACCCTAGGGTTTTATGTGAAATGCCTCAGCTTTAAATATTGATAATGAATTCAAAATTTTACAAAACTATGCAGGACAAACAAAACATAGATGGTCTCCTTAGAGCTGTTCTTCTCTTTGACTGCCCCCAAGGCATTTTATAAAGTACCTTATTAGTAAAGATAACTCACACTTATTGAGGCCTTACTATGTGCCCCATACTCTAAGAGCTTTGCATGTATTAGCTCATTTGATCTCACAGCAATCCTATCAACAATGTGCTAGTATTATCCCTGCCTTATGGATGAGCAAACTGAGGTGGAGAGCTTCAGTATTTTGTCCTGGGTCTCAGACATACTGAGTTTAAGAACCAGCATTCAAATCCAGACGGTCCAGCTCCCAAGCTCAAGCTCTTAACTACCACACACTACTGCATTTTTCACTCAGCCTACCTGGAAACTGATGTCCAGAGAGGTTGAGAAGTTGTCCAAGATCACAGGAATGTAACCGGGCAAGTAGGGATTTGAAGCTATCATTACAGAGATATAGATACTTGCACTTTCTGCTGTACTAGAATTAGCTACCTGTTTCCCTGCTAGACTGCATCCCCAGCTCCCAGATCAGGCACTGGGATGCAAGCGTTTGTCAAACGATGTCCTCCAACGGTCCATTCACTTCTATTAATAACTTCATCTGCTTCTCCTAACAATCCCTAGGTAAGACAGTAGCTGACATTTAATCAGCACTTCCAAGTGTGCGTTTTTTCTTTTAAACCTCCTGACCACACTATTCCATGAGGACGATTATCATTCCCATATAACAGAAGAGGAAACTGAGGCTCAGCGCAGCTCAATGACTCACCCAAGATCTGGCAACTAGTAAGTGGCAGAGCCAGGATTCTCCTCGAGCTATATGACAACAAGAGCCCTCATCGCTGACCCCGAGGCCACAGTGTCGGTTGTACAGATGGGGAAACTGAGGCCCGGGACAGGGCACTGGCTCGTGTCCGCGGAGCCGCGGCTACTGGCGGGGAGGGTCCCGCTGCATGCCTGCCCTTCCACCCCTTTGGTCGCGGGGTGCCACTGCGGTGGACGACGACAAGCCGCAGCCCCGCCCCGTAAGGTACGCAAAGCGGCAGGAGAAGTGCGTAACTCCCCACCTACCCCACGGGCTCCGGCAACTGAGGGGGACCGGAGGGCAGGAAGTGCGTCACCCGGAGGGAGGGACTAATGGCGACATCCACCAATGGGAGCGCCGAGCTCGCGTTCGCCCCGCCCCGAAGGAGGAGCCACGCCCGCCTTTCTGCCTTGGCCGCCGGCAGTGGGGGCTGCGCCTGGGTACCGCGGTGGGTAATCTGGCCGCCGGGCCGCGAGGCTGCCGGGGATGGAAGAGGGCCGTGCAGAGAGGCGACGGAGGACGGAAGGTGGGGGTCAGGCCCCGGGGTCGGCCCGAGTCTGTGCCGGAGTGTGGCGCTGGGGGCCGGGGGCTTGGGGCTCCTCATTTCCTGATGAGGAAACAGGCCCAGAGAGGGGCAGGAAGGCCAGTAGGCTGGAACCTAGTGCCCCCGACACACAGACGTTGTTAAATCGTAGTAATAGGTGCAAAAGTCGGTTTGATCCTAATATTAGGTGACAAAAGCAAAATACAGAATTCTCCCTGAACCGAATACGGAAAATAAGGCCTTCGCGGACCTCCTCTCGGTTACTCGCCGCGCTCTGTGCTTGTGCTCTCTGTCTTGTTACAGGAATCCTTAACTTTATACAAGTCCACAGCCTCGTATTTTAAAGCCCCGAGGCGAGGCATGCTCAGAATCCCCAATTTTTCGATTTTCGAAAGGAATATGATGCATATATTCGATGTTACGTCATACCTTCATTGGGGCCTGGGGCAGCTTCTTGTAATCAAATACATGAATGTTTTCACAGCTAAATATGTGCATATTTACACCAAAGGAGCTAAAGAACGGCCAGAAATAGCCTCACCTTAGGTCAGATCAGGTTTTCAAGCTTAAAAGATTGGGTTTTAAGACCTTTTTTAGATTTGAGAATTGTAGGTAAGGGATCCCTGCAGGCAAGGGATCGTGATTGAATTGTTGCCTCCTGTATCTCGCTTACCTGGGCAGGGGTTGGTTGCTACGGTTCCTGAACTCTGCATTTGTTTTGCCACCCCAGTGTCCATCACTAATTCTGTGCATCACCTTGTGCCTTCAGTCTCTGTTTCCTCATCTGTAAAATGGGGTCAGTAATGCTTCCGTCCTCAGGCGAGGATGGATTGAGACCACAGGAAAGCACTCAACTTACGCCTCGCACATGGCTCAAATGGTGACGGTTGAGATCTGCTTATTGCACAGACATTTCCATTTTTTAATTATTTGGGTAGGCAGTTAACCATGGTTAACCTCTGCTACCCAGTCCCTCTTCAGACAACTGCCTTCTGTGTATAAACAGGCCTATCTGTATCTATTTTCTTCTCCTTTCCCCCAAATTATGGCCTTCTATGCTGTTCTATAGTTGGTCCTTCTTACTAACATTTATTTTGGCTGTTACGTAACATATTTACATTATTTCCTCTTTTTCTAATCAAGGTAGGTACCATTTCTATAAAAATGTTTGCAATGTAAGTTTGAAGGATAAAAATAAAGCACCCATATACTCACCATTAAGTTAAGAAATAGAACATTATCTTATCCTGAAAGCCCCCGCTAAATCCTTTCTTCCCCTCACCAAAGATGACCACTGCCCTGAGTATTGTGTTCCTCGTTCCCTTATTTTTCTTTGTGGTTTTTACTGTGTATCTGTAACGACTGCCATGTACGATTTCGCTTGGTTTTGAATTTTATATAGGATCCTCATATATATATATTTATGTGCCTTTATTTTTGCATAAAATTACATATATGAGATGCATCCATGGTGATGTGAGTAGCTCTACATCACCTTCATTACTTCCTTGCTCTTTTAAATTCCACGGTTTGATTATAAATGCTTTACTCAGGCATTCCTCAACTGATTGTCATGGATACTTGCCAGATTTTTGCTACAACGTGGTGCGTTTATAAACATATTTTCTGGGACAGATGTAGAAAAGTTTCTCTAAATTGTATACTGAATAGTGGATTTCTGGGGATACCCAAATTTGCCGGTAATACTGAACTGTCTCAGGTGGTTCCTAAGAGTTTACACTCCACCAGCAGTGGATGAGTTTTAGCCAAGGCCATTCTTCAGAACTTTTGCCTGTCTGGTGATGAATAAGACATTGGTCACTGTGGTTTGAATACTCATTTGCCTGATGACATCAAGACTGAGCAGCTTTTAATATGTTAATCATTTGTGCATCCTCTTTGAAAATTTCTGTTGCTTATTTTTCTTTCGCAGTTGTCTTCCCCTTAATGATTTGCAGGACTTCGTCACATATTCTGAGTATGAATCTTCCGTGGCTTCAGTGTATTTCAGATGCTTTCCAGTTTGTAGCTTGTCTCCTCTGTCTCTCTCTCCCACTCTCAAGTATTTTGGGTGAACAGAGGTTCTTCATTTTAACAAAGTCGAATTTATTGGTATATTCCTTTATGGTTTGTACTTTTTGTATCTATTATTGTTATTATTATTAATGTATCGTTTAAAGAAATCCTTCCCTGCCTTTGGCTCATAAAGAATGTTCTGTATTGTCGCCCAAAGTTTTATAGTGTTTTCTTTCTTACGACCTTACTCCTCCAAAAGATTTCTGTGCATAGTGTGAGGTGAAGGTTGAGTTCTCTGTTTTTTTCACATAAGGGTAATCCGTTGTTCTGGCACCTTTTATTGAAAAGCTTGCTTTGATCCGGTGTTCTGTTTCTCCAACATGTCATGTGTCCATATCTGTGTGCGTTGCTGTGTCTGGGTTCTCTGTTTTGTCCTGCTGGTCTTATTTGGTCCATGTGTATAATATTTTCATACATTATTCATTACTGTAGCTTTAAAATAAGTCGCTACCTGGTAGGATGAGTCCTCCTGTCTTTATCTTTTCCCAGAATGGGTGGCTTTGCTGTTTTGCCTTTATGTGTTCCATGTAAATTTTTGAATCATCTTGTCAAATCACGTGCAGACACACACAGCCTGTTGGGATTTTGATCGGAATCACTTGGGTTCAGGTTGCACTGGATCAATGTGGATTTGAAAGTGATTGCTTTCAATATTCCTTCCTTAAGTATTATGTTTTTGTAGATAACATTTAGTAGATAAAGGAAGTTTCCTTTAACTCGCAAGTATTTAGTATGGGTGACTGTTGAATTTAATCAATCATAGTTTCTGAATCTATTAAGATGATTGTAGGCTTTTTCTTCTGTATTCTGTTAATGTGGTGACTCACACTGACTTTATTGAGATATTATTGACATATGACATTCAATTGATTTTCACATCTTAAACCATTGAGGGGATAAACCCAATTGGTCACCATGTAGAATCCTTTCTGTGTTGCTAAGTTTTAATTAATGTTTTGCTCTAGACCATTGCAGCTGTGTTTCTGAAAGATACTAACCTTTTTATTTTCCTTTGTTTTGAAGCCTCGGTTAGGCTTTAATGCCCAACTTATGTCGGCCTTATCAGATGATTTGGGGAGGGTTTGCTCTTTTGCAGGCCCTGGGGTAGTTTTGTGACATTTGAAATCACTTGCTTCTAGAATGTTTGGTAGGGCTTCTTGATAAATCCATCCAGATCTGAAGTTTTCTTTGTGGGGAGATGGACTTCCCACAGAATGTCTTCAATGGTTATAAAACTTGTTGGTTTTCAGATAATTCTGTAGTTGGTTTTGAATGGATTTCCTATAACTTTGCATATATTTACAACTTTAGATTATTGTTAGGTTGTTTTTGTCTTTTTTTTAAAAATATGTTTGAATCCTCAGTTAGTTCCCCTTTTTCATTCCACACTTGATCTTAGCCAAAAGGCTGAGAAGCAATCCCCTTTTTCATTCCAAATAGTGTTTATTTGTCAGTCTTCTCTCTTGGAAAATCTTGTCAGAGGTTGGTCGCTTTTATTATGTTTTTTCAAAGAATAATTTTGGTTTTGTTGATCTCAAGTGTATATTAATTTCATTGTTTTCTGCTCTTTATTATTCACTTCCTTTAACTTTTTTTGGATTTAATTTGCCGTTGGATTTAATGTTGCTGATCCTAGTGATAGGAAATAAACCTTGGCAGGACATAGTGACTGGCTGGATCTGAGGGCGATAGGGAGGAGGATCAGAGTTGGACGCTTGAGCCTGTGGTGTTTGTGTGACTGCGTGGACTGCCTCCCCCACTGCCCACCCCTCCCAAACCGGAAGATTCGTGAAGAAGACCCAGGTAAAGAAAAAGGTTGAGGATGGGGGAAGCCTCAGGAGATGAGCCCAACTTAGGACCTGTTGAGGTTGAGTTATCGCTGAGCTGTTCTTGAGGATACCTAGCAGGCAGTCTGAGAAACTGGTCCTGAGCTCCTGCATCTTTCCACCCCTGAGGTCCAGTTGATGTGCTGTTTAAAAAAAACTGAGCAGCAACTAACCTTTTTGTGTCTCTCCCACATGCCAGCTCCTTGGCAAACCTCTGGTAGTCATATCTCATTTAAATGGCATCTTCTGTCTTAAAGATAGTTTTTTGTTATCCCCATTTTATAGCTGAAAAGACTGAGGTCGAGGGAAATGAAGCTCATTAGCTGAAATGTTTTTGTGCTGTATTTGCCTAAGGGAACAGCGAATTTCTTGTCAGATCATGGCGTTGCCTGAAGTGAATGTTAAACCCTCAGAATTCTAGGCCCCTCGGCGGTCCGAACCTCCAGGAAGGGGGCCCAGGAATCTGTATTTTTCGTGCGCAGGTTCGATGATTCTCAAGATCAAGTGGGTCTGGCAAACACTCTTCTCAACACCACCTGCCGATTTCTAAAGCCACGCTCTTTGCCTCCGCACCGTGCCACCTCTCCGTGGCGAGAGCAGGCTGTTTGATCGGGACTTGTGTAATGCTTTCATCAGCTCTGATCTCTGTGGTTTGTGGAAAGATAACGTTTTAGTAGAGAGCAAGAGATTGAAAAAGCACCCCACAGTGACAGTTGTTTCATTAGTGGTTTGAGAAATGAGAAGGAAACTAGTACTGGGTAAGCGCTTACTAGCAGTTCTTTAGGCAGTGAATGCTTTTCTAGGTTGAGCGTGAGATAATGGGGCCTCAGCTGACTTTATCCAAGGCCACAGATCCGCTAAGTGGCTGAACCAAGTTTCAGACCCAGAATTGTCTAGGAGTAAATAGAGCTAACGCTTACGTAGTGTTCAGCCTGTTACCCGGCTTTTATTGTGTATTAACTCACTGAATGGAGTAATTCCATGGAGGCCGTTGCTATCGTTAGTCTCATAGATAGAGACCGAAGCACACGGAGGTTTGGTTGCCCCATTTCACCCACTTAGGTGGTAGAGCAGGCCGGGTCCAGGCACTCTGGCTGGCTCCAGAGCCCACGCTTCTCCCCACCTGCTGGTACTCGTTCGCTTGCCCCAGACCTGTGTCCTTTTCATTTAGAGACATTCGGCAGGATGCACTTGAGTTTGAGAACTACAACAAATGTCTACTCGTGAATGTCAGTTAGTACACAACGCAGAACTTGGCTTTCCGAGAGCCCGGAGGTGACTGGGTTTCCTTTGCTTCTTTTCTTAGCTCCTTCACACCCGCAGGGTGGTACTGGAAGGGCAGGTGTCATGACTGACGTCCACCGGCGATTCCTCCAGTTGTTGATGACTCACGGAGTGCTGGAGGAGTGGGACGTTCAGCGCCTGCAGAAGCACTGCTATCGGGTCCATGACCGTGAGTATTGTCTCCCGGGCCCCAGGATGCCCCAGAACCATGTGTTCGGGGACTAGAGACACGGGTATAAAACTGTGGAGCCGGCCAAGCAGTGCACCTCACCAGGTCTCTCACACAGTCTCGCGCCAGCCCCTGTTTCTCATCTCATCTTTGACTTTTATTTATACTTCTTATTTTTTTACGTAAATCTGACATTTAGGCCAGGATTAGGAATTTGGACTTCGAAGCCATCTAGTTGGGGCTCACACCAAGGCTCCAGCATCTTCTCCAGCCCGAGTTTCTTTATCTGTCTGATGAGGACAATTCATCGTCCTTGACACCACGGGGGGTTCAGAGGATTAAGAGACAAGATGCGTACAAAGTGCCTGGCCCCTCGGAGGGTGCTCATTTGGCAGTCGATGGTAAGAGGGTGGCTGAGCACCGTGGGTCAGAGAGTAGCCTGGGGCTCGGCCAGACCCAGAGATAGTGCCGCTGTGGGCCAGCCGTGCGCATCTGGAGCATCTTCTCAGTGGTTGCGAGACAGGAGGTAAGATAAGACACACGAAGCATTCAGAGACTGGGCCCGGCCGAGCTGGCAGTGCCTGGAGGCCGCAGTACAAGCAACAGGATCAATGCTGGCAGGTCAGTAAAACTGATATTGGTAGCTCGGGTTGAGCTGAGTGTCAGTATGGGTAGATCCTGTTGAGTGACAAAGAAAGTGGATAAATTATACTTACTGTATGATGTCACTGCGTTAAGCTTTTTGTAAAACTTAACAATGTTTTTTAAAGATTTATTTATTTGAGAGAGAGCGAGCGAGCACATGATGAACCACGGGAGGGGCAGAGGGAGAGGGAGAAGCAGACTCCCCGCGAAGCAGGGAGCCTGACGCGGGGCTCGATCCCAGGACCCTGTGATCATGATCTGAGCCGAAGGCAGACGCTTAACCGACTGAGCCACCCAGGTGCCCCAACTTAACGATTTGTGTTGTTCATGAATATAAACATCTGCATGTAAAAAAAAAAATAAGAGTGGACCAGAAGGATATGTAAGACACTTGTGAGGTGCTTGCGAGAAATCAGAGGACACTGTCATCTTTATTGTATTTTGTTCTTTTATTAAAGAAAAGACTTGAAGCGAACAAGGCATTCGCGGTGTAGTCTGATGATCGTCACTTCCGATGAATGGGAATACGGGTGTTTGTTTATATTCTGTGCTTTTGTCTTTCTGTGTTTTCAGTTTTCAAGAGAAGAGGGGAAAGCACATAGGGGTGAGCCAGCCAGGATGAGTGAGGACAGGTGTGCGTGGGGCGCCAGGTTTACAGGTGAAGGCCCGTGAGAAGAGGGGCCGCATGTGGGGGGGTGCCGTCTGCCGCATGGCGGAGGCAGAAGCCACATCGGAGAGAGCTGAAGGGTGGGTGGGAGCGCACGGGCGAGACGGTGGGTGCAGAGACAGATACTCTTCCATGATGTGCAGAAGGGAGATGAGAGGGTGTGTGCTAGGGCGGAGGCAGGTTGGGAGGGACCGGCCCCTTGAGGTATCCCACGTAAAATGCCGGGAGCTTGCTGGGGGGCGCTAAATGAAATGCTTGCGGGGATCCTACAGTAAGGAAACCTCTTGAACCTTGTTTCATCCCGTGTATCCAAACTTCGTTGACCTACACCTGACATACTTTGGGAAACCCCAGATAGGAACATATGATATGTGGGAACAGATGTGTCTTTTTGGTGTGTGGGTTTACAGATCAGGAAGAACTCACCGTATGTACACCAGAGTAATGGGGTTTCTTTTGTGCTTAATTCTGGGGACAGTGCGGACATCTGGAAGGGCTTGAAACAGGAAAGGGATATAATTAGTGCTGTGTTAGAAAACTGTCCTTCTGGTGAAAACATAACTGCTCTACTTGCATGCACTGGGGTGGGTGGGTCTTTGGTAAGGGCCTCCTTTATGGGAAAGGCGTATTACACCTGCCAAGCTATCTGCCCTTGTTCCTTAAAAAGCACAACAGGGTTTTCAGCCTCCCCCTCGGAATGCTCCAGTGAAGGGCCTAAGAATGTTTTTCTTAGTCTTTCATCTACATGACAGTTCATTCCTCCCCCCCTTCAGTTTCTCATGTAAGTCCTAAATGTGGGCTTTAATGCTAATGGGGAAGTTTCGTAGCTCACTGCAGGGAACCACATGGTGCCTTAGTACTAAGAATGAAAGTGCTTTTGCCTTTGTTTGACCTTTAAAGTTGTTATGACCTAATTTAGGAAAGTCCTGTAGAATACATCTAGGAATAAATTTATTCTTCACACTTTATGTGCCGTATCTGTGCATTAAGATATCAAGATACAGTTATGGCTAGGGTAATCAGGATAGAGCTGGAGTTTGTTTTCCCCTACCCTTCATTTAAAAAAAAAAAGCCTTAAGCATTATTGTTATTTTAGAGACTTTAAAACGAGAAGTGATGGAAAGAAACGATTGCAAATTAAGTAAATACTTACAAGACCCAACATTATTAATCTGTCTTTGGAAGAGATACCCAGGAAAGTCCCCTTTTACCAACTGGAAACGTATTCAGCTTCTAAGATAATTATGAAACAGAGGAGTAATTGAATCTGTGGGTTATTCTGATTGCAATTTCCCATGGCTTTTTGTCCAGCTTATCAAACACACTTCCTATTCTGGGCTCTGATTCCAACTCTTCTTACCATCATGAAACTGGAAGCAAATTCCCCAGTTCTCTGGGCTAGTGAGAGTTGAGGTTTTGTTGTGATGCGTCGGCATAAAGCCATGGGCCTGGGCTCTCTGAGTGGCACTGAGGGCCTGTGGGCTCTCGGAGGGCACCTGAGGTTGTGAGCTGGAGCATGTGAACGTGTATGTGGTCATCCGGCACCTCTTGGGGGCGCCATGGGGGCCAGGCCCCTGTGCTGGGGACTGGTGACACTGAGACAAAGCTTTTGCTTTGCCTTGGGTTTCCTGAATCATGGAGCCCCAGAATCCTATGATTCCAGTATAAGCCTCCCCTTGATGGAAGTAGGTACAGGAAGCCAGGGGAGTGATGATTAAGGAGACTTGCATTTGAGGATTTCCACTTTTGACCAAGACTGAGTAACAGGGACCAATCTACCTTACTGTCTGAAACAATTAAAAAGAGATGAAACAGTGGACATTAGTCAGTGAAGGACAGTGACTCCTTGAGGGACATGCAGTAAAGGTTTTTCCCCCCACTGTTGTCTTTTCTAGTACTTCCTCTCCAGTTCCCTGGACGCTCAGTGGATGTCCAGTAATTCAGCTCAGTTCTGACACTGTTTACCTGGAGTTAGCGTCAGATCCCACAGTTAAAGGGGTTCAGCTCCACCAGGCTGCCCCCACTTCAGATGCCAGTCTCAAGTCTGAGCCTCTAGTACTTCCAACTGACCAGCTATACATCACATTTTCTGGCCTGCCCCTCAGGTTCAGTAATTTGCTAGAATGGCTCACAGAACTCAGGAAAACCCTTGACTTACATTGCTGATCTATTATGAAGGATACAGCTCAGGAACAGCCAAAGGGGAGAGATGCATAGGCAGGGGAGAGATGCATAGGCAGGGGTGGCACCCTTTCTGGGTGCTCCATCCTCCCAGTACCTTGATGTGTTCACCATCCCAGTGGATCTCCAAATGCCATCATTTGGGGGCTTTTTGGAGCTTTCATTACACATGCATGATTGATTAAATCATTGGCCATGGGTGATTAACTCTGTATGTAGTCCCCCTGTCCTTCCCAGAGTTGGGGATGGGGCTGAAAGTTCCAAGCTTTTAATCAAGGCTTGGTTTTTCTGGCCACCAACCCCCAATCCTGAAGTTCTTTAGGGACCTACCAAGAGTTGCCGCATTAGAACGAGACACTTCTGTCACCCTTGTCACTCAGGAAATTCCAAGGGTTTTAGGAGTTCTGTGCCAGGAACCAGGAATGACAACCAAGTATCTTTTTTTTTTTTTTTCCCAAATATGTTTTTTATGCCAAAGGCAAAAACAGAATGAGCACTACAATTGCCTCAGCTCACTGCCCTGAGGGTTTTCAGGCCATGGCGCAGGGGAATCCCAGGCAGAGCTAAAAACAGACTGTCTGAGCTGAGGGGATGGGGGATGAGAGCTCAAGGAGACAGAAGCGTTTGCAGATCAGAGCAGGAGAAGAGGTGCTCGGAGAGGTGGAGTCGGCTGCCTCCCCCTACTCCTTGGCAGGGGTCCAGCGAAGAGCAGATACACAAGGAGCTGCCCGAGGCCAGGCAAAGATGTAGTTGAAAGGATTAAGAGAGATCAGTGCCCGATGTTCACAGGGTGGAGGACAGTACCCAGTGCAGTACGCAGTGGCTTTGCTGGGGAGTTCTACCAAGCGTTGAAGGAAGAAGTGCTGCCAGTTCTACCCACTCTCCTCCAGAAAACTGAAAAGAGGGAACACTTCCCAACTCGTTCTTTGAGGCTTGCATTATCCTGATACCAAAACCAGACAAGGACATTGCAAGGAGAGAAATCTAAAGGCTCAGATCCTTCATGAATATAGATGCTAAAATTCGAAACACAATTTTAGCAAATGAAATCCAGCAATATATGGAAAGGATGATATAATATGACCAAAGTGGGGTTTAGACCAAGAATGCAGGGTTGGTTTAATATTTGAAAATCAATCCATGTAGTTTACCATATTAACTAAAAAAGAAAAACCCATATGGTCATCTCAGTAGTGCAGAAAAAGCATTTGACAAAATCTGATATCTATCCTGGCATGATGCAGCAGAAATTTCATACAGGGAAGTAGAGATCGTAAGGATCAAGGGGAGAAGCAGATTTACAGGGCCTTGGGGCTTAGAGCAGGAGAGAGGACTCAACAACTACATCTATTCTCCATAAAATCTCTCAGCAAAGTAACAAAAGAAGGGAGATTCTTTAACCCAATAGAGAGGGTCTGTGTAAAACCTACAGCTAACATACTTCACTGTGAAGACTGAATACTTTACCCTAATATCAGGAGCAAGACAAGAATGTCCATTCTAATCATTTCTGTTCTAGCCAGTACACTTAGGCAAGAAAAAAAAAAAAAGACATTCAGGTTGGAAAGGAAAAAGTAGAACTGTCTATTGAAAGACATGATCATCTATGTAGAAAATCTGATGGATCTTCAAAAAGCTACTAGAACTAGTAAGTGGGTTTAGTAAAGTGGCAGGATACAAGATCAATTTCCAGAAATCCATTGTATTTCTGTATGCTCACAGTGAATCACCAGAAATTGAAATTTTAAAAAGCATTGTTCATAATAGCATCACAAATATGAAATACTTAGAAATAAATGTGTTAAAACTTTGTAAGCTAAATGTAGGGGATAATCAGGTTCACACAATAGAGCTTGTTCTCTTGGTCCGGTGAGGCCCTGCTTCATCTGTGTGGGCCTCTAAGAAAACAGATGTAGCATCCAGGAAATAGATCCTTTCCGTCCTGTATCCAGGGTTTACCCGGAGGAGCACCTTCCTCGAAGTCTGATTCACAAGAGAGTTGGGAAGTAGTTATGTGGTAGTCAGGTAGCCATGGAAAGTTTCTTTGGTTCAGTTTCCCGGAAAACAGGACAAACATAGAAGCCTGAATTCTGAAACCTTCACAAGTGGTGCAAGGCCCTTTTGTCATGAAATGGTGTTGCCCGGCATGGGGTTGAGGGCGCCCCAAACCAGAGCCTGACTCTTGGTATTTCGTCTCTCCTGTGGCGTTACTGAGCAGAAGCAGAAGTTTGCCATAGCCCACAAGTTGCATGGCAATGATTCTGATTTCCAGCCCTCGTTAAAATGTTCTTGGGTCTGGTCTTTTGTTTTTCGGTTGAACAGGTTGGGTTTTTAGGGAATCACCAGGTCCAGCCTCCCAGCACCCAGCTGCTTCTCGCGTCAGCTCCGGCCCCACCGCTGCCAAATGCAACCTTCTGAATCAGCGGCACATTCGCTGAGGGCCTTCCTTGCCTGAAGCTCTTCGGGGAGCCTTTTAAACTTATTTTTTATTTTGAAATAATTCCAAACTCACAGGATAGCTGTAAGGATAGTACAAGGAAGTATTTTCCCCCTGGATCATTTGAGAGTTTCCAATTTGAAGTTCCATCACTGCTAAATTCTTCAGGGAATGTGTCCTTCTAGCAAAGACATCCTCCTAAATCGTCATGGGATAACCGTTCACATCAGGACTGATTAACACTGCTGTATCACTGCCCTCTCATCCGCAGACCCCACTGGAGTTTTCCAGTTGTCTCAACACTGTCTCCTTTAGCCAAGGGATCCACCGCAGGGGTACGTGTCGCATTTAGTTGTTAACGTACGTTTCTTTAGGTGCCTTCAATTGGGAATCATTCCTCAGCCTTTTCCTTGACTTGTATGACCTTGACATTTTTGAAGATTACAGGTTAATTATTGAGTAGAACAGAGCTGCTAGAGATTTGATGCGAGCCACAGAGGTAATTAAAGTTTTCTGGGGGCCACGTTAAAAGAGGTAGAAGGAAACACGTGTAATTAATATCCCAAATACCATCATTTTCAACCTGTAACGAATGTAAAAAATGATTCATGAGATCTTTTCCATTTTCTAATATCACATCTTCGAAATCCAGACTGTATTTTGCACTTGGGACATACCTGAATTTGGACGAGCCACATTGCGAGCGCCAAGCCACCCGTGCCCGGTGGCTACTGCTGTTGGCAGGCTGCCCCTCAGTTCGGGCTGGTCTGTGCCTCCTCCCCATTTGGCTCTGGTTATGCTTTTTACTGTTGCAGAAGTGATGCAGAAGCAGTGCTTTCTCTGCCTCCTATCTGGTGGTATAACGATGTTGGTGAAGACGATTTCTGCGCTGTAAAGTTACTCCTTCCTGTGTGAATAAGAAGTATTTTGCAGGGCGGTTCTTTGAGACAAAGTAAATATCCCACTTGTACCTGCTAGATTTAGCATCCAGTGGGGTTTCTTCCCTGACTTCATTTATTTTGTTGTGGTTTCCAGCTTGCTGTGAGGTACTGTTTTAGACGCCCCGCACTCGCATTTTGTAATTCATGATGCTTGTTACGTGTTCATTTTAGCGGGTTTTTCAATTATCTGCGGTCCTAAGGACAAACTGGGTAAACTATCTCAAATTTTAGTTTAAAACAAATGAAGAGGGGCGCCTGGGTGGCTCAGTTGGTTAAGCGTCTGCCTTCGGCTCAGGTCATGATCCCAGGGTCCTGGGATCGAGCCCCGCATCAGACTCCCTGCTCAGCAAGGAGCCTGCTTCTCCCTCTGCCTGCCGCTTGCCCTGCTTATGCGTGCATGCTCTCTCTCTGAAAAATAAATAAAATCTTAAAAAAAAAAAAAAAGACCTGAGCCAAGATCAAGAGTCAGACACTCTACCAACTGAGCCACCCAGGTGCCTCAATGCTCTTAACTACAAATAACTAAAGATCCAACTTCTAGGAAGACCACAGAAGGGGATAGGTGGTATTCAGGGCCCGTTGATCCAGCTTTTACACTGCCTCAGGGATCTCATGCTCTTTGTCTCCCTGCTCTGCCACTCATATTATCATCATCTAAGAGCTGGTTCCTTTCAGAGTTGTTGGACGTGTCTTTAATCATCTCTAGTGGGAGAGGGAAATCAGTGCTCCTGGTTTTCTTTTAAAAGTAAAGAAGAGGGGCACCTGGGTGGCTCAGTCGTTAAGCGTCTGCCTTCGGCTCAGGTCATGGTCCCAGGGTCTTGGAATCGAGCCCCACATCAGGCTCCCTGCTCGGCGGGAAGCCTTCTTCTCCCTCTGCCTGCCGCTCTACCTGCTTGTGTTCTCTGTCTATCTCTCTGTCAAATAAATAAATAAAATCTTTAAAAAAATAAAAATAAATAAAACAAATGAAGATCTGACATGATTTCAGGGAGCAGAATAAATAAGACGGTGTTCAAGCAAAAAAACCAGTTAACCGAAATGCATGTACCAAAAATAGATGGTGAGCACAGTAGGAGAGGAACACTGGGGTTTGACAGGTATTTTCCGTGTCTGTCAAACCTTCTACCTGCCTTCCCCGTGGCTCTGTTTTTGTCCTGTTTTGTCCTCCTTCTGCCCCGCTGTGTAGGTGCCCTGTCAGGACCCCGGCATATCATTAGGTGGCGCGCGCTACCGGTGAGTCACCGTGATGTGGTTGACAGTGGCGTAGTGTTCCATCCTGTGTGTGGTCGTATTTGTAAGCATCTTCTCTTTCCAGAGAGGACTCTGTGATCACTCGAAGCTGGCTCCCAAGCAGTCTTCCCCCTGTTTTTAATGATTTCATTGCACATTTGTCCCCTTTGGCTGTGAGGAACAGTTAATAAGCTTGCCACCGTCCAAACCTGCCCGCCTTCCCAGTTAATCAAGGGGGATTAGGGATGTGATCGTAACTGGAGTGGCAGCAAACTAACATGAAGTCATCTCTATAATGTAACTGGGTGGATTTCTGAACATACAGAATTTCACAACAGGTGGCTGTTTTGTGCTTCCACAGGACTCTGGGCTTAGCAAGCTCCGTAACCACGAGGAAGCGAATGTTGCTTTCACGCCCCTGGCTTCTGAAGGACTCGAGGGGTCCAGATCCCAGCCTGCTCTCAACAATGTGCTGCACAGCCCCCAGGGTGGGACGGACCCCGGTGGCCAGCACAGATTTCCTGAGCCAGGAGCTCTGGATGCTTCACACTCTTCTAAGTGTGGACATCATTGGTTTTGGATTGCATTTTGTACTGGTTCCCAAACACGAGGGAGGTTCTGTGTGGCCAGTGGAGGGCCGGGGAGGACAGGGGTCCCAGTCAGGGACTTGGAGAAGTTCTTTTAGTTTCTGAGTCTCAGCTTTCTGTTTTCGAAAGGAAATCTTACCTACCTCATGGAAAAGTCACGAGGGTTGAACAGGGAAAATTCTGTTATGTGCCTGATACAGAGTGCTTCCTGGGGCGTGTTCAGTACGTGCTACTTGCTGCCCCTTCCTTCTTGTGTGACCCTTCCTGTGTCATCTGACCCCACACCCTGGGGATGGGGTGTGGGGGTAGTGACTATCAGAAGATTCATAGTGCTGATGCATAGGATGATCTAGACCATAGGGCTGAATTTCTGGTGCTGGCATTTTCTCCCCAAATCCAGAAAGTGTGGTCCCTATGTCCTAATGGAAGGAAGTCGCAAGTGTGGATGTTGAGCTGGGGAGGGGCCTTGTGGGCAGGCAGGAGGCCCACGTGATGGGAGTGTGGAGCAAGGGGGTGCACGCCGGGATCACAAAGGAGTGTGGCTAAGGGTGATGGAGCCCCCAGTGGCTGTGCGGAGAGGGGGTGCCAGGACCTGGCCCTGTTCTGGCTGTGTATGGGGGACAGGGGTAGAGGGCTACGATGGGTCTCCCAGAAGACTGTGGGAAGCTGGTCCACACTCCAGGGATGAGGAGAATTGGAGAAATTGGCCAGAGTCCCCCCCCCTCGCAGCACCCTGGGCCTGCACACACCATTCTGCCGCCTCCTTCATGCCTCCTGGGAGCGGGGCACTGAGCTGAGTCTTGCATGTGGACCTAAACAAAGACCACCCAAATGGGGATAGGCAGACGCTGCTTGTTCAAAGCTTGCTGTGGCAAGGGAGGCAGGCCCCTCACTGGTGTTTTGGCAGAGACCCACTGACAGGTGTTGGGTGTGCCCTGACTGGAGGCTGGGGGCCAGTTACCTCGAAGCAGGGCATCTCCTGGGAGCATATTCAGCTTTCTGTGTTTGCTCCTAAGTTGGAAGAAGGAACCAAAAACTAGGGAAGCCGTCAGTTACAAAGCAGGTCCTGGTCATCATGCAGCAATTACCACACGGGTTATCGTCGGGCTTCCAGGACCGGTTACTAGAGGTAGTGGTCTGACTTTCCAGAAGGCTGGCTTCTAGGTGGCGGGCTGGCTCCCAGGGCTGGTTGCTTCTCTGGGCTGGTGGCTGCAGGTGGTGGGTCAGAGTCCTTTTCTTATTTGTGGTCTGTTCCTGGTCTGTATACTTCTTTTTCTTGCACTTTGCTTAATGCTCTTTCTACATGTTGCTTTTTTTTTTTTTTTTAATAAATCAAAGTTTTGTGGCAATCCCGCATCAAGCAAGTCTGTTGGTGCCTTTTTTCCAACAGCCTGTCTCTGTGTCACATTCTGGTCATTCTTGGCAATATTTCAAATGTTTTCATTATATTTGTTACAGTGATCTGGGATCCTGTTGATTACAACTCACTGACAACTCATGATGCTCAGCATTTTTAGCATCATGTAGTTTTAAATGAAGGTCCGTGCATTTTGTTTTAGACACAGTGCCATTGCATATTTAGTAGATGACAGTGTGGCGTAAGCGTAACTATTATAAGCACTGGGAAGCCAGAAAATTCACTTGACTGGCTTTACTGCGATGCTGCTTGATTGTGGTGGTTTGGAATGAAGCCCGTGTCATCTCGGAGGTATGTCTGTACTCAGTCTCTCAGAAGAATGAGTGTGACACAGTTTGTTCCCTTGAGTTATTCACAGCTCAGCCCATAGCCTCTTATCTGGTGGGTCAGAGAACAGAGTGGCCCCATTAGTCATTGTGTCTTTATGGCAGGGTCCCAGCCCATATCAGAATTTGAAAACCAGGGATAGTCAATGGTATCTAGCTGACGGGCACAGTTTGTTTGCCCTATAGTGTTTTAAAACTAATGACCACGTTAAAAAAACAAACCAACCGGGCGATTTCTCATAAAAATCCGAAGATTGGGCATGTGGCTGAAGCAGAGTAGTCCCACTGCTCTTGGTGGGATGCGTGTCCTCCACATCACCCACCGCATCCGCTCTTGTCCCCATCTGGGCTTCTGCCTGGCCTCTGTAGGCATCCGATTCTGTCAGGACCAACAAGCTGGGCTCAGCTGAAACCCGGGGAGGAGGAAGCTTATGCACCAGGGATAGAGCCGAGCCAGTTTGCTTTTAGCGGGTGGGCGGTCAGTCCCCGCAGAGCCCCGTCATCTGCTCCTGAGGTTCCCGGGGTGGTGGGAGTGGAGGCCGCCTCTGGTCTCAACGGTGGATGGCCCACCTGTGTTCAAAGGCTGAGATGAAGTGAAATGCAATTAATAGCATCAACAGTCAAGTTCTGCTGAAAGTGGCTCAGGGTTCTGATGACTCACATTGTAATTCAGGAGGCCGCCTGCCCCAGCACCTTCGTGACAAAGAGGCAGCACCGTTCAGTTGCCGACTGGAGCACTGACCCACAGAGCTCTGGTGAGGGGCCTGGCCGATGGGTCAAAGGGCAGACTTTCTAACTGAAGTTAGATTAAAAACAAAAAACAAAGAACAACTCTGTGTACTTGGAAACAGCTCTCTAAGCAACAGATTTAAGAACAGTCCGTTATTCAAAGACTGTCCATCCCCCCCAGCCCCCTCTGTACCATCAGAGGCCTGAGCTCATGTATCTTGGCACGGGGCACTGCCATTTTTCTCTTTTTGGATTCAGAAACCTGAGGGTGAAGGCATCAGGTCACATTGTTGGTGAGGCTTGAGATACTTTTTTTTTTACCCTTAAAAGGGAAAAGTCAAACAGAAAAGTAGACTAATACAGTGAAGCCCATCGCTCAGCTAAAATGGCAGCTCATAACTAATCTTGTTTTATCTACACATCTCCTACCTACTTAACCCATATTATTTTGAAGTAATTCTCAAGACATAGTTGCGTATCTAAGCAAAACTTTTTCGTTTGAATGAATGCTCAAGTCCTTTTGTCTCCCTACCAAAAACTAAAGGCCAGCCCTCAGATTGCCAGTCTGCACTCCGTCCCTCGCTGGCCCTGGCTTCTTGGGTAAGCCCTTAAGCTCCGTGACCCCTGGTGTCCTCTGTGGAAGTGCCCAGACCCTGCTGTATCCGGCTCGCCGGTGGTTGTTCACGAGGCTCTGATGAGATCACGAGGGGGTGGAAGCGGGTACACGGTGCCCTGCTGCACAGATACAGGGAATTACTTATCGAACGTACCGGCCACGTGAAAGACGGCCCCCTCCCTCCCTGCTCTTCCAGTGCCCCTGACCGGCCAGACTTTGGAAGCGGCATCGTTGTCCGTTCCCGTCTTTCTTGCACGCCCCGGAGTGTCCAGAGTCCTTTTCCCAGGCAGTTGATGGGAAGGTCGCAGGCTGAGATGTGGCCCCTTATACAGCGTGTCTGGCGCTGTGTCCCTGCCCACCAGCCCTTCCCAGCCCCCGGTGTGCCCCAGCGCCCGTGTCCGACCCGGGGCCTGGCCTGCCCCCTCCCCAGCGCTGCACTCGGGGACCACCCGGCCGGCCCATCAGGTGAGGGGCCTGTCACAGGGCGAGTTGGCCCACAAGTGGTTTGGTCCCTTGGGGTCTTATTTTTTGCTGTTATTTCCTCTGCCTAAAAATAGCATTTTCTATCTATAGTTGCCTAGTTTGGAACAAAACTATTTGTTGCTCAGAAGTTAGGGCAGCAGACTTCCTGACTGCCTGCCCCCCAAGTGTGCAGTGAATCCCCGGTTCCAGTAGCCTCCTGAAAAGCAGGGACCCTGATTAGCAAGAAGAGGTTTAAATGAATTTTAAGAGAAAAGGAGAGAATAGATACAGAAGTGGCCAGAAAAAGCAGTCTCTCAAAATGAAGAAGCCGGCTTGTCAGAGGAATGGTGGCCCCTTTTGTGTGGTGCCGCCCCGGCCTGGGGACTACCCGGAGTCCCCTTTCTTGAACTGTCCCATTGGAAGGGCATTTCCTACTAAAGAAAGAGCTCTTCTGTCCCCTCCTGGGCCTTGGCCTTCGGCCCCCCACATGGCAGGGTGTGTGTTCCCAGAGAAGGCTCACTCTTCTCTGCTGAGGCCCTGTGGCTTCGTGCTCAGGATGTGGGGTCAGGCCGGCCTGGGCGCCCTTGCTGAGCGATGGGGACTCTCCCCAAGCCTCTTGCGTATCAAGATGACATTCGTGACTCGAATTCTGGAGCCCTTCTGGTAGTGAGGACGTGAAGCAGGCGAGTGAGCAGTGCCCAGCACACGCTCCGGTGAATTACAGCCACGCGTTTGTAGGCTCGCTGTTTGTAGCTCGTCTAGAGCAACTTTGCCCCAGCCCACAGGAAGGCCCAGGGACACCCTGTTCCCAAGGAGAGAGGACCCCGGGGCCTCCTAAGATCCATAGACCTCTGCTTGGTTCGGACATGGTGCCATGTGCTGGTTTTGGGGGTTACCTGCTCTCTGAGAAGAGACAGTGGTGGTGGGTCCGGGGCCTTGCTCGTCACTTCTTGGAGCTGGTCCTCCCATGGTGCTGACTGCCCGTCCGTGGTGTTGAGGGACCCAGCCTCTGATCCAGCTCAACCTGCAAAAAAATCTGGTAACTTCGATACTTAGCTGAAGCCTGTCTTTTTTCTCAATGGGTTTGCAATTCTGAAGGGAGGAGTGATGTTATTAATTAATTCTCTTAAGTCGTCAACATGGCGGGGCTAAGGCTGGAAATAATTGCCTCAGAAGTGTGTGGTTCAGCCTTTTATCTTACGCACTTTATCATGACCATGGCCTTACAGGATATTGGGGCCCAAGGGATCCTCTGACTGTCCTTTGGCCCAGGGTGTTCATACAGATCTACAGACTGGAGCTTCTAGGCTTCAGGAGCAGGGCAGGGCGTGGAGGCACGGCCGTGCAAACAGCTCCTTGGAGGACTGGAGGTCGGGAAGCACTAGTCCCGTGTACCCGTGACACTTGATGGGCCCGTCGGGGTGCTTGGCAGCAAGCAAGTGACCCAATTCTGGCCGAGTTTAAAAGAACCATGTTGGAAGGGCGTTGGGGACAGGAACACACAGGACTGGTTGACAGCCAGGGGCCAGGCTGGGGAATGGGCAGGACCCAGAGGGCACCAGGACACAGGATGACCGTCTGGCCAAAGCCATCTTCCCACCTTCCCACCTCCTGGTGGCCAAGCTGGAACCACCTTGAGCTCTCCTTTTGTCCCTTCCTAGATGGAGAGTGTCCATCTGATAGGCTGAGCACGGGGTCTGGGGCCACTCCTCCTGATCTCAGTTCTGGTCCCATCAGCTTCCTGCCTTCCGGTTCTCTGGAAAAGGGTACCTGGAATTATTCTTCTCCCCAGATCACACTTTTAGGGGAAAGACAATTAAAAAAAAAAAGCTAAGGTCTGGTTAGAGATGGAAATGTCTATCGGCAGTCAAACGTTACCAGGTGACCCCAGGAGTGGGGCGGCCAGATCTAGTAACTGGGGCAGCCAAGTGATCAGGGAAGGCAGTGCTTGGGAGCTGCAGGGGGCCAAGGCACGGGCACCTCCCCTCGGCTGGTCTGGTCGGAGAGGCGTGCCCAGGAGGGGACGTGTCCAGGACGCCGGGGGAGTGGGAGGCTGGGGGCTTGGAGCGAGGCGTGGCCCTAGAGAGTGAGAGGGATGTGTTCTAGACTTGTGAAGTTGGAAGCAAGGCAGTGGGTGGCCTTCAGGGATGAGAGAAAGGGCGAGACTCACCTGAGGACCCCCAGAGAGGCGGGGTGGAACTGGGCTGGCCCCATGGCACCTGCTGTTGCCCCCAAAACTCAAGTTGGGTGGGGGGTGTTCCTGAACACCAGAGAAGTGTATTCTCTCCATTAAGAAGGAGATAGTATGGCACAGGGCATGAGAAACACACACAGTGGGCAGGGATGCGGACATGCCCTTGAGATAGGAAGCCGTGTGGTCGGAGACCAAGAGGAGAGAACGTGAGCACTTGAGCAGGTGGCAGGTTCCTGCAGGAACAGCAATAGGAAGTGGGTTTTTTCGTTTTTGTTTTGGTCTTTTGGGGGTTTTTTTGTTGTTGTTGTTCAGTGAAAACATTCATGTTTCTGAAAAATGAGAGTGGACAGCACGCTGGAGGGGTGGGAGAGGGGAAAGCGCAGAGTGGCTATTAGCTCATCTCCATGCAGGCGAGGTATCTGGAAAGTCCGCCCTATTGCAGTGTTTGTGATCAGCCCACAGGGTACATTTTTCTGAACCATACCCAAGAGTGACCTTTTCGGTGGAAAATGTGCATTATCACTTTCAGGGGGAGGTGGGACTTGCCATTGTGTCATATTGGGTGGACGGAGCGGCTCCTGCCCACGAAGGGCCCTGTCACCACCTCCCCGCCCCCCCGGCAATGAGAGGCGGCTCCCGAAGGCCCGACTGCCGTGCAGCCAGCTTCCCAGGGTCGGGTGCGCTGAGGCAGAAAGGGCTGCCCGCCTGCCGAGAAGCTTCCTGGCCACCCTGCCCAAGCCCAGGCCCCCACGTGGCACACGCCGTCCGTGTGGAAGAGGAAGGACGGCAAAGGCCACAGAGAACATTTCGTGGAAAAAAGTGCTATTTGAGTCTGCTTCTGTAGGCAGAAGTGGGGGTGAGGAGGAGGGAGGCGTTTCAGAAAGGGACAGGAAGTACCACCTGGGCCCGCCTCTGCTCATGCGCTCAGCAGCTGGGGCCGCATTCCATTGTCCTCCTGTCCTCGTGGTTTGTCCCACGTCCATGAACCACCTATTTATTACTACTGACTTCTTATATAAAGGGCTTTTTTTTTAACTTATTTAAATAAGTTTACTTAAAAAGGAAGATTTGATCCCTGCTGTGATTTGCATGTTAGTATGATTGTCCTGGTCTTTGTCATTAGCTTTTCTGGGCCCCCTCTGCCCGGGTCAGAACTGTCCCTTGCATGGCCCACATGGCTGTGACCTTCACTGCCACCAGCATGACCGGTCATTTTTTTTAACCTTCAACATCCTTAGGTACACAAGGAGCTTAGAAATATCTCTCTCTGTAGGAAGTCAAACACAGATAAGTGCCCTGGGCTGACCCCCTCATCTGCATCTCCTTCCTAGCAATGGCCTCGGCCATCAGCTTCGTGGGTATCCTTCCAGGCCGTTTTCCTGCAGTATTTCATTAGTTTTATCGTTGTTTTAACATAAGTGGTATCACATTGTTTGTATGCTGGCTTTTTCTTGTCATAAATCTGTTGAAATTATTTTAATAAGTTAAAACAGTAATACTTTTTCTTTAAAAAAGTATCACAGTATACGAAAGGGTAATTCCAAGACACAGAGCTGACCGTGTCCTTTCTCTGCTTCCGAATCTGAAAGGCTCCTCGTTGCCACCCTCCGCTGGGCGGCAGGGCCTGCGTGTGGGACTCCTGCCTCCCGCTGCAGCCTCCCTGGCCCCTGGACCTCTTCCGTCCCCGGCTCCCCTGCAGCACGGGGATGGTGATCCCTCCCCGGGTTCTGTATGTACCCCTTGTCTATGGACTGGCGGCCCCAGGACAGTGGAGGGGGCTTTCTTGTGCAGTCCCCGGCAGCGTGGAGGCGGGATAGCATACGGGTCGGAGCCCGGGCCGCGGCCGTGCTGCCGGGCTCCCCGCTGCTCACTGAGCCTGGGGGTGCAGTGCAGGCGCGTCAGCCCCCGCGCACCTGGGCCTGGCCGCCGAGCTGGAGGCGGACGCTGGTGCCTGCCTCGGAAGGCTGCCGGCACGATGGCCTAATGGCTGGAAAGCGCTCGGTGCGGGGCCTCTCCTGGGGCGGGGCGGCAGCCTTGCTCAGCGTCAGTTGGTGCTCTTACCCTGGGCTGGTTGTTGTCAGTCTTCACCGCTGCCCCCGCCCCTGGGGCCCGGCACATGGGCCGGCACGGGAGTGTTCAGTATGTGTCTGGATGGCGGATAAAGGGCAGAAGGTATAGAGCCAGACCTGGCACGGGTGACGCTGCACAGGGACAGGCTCCTTGTGGGGGAGCGTGCGGACAGGGGCATGGCGGGCGGCGGGGGTCAGCAGCGGGGGGCTTCCAGCAAGGATGGGAACAGCGGGGGGCTTCCAGCAAGGATGGGAAGATGGGAAGGATGGGAAGAGCGCCTTCCTGCTCACAGCACCTTCCCTGTCTGCACCCTCGAGGAAGGAAGCAGCCACACGATTGGCATTGACCCAGGAGGGCTGGCCTTCACCGGCTCCTGGCCTTGCCGTCACGGGCTCAGGTGGATGGAATGACTTCTTGATGCCTCCCCCGCTCCCGCCCCGGCCCGTTTCTCTCCAGGCACTGCCACCATGGAGGCGCTGGAGGACTTTATCAACAACATTAACAGTGTCTTGGAGTCCTTGTATATTGAGATAAAGAAAGGAGCCACCGAAGACGACGGGAGACCCGTTTACGCGCTGGTGAGTGCACGCCGGCGCCCTCTCGCGGCGTCTGTGCGGAACTGCGGCGGGTGGACGCGGCCCCGCCCCAGCAGCCCTGCAATGGGGGACACAGACCCAGCCCAGCGTGGCCGCCCTGCCCGCCCGGGGCCACCGGCGCCACTGTCAGTGTCCTGTGCGGTGATCAGGGCCGGGGCTGTCACCCCGATGCTCACTTCACTGCCCCATCCGAGCCCCTGCCCAAGACAGGTTGTGTTTGTTGACAGTTCAACGCAAGAAGTCCCCTCAAATGTGCGCAGTAGTAGGATTAAAGAGAGGAAAGTGGTTTTTCATTTAGGATAAGGCATGGACGCTGAGAGAAGAAAGAATGTGTGGCGCGCTGGGACTGAGAGCCATCTGGGCCTCCCGTCAGGCTCCGGTGTCACTCCTGGCCAGCGAGCGAGGGGAGAAACAGGCGGGCGGAGCAAACAAGGCCCCCGCCTGGGCCAGGGCACCGCCGTGGGCCCATCCAAGGAGGCCGGGCTCCCACCAGCCAGGCCCGCCCAGCGAGGGGCGCTGGCCAGGGACTCCCACACTCTTCCTGGGCAAAAGGGCTGTGGCATCAAATAACGGTGGAAATGCTGGGTTAAATCGGTAAATCGGGTTTGTTTACTGCTGGACTTCTCGGTGCCTTTTGCTTGGGAAGCTCCATTAGGCGTGCAGACAAGTTCCCCAAAGGTATCTGGGCTTGGAAGATACTCCACAACCTTTGGAGTTCTAAGAATCTCTGAGAATCAGACATGCTGACTGAGCTAGAGGTTGAAGTCTGTAACGTAGGACTGGTCACAGATCCAGCCCTGTGGCCGGCAGCGCCTGGACACTGGTGCTCAGTGACCAGGGACGGGCCCAGCCTGACCGCCACGCTGACCTCTTTTGTAGGTGAATCTGGCGACCACTTCTATTTCCAAAATGGCCTCAGATTTTGCAGAGAATGAGCTGGATCTGTTCAGAAAGGCTGTAAGTACAGTAGCTCCTGTTTATCGGCCGGGCTTCTTATGGGAAACCTGCTGTCTTCCATCATTAGAAATGGAAACGGTGATCTTGGAGGGTCACCACTGCTGCCCCAGGTGGCCATGTGCAGGGGGGCCGCTGGGCAGCTCACCACCACCGGGTGATGACGGGAGGGCGCCACAGCTGCTCGGGAAGGAAGAGCTTCTCTAGGTTTGCACCAGGCCTCTGGGTGTGCGATGCAGGTGAACAGGTGTTGCTGCCTGGTGCTCACGGCACGATCCACACCCGCAGCAGCCGCACCAGGGAGCTTGCTAGAAAGGCTGAATCCCAGTCCCCGCCCCCCCGCCCCCCGGACCGTTGAATCCAGGTCTGCGTTTTAACGAGGTGCCCCGATGTTTGAGAGGCGCTGCTCTGCCTCCCCAGCATCAGAGCTGTTGGCTCAGCCCTCCTGTCACTCACCTGGCTGAGCACCTGGTCCCGACAGGGGTTCTCAGCCCTGGATGCACCTTCTAATAACCGGGAGGTAAAAACAGCTGAGACAGTCTGGCCTCACCCAGATCTGGCGAATCCAAGTCTCTGATGACCAGTCCTAGAATCATTCCTTTCTGAGCCTCCTCTGGTGACAGTTGGCCCCCGAGCGTGCCTGCTTCCTGGCCCACCCTGGCTTTGCTGTCCTGTCCTTCCTGCCTCCAGCTTGCCCCTCACCCCTGATGTCCTCCTGCCCACGTGTGAGTAGGAGGGTGCTGCCTCAGTTCATTCATTCCCCAGCTTCTCTACCTTCAGGGAGGTGGGGGGGGTGAGAGCAGATTCTTGATTAGGGGGGCATTAAGGTCATTCATTTGGCAGGTCACAGGGTGAGCGCTGAGTCAGAAGGGCTGGCCGTGGTTACGGCTTTTGGTGCTGGTTATGAACCGGCTTCCCGAAGGAGCGTCCCCGGGCCCAGTTCTGCCTGCGGGTGGGAGCGGTTTCGCTGCGCCCTGGCCAGGATCCGTGTTCTTGCTCAAACGTTGTTTTTGCCAATTTGATAGATGAACGTGGGACCTGCTCTTTCTTCCAGCTGGAACTGATTATTGACTCAGAAACTGGCTTTGCGTCTTCCACAAATATTTTGAACCTGGTTGATCAACTTAAAGGCAAGAAGATGAGGAAGAAGGAAGCAGAACAGGTGTTGCAGAAGTTTGTACAGAACAAATGGCTGATCGAGGTAGCAAGTCCAGTGCTTCCCCTGGCTTGGCTCACTGTTCAGAACAGATAATGAGTTTTCCTCCGAAACCATATCGTATTCAGTTGTTGTCCATTGAGCTGGGGTCGGGCCCCTTGTCTGCTTTAATGCTCACCATGTCCCCGAGAAGGCCTTGCAGCCTCCTGCTCGCTCCTGTGGGGTGCCCCGGGAGCAGGGACCGCACCCAGGTTTGGGGCCCTGGTCCAGACGTGGGGCGGTGGGTGCGGCTCTGGCGTCAGACCTGGGCCTGGTTCCTGGGCAGGGGGGCTGGAGCCCCTCTTCTGTGAGCGGGGAGGAGCTGTGTCCCCTCCCGGGCAGGAATGGGACGGCCGATGCCCAGCGCCCGGTGCTGGGCTCCCAGAGGAATTGCCGTCCTTGCGGTTGCTATCGTGTCACGTCATTCAGGGCCTTTTGCTTGGACACTGGCCCTGGGGAGCCGAGAGGACATGGGGGCAGGTGCTGGAGGGGAGCTGGGGACATCCGGGAAGGGACCGGATGGCGCTGACATTCCTGTTTCTCGACCCCGTGGCTGCTTCTGCTGACTGGAGCGGAGCAGATGTGTCCGGGCTTTTTCCACAAAGGGCAGGGCTGCTGCTAGGAACCCCGAGGCAGACGGGCCCCGCGCTGGCCCCTGACCTCGGCTGTGCCCACGCCCGCATGCGCGGGGCAGCCCTCCACCTCCTCCCCCGGTGGTCGGAGCGGCGGCTGCAGGCCCAGCCCGCGCGGCCGCTGCTCGTGGGGAGGCGCTGATCCACCTCCCTTCCAGGGAGAGCCTGCTCGGGTCACCAGAGCTGCTCCCGCAGTGCCTGAGGTGCTCCCCTGGCTGGACGGGCCACAGGGCCCAGGGCAGGGGTGCCGGGACCCCACCCCCACCCCCCTGGGCGGCCTTGGGTCCTCCCGTGGCCCTGTGACGACAGAGAGCCCTTTGGCTCTGGCGTTGAGCCGACCGCGCCACAGCCCCGTGGTGTGGGTGATGTCCCCCGTCCAGCCCGGGCTCCGGAGACTACAGCTCCCAACAATTGCTGTGTCCAGGCTCTCTTCCTCTCTGGGGCAGGCCCGGCAGGAGGGAACATTCTCAGGCAGCTGGGGTCATAACCTGCTGAGCTCTGCGAGTGTTTGTAAGGGTGGGGCCGCGACGCCTCCTTGTGCCTTATGGCTCTGCAGATGCTCCGTCAGCGCTGCTGGGGGCACGGTGAGCCGGGAGGGGGCGTTCCAGAAACTTCCCTCCAAATATACAAGAAGCACTCACTCGCTGCTCACGGGAAGGTGAGAGAATAACCGATCTTCACGAAGAAACACACTGCGGTCACCTGCTGGTCAGCCCCGCAGAGCCACCACTCCGGGAGCCCCGAGCACCCTGCTGTGGCCCCGCGAGTTACCATGTACATCCAGGGCACAGACGTGATTGTGTCCCAGCGGCAGGGGCCGGAGGGCGGGTGGCCCCCAGGTGGGCCTCTGCTGACGGCCGCACCTCCACGCCTCAGGGGCCACTGAGCTGTGGGGCCTGAGCTCCAAGGATAGTTGAGGCCTGGGAGATCGTGGGAGGTTGGGTCTTCTTTGGGGGTTAGGGCACCTCGCCTGACCTCCCTGTGATGGGGCCCCCACAAGACCGAGTGGGGTCGTGAACGATAAGCACTGGGCACAGTTCCAGGCACGCAGTAGACATTCAGTAAATGTGGCTTGGGCCCAACCGTGAACTTGAACTTGTTCACTGGGGCCTTGGGCATTCCTCAGTGGTCTCAAGGCAGGGTCGACTTCACCTTCCCTGGGAGGTTTACCACGGGACTGCCAAGCGCTGAGCCCCACACTAGGCCTCGGGACACAAGGGCAGCCCCGGGCCCACGGTGTGGGCAGAGCCAGAGATTGAGCAGGCAGCCCCGGAAGCCGAGGGAGACACGTCCCAGGACAGCCCTTCCCCGACCGAGGCAATGACACTGGAGCTGAAGGCGGCGCGGGGGCACGGGAGCCGGCTAGAGTGCTGGCTGGGGGAGGAGAGGAAGGGGTGAGCGCTGGGGCAGGGGCTGTGCCCCGTTCGCCCTGCGGGGAGACTGCCTCCCTCTCCCGGCTCCGCGTGCTCCCCGCAGGAGGGCTGTTGGCACCCCCGTTCACGCTTGTGCGGCACAAGCGAGGTGCCGAGGCAAGGGCCCCGGGGAGCTGCACGTCGGCTCCCTTTTCCGCCTCGGCCTAGGTTTTCCCGGTTTGTGGCTCTGCCAGGCGGCCGGCGTGGCCACCTGTCAGCCGGGGCTGGTGGAAACGGGCCACGTGAGGGGTGCCCAGCCCTGTGCAGCTTCCTGGGCTGTGGGCTGTGGGCCTGCCGGGTGGGGAAGGGGCTGGCATGAGGGGGGCTGAGACCTGGCCGCGTCCCGTCCTGTCCTGCAGAAGGAAGGGGAGTTCACCCTGCACAGCCGGGCCATCCTGGAGATGGAGCAGTACATCCGGGAGACGTACCCCGATGCTGTGAAGATCTGCAACATCTGCCACAGCCTCCTCATCCAGGTACCAGGCCGGTGGCGGGGTGAGCCGGCGCCCCCAGGGACCCGCGGGCTCTGAGCCCCCGCCTCGGGCACCGGCGGATGGAGGCCATCCCCTGGGAAGTGTCTGAGGACGGCCACGCGCACGCCCTCCTTTTCTCGTCCCTGGTCCCTCGGCTCTAGGCCAGGGCCTCTCAGAGGCCTGCGTGTAGCCCGTCATCCTGGTGCTGGCGTGGGGACGTCTGGCGGCTGTTCTGTCCTGCGTGGCCCGCTTGCCGGGGCTTCCCTGCGGGCGGGCCAGTGCTGGGCGCTTGGGGGGGTTCCTCCTCCGACACGTACCTTGCCACCATGGTCAGCTGCGCCCCGATGAGTCACTTTGCACAGGCGCCCTTGGGCACCTGGGCTTGTTTCCTTGGGCCGGCTTCCCGGAAGTGCAGTTTCTGGCACAGCGTTCACGTGTTCTTAAAGCCTCTGAGCCACGTTGCCAGATAGGCTTCCGAAAGGCTGCAGTCATGCGCACGGGCCCTGTACGCGCTGAGCGCCCGCGTGCGCCGGGAGCCCGGGTTTCCGAGGCCGCCTGGCTGTGCTGCGGGGCTGGGCCCGCCGCCACCGCGCTCTGGCCGGTAGAGTTTTGGTTTTTTGTTTAAGATTTTTATTTGAGAGGGCGCCTGGGTGGCTCAGTTGGTTAAGCGACTGCCTTCGGCTCAAAACATGATCCTGGAGTCCCGGGATCGAGTCCCGCATCGGGCTCCCTGCTCGGCAGGGAGTCTGCTTCTCCCTCTGACCCTCCCGACCCTCCCCCCTCTCATGCTCTCTCTCTCTCAGTCTCTCTCTCAAATAAATAAATAAAAATCTTAAAAAAAAAAAAAGATTTTTATTTGAGAGAGGAAGAGTGTGGGGAGGGGGAGCGGGTAGGGGCAGAGGGAGAGGGAGAAGCAGGCTCCCCACTGAGCAGGGACCCGACCTGGGGCTCAATCCCAGGACCCCGGGATCATGACCTGAGCCGAAGGCAGCCGCTTAACCGACGGAGCCACCCCGGCGTCCCACTGTTAAGAGTTTTGAGTGTCCTCTACCTATGTTCATTTCTCAGAATTTTTTTTTTTTTTAAGATTTTATTTATTTATTCATGAGAGAGAGAGAGAGAGAGAGGCAGAGGGAGAAGCAGGCTCCCAAGGAGCAGAGAGCCTGATGCGGGACTCGATCCCAGGACCCTGGGATCATGACCTGAGCCGAAGGCAGACGCTTAACCATCTGAACCACCCAGGCACCCTCTCAGAATTTTTTAATAACAGTTCCTACAAGCCCTTGTGCTCAGGGCTTTGGAATTATCCTTCATCTGGGGCCTGGAAGACAAGACCATGGAGCCTGTTGGACGTTTTCCTGGCCATTTGCAGAAGGTTTGTGAACACGGAGCAAGGCTCCACGGCTGTTGCCTTTCTGGTTTCAGGGTCAAAGCTGCGAGACGTGTGGGATCAGGATGCACTTACCTTGCACGGCCAAGTATTTCCAGTCCAGTCCCGAGCCCCGCTGCCCCCACTGTAATGACTACTGGCCCCACGAGATACCAGGTTCGCATCACCATGGTGCTCGGGGGCTGTCTGGGCAGGACTGAGGGGACACCTGGGGACGGGGAGCGCTCAGGCGAGGGCTCCGCGTGTGCAGGTGTGTGTGAGCAGGACCCGAACCCACGCGCTGAAGCAGCTCCTGCAGTACGCGGAGGCCTCCTGCTCGCACACTGCCAAGGGCTCTTAGAACCCAGGAGAACCCTTAGGTCATGGTCTAGACCTGTCTGGTCTATACAGCCCCCCGGCAGCCGTCCGGGGACGGGAGGTGACCCCCCTTCCTGGCTGCGGTGGGGGTGGGGCGCGAGGACAGAGCCCTCGGCAGGGGACCCATAGCTGCGGTCTCGAGCTGCTGTCGTGTGCGTGCGTCCCACTGCTGCTCACGGTACCTTCCGGCCTTTTCTGTGTGCAGAGGTCTTCGATCCCGAGAAGGAGCGGGAGGCTGGTACCTCCAGGGCCAACAAGAGGTCCTTGCGGTCCAGGCAGCACTAGCTGCTGCGCTGCCACGGGCTCGCTGCCTTCAGGGACAGCCGGCGGGCCCTGTTTGGGCGACGGTGCTTCACGTTGCACCTGAGCCCCCGTCTGCTTTGTGATGATCACTCGTGAGCAGGTTTGGAATAAAAGTTACTAAGGAGTCCTCGCTGCAGCCTCCGTCTGTGGTTGCGCGCCCCCTAGGAGGCTTCCCAGGGTGGCTCCCGGATAACGGAGAACCCCTCGGCTTGGGTCCCCGCTGGGGAAGCTGCCAGAGCTCCTCCCGCACGACACCCGCCCAGCGGCTCAGCCTCAGCCCCCGGCTTGGGTCACTCATGCCATCAACACTGGCCGGCCCAGCCCTCCCCAGCCCCCCACAGCCCGGACCCTCCTCTGGCCCGAGGTGCAGCTTGCCTGACGGGCCAGAGGCTGCTCTCCTCACTGGGGGCCTCCGCCCCTGCCTGCTGAAGGGCAGCGCCACCATCAGCCGTCCTGTCGGCCTAGATGCCCCCTCCTCCCTGGCTCACCTGCCACCGAACCCGGTCCAGGCCCCCGCCCCCTCTGCCAGCTCAGCTCCTGGCCCCGGCCAGCCCGCCTGCTCCAGGCTCTTCCACCGCGGCGATCCGGCCACCAACCGTCAGCGCGGCATGCCCCCCTGAGAACTGACGGCCCCGCTGCCTTGGGGCCCGGGTGCAGACTGAGGATTCACGGGCCGGCGCTGAGGCCCATCTCACCACCTCTCCGGGCCCACTTTGCCCTACATGGCATTTCCTTCCCTCCTGAAAGCGCCCTCTGTTCCTGGCCCCCGAGCCCCTGCACACATTGTGCCCTCGGCCTGCACAATTTCCCTCCTCATTTCCCACCACTGGCCTGCCCCCCGGCCGCTCTTCAGATCTTGTCACGGCTTCCAGCCCTCGGTCCCCATTTTCCTGCACATCCCTGCTCATCACACCTGCCACACTTCTGACTCCCGTCTCCTTGTCTCTTCCACCCCGATATCAGTCAGCCCAATGTGGCTAAACAAGGAGGGACTTGGCCAGACGGGGTCCTTCAGGAGAGGCTTGACCTGGTGGGTCCTGTGATGTCACCAAGCATCCACATCGCTGCCTCTAATTTTCATTGAGCTGGCCTTGTGCTTAGTCTCCCAGAAAATCTAGCCACTTTCTTCCTGCTAGCCATCCTTCCAGGCCTCACACGCCACTGCGCCGTGTTGGGAGGAAGAGGGCGCATCTCATTAACTGGCTTGCCTGCCCCGGCAAACACCCTCGTGGTCCCAGCTCCACTCTGGATACTTACAGAGGCGGGGATGGGACAGGATAGTCCAGTCGGCACTGGCAAATCGGCGCTTGCCTCTGAGCCACAGAGTTCTCTCCCAAAGATAACGGGATGCTCTTATCAGGCAAAAGGGGAATGAACTTGGCACCAAATGGGCAGGTGGCCTCCACCCGTGGTCTGTTCCACAAGCCCGGTGCACAGGGGGCATCTAGCATCTAGGACGTGGTGGACAAATGGTGCTGGCTGGTGAGAGGCTCACCCTCCCAGCCTCAGGTGAGTCTCCTCATCACCCGGCATCCCAGTGATGATGCTCCCAATGGAGCCTCTGGGGGCCAGGCTGGGATCCCGGCACAGGAGGGATCTGGAGGCAAACAGCAGCCACCCAGTAGAGCCCCATGGGCACCCCCCGACCATGCAGGGAGGTCTGGTGTCAAGCAGGCAACAGAAAGCATCCCCACCGGCTTAAGCAGAGAAGAGCTTTCTTGGAAGGGTACAAGGAAATCTGCAGAGATGACAGGAAGGCAGGAAAACCAGTGGAAAAAGGATGGACCCTGGAGCTTGGGGTTTGGGGGGGCCCGGGGGCTTCCCACAGCCCGAGGAGGGGCAGGGTCGTACCACGCAGGTCCAGGCGAGTCCTAGCTGTGACTCCAGAAGCTCTGAGTCCCTGGCCCCTGGGGACACAGGCCCCCCAGCTCTCAGTCTCCCAGTGTTGATCCCAACTTGAACTTCCCGAGGACTCCCTGACAGCACCCGACAAAACCTCATACACAGTTCTAAGACCATGTCTGGCGCTCGAGGCTTTGGGGATTGGGCCGTTGCCCGCCTCTCTGCCCAGCCCGTCTCCCCCCTCTCTGCTCCCTGCTGACACTCCTGACTCGGTCACTCCGAGAGCTACCGATGGGACAGGTGACACAGCTGTTCCACTTTCCGGGCTCGCCCTGTTGGCCCTTCTCACAGCAGCTTGCAGACCCGGCTCCCCCTACAGGCGCAGTCCCAATTGTCCCCCCCGCCCCCCGCCTCCCTGGTGCTCCGGCTGCACGGGGTCCCTCCCTCTCCCCCGGTGCCCGAGCCTTCCTGCCCCAGGGCCACTGCACCTGCTGCTGGGAGCGCCTCCTCAAACCTCGTGGCCGGTTGCGGCCTCCTGGTCATTCCGGCTACTCAGATGTCGTCTGTGCTAAGTCCCGTCCCCGGTCCGCCCTGTCACGGTCCCTTCACAGGCCTCGCCACAATCCGCACCTTACTGCACTGTCCCTCCTGTCCGGATGCCGGGACAGGGCCGCATCCGGCTCGAGGCCTCACGTGCCTGCGTCGGACCAGCCCAGGGCCGGCGTCTGCAGCTCAGGCGGGTCGGGGACAGTGGCCCCGGGCTCGCCCCTCGTTGGCTCGGCGGACAGCCGGCGGGCGCTCGTCCTCCAGGCAGACCCGAGTCCGCGCTGCTCAGAGCTGAGGCCAGCCCTCCGGCCCCGCTGTTGCCGGCGGCCTTGGAGCTCGGCCCAGAGGGCACATAAAGATTTCGGCTTCTGCCCCATCCTGCCACCTGACAAGGGACAGCTGCTGCAGGCGGCCAGGCCCCCGCGTTCTGTTTTAATGCCATGTCCTCTCGGCCGTTCGGAGCAGAAGCGGGGCCACCAGCTGGGAGAGACGGATCGTAGAGGCTACAGCCACCCTCGGCTGGGGGGGCCTGAGGGAGATGCAGGCGGGCCCCCGAGTTACGGCCCACTTGTCCCTGACAGCCAGTGTGCCAGGCCCAGTGGCCTTCCTACTGCCCCGCTACCTTCAGCGGCGCGGATATCTGGGTAAGTTCTTCATCTGACGGATTAGGCAAAGAACTATTAACAGCACCAGATGGGGGACAAGCAGTCTCCGCAGAGAGCCCTCATTTCGCTCCCAAGTAGCTGGCCTTTGCCTCTGCCCTGCGTGCCCCCGCCGCGCCCCTGCCTCCCCGCCGGCTCCATGCATATACTGATGGCCTCCCTGCCCCAAACTCGGGGCCCCAAGCCCTGCGTGATCAAGCTCAAAGGCCCTGGCCCGCTTGCAGAGGAGGCGAGCGGCTAGGGTCCAGCTGCCCACCGACGCTTCCCCACTCCTGCTCTCGCTTACCCAAGGGTCCGCGTGCTAGCCAGGCCCCGGCTGCTGGAGCTGCACCTCGTTGGTTCCTGGCCCGCCAGAGTCTTCCCTGGGGCCCCGGAGCCTGTGGGCCCTGGCACTGCGGGGACATGGAGCTGACGTGCAGGGCCACCTGCTCCCCTGGGCGGACGGCTCTCTCTGCAAGGGGGGAATGAATGAGACCGAGGGGCAGGAGGGGGCTTCTGGGCACCGCTGAGGGTGGTTTCATGGTGCGGGGACTGGCTGCTGGGAGGGGGCACAGTTGAAAATGCAGCCTAGGAGATGGCCATGGCCGCCTGTCAGGCCGTGCGTGCATAATGACAACAGAAACCTCCCCAGACTTCCCGCTGCCGGCAGGGCTGGGCTGAGCAAGCCGAGAGGGACCATCGCCCGTGGCCAGCGCCTCCTCCAGAGTCTGCGGGTTGGGGCTGTCCTGTCAGGCCAGTCATGACAAACAAGTCGGTGGCAATCACAGTAATTATTAAGATCAGACAGCAGCTAATGCTCGTGGACCTGCCGGGGCTCTGTCCGCACACTGCCTCTCAAACTCTCCGTGGTGGGTGCTCGAGCTGCCCTGTTTTCCCCATGGAGACACACACACAGTGAGGTATCCATCCCACCTCTCCCACAGCAAGTAAGCCAAGGGGCCAGGTATGAATCCAGGCAGCCGACCTCAGAGCCCACCCCTAACGCCATGCACACTGCTGGTCCGTGTCCCCAGCACCTCAGGCCTCACGATGCCCGGGGTCTCCAGGCGGGGTGTCGGCCGGGGACGTCCTCCTGGGGTCTGGCCCACCTGCCTCTGCTGCACGCACCTGGCCCGGAGCGTGCGCCTTGCTGCACCCTCGCCCCGTGTCCGGCCAGCGCCCAGCCTGGTCTCCAGCAAAGGCTCCGGCACAGGCCGGGTGTGGAGCAGGGGACGCGTCTCGGACCCTTGCACCCTGGCTACGACCACCAGAAGCTGACGGAGAAGCTCAAGTCCAGAGCCCGCACGTAATGCCAGTACTGAACCGGGATAAACAGGATCTCTCCGGGAGACAGGACGCAGGACAGGAACGGGGCCTCAGCAAACTTGGGGAACTTCTCCAGGTCGGGATTCTCCACGTCAACCTGAAGAAAACCCGAGCGGTCACCTGCCTGGTCTCCAGGGATGGGTGGGAGAATCTGCAGCGTCACGCGGGGTCCCCGAGCACCCACCTGGCTCGTGTTATGAAGAAGGTGCGTCTCGTGCGCATATAAAGCCTCTGACTCCTGCGGGGAATACAGCCGGATGTACTTCCTGCCGAGCACCTGGAGAGACGGTGACTCGTCACTCAGCTGCTGCCCCCAGCACCACGGCTGCCCCCCGCGGACCGCAGGTCCCTGAACCCACCAGCCTCCCACACCTCTCTGCGCCTTTCCACGTGCTGTTCCCTGCGCCCAGACTGCCCCATCCCTGCCACACCCATTCCAGGCCAGGCATAGGTTTAGCCTCCAAATATATTATGGATCAGTAACTAGAGAGGCTAGCCAAGTGGCCCAAGGTCACCAGGCTGAATCGTGACAGGGCTGGCATTCACACCAAGCAGTGGCTCCGGGGCCCAGCTCTCAGCCCCTCTAGTGCCTCTGCTGGAAGAACGTTCTCATCTGTTAAACCTCTGCCTGCAAAAAATAAGGTGGTTTCACAACAGGTGCCCCTCCCCTTGCAATAAGCACACCTGCTCCCTGTCTGGGTCAGGTTCTCAGGACACACCATCCAGTGGCCAGGAAGCCGTGCCTCGTCTGGGGAGAGGTGCTGGCAGGGGGAAACCGGCCTGGTTCTGATGGAAGGGGGGCGGCGGGGGAGGCAGAGGACACGCAGTGTGAGGGCACTCACTCCGTCCCGAGACGGCCCTGCTCTGCCCGAGTGACGCAGCCACCATCCCAGGGGCTGCTGGTCCCGGAACCACACCTGGAACCAGCCTCCGCCGGAAGGAGGGCCCCAGAGGGGCCTGGTACCGTCCCTCTGATTTCATTTTTGTCCACACCCGTCTCTCTGGTGTTTAAACACGGGTAACGTGGCCAGGCTGTGCGGGGCCGGGCTGGGGAGGCACAAGGCCGACGCTCTGGAGCAACTCCCACCTGGACCAGAAAGTTCTGCTGAGGGTCCTGATGAAGGGGGGACACGGTTCCTTGGGGACCAAACCAGGCATTAATGGTGATCTCTTCCTCCTCCCCGTCGCCCAGGCAGCAGTAGTCCGGGATGCCGATGTCCTGCTTCAGCTCTGGGATCTGTGGGGTCAGAGCACAGGTGGGAAGGCCGAGCCCCGGCCGGGGACGCACCAGCCCCAAAGTCAACGGACCATCTCACAGGACGGCCAAACACACACTGCCTTTTTACAGTGTGATCTCTCCCGGAGAGATCCTGTTTATCCCGGTTCAGTAAACTACGTCTGCGTTTTACTGTGGGGGAATTGAAAAACCAACTGAAGAAATTAATATATAGGGACACCTGGGTGGCTCAGTCTGTTGAGCGTCCGACTCTTGATTTCGCCTCAGGCTGTGATCTCATGCGATCGGGCCCCATGTTGGGCTCTGTGCTCAGCACGGAGTCTGCTTGTCCCTCTCCCTCTGCCCCTCCCACTATGCAAGCTCTCTCTCTCAAGTAAATAAATACATAAAATTTTTTAAAAAAAGAAAGAAAAAATAAATATATAATCATTAGGAAAGAGTTACATATAATTTTATTTCCAGATTTGTTTCCCTGTCATGTGCATTTTATCTTCGTTTCCTTTTTGAAAACCTGATAGCACTGCTTTGCACTTAAAAATACACCAGCTCGCAATGTTCTGCAGAGTGCCACGTTTTTGAAAATCAAATCAAAGAAAAAAACAAAGAAAATGGGGTTGGGTATTTATCAAATCTCTGGAAAGGGAGATTCCCCAAAATGGACTAAGGAGAAAGCAGTCACCGTGCATACATTTTAAATACGTTCATGAATCCAAAGGCCAATAAAGGGAGAAACTTTTGCACTGTGGTACCCAAGGGTTCAACATAATAAGGATCCCGGTACATAAGCTACATGAATAATCAAAGGGCAAAAACCAGACACTATGTAGAAATGAGTTCGATACAAGGGAGGTGCTGTTGGCTCCCCGCCCCGGCTGCCGTCCCTGACCCGCCGACAAGAGGTGCTTTCAGACAGCAAGCATGGTGTCCCCTCTGGAGTTTGCTTCTAGCCCTGCGTCCTCCCCGCTCCCTGGCTGGGCCTTCAGAGGGCCCCGCTGGGGCTGCACCCCGCAGAAGGGCCCCAGCACCCCCGCTCAGGGCTGGTGAGGGGTCCGGACACCCCGGGGAGGGGGCCGCGGGCCCGCTCCCCTGGATGTATCCCCGGCCGGGCCTTCTGAAGGCCCATCAGACGCTGGTTCTCTCCCACGGAGGCCAGGCCTCCATGGCCCCCGCAGCCCCAAGCCTCGAAGACTGCCTGCTGCCGGGGCAGGTGGCTCGGCGGCTCGGGGAAATTCCACAGAAACCGACGCCTGGTCCCTAATGGGTGGCGGTGGGGGGCACCCCTTGGCTACTTTCCTCAGGTATCTGGAGAGGGACGTCTCCCTGCTCTGAAGGGGCAGCTGCAGGCAGGCTTTCGCCATCTTTCAGTCATAACTGCTCCAAGTTCAGGGTGCTGGCCAAGAAGCCACTGATGGATCCTTGGGAATGGCTGGAATGTTCTCCCTGCAGGGACCTCAGGCTGTTCTGTCTCAAACAGCCTGTGCAGAAGTAGAGAAATGCGGCTGTGTCCACTGCTCTGGGCTAACGTACAAGTTCCCAGTCTGGGGTCCCCTGTCCTGTCGGCCCGTGGGGTGGCCGGTAGGGTGGGGGGTGGCAGGAGATGCCAAAGGCCTCTGGGAACCTCCTGCTTCTCCATCACCACGAGGCTCGGTCACACACAGCTGCTTCCTGCTGGGACGCTCGGAAGCTGATTGGTCCCTGATGACATCATCAGGGTTTCTGGACTGTGACTGGTTGGTCAAATGGTGAGAACCACTGGCCACTGGCCACTGGCCACGGATTCAGAGACCACCCCCCCAAGAGAAGGAATACTCCCATCATGTGACCGATAATTAAAGGGAGGCCTAGTGTGGTGGCCACAATCTCCCACAACATGGGGCCCCTGGGAGAAAAGTCAGTAAGAGGTTTTTGGGCAAGAGGTTTCAGGTGGGAGCCACTGGGCTTCGTGGAGGCAGAGAAGGCCCCACAAAGCAGTGCGGGGGCCTGCCAGGTGGCACTCTGGGCAGCAGAGGTGAAAACACACCTCTGGGGACCCGAGAGAAAGATCCAGGTGGCCCTCCAAAAGGCAAAATGTCTTTAAGGTCTTGGTTCGTCTTAAAAACAATTGGGCACTTTGCCTTCTGCTTCTCACACTGCTTCCTCTTGTTCTAGTAAAATCGAAAATGGCTGCCCTAGGACAGGGAGGCGAGTTTACCTGGGCCCACGGGAGGTGTGACCAAGTTCAGGGGACAGGCTGGTCACTTGGGATGGCACAGTAGGGGCCTGCTCGCTAGACTCCCCCTTTCCTTCGGAGAGGGCAGGAGGCAGGATCTAAAGTCCTAATTCGGGAGGCCTGGGAAAGAGAGCGCAGCCCACCCAGCTCCCACCCACTCTGGCCCCTTTAATTTTGGGTGCGCAGGCTCTTGGGGGCTGGGACAGCCCCAACTGGACCTGGGTCCCCTGTCAGGACGGGCAGTGAGAGTAGCCCTAGCCCAGGGGCAGACCCGGCAGACCTTGGCTGTGGTTCGGGCCCTGACTGAGCCAGATCTCCCCCTTCGGGGCATAACTCCCCATCCCCGCCCAGGCCAGGTGCTGCCCTGCCCGGGCATTCCTGCTGGGCCCCACCACAGTGTCTGTAGTCTGGCCGAGACACCAGCGAAGTCCCTCCTGGATCCCTCGGCTCCACTGACCGGGCACTCGGGTCTCAAGTCTAAAGTTTTCCTTGACTGCTCCCTTTCCCGCGGCCTCGCCCAGCCACCTGTGTGCAGGTGCTGGCAGCTGGCACCAGGCTGGAAGCTGTCCGCTTCCCCGGGCATCAGCTCCCCCTGGACCACGGCAGCAGCCTCCTGGGGGTCTCCCCGCTGCCCCACCCGCCCACCTTCCATTCCCCTCCAGGACTGGGCCTCGGCCATCTGAGAAGGCCCCCAACCCTCCCACGCGGCCCCAGGCATGGGAAAGACCATCCTTCCTCTTCCAGCCCCACCTGCTTCTTCCCCGCCCCCCCCAACCCCAGGCACTCGGCTCCAGCCCCGCTCAAGGGGCATGTCCGCTCCTGCTCCCCCCCTTGCTGGCATGCCCCCCTCGTCTCCTTTTAGACAAAAGAAGAAAGTTAAGGATTGACATCAAATACGGCTCTTACACTAGACAACTAGCTTAGACCCAGAACGTATACAGAGGACTCCTCTAACACTCAAAAGACAAACGACCCAATAAAAAAAATGGGCAAAACATCCGCCCCATGGCTGGAGGCTGCTCATCTTCGAGGTCGCCACTGAAGTCTCACCTCCTGGAGACGCCTTCCCTGCCCCTGGGCTCCCCAGAGCCACCGCCACAAGGCTGCCTCTGTTCTTCTCCTGGGGGCGCTCGTCACCAGCTGATGTACTTGGATTTCAGGTCCACTGGGACGGGAGGGGCAGCTCTTCCTTACCCTGCCCTCCCCAGGGCCGGACCCAGAGCAGGGTGCAGAGGGGCTCACGAGGAAGCCCAGGCCCGGGGCAGCATTCCGGCCCCCCGCTCCCAGAACAGAGTGAAGTGAGTGGGGGGACAGGGCAGGGGGTGGACAGAAGGAAACTGTTCAGTGACCTCCCTGGGATAAGCTGTCAGGTTGTTTCAGCCTAACCAGATGGCTCTGAAAACTCGGAAGGCAATCGGGTTCCACTTCACTTTGTTCCCTTGTTGTGTCTACATTTAAAAATAAAGTCTATTTTTTCTCATGATGATGAGCATACGGGCTCGTTCTAGATGCTTTGCAAATTGCAGAGAAGAACAGGAAAAACCGCACACCATGTGACCACGCACAAGCACTGTTCATCTTCTGGGGCACCTCCTGTCCTCACCAGAGCGGAGCTCCCTCTGCCCACGGCGCATCCTCGCTTTCTCACTTCCCCACAGCCAGGCAGCCCCCGGGGTCCCACCAGCGTGTCGTGACCCCCTCCTCACCATGTGCTCGGGGCGCCGGGTAACAGGTGCACGGGACACGTGCTGCCGGGGTGGGGGCTGGGAGCCATCCTGCATTTCTGTCAGCTCCCGGGGCGCTGGTGGGGCCACCCTGTCATGCTCCCTTCTTAGGGCTGACCGGTGACAGTGACGGAGAAAGCCGGAGCAGGACTTCTGCCCTGCCCCCACCCCAGTCTCTCCTGATGGATCTCCCCGGAATACCTCCTCTTACTGGGATCCTCCTGCTCAGAAACCTCCCAGGGCTCCCTGCTGCCTTGCAGATAAATCCAAGTTCTTGGTCTGACCTTCAAGGCTCGCCCAGTTGGGGCCCAGCCTCCCTCTTTGCCTTCTCGCTCTGCTCTTCTGAACACATCTCCCAGGCAGGTGGATGCACCCAGCACAGGGGGCCCACTCCAGAGTGCACCCCTGAGCCTCAGTGCATGAGGTGCCTCTCCCTGCAATGTCCTCCTGCCTCCGGCCTGGCTGGACCCCGCTCCTCCTCTCAGCCTCAGCCTGAGACCCCCTCCGCCTTCAGCCTTCAAGCAGTCTGTCCTGAGGGTCTTCAGTCTGGCCAACCAGGGCTGGGGACCCAGAGGAACTGAATCCGGCCCCTGCCAGGAGCACACAGGCCCAGCTGGGGGGAGACGGCCTCGTGAGCTGACAGCTGAGATGGGCTAAGGACGGTGCCGGGAACCCCCCTGGAAAACCCACGGTCAAGGACAGCAGGGACCTGCTCTTTCCGGGTCGGGTCAGAGCCTGCCGCCCTCACTCGGCTCCCTAGGACCCATTCCTCTACATCCGACCACAACTGCTTCCACTTCGCTGGGGCCACCTCCTTCCGATGCCGTGGCCTCCTCACCCCCCCGACCCCAGGCTTGGGGCCCTGAGGTCGGCACGCCCAGTCTCCCGCTCGCCACCTGCTGCCCGCTGGTGAGGGGGACACGGGCGCCACCCCCGTGGGTGGCCCAAGAGGCTGCTAGAGCCTTTCCAGCCCTCTGTGGCTCGGAGCCCAGGAAGGGAGGTGGGAGAAGGTGGCAGGGTCAAGGACAGAGGAGCGTGGTCTCAGACTTACCTGGTCAAAGAGCTGGTGCTGCGCGAGGTACCCGACGTCCCTCGACTGATCCGTGGAAGGAAAACCGGAAGCGACACAGAAAAAGCCTGGTTGGCCATAAGGAGCACCCTCCAGGCGCTGTTCCGCTCGCTCTTGGCACCGGGTGCGCCCCAGCCACGGGCAGCCAGCTGGCAGGTGCGTCCCGTCCCCCTTGGGCCCCTCTGTGCCCCAGGGGCGAACATCGGTGATGCTCTCCCTCTTGCGGGCAGCGCTGGGCCCCAGGGAGACTCAGGATCTGGGGCCGCCTCTGTAGGGATGCCCCAGGCTCAGTTTCCCCCCATGAAAATGAAGAGGCTGTACACCCATGAGGATTTCTTTTATAAATAAAAATGGAATGGTATCATATGTATTACTTGGAAATCTTTGTTTCATTTAATGACAACCTCATGAGTATCTCCTCAGGTGAGTACGTACAGATCTGCCTCATTTTTTTTTTTTTTGACAGATACATGTTTTATAGGCAGGACACCCCGTGAATTCAATCACCCCCTGCTGGTGGACAGTCAGGTTATTTAGCCAGTGTTTCCATAAACAGCCTAATATTCTGGTCCTTATATTTATGTCCTCCCAAAAACAGAACAACTGAGTCAAGGAGTGTGTGCATCTTAAATTCTAGTAGCTTCTGCCAGCTTATTTCCCCAAAATTAACCATGTACTGACTTCCCAGCACAACTGTGAGCACCCATTTCCTGCACCCCGGCTGCACTCCCCAGAGATGATCATCTTGTGAACATCTCTGCCATCAGACGGATGGAAAGATCGGTGCCTTACAAACTGGGCTCCACGAGGCTCCAGGCCTTCTTGGGGGGTGGCGCAGGCTCTGGAAGGGCCGCTGGGGGTGGAGTACACGGGAGGCTGGCCGCCAGGCCCCCCACCATAGCCAGAGCCCCGCCGGCCTGGGTCTCCCAGGCTCTGCTGATGAACTCATTGACCGTCACGAGCGTCTGCGACCAGTCCTCGTCCGTGTACCTGGAACCAACTTCCACCGGGACAGTTCGGCAGCTGGCAATGTCTTGGATATACTCCAGACTATTATGTTGAAGGAGATGGAGGCTTCTCTCTAGAATCCCTCAAGACTTTCTCTGCTTCCAGCCCTCTCCCTCACTCCTTTCTCTTCCTGATGACTCGAAAAGTCACAACAAGCCAGACCTGGGGTTCTGTGGCGGGCAGGGCCGGATCTGTGTGATCTCTGCGGTCACGGGGATTCTGGCCCAAAGATGCTAACTCAGGTTAGCCGGGCGCTGACCATGCTGTGCTCAGAGCTTTCTGTGGTTTACTCTTCTGTGTTTCAAACTATCAGCCAGCATGGTCACCCCCCAGGCCCTTGGACTGCAGCAGACCCAGATGAAACCGAATCAGAACTTTCCAGGGGCTGGGCCTGGGGCTGCCTTGGGTGTGAGTTGCTAGAAAGTGTGTGGAACAATCGCAGACCACGGATTTGAAATTCCCCGACCTCCCTCGGGAAGGGCTCTGCTCTCCGGGCCAGGAAGACGGCCGGGACTGCCGAGGCTGGGTGGACGTCCCCTCCCCGTAAGGGTCCATGCGCCACGTGCGGGCTTCCCTTCTGAGCCCAGAGGAACTGTTCGGGCCTCAGGAAGGGGAAGCCACCCCCGGCCCTTACTGTGAATAATCTGACACGAGAATACAGCACTGCTGCTTTTGGAAACCGTCTGGCGGTTCCTCAAAACGGTCAAACATTTTGTGACCCGGCGATTGGGCATCTCATATATACCCGAGAAGAACGAAAACATACGTCCACACAGAGAAACTTGGACGGGAACGTTCCCAGTGGCGCTTTTCACACCAGCCAGTGTAGACCACCTGACCGGCCATCAGCTGACGATAAACAAAATGCGGGGTGTCCACACCCCGGGATATTACCCAGCCACAGCAGGGAACCCCGAGAGTGCGATGCCGACAGCAGCTAGACACAGAAGGCCACAGACTGTCCAATTCCGTTTCTACGCCAAGTCCAGAATTGGGAAATCCATGGAAACATAGAGCAGATTAGGGGTTGTCTATAGCAGAAGAGGAAGTGACTGCTCATGGCTATGGCATTTCTTGGGGAGTGATGAGAATGTTCTGGAATTAGATAGTGGGGATGGGTGCAAAATCTTACAAAGACACTAAAAAAAAAAAACAAAACACCACTGAATTGTACCAAAAAAAAGACCTGAAATGAGTCAGCGTTCCGCATGCCCTGCAGCTGGCCTTCCTCACTCTGGCCCCCCTACCAGCCCCTCCGAATCCTCATCCTGCAGCTCCCAGATGTCCCGCGAGCTCCCACCGTAAACGCTGCGGGGGAGGAGGCACAATGACGTACCTCACTCCTGATGTATCTGCTGATGAACTCATTGACCGTCATGAGCGTCTGCGACCAGTCCTCGTCCGTGTACCTGGAACCGACTTCCACCGGGACAGTTCGGCAGCCGGCAATGTCTTGGATATACTCCAAACTAGAAGACAGATACGTATGGTCACCACTGTCGCTTTGGCTAAGACCTGCCGGGCACTCGGCCACACTGGCCTCTGGTCTCCACACAGCCCCACGGGGAGAGAGACTGCTGTTACCCACTCTTCACCGGTGGGGGGCACTCGGGCACCGACATGTGGGGTGACGAGCCCACTGATACCACTGCAGAGAGATCCGGGGAGGCTGGTTTGCCAAGCTTCTTGCTGGGTGGTTCTATCGCCCTGCTGGCCGAAAGCCTCCCAGTTCTTTCTCCGCTCACCTTGTCTCTGAGCTCAGAGACCTCCGAGCAAACAGCAGACGGCACGGCGGGGGCGCTGGCTTCTGAGCTCGGGCGGCCTGGCCCTGCCTGTGACCGGCCGGGGACCTCTGCCCACTGGTAAGCTAGGGTGATGACGATACCTGTCCCACGGGATGGGAATGGGGAGGACAGAGAGAGAAAATACAGCACGAGCCGATCGTGGCGGCTGGCCCATAGTAAGACCCGTAATGAATGTTTGCGGGACGATGGCCCCAGCGGCCGGTACTCTTCACGGCCTTGGCGGGAACCACTCCGTCCATGACCCACGGGAGACAGGGGAGCCGATCCATCGTCCTCAGAGACCCCTGCTCCTTTCCACAGCTTCGGCATGCCGGCCACCGCCCAGTGGCCTGACCTGCTGTCACCACCACGAATCGGAGCAGATGGGAGGAGGGAACAAGCCCAGGAGCCCTGCCTGCAGGGGAGGGGCCGTGTCTCGGGTTCGTTCTTCTGCTCTTAGGCCTCAGGGCCCCTGGGAAGGTCCAGGGGACACCTCAGATCGTGCAAAATGGCTTTAACAGACTTCACGCCGCACGAGGCGAGCACTCACTAGAACCGGCTTAGAGCAGTGAGCTGTGGAAGTACGGACCTTTCCATCTCTGCCACGAACTTGGCGCACTGCGCCTGTAATCCCCGGTTAACCCCGAGTGATCCACGCAGGGACGGTCGGGATGTGCATGCGAGGCTGCATTTCCTTGGGACGAAGGGAGACGGAATCGGGGAGTCCCCGGGTGGGGGCGGGGGGCTGGATCAGGCAGAGCCACCCACCTCCACTTCGTCATGCACGGCCACTGGTCCGCCACGCCTTCCAGGATCACAGGCCTCCCGGGAACCAGAAACTGCTTCCTGAAATGCTGGAGGGACGGACAGCGAAGCCGGGGGACCGGTCTCTCCAACGCCACATCCGGAACTGAAACAGGGTCTTCCCTCGCTTTCTGTTTAAAAATCAAAGCGCCGAGAAGTGACCATCTGAGGCGCTGGGCTGGGCGTCTGTGTCCCTGCAGGCTAGCTTACTCCGTTACTGATGACAGCGCCATACGTGTTAGCACTGTCCCTGCATCCCCCTCCTCCTCTTCATTCTGGTGACACCCAGACCTTTTTCTTTACCAGTTCAAGGGTCTGTTCGATTATAAAAGGAACGTACAGACAGAAACTCCGCAAGAGAGGAAAAGTCACCACCCCAAACGCCATCTGGTGTCAAAGGACCCTGTCCCGTGACCACGTGTTCCTGGCCCAGCTTCTGATGCCCAGCAGGGACGTGAGGGATGGGCAGCCCAGCTAAAGCAGGTCACAGCCCCGGCGAGGTCGTGGGAGCCTCTGCGCCAGGACTTCCTCAACCACCTGTCAGCCAAGTGACCTGAGCCAGTCACTCCCTCGGGCCTCAGTTTGCTCACCTGTCACGTTACTGGGAGAGACATCCCATGTAGAGCGCCCAGGATCACCGGTGGGTGGGGGTCCGCTCCCTCTGTCCCCGCGGGCCGGGTGCAAGGCCTCCCACTTGCCTGTTCTTGGCCTGTATACCCTCTGCTTTGGTTGTCACACCTGCCCTCATCAGAGGCCTCCCTGACCACCCTGTGTGAGCGAAGCTGCCTTCCCCCCTCTTCACGGCCTTGGCGGGAACCACTCTGTCCACGACCCACAGGAGACAGGGGAGCCTCACCGCGCGAGAGAAGACGTTCTTCTACAGCCTCCTAGAACCCAGGCTCCAGGAGAACGGGCCCTTCTGTATCATACCCTCAGCGCCTGGCACATCTGGACCACCGCCTGGGCTCCAGAGAGCCGCTGAGCAAACCCCCCTTATAGGTATGGGAATGGGGACATGGAGGGGCCCAGGCCCTTGGCCGACTCCGGCAGGCCGACTCCAGAGTGTGAGCTCTCCCCCCTCAGCTACACACACTGCCCGACGCCACCCACGCCGGGAGCACCATCTAGGGTGCGGGGCCACCTCCACGTTCCCTTGGCGCAGACCTGGCGTGGGAAAGAGAAGTGCAACCCCTGGGTCGAAGGGCACAGGCATGTCTGCCCTGCCCCGTGAAGGCTCAACCCACACGCCATGCCCGCGGCCCCCTGGTGTCCTCGGCGGCACAGGGTATCACAGGAAACCTCCTCTGAGGATTTCACGGCCAACAATGGCTGCTTCCCCGTTCTTGCCTTTTTCTTTTTAAACCACAGGTGAGATGCAACATTTTCCCACGTGCTCGTGTCACAGACCTATTTCCTCCCAGCGACCAGACATGCCCAGAGGTGTCGTGGCTGAGGGCTGCACACCAGCGCTGGGGCCTGACTCCCTGTCTGCCACCGCCCTCAGCTCTGCGCAGTGTGCTTCGCGCCCCCAAGTACCAGGAACCCCCAGGCCAGGACCTCAAGGGCGGGACCGACCAGCCACGGGACCAGGAGGCTGCTGGAGGTAGCAGCTCGCCCCAACTCCACAGCACCGGGGGCGAGGCAGCCCGGAAAGTGGGTGACACCTCAGCCAGCTGACCAAGAACAGGCCAGAAGGAGCGGGCCACGGCTGCCCACGGCTCTGGCCCACACGAGCCCTTCGAGCTGCCGCTCTTGGCGCCACAGAGCCTCCACCCTCCCTCTCTCCTGAAAGGGCACTGCTTTTGCCGAAAGTGTGTGTGTGGGGGGGGGGAACTGAGAAAACAGACTGGGCCGTTCCATTTCTAAATCCGCCGAGATGCTATTTTCCGCCAGAGGTCAGCACGCTGTGAGGCCTCACCCCTGGGGACAGCTGACTCCTCCCTTCTAGAAAAAACTGAGCTGTGGGTGGCATGTGAGGTGTGGCAGGCGACAATCCCACCTAGATACCTTCATGCTGGGTTGCTCCTGGGCCGGGCCTGGGCCGGGCCTCTTTCCCGAGGGGAGGTGCGCCTGGAGGACGGCGGCGACTTTAATGAGGATGTCCCCATGGATGGCCGCCCCCATCAGCAGGCCCATGTCACAGGCCTTCAGGGCTGCGGCCACTGCGGGGGCATCCCCAGGCTCCTCGAACAGACACACGGCCTTCAGGAGGCAGCCGAAGGCGTAGACACGGCGCCAGTCCTTGTGGACGTCCTGCCACGGGCCCGTGTTGAGTTTCTCCCAGGAGTAGTCCAGGATGGCCTCGCTGGCCTGCAGACACTCCCTCCAGCAGCCCCCGCAGAACAGCTCGGCGGCCTCCCACAGGAGCCGCACCACGCTGCGCTCTACCTTCTCCCCGAGCTCTGGCACCAGCTCCTCCTTCGTGTGGGGCAGGAGTGCCCGGAGGGTCTCCCGGAGGGCGCCGGCTCCTGCCAGGGGCTCTCGGTGGTCTTCAGCCATCGGGCCCTCTGCCAGCCTAGCCTGATAAAGGTGGTGGGGGAAGAAAGAACAGTTAGAGCAAAACACCATGTTGCACACCTAAATACGCACATTTGTAGATTTTCATAAAATCAAACTGGGGCCAGGGGGAGCTAGATCTGTGATGACATCCAGTGGCCAAAATGTCAACCACTGAGAGTTTAAAAAATATATATTAAAACTCAACCTATGGAACGGGAGAAGATATTTGCAAATGACATGTCCAAAAAGGGTTAGGATCCAAAATCTATAAAGAACTGACACAACTCAACACTCAAAAAACAAATAACCCAATTCAAAAATGGGCAGAAGACATGAACAGTCATTTCTCTAAAAGAAGACATCCAAATGGCCAGCAGACATATGAAAAGATGCTCAATATCCCTCATCATCAGGGAAATGCAAATCAAAACCACAAGGAGATTTTACCTCAACCTGTCAGAATGGTTAAGATCAACAACACAAGAAACAACAAGTGTGGGCGAGGATGAGGAGAAAGGGGAACCCTCGTCCATTCCCAAGGTGGTGGGAATGCAAACTGGTACAGGGTAACAGCCACCCTGGAAAAGAGTATGGAGGTTCCTCAAAAAATTACAAACAGAACTACCCTACAACCTAGTAATCATACTCCTGGGTATCTACCCCCCAAAATACAAAAACACTAATTCAAAGGAATACATGCATCCCTATGTTTATTGCAGCATTATTTACAACAGGTGAACTATGGAAGCAGCCCACATGTCCATCGATTGATGAATGGATAAAGATGTGAAGTGATGTGTGTGTGTGTGTGTGTGGCGGGGGAGACAGAATATTACTCAACCATAAAAAATGAAATCTTGCCATTTGCAATGATGTGGATGGAGCTAGAGAGTATAATACTAAGTGAAATAAGTCAGAGAAAGACAATTATCATATGATCTCACTCATGTGATATTTAAGAAACAAAGCAAACAAACAAAGGAAGAGAGAGAGAGAGAAACCAAGGAGCAGACTCTTAACTAAAAAGAACAAACTGATGGTTACCAGAGGGGAGTGGAGGGAGGGATGGGTGAAATATGTGATGGGGATTAAGGAGTGCACCTATCATGATGAAAAAAATAAAATAATTAAAAAGTGATAAAATATAAAAGTAAAAACTATATAAAGTTATTTTCCAAAGACAGAGAGACCACACAGACTTCCTCCCTTCCAGGTTCCCACAGTTTCTCACATGTGTCCTTTCTCACGGCATCTCATGGGTCATGATTCTACAGTGGTCTTCTTCGGCTGGGCATAAACTCTGCGGGTGAGGCCCTCATCTGTCTGGGGTCACTGCTACATTGGGGGCCTGGCACAGGACCAGGCTCGCCATGGGCACCGGATAAATGTTTGCTCAGATAGGAACACGTACTGTCCTTGTCTGGAATGCCTCTGACACCCTGCCTCTCTGGCAAACTCCTATCCAACCTTTAAGGCCCATCCTCAATGATCCCCTATGGGAAGCCTGCCAGGACCCTCAGACAGCATTTTGTGTTGGAATAGCTCTTGACTTTCTTTAACTGCTCTTGTCCCAAACGTACTCCGAGTACCGGCCTACATGTCTGTCTCTCTGATGCTAGCTGGGGAGCTTCTCCAGGGCAAGAACAGGTCTCATTTCTCTACATTTCCCTGGAGTCTGGCTCACATCAGGCACTCAATGAAGGCTCCTGAAGGAATGAGATCTTAGCTTTGCAGGAAGAAACCTGGAAATACATAAAACCTACAGAGAAAGGACAAACATCATAGTTGGTGCTTTTGGTGGCATTATATATGGATGGAAGGCCGGTCCTAATGCAGAGGTACTAATATGTGAGTAGATTCTAGCGGGTTCGTAATTGCCCGCAATCGATTACTCACCCATGCTGCTCTGCGCTAGGTGTACTAACAGCTGTTATATCCCCTATCTCATTGGATGCCAAGAAATAGGGACCTTCGTGCTTTTTGCAGACTGCTCTAGGGCTCAGCAGACTCCTTCTGTAGAGGGCCAGACAGTCCACATTTCGGGCCTGGCAGGTGGGACAGTCACCGCTGTGACTGTTCTGCCAATGCAGCGTGTCCGGTATGTAAACAAATGGGCATGGCCACGTTCCAATAAAACTTTATTGACAAAAACACACCCTTGCTTCAAACTCCCCAAAATCCAGTTCATCTTCTTCCTGGGCACACAGACTACATTTCCAGGTTTTCCTTGCAATGAGATGTGACCATGCCACCAAGTGGTAGCTAACGTGAATGTGTGACAGAGCCACTTCCAGGTCTGGCCTGCGCTCACCTCCTAGAGGATTTTTCACGCTTTCCCTACCCACTGGCTGGAAGTGAAGGGACTCTGAGGCCCTAAGGGATGACAGAGCCACAGAAGCCACCCAACCAGGCATATATACCCATGCTGGAATGCCTCATAAGCCAAAAATAACTTGTACTGTGATTAACTGGACTGGAGACGGCTCTTTGTTGTCTCCCACTGGCTGTTTCCGGACCAGACTGTTCTTGCTAGGGCCCCACAGTGATCGTCCCTGATTCCTAGATCACAGAGCCACTTTTCTTTTTGTTCTTTTCCAAGTGCAGCTTTCTAGCTTTCCATTCGTTCTGTGGCCCCACCAGCCCTCCAAGAAATGTCTTCTTCCTTATGTCAACCAGGGTTGGCTTCTTTGGTTAACATTCAGAGAACCCTACTTGGCACACAGAAGTCACGGTCACCCAACATCCCCCAGTGGATAGTGAAGGCAAGAATGAAGACTTGCCTGTGATGAAGCTGCATCAGGTGCCTCACTCCCGATGAGGGGGAGAAAGCCCCAGTTCCTCAATGGTCCCTGCCTCCTGTTACTAACACCCTTATCCAACTCCCTCCTCCCGAGCATGGGCAGGACCTATCACTGAGTGAGTAGACAGAATAATGGCCTTTGCAAATGCCATTAGGAATAAGGACCTTGGGGCGCCTGGGTGGCTCAGTCATTAAGCGTCTGCCTTCGGCTCAGGTCATGATCCCAGGGTCCTGGGATTGAGTCCCGCATCGGGCTCCCTGCTCAGCGGGAAGCCTGCTTCTCCCTCTCCCACTCCCCGGGCTTGTGTCCCTGCTCTCGCTATCTCTCTCTCTGTCAAATAAATAAATAAAATCTTAAAAAAAAAAAAAAAAGGAATAAGGACCTTGAGATGGGAAGACCATCCTGGATCATGTGGGTGGGCCCAACTTAGTACAGGAGTCCTTGAAGGAATCTTTCCTGGGTAAGTCAGCGTCAGAGGGAGAGGTGATTGCAGAAGGGCCAGAGAGATGCAGTGTTGCTGGCTTTGAAGATGGGTGGGGGGGAGGTCACAAATCAAGGGATGTGGAAGCCTCTAGAAGCTGGACAGGCAAGGAAATGGATTTTCCCCCGGAGCTTCCAAAAAGGAATGCTGCCCTGTCGAGACCTTGATTTTAGCCCTGTCAGTCCCATGTTGAACTTCTAACCTAGAGAACTGTAAGCCACCAAGTCTGCAGTAATTTGTCATAGCAGCAATAGAAAACCATTATGACTTGCTTCAACCAACAGGTGTGCAAGTTTGATACATGTGGTTTTTTCCTTTTCTTCCTTTTGGCCTAAGATGGCAAAGGTGATGGGATGCCCCTTGATCAGGATACAGGAGATTGTAACTTCTGCGGCTAGCAGACTCTCCCAACTGCCTTCCTGGCTTGCATGCACTGATGAAGCAAGTGGCCATGTTGGAGAGGTCCACATGGCAAACAGATGATGGGGCTTAGAGCCAACAGCAAGCTAGGAACTGAGGCCCTCGGTCCAACAGCCTCCAGGAACTGAATTGTTCCAACAACCACAGGGGTTAGATCCTTGTCCAGTTGAGACTTTGGATAAGAACTTCGTCCTCCCTGACACCATAATCAGAGCCTTGTGAGATCCTGATGCACAGGACCCGTCTTTTTTTTTTTTTAATGTTATGTTACTCACCATACATTACATCATTAGTTTTTGATGTAGTGTTCCATGATTCATTGTTTGTGTGTAACACCCAGTACTCCATTCAATATGTGCCCTCTTTAATACCCCATTACCAGGCTAACCCATCCTCCCACCCCCCTCCCCTCTAGAACCCTCAGTTTGTTTTTCAGAGTCCATCTTCTCTCATGGTTCATCCCCCCCTCCGATTTCCCCCCCTTCATTCTTCCCCTCCTGCTATCTTCTTCTTCTTCTTCCTTTTTTTTTTTTTAACATATAATGTATTGTTTCAGAGGTACAGATCTGTGATTCAACAGTCTTACACAATTCACAGCACTCACCATAGCACATACCCTCCCCAATGTCTATCGCCCAGCCGCCCCATCCCTCCCAACCCCCCTACTCCAGCAACTCTGTTTCCTGAGATTAAGAATTCCTCATATCAGTGAGGTCATATGATACATGTCTTTCTCTGATTGACATATTTTGCTCAGCATAACACTCTCCATTTCCATGCACGTTATTGCAAATGGCAAGATTTCATTCCTTTTGATGGCTGCATAATATTCCATTGTATATATATATATATATATATATATATACCACATCTTCTTTATTCATTCATCTGTCGATGGACATCTTGGCTCTTTCCACAGTTTGGCTATTGTGGACATTGCTGCTATAAACATCGGGGTGCACATACCACTTTGGATCCCTACATTTGTATCTTTGGGGTAAATACCCAGTAGTGCAATTGCTGGATCGTATGGTAGCTCTATTTCCAACTTTTTGAAGAACCTCCATACTGTTTTCCAGTGTGGCTGCACCAGCTTGCATTCCCACCAACAGTGCAGGAGGGTTCCCCTTTCTCTGCATCCCCGCCAACATCTGTCGTTTCCTGGCTTGTTAATTTTAGCCACTCTGACTGGTGTGAGGTGATATCTCATTGAGGTTTTGACTTGGGTTTCCCTGATGCTGAGCGATGTTGAGCACTTTTTCATGTGTCTGTTGGCCGTTTGGATGTCTTCTTTGGAAAAATGTCTGTTCATGTCTTCTGCCCATTTCTTGATTGGATCATTTGTTCTTTGGGTGTTGAGTTTAAGAAGTTCTTTATAGATTTTGGATGCTAGCCCTTTATCTGTTATGTCATTTGCAAATATCTTCTCCCGTTCAGTAGGTTGTCTTTTGGTTTTGTTGACTGTTTCTTTTGCTGTGCAAAAGCTTTTTATCTTGATGAGGTCTCAATAGTTCATTTTTGCCCTTGCTTCCCTTGCCTTTGGCAATGTTTCTAGGAAGAAGTTGCTGCGGCTGAGGTCAAAGAGGTTGCTGCCGCACAGGACCCATCTAAGCCACACCCAGACTCTTGACCCAAAGAAACTAATAAATACATGTTGTTTTAAGCAACTAAGTTTATGGTGATCTGTTGTACAGCAGTAGATAACTAATAAACACCCCTATCCAGATTTCCCTGACACTCTGGGACTCAACTGTAACTCACCCAACAGAACGGGAAGAAAAAACATGGCTTCCTTTAGCACCAATGTGTATGAAGAAGTCAGCAGTAGATAGGGAAGTGAAGACATATGAATGCTAGAGGTATGGTCCCTAAAGGTAGGCTGGACAGCCCCATCCCTACCTCTGGGCTCCATGTTAGCTCATTTCTCCCCAACTCATGAGTAACAGCAAGTAGAATACTGACAGTATTGCATGATTACCTCGCCAACTCTCATAATGACCCTGTGACGCCAAGAACATACTGGGGTATTTACTGTAAGCCAGGTATGCTCCAGGGGCTTTTTAATTCTTACAGAAACTCTAAGAAAGTATCATCATCCTCATTTCACAGGTAAGGAAGCTAAAGCAGAGAAGTTAAATGACTTGTCCAAAGCACTCGGCTGGGAAGAGGTGATCGAGAGATTTAAAACTCAGGCTGTCTGGCCCCCACTTCCATGATCTTACAAGTGAAGGAACGGAGCCACGCCATCTCCAGCCAGCCCATGATGAAGCTGGGAGTCTGGGTTGCTTAACTCAAGAAAAATCTGTAAAGGAGGAGTTATTATTTCCACTTAACAGATGAGAAAATCCCATCACTTCACGGAAGGAAAGGACCCATCTTTCTTGTGCGTCATTATGTTTGAAGTACCTCTTCCTGGGTGTGTCCCCAAGTTACAGCAATAACATAGAGTTGTTCTCAGTCCTGCCGTCTTTCCACAGTTCCCTCACCTTTCCTCTCCCTCTCCTTTGATTTGTACCTCTCGGGGCCATTAAGTGGAGAGGGAAGTATATGATCATTCTCCCCACAACCCCATCCTCTTTGGCTGATGAAGAAACCAAAGTCCAGGGAAAAATGAAGTGACTTTCCTATGTGCTGGGCCAATGTTCCATGTTTTATGTAGATTACCTAATATATTCCTCCTAATCCCATGATGTGTGGTTTTACAGATATGAACAAAGATTTGGGAGATTAAGCAACTTGTCCAAAACTACACAGTACGTGGTAGTGTCTACGCAGAACACTCTTCAGCTTCGGGGGTGAGGACTGAATCCGTTTTTGGACCTTTGTCTCCTAGCTTGGTCCTTGGTGCACAAGGGGTATCCCTCCCAGCTGGCCCTCCAGTGAATGATGGGACTGAGAGCCTCGAGGGGCCTGACCCTCGCCTGCCAGGATGATTTCTAGCTCTAGCCTCCTAGAAAATTTGTAAATGTCTTGTGTTGGCCTAATGAACAGCCTTCCTGGGAGGGCTTCACAGTCCAACCTTCCAGCATGGCCATATCTACTACCCACCCACAAAAATGCATGTGAACCCATCAGCTGGCCTCCCTCGGTGGCTCCATGGCCCGTCCCCCTCAGAGTGACTCATGTGTCTTAGGAAGCAACCTCGAGAAGTCTCGGGTATCCAAAAGACCTCAGAGGCTTCATATCCTGGCTTCTCACAAAGGTCTATAAAAAAGCCTCCCCGCAGACCACCTCTTTGCCTTACTATAAAAATGGCTTCCACTGGAGCCTTATGTACCAGCTTCGTAAACTGGTCTCTTAGTGGCCTTAAAAAATGGCTTCCCAGACGATTTTAAAGGGGCCATCAACTGGTTCCCTGGGATGCAGATTACAGATTTTGCAAACTGACCTCACCAAACAGCCCTTCATAGAGCTCACGAAGGCCCTTCCAAAGCAAACCTCTACAGGTGGCCTCGCGGGCTGCTTCACAAACTGGCTTCCCAAGGCGGTCTTGTGTTTGGTCTCCATAAACCAGCCTCCTCAGGCAGCCTATGTGTGGCTTTGCAAGCCGGCTTTGGAGAGGGCCCCTATAGATGGCCATGTGAAATAGCCTTCTGGGAGAGGGCCTGCACAAAACAGTCTCTTCTTAGCCACCTAAAGTAGCTTTAGTAACTAATTTCTAGTCTAGAGTTTCTCAGTGAATGGCCTTACAAAAAGGTCTTCAGAGATACTTATGTTAACACTATATGACAAAGTCTTCCAGAGGAGGACATTTCAGGATAGCTGAGTTTGTTTTCAAAATGATTTTTCAGATTGACTCGTATTAGCCTCTTGAATGGCCTCCCGAAGGGCTTCACGACTGATCTTAAAACAGTAGCCTCCCTGGCGCCTGGCTGGCTCAGTCAGTGGAGTGTGGCACTCTTGAGCTCGGGGTTGTGAGTCTGAGCCCCACGTTGCATGTAGAGATTACTTAAAAATCTTAAAAAAACAAAAACAAACCCCAAACCACTGGCCTCCCAGAAGACCTTATGTTGGCAGCATGAAGCAACTATGCATGGGGAGGTGGCAGGCTGGTCATTATCTGAGTAATCTTAATCTTAGGGCTTCTCAGAACCTTTGCCTTTTAAACGGTTGCCGTATCAGCCAGCCTTTGGGGGAGGAGCCACATCCTACTACGTGAAACAGTCTTCTAAAGGACTAACGAAAGGTTCCAAAAATAGGCTTGCCTACACACTGGGCCCTTGTCTGGGGGCCAGATGAAACCCAGGCTCTGTCTTATTTTACAAACCAATCTATCTCCCATGGTGTCTTCAGAACACCAGGAACCAGGATAGGTTCTACCAACCAACCCTCCCGTTAGCTCCTGTTACCACGGAACGTGGCCTCAGGGGAGAAAGGGCCTTCGCTGGCTGGGTCAAACACCTTCTTGCTGACTGTATGAAACGATCTTCCAGAGCAGGTAGCCTCACGTGGGCTGTAAGCAGTGGCCTGCACACCCAGCCCTGCGACCTGGCCCTCCACTGAATGTGAGCTATAGGCTCCATGAAACCCCTCTCTAAGTGGTCTCAACTCCTGGCTTTACAAATCAGCCTTCTAGCATCGCCCATGTACTGGTCTGACGAAAAAGGCTTCTTGATAATTATATTAAACAGTTTCCCAGACGAAGGCATCAGCCAGAGTAGCCTTGTGGCCTGGCTTTATTGACTGGCTTCCTAGAGCTGCTCACTGAATTGCCTTTTATAAAAGGTTATGCTAAACAGCTTTCCAGAAGAGGGAGTCAAAAATAAACTGTGTGAAAGTCTTTCAGAGTGGTGGTGTAGACTGGTCTTCAAATTGGCCTCCCAGAGTTCCACATACGAGGAAAGGGCATAAGCAGAGGTGATCTAAACAGCCTTCTGGTGGTCAGGTGTAGGAAAGTGAACTATAGGGTATTTCTGACAAACCAGGATGCTATCTATATATAGGACCCACTCCCCCCTTTTTTGGCTTGGTATAAAATTTTTCTCTTGTAAAATTTTTTATTCTCATCATTTTCTCCAATGTTGTTTTTCATTGCCTGGAACTTTCATTTCTGCAAGTAGGAATTTCATTTTACACAAGCTGAGTACTGGGAGTGCTCTTAGTAACTTTCTTTTGTATATATATAAATTTCAGTGTTTAATGTATCTAATATTTAGGACTGGACAAGTGAGAAATTAGGGTTATTCCAAGCCAACTGAGACCTATGGTCACCCTAATCATGAAAAAGCCTGAGGGGCCCTATATCATCACATTAAAGTCAGTCTCCTAGAACTCCACAGGTATCAGCCTAGAGACTTGTTGCTGGTCATAGAAGGCTTTTTTTGAAGGAAGTGAGGGTTCAGGTGTCAGGTACAGAAAGAGCGGGGTGCTCTTGAGTCCTGACTTTGTAAACTGACCTTTCAGAGCGCCCCATGTACTGGTTTCGTGACATGAGACAGCTTTCAGGGGAAGGTAAGGTACAGATTGCATAAAATAGCTTCTCATCTTGCAATCTCATTTTGCAAGATTGCAAGAATGGCTTCTCTTATAAAAGGCCTTTTTGTTGATGCACGAAAGGATATTCTTGGCATGGGGGTCACATAAAGGTTGTAAGAACTAACCTCTCCGAGTGCCTTTTGTTTGGGCTTTGTAAATCAACCTAATGCGAACTTCATGAAAGGCTTCTTGTTGGTTGTATTAAACAGAGGAGCCAAGTATAGGCTACATACGACAGCCAGCATGGACCCTGGTCCCGACTTCCTAAATTCACCATCCAGATAGAGCACATTATTTAAGTAAGCTGGTCTTTCGTTAGTGAACAGCCCAAGTGGCTTCTGTTAGTTACAAAAGAAAGCCTCCCAAGGAAGCCACCATTGTCATCCCAGAATTCTCTTTAATTATCTTTAAAAACCTAAAGCAGCTCCCAGAGTAGTCTTTAAATTGGTTGGGAGAAATGGCTTCTTGGACAATCTCACCGGGATTCACAGAGGGTATCAGGTGGGCCTTCTGAAAGCGGCCCCCGCCAGGAGCCCCACAAAGGTCTCAGGCTGACCCGAAACAACAGCCCCGAGGGCGGCATGCTGGTCATGAGAAGCCTCCCACCGGTGCCTTCCGGAATAGAAGCCTCTATCAGGCTTTCTGGGAACAGGCTACCGAGTTACTTTTGAAATCTCTCCCATTTTTAAAAAAGATTTTATTTATTTGACAGAGACACTGCGAGAGAGGGAACACAAGCAGGGGGAGTGGGAGAGGGAGCAGCAGGGCGGAGCTGGAAGCCCCATGCGGGACTCCATCCCAGGACCCTGGGATCATGACCTGAGCCGAAGGCAGACGCTTAACGACTGAGCCACCCAGGCGCCCCGAAATCTCTCCAATTTTATTGTGGCATTAGTCCACGAAAGTTGTGCAAAAAACAAGAGCTTTCTAGGGAGCTTCGTAAAACTTTCCAGAGAGGTTTGGAAATATTTGGAAAGCTTTATTCACTGGCGCAAGAGTACGTCTGCCATTCTAAGGGCCACGCTGTCTCGGGTTCGGGCCGTCGGTGTGGCCCCAACACCTGCCTACCCCCTGACCTTGGGCCTGCTGAGCACGGCGACTTACCTCTGCTGGATTCTAACGCGAGGTGCATAACGCGACACCGATGCTCAGCGTTAACTCCTATCAAACTAGAAATCCCTGTCCTTCAGGTCCCCCACACCAACGCTCCACCCGAGGCCTCACACCCCCTCCCTTCCCGGGGCTTCCCTGCTCGCGGCCCACATTCGGTTTGTAGCCTGCCCCCCTCCAGGCCGGTGACAGAGATGTTCGGTCCGAGAGCAACAGCATGAAGGCACCTGCCGGTACCGTCACGGAGGAAATAAAAACTCGCGCAGGCGCCCTACATTTGCACCGACGGGGTCACCCCCCCCCCCCCCAAGAACTGCGCAGGCCCACACAGGCTGAGCTGGCTTTACGCATGCGCAAAACGAAATTACAAGCGTAAAGCGAGCATCAAGAACGCGCGGGGGCCTCCCCCCTCCCCCCTGCAGCGCAGGAAAGCTGGAGAGCCGCTAAACGGCCTTCTCAGGGCGCATGCGCCAGCACTGTTTTCCCTCCCCATTCACACCCCACTTTCGCTACTTTGGAGAGCTGCCCCGGGGCTCTCCCAGGCGCACGCGCGAGGCCGTCTTTTCCTCCCGCTTCGCCTTTAACACAGCGCCTGCGCAGTCCTCCCCTTCGCTTCAACAGAGCCAGAGCCGCCCGCCCTCTGGAGTTGCTCAAGCTCACCTGTCTCGAGTTTGGGCTGTGTCGAGTCCCCGGAGGCTGGCGACAAGCTGTTCCGTTTGGTCGGAACACTCCGGCCCTCTCCTTCTCCGAGTAGTCAGGCTTTGCCGCGGTATCGATCGCTCAGTGCTCGTCTGATCAGCGCGGAGTGCCTAGTCGAGCGCCGAGTGATCGATGCCGCGGCCCCGCCCAGTCCTGTTTCCGAAGGCCTGCGGGTGGCGGCGGCAAGCCTGGGTGGGGGCCCCTTGCTCGGTTTCTCTTCCCAAGTCGGGCACACCTGCGACTCCTCAGCTCTGATAACTTCGTGGGCTAGTCAGCTGCGCATCCACTGTTTCATCTGAACCGTACAGTGAACATGATTCGTTTTCCTGGTTTACAGAGCGGTCAACTAATGCCCAGCGAAATCAAGTGGCCAAATCCTTGTGCTTTGGGAAAGTCACAGATCCTAAATTTGAACCCCCAAGGGCTGCATCCACGGCCCGTGGGTGTGAGAAGGTCCTGGGTTTCAGTGGGGAGGCCGGAATCATTCCTGCCGGCGCTGCCCTGACCCCGAGTGGTGTGGGCATCCCTGAGGGTTTTGGTTTTGAGCATGCTACCTGTGGCCTCCAGGGACTCAGGCCTTTTGAAGCGTTTAACAGACTCAGTAGAAAGTTCTGCTCACACTGGGTCAGGAGTCCAAGGAGGAAAGGGAAGGGAATTCATTTTATGGTTATCCAAAAAAAAAAAAAAAAATTCATGACACCTGTCAAAAGTGGTAAGGCAGACTGACTACATACCTCTGCAACGGGGGCTCGTGATAGGGAGACGTGGGGCACAACTCCAAATATAACAAAGACAAGTGCAGATTTATAGCCAAGGAGCAGGGTCTAGGTCAGTGGATGGGAAATTACTAAGAAGACGCACAAGGGGTAAGGGGAATTCTGTTAAACCGACTACACAGGCCAGAGTGATAAGATATCAAGGGTAGAGAATAATGAATTTGATCAGATATCAGAGGTGGGGGATTTTTGCTGAACTGACCCAAAGGATTCTTGCTAAAACTGGACTCAACAAGCCAAGGACAGTGCCCAAGGTCAAGGCCTCGTCAGAAAAAAGGGATTCAGAAGAGCCTGCTAAAGTTAGTTCAAGGAGAGGGTCTTTGTCACTGCTCACCAGGGGCGTGTCAGGCATTTTCTGGGGCCCTGAAACTCCTCTGTACTATGTAATTATCTTAAGAACCCTATTAGGTGGAGATTACTATGTCTTATAGATGAGGAGACTGGGGCTTGCTCAAGGCCCAATCAGCAGATCAGTGGTTTCTAGGTAGTGTGCTAACGTCAAAGAAAACGCCAAGTGAGCTCAGCCCCCGTCCTGGAGGACCTCACAGGTAAGGGAGATTGACAAATACTTACTGAGCATTTACTACAAACCTTGTACTTTCAAAGCACTTTAAAATACTAAACTCATGGGGCGCCTGGGTAGCTCAGTCGGTTGAGCGTCTGACTCTTCCGACTCTTGATTTCGGCTCAGGTCATGATCTCAGGGTGGTGAGATCAAGCCCCGCATCAGACTCTGCACTGACTTGAGATTCTCTCTCTCCCTCTGCCTCTGTCCCTCCTCCTGCTCTCATGCTCTCTCTTTCTCAAATGAATTAATTTTAAAAATCTTTAAGAAAAATACTAAACTCATAGATTAACTATTATCACCAGTTGAGTGGTGACAATGTTGAATTTTGCCTGAGCCCTGTGTTCCTAGAAAACAGTGAAGCTTGAAGGAATTCCCCTCACCGTTTTGTGTTCCTGAAAACGGCTTGCTGCAAAGAACTCCCTTTTCCATGGGACTTAGGGAAGACTCATGGATGCCCCACCCTGTTTACCTATGGCAAGGCCAGACACAGACCCTCCAAATTCCCATTTTTTGCCTTTTAAGTGATTAGTTGAACTGCTTGTCCCCAGTAACCAATCCGAGCAAAATGCTTCTTAACCAAATTTGGTTAAATTCTCTCCTGCCTCCACCCCCTGAATTTTGGCCCACCCTAGACCTAAGGGAGCAGACAGCCCCTCCTGAGAACAGGGCAGAATGTTCTCTGACCTACAATCTCATTATGCCACCTTGTCATCCCACTTCCTAGTTCTTTTCTGCAGCCTAAAGAATAAAAAAAAAAAATCTTTTTGCCTAACCCTGAAGACGCTTGCAGACCTTATGGTTACGGCTTTCTCTTTAGGACAGTAGACCCCTCCCGCCTTGCAATCATGCTCGCAAGTAAGTCGGCCCTTATTACTTCCAGTTTTATTTTTTGTTACACGGTGGGTGGGCAGAGACTACGGGAGGGTGGACACTGGACCTCTAGGAGCCCAAACATGCCCCACAGCAAAGGGTCAAAAGAGATGTGAACACAAGACCCTCTGGTTCTCTTCCACAGTGATCAAGAATGGGGTTCTGGCCTGTCCCAGTGAGTAGGGATCACTGCCAGCCAGGCAGAGACAAACATCCCTTTTGCCAGCTTGTGTTTTCAAAACTGGCTTGTTGAGATGAATTATAGGCACCAATGAAATGTTTTCGTAAAAAAAAAGAACCACAGTCTTTCATGGTGGGACTTCACTTCCTGTGTGTCATTGCCAATCCCCACCCCGCCCCCCACCTCCCTTTGTCCCAGGCAGTCTTGGAATTGGCCATCAAGCTGACAGAACCCTTTGAGTGCTGCGAGAACACAGGGAACCAACAAAAGGCACCGTTTATGTCCATGTTTGTGAATTTTCTCCGTTTGATGAGCAGCCTGTAATTTAAATATATCCAAGTGTGCTGGGAACATTTGTGGCTTAATTACCAAATTTATATAAAACACACACATACAAACAAAACTCTAAGCTGGAAAACAACATTCAGCTTGGCCACAGAAGAGACATTTAATTGACTCCAGTTGCTTAAAGACCGTGTGAAAACCTCCCCGCCATACTGAATCTTCTGTTCACTTACCCAGCCTTCATTGGGTGCCTTCCTTCTCCTTAAGCATTACCATCTCAGCAAGGAGCTAGTAGCCTGAAATGACCTTGAAAGAGTAGGAAGACAAAAGCCAAAGTGTTTTGTTGAGTGGATGCTGCTGGGATGGAAACGAAAAGTCTCTGATAGGAAGTCAGGCAGCCTGGAACACTTACTACCTCTCTGAGCCTCAGTGTTCTCCTCCATGAAATGGGTATGAGAAACTATATCCCCTGTGGTGGTGAGGATTGATAAGAGAGCTATACATTTCCAGCCTCTATTTCCTAGTCTGTTCCAGAATCCCTATGTTCCAACCTGCGTCCACAGGCCCCACAGGGCAGTGTGGAACTTCTTGAAATCCAGGCTCTTGACCACAGCTGCCCCTGGAGTTTTCGGTATAGCAATTCTGGAGTTAGGCTCAGGGTTCTGCATTTTCACTAGCTGTCCAGACAACTTAGAGCCAGATGGTAACTGCATTTTGAGAGAGGCAGCTCTGGGGCTCATAGATGTCTGGATCGGTGGGTGGGGCAGGTGGTAGAGGGTTCTGGAAGCTGGGTCAAGCTGACCTGAGGGAGAGGACCAGAGCCTCATGGCCAGGCTGGGTCCTCTCTCCTGCTCTTGCACAGACCCTTCTCCACCAGTATTTCTTTGGATTCTCATATAGACTACTGCCCAGGCCACAGCCAGCCCAAAGATCCTGGTCAGGACAGACTCAAGCATTGCTCCCTTAGAGACTAAAGACTACTACCTTCCCTTCTTCCGTGGGTCCCAGGAGATTTTTTTTCTCCTATGCCCTTGAAAGCCAGAGGGTTTTTTGTTTGGTTGCTTTGGCTGGATAATAGGACCCATCACTCTCTCCTCATCCATCCCACAATACATGCCAAGCACTGAACTCGGTGTTGGAGTGATCATGACCAACAGGACAAACATTTTCCTCTTTTTCATTCATCGATTCATTTGTGTTGCAAATATTTATTGAGCATAGTCCAGTGCCTGCATATTCCATGTAGGCACTGGACTAAGTGCATGTATCTGTTACCCATTACTACAAATAATGCTGCATAACAAACTGTCCCCAAACCGGATAACTTAAAACATTAAGACTACAGAGCATCTGGGTGGTTTGGTCACCTGCATCTGACTCAGTTATTCTTGACGCGGCTTGCTTGTGTGAAGATGGCCTTACTCATGTGTCTGGTGGTCAGCTGGGGGTTGGCCAGGGCAAGGGGTATAACTGGACTAGGGGTCACTCATTATGCAGCTGGCAAGCCTGGACTTGGTCCCACAACAGTGGCGGGGTCCACAAGAGGGGATGGGAACTGCGATGCTCTTGAGGCTGAAGACGCTTCAGCGGCACAAAGCACTTCTGTTGGCTAAATCAAGCCAGGTGCTATTGGCCAAAGTAAGTCATACGGCGAGTCAGATTCAAGGTGGGTAAGGAAAGAGAATCCACCACTTGGATTGCAAGAGGCATGCGCATTCAGGTGTCTACTTTATAAATGAAGCAGAGGAAGGAGAACCAGGTGATGCCAGGTGTGCATAGGAGGGGGGCTGCTATTTTACGCAGCAGAGACTTCTCTGAGAAGGTGACCTCTGAGCAGACACCTGAAGGAAGTGAGAGACAGGAAGAGAGTTTCAAGGCAGAAGGAAGTGTGCAGAGGCTGGGGTGGCTGGGTCCTGGGAGCCAGTTGGGGCGTGGGAACCCGCGCGGTCAGAGAGATAAGCAGGGGCCAAATTGTGTGGGCTGCTTTGGCTGTCATCAGGGTTTAGGCTTTTGCTGTGAATCAAGAGGGAGCTTGTGGAGAATTTGGGGCCCAGGAGTGACAGGGTCTAAGTGAGGTTTTCGCTGCCCACAGGCTGCAGGAGACGCCAGGCAGAGGTGTGAGAAATAGCAGTAACTGTGAGGAGTGTCCTGGCGGGTGAAGCACAGACAGCTGCAAGCTCGCGTCATAGGTTCAGATCGAGGATAAGGAGAAGTGGCAGTTTTAAACAATGGCCACAGGCCCTTGGCACTCCTCCCATTGAGAGGTGCAGTGTGTGCCTCTCCTTAGAGTCTGTGGGCTTGGGATCACTTTGGCTGATAGAGTAGGGCAGGGGGAACACTATGGAACTTTGGGGCTGGGTCACAGGAAGCAAGGCAGCTTCTGCTTTGTTCCCTGCAACTCTCGGGAGCCTGGGGCTATTGTATGAGAGGCCTGACCACCCTGAGGCCTAGCGTTTGAATTGTCCAACCCAGGCACCAGGTGCGGAGGAAACAATGGAGAGTCTAGCCCCAGCCTTAGGAGTCTTGCCAGCTGAACCCTGGATATAGCGGAGCAGAGACAAGCTGTCTCCACCAAGCCATTTCCCACCCCACTAAATAATGGGAAGACAAGTAATTCAGGTGCCTTGCCACGGGGAGAGGGTGTTCCAGGCAAAGAAAACAGCCCATCTGCAGGAGAGGTGAGTTTCTTCCAGCAGAAATTTTGGTCCAGAATGAAGGCAGGGGAGGGATGGAGGGAGCTTGACACTCTGGGCTGTTTTGAGGGGGAACAGCCTGGGCTCTGCTCCTTACAGATCATTCCAGTCCCGGCCACACTGGACCCTGCTGCAAGGACATCCCAGCCTCGCCAGGAGCAGCCTAGCCTTGGCCCTGCTGACCCCCAGCTGCGGGAGCTTTCTGGGAGCTGCTCCCAGCCTGGTGCGTTAATGCTTCTAAGGATGAAGCAGACAGAAGAGTAGAACAGTCTGTCCTGTCCTCACGCTTAGCTGATTTTCCATGGGGACTGTAACACCATCATCATCATTGGGATTAGGAGTAGGATTGTTTTTGACAATTGAAACACTTGCCATTTCTTGAGGGTTTACCTTGAGCTGGGTGATTTATGTATACGTTCTCTCATCTTCACCTGCGGTCCTGAAGACATTGATACTAAGACTAAGGAAGTTCGGGCAGTAACCCGCCCAAGATCACACAGCCTGTAACATGTAGGGAAATATATGATCCCAGATAAGTCTGATTTCAAAGCCCACGCTCTTAAACTATTGTGTTGACTTGCTTCATGCCCATGTTCCAATCCTCTAGTCCTGGCTCTTTGAAGAAACTGCAGGAAGCTCAGACCAAAGCTCGGGTACCTCAGAGCTCCAGGGGGCTTATCTCTAGCGGAAGAGCCAGAGGAGCTTGGGATGAAAGCGACCAGTGATGCCCATCCATGCAACTCTACAGATACTTTCCTGAGCCCTCCTACGTGCCAGGCACTGTTAGATACTGGTGGGGCTGGGGGTAAAGCTACAAAGATGAAAAAGGCACATTCTATGAATTTAACACCAATAAGGGGAATAAAAATAAGGACACAAACCCTAGCACAAATCATTGTACTGAATTGCATTTGACACCTTTCCATTATAAATTGCAGAAATCCAACTCAAACGATCACATTTATTGACTCATAGGACAGAAAATTCCAAGGATTGGAATTTTTTCCTTCTCTCTTCTGGCATCCCCAGGATCCCTTAGGGTCCTTCATTCCCTTTTCTGTGTCTCGGAAATACTGCATTCACCCCTTTGCTTGGATCCAGCGTTTGTTTTTCCTCTCATGGGGCTCAGTTTCTGACACTCACGGGAGAGTTCTTTAAGAGCAGGGCCCAGTTCTTGTGAATCTGTTTTCACTGCCCGGCCCCTAGCAGAAGTAAAGACAGATGTGTAGAGGAAAGCCATCAATGCCCAGGGTCGGGTTTGTAGACCAGTTGTCCCATTTAACTAATGCCGTGTGACCAAATGGCACAGCGTTTAGTGACTTCATAAAACATTTATTTTCTGCATGAATCTACAATTTGAGCAGAGCGTGGTGGGGACAGCTTGTCTACATTCCAGTTGGGTGTCAGCTGGAGCAGCTAGAAGGCCAGGAGCTGGGGACATCTGAAAGGCCGGTTGCACACATCTGGCCCCTGGGCCGGGGAGGCTGGGAAGACTCTGGGGGCTGGGACCGCCGGGGCTCTCTGGGCATCTCTAGCTGCATGGTCTCTTCAACAGGATGGTGCCAGGGAGGGGGGCTTGCACGTATCAGCGCAGGTCTGTGCCCTAAGAGAGAGAGAACCAGGAGGAAGCTGTATTACTTAAAAAAAAAAAAAAAAAAAAAAAAAAAACGATTTTAGAATAGCTTTAGATTTACAGGAAGATTTCTGAGATAATACAGTTCCCAGGTACCCCACCCCCACTTTCCCTATTAACTTAGGTTATTGTGGTACGTTTGTCACAATTAATGAACCAATATGGATACATTCTTATAACTTTATAACTAAAGCCCATCCTTTATTCAGATTTTCTTAGTTTTTACCTAAGGTCCTTTTTCTGTCCTAGGATAGACCGCAGTATCCAGGATACAACACTAGATGGAATTGTCGAGTGTCCCTCGTGCCCCTGGGCTATGACAGCTTCTGATACTTTCCTGGTTATTGATAATTTTGACAATTTCCAAGAGTGCCAGTGAGGCATTTTGTAGACTGTCCCTCAGTTGGGATCTTTCTTATGTTTTTCTCGTGATTGCGCTGGGGGATGGGTTTTGGGGACAAAGACTACAGAGGTGAAGGGCCCTTCTGAACACGTCGTGTCTGGGGTACATACCATCAGCATGACCGATCACTGTTGATGTTGATCTTGATCACTTGGCTGCAGAGTGGTGTTTGTTAGGTGTCCCCACCATAAAATTACTCTTTCCTCCCCCTTTCCCACACAATTAGTTTTTGGAGGGAGGTCATTAGCTCTCTGCAGCCTGCACTTAGGACGTGGGGAGTGATGCTCCACCTCCTTGAGGCTAGAGCATCTACAGAAATTACTTGGAATTCTTCTCCATGAGAAGTTTGTCTGTTCTTCCCAATTTATTTATTTATGCAATCATTGATTTATATCTGTGTTGACTTGTAGTTATTTATTTTCTACTTTGGGTTATCATCCAATAGTATGTTATTTATTCTGTTGCTCAAATTATTCCAGCATTGGCCATTGGTGAGCTCTTCAGGGTGGCTCCATGACCTTTTCATTTCCCCGTCATTCAGTGTGTGTGTGTGTGTGTGTGAGAGAGAGAGAGAGAGAGAAAGAGAGCGCACTTCCTTACCTTTTGGCACTCTAAGGTGCTCCAGGCTTGTCACATGTATTTCTCCAAGGAGCCCTGGTTCCTATTTTTGGAGAATGGTATTAGAACCCAAGATCTGGATGCCAAGCGCACTCATGGCTGCTGGCTGTAACACCCTTTTTAGCAAAGCCTCCAAAGTCATGGAGTTTAATTCTGTAGTAATCACAGGCCCACTCAGAATCATGGGGAGAGAATGTAGACTCTTCCGCCTCTTGTTAGAGGTCTGTCCTTGTCACATCGTCAGAGCTCATGAGATGCGATCCACTGGTGTCATCATCTTTGGAAAGTACCATCCACCACATCAGTGATGTTGTTGCACGCCCAGGGATTCCTATCTTACTTAAAACATCCTTCATCCCCGTCCAGTTTCTATTTTGCTTCAAAGAAACTCTTTCCATGGTTTGGTTTTACCTGAAGATGGTTTCAGTTGATACAGGGACACACCCTACATAACACTGGGTTCCCCCTGTGAGACAGCCATTGCCTTCCCAGGTCTCTCCTAGTCTCAGCTTCATGCTGTAAACGTCTTTGGCGCATTTATAATGCTTGCAAATTTCTTTTCTTTTGTAATGTTCTGGCTCAGAGCATTGTCATAACACAGCCTTCTAGGTAGAACTTAATCATATTGTTTTATTTTACTTGGGAGCTACTCTCTGCAGCAGAGACATTTACTGCTTACCAGTATGCATGTGCACCCCCATATTTCCCAGTCCCCTTGCAGGTAGGCAGAACCACGTGATTATTTGTGGCCAATGGGCTATGCATGGAAGATTTGAAAGCCCATGAGCAATGCTCCAGCTCTGTCATTTCCTGTCGTAGGATGGCATGACTCTGTCTGCTGAGGCTTTGTCAACCCACATCAGTTATGCTGTGTTAAACCTTTGCACTCTTGGGAGCAACTATTATTGCTACAGTGCCTAATCTTTCTTGACTAATACAACTTTTAAATAGGGTGAGTGATACTGGATTTTTCATTTACACAATGATGTAAGATTTACCAAAAAAAAAAAATGAGCGCTTCAAAGAAAGATAGGTGAATAATTTTCTAGGGGATAGTCAGACATGGTGAAAATCCTCAGTGGAAAGATGCAAATGAGTAGCATTTGGGCATATACTACCACTGTGTTTCTGTCTTGCTGTCGGCATGGGAACTTCTGTCTTGCTGTTGGCATGGTCTTTATTGGAATTGGCCAGAAAGTAAATTTCTTTCTTTTTTTTTTTTTAAGATTTTATTTATTTATTTGACAGAGAGAGACACAGCAGGAGCGGGAACACAAGCAGGGGGAGTGGGAGAGGGAGAAGCAGGCTTCCCGCCGAGCAGGGACCCCGACGTGGGGCTCGATCCCAGGACCCTGAGATCATGACCTGAGCCAAAGGCAGACGCTTAACGACTGAGCCACCCAGGCACCCCCAGAAAGTAAATTTCTGTTAATTCCCATTTGTTCCCTATGTGTCCTGTGGCTTAAACAACAACCATCAAAACCTCTTCATTAAAGCCTATTAGTCAGAGATTACATGAAAAGATCTGAATTTTCTATTGGATTTTGGAGCCAAATAGCTTGCCTTTGCCTATAGCGTTCTCCAGACATCAGTGATGGGTATAAACTTGGTGAGAGGGGGCTCTTCAAGGCTTTCTGCTCCTGGGGTCCTATTTAAAGGCACAAGCAAATGATAACTGACTTGCAACGAGAGAACACCCAAACACTGCAGCCAAGAGTGAAAGAAAAGATAGAGTGTCACTCCAACCCCGTGCACCAAAAGCTGGGCATGTGTGTGCTGATTAGCCTTGGCATGGTGATTTGCATGTTGGAAACTGCTAACGTATTCACGTACTTGACTGTGTCTCTTCCAGTTAGATGTAATAAATGCAGATTTGGGTGGCCATATTTTTTTTTTTAAAAGATTTTATTTATTTATTTGAGAGAGAGAGAATGAGAGACAGAGAGCATGAGAGGGGGGAGGGTCAGAGGGAGAAGCAGACTCCCCGCTGAGCGGGGAGCCCGATGCGGGACTCGATCCGGGGACTCCAGAATCATGACCTGAGCCGTAGGCGGTCGCTTAACCAACTGAGCCACCCAGGCGCCCATATGTTTTATTTTGATGTAACCGTTTTAACCTTTAAGGCGTGTGTGAGTGTGCATGTGTATGCACAGACGTGCTCGCCAGGGTAGCTCTCCAGTTCTCTAGGGCTGGCCTGACTGGAGGTAAGCTGGTATTTTAAGTTGCAATGTGATTAGCTTATTATTAGAAACTCCTTCTTGTGAATCGTTACTTTCTTCCTCCCTCCTTCCTTTCTTGCCCCCTCCTTCCTCCTTCCTCTCTGCCTTTCTTCCCTCTCTCCTTCCTTCCCTCCTTTTTCCCTCCCTCTCTTGAGCAAGTTGACTCATATCTGTAAGACTTACTTCCCTCCTCTGTAAAATAGGGCTGATAACAACACCTATGAGAATTTTTGAGGAATACAGAAGATACTACGTATGAGGCATGGAGTGCAGTGTTTGGCACATAGTGAGTGTTCAATAAATGATAACTGTTCCTCTCATTATCATAGGCTGTTCGTCTTTCAGCGGGTTCCTTAGCCTTCTGAACCTCAGTTTCTCCATCCAAAAAATGGTCTCATGCCATTCCTTACATGAGATTATTGTGAAGTGCAAAGGAGATAATTAGGTATTATTTTTATTAGATACTCAGTGAATGAATGAATGAATGAATGAATGAATGAATGAATTCAGGGACGCATCGTGTATTAGCCAGGATAGGATTTTTACAGTAAAAACTTCCCCTAAATTTTGGCCTGAGACAGTAAATTTATTTCTCTGTCTCGTCTCACCTCAATGCAAATGGACAGGAGGCCCTGCTCCACATACTCATTCAGGGACCCACACTCCTTCCAGCCAAGGCTCCGTCCTCTGCAGGAGCCTCCAAGTCCTCTTCCTTCAGTCCACGGGTGGGAAAGAAGGTGGCAGATCTCACGCAGGAGATTTTTATGGGCCAGGCCCGACAGTGGCCACTTCGGTTCTGGTTCCAGCGGCCTCTTAGTGCAAACCTGGCCACAGGGAAAGCTAGGGGATGTCCTAACTGTGCACCCAGGATAGCAAAGAGGATGACATCTCAGTCTGGATCAAGGTTCCCAGAAGCCACGACGTGAGGGTTGCCGACTGCTTCTGAGACTCGCAAAATTATACTGATGAGCCCAACTTGATGTCATACAGGGTTGGAAGAAGGACAAAGGAGAGACGCACGTGTGGAACGGCTGTGGAGCCCCATGTCTCTTTTCTGGCTCTGGGTTCTGGACGTTGGGGCCACAAAGTCCCTCCCTCCGTCCTTGGCCGTTGGCTCCTTTGGAATCCATTAGCGAGTTTCACCATTGTTTTTCTGATTTCATTAAAAAATGCCACCAAGACACATGCTCTGCAGTATGTCACTTCAGTCCTAAGTGGGGCATTTTTGCTAGATGGATCGATTTTTTAAATGACAGCATCTGTCTGCTTGTACACATTTATTTATAATTCCTCCCTTGGCAATTAGAGCCGGGGAATTGGTGAGCCGTAACCAGCTGTTTGAATTAGCCAGGAAGGGAGGCAGGGATGTGATCTGTGAAGGAGTACCAGAGCCCTGGCCAGAAGCAACAAAAATGGAACAGATGCCCCCAAATACACCATTCCGGGGAGGGACTTATAAATCACATACACTGCCGGCCCAGCAAGACAGCAGCCGAGCTGGGTAAGGCGGAGAAGCCCGTGACTGTGGGTGGCTGGGTTTGGCCCCCTCGGGGACTTAAGGGCTGTGTGTGGGAGGATGGCAGAGTAGCTGAGGGGGTGGTCCCTGGTGAGCTGGACCCTCTTTTGATTCCCCATTGCACTCAGGGTGAAACCCAAAGTCTTCCCCCTGGTCCACAAGGCCCTACAGAATGGAGTCCTATTACTCCTCTGCCCTCCCTCCCTCCTGTTCTCCTGCCTCCAGCCACCCCAGCTCCCTGGGGGTCCTTGCTGCTCCTAGGACGTGCTGAGTGCGCCCCTCCTCAGGGCCTCTGGGGCTCCAGCTTCCCCTGCCTGGAGCTCTCCTCCTCCAGGCTTCTTTCCACCTGTGATCCCGATGTTCCATGGCCCAACTCAGGATTTTTCAATTGTCCCAAGGCATGAAAGCGATACATATTTAGTAGAAACCATACTAGGAGTTTTCAGTGTGGATTTTTCCCTGGGCTGGTGACAGGCAGTGCACATCCTCGTGTGATGCGGGGCAGGGGCAGCGGGCCAGGCGATCGCCAGGGTCAACCGCTGACACTCACAGTTGTCCTGTACCCATATAAGCCTTCTGTTTGCCGCTTTCAGAACAGTATTCAGTTACCGGAGCTAGTCAACACTTATTTACAAAATAGGCTCTGTGTTGGGTGCTTTTGCCCAACTGCAGGCTAAAGTAAGTGTTCTGCGTGCATTTAAGGTAGGCGAGGAGGCTAAGCTGTGATGTTTAGTAGGTTAGGTTAGGTTAGGCGCTCATGATAGCAAGGACCTTGTCCATCTTGTTCACTGCTGAACTGTGCCCGGCACACAGTAGGTGCTCAGTAGAGATCTGCTGACCCCATGAAGGGATATTTCATTTTGGGGGAGGAGGGGACACATTGCCCCCTCTTGCCCTCCCTCTCTGCTGTTTGGGGGTGGGGTCACAGAAAGCCCAGGTCACTTAGGGTGGCTCCCTGGGGACAACCAGTCCTGTATTCTTGATCTCCGTAGCTCCCCAGGGTCTAGCCAGAGCCTGGCGCACAGCAGGTGTTCAATGAATCATTATTAAATAAAAAGATGCCTCAATGACCCAACTTGACAGTCAACAACGCTCCAGGCAAAAAAGAAAGCATCATCCAGATGCCTTCTTCTCTTTCCTTGCCCAACACCAGCGAGTCTGACCAGCAGCACCTCTAAAATCCGCCTCGATGGAAGCTCCAGTCTCCAGTTCCTCCTCTAGTCCGCATCCCTCACCCAGACAACCCCAACTCCTCGCCCGTCCTGGCTGCTACTCTTGCGCCCCCTACAGTTTAGCCAGAGGCGATCTGAATCTGTCAGTCATGCCGTTCTCCCACTCGCCACCCTTCAGGAAGCCCAGGTGTCATCTCAACTGTCACCTCCTCCCCTGACCACCCCATCTCATCCGGTAACCCAGTCCGTGCCCCAGCCCCGCAGAGATGAATGGCTCCAGGAGGAGGGGCCGAATTCCAGGTGGGGCTGCCCGGTCCCCTCCCCCACCTCTCCCCACCTGCTTTTGTGGGGGACGCAGCATCACATTTTGATACATGACTTGATATTTTCTGTTGTTCCTCCTTCCTCCAGTTCCCCCTTTTCCTTCTCATCAAAGCAGGCAGCTGTGGCCTCAGGGGAGAAATATAGCAGAAGGGGAGGAAGAAATAGCTCGTAAGTCTTTTTTGGCTTTTCTTCCCTTTTAGGAGAAGTTAGAAGCTGCAGGGGGTTTGAGGCGCTAAGAAACATCTTGGAGCAAGAGTGGGGGGAGAAGGGGACTCCCTCCACAGACTGCAGAGAGACTGCACTTGGCTGGGGCAGGGGAGGGGCGTGGGGGAGAGTGCTGCCAGGCCCGAGCATCAAGTCCTGGACTCCACTGCCCTGCGTCTCCCTGGGGAGGCAGCGAGGCCCTGGGGAAGAGGCTGCCTCTAAGACCAGAGACCCCAACCCGGGGCCCCCTTGGGCTGCATCCTGCCCACAGCTATGCCTGTTTCGGCTCATGCTTTTTTTTTTTTTTTTTTTTAGTTGCCAACATCTAAGAGGTTGTATATTTCAAATTTCTCTTGAAAATTCATTTCCAGATTTGTAGTTGGTCTTGAAAGAGGAGACCGGGCCAGCACTGGGCCTGTGCTTGCATGAGGCTGCCCCCAGGGGGCCTGGCATGAACTCACTACTTCCCCCACAGCACCCCCTCCTTGCTGCTGGGTCACAGCCTGTCCCCTTGGTTCCTTTTCCTGACCAGCCTCTGAGTTCTCCAGCTCTGGATCACGGTGCCAGAGGCAGCCTCAGTAAAGTTTCCAGGGTCTCGAGCATGTTCTGAAGGCCACAGAGAGCTTCTGCTTCTGAAGGGGTCGCGTGGACAGGAAGGACGGGCATCTCGGGGGTAACCCATGGGGACAGATCCCCCACACATCCCACCCAAACTGACTGGCATCTCGGCCTGACACCCAGTCCCGACCCCAGAAAGAAGCAGGCCGAGAAGGTCTGAATTTGCTTTGGTGCCGGCTCGTAAGGGTCAGAGATTTTCAGTGGGTTAAGAAAAAATTTTAAAAACTGATATATTTCCTGAGCCACCCAATTTGTAAATGAGAGGAAAGGCTGATGCCACACATTACTCATTCTTCGGGGTCCAGTGTGTCCCCCCAGAAACAAAAATACCATTCTTAGGGTGGCTTTCTCACAGGACCGGCACAGTAGGGGGCTCTTTATATTCTCAAACTCCTGCAGACATCAGAATCATCTGGTGCTCAAGGCCTTTAAAACACAGATTGCCTGGCCCAGCCTCACTGTTTTGGATTCAGCGGGTCTCCAGTGGGGCCCTAGAATTTGTCTTTCTAGTAAGCTCCCAGGTAATGCTTATGCTGCTGGTCTGGGGACCACTCCTTGAGAAGCACCCATTTAGAGAATCGTATTAATTATTTCTCACAATCTTATTAGGGAGGAGGAGGAGGAGAAGGAGAAGAAGGAGGAGGAGGAGAAGAAGAAGGAGGAGGAGGAGGAGGAGGAGGGGAAGGAGAAAGAAGAAGAAAAAGGAGGAGGAGGAGGAGGAGAAAAGTTCATTTGCTCTCTTATGAAGCCAAGCCCGGCCACAAGGACGTGCATCTCTGACCTTGCAGAGGTGATGTGTCTGAGGGGGAAAGGATGGGTGGGTGGGGGTGGGGGGATGCCTAAGCCTGACTCCTCTCTTAGGCGGTGAGAAAAATAGTAGAGCAGTCCTCCCCCTTACCTGCGGTTTTGCTTTCCGCGGGTTTCAGTTACCTGCAGTCAAACCACGGTCCCGAAGCAGATGATCCGCTTCCTGCCATATGATCATCACCACAGCCTAACACTACGTCAAAATGCCTACGTCACTTCATCTCATCACGTGGGCATTTTAGCATCTCACATCATCACAAGAAGACAAAGGGTGAGTACAGGACACTAAGATAGAGAGAGACCACATTCACACGACTTATATTACAGTGTATTGTTCTAATTGTTCTATTTTATTATTATTGTCGATAATCTCTTTCTGTGTCTGATTTATAAATTAAACTTTATCACAGGTGTATGTGTATAGGAAAAAACATAGTATATACAGGGTCGCGTAATACCTGGGGTTTCCAGCATCCACAGGGGTCTGGAATTATCCCCGTGGATAATGGGGGGATTATTGTAATACGTCACAACTTTACAGCGATCACCATGCATTATCTGAAGCCCGTGGCACCTGTCAACTCCTCCAGCCCTCACAATAGCTCACTGGAGCCTCCTTGTCACCCTCACTTTATAGATGACAGAATCGGATCCACTCCGTCCAGTCAGCAGGCTGAGGAAGAGGGTGTGCTCACCTGCGAGGCTTTCCTGGGCGGGGTCTGGAAGCGATGATGTCACTTCTGCTCACTTTCACTGGCCGGAACTCAGTCACATGATCACACCTCACTGCAAGGGAAGCTGGGAGATGTAGTCTCGCCCTGCGCTCAGGGGAAACCAGAGATGGGATTTGCTGACTGGGCGGCAAGCTCTGCCCAGGCTCTTTCCTGCATTAAGGCCATTGAAGCCCCAGAAGGAGATGTTACGAAAGAGTCACACTGCGGCTGGACTGGAGTTCAATGCCAGGCCTCCTGGCTCCTCAGCACAATGGTACCTGGCTTCCCATGGAAGAGGAGAGGGAGGGCAAGGAAGCCGAAGAACAGTGGGATGAATATTGTCAACCAGGAATAGGAAGCTATATTCGAGGGACAGTGGGCAGAGGTGGGACTTGGAGTCCCAAGACGGGGTTTTAAGGCCTTTGAGGCCATTTTTCGCTGTGTGGCATTGTGCAACTCAGTTTTTCTCTGAGCCTCAGTTTATTGTAATAGGATGATAACCTGTCTTTTTTTTCTTTTAAGATTTTATTTATTTTATTTGAGAGAGAGTGCGTGCAAGCAGGGGGAGGATCAGAGGGGGAGGGAGAAGGGGAAAGGATCCCAAGCAGACTCCACGCTGCGAGCGGAGCCCAACATAGGACTTGATCCCACAACCTCAAGACCATGACCTGAGCCAAAACCAAGAATTGGACGCTTAACAGACTGAACCACCCAGGATGATGCCTATCTTGCTAGGGTATTTATGAGAGTAAAATGGGATAACACAGCCAGCCCGGGCAGCCCTTTATGTGCTCATTTAATCGGAATCAGAATCTGTGTTGGGGGTTATCACCCAGGACTGCACATCTGAATCACCTGGGGAGCTTTTCAAAAGGCCCACTGCCGGGTCCTTACCCTAGGATGTTCTGACTCATGTGTATGGGGGCGAGGTCAGAGCGTAGGTACTTTCTAAAAATCCCTCAGGTCGTTTTCATATGTAGCCAGGCTTGAGAACTACCTTTTATGGTTATTGACTATCAATCAGAATGGACCAACTGAGGGGGTGCCTGGTGGCTCAGTTGTTAAGGGTCTGCCTTCAGCTCAGCTCATGATCCCAGGGTCCTGGGATCGAGCCCCTCATCGGGCTCCCTGCTCCGCAGGAAGCCTGCTTCTCCCTCTCCCACTCCCCCTGCTTGTGTTCCCTCTCTCGCTGTCTCTCTCTCTGTCAAATAAATAAATAAATCTTAAAAAAAAAAAAAAAAGAACGGACCAACTGAGATCTCCTCCTTCCTTAAGGAGTGAAGGGATTCAGGGTCTCCCTGGGAGAAGGCCTTTAGAGTTGGGCTGGGGTTGACCTCAACACCCTTTTGGGGGACCCCCCACAAGCCGCGTGGGTGGGTGGGCCTGGAGCAGGAGAGGTCTGCTGTATTTGGCTTGTATCTTGGCTGAAAAGCAGTGCAGAAAAGTGCCTGTGGAAGGAAAGGGAATGAAGGCCTGGTCCCGCCCTGGATTTTTCTCTCCATCATCTGCTCCACTGAGACTGGCAGGTGCCAAAACTTACAAATGGCCCTGGCCTGATGTTCCACGTACAACAGTAAAGTGTCATAATTTCTGGGCGATGACCAGGTGGGACAACTTTCTGCCTACTCAAGTGACATGTGGTAGCAGACATTTGAATGAGTCGCTTTGCGGGACCGGCAAGAGACAGGAAGTGCCACCTCGGGGCTGTCACTCTCAGGGAGAGGGGAACAGCTGTAGGCTTGTGACTCTGCTGATTCATTTGGAGTTCCCCCCCCCCCCGAGATGGGCGTAGAGGTTGGGGCCTGCAGATTTTTTATTTAACAGAAGATTTACTACATACGTTGTACTTCACATGTTGCTTCACGTGGTGCTTTACGAATGTTAACGCAATTAAATCCCTACCATAACCCTATAAGGTTGATACTATTACTAGCCTCATTTTATAAATGGGGAAACTGAGGCACAAAGTGCTAAGTAAATTGCTCAGGGTCCCACAGCTGGTGAGTGAGTGGCGGAGCTGGGGTTCAGTGGATGCCACGTGGCCTGGCTTTGGCGTCTCTGCTCCTAAGTGCTGTCTTGCACTCGGGGTGACCAGCCATCTTGGTTTTCCTGGGACTGAAGTCTGTCCCAGGATGGATGCAGGACTTTGATGACTGGGACAGTCCTGGGCAGACTGGGACAGTTGGTCATCCTGGCTGGGATGCTCCTTGAAGTGTCACTGAGGACAGAAGATGGTTGATGATGAAAACAGAAGCCCCCCACTCGCCAATGTCCCTACAATCAGTATGCATAGGTTTTCCCCAACCCTGGCAATAAAATGTACAAGGTCTGTGTTAGAGCATGATAAGGACAAACATGACCCCTGCATTCTTGGAGCTGACATGCCCCTGTGGGGAGAATGACAATAAGCAGTTAGACAAAGAATATACTGGATCCCTTCAGATTGTGACCATGCTTTGAAGGGAATGAGGTGACAGAGGTGTTCAGATGGGGAGTTAGGGAGGGCATCCCTGGGCAAGCCACATTTGAAATAATAAGATGTGGCTATCAGGCTCCTGGCAGAAGGGATAGCAAGTGCAAAGGCACTGAGGCAGGAACAGGTTTGGCTTAGTGAAAGAGTAACAAGAGCTTGAGGGAACGGTAGGGGATGAAGGAGGTGAACAGGAGATGAATGTGGGATGCGGCAGTGACAAGGAATCTGGATGATATATTAAGAACAAGGCAGCCCCTGGAGGATGTTGAACAGAGGAGTAAACTGGCTTGAGTTACACTTTGCAGTGATGGTTCTGCCTGCTGTGTGGACCAAGGACGGTGAGGGGCTACAGGAGAAACAAGGAGGCTCATCGGGACGCTCATTGCCCTAGTCCAGGCAGAGGTGAAGATGGTATAGACTAACATGGGAGCAGTTGAGTCAGGATGAAGTGGGTGGATTTGGGAAATATTTTAGGCATAGAGGGATGAAATCTGCCAAGGCTAAGGAATGGTGTTGGGGTGGGGAGGTAAGGACAGGCCCCCCTCCTGCTGGAAGGGCAGAGGCAAGAGCACCAACAGAGATCCACGTACCATGTGTCAAGTTAACACGACCATTAAATAAAATATATCCTGCCCTCCTGTCCTGGCAAATCTCTTTGTCGGGACCTGGAAGGTCAGGTTTGCACTACAGCTTCTGTGACTCCTTGGGGTTCTGTGGCAGAATGTGGCAGCCAGGAGAGACTGGGGCAGTGTCCTCTGAGGTGTGAGGCCCCTCCTGCCTGCATCTAGGAGCTGTCCCGGGTTAGGGAGAAGGCGAAATCAGGGCTGACACCTGGGTTTTTGGCTTGAGAATAGTTGAGCCCAGACCCATCCTCCATTGTGAAGCTGCTTCTTTTTTTTTTTTTTTTTTCTTCAATGTTTCCCTCCCCCACGGCTGAGTTCCTGGTCTCTTTCTCTTCTTCCTCAAAACTCTGCTTTGGCAGGTTTAATGCAGGCAGGTCTTTGCCACTGACTTTGCAACCCCAGCCAGTGTCTAGTCCCCTTCGAGCCCAGCCTACTTAGCTGTATAATGGGGCCACTGATACATTCTTCCTACCTCCCTGCCACTTGGTGAATGAAGAATGCATGTAGAGTGCGTGTGGCAGAGACGGTTGTCCATTTGCCAAATCCCTGTGCTTTTTCCTCTGGGCACATGGCCTGCATTTCCCAGTCCTAGTTGCCGTGGAATATGGCCACGGGACTAAGTTGTGGCTCATGACATGTGACATCATCACTTCCAAACCAGCCTATTACAGCCTCCCCCGTGAGATCCTTCTTACCATGCCCCTGTCCGCTGGCTGGATGGAGGCTCCAGCAGATGGCTCTGACACCTTAGAACAGGGCTACATCCTGCCTGCTGCCTGTTCTTGTCAGTAAAGTTTTATTGGCACACAGCCATGTCCATTCATTTCTGTATCATCTATGGCTGCACATTCTCACTGTAATGGAAGAGTTAAGCAATTGTGACAGACTATATGACGCACAGAGCCAAAAATATTTACTATCGTGCTTTTACAGGAAAGTTTGCTGACCCTTGCCCTAGGTCAAGCCATGAGACAGGAAGAGCCTGGAGCCCTGAGTAACCACATAGAAGGTGGCCACATGGATGCCAGGAACCTCTATGTGGGATTCTCCCTGAGCAAGAATAAAAGCTTATTGTGTAAGCCTTTAATATGTTGTGGTTTCTTTGTTATAGCAGCTGGTATTGCTTATCCTGACTCATGCAATGCCTGCTACATTGTAAGCAAACAACAAATGATCACTTCCTCTCATTCTCCTTATTTTTACACTCTCCATAAACGATTGTGTTTGGAACAGCTCAGGAAAATGGATTGGGCTTGATTCAGGCTCTCTCTCATCCTCAAGTCTTGGTGCAAGCTGCTCCTAACTGTTCTGCCAAGAACATTTGTTCCCCGTTTCTTCACCCTACTGTCTCCTACTGATTAATCCTTCAGGACTCAAGGTAGCCAACACGACTTCCAAGTAACCTTCCTTTCCTCCTTTGTCCTCCAAGATTGGGTTAGGTGCCTCTGTAGCGTGTTCCTAAATAACCTTCCAGAGACAGTATAGCAGAGTGGTAAAGAGCTGAACTTGGGCTAGGCCACTTGACGTCAAGTCCTGACCTGCCACTTACAAGGTGTAAGATGTTGGGCAAGTAGCTTCACCTGTAAGTGTCTCCATATCCTCATCTGTAAAATGGGAATATCTGGTATCTGTCTGGTAATGTGGTTGTGGGAAGTAAGTGAGTTAAAGAGCTTAGAATAACATCTGCTGCCCGGGAAGGGCTGAAGGAATGTTAGATGACATCAGGACCATCATTTTTATTGCTGTTCCTAACCCAGCATGGATCCCACGCTCCCCAGTGATAACATTTCCCAGTGGGATATGAGATACTTGATGCATAACAGACTCTTGATACACATGGTTTGGTAAATGAGTGAACTGGTAGCTGGTGCTCAGTCCTCTGGGGCTGGGGATAGGGCAGGCCTTCCAGACAGAGCTGCCCAGGTTGTGCCTTAGAGAGGACTAGGGACTAAGGTAAAGTCATGTAGTTTGAGCAGGGGCAGTGTCTGCTCAGAGGAGATGGCTATAAGCTGGGGATCCCAGCCACTCCAGCAAGCTTAAGTAGGAGAGGAATAAAAAATGACTCAACAGATCACAACATTTCCAGAGGACTGGCATAAGATGTGGAAGCTATACATGCAAGAAAAAAAATCTAAATTACACCCCCCAGACGGCTCTGGGAGAGACCCTATCCCAGCCATCCCCAGCGAGAGGCAACCCAGTTGTATATGCTTTCCATCATAACCCCTGCACAGCTATTCCAAAAGCAGGATGTCTCTGCTGTCCTGTTGAGACAGATGGCACTGGAGAATGTGCAGAGTCTGGGAGACAGAGCCTCTTTTGTTTTTTAAGATTTTATTTATTTTATTTTGAAAGAGAGAGAGCATGGCGTGGGAGGAAGGGCAGAGGGAGAGGGAGAGAGAGAATCTCCAGCAGACTCCACACTCAGCGCAGAGCCTGATGTGGGGCTCGATCCCACGACCCTGAGATCATGACCTGAGCCAAAATCAAGAGTCAGACGCTTAACTGACTGAGCCACCCAGGTGCTCCATAGAGAGGGAGCCTCTTGATGCCAACCCCTACCAGACCCTTCTACTTGTCCAACAGCATGGTGGGTAATAATTATGCCAACTAATATTACTAAATCCCCAAGGGCACTGAGCGCTGGGCTGTGTGTTTTACAGCATCATCTCCCATCATCCTGACAACAATCCAGGGAGGTATGTGCTGTTATAAATTTCATTGTACATATGAATGGACCAAGGCTCAGGGAGGTTAAGTAATTTATCTGAGGCCACACAGCACAACTGAGGATTCAAATTCAAGTCAAGAGCTCAGATTCTTTTTTTTTTTTTTGGCCAATGTAATATTTTTGATAATATGTTTTTATCTTGCTATGTACTTTTTAAAAAACTGAAGTAGAGTTGACACAATGTTATATTAGTTTCAGGTGTACACCATAGTGATTTGACAAATACATTATAAAAGTGTAACTACCATCTGTCTCCATGCAACACTATTACAATACCACTGATTATATTCCCTATGCTGTAACTTTCATCCCCATGACTTATTCATTCCATAATTAGCAGCCTGTATCTCCCACTCTTAGTAATATTCCATTGTGTGTGTATATATATATTTATACCACATCTTCTTTGTCCATTTGTCTATCGATGGACACTTGGGTTGTTTCCATATCTTGTTGAAAGCCCAGATTCTTAGCTACCACATCATGCTGCTGTCTCTACTCTCCTGGGGAACCTACTTGGTGATTCAGACAGTGGAGGGAAGGAGGGCATTTGTGCATTCGTGAAACCCGGTCTGGACCAATAAATACTCCCCCTGGGAAGTATTCGACTTGTGGTAGTCAGAGGGGTCCCTAGCATGGGGGACTATGAGCTCCAGGGACCCAAGGGTAAGAAATGGAACTAAGTTCCTGTCAACAGGGCTGATGACATTAATGCTCGGGATTCTTCTGTCCTCCCCTCTTTCCTCCCTTCACTTACCATTGTCACAACCACCACCACCACCACCATCCTATTATCACTATCCCTGCTCACCACACTCCACCGTTACCACCACCAGCCTGCTGTCCTTATTACATTATGACCGTGATGATGATCATCACCCAAGGCCCTACCACCATCATCATGCACCACTGTCACCAAACTACTGACACCATCACCGAACTGTCAGTGCTACCATGTCTGCCATCATTATGACATCATCACCACCACTACTGTCACCATCATCAATCCTACCAGTACTGTCATCATCACCCCTATTCTGTGAGCCTGTTCACCATCATCTCTCACCACAGTCCACCCACTGTCATTACTACCCAACTGTCCTTGTCACCACCCGACCACCACCATCACCACCATCACCACTGCCATCACCATCGCCATCACCACCCCCATCACCCCCATCACCACCACCACCACCATCATCACAATCATCACCACCATCACCACCATCACCACCACCACCACCATCACCATTACCACCACCACCACCATCACCACCACCACCATCACCACCATCATCACCACCATCACCACCACCACCGTCACCACCACCACCACCATCATCACCATCATCACCACCATCACCACCACCACCACCACCATTACCATTACCATCACCATCACCACCACCACCACCATCACCACCACCACCACCATCACCACCACCACCACCACCACCATTACCATTACCATCACCACCACCACCAGCACCACCATCACCACCACCACCACCACCATCATCATCATCACCACCATCACCCCCATCACCATCACCATCATCACCACCATCATCACCACCACCATCACCACCACCACCACCATCACCATTACCACCACCACCACCACCACCACCATCATCATCACCACCACCACCACCACCATCACCAGCACCACCACCACCACCATCACCACCACCACCACCATCACCATCACCACCACCACCACCATCACCTCCACCACCACCATCACCACCACCACCACCATCACCATCATCACCACCACCACCATCATCACCACCACCACCATCACCACCACCACCACCATCACCACCACCACCACCATCACCACCATCACCACCACCACCATCATCACCATCATCACCACCACCACCATCACCACCACCACCACCATCACCATCATCACCACCACCACCACCATCACCATTACCACCACCGCCACCACCATCACCACCACCACCATCACCATCATCACCACCACCACCATCATCACCATCATCACCATCACCAGCATCACCACCACCACCACCATCACCATCATCACCACCATCACCCCCATCACCCCCACCACCATCACCAGCATCACCACCATCACCCCCATCACCATCATCACCACCATCACCACCACCACCACCACCACCATTACCATTACCACCACCACCACCACCACCACCACCATCATCATCACCACCATCACCCCCATCACCACTACCACCATCACCACCATCACCATTACCACCACCACCACCATCACCATCATCACCACCACCACCACCACCATCACCATCACCACCACCACCTTCACTGCCACCATCACCAATATTTTTGTCACCACCAATATAATTTAGTACAAGTCACAGATATTTTATGAGTCTCTCCTGTATTTTAAGCTTCTGTTAAATGCCAGGATATGAACATGATTAAGAAAAGCACTGTGATTCATGTGCACCATCATTACCATCATCAGTTATTAGTGGAAACTCATTAATGCCATATTAATTGCTATCCCTGCCTAAACAGTTGCTTTGAACAGAAGAGCATCTTGCAAACTTGTGAGCTCATCCAATACCAAACTGTGCCCCAGAACCCAGCTCCTGTTTTTCCTGCCATCATCCCCTCTCCTGGTCTAACCACAGATTTCTTGTTGGCTCTGCTTAGGGACACCGGAGGGAATCTTTCCCCCCTCTCATCCTTATCAAGGCTTCTTCATGCCTGTCTGACCAACTCAGTGCTGGACTTCAATGCTTCCTGGCCCCAATCTAATGACATAATTATTATCACATGTTAGAGGGTTTTGTAAATCTTAATTACATGTCACTTGGCTGAAAGCAGAAGATAGGAGAAATCTGCTTCCCATTACCAAGCTTTCCAAGGCCTCTGGAAGGCTGTTGTCTTTTGGGGACTGCATGAGAAGTCTGAGGAAAACAATCTTAACCTCCGAAACAGGTCACAGAGAGGTAAGAGGCACCATAACGATGGGGCTGGCCCCACATAACCAGTCAGAAGGAAACTCATTTCAATCTCTCTCAAGAACCTGTGGTTGGTGGGTTGGAAATGCTTGGTGGGCTCTTCTTGGCTCTCTGTTCAGCCCTGACACGGCCTCAAGGAGCCCTACAGAGGCCAAGGGCTGGGAGAGGTCAACCACCTGTCTTTACCCCTGGAAATGTACCTTTGTTGTATCTGAGGTAGTCTATGACCTCCTAGCTATGTGATGCTGGGCAACTTCCTTGACTTTTGGGGGCCTCAGTTTCCCTGACCGTAAAATAGGGAGAGTAGCACCTGTTCTGCCTGTACTTCTGCTTGTCCTGAGGGCACATGAGATCCCCCCACTAACGTCAGCACAGAGTTGTTCCTCCATAGTCACAGTCATGGTGATAGTAATAGGACCAGCACTGACGTGGATGCTACTAATTATAACAATAACAACCGGACTCGGGGGCTGAGGGTTCGATAGCTCATATCCATTCTAACACACCTTGAGTGAGTTAGAAATTATCACTTCCACCATCCCTGTGCTCCGGGCAAGGGGCTTGATGGGGACGGTGCAGAGATTTGGGTGCAGATGATCATGGTTCTGCTATCTAGCTGTGTGACCTTCAGCAAGTCCCTTAGCCTCTCTGGGCCTCAGAAGTCGTGAAACGGGGCTAATCATAGTGACAGCCTCATACAGCCGTGGTTCTGGTTAAATACTTCAGTGCCTGGCCAAAGGTCAGTGTGCAGTAAATGTTTCCTCTTACGTCATTCACATCAGTCAAACAAATGTATTGGGGTTCCAGTAGCTTCAGACACGTTGAAATGTACCAGGAACACCAGTGGCGGGTGGGGGCGGGGGATGTCATCCATCCATGTTTGCATGAGGATGAGAAACTTCTAGAGAGAGAGCAAACCCCTCAGTGGCAGCAAAGAAGCAGGACTGGTTTCTGGCAGAGGCAAAGGAGGCCCCTAGGATGCAGGATTTAAGGAAGCCCCCACCTTTAGGTGCTGGCCTGCACTGTCATGAGCCGGAGAGTGATTTTGCATCCTGAGCACTTTGCTTGTGTCCCCCCTCTGTCCCAACCCCAGGAAGAAGCCAGACTTGTCTAGCTGCTTCAGTGGTCAGAGAGGGGCCAGCATGCTGAGCAGCTTATATTATAGGACCCTTACAGCAGCCAACAGGAGTAAAAAGAAGCATTAAAGTTACTACAGGGATGTAGGGGACATTTGTCATGCTCTGTGGTTTCCTTTGAGCACCTTTGGGAAATTGTCTTCCTTCGTGGCCCTGCCTCCCCAAGACAGAAGCCTGCAGTGCCATAAGGCAGCCCGCCTTGCCTTGGCCCTTGCAGACCACCCGAGAACCCCGACTGGCCTAGGGGATGCCGAGGAGCCTCCCAGAAGTCAAGGGCAGGACAGGCCTAGCGCAGGGAAGCAGAAAAGCACCCGCATGCTCTTCCTTTCTACCGCTCATCAATGTTTCTCTTTATCCATGCGCACAGATACGGTTTCTTGGATTTTTTGTTCATGTGGGCCATGTTTATGAGTTCTGGCTTTCACAGAAATAGACCCCATGTCTCTTGGCCCCAGCACCAAATTCTTGCAAGAAATATATCTGATTGTCTCCAGGGACTTGAGTTACATTGTACAAACATTCTTGCCAGGTCCCCTCCCTTTGGCAGTTCCCAGGAAGGGGAATGTGTTGTGAGTTGGACGGATATCCCCAAGGATCTACCACATTCAAGAAAATTTCTATGGCTGAGACTCAAGAGGCCACTCTGATATTTTTTGGGAACCCCACCCTGTGGGCACCTGTCTTGGTCCAGGGCTGAAGATGGCTCTGAGTCAAAACAGAAAGAGCCGTTTTATTCTGGAACACACTGAGCTCAAGTGACTCCGATGTAACCGTGAATTAAAAAAAAAAAAAAAAATCGATTTTTTTTTCCTCCCCCACTTCTCCGTCCCCACCACAGTGGTGGCAGTGACATCTGGAGGTCTGGGCTTGTGGGGGTTTTGGTGCCTGGTGAGGTAGCAGTCACTCCCAGTGGGCTCAGATCGAGTTGTGGGTACAGGTGTGTACCCTTTGGGTAATTCCATAAGTACTGCTGGTGGAAGAATGGGACTCCTGAGGCCAGAAGTTCTCGTGAAAGCAGGTAAATCTGAGTCACCACCGCTCATCAGGCAAGTGGGCCCGGGGAGCTGCAGGTGCGCATGATCCCATACTCGGCACCTGCCATGTGCCCGGCATAGAAGGGACAGCATGCCCCCCTCCCAGCGCAGCCGGCCGTTAGAGCATCCTGGGCTCTAAATATAGGCAAAATTGAAAGTGAGAAGAAAGCCTTTGGGTCGGTTTTACAGAAGCAAAGTGAAATGTAAGGTTTCATAGCATCTCGACTTTTCCGAGGGAGAAAATCCCATGCTTTTATGAATAAGAGGCTTAAGTCACGGGAAGAGCAAAACACACCCACGTGGGGATGGCCCGTCCATATGCAAAGTCCATGCACGTGTGAAAAGAAGCCCAGGCCTCTTTCCCTTCCATCTGGGGTCCTGGCCACTGGGCATGGAGCTGTTTTCTCATCGCAGCTGCGCCTTCTGTCCTGTTCTCCCCCCGCCAGCACCCTGTCTTCTGTCTCTGGGTCTCCAAAGACAACAGACGCCTTCTCCTGCCTCCGAATGTTTAACTATGTGGAGTCTTTGCCTTTTTCCAGCCCTTGTCCAACTGGAGCATCTCGATCGTTCTTCCAGACCCCTCAAGCCTGCATTCAGCGACAGACACCCTATGTGGGTTGCCTGCCCAATATCCACTCCCCCTTCTGCTATCAGAACTCGAATGAATATATCTATGTGTGGCGGGGGCAGTCAGCAAACGCCTTGCCCATCTTCCTCACAGTGACGTAGGCATGTGCTCGCCGACTGTGGGCACGGTCACAGTGACTCCCCCAGCAAACTCGTGGTTGAGATAAGAAGGTTGTCTGGCCAGGATCCGAGATTCCCAAACATCCTCCTCCTCATGCAAACAATTGGGATGTTTTGGACTCAGACAACCTGCTTTCCAATGTGGCTTCTGTGTAATTTCCTCACTGTGTGCCCTCAGGCTGGTCCTCGGGTTCTTCATCTTGAAGCAGGAACATTAATAATGCTGCCTGGGTGGCTCAGTCAGTTAAGCGTCTGCCTTCGGCTCAGGTCATGATCCCAGGGTCCTGGGATCGAGCCCCGCATCGGGCTCCCTGCTCAGCGGGGAGCCTGCTTCTCCCTCTCCCTCTGCTGCTCCCCCTGCTCATGCTCTCTCTCTCAAATAAATCAATAAAATCTTAAAAAAAAAATAATGCTGGCTTCTCAGGCTGTTGGCAGGGCTGGACCTGAGTGTAAACGCACAAGGGTGGGAACTTTGTCTCGCTCACCATCATGCACCCACATTACGCTGTGTGTGCACAGTCTGAGCGTAACAGATGTGCATTGAGTGGATGAGTGTGCAGGTCTCTGCAGAGTGACTGGTTCAAGAAATCTTAGCTGAGAAGCTAAATGAATATCCAAGCAGCACCCAGGCCACAGGTTCCTGTGGGAGACATGGGGAGGAAAGGGTTAAGTGGTGGGTCTCCACCCCCACCCCCCAACCTCTCCCTGTCAGAGCAGATCAGCTTTTATCAGATTTATGCAAGGGATTCATTCCTGAAACTATGCATTATTCAAGACTAAATTTCCCAGAGGGATAAATGTAAAGCAAGATCTGCATTATTTCAAAATCTGAGCATACGGCGAGTCTTTATTAATATTTTTAAATCGCCTGATTTCCAAGTCACATAATGCAAATTTGCATAAAATGTGACACACTGTTTCAGAGTACTGGACAAGATTTGCCCGGCAGAAAGTTTTCTGAGGGTTAAAAAGTTCATACCCTACTACTGGCCTTCCAAATTTGTGGCAGGGGTCCATAATCAGAGGTGAGGTTTCGTCATAATCATTTTTTTAAAAAGATTTTATTTATTTATTTATTTGAGAGAGAGAGAATGAGAGACAGAGAGCATGAGAGGGAGGAGGGTCAGAGGGAGAAGCAGACTCCCCACCGAGCAGGGAGCCCGATGTGGGACCCGATCCTGGGACTCCAGGATCATGACCTGAGCCGAAGACAGTCGCTTAACCAACTGAGCCACCCAGGCGCCCTCATTTGGTTTTTTTTTTAAAAGATTTTATTTATTTATTTGACAGAGAGAGACACAGAGAGAGAGGGAACACAAGCAGGGGGAGTGGGAGAGGGAGAAGCAGGCTTCCCGCGGAGCAGGGAGCCCGATGCGGGGCTCGATCCCAGGTCCCTGGGATCATGACCTGAGCCGAAGGCAGACGCTTAACCGACTGAGCCACCCAGGTGCCCCTCATTTGGTATTAAAAGCAATTAAAATACCAACATCGAGGGCTGATTTACTTTAAGAAAAATCGCAGTTGATCCAAAGTTATTCCAGTGGAACTGTGTGAATTATTGAAAAATTAATCGCTTTTTTTCTCACTGCTTTAGGCTCATCGGAAGGGAATAAGGGAGATCTTTTTCCCATTCTCCCCCTCCTACCCGGGGAGCTTTCTCCAAGTGGGAGTGCAGAATGCAGGGTGCTGGCTGAAAATGCAGATTCCCGGGTCCTGAACCCCTCCCCCGTTCTGAGGTGGGCCCAGGACTCTGCATTTTAACAGGCACTTCCGGAGACTGGGATGTGGTAGTAAGAAGGCTGGATGTTTGAGGCTCCTGGAGAGGAATTTAGCTGGCTCATCTGGGGGGGGGGGGGGGCAGAGGTGAAGGGGGCTGGCATTGGGGGGGTAAGGGGGCATTTTGGCCTCGGGGACTAGGTGGGGAGATGTTGTGGGTTCTGAAGGTGGTGGCGGTGTGGCTGTGGGCCCCCTTGCAGTGGACCCTCCAGGTGGCAGGTCCTGGATGTGGGGGGCTCCATGAGGACTCTGAAGGCTGGACTCAGTCCTGCAGCTTTAGGATGTTGTCTCTAGTGCCCCAAACAGACTTGCATCAGTGGAGAGGCCCCTCGAGGGGCGTCTGTCACCCAACCCCCTGGGCAGATGGACATTGTGGACAGGGGCGTTGTGCATGATGCTGACGATGTTAATAGCAAGATTCTTTAGCGCCAGGCACTGGTCTCACTGTGTTAAATACCCTGAGTCATAGGTCTTGTCGTTAGCCCTGGTTTTATAGATGAGGACACTGAGGCACAGAGAGATTTAGCAACTTGCCCAAAGTCACACAGCCAGTGAAAGGCAGAGCCGGTATCTAAATTTAAGCAATAAGCTATAGTCTATTCTTGGTCCCTGTGCTCTTCATCCACAAGCACTAAGTGTGAGGATGTGACCACACAAACCGGAGACTGAATCCTTTCTAATTATTTTGGTCCAAACCCTGGGAGGCTAGTAAGATCCACAGAGAGGAGAAGTGTCCAGAAATTGAGCATCACCGAACTTACTATCTACATTACTAATGGAGCTATGACTTGATTTAGAAATGTCAAGAGATGGGACCTATCTTACACTTCAGAGTCATGGAAGAACTCATACCTGTGGCCCCAGTAAGAACGTCAAAGTCCCTTGCTTGCATTTTTCATATGCTTGCTTTCTTAATTTAATTTTTGGAAGAGATACGATGGTGTATTTACTTAGTTCAGAAGTCAAAATACTATAAAAAGAGATTTATAAAAAAACCCCTCAATCCCTTTCTTACCCATTGTGGTCTCTCTCTCCCCTTAGCTGACATTTATTAACTTTATCTTTTTCCAGCCGTTCTTTATGCGAATACAAGCACTGCGTGTGTGTGTGTGTGTGTGTGTGCCTTCGTATGCCCCTTCCTTTATTACACAAAACGCAGCAAACTGTACATACTGTTTCATGCCTTGGTTTTTTTCCCTTACCAGTATGTTCAGGAGCTCTTTCCATATCTGTACACAGAGAACTTCCGAATTATGATATATATTATTTCATAGCTGCCCAGAGAGGTACATTGGGATCGGCATTACTGGTTCTGGAGAATGGATTTTTTGACATTTTTTTTATTCTTATGTTAATCCCCTATATTACATCATTAGTTTTAGATGTAGTGTTCCATGATTCATTGTTTGTGCATAACACCCAGTGCTCCATGCAGAATGTGCCCTCCTCAATACCCACCACCAGGCTAACCCATCCTCCCACCCCCCTCCCCTCTAGAACCCTCATTTTTCAGAGTCCGTCATCTCTCATGGTTCGTCTACCCCTCCGATTTCCCCCGCTTCATTCTTCCCCTCCTGCTACCTTCTTCTTTTTTTTTTCTTAACATATATTGCATTGTTTCAGAGGAACAGATCTGAGATTCAACAGTCTTGCACAATTCACAGCGCTTACCAGAGCACATACCCTCCCCAGTGTCTATCACCCAGTCACCCCATCCCTCCCACCCCACCCCCCACTCCAGCAACCCTCAGTTTGTTTCCTGCAATTAAGAATTCCTCATATCAGTGAGGTCATATGATACATGTCTTTCTCTGTTTGACTTATTTCGCTCAGCATAATACCCTCCAGTTCCATCCACGTCGTTGCAAATGGCAAGATCTCATTCCTTTTGATGGCTGCATAATATTCCATTGTATATATATACCACATCTTCTTTATCCATTCATCTGTCGATGGACATCTTGGCTCTTTCCACAGTTTGGCTATTGTGGACATTGCTGCTATAAACATCGGGGTGCACGTACCCTTTCGGATCCCTACTTTTGTATCTTTGGGGTAAATACCCAGTAGTGCAATTGCTGGATCATATGGTAGCTCTATGTTCAACTTTTTGAGGAACCTCCATACTGTTTTCCAGAGTGGCTGCACCAGCTTGCATTCCCACCAACAGCGTAGGAGGGTTCCCCTTTCCTGGAGAATGGATTTTTTAACTGTCAGAGATTTTGTGCGCTGCTTGACCGCATGCTGGTAGCTTGGAACTGGCCACGGTAGAAGTATTTGCACGACAGAAAGGGGCACTCTGTAAGCCAGGGAGAGCTGCTTGTTAAACGTTAACAGTACCGCACCCATTGTGCGGCTACCCTAGGGCTTAGTGGACCAGCCTCCTCTACCTGGAGCCTTGGGGCGTTTCAGATAGTCTGTTTTTCATAAATGGTGCTTCAGGGAAAATCCGTTATCTGCCTGGAGAGGGAGAGAAAGGGGACATTCCCATCCTTGCCACTCAGTGTGGCCTTGGAGCAGGGGCATCGGCATATCCGGGGATTATTAGCAATGCCCATTCTCAGGCCCCACCCCAGAACTACCGAGGCAGGCAGGGTCTGCAGTTTAAGGGGCCCCTGTGGTGCTTGCGCACCGAAACCCTTGAGAAGTTTCCCCCGATAATCTTGTCTGTGCCGCAGTCGAGGGTGGGGCCCGGGGCACCGGGGAGCATCACTCCACTCCTTCTCCCATCGCAAACGTGGGAAGCATTTGCTGATCTTTGTGTTAAGGACTCCCTGGTGGTGGCGGTAGGGGGGCGGCCCTTAAAAGGCAGGAACCCCCAGGTTACCGCTCCGTGTGTGTGTGTGGCCTGATACGGGGATGCGTGGATGCGAGGAGGGAGGAGAAAGGGGAAACGTTGAGCGCCCCCTGCTGGCCGACCTGGGTAGCGAATGGACCCGGCCGCCCAGGCTGGGTGGGAACAAGGGAGAAAAGAAAGTAATTGCAGGTGGGCTGCGGATGGGCGGGGGAGAGACCGTTCTCACGCACGCACGCACGTGTGCACACCCAGCTGTAAGGGACGGATTTCTGTAGCTGAAGCTGCACCAGGTGGTCCGCCGGAGCAGGAGCACCCAGGCTGAGAAAACAGAGCCAGAACACAGGCTCTCCGGGACTGTGTACCCACCTGCACCCGGCCAGGAAGCAGGGGGCCCACCTGTCTGCAGGAGGAGCCCTTCACACTCACTGGGAACTTGTAATCCTCCCGGAGCTGCCCTTGCTTTATCGGACTTAATCCTCACCATAACCCTTCTGTCTGACGTGTGGATTAAATGCTAGTTGAATGAATCAACCAGCCCTTGGAAATGGATCTTATTATTGCCCTGTTAGTTCTGACTTTACACTCTCCCGGCCTATTGTGTTCCATGCTGCTGCTCCCAACGCCTCCAGGCACACCTGCCTCAGGACCTTTGCATGTCCGTACCCTCTGCCTGAATCTCTTCATCCAACATCCATGTGGTTGCCTCCTACCTCTCCCTCAGGCCTGTACTCCAATGGCCCCTTCTCCGTGGGGCCTTCCCCAAACACCTTAAGATTACGGTACCCTCCCCCTCCTTTCCCTATCCAACTTTTCCCAAATATCTACTCACATTCTATATATACTGCTTCCTGAGCGTGTTCACTATCTGCCTTGCCCACTAGGATATCTGCTCCTTCAGGCAGGGATTTCTGTCTGCTGGCTCACTGCTGTCCACTGGGTTTCTGTGACAGGGCCAGGCTCAGCCTAGGTGCTCAGTAAATATTTATTCATCGCATGAAAGAATGAATGAGTTCCCTTTTGACAGAGGAGGAGACTGAGGCTCTGAGGAATGAGCTGATCCCTCTCCAAGGTCATATGGCAAATAAGTGGCAAAGGTGGGATTCAAGTCCAGGCTGACTCTGGAGCCTGGGGTGTGGGTCCTGAACCCCGGGGGAGGGCGCTGGACTAGTCTTTTTAGGGCAGTTGCCTTCGAGGTGTAGGGAAGGAAAAAAATTCTTTTTCCCTCTATCCATCTTAGTTTCATGGATGGAGCCCCTGAATTAGACCCACAAGAGCCTGAATAAGAAGAGAAAAACAAGCAGGAGCTTACATACGGGCGGCGCTAAGAGACTCAAAGCGTGGTTCGAACTTGGGAGTGCCTCGCCTCCTAACAAAGAACAGGACGGTCCTAGACAAGTGACAGGACACGGGAGAAGGACTTTTGAGTTCCCAGGGCAGCAGACTGTGGGAAGGTCACTACAAGGAAGGTAAGGGCTGGTTAGTGAGGTTTGCTGCAGATTCGCTGGGCTGATAAGAGTTTAGAGGTGCCTTCTGTCCTTTCTGGTAGAGAGGGGAGCGGGGGCGCCTTTACAAATTTATGTTTAGCTTCTAGGTGAGTAGGGGTTCGGCAGAGAGCTTTTCTCCTCCCTTCTTGTTTTCCTCAATTGCCTTTAGCTTCAAATAATCCTTATGCCAGAGTGGAATATTTTGAGGTGGCCCGTCTTACCACCATTCAGAGGCAGAGGGGATTGTGGTGGCCGAATCTTGCAGCCCGCACACAAACTGGGAAAGTGAAAAAGCTCCCTCCCGCCCGGTGAGCCGCAGGTAATGGGAAGACAAGTTGGGATGGAGGCCTGTCTGGGACATGATCTTCATTGTGATTTTGCTTCAAGGGACGTGGACTCTTTTTCAGCCTGTGTTTGGGGGTGTCTGCATGGATGAGCGCCCTGTCGGATGGCCCCGACCCACCCAGGGTCCGCACAGCCCGGGCCCTGGGAGTGAGCTCAGGTCTTCGTCCACACCAGGGCAACTCGGTGATTCACGGCTCCAGCACGCCCATTAGCTGACATAATCAGGGAGTGAATTAACTTCTGCTTTCCTGGCTGTATTCTTAAAGGCATGTTTTTTCCCCCCCTTTGGAGGCTATGCACTCTTCAGAAATTAAATTTAGACTGTGATTTTATTACCCTTTTTATTTAATTTATCCTAACGGTTGCATTCAAGCTGTGAACCAGCTGTTGACTTTGAAAAAACATTGTTCAATTTGAAGAGAGCATTTTAAAACTTAATGTAATGGCTTTAAGTAATCACTACAGCAATTACGCTCCCTGGCGCGGTGCGTCACCAGGGGCTCCGGTGGGATTGGGAAGGATGCTCAGGTGGGCAGAGGGAAGGCTTGGGCAAGAGGCAGGCATGCAGGCTTGGGGGAAAGGGGACGCGGGGGTGGGGACACAGAGATCTGCCAGCCACATAAGCCTGTCTGTCCCTCCGGGGGCTAGCATGGGGACCTGTTTGCCAGAGTCCCCGGTTCTGCTCAGCTTCCAGACTCCTGCTGTCCCCGCCAGCCCCTTCTTCCCAACTGCGAGGCTTTGCTCTGCCCCCTGCTCTTTGCTGGGGACTGAGAAATATAACAGGTTCCGAGGCCGGACACCATTCAGGGGCTTAACCTGGACATGCCTTTATGTTAGTCCCTCTCTGCCTTTGGATTTATCCATCTCTTCACTTAATCCCTGTGGTACATTGCAAGAAAAGCAGGCACAAAATCTTCCCATCCCTTTACGTGGTCGCTTTGTAACGGGCTTCTCCCGGTAAGCGGGGAAGTCTAGTTCTCTAAATCTTGGATCTGAGCTTGGTTACGTGATGTCCGCAGGGCTGGCATGCTGAAATTAGTCCCCTCTTGCTGCCCTGTGGCCTCTGGATGAAGAAGGCTGGATGATGAGAGATCCGGTAGAACATGGTTGGGCTGGCCCGGCTGGTGGGCCCAGAAGCAGCCTGCCAGCATGCAAGGGACCACCTTAGACCCTCCTGCTCCAGGGAACCCGCCCAGCAGATCTCCCGAGTCATGCGCTAAACCAAGTGACCGTCGTTTGGAACCACTACGTTTTGGGATGGTTTGCTCCGCCGTAAAAGTAAAACTGAAAGCGCCACCCCTCGGCAAGTATTTAGTGGCGCCTGACCCATGCCAGGCATTGCACTTGGCCATGGGGATGAAGAGCCCCCTTGATCATGGCTTTTGCGTGGCTGCTCGCCTCTTGCCTGGGGCGGGTGGGCCATGCTACACTGTTGTCCTGCCCTGTTCTGCAGACTGCATGGTCCCAGGGTCCCAGACTCAGCTCTGAGCCCCTCCTTAGCATCACCCTGAGAGGGTCAGTGGGCACTGTCGGTAAAGCTGACTGTTGATGACATCCAGATTAATGGGGCGGGGGGCGCGTTCAAACCCTCCTTCTCTGTTTCTCACCATTTATCATCGTAAGCATTGGTGGTAGGTGAGACAGTCTGGATTCCAGTCCCCTCTCTGTGACCTTCGGCCAGTGGACGCAACCTCACTAAGCCCCGAGTTTCCTATCTGTAAAATGGGGGTGATATTAGCCCATTCACAGGATCACCGGCCACATAATAAATACTCATGCAGTGAGAGGCTTAGTGTCGTCACTCCCTGAGTGTCAGTTTCTCCGTCTTTGAAATGGACCAACATCATGCCACCTAGGGCTGACCACCAGGTTGGGATGGTGTAAGGATGAGAAGTGATGAATGTGTTTGAAGGACTTACCACTGCGCCTCGTGCGTGAAACGTGCCCCATACTCGGCAAGGACTGGTTTTGCTCAGGGTTATTATCAACCAATCAGGATGGGTTACTGGGGAATGCTCTGGGTGGAGGCTAGCTTTCCGCCCCCTAGCACTGAGCACTCGGGGTGCTTCTGGCAGACTCCCCCATCCTCCCTGCACTAATATGTCTTTGCTTCAGTGTCCGTGTGGCCAAACTGACTTAGCACATGTGCCGTTTATGAACTTTTCTTCTCTGGCCTCACTTTCCTTGTATTGAAAATGGATGGTTTCAGTGGTGCCTGGGTGGCTCAGTTGTTAAGCGTCTGCCTTCGGCTCAGGTCATGATCCTGGGGACCTGGGATCGAGCCCTGCGTCGGGCTCCCTGCTCAGCGAGGAGCCTGCTTCTCCCTCTCCCACTCCCCCTGCTTGTGTTCCCTCTCTCGCCGTGTCTCTCTGTCAAATAAATAAATAAAATATTAAAAAAAAAAAGAAAATGGATAGTTTCAGAATGGCAACTAGTTTCATTTTATTTATTTATTTTTAAAGATTTATTTATTTGAGAGAGAAAGAGAGAAAGTGAGCACGAGTGGGGTGGGGTGGGGCAGAGGGACAGGGAGAGGGAATCTCAGACTCCAAGCTGAGTGCAGAGCCCGAGTGGGGCTCCATCTCACGACCCTGAGATCATGACCTGAGCTGAAACCAAAGTCAGTTGCTTAACTGACTGGGCCACCCATGCGCCCCTCAGGATGGCAACTGGTTTTAAATTATGCACGGCCTCTGATCCATTGGTAATGTCTGTCCGGAGTCAGGAATGGAGATCTTGCCACTCGGGGCTCGGCGGGAGGAAGTGTCACAATCCATTGGTGATGTCTGCAGAGGATGTGAGAGGAAAGGGTGGAGTGTATTTGGTGCTGCCCCAGACCGCTGGTCTCTTAGGGGTCTCCTGGGGCTACTAAGATCCAGTCTGCGTGTAGATCTCTGACCTGACAAGACTGTAGTGTTGTGGGTGCTTCCAAGTGGAGCTTAGATTATTCGTCTTCATCTTCTCGGGACGTAGCAAGGCGTCTCAATCCTCAAATGACCTGAGGAAAGAGCGTAGACTCTGTGATTGGACAGACCTGACTTCCATCCCCAAGTGACTGTTTCCCAGCTTTGCAACCATGCAGTGGCAATCACTAGTGCTGTTGGCCAAATATTCTGGGTCTTCCACTCTTGGGGAATGAGGTAGGGCGGTCAGGTAGGGTCATGAGACTAGCTCGGACCAATGGGTTGTGAGCAGAAGTGAGAGCCTTGAGACATTCCCTCTTTCCTTCTGCCCCGATAACTGACAAAAATGTTCCAGGTGGGACCCCTCCATCGACCTGGATTCCAAAGTGAAGGTTGGGTCCCCTGGGAAGTAGACTCTGAGATGGAGATTTCCATGCATGAAGTTTGCCAGGATCTCAGGATCCACTCTCACAGGGGAGTGGAAGGAACCAGCATGGGGCAGAGGACACTTCGGGCTCCACAAAGAGCTAAGGAGCTGGGGTGGTCCATCAGAGATGTCCCAAGCTGGGGCAATGGTCTGAGCTTTTATACCCCCACATCAACCACTCACTGAGATGTGAGTGAGCCCCAGAAAGGAGATGTGAGCCAGGGTGATATGGAGCTCTGCAACTGTGAGCAATTCCTGGAGGGGGATGACAGCTGAGGGCTGAGGGCAGCACTCCCAGCCACTGGGGACTAGTCGTGGCCAGCTGGAGTGGGCTTCTATCAGTCAGCAAGCACTGATTATTAAGTGTTCAGGAATGTTATGAGTTAGTTATTAAAGATAGTCATCATAAAAATTACTTAAACTTATAATTAAATATGTTTTATTAAAAACAAAGGTAATAGGGACACCTGGGTGGCTTACTCAGTTAAGTGTCTGACTCTTGGTTTCAGCTCAGGTCATAACCTCAGGGTTGTGCGATCGAACCCTGTGGCGGGCTCTAAGTGTATGGGGGAGTCTGCTTGAGATTTTCTCCCCCACCCCGTCCTTCCCCCCACTCATGCTCTTGCTCTCTCTCTCTCAAATAAATAAATAAATAAAATCTTAAAAAAAAAAGGTAATAAATACACTAGTCACATTGCTTCCAAATTGTTTTACTACATTTTACTTTTCCCTAAGTCTTTTTTTTTTTAAGATTTTTATTTATTTATTTGAGAGAGAGAGAAAGCACACACTAGCAGGGTAAGGACAGAGGGAGAGGGAGAAGCAGCCTCCCTGCTGAGTGGGGAGCTCAACATGGGACTTGATCCCAGGACCCCGGGATCATAACCTGAGCCAAAGGCAGGTGTTTAACCAACTGAGCCACCCAGGCGCCCCTACTTTTACCTAAGTCTTGAGCTTATTTATGCCCACTCTGTCTGCAGGCTGAAGCTACTGCATAATGGAGTACTATTACATACCTCCAGCTCTGCCTTTGGGGACCTTGGCGACTTGAAATCAGCCACAGCAGAGGTATTTGTAGCACAGAAAATTGGCAAATGCTACAACTTGGGGCTTTACTCATTGTTTGGTGGGAGAAGTGATGGGAAAAAGGCAGATTAAACCGGAAAGTGTCATATTGGTAGCTGTTACATTGCGAATAGCAAAAAATTGTCAAGTCATAGTCAAAATGCAAGCATAGGCAGACTATGGATGTAAGGGTTCAGTAGAAATGAGCAAAAGCATTCCATGATGGTTATCAGGCTATATGGAATTTAAAGTACAGAATGATATTTCATTATTATGTATAAACTATGCGGCACATCCTTTATATCAGAAAACTTTATAATACATATTTGTGTATATATGTATATAAATGTGTGTGTGCATAAATACATGTATATATACACATCCATTTTTTCCCTCAGAGAACCATTTTAAATATTTTAAACATTTAAACACCACAGGGGAATAGGTCCTTTATCCTTTATGGGGCTATCTTGGTGATGGAGTACAGTGTCCGTGAAAGAAGGTGGAGCAGTTACAGCCAACCCTTGATGGACACGTAGTGAGCAAGAGTTAATCTCCTGCTCTCCGTTGTTGTACACCACTGGGATTTTGGGGGAGTGTTTGTTACTACAGCATAACCTGACCTATACTGACTGATACACTTGGGCAAAGGCACTTAATTCTCTGGTCTATGCTCTCTTCGTAATAAAACCTCCCTGAAGGATTTCAGAGAGAACCAGATATGATGTCTGTGGTATCCAGTAGGCATTCAAAAATAGAAACTTTTTATTGATAGTAATGTCTTAATAAGTGATTTATGTATTAATCTATCTGATTGAAGATACTCTTGAACCAATTCATACGGGGCATCTTTGTATAGTTGGGGATGAGGACACAGCCCTCTGTCTCCATTCTCTCAGTCCCTCTATGTGTCCAGCTCTAAATCCCAATCTAGGCGACTGAACCCACCCCCACCCTCGTCTCTGTCCCTGCTGGGAAGGGCAGTCCTCCACCCTGAGAAGGAGTGGCAGAGGAGGGCTATAAAAGTTAATGTCCTGAGAAATAGCCTGGAGGCAGAAGCCTCCAGCAGAAAGAGCAACTTTAATACAAAGTAAAAACAAAGCCTGGCCAGGCCTTCCACAGGCTCCAGCAGCTGAGGCCCGAGAGGGGGGCCACTCAGACCAGAGCCTCTGAGGGGCAGCCTGGCTTCCCAGGTAATTCTACAGTGAGGCCAGGATGGAGGATTTAGAGTTGTGACCCCAGCTCTATTGTGCAAGACCAAGGAAGTCTCCGACACCAGCTGTGCATCCTATGACTCAACTCAATTCTGACACCATTGACAGCGTCAGGGCCCACCGGTTAAGGGCTCGGTCCCACCAGACTGCCCCCAATTCAAACACTCATTTGTCCAGTTTGTCACCTGTGCTTCTTACTGGCTATAAATTGGACGTTCCCACCAAACCATATGTGGGTTTGGTTAATTTGCTAGAGCAGCTCTCAGAACTCAGAGAAACACGTGACTTACCAGATCACCAGTTTATTATAAAAGGATGTAACTCAGGAACTGCCAGATAGAAGAGATGCGTAGGGCAAGGTATGGGGATAGGGCGCAGAGCTTCCAGGCCCTATCTGGGCATCAGTCTCCCTGCATCTCCACGTGGTCACCAACCCAGAAGTTCTCCTCTGGATTTTTATGGAAGCTTCATCACATAGGCATGACTGATTAAATCCTGGCCGTTGGTGATTAATTCAATCTCCAGCCCCCTTTCCTGCTCCTTGGGGCTCAAAGCCAGGGGGCGGGGAGCAGGCAGGACTGAAAGTCTCTCTAATCACATGGTTGGTTTCCCTAGCAACCAGCCCCCATCCTCAGGTGCTTTCCAGAAGTCACCTCATTAACAAGGAGTCAGGTGTGGTGAAAGGGGGTTTGCTATGACTCTCAAGACACCTTGATTGCTCTTATCACTTGGGGCCAGAAACAGAGACAAAGACCAAAGACTTATTTCTTATTATAAATCACAATATCACAGGACTCCTGTTCAAATCATTTTGGGTGGTACAAGGACTTGGCCTTCAAAATACATTGAATAACACATATGTCTCATGATATGGTTGCAAGGAGTAAACGCGATGAGCTTAGTAAGTTCTTAAAGGCCTGTCAGAAGGAGACCCGTGAAATAAATTATGATTATCCATAGCTGTTTAAAATTATGAGACAGATTTACAGACATTATTATGCTATCTCCTCCCATAAATATTAAGTGTAAAAAGCAGGATGATGAATGTCTTCCTGGTGGTGTCTTCACTTGAAGGGGGGAGGAGAAGCTGGGGGGGGGTTGTCTATTCACGTTTGCTTGTATATGCATGACTCTCTCCACAAGAGGCACCCCTAAATTGTTACAGTGGTCCCCTGTGGGCACTGCAAATCGGGACAGCGTGACTGAGGTGGACAAATTACATTTTGACTGTATGCCCTCTGATACTGCTTCCATGTGTTACCACATTGATCTCTTCTCAGTACCTGTCTTGTTAATTGCAGGGAAAAATATCCCCAGGCGATCTGGATGCCCAACAGGTTTTAGAACCACCACCACCATCTATGGCACCAGCCCAGTCAAGTGCAATGTCAGTATTGAGTTTGTGGAGAGCCCAGGTTCCCTAAAGGTTATTTATGAGGCCGTGGGTCTGGGTTTCCCTAAGAGGACTCCAAAACCCCGTGGGCAGGAATGATGTGGGGAAATAGCAGAGATCCAGTCTTTCCAAGAGATTGGCCGCACGCCAGAAGGACAAAAGGAACCTGAGATAGTTCTAGGCTCGTTCTGCATGGAGTGATGTCAGGGAGACACAAAAGAGAACTGAATTCTCCTGCTATTGTTCTGCCTTGTTTCTAATTCTGTTAATTATCAGGTCTCCCTGTGGGGGTTATTATCGGGCCCCTTTGAACTTAACCTTCCAGACCCTGCAGCTTCCTGGATGCTGTCCCAGCCGGGTTCCTTGGTGGCTGGTGTCTGCTATTTCCCGGTATTTGGGTCCCCTGGTCTGCAGGCCTACTGGGGTGGGGCTGGGGGCTGAGTTGGAATTGCTGGAGTTCCCAGGGCTTAGGGACAGTTATGTCTCTGGACCCCTTTCTGGACCAGGCTCTCCTCTCCCTGATTCCTTTGCCCCAATCTCGGGCATGGTCTTTCTGTCTCTCCCTCCTGATCCTACCTGAGTAGGATCTACCTGAGTCTTTTTTTTTCCCCAGAAAAACCCTTTCCCATTCTTCAAGGGGGTTACATCTGAGAACTTCCAAATTGCCTCATTCAAAATGGTGTCATGGTCATCCAGGAGAAATGGGGCAGAGGATTCATGGGTTGGCAAGCAGGCCCCAGGACACTGGGCCAAAGGCTGCCCTCAGTGATTAAGGAAGTATTCTTGGGGAGAGTGAAACTCTCTGAGCCTTGTCCTGCTATACTGGTAGCTGTCCATGTGCTGGGGCATCATGGCCTGTGAGGGGGATTTGTCTGTCATGTCGAAGGTATCTGGTACAGTTGGTGTCTTCAAGGCACAGCTGACCCCATTTCCTCAACTGGAAAACCTGAGAAATGGTGTCATTACAGAGCTGTGTGTGTGAAAATGCACAGCACCGAGTCTGAGTGTAGGTGAGTGTTAGCTGAATCTGGATTTGGGTCCTAGTAGGAGAGGGCATGTCTCCAAAGTGCACCTCTCATTGGGGCTTCCATCCCAGGCAGGCACAGTTCTTTCCTTTTCCTGACAACCCTATGGGAGCAGGTATCTATGCTGAGGTGGGCACTGCTGAGGTTGGGAGAAATGAAGACTGGACTCATGGGAGTTGTAGGGAGAACAGCTCTTGTTGAGGATGGTCTGCACCAGGGTGGGCAACGGAGACCTGGACACATTCTTGGGTAACTGAAACCCTCATGAACCCTTTGTGGCACCAATGCCTAGAGATTCAGCCCGTTGGATCTCTGGAGGCTTGAAAGACAGAGAGTGCACCAACCCTTTGGATCTGGAGGTCACTACAGCACAACTCAGTCCGGTCCCCTCCACCTTTGCTTGTACCTTTCTTCTGGCTGCCAATCTGGGCCAGCTTCCTTTGGGTGTGTGATGCAGGGTCTCACTGACCTCATGTAAGAATTTAGGGTGGCATATGGAAATCCCTGGAAAGGAGTCAGTGTAACCTTGAGCTAGTCTTGGCCCTTTCTTGGGCAGAGTGGTCAGAGTGAACTAAAATATAGCTGATTTCCTCCCTTTGGGTTCCTTCAAGCTCCATAATCTTTGGGTTCCTTCAGGACTCATAGATGTGGATAAATTCCTAAATGGGGACACTAGCATCCAAACCTATCCCCTTAATTGTGTAGATCCAAACTGGAAGGATGAATGTGGAAGAGGTCAGGGAAGAACCACCTTTGAGATGGGCCCTATAGTTTTTCCCAAAGTTTCTGGAACAGATGTGTTGAGTGACCTCCCCCCACTGTCTCCTTCAGCAGCCACCAGGAGAGTAAAGCCTCAGTGCCACCCAGCAGGAACCACTTCATTTATATGTCTCAGAAACAATTTTTGTGAATTTAATTAATCACAGTTTAAATGCTAATAACCCTTAAAATATTTTTATGGGTAAATAATGGTTATTCCCTGCTGTGGGGGGAATCCGTTGGTTCTAGTGTTCATTTATATTTTGTCATTGTGTGATTAGAGAGTGAGGCTGATGCCTACCATCATGATAGTAAGAGAGAGGAGTAATTCTCATCTCATGGATGAGGTGTGGAGAAAGTCGGCTCTTTCCCAGTAGATGCTTCAAGTCAAGATGGGGCAGCTGGAGAGCCCAATCCCCAATGTGGCCACTTTTACTTCTAGGCCTCCTGGTATAACATCATGATTATAATTCTACTATATTAATCCTTATCATCACTACTACCACCACCACCACCATCAGCACCACTGTCATCATCACCAACTACCACCACCATCATCAGCATTATCACCACCATTATCACTATCACTACCACCATCATCACCACCATCACCAACACCAACACCACCATCACCATCTTACCACCATGACCACCACCAGTCTCACCACCATCATCACCACCACCAATACCATCACCATCGACAACAACCACCGCCATCACCACCACCACCAACAACAATCACCATCATCACCATCACCACCACTACCACCATCCTCATAACCATCACCAACCCCCAACAACCACCACCATCACAACCATCACCATCATACCACCATGACCACCACCAATCTCACCACCATCATCACCACCACCAACACCATCACCATTGACAACAACCACCGCCATCACCATCACCACCACCAACAATCACCATCTTCACCATCACCACCACTACCACCATCCTCACAACCATCACCAACCCCCAACAACCACCACCATCACAACCATCACCATCTTACCACCATGACCACCACCAATCTCACCACCATCATCACCACCACCAACACCATCACCATCGACAACAACCACCACCATCACCATCACCACCACTACCACCATCCTCACAACCATCACCAACCCCCAACAACCACTACCATCACGACCATCACCATCTTACCACCATGACCACCACCAATCTCACCACCATCATCACCACCACCAACACCATCACCATCGACAACAACCACCGCCATCATCACCACCACCACCAACAATCACCATCATCACCATCACCACCACCATCATCTCCACCAATACTGCCACTATCACTTCACCATCACTTCCATCATCACCATAGCCTTCAACACCACTGTTACGATCACCATCATTACTGCCACAACTTACCTTCTCAATTTTGAGTACAGTTATGTACCTTGGAGATGCTACTCCATCCCATCCAGAAACCCAGCATCCTCTTTGGGCCTTCCCTGCTCCTCTTTCTCTTTCCCCACATCCTCACCCTTTCACATCTAATCAAATACTAAATCCCATTGATTCTACCTCTTGCACATCTCTTTGTTATGTTCTCATCTTAATATATATATATGTGAATAAATATATATTCTCCATATATATATTCTCATAATTTCTCAGTTGATCTCCTGCAAAACTGGTCTCTCTATTTCTATCCAGTGTGGTGCTAGAATGTCTTCCTAATATGAAAATCTGACTTCTGTTGATTGAAACTTTTTCTTATGGCCTCTTCCTCATCATTGGTACTCCAACTTGAGTACTATATAAACTATTTCTATAGAGAATAGTCTATGGACCTCATATTGGCTTAAACATTTTTTATTGTAATGTTACTCAGTTATTTACAAATAAAACTAGGTATCCACTTATTCTTCATGTGACTCTAATCCATCATTAGTTGTAAGATGCATAATTATTTTATGTAGCATTAAGAGGGAAAAAGTGCTGTCAGTTCTACTTGTAGAGTCTATAAATTTTAAGATGCATCCCAATTTCAGAGTCAAAATGTAACAAAAATTATGTTTTAGAATCAACGACAAAAGAAGTTCCTAAACAGCGATAAGGCTCACACAAATTAGAAACTATGTACAAATAAAGGTGATAAAATTCAAATTAGTATTGTTTACTTAACATGATAGATGATGTTGTCTTGGTGAAGCTAATTTGCCACTTACTAAAAATGAATTGCTGTTCTAGCACAGTTTTCTTGAGTTCCACTGCTTTTATTATTTTGGGGGGTGTGGAGACTTAATCCTCCCACCCTTTTCTTCTAAGAACCTTCATTGCTGTAGCAAGCCACCAATTGTCCTTTATCTGACATAAACACACCATTTGTGTATCAACTCTACCTCTTCTCTTTTCCGTTTGTCCTGGGACAATTAAGACATTCTTACTGGACCCCGAAGTGATTCCAGACAACATTCCATGCTGCTTGTCAGGGAGATAGATGATCCAGAACGTGCTGGTATTGGGTGAACATGTCCAAGTGCTAAAAGTTCTTGCTGAGCACTCATAAATCCCTAAGTGTAAGTCGGCAAATTCTCAGGAATCCTTTAATGGCATTTTTAGACACTGGTCATCAAGATAAAGTCTCCATTTCTAGCATGATCTAGTCCTACTTCATTTCTGGCTCTGTCCTGTTCTCTGCTGCAGCCTTAACTCGCTCCTTGCTGGTCCTGGACTCCATGCACTCTTCCGTTTCTGGGTCTTCGTGTATGTTGTTCCCTTTGTCTGGAAGGCTTTTCCTCCCCTTGTCTGCATGGAAAGATGTTCCACACTCTTGACGCCCAACCTGCAGCTCAGTGAAGGTTACCTGACATCTCAGTGGGGAATCTGGCTTTTCCAGATATGCATCATTTTACAATCGCTTGAGAATGCGGACTTTGTCTATCTTTGCGATGCTTAGTACAGAGATGGGGACAGATTAAGGACTAAATAGACTGAATGAAGAACTTTCATTTTTCCTTTATTACAAAAGTTGTGTGTGTTTGCACCCAAACTCCTGCCTCTTCCCCTTGTCCTCTTGTCCTCTGCTACCTCTGCCAATGCCCATTCATCCTCTTCCTTTCTCCCTGTCCTTTCTCTTCTCCCTGCTTCCTTTCTGTCCTGCCCCTAGCCACCCTCCTTGTCCTTCCAGGTTCTCTCTGAGTCCCCTTGGGCTCTGTCTATCCCTTTGTCTCTGTCTTTATTACAGAATCCCTGGCCTTTTAGCTCAGACATCCCTCTCTTGGCTGGACCCAGCTAGCAGAGCTGTGGGTCCCTGAGGGCCGTGGAGTGTGCATAGGCATAGACCGGCTCTCCAGGGAAGAGAAGAGCACCCAAGTGATGTCTCAGAGCGCAGAGGTGAGGATAACACTGGTGAGCAGGGAGCTCTCTTCCTAGAGAATTTCTAGGTTCCTTCTTACAGATGCTGAATCCCTTCAGAGATCCAAACTGGTCAAGTGATGCAGAGGGAGGTACCTCGCCCCTTTGAGCCTCCACCGTCCATTACTGAAAGGGGGTGATAATAACACAGGGGAGAGGGCGCCTGGGTGGCTCAGTTGGTTAAGCAGCTGCCTTCGGCTCAGGTCATGATCCTGGAGTCCCGGGATCGAGTCCCGCATCGGACTCCCTGCTCAGCAGGGAGTCTGCTTCTCCCTCTGACCCTCCCCCCTCTCATGTGCTCTCTCTCATTCTCTCTCTCTCAAATAAATAAATAAAATCTTTTAAAAAAAATAACACAGGGGAGAGATGGAGTGAGCGTATGTGTGATAACGCTGAGCATCGTGCCTGGCCATAGCAGGTGCTCAATAAACGCAAACTTCCTATCTCTGTCTGTCCACTGCCTTTGGGGAAAAAAAAAGCCTTTTTGTGGAAGCGTTAGAAGGGAAAGTGAGAAATCGGTTCTAGTCCCTGTTTCAGCATGATGGACTTTGGGCATATCACCCTCATCCTTCTGAAGCTCCATTTTCTCATCTATGATGGGAGGATGAGTAATAATAAAGCCAACGACTTCGCAGAGTTTGGGAAATGATTGAATGGAACGAGCTAGTATTTGAGTAAGAGATGATCAGGGCACATGTCAAGCAACAACAGTAGCATTTACTGTATATCAGGTGGGCCAACTTAGATCTGCTCTCCCATTTATTTCTATGTCATCAGCAAGAACTTTTCCACCAACTTGGGGCATCGATAAGGCAGAGTTCTTTCATTTTTCTGATCAGTTGCTTGGGCACTCACCTGTCTTATTTATTTATAACCTTTCTCTCAAGGTTTTTCCCCTACCCCCCACTGACCCTGAATGATCTCAGAACCCCAGAGGATTTCTTAGTTCCAGCGGGAGCCTGTCCACCTCCAATGCAGCCACAGCAAGGACAGGAGTCTGGTTGGTCCCCTGCTGCAGCTGCTTCCTGGTCCCAAAGTGGTCACTGTTCAGGCTAGGTTCCGCATGGTCTCATGGATGCTCCGTCCTGTGCCTGCACCATGTAGTTTCTGGATGCCCATTGAGAGAGGATGATGCAATTTCTTTAGTGCTACGTTTGGCCAAGAGTTATACTTACTTGACCTCAGGGTAACATGTCTATGGCCAGTTCCTATACACAGTCACTTCTTGGGTGTAAGCTGGACCTGGCAGCCCTTTATTTTTTTTTTTATCTTTTTGAGATTTATTTTGAGAGCGAGAGAGCAAGAGAGCAGTGGGGAGGGGCAGAGGGAGAGGGAGAGAGAATCTCAAACAGATTCTGCGCTGAGCAGGAAGCCCAAGGTGGGGCTCAATCTCAGGACCCTGAGATCATGACCTGAGCCGAAACCAAGAGTGGGATGCTCAACCGACTGCACCACCCAGGCGCCCCAACGAGCAGCTTAAATATTATAATTGCCTCCTGCTTCTCCTTTGACTTAATTACCGGATAACTATTGGGACCTAATTATTAAACAGCAGTTATTTGATTCTTTCAAGCCTCAAAGCTCTTGCTATATCCATCTTGAAGGAAATCCACTTGAAGAGCCAATTGCTTTGTACCTGCCCTTCTATTGCAGGCCACCCTTAGGGATTGCAAAATATCATCTGCTCCTAGTCATGCTATGCTGTAATTGGCAGCATAGCACGTTCTTTAAGTAAAGTCAAGGGAGGAATCCACAAGTTTGATATTCTACATCACAGTCCTATGATACTCCTACCAATGGAGCATAGAGTGGTCTAGAGCTAAGGTAGAAACAGGACTTGTACTGGAAACAGACAGAAATTGTACCTGGGGTGGAAATCAATTGCATTTGTCTGATTGCTCCTTCAACCCTCAAAGAACCTCAATTTTCTTTTTGGGAACCCCCTCCCCTGCACTCTTAGTCCATGTGGTTTGGGCCAGACTGGTCCTATTCCTATTCTCGAGGGGTGGGAATCTGACCCAGATCTGGCCAGAGGGCTGAAACTCCCTGGCTGAAGTGACTGGTTCAAGGATCCGCACGTGATCCAGGTAGGGCCGATGAAAGCCCCACCCAAGATTTTGGCTAGAACGATGTGGAAGAGAAGCACCCTCTTTCTGTTGGGAATGCTAGGCAGACAAGATGGAAGCCTGAAGCGGCCGGGATTCTCTCTTCACCAGCAGGTGGACAAAGCCCGACTGAGAAAGAAGTCAACTCTGCAGCGGGCCAAGCCAAGACCTAAGAGATTCTTAAAGATTTTTGAGCACCTTGATCCAACTATGCCTGAAGCCAAACCTACTGATGGTCTTTCATGAGCCAGAACGTACCTATTTTCTCTTTAAGTCAGTTTGAGTTGGCTGGTGATTTTTGGTCATTTAGTGTAAGAGGGTTACATTAAACTGGAGACGTTACCCTAAAAGACAGGCATACAGGCAGACAGATGATCTCTGATAATTAGGCACTTCTTCCCACCTCTTTGCAGGGCAGAGCACCCCTGCTGCTTGGATCTGATGCAACCAGGGCAGGGTGCCAGTACCAGGCAGGCTGCAAATACTGCAAAACGTCTGGGGAAAACGGCATTGTTCCCAATTTATGTTTTTGCCTCCTTTCCCGTCTCTTGCATTTTTGCTTTTATTTAAGGCTGTGTTCAATGTTGTAATTACTTTTTTAATCGGTAATGTCTGTGTCTGGGGCGTGTGGCTCCACGCCATCGCTGGACCTGTCTCCGTAAACAAACACTGGCACTTCAGCTGGGAGCCTCCTGCTGAAATATTGCCCTAAATAAATAAAAGGCAAATTAGATATTGGAAAATAACTTTAAATTACATTTGGATTCTCGGGGAATTACATATTACATCTGCATTCGGGACAAATAAGTTCACTGTGAATAATACGTCTGGAGTGAGCGCCCGGGAGAGCAGAGCCGTGCTGGGCACTGGGAGGAGGGAGGACCACAGCAGGTCTTTCCAAGGATAGTGAGTGAGGCATAAAACAGACAGGGCTTCTCGAGGGAGGACGGCATGCGTAAATCCTCAGAAACCTTGGATATGCCTGTGGGATCTGCCAGAGAAACGGGGGCTCCCTGGAAGGAAAGCTACTAGGTTAATTGAACTGGGTGATTCTCCTGGGGGCAGAAGGGGGTGCTGACATTATCCTGTCCCTGCTATGTGCCCGGGGGGCTCCACAAACATGCAGCTAGTGTGGTTGCCAGCTTTGGTGACAGGGACCTGGGTACTGATGCTGATTTTATCACTATGCTGACCAGTAGGTAGACACTTGGCATCAGGGGACTTCAGTCTCCTGACTTGGTCACTGAAGAACTTCAGGACAGGCAGGGTTATATGTCTTAACAGCAAGGGCTTGGCATCAGTCTGACTTGGGTTCAAATCCCTGTTCTGCCACTTCCTACCAGGTGCCTTGGGCCAAGTCACTTACCTCGCCAGGCCTCAGTTTCTTCTTCTGTGGAATGGGGATCATGTCAATAGTAACTTGTCTCTCAGAGGTGCCGAAGGATTAGATGTGACAACGAATGTTGCTTGCTTAGCATAACTGCGCTCACCGGATGGTAATGAATATAATTCAGTCTTGTTATCTGTACAACGGTCTTGTGTAACAGGATGTTAAAATCGAGATTCCAATTAGGCACCGAGATAAAATAGATGTGCAGTTTCAAAGTGAGGTGTCAATTCACGATATGCAGACTCTTGGAAGGACGTAGCCCAACTCCCAACCCCCTTTGCCTGTTCCAGAAAGGGGACGGACTTGAGCCCCGGGGGCTCAGGGATTGGTAAGCAGAGCCTGGGTGGATTCAGCCACTCGTCCTCCACCCCCCACCCCCAGAGGACACCTTTGGTGGGGAACCTGCCCTCTCGCCCGCACACAGGCATCCCGCTTGACCTCCACACGCAGCACCTCCCACCCCTTGGCGGCATCCTGACCCACGTTTGTCCACATAACCCATCGCTGGGCTCTGCTGGCCTCTCTGTGCATCTCTCTCCATTCTCAGGCTTCCCCTTCTCTGGCTCAGTGGCTCTCAGCCGGCTGCCCCATAACATTCCCTGGCACCTTCGAATTCCGATGCCCGGGCCGCCCTCCAGCACAGCAGGGAAGCAGACTCTTCTGGAATAGGGCTTCTTTCACTGAGCATCATGTTTTCAAGGTTCATTCATATCGTAGGACGGATCAGTACTTCCGAGAGAAAATCAGATTTTCTCTCTCAAGACGAGTATCATATGATCTCACTGATATGAGGAATTTGAGAAACAAGGCAGAGGATCACAGGGGAAGGGAGGGAAAAATGAAACAAGACAAAACCAGAGAGGGAGACAAACCATAAGAGACTCTTAATCTCTGGAAACAAACTGAGGGTTGCTGGAGTCGTGGGGGGTGGGAGGGTTGGGGTGGCTGAATGATGGACATTGGGGAGGGTATGTGCTACGGTGAGCTCTGTGAATTGTGTAAGACTGATGAATCACAGAACTGTACCTCTGAAACAAATAATACATTATATGTTAATAAAAAATATTTAAAAGAAGAAAATTACTGAGCAGAAAAGAAAAAAAATAAAGATATGTGAGGTATTTCATAAGAAAGGAAGAATATAAAAGACTGTTTATGTGTCTGTTTCTTATGTTGTTTCTCCTCTCCTCCCCCCTTGTATTGGTAACATCAATTTTTGAACGATTTAAGCTTTTCTTTTTTTTTTTAATTCTTTTTTTATTTATTCATGAGAGACAGAGAGAGAGAGAGAGACAGAGAGAGAGAGGCAGAGGGAGAAGCAGGCTCTCAAGGAGCAGGGAGCCCGATGCGGGGCTCGATCCCAGGACTCTGGGATCATGACCTGAGCCGAAGGCAGACGCTCAACCGTCTGAGCCACCCAGGCGCCCACGATTTAAGCTTTTCGTTAAAAACTTGGAAAATGCAAAAAAAAAAAAAAAAAAAAAAAAGATTTTCTCTCTCTCTTTTTTTTCCTTCCTTGTCTCTCTCTCTTTGAACAACTCAGCACCTTTTAGTGTATTCAGAGTGGTGCATACATCACCACCAGTTTCTTTCTGTGTCATTGAGATGGAACTGGCAGGCAGCACTGTGTAAATTCATGGTGTGCAGTATAATGACTTGGTTTACAAATCTTGTGAAATGATAACTACAGTAAGTTTAGTTAACATCCATCATTTCATAGCGATGCAAAAGAGAAAAGGGGGGAAATGTTTACCACTATCAATTTAAAAGCATTTCTGGGGCACCCAGCTGGCTCACTCGATGGAGCCGGTGACTCTTGATCTCGGGGTTGTGAGTTCAAGCCCCACGTGGGGTGTAGAGATTACTTAAAAATAAAATCTTTTAAAAAATAAATAAAAGGAGTTTCATTACCCCAAGAAGATGTCATGCACCCTTTAGCAGTCGCTCCCCAATCCTCCCCATCTTGCCCTGTTCCCCCCCCACCCCTAGCCATAGGTCACAAGTAATCTACCTTCGATCTCTGTAGATTTGCCTATCCTAGAAATTTCACATAAATGGGATCATATAATATGTGGTCCTTTGAGCCTGGCTTCTTTCACTGAGCATCATGTTTTCAAGGTTCATCCATGTTGTAGGATGGATCAGTACTTCATTTTTTTGTTATTGTTGCTGAGTAATATTTTATTATATGGATATACCACATTTTATTTATTCCTTCATCAGCTGATGGAAATTCGGGCTGTTTCCACTCTGGTTATTATGAATATTGCTGCTGTAAACATCCCTGTATGGGATTTTTTAAAAAATATTTTTTATTTATTCATTTGAGAGAGAGAGCACAAGCAGGGGGAGAGGCAGAGGAAGAAGCAGACTCCGTACTGAGCAGGGAGCCCAACATGGGGCTTGATCCCAGGACCTTGGGATCATGACCTGAGCCGAAGGCAGACCCTTAACCTACTGGGCCACTCAGGCGCCCCTCTATGTTTAGCATTTTGAAGCATGTTTCCTGAAGTGGCCACACCATTCTGTATTCCCTCTGGGGGAGGTGAGAGGTTCCCTACTTCTTCACATTCTCACTGTCTATCTTTTGGATTCTAGCTTTCCTGGTGGGTGTGAGGCAGTCTCTCCTAGTGGTGTGGATCTGCATTTCCCTCGTAGATAATGTTAAGCATCTTTTCCCAGGCTTCTTGGCCCTTTGTCTATCTTCTTTGGAGAAGTGTCTATTCTGATTCTTGGCCCATTTTAAAATTGGGTTATTTGTGTTTGTATTATTAAGTTGTGAATGTTCTTTATATATTGTAGGTACAAGTCAGCTATGAAATTGGCATCCTTTTCCTCCCAATCTGTGGGTGGTTCTTTCCCTTTTTCAATTAAAATTTTTTTACTTTTTAAGTCATCTCTGCACCCAATGTGGGGCTCAAACTCACAACACCGAGATTAAGAGTCACCTGCTCCACTGACTGAGCCAGCCAAGCACCCCTTCCCTTTTTTGATGGTGTCCTTTGAAGTATAATGGTTTTAATTTTGATGAAGTCCGATTTATCTAGTTTTTCTTGTTGCTTGTGATTTTGGTGTCACATCTCAGATCCAAATCCAAGACCACTAAGATTTTCTCTTATGTTTCTTCAAAATGTTTAGATAGTTTTAGCTCTTACAGTTAGGTCTTTGATCCATTTTGAGTAATTTTTGCATGTGGTGTGAGAAGGAGGTACAACTTTGTTCACTTTTTTGCATGTGAATATCCAGTTGTCCCAGGACCATTTATTGGAAAGACTGTTCTTTGTCCATTGAATGGACCCGCACCCCAAATCCATTGGCCATAGACATAGGGGCTTATTTCTAGACTCTCAGTTCTGTTCCATGGATGTACAATGTCAATACCACACTGTCGCGGTTACCATAGCTTTATAGTAAGTTTTGAAAGAGGGAAGCGTGATTCCTCCAATTCCGTCTTCTTTTTCAAGACTGTAAGGCTGTATTCTGGGTTCCTTGAATTTTCCTGTGAATTTTAGGATCCACTGAGTCAGCTGGGATGTTAATAGGGACTGAGTTGAAACTAGATCCTTTTGGGAAGTCTTACTAAGGTGGCAGCGCTACTAAGTCTTCTGATTATGAACATGGGTTGTCTTCTTATTTCTTCAGGTCTTCCTTAATTTCCTTCAGCAATGTTTTGTAATTTTCAGAGTGTAATAAGTTTTGCACTTGTAGTTTCATCAGTGTTCTTTAAAGCTCCCTCGATGATTCCAAGGTACAGCCAAGATATCATAATGATGTCAACAGCGAACATGCCTCCAGCACTTTTATACCAGGCCCGTCTTATTTCAGTTATTCCTTAGAATAATCCAAAAGGCTGCAGACCCCTGAGGCTTCTTATAGGTGAGGAAGCTGAGGCTCACTTGTCACACAGCCAGCAAGTGGTAGAGCTAAGATCTCCACTCCCGTCCACAACTCCGTAGCCTGGCCTCTTACCCTTGCGTGGAAGTTCTTCACCTTTTCACGCACAAGCCTTTCAAAGCCCTCATAAATCATTGCACACACGGTTCCCTTTGCCTGAAACCCTCCCTTCCTCCTCCCACTCCATTTTAGCCTTTGGTAACTTCGCTCGTACTTTTCAATCCTCTGTTCAGTGTCACCTTCTTTCAATGGCTTTCCCTGAGTGTCTTCTTAGCGCTCTCCGAGGGAATGGAGCTGTCACTCTTGTACTGGGCTCTCTGTGCTGCTGGACCTGCCTCCACTACAACACATATCCTGTATTACGATCGGGAGTGTGGCCGCTTTAAAACACTCATCCCTCTACTTGAATCATGGCTGGCTTGTGGTGCAAACAACAATGTATGGCTTCCAAGGCTATGTCAACCACTGCCATGCAGCTTCTGCTGTGATCACTAGAACAATTGCTCTAGGAGCCCTGAGCCACCTTGTGGGAAGTCTGACCACCCCGTGACTGCCCTACTCGAGATGCCACAGGTTAGGGTCTCTGGGTGACAGTCTCAGCTCAGCCTGTTCTTCAATGCTCCCAACATGGGCACCAGAGCTGGGAGTGAAGAAGTCACTGCGGAAATGGATCCTTCTATCCTTCTATCCTCCATCATTCGAGTCCCACCCCACCCCCCCACCCCCCACCACCAACCAGATGAGGTCTCAGATATCAGGGAGCAGAGAAAAACCATCCTGGCTCTGCCTTTTCTGAATCCCTGGCCCACAGAATCCGTCAGCATCCTGGTTGTCTCTCAGCGCCTCTAAGTTTTGGAATGGTAAAACACACTGCAGTGGATAACCATAACAACTGGCTTGTGCATCTGCCTTCTCCGGCTAGATTATGAACTCTTTGAGGCCAGGATCGAGTCAAATGCATCTTTCTATTACTTGTTCCCAGCACAGGGCTGACTCAAGGTTGGTGCTTATCAAGGTGTGTTGAGCAAACTAATAAAATCATGAATGGTCTAAATTGCCCCAAGTGGGGCTTTGCTGAAAGCCTGTCCCACTAACATGGCAGCCATGCACCAAACTGAACCATGGGGAGCTACGTGCCCACACGTGGAGCCCCAGAATTTTCTTTCTAGGGATTTATCCTTTAGGTACCCATTTACACCCCAAATGGAGTACACACAGTGAGGTTCATCACAGTGTTGTTTGTAAGAGCGAAAGTGTCCGTGAAACCATTCATAAAGAGTATTAACGGGAAGGGGAATTGTGTGGCTGGGGATAGAGCTGAGTTTTCTCTAGCTATACTGTAATACTTTTTGAATTTTGAAGTATGTATTACCTCTTCTAAAATAAATATTAATATAGGTGCTGCACAGTTTGACTTGGAACAGAATTAATATTCTTCTTTAAATAGACTCAAATTTTAAAAATAAATAAATTTCTTGAAAAGGAAAGTTTACTTTGCCATCCCATATGGAAAATTGGCATCATTTGCCCTACACAGGAGACAATCATGAGAAGAAACGTGTTAGGAACAGAGAGCGTTTTGTAGGCTCAGTAACATGTTCTGTTTTCTCCTGCAGGCTCTGAATCCGAGGCCAAGCCCTTTATTTATTGAGAAAGGAGATCAGCAGTGTCAGAGAGCTGTGAAAGTCATATTCTCACCAGGCTGAGACCAGACGGTTGGGATCACGTGACTAGTTCTGGCCAATACCCCATGAGTGGCAGAGTCCAGCGCCACTTTTGGGTTGTGACAGTTAAGTGCTGGTGGTCCTCTTCCCTCTCTCTTTCACTTGAAGGCCATGTGTTCCAGAAATCAGAGCTGCAGGGTCATCCAGACTTTGCATGAGTGAGACAGAATCGTATCGTGTTAGGGCACTGAGAGATCATGGCTTATTTGCTCTGTAGCTCAGCGTAGGCTGTTCTGACTGATGTACACACGTGACCCACCCTTGGGGAAATACTATCTTTGAAGAACACTTTTTTTTTTAAGATTTTATTTATTCATTTTGAGAGAGAGAGAGAGACAAGGAGAGCACAAGCAGAGGGAGAGGGAGAGGGAGAAGCAGACTCCCCGCTGAACAGGGAGCCCGACGTGGGGCTCAATCCCAGGACCCCAAAATCATGACCTGAGCCGAAGGCAGACCCTTAATGACTGAGCCACCCAGGCACCCCTCTTTGAAGAACTCTTTATCAGTATCAGAATACCAGAGTCACATCACCTTCCCAGCTGGGCCCCTTATTTTCTTCTTCCTTCTATTCACTTCCCCACTTCCTCGATTCCCCAGACATCCCACTAACATCCTATCCTGGCTCTGACTACGCACCGTCACTCTGGGCTTTACTTACAGACTCGTGGTCTATTAAGCTTCAAAGAGACCTCTGCGTTATTTCAGTCAGGCCAGCTCCCTTGTAGGAGTCACCTCTCCACACCTCTGATAGCATCTACTTGCATACCTGCCGGGACAGGAAGTTCACTTCCTCTCACAGTGGTTCCTTCCCTCACTGGGCAACTCCATCCGTGAGGAGCTTCTTGGGATTCATTGGCCAACACTTGCATCTCTGGCCATTGCTACTTGTCCCCATTAGAGTCCCACAGAATTGCTGTCCCTGATCCAGGACAGCCTTTCAGAAGCCCAGGGCCCCTCAAGATTTCTCTTTTCCAGCTGGTCTCTTTCAGGGCGCAAGGAAGACACATGTCCTGTGGGGGCTCCTGGCAATGTCATCTGTGGTAGGAATGAGTCTCAGTCCAAGACTCGGGTGTGTGAGAAATGCTACTTTCTTTATTCATTCACTTTGTCTTAACTTGTCATTTGAGCTCCATTCCCACCTCCATGTGGTGGGAAACACGTCTCAGTCAATTTAGATTTGCTTTTTTGCCTTGGGGTTGCCTCTACGTTCTGGGGGGTGGGGTGGATCAAGGGGTTGGAGAAGGAAACTCATCATCCACTGAGATTCTTCACAAGTCCTTGGAGGACAGGCCATACGTGTTTCTGTGGCATATACTTGGCTCCCATCCAAGTGTGAGGACTGCTTCTCACCACCAGGTGCATGGGGATCAGGGGGGCGCCCCATTCCACACTCAACAAGAAGCCACAGGGAAACCGGTGAGCCTTTCGAAGGCTTCCTGAGGTCCTTCACCAATGCCCTCATTGCTCCCAGGTGCCTGGGACCCACTCTGCTGCTTCTCTCTGTGCTTGTATGTGGGGGGCTCCATGAACCTTTCTCAGCCTGGACACCCCATCAAGCCAGGCTCTCAGACTCTGCCCAGGAATGGTGGTGTCAGTTAGGATGCAATGGGAGGTCCTCAATCGGAGGGATTTTTCTGCCAATTTTTAAACATACAGTGTATACACTAGCATGTGGACATGCTAGGCATGCACATGTGTACAGATGAACCAAAGTGCCTAAGTCATAGAGTATGTATAAGTTCCTTAATGTATATGAAAGCCCCCTGCCCCCACCCCCTAATCCACTGAATGAAAGCTTCCTGTACTAACCTCACGGGGAGATGGTGCTTGGAGATCTATCTCCCTGCCTCTTAACTTGTCACAAGCAATAAAGGGTTCTTTGCTTACAACACTTCCTCCGGTTGTGTTCAACTTAATGCATACCAAATGGTGAGCCCCATGAGTCCAGTTACAGAGGCACAGATCTGCCTATTTCCCCCAACTTGGGACTCAGCCTGGGCCCCTTTCTTGGGGACACAGCGACATCACACTTTCCCTTTGCGACCTAATTCTTCTTCCCCAGTCGTGGTGCAGGGGGCAGGGCAGTGCTGGAAACCTTACATAACCCATCTCGTCCATCCTCACCATGACCCCCTTTTTCAGTTGTTAGTGAAATGGAGGTCCAGGGAGTGAAGGGTAGAGCAGATCCAGGATTCAAACCCGGATGTGTCTGACTCCGGAGTTGAGACTCTTCTATCACAATCCAGCTACTTCTCCGGGCAGCAAGCCTGAGAATGTCACCTCATTGCCAGTGTTCTGGGGCGCCGAGAGGACTCGTGGAGAGGTTTGAGGCAATAAAGCCACGATCATGTCCTTTAAAAGACACTCAGGTGTTCCCTCTGCCTTCAAGGGCTTCAGAGCGAGTGTCCTCAGTCCCTCCTTCTGAGTGAACAGACAGCTCTTGTATTAATTCCATAAATATTTCCTGAGTTTCTCCTACATTCCAGGCGTGGCAGGAGGTGCCGATGGTACAGCAGTGAACAAAAAAACCCCCTGCCCTTTTCAGAACTAACACGTCTATAGGCAGAAAGAGACAAAACTCCCAAGCCGACAAATACGCGAGGGGACTGTTAAAAAAACCAAAATTCAAAGGAGTAAATGTGAAGATCTAATTGGCTTTATGAAAGGATTCATGAATCGGGAGGCATCCCATCTAGCAAGTGGAGGGGAGCAAGGGATGCATGGTTTAGACAAGGTCGCTCTCCTAAGGGGAGCCTATCAGTAAATTCTTAATATTGACCTGGAAATTGCATGTTGACTGGTTAAAGGTCACATTCCCAGCAGGTTGAACATGCAGTTAGGTTAGGTATTAAGTCTTGGTTTGCTCAGATGGCTTAAGCGATGTCATTTTGGGGCTGTGGTGTTCTTTTTAACAGGACTAATTTTGGATTGATGCAAGTCCAGCGATGGAAATTAATTAGGGTGTGTGATATTATGATATATATATTTGGTCTTTGTCCCCAGTTCCTAGCACAGAACTCTTAAAACCCTTATAATTTACTGAGTGATAGTATGATTTGTTGTAACATTTGGTCTTCGTCCCTAATTCCTGATGTAAGAACTTCTAAGACCCTTGGAATATCTGGAGCGGTAAGAGTGTCTTTTGTATGCTAATGAATGGCTGGAGGGGAACCCCCCCCCATAGCTTCAGAATGGGGGCTTCTGACTAGAACTTGGAACTTTCAGCCCCAACCTCTGACCTCCCAGGAGAGGGGAAGGACTGGAGATGGAGTTCAATCACCAATTGCTAATGATTTAATTAATCATGCCTGTGTAATGGAACCTCTATAAAACCCCTCAACGATGGGGTCTGGAGAGCTTCCAAGTTGGTAAGCACGTCAAGGTGCGGGAGGGGGGATGTGCCTGGAGAGGGCTTGGAAGCTCCATGCACCCCCATACCTCGCACCATGCATCTCTTCTATCTGGCTGTTCCTGAGTTGTATCCTTTTACAAGAAACCAGTAATCTAGTAAGGAAAGTGTTTTCCTGGGTTCTGTGAGTCATTCCTGCAAATGATCAAACCTGAGGAGGGGTTGTGGGAACTTCCGATTTATAGCCCGTCTATCAGAAGCACAGGGGGCCCCGGGACTTGTGATTGGCATCTGAGGTGGGGGAGTCTTGTGGGACCAAGCCCTTAACCTCTGAGTGCACTAACCATGGGTGGTTAGCATTGGAATTGGACTGAATTGTAGCATGCTGCATTGTAGGACACCCAGATGGTGTCTGGAGAGTTGGAGAATAGGTTGTTGGTGTGGAAAACATGCTATGCATCTTGGTGCCCAAAGCATTTGGAGTGAACACGGGTGTGTGCGACAGATGGTTAGAGAAAGCCTCTCTCAACAGTGACCTTTGGGCTGAGACCAGTGGTGCAAAAAATCTGGGCACAGTGTCCCAGGCTGGATGGAACAGCAAGTACGGTGGCTCTGAGGCCATAGGCTGAATGTGTGGGAGGGACAGAAAGAAGCCGGGTGTGGCCAGAGGGTAGCCCAGAGTAAGGAGAGGATGGAGGGCTGCAGGGGCTAGATCACGGGGGGTCTTAGTATCAGTCATTGTCCAGACAGGTAGCAGGAGGTACACTTGGGGAATTTGATAGAGGGACTGGTTCCAGAGGTCTGGGTAGGGATCACAATGTGATCAGCAGCCGTGGCACCCTGGTGGCCACCCCTAGTCCTGGTGGGGCCAGGGAGGAGCAGTTAGGGGAACCCAGGCATTGTTGTGCCTACAGGAGACCCCCTGCTGCTTCCATCAGAGGGACCTGGCCACTGCCAACCCTCGGCTGAGCAGAGAGGAAGCTGGGGGTAACACCCCCACCCCTCTCTCCTCCTGCCCCCTGATCTGCTGACACCCCCTATTGGCCGAGTCCCCCAGAAGTCAGAGGGCAAAGGTGATGCAGTCCCTTCAGGTCTGCCTCTGGGGCACCAAACAGGTGGACAGGGATGGAGAGTGCTCTGGAGGACAAACAGGGAATGCCCAGCACAGCAATGGAAGCCTATTATTCTGAGTTCAGGGAGAAGCCACCAGGGGGTCTAAACCGGACAGTGACCTGATTTGGAAGTCCGCAGGCCTCTCTGGCTGCTCTCTGGGGAGTGGGTATGGTGGGGAGGGTCAGGGCAGGGTAGGGAGAGCAGTTTGGAGGCTGTTCTAGTCCTCTAGGGGGAGGACGGTGGCTGGGACCAGGGAGGGCGCAGGGAGGATGGACTGAAGAGCCCAGGCTCAGGGTTATACTCTGACCTGAAATGGACGGGAATTGCTGGTGGATTGGATGGGGGCGGGGGGGGGGGGGGAAGGGGTGTGGCCACCTGAGGAAGGAGCCCAAGGAAGGGAATAATGGGCCACGTAAAGTTCAGGAAGTGCACAGCTCTGTGTGTGACACCCTCTGGACTTGTCCCCTTTGCCCACCCTCACCACTTCATAGGGAAAGGAGACTTGGATAACACCCTTAGGAGAGCTCTATGTGGCATGTGTTTTTATCACAAGTGAAGAATTCACACATCAGAGAGGTTAAGACATCTGCCCAAGATCACACGGCAAGTAGGTGCAAATGGGGATTTGGACCTGGGTCTGTCTGATTCCCGAATACTCTGAGCAGAAGGACTTTGATGAGGGCTCTTGCCTTACATGTTAGATCTGCCCTCGAGACAGGCTGCAAGCACATCACCAACATGGGCAGGCTGTGGCATGCAGGAATTCGGGTAGAGCTCAGCAGAAGTTATTTGGGTTGTTTTAATTCTTATCATTACAGAATTGGGGAACAAGAAAGGAAACTAACATTTATAAAGCTCATTCATTCATTTATTTATCCTCTAATTAAAAAAACCTGTTCCTGAATTCCAGTCTTTTTGCTGGACAGGTGACTTGGATTATCTCATTTTATCCCCCAAACGAACAACCCAGCCAAGGTGAACATCCTGCTTCACCCATTTTGCGGGCCTCCAGAAATGGGGGCGCAGAGAGGGGAATGACTTGCTCAAGGTAACACACCCACCTCTTCTTCCTTCCCACTGAGTCTGAGGCCAGCTGCATGTCAGACTGTAGGGTGCAGAAATCAGGGCGTCTTTGTTCAATTCTTGGCTCTCTTTCGAGAGAGGTGTGACCTCGGTTTCCACATATGTGAAACGCGGTTAGGAACAGTAACTATCTGAAAGGCTGTTGCTGGGAGTGATGGGGATGAGGTATACAATGGAACAGAGCAAGGGCTCAGGGCACCTTGACCATCACTGTGATCTCCGTTCCTGAAACCAGTGTGAAGTGCAAATGCCTCTGGAGAGGATCCCCAGCCATCTCTGAGCTCCCTTAGTCAGCAAGCACCACAGCTGTCACGCCTGGCCGTGGTGGGGAGGGGACAGCTGCAGATGTAGGCACGCACGTCAGAATGCAATAGGTACGGTGGTAGAGGTGGGTTCACATCAGAGCGGTGACAACAGGGTCCCCCATCCCAGCCCTTTTTAGTGAGTCACTTCGTTTCTGTCTCATTTATTCCCAACACTTCCTAGGATCCAGAATCATCTTTCGCATTCCTTGGTTGACTTGTTTGTGGCCGGCCTGCATCACTAAGTACGCCGTCCACCACTGTCCCCTCGCTGTCCAGCACAGTGCCTGGCGTCCGCAGACACTCAGGAAATACCGACTGAATGCAGGAATGAGCTGTCGGGTGAAATGAAGTCCCGCGTGTCCGTGCAAGGAGCAAGCCCTCAGTCACTGTTAGCCACGCCCTTTCCAAGAGTCCAGGACCTCGGCCACCGCCCTCGGCCACCGCCAGGCTCCGCTGCTGCTCCTCCATGGGACCCGCTTTCCAAGATCTACCAGCGGCCGCTGGGCTGCAGCAAAGAGCTTCCCTCAATGCTTCAGACGTGACTCTGAAAAACAGGGAAAAAAACCCTCTGGATTGTTGCCCGCGGCAGACAGTTTAAATTAACTTAAACCATTTCCTGCTCCCACCCTCATCTCGTTATCCTTTTTCACGGAGGCGAGAAAGAGAAAACCTTTGCGGGAGAAGCCACGGGAGACGCTTCTCCCTCTCTTCCCTCCAGCGGATGCCAGACCCGGAGATGCTAAAGTTTGCAGCCCGCGCGCGGCGGCGGGAGCGCGGGCCGTGGCAGCCCCGGCCGGTTGCTAGGGAACGCGTGGGCGGGGCGCGGGGCGGGGCGGGGCGGGGCGGGGCGGGGCGGCCGCGCGCCATCCCCGGGGAGGGTGCTGCAGTGCCGCGCGCCGCCGCTAGGGTGCAGCAAGGCCGCGCGGATGCCCGGCGCCCGCTCCCCGTAGCGAATGCCGAGCACGTCCCGGCCAGGCGGCGGGATGCAGAAGCCGGCGGCGGCGCTGCGACCCGGGCGCGGCTCTGGGCGGCTGGGGCCGGAGGGCGTCGGCCTGAGACCGTCTTCTCCCGACCCTCAGCTCCGGCGGCCCTGGTCCCCTAGGATCAGAGCTCGCCCAGGGCGGCTTCCGTCCCCGTTCATCTCTCCCGTAATTCATTAACTCATCCTTTCTCCCTTCATTCCTTCAACCCCTCCCCACACTACTATTCCTCCCTTTCTCCCTCCCTGACTTCTTTTCTTCCCTTCCTCCCTTCTTCCTTCCTTTCCACACGCCCACCCACCACCCATCCATTCTTCTATCCATCCATCCATCCATCCATCCATCCATCCATCCATCCAACCAACCAACCAACCATCTCTCCAAATTCTTCCCTCCCTCCCTCTCTTCCTTCTGGATTCTGGAGTCAGACTAACCTCAGACTCCCCTGCCAGGCACACGTCTCTGGGCAGGTTGTTAAATTTTCTGCCTCGTCCCTCGGGCCTCTGGGCAGTGAGGACACCAGGGCCAGCCTCACTCGTGGGACCGCTGTGAGGGTGTAGTGACCCTCCACGGAGGAATCTTGCACAAAGCCTGGCATCCAGTGAGCGCCCTACGTGGGGAGCAGCACCTCACTCTGCTTCTCCACTCCTGCAGCACCTTAGACCCACTTGGGGGAGCTTTTAAAACAAGGCCCGGAGGTGCCTGGCTGGCCAGTCAGAGGAGCATCCTGCTCTCGATCTCGGGATTGTGAGTCTGAGCCCCACCTTGGGTGTAGAGATTACTTAAAATAAATATATAGAAATTTAAGACAGTGCTAATTCCTGGGCCACTCTGGAAACTCCAGTGGGACCCAGACACTGGCACATTCTGCAAGGTCTGTAGCCCAGTGGAGACTTGCTGGGAAGACTATTTGATGGATGCCAGCTAGTGGTAGGCTCTGTGCCAGGCGAACTGGGGTGAAGTGGGGGGAGTGGGGACTTAACGTCCTTCCTCGGTCACCTGTCTCTTCTCCTCCCACTCCCTGGTTCCCGAGCCTCCAGCCTCTCTTCAGCATCGCCCTCCCCTCAAGGAACCAAGCACAAACATCTGCAGACTCTTGCATACGTAGTCCCCCTGCCTGGGAAACACCGTACCTCCTAGGCGGGTGCCCCTTCCCTGGGCAGCCTTCCCTGGCCACACTCTCCAGGCAGCCCACATCCCTTCCTCTGCACCCCTAAATCTGCTATCGCAGTGGCCTGTTTGGAAGCATCTCCAGGGCAGGTCCTAGATTTGAGTCTTCTGAGTGTCCCAAGCCTGGCCTGGAGCAGGCACTGATGTTTCTGCTATTAGGACTTGCCTTTTTTTTTTTTTAAGATTTTATTTGTTTATTTGAGAGAGAGAACAAGGAAGAGGGAGAAGCAGGCCCCCCACTGAGCAGGGAGCCCTGATGCAGGACTTGATCCCAGGACCCTGGGATCAGGACCTGAGCCAAAGGCAGACGCTTAACCAACTGAGCCAGCCAGGGGCCCCAGGACTTGGTTTTGATCAAACCAGCTGACATGGTCACCAGCAAATCCAACCCCCCGAGCCCACATTTCCCTGGGATCGGCCCCTCCAGCTGCCCAGTGACCCTTCTGGGAGAGACTGCTTCCTGGGCATGGCATCTCCTCTCTTGAGAGGGGAAATAGTAAGGTGTTTGGGCCCAGGAACACCCACTCAAAGGGAAAACGTCCTACTTCCAGCCTCTCACTGACCCAACATGTAGCTAGAGCTTCTAAACTTGCCAAAGCTCCTCCACTGACTTTTTGTTTGGTGCACATAGAGTTAATTTTCTTCCTAAGAAATAGTTGTCAACCTTAAAAAGCTGGCACATTTCAGACAAAAATGGGGATTTTCACCTTGTCTTGAAAAACAAGAGCTCTGGCAACATGCCAACCCACCCCCAACCCCACCCCACCCCCAACCCTGCATAACTGGAATGAGTGGGCTAGAGGGAGGAGGGAGGTGGGGAGCTCGGCTAGGATTCTTTATTTTATGGATGAGGAAGCTAGGGCCCAGAGAGGGCTGTGCACTTGGAAAGGGTCACACATCAACTGTTGGGAGGTGCCTGGATCAGATAGCAGAGACACAGAGGAGAGATTAGGTCTTACAAAGGTCTCTTCTGGGGAGAGACCTGAATGGAGGGGAGTCTGAAAATCATGAGAAGGAGATGGGGTTGCTGGGACTCTTTCATCTGAGACAAGAGATGCCTTGGGGAGTGAATTTTTAGTTGTTTCCAGGTGGGAAGGGTATTCTGTGTGTCTTTTGGAGGTTGTGATACATCACAGCTGGCGTGTGCCAGACACAATGCAAAGTGTGTCTGAGTAGCATCCTTCATAACAGCCCAAAGAAATAGACATATTCATACTCTGCTTTTGATAAGAAACGTAGGCTCAGAGGGGCTTAGCAAATTGCTTGGCATCACTGTGCTGGACTTTACTATTAGCATGACTATTTTGCTTTTTTCTCCTTCCTGAGGACCCAGAAAAGCACATTTCTGAGCCCCTTGCCATTGGGCAGGGCTACTGGACTCATTCTGGCCGGTGAAATATGGGTGGAAGTGATGGGTGCCTGTTCTGGGCTGAAACTGGGAAAACCTTTCTATAATTATGGAGTCTGTTCCTCTCCTCCCACCCACCCATCCAGGTGGTGGACCGGGCTTTGTTGAGGTGGTGGGACCACAAGTTCGAAGCAGTTAGCAAAAGTAGGACAGCCACCCTGCCCAGTGGCCATGACCTTGAGTAGATCGGCATAAAACTAACTTTTATTGGGGTAAGCCGCTGAGATTTTGCGGTTGTTTGTTACCATGGCAGATCCTAGCCAACCTTGAAGAATACATCACAGAGCTAGGAAGCCGAGTGGCTGGGATTTCAACCCACACCTTTCTGACAGAAGACTCTTATTTATTACTTTAGAAGCAGCATCCATAAGGGGGGGGGGCGTGCTGCAGAGTCTGCTGATCCAAAGACACCTGTGTCCCCCTCCATACACATTTTAACCTTTCTGAAATCAGGGCTCATCTTAGAATCCACAGTGTCTCGCAGTCTTTGTTGGCCTGGTGACAGTGACATGGTTGCCTGATAATTTCTGGCAAGATTTAAAAAAGAAGCACCCGCCTCAAAACTCGAAGAGTGAGTGTCTACTTGAAACAAACTCTCTGGGACACAGTGGCATGCTCTTTTAAGAAGTGTCACACTACCTACACTCTTGATGTCCCAGAAGAGGATATTGTGTGAAAAATGCAAACATCAAGGAATCTGAGATGACAAGAGATTCACAAGAGTCAGACTCTGAATGGGAAGAGGTTTTAGGCTAACTTGACCAATTTATTTTGCTGAGGTTTTCCATTTTATATAGGCACAGTGGTGATAGGGGATAAAAATCTGTCTAAATAAGACTAAATGAGCCCTTTCAGTAGATAATGAAAATTCGAAGTGATAATAAAGCATCATGTCTTGGTTTAATTGGTAGTGTTTTTTCTTTCTTAGTGGTACATAAAGATGCACCTTTCAATCGATGGCATCTTATATTTGTGGAAATATAGTCCCCATGGATCCCAGCAGGCAGAATGGCCACAACAGGAAGCCTGGGGCCCCTGCACAGCCTGCTCATGTGGAGGACTTGGCACCATCCTTGGGGCTCCATTTTTCAGGTCTCTTCTATGCTCCAGGAACCCAGCTTTGACTTTCTTCTCCACAGATTCTCTTTCTGACAGCTTCTGGTTTATGGCTGCTCAGTGGCGCTGATAGATCAGGATAAATGCAGGCTCCACAGAGGGAATGAGCAATCCTCCGAATGTAATAAAGAGCAAGAGAGAGGGCTGCCCAGGCCCCTTCCAGGGAAATCAAGTGAAATTCCTGGAATGAAGATGAAGACTACTGGTGTCTTTTTCTGTCTGTCTTCCTTCCTTAGTGTCAGGGGCCTGGGCTGTGGCCGTGGCTCAGACAGTGACTCTGTGGGACCAGACCTGGGGAGGGGGGCGCTGAAAAGGGAAAGGGCAGGAACTACTAATTCCAGTCCTTTCTTGTCCTCATCCCTGCTCCCTATTGTCCCTGCCAGTGTTCCTGTCCCTGACCATATCAGTCAGGGCAGGCCGTGTCATGATGAGGTAACAAACATCCCCATATCTCAGTCAGTAGCTTGTGACCACAAAGGTTTCAATTTCCATCATGCTTTCTGCCCCTCATAAGCCCCTCTTCATGCAGGGACCTGGTGGACAGAGCATCCCCCATCTGGGACATCCCAGATTGTCTGCTTAGTAGTGACATCTACTACTTCTGCTAGTACATCATGCTAACCCAAGTCATATGGCCACAGCTCATGTAAAAGGAAATGCAATCGGGGCACCTGGGTGGCTCAGTCGTTAAGCGTCTGCCTTCGGCTCAGGTCATGATCTCAGGGTCCTGGGATCGAGCCCCGCATCGGGCTCCCTGCTCCACGGGAAGCCTGCTTCTCCCTCTCCCACTCCCCCTGCTTGTGTTCCTGCTCTCATTGTCTCTCTCTCTGTCAAATAAATAAACCTTTAAAAAAAAAAAAAAAAAGGAAATGCAATCTTACCACATAACCAGAAGACCAAGAGTGGAATATTTCCGAAAAACCCTATTGACTGTCACATTGACCACATCCCCGTTTCTTGCCAGGACCTTGTCTGTTACCACTCTCATTGCTGGCCATGCTCTGTCCCTCACAGTCTCCTCATCCCTGAACATGTGCCCATGAGAAGCTGTGCTTCTGAGGCCGTGAGGCCTGGCATTTGCTTCTGGAAATGTAGACCTGTTTCTGTTCTTCTCCTCTGACACCTGCCACATCATACGCCTATTTCCATGGCTGATTGCCCTGCTGGGCTGTGAGCTTTCATTCTATAGGACGGTGGCCATTCATTCTGTGCCTCCTGTACCCAGCACAAAGCCTGGCAGGTGGTGAGGAGGTGAGCATTTGGAAGAAGAATGGGTAATTAAATGAAAAATACAATGAGCCTGTGCAAGAATGAAGTTCTCCTTATGTGGGGGCGTCCATACAGCCTAAGCTGGAATCCCACTCTCTGACCTTAGATCGGCACTGTCAGAAATGCCCAGGGATCTCAGTGTGTGTGTGTGTGTGTGATGTGTGGAGACCCTGGTACTTCAGACACATCCTTAGGAGCTGAGCTGTGGCCTGGCTGAGAAAAGGCAGGTTTGGGTAGGTGGATCTCCATGAGTCATCTCATTCCTGAGATTCCTGAGAAAGGTTGTCACCAGATCAACAGAGTTGTTCCGTTTAGACCAATGGTTCTCAACCTCCCTGCCCCCCTGCCCCCCATGGCAAATGGCATACACATGAGTTCCTTGTTATGGGACATAGCCAGCCTATGATCAGAAGCGCAGACAAAGCAGACCCTGGGTTACATACAATCCCCGGTAACCCACTGTGTACCCACTGCTTTCTTTCTCTGCAAGGAAGCTGATCTGAAAGCAAGTGAGAGAGAGTAACTTTTTTACGGGATATTTTTCTCAGGACACTTCTTGGCCGCAGGCGATATAGAACCAATTAAAACGTCTTGTGGAAACAAAAGGGAGTTTTGTTTATCCAAAAGTTTCAAGGTAAATGACTTCAGGCACACCTGCATCAAATGATGTGGCCGGATGTCTGCTGATGAGGTTCTTCTGTTCAAAAGAACACACTGACGTTTATTGAGTATTTGCTTTGTTCTGGGAACTGAGCTAACACTTTACATCGTGTCTCATCACATTTAATGCTCACAACCCTACGAAGTAGGTTCTATTATAAATTACAAGACACAGCTGAGGAAATGAAAGCTCAGAGACGTTCAGTAACGTGCCCAAGGTCACACAGCCAGTAGGTAGCAGAGGCAGGATTCCATTGCTGTCTGACTCTGGCTTTCCTCTTAGTTCTCGTTACGTTCCCGCTTCCAGCTTGAGATATGTATCCCCCCACACCCCTGACTCTCTCGTTCAGATTCCAGGAGGCAGGTTCCCTGAGGGGCACCATTTCAGTCCTTAGGAGCCCCAGGACTAGAGATGTTGTCACCGGCCATGGGCCCCCTTTCTGTGAGAAGCTCCGCATAGCCCTTGCCTCCACCTACCAGCACCGCTTGTAGTGGATGACTCCACCCCTTCTCTTCCCTGTCCCGGCTGATTGGACCAACAGTGGCCACGTGACCCGGGAGCTGCCTATCTACAGGCTGGCCCACCACCTATCACAGTGTGGCTTGGCTGGGGTTGGCCAATCAGATTCGCTCCTGCAATTTAAACTCAGACTCAAGGAAGTTCCAGTTGGGGGTGGCGTTGAACTTGGATGCCGAGTAGATTCAGGGTTGGAGCGGCCGTTTTGGACAGCTGAGTCCCAGAGGAAGCCAGGCGATGACACGGGAGGTCTCCGCCGCTGCAGAAGGCAGAGCAGAGATGCCACGAAGGAGCGACTTTCTAAAGGTGAGCAGCTGTCTCTGCATTGCCCTTTCATGCACGGTACCAACCCTTCCTGCAGCTCTGGGATGCTTTCCGCACCCACCTGCGGACGGAAGCATTTCCTGTCCTCTCCCTTCGGTGCAGAGGTTCAGAGAGCTCAGTCGAAATAAATCAGATGGCATTGAAGTGAATGCAGCCAGTGGTTTCTGGGCTCCAGCGCTTCGTGTCAGGGACTGTTGCCAGGTTCCGTGAGTAGGGCTGGGATCTGTCGGGAGATGTGGACTCTCGCCCCATTCCTGACGTGTAAGGGTTGCTGAGGTCTTTGCACATAAATCAGGCTCTGTCGTGTCTGTTCTTCTCTGATCATGGGCTGGATATGTCCGTGGGGCTAAGGCACTCATGCGGAGGTCATTTGCCGTGGTCGGGTGGTGGTGGTGAGAGTGGGCAGGGAGGTTGAGACCCATTGGGCTAGACTGACCAACTGTGTTGATCTGGTCACACCCTCTCTCGGGTCTTTGTGAGGCCCAGAGATTGGGTCAGCTGTGTGCGCAGGCCTTTCTAGACCCGTGACTTGGGGAAGACAGTGGGCTTTCTCCTTCCCTCCAAACCCCACAATGGCCAAGGTTTGAGCAGCGAAGGGGAGGAGAGGGTGCCGACTGTCCTAGCTGGCCCCTACTGCCCTGGCCATGCAGACTCTTGGAGTGTTCAGCCAGCCTGAGGTCTTCTCTATGGGGATCCAGCAGTGAGTCAGAAAAGCCCATGACCTCTCCTGGGTGCAGGGAAACATCTGGTACGCCGGGACCAAGGATGCTCTCTTCCCTTTCTTTCCTTCATACCTTTTTCTTATTTTCAATTACACAAAACAGTGTGTAAAGCACACACACAGAGTTTAAAAAATGACAGTAAAATAAACACCCAGGTTGAGAAATAGAACATTACCAGTGGAACCTCCTAGATGCTCTTCCTCAATTCCAGTTTGACCCCCTTCCCCCAAATTACCACCATCCTGGATTTTGTGCTAATGTATTCATTTTTGCTCCTGTCTGGTGTACTGTTGTATGAATTGACTACAGATTATTTATCCATTCTGTCGGACGGACACATGGATTGCTTTTCGTTTGGGGGGATTATGAGCATTCTGGTATACTTGTTCACAGGTTGATCTAGGTACGTGCCTGGGGGTAAGACTGTCGGGTTGGAGGGGTTGTTTTCTTACCTAAAACTTGAAAGGGAACTCCAGCGTGGTTTCGAAGTGGTTGGACCAATTTACACCCCACCAGCAGTGTATGAGAATTCCTGTCATTCCACTTGCTAGCATTTGCTAATATTTTACTTTAAAATTTTTGCCCATATGTTTGGTGGGAATTGACATCTCATTGTGGCTTTAATTTGCATTTTATGCCTACAAATGAGATTGAGCATCTTTTATATGTTTATCAGTTGTTTGCATTCCTTTTCTGGAAAATTCCTCTTGGTGTCTTCTGCCATTTTTTTTTCTGATGGGTTTTGTCTTCTTCTTACCAATTCGTGGGAATTCTCATTATAATTTGAACAACAATACTTTGTCAATTTGTTTTATATGGTGTAAATATTTTCTCTTCCATGGATACATGCTTGAAAAAAATTCATGTATGGCTGATACTAAAGTTCCACTTGAAATCCCCCTCGATCCATCCCCCTTTCTCTCCAGATGTAGCAACTTTCATCAGTTACATGTGTTTTCTTTCGGCCGTTTTCTATGTATTTGTGCACACGTGCACATGCACACCCACATGCACGTGCACACACGTGCATTCCTATAGGAATAGTTTATGTTGTTTTCTTCAGTTTGTTCCAATACATATGGGATTATACTGTGCTTATTATTCTATGACACTCTTATGTCACTTAATATGTCTTGGGCTTCCTCTGTCTATGGTCATTCATCTCGATCTAGCTCATTCTGTTTATCTGCTCCATAGTATTCCATAATATGATTGTATTATTTTAATGTAGTCATTTCTAAATCTAGAGACATTTAGACTGCTTCCAAATTTTCACTATTACAGGTGATACTTGCAGTGACCACCGCTGTTTATGCCTCCTTGGGCCTGAATATGAGTAGTTCTCCAGGATACTCACTTAGCAGTGGCTAAAATAATACACCCTTTTAAAATTGTAATAGGCAAAATAAAAATAAAAGCAAAAAGAAAAGGGGCACCTGGGTGGCTCAGTCGGTTGAGTGTCCAACTCTTGATTTCGGCTCAGGTCATGATCTCAGGATCCTGAGGCTGAGCCCTGCCTCAGGCTGGGCTCGGCACTCAGCAGGGACTCGGCACTCAGCACTGCTTGGGATCCTCTCCCCCCCTCCCCCCCGCGACCTCCTGCTCTCTCTCTCTCTTAAAAATATATAAATAAAATAGGTTGCAGTAGGTGCTGTCAAATTGCACTCCCTAAACCTACCAGTTTTCATTTCCAGCAACACTATGTGTAAATACCCATTTCTCCACACTGTTGACTCAAGCCTGGATACTTTCAGTCTGCAGGGTTTTTTTTTGCCCATTTGATAGATCTGAAAGGGTTTGTCATTGTTTTTAAATTCTAGTCCCGTGATACTTTGCTGGGTTTTCACATGTTAGTCCGTCCTTATTCTTTGCTGTGTATGAGTTGTGTTTTCTATACTTTGTCCATTTTGCAATTGGGTTATTTTACGTTTTCTTGTTGATGGATAGATATGAATTTTTTGACAGTTAATTGTGCCACCCGCTGGAATTTCAGTTGAGAACTCTTACCTAGTTTAGTTCAATGCAGTAATTTTCCAAAAGATCTCTGTTTCCCAGACCAGCACGGTCTGGGAGTGATGAATGAACTGAGGCACCCCAACCCAGATAAGTAGTGGCCCCCCCAGGGGGGTATAAGCTCGTGTTGCTGCCCGGTCTGTCCCCAAAGAAGGGGGTGGAGTGTCAGATGCCTGGAACTCAGTTACCTGGGATGGCATACGTGTCATCTCAAGAGCCACCATTTAGTGTGGGCCTACTCTGTCCCAGTCACCACATAGACACCTTTCTCCCCTATCCCTACAGCTTTCCTGGGAGACGCACATTGTTATCCCCATCACATAGACAGGAAAACTGAGGCTCAGGGAAAGGAGATCTAGCAGCTTCACAGCAACCTTGTAGTTGGGCCAGGATTCAAGTGTGGCTCTGCCTGACTCGAAATCTCATTCTTTCCATTGCAACATAGTGTCCTTGTGGAGAGGGTCGTCCATAGCATGAATTGCTAATATTCTTTCTTTATTGCTGCTGTAGCTGGTATTACTACCCCTATGACTAATACTACCAACAAATATTACTCTCATTGCTACTCCTATTACTATTAGTATTATAAATGAACTCAGTAATTGCTTTTTATTTTATTTTATTGAGATAAGAACACTTAACACGAGATCTATCCTCTTAATGAAAATTAAGGGTTCCGTGCATGATTGTTGACTGTAGGTACAATACTCAGGCAAACTGTCCTTCAAAATGAAGAGGCAAAGACTTTAGCAGGGAGCAACACAATAACATGAGAAAATATGAAACTCGTTAATTCAGTCGACTCTTTGCATGTGCCAGACACAATTCCGGCAAACACAGACTTGCTCCTCACTATAAAGGAGCTTACATTTTAGTGGCTGATGATAAAGCCAATATTTTTTGAGTTCTGCCTCTGCTCTAGGTGCTGTGCTTGGTGCTTTCTGGACATTATTTCGTGTAGTTCTCACAACCCCCCTGGGAGTAAGCACTATTATTCATCTCTGGTCTTGACTCAAATGTCACCTCCACCAAGAAGCCTTCCCTGACTCCTTATGTAAATGGATCCCCCCCACCCCATTCTCTCCATCCTGACACCCTGTGTGTTTCCATCATTGTTCCAATCACGTGTGATCATTATCTGTTGGTTGATTGTCTGTCTGCCCCGCTAGGACTGAAAGTGACCCACGTCTGTTGGGCTTACCACCAAATCACAGGCCCCCAGCACAGCATCTGCCCCATAGTAGGCAGCCAATCAACATCTGTGGAATAAATTCTCATCTTGTATATGGAGAGACTGAGGCTCAGAGTGGTGAGCAGCTTTCCCAAAGTCATACTTCCAGGAGAGGCAGAAACAGGACTCCAGTCCTCTCCTTTCTGATTCCAGTGCCCAGTTTTTATTCACGGTATTATATAAGAACTTCCTGATTTGGGGCTGCGTCCTGGACTTGTGAGATGCCATTGGAGATGTGGTCACATCAAAATGCTGCCTCTTCACTGGCTTTATAAAAGCCAATCAGCAGACCAGGCTCGCCTCTCAAAGCAGATGTTTTGAGAGTCACCATGGGCTTCAAGAGGCCACCCCAGATTAGCAAGGAAGATCCCACCAACCTCTCTGATGTGAGAGGTCACTGCTCATTCTAGTAGTCTTAGCCTCTCAGGGTCCGAGAGAAGTTTAGAAAGTAAAGCCAGTGAAAACCTTAGCAACATTCAGCCTCTGAGCTAAGGGGCTGGGTGCCTAGACACCCTGGTGCTGCTGTGAGCTGGGAAGGAAGGAAGGAGTTTGCTCCAGATGTGGTGACTTTTCTGTTCTTCCACGTGTCCTGGTCTCTTACCTCAAGGTCTTTGCATAGGTATTGTCCCCACTGCTGGGAACACCCCTCCACTGCCATCCTCACTTCCTTTACCTGGAAAAATGACCCATAATCATTTATTGCCACTCAGTTTAAATGTTACCTCCTTGGAGAAGCCTTCTAGGGCTCTCCAAGTCATGCCTGGGGATGCTCTGATGTGTTCCCATGGTATCCTGCACTTGGACATTCCAGACTCAGAGCAGGAAGCACCTCTCGTTCACCACAAGAGCTGCAGCACCCAGCTCAGTGTCTGGGATATAGTAGGTGCTCAGGAAATATTAGTCGTATGAACATGGGATGTCTGACTACATAACTACCCTTCCTAACGGAGGTGACCCAAGTCCTCTCTGGACCCAAATCCAACTGGAATAAGCAAAGGAGCAGAGAGGATTTGGGTCAGCTCTGTTTAGAAGGATGCATCTGTGTAAGACTAGCCCTGGGTAGATATGTGAGGGGCAGCAAGCCAGGATGACAGCTCTCACCAGCAACCATACTTTGCAACACTTTGATCTTGGACTTCTAGCCCCCAGAACTGCTAGACAATACATTTCCGTGTTAAAGCCACCCGGTCTCTGGTATTTTGTTGTGGCAGCTGCAGCAGACCTAAGACTGATTATTCCCCTCGGGGAAACTGAGCCAGCTCTCTAGCTGCTTTGCTCTAGCTCAGGCATCTTGGTTTATCAGGAGGCTCTTTCTCAGGGATGGCTCACCTGGAGCCAGTGGCTATGGCCAAGGAGAACCAAGCCACCAGCAATTTCCACCTTTGGAGCTCTTGTGGTCTGGAAAATGCATTTCCTATAAACCTCATTAGGGCTAAATACACAGCAATGTGCCACTAATATATTTAGCTAACTATTTAATTGAGCTATTGGCAACAGTTTCAGAGGAGTCAGATTGAGTAACAGCAGAGTATGTCTAACTATCAAGGAAAAAATTAAAATGTGTCGGCGTGTAGGCACTGCGAGGACATTGCCAAGTCTGTCATCAACATGGTCTACCGGAATCATGTTCTTCGGGTGGGGACCTTGTTTTGCTTTTCTGAATGAAATGTTGCTGTAATTATGTTCACTTTTCGAGCACCGTGAAATAAATGAGAAACCCCAAATACACTAATATTTCTCACCTTAAACTGCCTCCTGCAGATCTGGTTGCTTTACCCTTTGCAAAGGAGGCTTAGTCTTGGAAGAGCAGTGAGGGGACCATTTGCTGCTCTTCTGGACCCTTCCTGACAGCAGACGTCAGGGTCCAAATTGTGCCGTATGGCGCTGGTTAGCTGGGTCCCCCAAAACGTCACCTGTATAACCTATGGCCATCTCTAGCACACCCTCCTTGGAGCCATTCACCCCCAACCCCCACCCCATTCCTAATCTGATACCAAGTTCTGTTGATCTTCCTCTGTGGCCGACGCTTTCAGCCCGGCTACCATGGACAGCTCCACTCCCTCTAGCGCCCATATTATAAGTGCCCTGTGAGGTCTCTGCTTCCTCCAAAGACGCAGAATATTTCCATCATTGTAAAAGTCCTATCAGACAGCACTGCTCCCAAGCCTCCAAAGGTCACTCAGCTGTGTGCACATACTACCCAGATATACAGGGGCGCTAACACACCTGGGGGACTACTTCCAACCAATGGGTGATGGGAGGTCCTCAGGCTCCCTGTCCTCCAGTGGGCCCATCTTGTCTCCAGTAGCAGTTCTGTTTGGTTCCTCAGCTGGTCCCCAGTGCGAACTGAGTTCCAGGTGCCCACAGGGGTCATTTGCTCTTTGGCATAACTTTTACTGGTTCATCTCCCTTTCCTGTCTCATCTTCGCTCTGGATCTATTAGCTTTCTTTTTGTCGTACTGTCTTCATCTGCTATTGGTGTCAGTGAAATAGTAGCTTCGTAAAGTGAACTGAAAGTGTTATCCTCTTCTATTTTCTGGAAGAGATTGTGTAGAATTGTTATTTTTCTTTAAATATTTGATAGAATTCTCCAGTGAAACCCTCTGGGCCTGGAGACTTCTGGGACTTTTCAAATTACAGATTCATTTTTCTTAATAGTTACAGGGCTATCCAAATCACTGGTTTCACACTCAGTGAATTGTGGTCATTTGTGCTTTTCAAGGACCTGGTTCATTTCATTTAAGTTATCAAATGTGTGTGTGTTGTTTGTAGTATTCCTTTATTATTGTCCTTTGGATGCCTGAAGGGTCTGTAGTAATATCTCTGCTTCATTCCTGATATTGGCAGTTCATGTCTTCTCTCTTTTTGTTTTTGTCAGTCTTCCTAGAAACTTGTCAATTTTATTGATTTTTTTCAAAGAACCAGATTTATGTTTCATTGATTTTCTCTACTGTTTTCCTATTTTTAGTTTTGCTGATTTTTTTTTTTTGTTTGTTTTTATCTATATTCTGCTTTCTTGTAGGCTTATTTTTTTTCTCGGTTCTTGAGATGGTAGCTGAGATTATTATTTGACAGTTCTACTCTTTTCTCATGTAAGCATTTATGTAAGCTATAGATTCTCTGTCAACATTTCTTTATCTGTGTCCACAAATTTTGTTATGTTGTATTTTCATTTTCATTCATTTCAATGTATTTTTAATTTCCCTTGAGACTTCCCCTTGGACTCATAAATTATTTAAAAGTGTATTGTTTAGTTTCCAAATGTTTGGAGGTTTTACTGTGTTCTTTCTGTTATTCATTTCTAGTTTGATTCTGCTATAGTCAGAGAACACACTCTATATGATTTAAATTTATTGAGGTCTGTTTTCTATTGTAGGAGATGGTCTATTTGGGTATATGTTTTGTGAGCCCTTGAAAAGAATATGTATTATGCTGATATTGGGTGGAGTGTACCATAAATGTCAACTAAATCCTGCTGGTTGATGGTGTTGTTGAGTTCTTCTATATCTTTACTGATTTTCTGACCAGTTAAGAGGGGGTGTTGATGTCTCCAATTGTGATTGTGTATTTGTCTATTTCTCCTTTCAGTTCTATCCATTTTTGCTGCACATATTTTGTAGCTCTATTGTTTGCTGCACACAAATTTAGGATTGTTATGTCTTCTTGGTAGATGGATTCTTTTATCTTTATATGGTGTTCCTTTCTCGCTGTGGTAGTTATTTTTGCTCTGGAGTCTACTTTATCTGACATTAATATATCTTGCTGTTTTTGGTTAGGTTTTCAGGATACATATCTCTCCATCGTTTGACTTTTAAAAAAATAAGAGATTTATTTATTTATTTGAGAGAGAGAGGGTGGGGAGAGGGAGAGGGAGAGAGAAATTCAAGCAGACTCCTTGCTGAGCACAGAGCTAGAAGTGGGGCTCAATCTCATGACCCTGAGATCACAACATGAGCTGAAACCAAGAGTCTGATGCTTAACCAACAGCACCACCCGGGTGCCCCTCCATCCTTTTACTTTTAATCTACATATATTGTTCCATTTGAAGGGAGCTTCTTGTAATGAGCATGTAGTTAGGCCACTCTGCCAATCTCTGTCTTTTAATTGATGTATTTAGACTACTTATATTTAATGTAATTACTGATATGTTAGGGGTTAAGTTTGCCTTTTTATTTTTTTGTTTTATGTTTGTTCTCTCTGTCTTTAATTTCTGTTTTCTTTTTCTTGCCTTCCTGTGGGTTACTTGATTTTTCGAATTCCATTTTGATTAATTTATAGTGTTTTTGAGTGTATATTGTTGTATGACCTTTTTAAAGCATCAACATTGTATGTATATATACACACAATGTATATATACATTATATATGCATAATTTTTAACAGTCTACTGGTACAGTATTTCATTAGCTTAAGTGAAGTGTAGAAGCTTTCCTCTCTTTACATCCCTTTCCAGTATGATTTTAAATATTTCTCCTACATACATTTAGAAAAACATCAGATAACATTATAATTTTTGAATCAACCATCAAACATAATTTAGAAAACTCAAGAGGAGATGAAAACATACTGCATTTACCCATATCTCTTTTATTTACTCTTTATTGTTCTTTCTTCCTCCTTGATGTTCCAGGATTCCTTCTTTAATCATTTCCTTTCCGTTTAGAGAATTTTCATTTGTTGTTCTTTTAAAGTAGGCCAGATGGTGACAAATTCTTTTAGTTTTCCTTTATCTGAGAATGTCTTGATTTCTCCTCATTCCTGAAGGATATTTTTGCTGAATATAGAATTTGGGGTTGACAATTCTTTTCTTACAGCACTTGAAAAATGTGCTACTTTCCTCTAGCCTTTGTGGCTTCTGATGAGAAATCCATGGTCTTTCAAATTATTTTCCCCATAGATAAAGTACTGTTTCTCTCACTGACTTCCAGTTTTTTTTCTTTAGTTTTCAGGAGTTGCATATGATAAGTTTTGATGTGGCTTTCTTTGGTTTTATCCTGTTTGCTGAGCTTTCTGCATCTGTGGGTTTATGTCCTTTGCCAAATTTGTTAAGTTTCACATCTCCAAGTCCATTTCAGCCCCACCCTCTTTCTCCTCTTCTGGGACTCCAGTGTTAGATCTTTGTTACAGTCCCAGAGGTTCTTGAGGCTCTGTTCAATTTTACTTTGTTTTATTTATTTATTTTTAAGATTTTTATTTTAAGTATCTCTACACCCAATGCAAGGCTCAAACTCACAACCCTGAGATCAAGAGTCACACACTCCACTGACTGAGCCAGCCAGGCACCCCTATTCAAGTTTATAAAGTCTGTTTTCTCTCTGTTATTCAGACTGGATAATATCTATTGTTCTGTCTTCAAGTTCACTGATTCCTTCCTCAGTTTTCTCCTTTCTTCAGTGGAGCCCATTCATTGGATCCTTTCTTCTTCTTTTTATTTTTTAAGGATTTTATTTATTTATTTGAGAGAGAACAAGTGAGAGAGAGAGAGAGAACGAGCTGCGGGGGGGGGGGTTGGTGAGGGAGAAGCAGACTCCCACGTGAGTAGGGATCCCGATGCGGGGTTCAATCCCAGGATCCTGAGATCATGACCTGAGCTGAAGGCAGACTCTTAACTGACTGAGCCACCCACGCGCCACTATTGGGTTCTTTAATTTACAGTATTTTCTGGTTCTAGAATTTCCAGTTGGTTCTCCTTTATATGTTCTGTATCTTCTCTAAGACTTTATTTCTTTGTCAAGGCTTTCTATTTACTCATTTGTTTTAAGTGATTTTTAGAAATTGCTCTTGGAAGCATTTTTATGATTGCTGCTCCAAAATCTTTGTCAGATAATGATAACATGTCCATCTTATCAATGTTGGCATCTATTGATTGTCTTTTTTTTCATTCAAGTTGAGCTCTTTCTTGGTATGATAAGTGGTTTTTTTTTTTTTTTTTTAAGTAGGCTTTATGCCCAATGTGGGGCTTGAACTCACAATCCTAAGATTAAGAGTTACATGCTCTACTGACCTGAGCCAGCCAGGCACCCTGACAAGTGATTTTTGATTGAAACCTGCACATTTTTGTATTATGTTCTGAGATAAATTTAAATCTTCTGTTTTAGCTGGCTTCCTCTGACATTTCTCTGGCAGGGAATGAGAGGGTCCTAACCTTATTACTGCCAGGTGGGGATAGAAGTCCAGGTTACCCATTTGTTGACACCCAGATGGGAGGCTCCTTGTTACTTCTGGGCAGAGTTGGGAGTTCACCTCCTCACTAGGCCTCCATGGATATCTCTCTGGATGGGAAGTTTAGGAGTGCCTCATTTTTGGTGCCCACTTGGTCTTCATGACACCATGGTCATGATGTCATCATTATCATTGGACATTAGTGAGATTTCTGACTCGGGGGGCAGTGAGAAGTGTCTAATTACTGTCTGATTGAAGTTCAGGTTCTGTATATGGTCTCCATTGATACTGATGTGATGGGGAGCTCTTCACCACCCTGTGGGGTAAGGTTCCCTATTGGAACCTGGGAGAGATTGGGTGTCTTGTTCCAGCCTGTTGAGTGTGGTAGTCTAGGTTCCCCACTAAGCCTTGCTGGCATGGGGTGGGGGACAGGCCTAGCACTTTCTGTGGTGCTTGGCTGCCCTAGAGTGGTTATTGTCCACACAATTTTCTGCCTTGTTAGGTTGTCCTTTCACATTCCTTTGGCTAGAAAGAACCAGCTTCTGTTGGGACTTTTTGTCTGTGACTGATGATGTTTCTGGATTGTTGGCTTTTTCAGCCCTAACTCGGGGATATATGAGGCAAAAAGAAAACCCGGGGAACTCACTGTCATGTCGTGCCTTGGGTCCCAATGTCCTTAGCCATTCTGCCTCCTTCTCTCCACCTTTCCAAGTCTCATGATTGTTTTATATATATAGGCCAGGGCTTTTCAGGAGAGCTATGAAGGAAGAATAGGGAAAAGAACACCTACTTCATCTTCCTGGAAGCATGTGTTAATAGATAATATTTCAACGCATATTTTTAAAAATCAAAAGTTACTGCAAAAAAATATCCAGGATGAACAAAATTCAAGCATTTTAAATGAAGATAAGCTCAGTATTATTGACTTTCCCTTTTGTTTTGTGTTCTCGTATGGCTTGCCACAGCACTGTGACTGGCCTTATCTTTATTGAAAATGGTTTCCTTTTGTGCCTCATGTAATTTTTGCATTAATTTTGGTTTTTTGAAGTATTGCATCAAAATGTTTATGGTGAGGGGCGCCTGGGTGGCTCAGTCAGTTAAGTGTCCGACTCTTGATTTTGGCTCACGTCATGATCTCAGGGTCCTGGGATGAAGCATCCTGCTCAGTGGGGGGTCTACTTGTCTCCCTCTCCCCCTGCCCCTACACCTGCTTGCACCCTCTCTCTCTCAAATAAATAAATAAATCTTTAAAAAAATGTTTGTTGTGATTTTTGAGTTTTTTTGAGCCCCTAAAGATTATCCCAAGGCAAATGCCTCAGTTGCCTTACCCTGGTTCAAGTTCTGGTCCATGTGGCCTTTTAAACCATCCCGTCTGGTACGGCCCTTTGGCTGGGGGAACATGTGTTTGTGATGAGTCCAGCTGCCTGAGTGTTGGTGGGCAGATCTCCTCTTTCCAAAGCCCTGCCCTTCTTGAGAGCAGAGGCACCTGGGGCCAGGGCAGGGATAGTCGCTCTTTCTGGCTACAGTAGGACTTCGAAAAATCCTCAAAGCCTGCCAAAACTGGTGACACAAATTGCTAAAACTTCAAAAATAGAACAGAAACAAAGATTGAGTGAATTAATTGCCTAGTAAATTGATCATTTGGCAAATTGATTTTCGGTGCATTTGGGAGCATCCCTTGTGAGGTCCCTGTGGCCATGAGCCTGAGGTTGTCTCCGGCGACTCCCTTGCCTTCCAAACAGCGCCCTTCCTGGGTCTCCATCATTTTGTCTACACCTGGACAGGTAGGCAGGAGGTAACATCAGAATGTCCCATGGCTTGTGAAGGAAATGAAGGGACCAAAGTGGCAGTCACTAAGAAGCAGGAGGCCCTGCCTATATGGCTGTTACATATAGGCAGGGCCTCTTTGAGGAGGTGACCACTGGGCTGGAGAAGGAGCTGGCCATGGGAAGAGTATTCCCAGCAGAGGGAACAGCATGTAGGAGGGGATGCAGTGGGGTGGAGGGAAACCATTGCTGGTTTGAACCCTTCCTCTGCCACTTCTGAGCCTGGTGCCCTTGGCTTGGGCATGTGACTTCTTGGAGCCTTAGTTTTCTCATCTGTAAAATGAGGATAATACCTACCTGTGAGGCCTGATACGAGGAGAAAAGAGATTAGAGCTGCTGGGGACTGAACTGGATCCCACTGCCTGCAAACGCATATGTTGAATCCCTAAACCCAACATGACTGTATTTGGAGATAGGACTTCTGGAAGGTGTAAAGTGAGGTCATAAGCATGGGATCTTTAATGGGAGAGGGTTGGTGGCCTTAGAAGAAGAGCAAGAGCACTGTGAGCATGCATCAAGGAAAGCCCACATCTGAAGGCCAGGAAGAGGGCTTCCACCAGAACTGGCCATGCTGGAGCCCTGACCTCAGACTTGCAGCCTCCAGAATGGTGAGACGGGATGTTTCCGCATTGAAGCCCGCCGGTCTATGGTATTTTGTTATGGCAGCCTGAGCTGGAGACTGAGACAAGGGCTGAGCATGACCTGTTACTCATTTCTTAAATCATGGAATCAACACGTATTGAGCTCTCCCACTAATAAGCATGGGGTAGCATTCTAGTCGCTGAACAAAACCCCTAAATCTCTGCCCCTGTGGAGTTAGTGGGAAAGACAACAATGTCATGAAGAGGGGAAACTGAGCCAGGGCTAAGGGATGGGAGAAGTGGTGAGAGGCTGTAAATTCAAAACAGAGTGGTCACTGAGGTGCCTGACTGACTCAGTCAGTGGAGCGTGCGACTCTTGATCTTGGGGTTGTGAGTTCAAGCCCCACGTTGGGGGTAGAGGTTACTTAAAAATAAAATATTAAAAAAAATAGAATGGTCAGGGAGGGCCTCCTTGAGAAGGTGATATTTGTGTGGAGAGCTGAAGGAAGCAAGGGTATAAAAAGTATCGCAGGGTGGGGGACCAGCAAGTGCAAAGGCCCTGAGGTAGGAGTGTGCCTGGGGAGGCGAATGTGACAGAGCACAACGAGCAAGCAGAAGGGAAGTAGAAATGAGCTTGGAAAGGCCGCTGTATGGACTTTTTATCAGAGAGGTGGAAGGCAAAGTAGGAGTTTGAGCAGAGGGGGAATGTAGCAGAGGGGTTTAACACCTCAGTCTGGCTGCCATGTGAGAAGACACCATCGAGGGGCCAGAGTTGGCTGGAAGCATGGAGACCAGAGGGGCCGCTGCAGTGAGTCAGCTGACAGACACAGTGGCTTGGACCAGGGTGGGAGAGGAGGCTGCGAGAAATGGCATCTTGGATGGACCTTGGAGGTAGATCCAGTAGGGTTTGCTAATGAATCAGATATGAAGGGTGAGAGATCCTCGCAGGAGTGAACTTGTCCAGCCCTTCGGAGATAGCCCCTGACCCCAGGGGCCCCTGAGTGTGTTTCGGTGGCCCTGGTGGTGAGGAGATCGCCTCCAATGCCCCCGACATTGGCCATCGAACAAGAATGGTGGTGCCAAGCAGCTCTAATTGCTTTGAGTATTTGCATCAGAGGAAAAACCAGCTCTCTTTATAAAAAAGAGATTAGAAGGAGCTGCTCCACGGGCACAGCGGGCAGGGCTGGGACGCAGGGGGCATGCCAGAGGGTCGGTGCCTGTGGGATGCAGGGGAGGGAATGAGAGCCAGGGCGCGTGACAGTCATGGTCATGGGCTGCAGACTTCCTTGGAGCTGCAACTGGACACACATTGGAAAGGGGGCAGGGACTTCACCTAGATCATTCTTCAGGGCTGATGCCCTCAGCTTCTGGGGCTATACAGCTGCCCTGGGCCTCCAAGCAGATGCCCCTCCTAGAGGCAGCCAGGGCCAGTACTTGGCTGGCTGGGGGGCGTGAAAATCTGGTCTCTTTGTCTCAATTCCGGGCAACTCTGAGGAGCCATTTGGCTCCAGAGCTCAGGGTGGGGCAGAAGGCAGCCTCACTTGCAATCACACTACCAAATCCTGTCTTCCTCACTTCCTTCTGGTGCGTCTCGCCAGAGCACCCCACCCACCTCACTGAGCTGTACCTCCCAGTCATTTTCCAGGGACCCCCATCTAGCACAGTGGGCTGCCATGGTTTCTGACAACTCCATTGGGTGCTCCCCTGACAACTCATCCTGTCTGAGACGGAGTCTGCCATCCTCCCTGCCTCCAGCCTTCCTCATCCATCGTCCCCTACCCAGCTGCCCAAGCCAGAAACACGGGGGTTTCCCTGATACAGCTTCTTCCCTTACCTTCTCATTACCCAGTCCATCATCACGCCCTGTTGGCTGCCCTCAAGTCTCTTTCTCTGTGTCCATTCCAGTGGCCAGCCACCACCATCCCCTGCTTGGACAGCTAGATCAGCCTCTTCACAGGCCTCCCTGCCTCCATCCCAGTCTTCCTCCAATCTGCTCTTCCTAGACTGAATACATTCTGAAAATACAATTCAGATTTGTTCTCTCTCTCTCTTCACGTTTCCTTGTATACATATATGTGAATAAAATACATATATGCATATAATGTGTATATAATGCGTAAGATATATAAAATAAATACACATGATATGTGTCTGTTTATTCCATCTATTCCAGACAAAGGTGATTGTGTGGTTATGTAGTTGACTCTATATTCCATATGATATGGCCGTAAGCTTTTCTCTCTTTTCTTATTGAGGAATCATTTAGATATAGTAAACGGCACAAATCTTAAGTATTCATCAGCTTGATGATTTTTTTATGTAACCACCACCAAGGAATAAGATATAGAACATTTTTGTAATATCCCAAAGGGCTCCCTTGTGCCCTCTCCCAGCTGTTACTCCCCAAAGATAATCCATATTATAGTCCTCATCACACTGGTACATTTTCTGTTAAATGGAATCGTATAGTGTGTGCTGTTTGGGGTATGGCTTCTTTCGCTAAATGTTATACTTGTGAGATCCATCTACGTTGTGGGTGGAGGTAGTTCGTTCTTCTGCTGCGGCTTAGCAATAATCCATTGCATGAATATACCACAAATTTACCCATCTTACTGCTGATGGAGATTTGAGTTGTTTGCGGTTTGGGGTTGCTATGAACATTTCACATATTCCTTTAGGTGGACAGAAGCAATCATTTGTCTTGGATGTATACCCAGCAGTGAAATTGCTAGGTCAAGGGGCAGGGGTCCATTTAGCTTTGGGAGATAGGGCAGTTTCCCAAAGTGGTTGCACCATTTCACACTCCCACCAGCGGAGGATGAGAGCTCCCATTGCTGCACAGCCTTGCCACCGTCTGGTATGATCAGGCCTTTAATTTTAGCCATTCTGGTGGGGATGTAGGATTCCTGGTGTGGTTTAATTTTTTAATGTATTTTTTAGAGAGAGAGCGAGAGCAGGGGAGGGGCAGAGGGAGAGGGGGAGAGAGAGAGAGACTCTCAAGCAGGCTCCATGCGGGGCTCAATCTCACAACCCTGAGATCATGACCTGGGCCAAAATCAAGAGTTCCGTGCTTAGGGCGCCTGGATGGCTCAGTTGGTTAAGCGACTGCCTTCGGCTCAGGTTATGATCCTGGAGGGCCGGGATCAAGTCCCGCACGGGCTCCCTGCTCGGCAGGGAGTCTGCTTCTCCCTCTGACCCTCCTCCCTCTCATGCTCTCTGTCTCTCATTCTCTCTCTCTCAAATAAATAAATAAAATCTTAAAAAAAAAAAAAAAAAGAGTTCGGTGCTTAACTCCCTGAGCCACCCCAGTGCCCCTGGTGTGGTTTTAGATTGCATCCCTGTGATGACGTGGGGCCCAGCTGCAGTCTTTTTACCCGGCGACCCACCACCTTCCATCTGATTGGCCCAGCGTGTATACCTGACTGTAACCTGGGCCAATCAGAATTGGGAAGTGAGACTCCAAGATGTTCATGAGGCTGCGGAGCACTTGCAGAAGGCCTTCAAACCAGGGAGCTAAGAGGCGGTGGTCTCCCTGCGGAGAAGCCAGAAAGCCAGTCCGCGGAGGGAGAGGGAAGCAGACACAGGAGGGGACAGGACAGTGAGACATCCGAGTGCCAAGAAGAAGCAGGCGCCGAGAGAACCGTCCTTCGCTGCCCCCCATGCTGTGCCCCAACCTGTGACAGACCCCTCTGTCCTCAGTAAGCTACTCCTTTGTCACCTCTCCTGCTGCCCCAGCTCATGGGGTGGATTTTCCCCCTTGCAACGTATTTGCTCAACGTATTTGCCTCCTTTCTGTCTTTCCCCCTTGTTCTTAGCATGTCTTTTTGAAAATGTCGGCCTCTTGCTCGGGGGAGGGGTAGAGGTAGGGGGAGGGAGGCTAGCATTTATCGGTGTCTTGTTGTGTGTCAGGCCCCCAAATGGGCATCATCTCAGATGTGTTACACGCGAGCCTGTGAGGCAGGGGCTGGTGTTACCCTGTTGCACAGATGTGGGGAGGTGAGGCACAGAGAGGGTAAGGGCCTGGCTCAGAGGTGGCTCAGTGGGGGACGCCCTCCCAGGCTGGTCTGACTCTGAAGCCTCTGTTCTGCCAGGCTCCGGACGGACGTCTGACGGACGTCTGAGTGTTAAAGGTGGGACACAAATGCCTTTGTCACTGTTTGCAGAGTTTGTGTGCCCCGCCCCCCACCCCAAGACCTTGGGCAGCGTAGGTTGTGTTACAACAGAGGAGAGCAGCCCCTCACGGGGACTCTAGAGATGCCCTCCATTCAGAATTTCCTCCCATTCATATCTCCCTTCCAGCCATGCCTTGTTCCAAGTGCTCTTTGAGAGTAACATCATATACTTCCAGACAGTTCTTCCTTGGATGCAACTAAAGTCCCAGATGGCACTGTAGTGTAAAGGGGGAAAATGTACTGACTATGAAGTCACATAGACTTGGGTCCAAATCCTATTCTCCTCAGTGATGAGCTGAGGAACCACAGGCAAAGATTGGGCCTCTCTGAGTCTGTTTCCTTATCTGTAAAATGGGGCTGATGAGTCTTACCGCGGGGAGTTTTTGTAAGTTACCTAAGTAGGTTGTGATCTTCCCGGGTCACAGGCTCGCTGTCATCCTGTGACATCTAAGCCGGCTGCCCCTTCCTCCTTCCCTCCACCCGTCGCCTCAGCCTGGTGACTCGGCCACCATGTTCCAAGGTGCACTCCCAAGGTTTCCACGCATCTGGCTGTGACTGTGACTTGACCGCGGGAGTGAACCCCACCAGCGTGTCCAATGTAGGAAACTGTGCCGGCAATGAAGACATCGTTAGGCCGAGGGCCGAAGCTGATGCAGACACCTTGGCACTGGTATTGGAAGCTCCAAATCAAGAAAAGGTTTCAGACAATGACATGAAGTTAATGGATTTACATGTTGAACTTGGAATTCCCGAATTCGAGTGAAGCTGTGGAGAAAAGATGTCTTCTGGCGAATGTGCATCGTATACGCTGAGATCTCAGCCATTCTGGGGACCCTGGTGTCACTTCTTGTGCAAAAGATGGAGTGAGCTTTTCTCCAAGGCCAGAAACTTGGTAGTAGAAATATAAAGCTGTGGCAAACGAGTGATGTTGATAGGAGGAGGCTGTCGCCCTAGAGATGAGTGAGCCAAGTTCTGCTAACTTTTGCACTGAGGTCCCCAACTTCTTTACAGAAGCAACTCCACCCTCCCCTGCGGTCACACTCGGTATGCCTGTGGACGGCCCCTTGTCGGAGAGCAACAGATTGCAGAAAATAAAGCTAAGCTCTCTGAGAACTCCTTCTAAGATGCCAGCATGTACTGAAGAATCTTCTGTCACGAGTGTGTGCCTCTGAGTACCTATGCAGAGACCATTTTCCATAAATAGCCATTTTTTCCCCTCCATTCTCTACAAGAATCCAGTCCAAGTCAGATCTAGTCTTGTTAATCTAGAAATACTTCCGCCTCACCTAGAAATACTCCTTAGGATTTTTAGAACAAAAGGGGTTTGACTCTAAATGCAGTTTTAAGACTTGTTTTCAGTTTAAAGGAGTTATTTGAATTTCAAAAGCAAACCACGGGTTAAATAAGTAAAAGTAAAGCTTTTTTTGTTTGTTTAGCTTTACCCTTGGCACGTAAGATGCCAATACATAGTAATCGTTTTTGCTATTTTTATAGTTTCTTTTGTCCAGGGAGTTCCTGATACCTGTCTCTGCATGGCTTAATGGTCTCAGTCTGGTTGCTGAACCCCGACATACCCCTGACCCCTCTGAAACGCTTCCTCAGCAAGGCAAACCTCTCTGTGGGAATTTTGGGGGCAGGATCACTCGCTAGGAGAACTTGGTTGTTGCTTGATGCAGCGAAAACAAATATTGTTTTAGAAACATTAATAATTGAGAGGTTTTCAGCACAGAATTGGCCAGCATTAGGGGAATTGAAAATTAAGACTAAGACACTACCTCAAGCAGATTTTCTGATGAATAATTCACAGAGCTAATGCCCATGAAGACCTAGAAGAGAAAATACCTTCTGTGTCTGTTCTCCCCACCCCTGCCACTGACTCTATCACCTTGACTCCCCCCGCCCCCCAGCCCTTGGCGGACGGGGTGTGGGGGAGGAAGGGGCATCTGGGGAAGTAAATAAAAGCCAACAACACAGCAGAGTTCTGATTTGAATTTTCATTGCGGTTTTGCCCCCATGTTGCTGTGTGACCGCTGATGAATTCTGTCCCTCTCTGAGTAGCAGTCCTGCCAACTTTGAACCGGACTCTGATTCTTTGAGGTCGAAGTGATGGAAAGGACTTTAAGTACCCACTGAGACCTCCATTCCCAGGGAGATCTATACCCCAAAGCATTTGTAAGATGGGGTCTATTTCATTTCAGATCTCCCTCCTTCTCTCACACATTTGCTGTGTGCCTACTCCACACTAAGCATGGGAGATTTTGTGTCCCCTGTGCATAATTACAATTCACAGTGACTTGGACAAAGATGGAGTGAAGCAGAGGGTAGTGGGTGCAGGAGTGACACCTAAATTCAGCCTGAGGTGTGATCAGGAAAGGCTTTCTGGGGGAGGTAACACGTGAACTGAGTCCTATGGAGAGAGTTGGGCAGGAAAAGAAGGGCAGGAGGAGGGGTGTTCCAGGTTAGAGAGAAAATTTGTAAAAAGCCCCAGTAGAGAAAGAAGGAAAAGTCCTTTTGTGGGGACAGCAAGGGGACATGGGGAAGGTGGGGGAGGGGCCCGGAGAAGAGGCTGGATCCTGTAAGGCATTAAGGTTAAGTTAAGGCACTTGCCTTTGGACTTTACTCTGAGGGCAATGGGGAGTCAGTGAAGGTGTAAACAGGGTGCTGGAAACTCGATTGATTTGTTTTAGAAAGATCCTGGCACTGGTGTGTGGAGCACTTGGTGGTTCCTGTGTTCTGGTGTAAACCCTCAGGGTGTTGGTTTAAACCCTTCTCAGCCTCGTTAAACAGATTGCCTGTCACTATTTTTGAAAAAATTGTTCTTCCTCTTTCGACGGTCCATCCAGTCTCAAGCTGCGTTCTTGTCTCAGTTCATACATTACATCTGTTCTCTGTGGCAGGCGGGAGGGAGTTTGTGTGGGGTTCCCAAGAACCCCCCACCCCTCCATTGCCGAGTTGTCAGCTCAAACTTGATCTTACCAAGTTCAAGGTAGGAAGGCAGCCCGTCCCCAAGGAGAACTGGCTTCCTAGGCTAGACTTAGAGTGGAAGGCTCAAACTGGTGGCTCCGGGGGTAAATCCGGACCTGTGGATATGTTTTGTTGCAGCAGTGTTTTGTTTGGGGGAAAAATGAGAAATAACCACTATTTAAAAATCAGGAGATTTCCAAGAATAAATAAATAAATAAATAAATAAATAAATAAATAAATAAATAAATAAAAATCAGGAGATTTCTCCTAAAAAGTCTGGGATTCTGATTTTCTAGAAATAGCAGATATGGCCACCCTGGTATCCCCTTCCTTCAAAGCAGGCACTGGCTACCCTGTGGACAGTCCCCGCTCTTCCCTGTCACCTCCCTGTCCTGAGGCTGATGGCAGCCACTCTCTCCCATTATCTCTGCCAGTTGCAATGCTGGCTTCCTTCTACAAAATGTGGAAGAATGTAAACTATTTCTTGAGATCCACATCTCCATCAAACACAGAAAAACGAAAGATAACAAAGAGGGCCACATATTTCAAGACAAATGGGAGAGCACAGATTTCTTGATGGAAATAGAAAATCCTTGTTGTGTACACCAAGTGGGTCTGGTTGAAAGAGTCTAAGATGCTTTGACTAGTAGAGTAAATCCGGCTCCCACTGCCCTCACGCCTGTTCCTCGCCTGGCCTGGTACTGGTGGGTTTGAGCCTGGGAGCTCAGGTGAGATGTGGTTCCAGAATTCCAAATGTCAGAACCATTTTCCTATTGTTCTTCCCAGATTCCTGTGGCCAGAGGCCCCATGAAGGGGACAAATGTGGGGAGTGGGGGTCTGACTGGCTCGAGCCCTGCCCCACTGCCCAGCCCTCTCCCAACTAGCTCTGCTCATACCCATGTGTGTGTCTACTTTCATTTGGGGTGGGGGTGCAGGGATGGTTTTAAGTACTTTAAAAAAAAAAATGCATAAAAGCCATTGATCTGCTAGAGCCCCTTCATGTACCTTGGGGGCAAACTAAAGCCAGGGAAGGGGACTGACCTGCCCATTGTCACCTGCATGGTCCTATGTGGGAAAAGAGCCCATGCCCTGCCTTTTTGTCTCCCCTGGGCAGCAGGCTGCGGGCTGAGTGAGGCCCCTGGCCTCCTGGGCTCCATCCTCTGCACTGTTTGCCCAGGCTTGTAAACTCAAAGGCCTGTGGGCCAAGCCAACAGTGAGTTTGGAGCAGGGGAGGTCAGGTCCTGCTGCTTGCTGGCAGGTGGGAATGGGGGCCAGGGCTGCCAGCTCTCAGGTAGCCAGCAGTTTGGGTCTTTCAAGTGAAATCTGTGGGCTGGCACTTCTAATTTCTGGTCCCAGCGCAGAGCAACTTGCGGGCCAAAGTGGTGCCTTATTCTGACTTGCTTCCCCGCTGCCTAGTGAATGCCTTAGCTCGTGAATGCCGAATGAGTTCATTCATTCATTCCTCTTCAGTTTCTCATGTCTTCCTTCAGCAACCATTGTCACCACCCACCTTGTGCCGGGCGCTGAGCCAGGAGCTGGGGCTGGGGCGGGGGGATAGAAGACAAGTAACAGAAACATAGCCTGAGCGGTGAGCTGCCCGTGAGGAGAGTCATGCCCGCCCTCAGGCTCATTGCAATGCTAACTGTCATTTATTGAGGGCCTGTTATGTGCGCTGGGCCCCACGGGGCTTTATACAGAGGAGTGTACACTTCTCAACAACCCTTGGAGGGACTGCTTTCATCCCCATTTTACAGATGATGACTCTAGTCATCACTAAATGAGCTAGTGTTTGTCAGAACCAAGACGCATGCCCAGAGATTCTGAACCCAGAGTCTGTCCTCGAAACCACTGTGAATTCTAGGATTAGCTTGAGGCCATCCTGTGCCCACACTGGGGTTAACGTGATACGTAAGGGAAGGATTTTCATCAGCTTTCACAGACTACAACTGATATCCATTGAGGTGAGCCTCAGATGAGCCCAAGAGGGACGTCTGTCAACGCTCACATTTATGACCTTGACAAACTTGATGGTTGGGTGTGTGTGTGTGTGTGTATGTGTGCCACTTTAAGCCTCTGTAGGCTCCCATTTTGTCACCTTTCATATTTTGAGAACTAACGTTACAATCGAGGTTTGACCAGTTTCCTTTGCAATGCTCAGATTCAACACATCCATTCCAAAGTATATATTGAGCACCTACTGTGTGCAAGGCAGGCTTCTAGATGCTGGTGACACAATGACACACCCATTACGAAAAGGCATTGTTCTAAGCTCCAGGGACACAACTGTGAGCAAAATAGACCCAGTCCCTGCTCCTGTGGAGTTGAAGACTTATGGGCGAGGCAGATTTTATTCTGAGAACCACACAAGGAAGTGTCAAGTGACGACCAGCCGTGAAAGTGCTGTGAAAGAGAGGGACGTGGTGGCCCGAGAGTGTGTTCTGGGGCGATTGGATCAGGTGGTGGGAGCAGGGAGGTGACAGGTGAGCTGAGCTCTGCAAGAAAGAGTAGGCAGTGACCAGGTGAAGGGGCAAAGCATATTCTAGATAGAGGAGTTGCTGCTGCCAAGAAGTGAAGGCCTCACAGAGAGCAAAGTGGTTTGTGATGAGGCTGGAGTGGTGAGCAAAGGCCAGACCCTTGCTGCTGGTGGTGGGAATTTTGTTCTTTATCCTGAGAGTAAGGGAAGGTCATCAGAGCATTATCAGTTAGCTTTGGCCATGGAACAAACTATCCCCAAACATAGTGACTTAAAACAACCTCGTCTTCTTTAGCTTGGGAGCCTGGAGGGTAGCAGTTTGTGCTGGGCTCAGCTGGTGGCTCCTCCTGTCTGGGTCAGGCCCAGCTGATCTTAGGTGGACTTGTTCATGTGTCCGTGGTCAGCTGATGGGTCACGTGGGGCTGGCTGGTTCATAATGGCCTCTCTCCTCATGTCTTGGCCTCTTGGTCACAGGATGGCTGCCGAGTGTGAAGTGTGTGAACAGAAGCCACAAGACCTCCTAAGTCCTAGACCCCAAAGGGCAGAGCATCACTTCCTGTCGGTCAGAACAAATCACGAGATGTGCCCAGATTCAGGGGATGGAGAAGTAGACGCCTCCTCTCCATGGGAGGAGTTGCTAAGCATTTGGGTCATTTTTGCCAACTATTACAAAGATTTTAAAAAGATTTTTTTTTTTTAAAGAGGGTTAAAAGGTCCCTTTAGCATCTGAAGGGAGAACGGTTGGGGGGCAGTATTTAACTAGTATCTGTTCCTTCCTCCGTTATTAGTAACAGAAAGCCAGTTTTTATTCCTACACATTGCATCCTAGAATAAAGACTGGATTTCCTCCCCTCCTTTATAGCTCCATGTAGCTGTGTTGTGTGAGACTTTGAGAGAGTCTCCTTATAAAAGAAGGGTCAAGCCTTTCTTCTCTCCTTCCTCCCCCTGCTCTCCTTGATGTGTTGGATGGACATGTGTTGTTGGAACTTGGGCAGCCACCTTGGACCATGAGGATGCAAACTTCATCCTAAGGAGGGTGGAATGGAAATCTGGAGGAGCTGGGGTCCTGATCACTCTGTAGAGCCACATATCAGTTTGGACTACCTGCCCCACATGGCCCCTAGTGGTTCACAGCTTTCCCTTCCCTGGGGAGTTGCCCGTTTGGACTGGAGCTGTTCCACTGGTTATGTTCGCTTGGGGTGTGGGGGTACAAAGGGCCTGCTTCCCTTTGATTGATGGTAAGACCCACTAGGAGCTGCAGTAGATGCTCCAGAGCTCCCCATGGGGTTCACCTGAGGCAAGTCTCCAGCCCCATCCCATGTCCCTTACGCCCCTTCTCTTTGGAAAGCCCTTTCCATAAATCTTACAAGAACCCTCATCTCAGGCTCTGCTTTTGGAGACCCAACCTCAGGCACCCTACTCTGCTCCCTGCCCACAGTGAGCCACAGACCAAGAGCCTGGCTTACCCACCAAGCTCCTGGCTCCGAGCAAACCTTAATCACTAGACTCAATCCATTTTGCCCACGGTTTTGCCGTGGACAGAAGAGGAGAGGTCAGGTGCTTGACTCCTGCAGAGCAGGCACTATGGTGTGAAGAACTCGAGAAAGATAAACTTTTTCTGGGCCAGGGGATGGAAGCCAAGGGAGCGCTCGGGAAGAGAGGCTTCAGATCTGGTCAGTGTGGAGCCCACCGGCCGAGTCCCTCCCATTCCCGCCTCCCTGCTCCAGGCCTGTTTGAAGTCCGTGGGCCGCTGGTCTGCTGGATGGACAGCATTTGTAAGCAACTCTCTCCCCAGCCCAGTTAATAATTCAGGAGCCAGTGCCTGCAGCCAACCCATCATTCCAACCCCGCTGCACCCCGAACGCCAAGCTAGTGGACAGGAAAGAAAAAATCACCGTACCCGCTTGAAAAATGGTCCTTGCTTCAAGTGCTTGCTGCGTCCCCTGTGCTGGGGTGGGAGAGAGCTGAGCCGAGACGGATCTGCTGGGCAGACAATGAGAGAAGTGTGGAGCTGTGCCCGGGGCTCAGGCGTGCATGCTGAACAGTATTTAATTTTCGGATCCTGAGCCACGTTTGTTTTTGGACAGTGGGATGTAGTTGCTGGAGTACAGGCCTTGGAGGATCCATCTTCTTTCTTCTGATTCAGCTATTCATCCTTCACTCACTGTTTCTCATTCATTCATTCATTCATTCATTCGGCAACCATTGCTGCCACTGACGGGGAAGTGGCATTGAAGATACAGAGGGGGCTGGGGGAGTGACACCTGTCCTCAGGGAGGCAGACACATACAGTGGGAGGTGCCACACTTAAGGGGCTCGAGACAAGAAACAGCTAGCTGGCTGGGGGCTCTGCGTCTGGGGGCGGCCTGTCGCCTGGGTATGTCAGGACCCTAAATGTCCAAAGCAGGGAGGGCAGGGTAGAGAGGTTAATGGTTAAGATCATGGACTCAGGGGCCACAGCGCCTGGGTTCAAATCCCAGCCCCACCACTCACTCACACAGAGTTGGCCTCGGTGTGCCTCAGTTTCCCCATGTGTAAAACAGAGTTAATAATGGGAGACTGAGACAAATGACTTCTTACTGTTAAGACAATGATCAGAGACTTTGAGAGTGAAATGAAAAATCCAAACTCTGACAAAGACAAAGTGCTGGCGACTATGAGGTAAAGCCACCTTCGGAAAGTGACTGGGCGGGTTCTTATGAAGCCAAACACATGTCCCAGCCTGTGGTCCCACCCTTGGGTATTCACCCAGATGAAATGATCTGGGGTGGGAGGAACTGACCAAAAGGGGCAACGGGGGATTTTTGGGGCGCAATGAAACTATTCGGTATTCAGGGTGTGGTGGTGGATGCCTGACCCATCTATGTGCGTGCTTGTCAAAAATCCATAGAACTGTACACAAGAAAGGGAACATTTTGCTGCATGTGAATTATGAGAGGTTTGAGGTGGTATATATGGAGGTTTTGGAGGAAGTAGCAGGAGTCCAGGGGAGGAAAACGTAGTTAGGTCAGTTTGTTGAAGAGCCTTGAATACCATGTCAGATCCTTTGGACAGTGGGAAGATTCAGAAGTTTTTTTTTTTTTTAAAGATTTTATTTATTTATTTGACACACAGAGAGAAAGCACAAGTAGGCAGAGAGGCAGGCAGAGAGAGAGGGAGAAGCAGGCTCTCCACTGAGCAGGGAGCCGGACGTGGGGCTCGATCCCAGGACCCAGGGATCATGACCTGAGCTGAAGGCAGCCACTTTACCGACTGAGCCACCCAGGCGCCCTGATTCAGAAGTTTTTAAGCAGTTAAGGAATATAAGCAGGTTTTTGTTTCAGAAAGATCACTGCGTTCTGTTTAGACGCAGAAGCCTTTGAATGTGTGGTCCTGAGACTGCCTTCAGAAATTTTCATCCATCCTCCCCCTTTTTGGAAAGAATTTGAATTTGTGACCCACATTGAAAAATCAGGAGATCTTACATATAGAATTCTGGATTTCTGGCTTTTCTTTGATGGGATGCATGTCCTCCAGTAGGGCCGAGCCCCATATCTACTCCCTTGTAGTAGCTTTCTGGCCCCTGCGGGTGTCCGTTTTAGACCCCAGGGGATGAAAGTGCGTTTGAGGGGGAACAGATCAAGGGCAGCGGTGCTTCCTGGCCCGGGCAGAACATGATCATCACCCGGGGAACTTTAAACCCTACTGGTGCCTGGGCATCTGCATCTTGTAAATGTTCCCCAGGTGCTTCTACTGTGCAGCGGGGGCTGGGAACCACTGGTCTGGGGGGAAAAGGACAGCCTGGAATAGGGGGGCAGCAGTGAGGGAGGGGAGGTGTTAGGGACTGATGGGACATGGGGCTGAGGCAGGGGCAGGGTCCAGTGTGACAAGGGCCCCTGCTGGAACAATGGGGTGGGATGATGTCATTTGCTGAGAAGGGACGCAGGAGGTGGTCGAGGAAAGGGGGTGAGCTCGTTTTGGCCACACTGTGTCCAGGGAGTCTGTGGCCTCCGGTGTGCAGTTGTCTAGTGTTGCTGTGCTTACAACTTTGCCTCTGTGTACCCTCTGTCCTCCTCTGAGACAGGAGAGCCAGGCAGCAATGGGGGTGTGGGGAGGGAAAGCAGCCCCAGAGCCTCCCCAGAAGATCCCCCTCCCCCAGGGCCTACCTGCGGACAAGGGCTCCCTTGGGCAGGGCTGGGGGCGGGGAGCTCCTCTGGTCTGCCTGGGTCATGGGTGCTCTGCCCCTGCTGAGCAATTTTGCCTGGACAAAGTGGGGGAGAATGTACTCAAAGGCACTCATGCTCGAGAGGAAGGGCCCCCACCAGTCCAGACATGCTGTGCCCTCAAACCCAGAACCACTCACCCCTGAAACCTATCAAACCATCTGCTGATCCGTCCTGACTTCTAAGCAGATGCTATAGCTCCATTGTTTTTTTGGGTTTTTTTTTTTGGGGGGGGGGTTGTTATTGTTGTTGTTTGTTTCTTTTTTTTTTTTTGGTCAAGAGTACATCGTCTGTGTTAGCAGTCATGATCCTTTGTGTGCTGTGAGCGAAGCTAAGGCAGGAACCACTCTGCCCGTTTACAGACAAGCGAGGAAAGGGGAGGAAGCAAACATTTAGGACCTACTACTTGCCAGGTAATTCATAGACATTTTCACGTAATTCACAGAACCATCCTACCTATGTATGAAATAGGGGTTATTGTTCCCATTTTCCAGATGAGGAAACCGAGCCCAGAAAACGTAAGCATTTTGCCCCAGATCACCAGCCTGGAGGTAGCAGAATTGGCAGCTGAGCCCTCCTCTCAACACGGTTCTTTGGTGTATTTGCATTTGTCACTGTGACCTCGGCGGGAACACACACAAATGCACACTTTCAGCCTCTCCAGACACCTTTTATTGTCTTTGGTGCCTCCTCCGCTTTCCTTCTGGAACCTAGTGGATGTCTTCGTGACTGTTCTGACCTCCGCCCCTCAGTGGACACACCTCCCCAGGGTCTGCGTGGTCAGCCCCCGGGGGAGGGCTTTATTGTCCTGAGAAGGGGCAGATGGAGGTCTCAGCCTTCCCACCCACCTAGGAGACGTTCACTAAATGGTGCAGAGCTGTCTCATCCCAGCCCTTCTGGGCTGATTTGGTTTCTGTCACCATTAAGCATTGATCATGGCATTGTCTTGCCATAGGAAGCACTGTCCCTACCATCTCAACGAAGACAATTTCTGGCCTCCTTGTCTCTACCTCCTCTGAGATGCACGTAGAGACAGAGATGGGGCATCGGGGAACGTTTGCTCCTGGCAAGATTCTGGGCTGGAACTACCTGGCAACAGTGCTTAAAATTAAAGGGAGAAGCTCACTTGGAGGATGCTCTTCAGGGATGGGGCTCCTTGAACACAGCCATCGTGAGCGTCCTCTCTGGATGCTGCTGGCTCTTGTGGGCAGCTCATCTTACAGAGCTTGGTAGAGATCCAGCTCCCCCAGGGCTGTGGTCCCCCATGGATGGTGTTTCCTTCAGCTGGCTCTCGATGTGGACAGTCCCAGCCAAGACTGGTGCTTGCTTCTTTTGAGCTTATCATGACTGGTGTTGGTTGTAGATGGTGTTCATCACTTAGCATCGTTTCTCCATGGGAGGTTCTAACTTCAGATGGTTCTAAATAGAGTTGGTATTTGCTGCTGATCACAGCTGTCCCCACCGATGGGTTTTGGCAGCGGTGACCCCACCATGATGGTTCTCAGTACAGATGGTTTTGCCAGTGATGGATCCTGTTAGGGCTGGCTCATCACTGGGGCTCACAGTGGTTTGGCCAGTGGAGGTGGATGCAGGTGAACCCAGCACCGACGGGTCTTTATACAGCCGTTCTTCTCAACAGTGGTTCTCAGTAGAGATGGTCTCACCGTTGATTGCTGATTGTCAGTGTAGATGGTGCTCATCATCCATAGTTCTCGCTACACACGACCCTGCTGCTGATGGTTGTTGCTACAAATGGGGCTATCCAAGTTTCCAACACAGTCAGCGTATACTTTTTTAAAGGTATTTGCTCTGGCAATAGCTACTCTGGGTGAAGTCTAGGTTTGCTGGGCCGTTACATCTGTATTTTTCAAGAACCTGGTGGCCGGCGAGCCGACTCATAAAGGCATGCACATCTGGGCGGGCTGCTCCCCCTTGGCGGCCTGGTCGCCGGCTTTGGCCTTGTCCCCAGACTTGTCCTCCTGAAGACTGGTGTTACTTTTCACCCCACTTTGCACATTACCGTCTACCGGGATGTTTGGGCAGCTGCTGGCCTGGCTGGCGGGAAGGCTGTGGGCAGAGCTGAGCAGCCCGCTACTCACCTGGTAGTTCAGGGCGCTGCTGCCCAGGCTGATGAAGCTCATGCTGGTCAGGCTGCTGGCCCTGCTGCTGATGCCGCTGCTGGGCAGGCTGGCCTCACTTTTCCCCTCCAGCCTGCCTGCTGCCGCGGGCTTGGCCGGCCACCTGGCTCCTGATCTGGCTGGGCGCGTAGATGGTGCACAGCTGGCTTCTCGGGGCGCTGCCTGCCTGGGTGTGGAGCCTTCTCGGCAACCTTAAGATTGGAGTGTTGCCCACCAGGCTGACCTCACTGTTCTCCTCATCACCCGCGTACCCGCTGCTCAACAGGCTGGTGTCACTTTCCTTGCATTTCCCCTGGCTGGACTGTCGCAGGCTCAGCAACCCGCTCTCACTGCTCCATGGGTTTCCCAGGTTACCCCTCGAAACTCTCAGGGGCTCCTCCTGAGTTACTCCTGTGTCATGGTGTGGCCACGCCGGGGCCTGGGGCTCTACGCTGGGGGCCGGGAGGCTTGGAGCTTGGCCCTGAACATTCCAGGCAGCAGACTCCCCGTTTTTACCCTCGAGGAAGGTGGGGGGCAACTGATCTGGTTTATCCAGGGGGAGGGGGCCCTGGGAGGCCTATGAATGGTAGGTCTGGTTTGTCTGGGGAGAGGAGGCTCAATTTATAGGGTGGCCTTTCAAAGGGGAGTGTTCTGATTGGCTGGCCTGGTTCCCACGGTGAGGGGTTTATGAGGTGGGGTAGGGGTGGGAAGGACAATGCTCTCCCCGCACCAGTTACATTAGTGGCTGGGGCTGGGCATGGGCAGAAAAGGGGCTTAGGGCCAGAGAGTGGGGAGACCCACTTTCCTGGGGACACTTCCTGCAGGGCCTGTGGCCTCTGCTTTGCCATGTCAGGAGACCTGGGTGCGCATCCCAGCCGAGCCCCTTCCGAGCTGTATTCCTTTAGGGTTGCACTTCTTCTGAGACACTTGTGCCATTCCGAGACCACTGGGGGGCCTGGGGACAATATGACAGTCAGGAGTTTATCCTAAATTCTTTGCTGGATCTCCAAGGGCCTGGCTGGTCTGGCTCCTCTCTCTCAGCCTGGTCCCACGTCACACCCTCCCCCTTCCTCACTTCAAGGAGGCGTCGCACTGGCTGTTTTCTTATTCTGAGCTCTGACCCCCTGCAGAGCCTTTGCACCGGCTGTTCCCACCACCTGGAATGCTCTTCCCTCAGCCCCTTGGCCTTCAAGCTTCAGCTCCAGTGGCCCCCAGGAAGTGTCCCTGGCTTCTACAAGAAGGTCCCTCTATTAGTCTTCGTGTCACTTCCTAGTATATGGGCCTTGTGGCACGAAACACAATTTGCAAGTCTTTTTATGTGTTGGTTACTGAGTGCCTGTCCCCTCTGCTAGAATATCATCTTTGCGAGGGCTGAGATTTTGATCTCTTATTCTCTGCTGTGCCCCCCACGCCTAGCATACTGCCTGGGACATAGTAGATGCTCATTAGGCATTTGCTGAATGTATGAATGAATTAACTGCTCTAGGGTGTGCATCCCAACCACCTAGGGAAATTTTTCTTTTTCTTTTTTATTTATTTATTTTTAAAGATATTTTATTTATTTATTTGACAGAGAGAGATACAGCAAGAGAGGGAACACAAGCAGGGGGAGTGGGAGAGGGAGAAGCAGGCTTCCCGCCGAGCAGGGAGCCCGATGCGGGGCTCGACCCCAGGACCCTGGGATCATGACCTAAGCCGAAGGCAGATGCTTAATGACTGAGCCACCCAGGCGCCCCTCCTAGGGAATTTTTTTAAAAAACACGTTTGGATTTTCTAGGGCAGTGGTCCTCTCCCCTGGCTGCACCCCTAGGCATCCCTAGGGTCCCACTTCCAGAGGTTCTGAGTTAATTGATCTGGGTGAGGCTTTGGCATCAGAATTTTAAACCACTCTCCAGGTGGTTTGAACGTGCAGCCAGCACTGAGAACTAGGGTGCCAGGAGGCGAGGCTCAGCCAGATGCACTGCTTGTAGATGATTCTGTGGCTATCCTGGCTAAGTAGTATTGTGGATGAGAACACCCACTGGGGCGCTTATTAGCGGACACTGAATAGATTTCCACTGAATGACTGAATTAAAACAAAATTCATTGACCCTTAAAGGGGTCATAGGTGGGTTTTAAGGACTGGGGGAATTTGTTGAAATTGTAGTAGACTTTGCGATGAGCTACATATATGCTTTCCCACCAGGAAGGAGTCACAGCCTTTGTCAGATTCTTAAAGGTATCCACGATCCTCCTAAGATCAAGAAGCATAATGATTCAGCTCAACTCTTGCCTTAGCATTTGGGAGACAGCTGGCCCTGGTGCTTGGCCTGATGGTATGGGTCTGGAGAGGGCTGGCTGGCTGTGTTTGGGATGCAGGGGGTGGGGAGGAGGAAGGCAGTCCTTGGAGAGTGCGCCACTCAGCCCCTTGGCAGTCATCCGTGCGTCGTGCGTTGGTGCTAATTATCACTGTCATCTTTATTACGAATTCCTTTCCCATTGCCCAGGGCCATTCAGCTTCCCTCTGCTGTACACAGAGGCATCTCTTTTGCTGTGGAAATTCTGATCCTTCTGGGATATGAAGGGCTTCTCATAGCTGTCTGGCTCCCTGTCCCTTCCTTACATTCCCTGCTAGGGACCGCGAGGGAAGGGACAGACACAATGGCTAAGCAGTGACTTCAGAGGAGGCGGTGTGGTGGGACCCAGCCATTGTGACAAGCGGGGACCAGGTCTAGCTTTAGGGGGCTGGCAGGAGAGAGGCATGGTTGGGCTCCAGGCAGGTAGGCTGGGGCTCAAGACTGGCTCTGCCCCTGCATGAATACAAAGCAGGGCAGGTGCCCCAATGCTGGGGATTAATGGGGAGCCGACTGGGAGTCATATTCTCTCCTGTCCCCATCCTACCTGCCCCAGGCACAGGACACATGGGCCAGAGGACTGTAGTGAACACCTGAGGGTTTGCGCAGGGACCAGAGCCTTCCCTACTCTCTGGCTCATGTAACCAGAGTCAGTAGTAGCCCGTGCATACGGCAAGGCCGTGTCAATGGCCGTGTCTTGGCCCAGCACTCTCCTTTTGAAGGTTGTTCTTGAAGTCTCAGGAAGGCATCTCAGGCGAGCTCTTTATTCTTTGCGTCCAGTCTTCTCATTCCTGCTTGCACCTGAAGCCACCTGAGGGTGGTGCCCTTGTCCCTGCGCAGGCTAGGGGTCAGACCAGAGCTGCCCCGCCTGGGTGCTGTTTCGAGACCCCCCCCCCGAGGTGCAGGTGCTCAAGGGCCAAACAGAGCAGCACCCTTCTGAGCCGCAGTGCGTCTGGGGAGAAGGGGGCAGGGCGGGGGGTGCTTCCCCACGGGGCCCTTTCTCTTTCTGGGGACCGGGTACCAGCTGCCTCTCTGGTTTCCAGTCTTTCTTGCTGTCTGCCCCACCCCGAAACCCCTCCAGGGCCTACACACATATTCCAGCCTCTTTCTCCAGGTTTCCTTTCCTTCATGACTTTCAGATACTTCATACAGATGACGGGCACCCACAAGACCTCAGCCTGCATCCCAGGCAAGGCTCAGACAGGAAACCTGGCTACAGATCCCAGGATCTGTGTGTCCCGGAGACCGGTCCCTCCCTGATGTGACAGACCACGCTCCATGTTCCCCAGACCATCCCAGTTCTCTCCTCGGCCCGTAGGAGAAATACAGGTCTAACCCGCTGCGTCTAGGTGGGGCCGTTAGGGCACGGGCGGCAGGCCGGGGATAGAAACCTCTCCCGTGCAGCCGCCTCATTTCTTCTGTTTTGCGGGGGCCTTGGAAGCCACGCGGCAGGCCCCACAGTGGATGGAGCCGGGGTCCCTGAGTGGCTGTGTGTGTGGAGAAGCCCTGCCCGCCACCAAATGCATTTGCACTGTCGGTGAGCAGTGATTTCTATGCTCGGCCGCCACGGCCGGGGGCTTGTTCCTTACCATGGCAGAGTCCGCCTCCCACACACTAATGTGCCCCGTGCCCACACACCCACCAATGCACTTCACTGGGTTGAGCTTCCTCTCTGAGAGGGTCTGCAGTGGCCCCCAGAACTGCCTTCCCACCCCGACGTCTACCCTCAGGATCTCAGCATCCAAGTACCCTGATGGGGATGAGAAAGAGCTTCACCAGCCTGGAAAATAGCCCCCTCCCCTTAATCCTAATATTTATCCTGAATATTCCAGCAGAAGCCCTGGCTAAGTCGGGCATCAGTTCTCTGGGTATGACACACTGTGATCACTTCGAACTCAGGGAGGTGTAAAAATATTTCCTGACCTCCTATTCGGGCTTCCCTCCCACCAATACTTGCTAAGTGCCTGCCCTGCGTCAGGCTTGGGAGGGGCTGTGACCTCAGGCATGGATGGAAAGATGTAAACAAGTATTTGCTGTGTGATCATAAATGTGAGCAGGGCGCAAGGACAGAGATGGAGGACGTGTGTGCGCACACATATGATGTGCATGTCCATACGTGCATGTGACCATTGCAGGCCACTGTCCCTTGGGCAGAGCCACCTAGCACCAGGAGGAGAGGTCATAGAGGCAGCCATGGGGAGGCTGGGATCTGTGGCTCCAGGGAGCTGGAAGCCGCTGCAGACTTTTCAGCAGTGATGAGTGGACTGGAGTTTGAACAGGCTGCCGTGGCGGGGGGTGGGGGCATTAGGGATGGGAAGATGGGGCCGGGAGCTAGTTAGCGCTAGCACAGGAATCCCGGGAGTAATGGGGAGGGCCTGGATCACACAGTGGTAGGAGAGCTGGACAGCAGTGCTGGGAACCAGGGTGTATGTGGAAGGCAGGGCTCGACGAGAGACTGGATGTGGGGTTTAGAGGAAGAGTGGGGTCAAAGCCAGCTTGTGGGGTCCAGGAGCCTCTGGATCAGGGGCGATTTGGCCTTCTAGAAATGACACAGCTTCCTTCTGAAGCTCATGAATGGCCGAGAGGAGGGGCTGAGCTTAGGGGCTCAGAAGTCAGATCAACATGAGTTCAAGCCTCAGCTTCCCCACTTTGGAGCCGTGCTTAATGATGCCCGAAATGGGTGGTGGGGATTGCATCTTCCACAAACATTAATTGACAGGAAATAAGCGGGAAATGCCCTGTGAGACCCTCAAGAGACAGCCAGGAAGAAGTACCTCCCTGGGTGGACCTCACAATTGAGAGTCGGCGGGAGCACCGGCGCAGCGGGAGGGGGTGGGTGGGAGGGTAGCCTGGACAGGGCTCCCTGAATAGCGTAACTGTCCCTCTCCATCTTGGGGCTCTGGCGTGCCATGGGTCACATCCTGCGTCCTCCATCCAGGTGACATCGTGTGACCAAACTAACCTCTCTGAACCCCAGCTTCCCGGCCTGGGAAACGGAGCAACACTGGTCATAGCACTGCTGGGAGGGATGCCCTGAGGACTGACAGGAAACACCTGTCAGGCCAGGGTCTGCCTGGAGCTTCCAGCACACGACCTCATGGAACCTTCTACTTTAAGACGGAATATAGGTGTTCGTGTGAAAAAAAAAACAACAACCACATAAATGCATACACAAGTGTATATGCATACATACACATCTATATGAATATATACATGAGTACATATGTGTATGTATGCAAATACATTCACAGTATATGTGTTTATATAGAAATACATAAGAATATGTGTAGAGATGAATATACACATAAGAATATATATCCATATGCATATATACATACATAAGTATATCCGCATAAAGACATACATAAGGATATATAAACACGCACACTTTCTGAAACCACGAAACCCTCTGGCCTTCAGCACCACCCTGTAGGGGCACCCACTCTTCCCTGAGATTCTCCACGCAGAGCACTCTTATCCCAGAGCCTCCCCTGCGATCCTGTGATGGATGCCTTGTTCTCTTTCCAGAAGGCCCCATCATCGGGCCCCACGTGGGCGAGGACCTGCATTTGCTCCCTATAGAGTGCTGCCGCGTGCTCCCGGGGCCATGAGGTGAGTGCTCCACCAAGAGAGAGTCCAGTGTGGGCAGGTGAGCATGGAGAACTCCCTGGACTGGTGCTAGCGCGGTGGAAGGACTGTGTAGGGAGGACATGTTGCTCATCAAGCCCCGTGCTGGACGTTGGCATGCATGTTCTCATTTAACCTCATTCCGTCTTCCGTCCGCCCCGAAGCCCAGCTCCTGACTGCCTGCTTGTCCTGGGGATAGTGAGAGGCATTCTTAGGGGCCCGAAGTGGGGGGCACCTCCCTACTCAGGTGCACTTGGCACTTGAACAGGTGGGAGCCGGGGCCGGACCTGGGTCCCTGATGGCAGGACCTTGGACTTTCTACCTTCTCCAGGGAGACAGACAAAGAGCCAGCTTAGCCATGGCCTGGAGGGATGATCTGTCTAGGAAGAAAGGTAATTCTTCCTCTGGGTTGGTCACATGATTGATCTCCCTCCCCAGCTGTTAAAATTATTTGAGACATACAAAAACAAAAGGGAAGAATAAGGTGAACATCCGTGTCAGCCTTGTATTCATCACTCAATTCAAGAAAGAAGACAATAGTGACAAACCTCCGAACCCATTTACCCCTCCCCATGGTGTCTCTCTGGGGCAATCCAGAATCTCATGCTCATCATTGAATTTGATGCACATCTTAATACTTGGACTATAAAAGGACGTATCCCTAAACCAACATGGAATTGTTCTGCATGCTATTAACCGGGATATAAATGGCATTCTTTATGTCCGCTTCTACAACTTATGCTCGACATTACGTGTGTGAGATTCATCTGTGCTATATGCATGGCTCACGTTCATTTTCACTGCCGTGGAGTGTGCCTTTGGTGAATGTCCTAATCCATCCATTCTAACTGATGGACATTCAGGTCATTTCCCCCTTCTCCCTCACAGTAAGTGTGCCTTTACGTGTGTCTCTTACAGGACACTTTCCCTGCGGATTTCTGGGGAGTCTCCTGCCAAACAGACTATGGAAGCTTTAACTTGTTTTAATTGCACATAATGAATAGAGCAGACACTTCTCCTCAACCCGTGGGCCTCATCTTCTCTCTGAATGTTTCTATGAGGTTCAGCCTAGGGATGGGCTGAATCACTGGGCTGCCTGCGGCCTGCATTATTTGGTCATAAGACACGGCCATTCAGAATGTTCAGCTTCAGCCGAAGATGAAGTCACAGAGTTGCCTGACATAGGCGGGGTGAGGGGTTGGGGGGCGGCAGGAAATGAGAGGAGGCTGGGGTGGCTGAAAGCTCAGGGCTCATCACCCAGCTCCTGTAATCTGTGGCAAAACAATAGTCTTGTGTTCTTCATTGTGGACTCAGTGTGTGGGGGCGGGAGAGGGAGGACGAAGGAGAGGCTGCCTGAGGATGAGGAGGGACACAAATATTCCCTAGATCAAGCCTAGAACTGTACAGCAAAGTAACCAAGCCCTCAGTATCTGAAGCCAGAGGTCTGAGTTTAAATCTGGGGCATACCACTTCTCAGCTGTGTGATCCTGGGCAAGTTCCCTAACCTTTCTGTCCCAGTTTGGGTTCCCTCGAAAGCAGCCCTGAGGCATGGACTTGGATCCAGTAGTTCATTTGGGAGGTGGCCCCGGGAAGTCCCATGAAGAGAAGGGGCAGCAAGACAAGGAGGGAAGGAAAGCCAGTGAAGGGGGTGTTGTAGAGAAGGTGCCCGTCGGCTTGGGCCCCTGCTTCTGGGCCTGTCAGAGGCTGTGTGGAGCGCATCTCCGGCTCAGCCTGGAGGTTTCGCTGGCTCCCTGAGCAAGCCTCTGGGGTGCCCGAAGAAGTCCTGAGGCGGAGGGGGGCAGGGGGAGGAGGGTAGCAGGTGCAGTGCTTGGGTGAGCAGCCGTCATTCAGCACCATCCGTACCTGAGGCTGTGACCCCAGAGGGTCAAGAGGACATGGATGGAGGCTTGTCTGCTAGAGTTGCCTTGTCTGCAGGCTGATTGTTCCTTAGGTTGTTGCGAGGGTTCCATGAGGCCAGTAAGCACTCAGTAAGCACTAAGTGTCAGGAGCCTGCCTTGTGCTCTCCCAGGTTGTGGGAGGACCTGCTTGGACAAACGGAAGCCTGGAGAGATGAGGTGAAATAGACTCTGGCCACCAAAGTACTGACTGGATACCAGGGCCATGATTTGGGCCTGAAGGCCTTCTTAGAGAAAGCTGTGTCTCCTACAATGGGGGCTTCAGGCTGCAGGGCATGGAGAGGTCAACACCCCCAGAGCTCGATGTCAGCCTCAGGCGGCACACAAGTATTGATCGGGGTGGGTCTCAGGAGCCCACCAGAGGGAGACCAGTGCCCCCCCCCAAGGCAGGGGGGAAGGGGGATCCCTCTCTGGCTAGCAGAGGTCGCTAAGCACAGAACCTGGGGCAGTAACCAGTCTGTGGCAATTAATGTTCAGTACGTGACCGAGGGGGTTTCTGGGATGTGGGACTTTTCTGTCTTAAAACTGAACAGTACTGACTAACCTGGGATGAGCTGGCCGTCCTAACGTGAGCTGAAGTCACATGTCATCAGTATTGATGAGAACCGGCTGGTGAGGCGCCAGGTTGTGGGAAGTCCATTCTCTTGCCAGCCCTCGGGCTCTAAACCACCCGCAAGCCCTGGGCGGTGTGGCGGCTCTGGGCGAGGGCTCTGTGGTGTGAGCTCTGGGGTCAGACAGACATGGCCTCCACCCAGGCCCTGCCTCCCACCGGCTGTACCAGCTGGACCAGTGACCCAGACCTCCTCAGCCTGCTTTCCTCTTGTGAGCAAGGGGGCCAGTAAATGCTCTTGATGGCCTTGAGGTCGGGGAGGGCGGGTGTGCTGACAGTGCTGAGGCCCCAGAGCCTAGAGGAGGCACGCATGTTCCAGAAGGTTTTGCTGAATGAATAAATGGAGAGCCTCTAGAGCAGTTGACTGATACTTGGGGCAAGTTCACTAGGTTTAATTACTCTTCTTCTTCTGTTTTGATATAAAACCTCTTTATCATCAACAGAAGGCAAGCCACGACGTGCTCATTTTGGAGGTGGATTAAATGAGAGAGTAGGGTTGTATCTCACCCAGGTGCTGCTGAGTCCTCAGGCCAAAGGGATTGGAACGCAGGTTGGGCGGGATTCTGGTGCTGGGGTGGGGTGTCAGGGCGGGGGAAGCTTTGGAGAACAGCCCGGGCTTATGAAGTCCCAAGTGACAGATGAGGAGACTAAGTCTCAGTGAGCGGAAGGCATTACCTAAGGCCGCGTGGCTGGTATGCAGCGGGGCTAGGGTTCGACCCGTCTTCTGGCTCCTGGTCCAGTCTACTCCAGGGGGCACCCGGCATTATAGGTTCACAGATAGGGACGCAGGTTCTCAGAGCGGGGAAGCATTGCCTGAGCCACGAAGCAGGTGGGGGGCAGAGCTTGAGGGAGAGGCCACTCGTGTCGTGGAAGGCTCGGTGTGGAAAGTGTGGGGGCTGCGAGCTCAGGGACATTGAGAGTGGCAGCATGGCACAGCAGGACTGGGAGGGCCCCAGAAGCCGTCGCCCCCAGGCACTCTGGACTCTGGTGCCTCAGTTTCCCTGTTTGTAAAGGGAGGCAATGCTGCCAACTGCCTCTCTCCCTGGGCTTTTGGGGTGCAGGTAGGGAGCCCCCTGAACTTCTGGAGGAGAAAGCATCACCCAGGCCGCAGTCAGGCCCTGGCCACCTGCCCTGTGGCTCCCTGGCGCTTCTCAATTAACCCCCACCCAGGCTGCTCACAGGCAGAGTGCATCAGCGAGGGCTTGGCTGGCCCCGAGTTAGCACAGCCGGGGCTGTCCTTGGAAGGAGGCCACTGCTGAAGGGCCGGCTTCCTTTTCATCAAATTATTCCTCCACGTTCGCAGAGTGGAGGAATTATTGGCAGAAAATGAGGCTATAAAACCCTGCTAGAGCCGAGCACCTTTTAGGGGCCCTGAACGCTGAGCACTTGGATGCTTTCCAGCAGATTGGTTCATTTTTAATGGTCTAGGACTATAGTTCATCTGTTTAATTCAAACAAGATGACATAATATCTTTCATTTGGACTTATTACCAGCACGGTGGTGATTCAGCACCCAGCATTCTCTGGGCAGGATATTCTGTCATTACTGCACATTTTCTTTTTCTGGCCAAATTGAAAGTCCGCGGGAAGGGCTCCAGCCTTGGAAAGGAGAGATCAACTGAGAATAGGTCACATCGGGTATTAAGGAATGAAAATGAATTCATTCTTTCCTCCATTGAATAAGCAGCTGTACTTGCGTCTCTGTGATCCATGAAATAGGCTGTCAGGAAAATAGGAAATGGGCTGCATTTGAACTTCATCCGCCGATTCTGCCCCGTTGCCTTGGAGACTGGTACTGCAGCTGGGGCAGGGGCAGGGGCAGGAGGGGCGCTCATTCATGGGGCACCCACCCTACGCCAGACACCTGGCTTCAGCGGTCCTGGGAGGGTGAGCCGCCTACGATCCCCATTTTGCAGATGAGGACATCAAGGCTCAGAAAGAGCCAGAGACTTGCTCAAGGTCACTTAGGCACAGAACCCGGCTTCCGCTTGAGGTGCCCAGCATCACGGCTGGGAACTTGGCCTGAAGAACCTCAAACCCTCACTCTCCCGTGGGCAGGCTGTTCGACCTCAGGAATCAGCTTGCTACATAGTAGAAATACCCACGGTCACTGTCCTGCAGTGAGGGTGACCTGAGGGAACGGATACCTTGGGCTCGGCACCATGTCTTTGTTGTTACGAACTTTCGCTTTTTCCATGTGTCCGATGATGGAGTGCAAGAAGGAAGCCTGGAAAGCAAGTGACTTGCCCTAAGACCTAGTGCAAGTGGGTCACGGGGCTGGGAGCTGTCCTTGGAGTGACCCAAGAGCCCCTGTGCCTTCTGCTACACTGGGTAGTAGAGAGTCTGGTGTGGGGAGGGGGTTTGGAGATGTTTACAATGGAATTACCCTCTTCTCTGCTTTATTTCCCTCCATCAGACCCTTCACCAGCCCTCTATATTTGACTTGGTTATTTGGTTCATGGTTTGTCTCCCACGCATCCTGGCATTTATGTGAGGGACGGACCGGTTTTGATCAGGTCACTGTTGTATCCCCAGTGCTTAGAATCCCGGGCTGGGGATGGGTGAGGCAGGTGAGGCAGGTCCTGCAAGCGCAGGCTTAGATCCTCTCTGTGATTAAAATTTGGATGTTTTGTTCATTGTAGATACTTTTGCATTCATTTTTATTTTTAATGATATTGCATAAAAGTATTGGTTATCCTGATTTCTGAGTTGTTTTTATCATTCTCTTCAATTTTGCACTTGAGTTGAGTACCCCACTTGTCTTACCCTAGTCCCAGTTCTGCCCTAGAACAGTGCCTGTCACCTACCGATATTCAGTAAAGATTTGTAGAACGAATGATGCCCTATTACATATCAGGACATTTCCTGGGTTCCCAGGGAAGTTTTCCAATGGGTATTCCAGGCTCTTTGGGTCTGAAGGAAGCCAGAGCCCCACACGGAGCTCCTTTTATTTGGCTCCATAATCTGGGGATGGCTGAGTATTTCTGCTAGTGGTGAGCTAAAGAATAAGGGCGTGTCCCTTCCAGGATCTGATTGAGGAACCCATTAGAACTCAGACCTCTACGACTGCCTAGTGGGAGAACGGAATGCAAGAAATCCATGAGGCTCTGAAAACCTACATGGAATTTCATGCTGTCATTATAGACCACTGCACCTCTCCCTCTCCTGGATGTGTCTTGCAATTAAAAGCCACATCGGTTTGTACTGACAATCGTTAGCGTAATGAGATCCGGCTGTATGTGCTACAAATCCCCTTCTCCGAGGTTGAGCACACCTGGGCTGAGCCAGTTCACGCTCTGCTGTGATACCCGAAGCTCCATTTCGATGAAATAGCGGATCTTGCCTCTACCTTTGGCTTTGTTTCCCTCCAAAGCTGAGACTCCATCGAGATGCATTTTTCTAATTAAGGCGGGAGTAAGAAATAACCTCCTATATAACTTAAAATGGTAAAATCATTGATACCTTTTCCAGCCTCAGCTTTAAATCTTAGCCACCAATGACTCCCCTATTAACGGGCCTAATTAAATCCATTTTTCAGGACGTCTTTGGCAAATTCCATTTTAGTAAAACTGTAGGAAGCTCAGTTTGATGTGTCTCTGCTTCCCAGGACTCTCCTATGAAAATGAGGACGGGGTGGATGCTTATCTCTTGTGTCTCATATTCATTGATTCACTCGACAAATATTTACTGAGCACCTACTATGTGCATTGGCATTGAACTAGAAGAGGAGGAAGGAGAAGTGAAAAGATAATACATTTCCTATCCTAATGGCCAAAAGGGAATGGGGCTCATTCATTCATTCATTCATTCATTCAACAAACATGTATTGAGTCTACCAACAGTCTACTAACTGTGCTAAGCCCTGGTGTTAGGGTGATGAGGTGCTGCCGACAGTTCATACTCAATGTGGTAAATGTTCTGATAGGCTAAAGCAGAGGGGACTGTGAGAGCTCGGAGGACATCTCCTAGCTCAGACTGGGAAGCTGGGGGTCAGGAAGCTTCCCCAGAGCTGAGCTTTAAGGGATAAGTAGGTGTCAGCCATGTGAAGCAAAGAGACAGGAAGGTGTTGCAGGAGCAGGGGTGGATGGGCACGAGGCATGGGAGAACATGGGATGTGTGGGGAATTTTAAGCCGTTCACTGTGGTTAGGGCACTGTGGTTAGGTCTGGGCCCTCTCAGCTCTGGGGGCACATTGGATCACGTGGGGCCTTTGAAAAATACCAGTACCTGCACCTCACCCTTGAGTGTGTCACTCATAGTTTCTGGGGGTGCAGGTCAAGGCTTTGGTATTTTTTTAAAGCTCTCCAGGTGGTGCTAGTGTTCAGCCAGGGTTGGGAGTCACTAGGCTAAAGCATGCAAAGTGGTGGGAGGTGAAGTTGGAGAGGTAGGTAGGGGCCATATCCTTGAGGGAGATGGAAACCTGTGAAGGTGTTTGAGCCTTACCTGAGGGTGCTGACATCATGGAAGGGTTGAAGGCAAGGGAAGAAGGGGTTCATATTACACTTCAGAAGGAATTACTCTGCCAGCAGTGTAGGTGATGGGTGGGATGGGAGTCACTGGAGCCAGAGAAACTAGTAAAGAGGTTATTACAGTGACCTGAGCAAGAGATGATGTGGTCTGGACCTAGGGTCATGACCGTGGGGATGGAGAAGAGAGAGATTCAGGAGGGGCAAGGTTGACAGGACTGGGTGGTGAATCGTGCATCCTGGGTGAAGTAGGGGAGTCAGTTTAGGATGGCTCCAAGGAGCGTGGGTGACTGGGGGGATATTTGTGACATTAATTAGGGAGGGGCAAAGAAAGGATGATTTGGGTTCAGGACATTTTGGGGGATTTGTAGATCTTTTTGCATTCAGAAAGTTAGATTGGCAGTTAGAGTTGAGGTCTGACACTTGGAACTGTGCTCTATGTGTACAGAGCAATTGGGAAGTCAACTGTTACTCTTGGCAGTAGCAACCAAGGAGAGTATGTAACCTCAGAATAAGAGAAGAAGGCCAAGGGTGGTGGAGTCTTTAGGAATCTCAATGTTTAGAGGGGAGTTGAAGCTTCGAGGAGCTGAGAAAGAACTTGATGGGGAATGGCAGAGAGGTAGGAAGAAAGCAGAGAGGGTGATGTCATGAAGCCAAGAAGGAGAGAGTTCTCAGAAAAGAGTGGGGCAACACATTGAAAGTTGTACTGGAGCCAAATAAAATGGAAGGCAGTTCTATACATTCAGGAAAGAACAGTTTTGATGAGACACGGGCTGGGAACCAGACTGTGGTGGGTTGCAGATTAAATGGCAGAGAGATGAGTATAAATACATGCTGGTCCAAGACAGAGAAGCAAGAGATCAGGTGGTACCCAGAGGAGATGTTGGATTGAGCAAACCCAAGACAGAATTAAGTGCAAGAAGTTTATTTTGGAGGTGATCCCAGGAAACACCAGTAGAGGAGTGAAGAAGTGAGACATGAAAGGTAAGAAAGTCAATAAAGTGTGTGCTCAGTGAGCGAGTAATCACTGAGGGAAAATGGAGCTTAATCTCACTGGGTAACTCTGCAAGACAGTACAGACATGCACCTGAGTTATTGTCCATGAGCGGCGAGGTAGCTGGGGTATTTATCCACCAGTTCCCACCAGTCCTTGGTTGAAGGCTGAACCTCAGGGGTTGAGGAAGCATGAGTTCCCAGGCACTTAGCTTGCCAGGCACATGGGGAGCGTGGGCTCTGGCAACCAGATAAAGTCCTCAGGCGAAATGACAAAGGTGATGGCAATTGGACATTGGATCAACTTAATGCTGGCAGTAAAAACTGAGGGGTATGGATAGGGTACTGAGAGCATCTGCTACTGGGGGGATTTCATTTTTCCGGACTGAAAATAGTTTGTCATGATTGAATGGTGAGGATGAGGGAGAGGTTGAAAATATAAGTAAGAGAGGAGATCACTGGTGGAGAGTGGACCAGGAAGAGATGGAAGGGGTTGTGAGTATGAATGTAAGTGGGGGGTTTGGTTGAAATGATAGGAGGTTGTGGTTGGCAAGGAGGAGACTGGGATTCAAGCTCAAGCTTGAGCATGTCATGATCATGGATGTGGGTGACTGAAGCGGATGGAAAAGGAAGTCCATTGGAATGGGGAGGTTAAGGGCCAGGGAGGTAAAGAAGGGAACTGGTTCATTCACATTTGATGTCGAAGTCCCCAAGGACTTGGGGTGGAGAGGAAGACTAAATCAGCTGCCAAAGTTATTAATGAGTATTAAAGGTCACCGTGGACCCTAGTCCCACTCACAGGGTAGGGTGAACCAGGGGGGTTTGTCAACCACTGGGTCCTGGAGCTGGAAGGAGCCACGTCGTTCAGAAGAACAGATCAGTCTGAAGAGGTCTTATCTAATGGGTGAGTCTGGCTGGAAGTTTTTGAAAGAAGTCAGAGGATAGAAATGAAAAGGTGGTACCGAGAGTCTCAAATCCAAGGGGTAAGCAGGAGGCCTTGGACAGGAACCAGGGTTAGGAACCAGGGAAGTCAAGAAGAGGTTGATAGCCAAGTTCAAGATTAGTTGAAGTACGTGGTTCCAGATGAAGGCTGTGGATAAGGAGAGGAAGTAGGAGTTCCTGATTCCTGGGGCAACATGTGTAGTCAAAGAGATGGACCAAAAGTAGAGGATGCTGACCCTGCTTAGCTTTTCTTTGTTCCCTGTTGCTTCCCACCGAATCGCAGGGCTCCCGGGAATCTGGTTAGCTGACCACTGGTGAAAGGCAGTGAGTTCAAACTCTGGAGTCAGATCAACCTGGGAACAGAGGAAGAAGCTGGAGAACCACATGACTCTGGTGCCACAAAAGCCAAGGGGAGGAAGAGTTTCAGAAAAAGGGTGTGAAACACAGTGCTGAGTATTGCTGAAACTCAGGCAAGGGAAGGAGTAAAATTTTTATGATTCTCTCATGTTCCTGATGAAGAACTTGGAGGACCAGACAGAGTAAATGCTCATATTATTCATACAGCAAGTTGGGGCACAGTCTCCTCTGCTGTTTAGCTATTGTTGTGTAAGAAGGAGCTCCAAAATGAAGACATGGTTGAAAGCTGTGAACACTTATTATTTCTTGATCCGCAGTTTGGTTGTGTTGTTCTGCTGGTCTAGACCAGGTGTGGCTGATCTTGAGCAGACTCATTCGTGGTCAGCTGGTAGGTTGGCCTGGGGCTAGCCGGTCCGGGATGGCTTCAGTTGGGACAGCTTGGCGGTGTTCCCTGTGATCTAATCCTCCGGCAGGCTAGCCCATGGGTTATGGTCCAGGCAGAGGGAAGAGCATGTGCAAAGACCCCGAGGTGAGAGCAAGCTTGGATGTTTGAGGAAGATAGAGGAGACCAGCCTGCACGGACGGGGACGGGGTCAGTGGGAGATGAGATCAGGGAGCTAGTGTGGGGCGGGGGGGGGTTGGTGGTGGTGGTATCATGAGCACCTTGTAGACCACTGTAAGGACTTTGGTTTTTTTTACTTTTATTATTATCATGAGACTTGTTTTCTGCCCTGCTACCCTGGCTGACTCCAGTGTCTTCCACTCCACGAAAGAGGTTTTGCATTTCATCTGGCTGTGTTGCTGGGGACTCTGCTTCTCCCCTCCCCATGCTGACACGTCCTACACCTTGGCCCCACTGCATGATGCAAGATAGCTCAGTGTCACGGGTCCAGAAATCACACCACTCTTGCTCCTAAAATCCCCGTCCTCCAGGACAGGAGGTTATGACCGGCAGGTGACATCTGGCCTGCTGCCTGTTCTTCTAAATAAAATTTGATTGGAACGCAGCCATGCCCATTCATCCACCTGTTGTCCGTAGCCACCTCTGTGCTACCATGACAGAGCCTGAGCCTTGTGCAGAGCTGTGGGGCCCGCAAAGCCTAAAATATTTATTGTCTGCTCCTTCGGAGATAAAGTTAAACCTTCTGGAACTTAAGAGGGAATGCCTTCAATTCTCTCCTGCTTTGAAGGTGGGGGAAGTTCAGGTCGGTGGACTGACCTAAGGGCAGTGGAAGGTGTGAGTGCCTTCCAGCATCTTGCCCCTGTCCTCCCTGCCTCCCTGGGCTGACCTGCAGCCCCTGCTCCCGCACAGAGCGGTGCTTCTCTTGTCTTCGTCTGCTCCGGCTGCTGTAGCAAAATACCATAGACTGGGCGGCTTCCACACACAGATTCGTTTCTCCCAGTTTTGGCAGCTGGGAAGTCCAAGTTCAAGGTGGCAGCATGGTCAGGTTCCCGGGGAGGCTCTCTTCCTGGCTGGCAGACGGACGCCTTCTCACAGCGTCCTCACATGGTGGAGAGAGAGAAAGAGTGAGGGGGAGAGAGTGAGAGCACATGCTCTGGGGGCTTCCTCTTCTTATAAAGACACCGAAGTCATTAGGGGGTCCCCATCTTCATGACCCCGTCTAGCCTAATGACCTTCCAAAGGCCCCGCTTTCCAATACCATCACATTAGGGCTTAGGGCTCTGATGCATGAATTTGGGGGGGGGGCACAAACATTCCATCCGTCACACTGAACATCTATTCTCTTTGTACCTGTGCCCTCTCTTGGAGCTAATGGGGGCTAGCAGGGCAGGGAGGGTGCTGCCAAGAGCACAGTCACCGGAGTTAGGCAAACCTGCATTCATGTCCCCTGTAATCAGAGCGGGGGGAATCCCAGAACCCCAGCGGAAGAGCTCATGGTAATTCTCCTCTCTGTGGGGTGCTGGGAGGCCTCAGGGAGCGTCGCTTGGACAGGGCTTAGCAGTAGTTGTCAAAGAGTAAGTGCTCCGCTTTAAAATTGATCTATAGAACAAATGTTAGGAGACCACCTTTCTCCCCTTTGCAGGAAGACAAGAAAAGTCCATGGCAGGCAGAGCAGGTGGCATCAGCAAATCCATATTCATCCCCCATCTCAATAATTTCTGCAACTCTGGGCAGGATACCCGAGTTCAGAAAAGTGGGGGGTGGGGGGGTGGGGGGTGGAAATCAATAACTCCGAGCTTGCAGCCAATAAAATCTCAGGAATAGCAATTTCATCTGTACCGCGCCCGCCCGGATCACTAACAGTGTACTCAACACGAGGGTGGTGAGGAGTTTGGGGTAAGGGAGGCTCGTAAAAACACCCGATGCAGATATTAATGATTTAATCTGCTAACATGGCGTGGCTGCCTCCGAGAATCCTATTCGTCAGCATCCAGGAACCCATCAGGAGGAGGCTGGGTGAAGAGCGCTGGGGATAGCGCACGGGGATGTGGTACGAATGAAGATGAATCGCGGAGCACAGTATTGATTTGCCTTGCCTGGAACGGCTTCTTTCTGTTTGGAAATATGGAAAGCAAATTAATGAATAAATGAGCTGGCTCGGTGAACTGCGCCCCGCTGGGAGCCCCGGTGGTTAAGCCACAAATGCCAGCAGGCTCTGATCAGAGACTGGGAAAGGCAGGGTTTGCCGAGAGGGACAGCGTGGCTTGGCGTGGTGGCCCGAGAACCCGCACCCGGAAAGGCTTTGGAAAGCAGGGGCAGGTGTCCTGGGGTCAGACAGATTCTTGCTTGGATTTTGGCTCTGCTTCCTGCTAGCTGTGGGGCCTCTGAAATCCATGCAATCTCTCTGAACTTGCGTTTCTTCCATTGGCAGAAAGGGGGCAGAAGGGGACCGATGGAGAATCACATGAAATCATGTATGTGCTATATTGGCTCTATCTCTTACATGCTGGGAGGTATTGGGCAAGTTTTCTGACCTCTCTGTGCTTCACATGTCCCTCCTATCATACGGAGATAGCAACACCTATCCCTGGAACACAGTGTTTTTATAGCTACTCAGCACTGGACAAATATTAAGCACTTACTATGTGCCAATTAGTGTGCCAGGTGCCTGGGGTAGGGCTCTGTACAAAACAGAGTGAGGGGCGCCTGGGTGGCTCGGTCCGTTAAGGGTCTGAGTCTTGGTTTTGGCTCAGGTTGTTCTGTAAGATTTTATTTATTTATTTGACAGAGAGAGACACAGCGAGAGAGGGAATAGAAGCAGGGGGAGTGGGAGAGGGAGAAGCAGGCCTCCTGCTGAGCAGGGAGCCCGATGGGGGACTCGATCCCAGGACCCTGGGATCATGACCTGAGCCGAAGGCAGACGCTTAACCGACTGAGCCACCGAGGCGCCACTCGGCTCAGGTTGTGATCTAGGGGTCATGAGATTGAGCTCCATGTGGGGCTCCTCTCTCAGCACAGGGTCTGCTTGAGACTGCCTCTCCCTCTCCCTCTGCCCCTCCCCCTGCTCTTGCTCTCAAATAAATAAATAAATCTTTCAAAAAAACAAACAAAACAGAGTGACATCCCTTCTCTCATTGAATTTATTATTATTTTTCCCATGGCTACCCAAATGCTCCAGCTCCATTTATTGAAAAAACTGTTCCTCCTCCATTGAACTGCCTTTGCACCTTTGCCAAAAACCGGTTGGCCATACTTGTGGGTGGCTGTCTGTGGGTCTTCTGTTCTGTTCCACTGATCTCTGTGTCTGTCCCTCTCGCAGTCACACACTGTCTTCATTTCCGTAGAGTAAGTCTTGAAAGTGGGGAGTATAGTTCCTCCCACTTTGTTCTTTTTTTTTTTTTTTTAAAGATTTTATTTATTTATTTATTTGAGAGAGAGAGAGTGAGAGAGCACAAGAGGGGGGAGCGGGAGAGGGAGGAGCAGACTCCCCGCTGAGCAGGGAGCTCGATGTGGGACTCGATCCCGGGACTCCAGGATCATGACCTGAGCCGAAGGCAGTCGCTTAACCAACTGAGCCACCCAGGCGCCCCCCTCCCACTTTGTTCTTTTACAAAATGTTCAAATTCTAGTTTCTTTGCCTTTCCATGTGCATTTTAGAATAAGCTTACTTTTACCTACCAAAAAAGATCTTTCTGATAGGAGTTACGCTAAACCTGTACATCAACTTGGGGAGAATGGATATCTTTACTACGCTGAGTCTTCCAATTCATGAACACGGTATATTTCTCCATTTGTTTAGATCTTCTTTTTTTTTTTCTATTTATTTATTATTTTTTTGATGTAGTGTTCCATGATTCATTGTTTGCATATAACACCCAGTGCTCCATGCAGTATGTGCCCTCCTTAATACCCATCACCAGGCTAACCCATCCCCCCACATCCCTCCCCTCTAGAACCCTCAGTTTGTTTCCCAGAGTCCACAGTCTCTCATGGTTCGTCTCCCCCTCCGATGTGCTATGGTGAGCGCTGTGAATTGTGTAAGACTTATGAATCACAGACCTGTACCTCTGAAACAAATAATAGATCTTCTTTGATTTCTTTCATCAACATTTTGTAGTTTTCAGCATAGAACCCTTGTAATATTTTGCTTGATTTATGCCTAAGTGTTTCATTTTTTCTGGGTAATTGTAAATGGTATTTAATTTTAGATTCCACTTGTTCATTGCTAGTATATAGAAATGCAGAGGATCCTCGTGTGTAGCTCTTGTAACCTGTGACCTAGCTGAACTCACTTATCAGTTCTTGGCGGGGGGTGTGTGTGTGTGTGTGTATGTGTGAATTCCTTGGAAATTTCCACATGGATAATCATGTCATCTGCAAACAGGGGGTTAGTTTCATTTCCTCCTTTCTAATCTATCTGCTGGAATTTGTTATTATTACAGCAGAAATCCTACATCCAAATGCCTGAAAGGGCCCATGTGGCAGACACTGTGGCAAATGGGAGTCCATGCCAGTCAAGAGGGGCTGCTAGTCCCCGGCTATGCGGGTCCAGATCTCTAGATTGTGTTGAAAGAGATTTTGTTGTTAGATTTTCTGGTATTTAAATGTTGGTAAGTTATTCAAATATTTAAACACCTGTCAGGCCAAACAAAACACATCTGTGGGCTGGAGTGAGTTTGCACCCGTTTGCAACCTGGCACAAAATGGGTGTTCTGTAAGCAGAAGCACCTGCTCCTGCCGCCTGATGTCTCAGGTGGGCGGTGCTCAAGGGATGTGTCAGGCAGCACCTGCGGCTGATCGGCCCCAGATTTCCGGGATGGACGAGAAGGCCTATGGGAAAGCGGCATCTGAAGGTTATCTCTGGGATTCTTGTGGCTTGGAACCACCAGGCTGGATGCTTCACTTTCTCTCTGGCAGCAGTATAGCTGCGCCTCTGGTGGGTGAGCTGGGGGATGGGGCTGCGGACTAATCCGCCACGAGGCCTGATGGCTACGGGGGTGGAGTCAGGACTGGACCAGACAACCCTGGGGAAAACTACAGAAAGTGGCTGGGTTGTCAGGGGGCAAAATGGGAGATGGGGTAGGAGGGGATGAGTGAGTGCTGAGCATCTGTAATATGCTGGAGATAATAAGGTTGGTCCTTCTCTCTGTCCTTCCCTCCCTCCAGTCCTCCTTCCTTCTATCCTGCCTTCCTTCCTTCCATGCAACATGCATTTATCCGGGGCCCACTCTATGCCAGGCCCTGGGCTAGGCACATGTTTCCTATGTATTCCTTACATATTCCTACAAGATAGGTGTCACCCCTCCATTTCACAAATGAGGGAACTAAGTTTCAGAGAGGGTGAGTGACTTGCCTGGGGTCCCAGATCTGACTTCAAAGCTTGTGCTCTTTGCATCACATTCACCTTGCTGTCTCACCAAGGGCCCAACAGATGCTTCTAGTGTCTTCTGGCAGTCTGGTTCCCAGAGCTCCAGTGGGGGGCGAGGAATGCAGCAGGAGCAGAGTTCAGGTGGCTGCTGGGTCCATGAGTCAGGCCAACCACGAGATGACTTGTCTACAAAATGGCACGAGGCACCAGCAGGAGGAGAACCCGGGGCCACTGTCCTTCTGTAACTCATCTACAAAGAGACAAGGAGGGATCAGGCAGTGCCCGACAGTCTTAACCCCGATCTCACTCATGGAGTGATCGGTAGCAAAGGAGGCTTGAGTACAGGGCTAAGGGAGGCTTTGTCTCGGATCCTGGATGGGAGATTTCACTCCAAAGCCCACCAGATGCGCTGAGCCGAGCTGCGGGCCCATGTTGCACCTCAAGCAGATTTGTCTCGGGTAGGGAAGGTTGGATCTTACAGGTAAGCTTGGGACCTGCCACTGAGGCTCTCTGGGGAGAGACACCCTCCTCAGGCTCCTACCACTCCTTCTTCTGATTTCTGTCTGCTTCCTCACGGGTAATCAAACAAACAGTAAGAACTGAAGGGAGGAGAATGGCTTGAGGGAGAGTCTGTTAATCAGGACTCTCTGGATTACAAGTGACAGAAGCTCTGATTTTAACTTATTAAGCACACACACACAAAAAGGGGGGGGGGGTATTCGTTGCTTTGCATAACCAAAAGCTCCAGGGGATGGAGTCTGTCTGCAGGCATAGCTGGATCTAGAAGCTTGAACAGTGTCTTCAGAATATGTTTCCATCTGTCATGTCTGCTTCCCTCTGTGCTGGCTTCTTCCTCTGGCTCCCTCATGGCCCCAGGGTGCCACCAGCCCTCATCCCGGCAGTCCGTGCTATAGAGACCATCCTTGGCCCAGAGGTTCCAACAAAGGTCCTAGAGATCGAGTCCTAGGGGCCTGGCTTTGCTCTATGCCTGTCTCTGAACCAATCACTGGCCAGGAGAGGCATGGAGTGAGGTGATTGGCTAGGCTGCGTCACGTGCTCCCTGTTGGCTTTGGTGGGAAAGAGTGGGGCCAGCCTCGGTTGAGCCACGCGAACTGGCAGGAGAGGGAGTGCTTCCACAAAGGGAAATGGACACAGTCTCTTCCCTCTTGGGGAATGTCATCAGAGGCTGGCCTCACAAGGGACTGAGAAGTTGAAAATGTTCAGTGATCTGGGGAGGGCTTGGCTTCTCGTCCCTTTGCTGCATACAGCCTATTTTATTTGTCCTGCTCTCTGCCTCTGTACACACATCATTGCCTTGAAGATTCCTAGCTCATATCTCCATCCGCGGGATGAGCCCACGTTGACAGGTGTGGAGTCCTGATCCCCGAGAGACTTGCAGAATGTCTGTTGGGGGCTGTCCAGCAGTCACCCACTCTTCTGGGAGCAGAGCCTTGATTTTCTGTTGGGGAATGCCTCCCCACCCCTGCCCCTGAGTCCATGCAGCTGAGGCAGGACTCTTCCCCTCCCCACATGACCCAGGTGGGGTCAGTCACCACCTTCTAGCCCCTGGTCACTGTGATTCTGTTTTCCAGGATAGTCATATGAGCTAGATAAGGTCCTCACCTTGGAGCTTTTGCTAGGACTTTTGGGAGAGAGACATTCTCTTTGTGCTCAATTGCAAAGGTAGTAGGATTAGCCAAGCGGCACTAGAGGTCACCCATGACGCTGAAGAATAAAGTCAACCTAGGGGGAAGCAGAGTCAACACAGAGTCTCAATAAATTGTTTTTGAGCCTCTGGAGCCAGCTAAGCCTCGGCTCTTCTCTCTTAGGATTTTTGTTCCCATGAGCTCATACATTCCCATTTTGCTTCCGCCAGTTTGAGTAGGAGGTCTATCTTTTGCAACCAGGACTCTGTGGCATGCACAGAGAGGGTCCGAGTGATCCATTTTAGTTGGCTTGTGGCTGTGCCTATCAGGGTCCTGTGGTACAACATGGCTGTGGGCAGAGGGGCAGTTTCCAGGGAAGAGACTTGTCGGCTGGCCCAGGTTTTCTGGTTTGGGGGATCATGAGTGGCTCAGGGCATAGCTGTGTTGAGAGGGCCAGGGAATGGCCAAGGAGGTGCCAGAAAGGGAGCCTGGACAGCTCCTCAGAGAGAAGCTTGGCTGGGTGGGTCAGGCCAGGATTTGGAGAGGCAGGGGCCCTGGGCATAAGCTGTCAGGGCCTCCTCCAGGCCCTTTTGGTGCTCTCCCTGGGGCAGCAAGGCTCCTTCTAGTTCTGTCCACTGTGAGACGGCATTTCCAGCGTGGTCAGGCCTGGCTTGGGACCTCGACTGGAGATGTGCCTGCGGCTTGAGGACTTGAGGCATGGAGTGGGATGCCACAGCCCTAGGATCTGACACCTCCCCACAGACTCAGCGAGAAGCTCGGAGAACACTGGGTAGGTGGGCCACTGCATGCCGCCGCACCCCTATGGACACAGCCATGCACGTGAGAGCCCTGGAATTTGCCCAGCCCAGGTGCCATGTTGATGGACCCAGCCTGGTTTCCAGTGTGGTGGTGGGACAGCTTGGAGTCCGCCCTCAGAACACCCCATCACTGGCCAAGGAGTGCCACGAATAGCCTTTCATTCTATCCCTTTCTCCTGCCTGGGTGTCTGTCTGGACAATCAGGAAAAGACAATTCAATGACAAAAAAAAAAAATAATTGCGTTTGTCAAATGGGCTTGAAATGGTCCGCAGGCTGTTTCTCTGTCAGCATAACAGACAAGGGTCTCAGAAAATGGACACTGTTGACTGTTGAGCTATGGGTCATCTGCGATGCTTTTGGAGAGGTGGGGAGTGGAGGGTGGGGTGTGGAGGCGACAGACATGGCTGTCTGGGAGGAGACCTCTCCAGATCTCTATGGGTGACTGTCTCCTAGCTCTGTGGAGAGCGGACCATGTGCCAGGTGTGTGGCATACCTTAGCTTTAACCTTCACATCCGGGTAAGGAAAGTGTGCCCAACTCCCATCTATCTCATAGCGGGGGAGACTGAGGGGCAGAGATGGGAGGTGATTTGCCTAAACGCAATGCAGCTGAAAGCCAAGCTTTCCCCTCCGGGCTGTGCAGACTCCGGGTCCTCTGAGGTGAATCCTGTGGCCCTAACTTGTGCCTTACGTCTGGGGATGCAAAGAGTGTGGTTAGTTAAGATGCCAGACTCTGGAGTTGGCCTTTTGGGTTTTGATACTTCCTGGCTTACCTCGGACAACCTGTTTTCTCATCTGTAAAATGGAGGAAAACCAATGTCCTTTCCTCCTAGAGTTGTTATGAGGATTCAGGCAGCTAATGTCTGGAAGACACATATGACACAGCCACTTAGGTTTTGGTACCCTGGAGCAGGAGGGCCTGGTTGCTTGGGGGAAGGGACCCCCTGGGGAAGGAGAATAGTGAGGAGCAGGAGAGAGTAGCTGAGCGCTGAGGAGCATCCACAAGACGGTGATGGATTAGTTTATTGTTCAGAAAATATTCCCACTCCGCCCCTTGATGTCAGGCTTCCTCAGAGGTTTGTTTGGGCTAATAGATTGTAAGCTAAAGGGACCATGCAGGAGTTCTGAGCCCAGGCCTTAAGGAGAAGAATATGTTCTGCTTGCTACTCTGGGAGTGTCTACCTTCCGGCCTGGGAAAACTTTCCCCACATAGTCACTGCCCCTGGAGTTTGGGCCTCAGTGAGACGCAAGGAGCAGAGCTTCTGTGGTCAACTTGCAGCCCTGTGAGTGAGAGAAGTGATGGTTTTAAGCTACTGATGTAGGTGAGGCTGGTTATTCAGAGCTCTATTAGTACGACTAACCGATACACGGAGACACAATGAAACCAGGGGATGTGTGATGTTGTCTGCTCAGCATCATTGGGTGGACTGCCCCTCTCCCGTTCTTGGTTCGAGGGGACACTGCATTAGCCTGTTAACTAGTGTTCCTGACTCCACCTTTGCCCCCCTACAGTCTATTTACCATCCAACAGAGGGCAGATCCTTTAAAACATAAGTGCAACCAGGACCCTCGTTGCTGATATTCCTCCTACGGCTTCCCCTGGTGCTGGGAATAAAATCCGAACTGCTCACCATGGTCTATAGGACCTCAAGTGATTTGGCCCCTGGCTATAACTCCAAGACCTCATTTCCTTTGATAGTTCCCCAGTTCCTACGGCTTAGAAACAGTGGGGTGACCTAGGAGGAGGTGGAAAGGAGGAGGGGAAAGTCCTGGTGGTACTTTTCTGCCTGGGATCAGCTGGTTGACCACTTGTGAGGTTTAAGATGATCAGTTCACGATCAATTTAGCTCCCGTCCCTGAGCTAGTTTCTTCATATCTTGCCATGGGAGCCCCCGCCCCCTTTATTCCTGTGCCTTAGCAACTCTTAAGCCCTGCCCCCACTTCCTTGGCCTGGGTATTCTCTAGGAGGAGGAGCCCAGCGGGTTCACTGTTGGGCGGTGATGGGCAGCATAGGGATTCGGGGTTGGACAATGGCGTCCCACTGCATCCATCAGCACAGGGTAATGAGCTGGGCCCAGAGAGGTCCCCTCCCATTTTCCCCTGGGGAGCTCTGGGGCACATTGTCTCACCCAGGAGGGGGGGTCCTGGACATGGCCCAGGGGTTCCAAGACTCATTTGAGTGATCTAGGGCAGGCATGATCTCATTGGGGAACAGTTCCTTCTTCTGTAAAATGGGTATGAGGAGAGGTGGGCTACACTGGATCAGTTTGTGACCTTTTTTTGAGCAATAATCCTCTAAGAGAATCTGATACAAGATATGGACTGTTGCCCCAGGCATAGGCAGGTACACCTCTGTGGGTTGTTGTTATTTTATATATAACTTAGGAGGATGGGGACCTCCTGAAGGCTTTTTATGGACCACGGGTTAAGAACTTCTGGACGTCATGAGGAACAGCATTGTGACTCTAAGCAAGCTATCTGGAGCCAGTCTGCCTGGGATTGAATACGTCTCCAGCACTTACTAGCTGTGTGACCTTGGCCAAGTTACTTAATGTCTCTGTGCCTCCCTGTCCCGATATGTAAAAGGGAAGTGATGAGAGTACTTCCCACCCCACAGGGTTGCTGAGAGGAATAAAGGAGATTTTATGTATATGGCACACAGCCCAATATGCCTAATGGACCTTGTGAGTGCTCTCAGATCACGCAATCATTCAGGTGGGGCAAATCTAGGACCCAGAAGCTTCTCTCTTTTTGCCTCCTGCTGACACCCTTTCAGCTTCTCTCTCCCAGTATCAAGCCTGGCAGGAGATCTTGGTTCGAGGGTGGGTCTTACCGGAACAAATAATTCATGACTTACTGACTGCCTCCAGGCAGGCACCCCTCCTGCTCCAGCAAATGCGGGGGCGGGGGGGGGGCAGGCAAGAGGATGTGAGAGACCAGGTGAGCACGTCCCCCTGCCTCCTTCCTTCACCTTCTCTTCCTGTTTCTGTTCTTCTTGCTGCTGTCCATCTGCCCCGAGGTCTCTGTCCGTCTGTCTGTCTGCTCTCAGTTGCTCCCTCCCTCCATGTCTCCCTGACTCCCCCCACCACAAGCCAGCTAGTAATGAACCTGCTGACAGGTGGAGGCCCCCCCTTGGCCAGGCCTGTGCTTTGCGCTCTGCGTCACTGATTCTTTAAATCCTCATGACAGCCTTATGCAGTAGGTACTGGTTTTTATTCATTCACTGAGTCTTTATCAGGCCCTGGGTGAGATGCCAGACTCTCGTAGGTGTGGGTGGTCCCAACACTAACGTAACGGACAAAAGGCAGAGCCTGTAGGAGCTGGTCTTCTGGCCTCCGGATGAGGAAACTGTGCTCGGAGAGGTTACGTGATGTGTCATTAGTACGAGGCTATGTCAAGCGTGGGTACACCGTCTCTAGAATCAGACTCTGGGTAAGGTCTCAACCGCCACGTTAGACAGCCTCTCATAGAGCTCACAGCCCGGTCGAGAAGGAAATGATCAAATACGCAAAGTACAGTAAAGTAGATGCTAGAAGACGAGCGTGCCGGACAAGAGTGGCAGCCCCTCCTGCCCCCCACCCCACCAGGACATCCATATTCCAATCCTGCAAACACATTACTTCACTTGGCACGAGGGCAAGTGTGATTAAGCTGAGGACCTTGAGATGGGGAGATTATCCTGAGGATTTGGGCAGGCCTGGTGCAATCACAGGGTCCTTCCAGGGGGAGGCGGGACGGTGGGAGGCAGAGTTAGGGATGATGTGTTGACTGCTGATGGAACCAGGGGTGAGAGAGAGAGGTGCTGGAAGCTGCTACACCGCCAGGAGCCAATGAGAGCAGGTGGACTCTAGAAACTTCAAAGGCAGGGACTCGGAGGAAGCAGACTCAGCAGGTGGACTCTAGAAACTTCAAAGGCAGGGACTCGGAGGAAGCAGACTCTCCTGTCCGAGAATGCAAGCCTGCTGATGCCATGACATCAGCCCGATGAGACCCACGTTAGTTAGCCTTGACCTCCAGGGCCGAAGGTAAGACATTTGTGTTGTTTTAAGCCGCTAAATTTGTGCTGAATTTTTACCGCAGTAACAGGAGAGTGAGGTCACTGGCGGGCCTGTCGTGCTGGGCACCACGAAAAAGGGCACTGTGGCGTTTCACTAGAAGCAGCAAGCGAAAGCCAGGGACACCTAATGCTTCGATCAGCACCACGTTCCCAGGCGCATTTCCCACTTGCCATGTGTCCGAAGGCGAGAATGCTGCCCAGGGTTCCGTCAGGAGGTAACAGGGACCTGCTGTAACAGTCACATGCTCATTTCCTCCTGAACCCTCACTCTGTCCTCTCCGTCCAGACTTTCCTAACAGCCTGTCCAAGGCAATGTGGGCTCTCTCCAACACATCCCGTAAGGCCCACTCAGCGCCTGCCTCTGCCTTGTCCCCAGCGCCGGCCCCCCATTTCCACACACCTGTTCCAGCAGAGCTTCACTCCCAGGTACCAAAGTCTGCGTCACCTATTAATGGCCGCAGAACAAATTCCCCACGCCCCCCCCCCCCAACACCGAGGCTTCAAACAGCAATCGTCTTCGTTTGTGGGTCAGGAATCGGGGTCCCCTAGCTGAGGCTGCCTCCCAAGACTGCACCTCCAGGATCCCCATCTGAGCTCCCTCACGTCTCCGCTGACTGCCAGTGGGGGAGCCTCGGGGCCTTGTCACGCAGGTGTCTCCTTAGGGCAGCCAGAGCTCCGGAGGTGGAAATAGTCCAAGCTGTGGTGACCGAATCTCAGAAGTGCCGTCCCAGTACTTTTTCCATCTCCTGTTTGGTAGAAGCTGGTCCCCAGGCCCGGCCCACTCTCAGGCTGCCACACAACGGCGTGAGCCCCACGCAGTAGGGGGTCACCGGGAGCCACCTCAGGCTCTTGTATCCCCAGAGGCATGCCGCGGTGCTGGGGACCACCACCGGTGAGGGGCTGAGGGGGTGCTGTGTCTGTCCGTTTGCCCCGGGTTACAGATGGGGAAACCGAGGCACAGAAAGGCTGAATAATATGCCCCAAGTCACTCGGCTCCTAAGAAGTGGCAGAACCAGGCTTGGGACCAGATTGCCTGGCTCCGGAGCCCCCACTTGTAACCCTCAGACTCCTCACTCTGTCGGGCCAGGGGGCGCCCCTGCTGCCAGCGTGCTTTGCTAGTAGTCTGCTTCCTTCTCTTCATCCTCCACCTGCTTCTCTTAAATCTTCTGCCCACTTCGGTCCGTCAGCTGGGCTTCCCCACACCTTCCACCACGCTTGTGATGTCACCCTGTGTCTCTTCCTCCTGGTCACTGTGCTCTGCTTCTTTCACCTCTGCCTCCGTCTCCCCGTCTATCCCGACCTAGCTCATCTGTCTTGACATCTCATCTGGTCCTAGTCTCCCCATCTGCCTCTGTGTGTCTGGTGTGTCTGTGGCTCTCTCTGTCGCCATGTCAGCCTTGGGCTTTGTCCGTGGGTCTGTCTCCTTATTCCCACTACTGTCTGTCTATCTGTCGCGTGTCCCTGTCTCCCTGTCTCTCTTTGAGCCCGTTGCTTCGTTTTCCCCTCTGCCCTGTCCCTCTGTGTGTCTGTCTTTCCCTCTAAGTGGGTCTGTGTGTTTCTCTCTGCATTCTTCTGGATGCTGTCCATCTCCTTCCTTCTCAGGCCACAGTGAGCCACTTCTGGGTGGATCCAGTCTGGGAGGCCGTTTGGATTATTTACGATGCTATCACTTATTAATCAGTATCTCTATAATAACATCAAAACAACAGGCTCTGAGCCCCGACCCACCAGTGGGCAGCGACCTATCAGCCTCGTCCTCCTGCCACGCAGACGGATGGCACCTCCCTGTTTCTATTCATCAGACTTCGATACACATCTTCTTTGGAGACTGTCAGCTCCAATGTTACAATCACAGCAATATTAAAATAACAACTTAAAACCAATCATTTTTATGGGGACACACACAGTATAAAAAGACCTGCCTATCTGAGGACACATATAACATCAGCAGCTATTGTCCCATAAAGCTGTCAGTTAGAGAAACATTTCGGGGAGTCCTTGAACACCATCACCCAAGTTTAACGAGAGAGAGAGAGAGAGAGACAGAGAGAGAGAGAAAGGAGAGAGGAAAGAGAGGAGAGAGAGAGCTTTGCAAATCATTTCTCATAGAGGTCTAGGGGAAAAAATGTGAGCGATTGATTCCATGGGGAGCCAGTGGATTTAGTTAAATGGCTCAGACCTGGCCCCAAGTGGCACTTGGCATATGTCTCCTGAAATGATGGAGCAGGCTTAGAAAGGGGCAGGGCCAAGGGGGTGCCCAGCATGCATGGCCTGACCCGCTTCTAGGTTCAATTTCCCTGAATCAGACCCTTGGATGAAGTTTTGTGTGTTAAGATTTTTTATTAGGAAGCATTCCCAGGGAAAATCAGTAGGGGAGTGAAGGAGTGACACAGAAGGGAAGAAGGCCAGGGCAAAGGTGACGTCAGGCAAGGCAGTCCCCACGCAGTGGACCTTGGGCTTGGTGCCACAGGGGGGCCCCTGAGACATACTGGTGACCCCTCCTCATCGGAGCTGGACTGGGAAAGGCAGCCGGGCTATATATTCTCCCACAAGATTCATTGCTTAAGGGCTTCCGAGGGGCAGGTGGGATACAAGCCCCCAGCCGCTCCTGGCTCTTCCCACACATAAGCAGTGGTTCCGGCCGCCGGGGAAGGTGGGCCTCCTGAGAAGACGGGCAAGTGCTGTCTGGCGGGGTAAAGCATATTGGCAGCCGGGGTGCCTGGGACTGGGGAAGGAAGCAGAAAGCGGACATGCGAAGGGTTGATGGGGCCCTGGCCAGTGCTTGCCCCCAGTGGCAACATGGGTCTCTGCTGCTTCAGCTCTGCTTGGGATTGAGGTGGAAGTGGACAGGGCTGGGATTCCCTGGGCTGATGGACCCCCAACTGTAGTCACAGCGGAGGAGTGTCTTTTTTTTTCTTTTCAAGATTTTATTTATTTGTTGGAGAGAGAGCACAAGCACGAGTGGCAGGCAGAGGGAGAAGCAGGCTCCCTGCTGAGCAAGGAGCCTGATGTGGGGCTCCATCCCAGGACCCCGGGATCATGACCTGGGTAGAATGAAGGCAGTTGCTTAACCGAATGAGCCACCCAGGTGTCCCAGGGGAGGAGTTTTTTTTACCTCCGAAGAGCTGGGTTTCCTGGTTCCCCTTGAGGCTCCTGGGTGAGTGATAGACTTTTTGAGATACAAACCCTCATGAAGAAAAGTTCACCACCAGGCATTCTGCGAGAGGACCAGCTTGCTTGCTTTCCTTCTTTCTTTCTTTCTTTCTTTCTTTCTTTCTTTCTTTCTTTCTTTCTTTCTTTCTTTCTTCCCTTCCTTCCTTCCTTCCTTCCTTCCTTCCTTCCTTCCTTCCTTCCTTCCTTCCTTCTTTCTTTCTTTCTTTCTTTCTTTCCTCCCTCCCTCCCTCCCTCCCTCTTTCCATCTTTCTTTTGATTTTATTTTATTTATTTATTTGAGAGAGAAAGCGAGAGCACGAGCACCGGGAGGGGCAGAGGGAGAAGCAGGCTCCCTGCTGAGCAGGACGCCTGATGCAAGGCTGGATCCCAGGGCCCTGGGATCATGACCTGAGCCTAAGGAAGACGCTTAACCGACTGAGCCACCTAGGAGCCTGAGGATCAGCTCTTTGGAGATGAAATGAAGCAGGCATAAGTCTTGGGCTCAAGCCAATGGACAGACAATGGAACCAAAGGCCTAGTTGAGCAGCAGCCAACACAAGCAAAACCCTGACCTGTAAGACAGGGGGTGGGAGTGGGAGCAGCTTTGACCAGGTCACTGTTATTCTCCATGGCGCCTTTGTGTAAATTAGAGCAAGTGCCCCCTGCTGGGTGGATGTGGCACTGCCAGCGCTTGGCTTGGCATGTCCAAAGGCAACTTTCTTAACAGAAAAGATGTCTTTTGGGATGGATTCAGCTAAGTGCCAGAGCACAGGGTTTGGTGAGGTGAGGGAGAGGTGGGTTTCAGCCCTCATTCACCCCTTCGGCTGGGTGCCATTGTGCAGTGTGCACACTGTACAACTGTACATGACATGAGCTTTTAGCTGACTCTGTGCTCAGCATTACTAGCAAGATAATGCAGATTGTGCATTTCATGAAGGCAAAGGGTAGGTCAGGACTATTTACCACTGGTAAATAGTGTCTCCTGGCACTAAATATAGTGTTTGGTACAGAGCAGGCTTTCAAAAACGCTTTTGAAGAAATGGATGAGTGGATTTTAAATGTCTCATAGATTGACTGACATACCACAGTCAATAAGTGTTTGCCGAGCAAATGAATGACTACTCCTGTCAGGAGTCTTCTGTGGCACCATAGAAGGAGAGACAGTAGAGCATACAAGCTTGAACAAGCCTATTTGGATTAAATCCCAGTCTTCCACTGATTAGCTGTGTGATCTCGGGCAAGTTACTGCTACTCTCTGTGCCTCTGTTTCATCTTCTGTAAAATGGGGCTAATTAAGGGGACTTACTGTCAGAGGGCTCTTATGTGGATCAAAAGAGTTAATACATGAAACGGTTGGCAGCCAGGAACACCTCGATAAATGTTAGCTACTTATTGTTATCATCATCATCAGAGGTGACAGGTCCCCAATGCTCTGTGCTGGTCAGACCTCCTGGAGAGCTGGGTACCCTTCTGGGTGTCATAGTCTAAAAGAGACATTAACAGCTGTCTTGACCATGAGCACCCCACCGAACTTCCCTATAAATAATGGTTGAATGAATAAAGTGTATCCCACAAAAATTGTTCAGAGTAGGGGTAATTTAGTATGGATAATATAATTTTTAGTATATTTAGTATATGATCTTTAGTTCATCTGTTTTCTTTCCAGTCTATGCACTTTGGCATAAACTTTTTGTCTTGAATACTTCACTAATTAAAGAAGCCCCACTTTGTCCCACCCCACCCCACAGCCCCTCAGTGATTGGAGGGGAGAGACCCACAGTCCCAGGAATGAGTTCTCATTGAATTTACCCAATCTGTATGAGTCATTCCTCCAGGGATTTGTTCAGAGATGGACATGTGACCTGTTTTGGACCAATGAGAAGAGAGAGTGTTGGCTGGAGGGTTCTGGGAGGAGCTCCCTGCAGATGCACGCTTGCCTGCCCCTTGCAAGAGGAAGGCCCTGGAAGCCTCCGACAGCCGCCTTGTCTCCATGGAAGGCTCCAGCTGTGGGTTGGAGCAGTCCCCATTGAAGGCAGGGAGGGCGGGTGGACCACGTGGGGTGACGCTGTTGAGCTCCTGGGCCAGCCAGCTCTGAAGCAGCTCTCCCTCTGGCCCTGTCCTTCACCTGAACCAGTGAAGTCCTTTTGAGGTTTTAGCTCACTCGATTCGGGTTTTCTCTTATCTGCTGGAGGATAGATGGTTCCTGGCTGCTACCCTGGCTCTTCATGTATTCTTTTTCCAATCTGTTCCGTATGGTATGAACCTTGTACCTTGAATTCAGCAGGGCTCAGTGTTTTGAAGTTTTAAAGCCTTGCTCGTTTCTTGCATCTCATTTCTTCCTCGGAGCCCCCTGTCCCCTGAGTCAATACGTGTGTGACTCAGTAGCAGCAGGGAGACAAAGGGCTCCAGAAAACAGAGGGGAAGAGCATGGGTTCAGATCTTAAAATAGTAGCTGCCACACTGTGTGAGGCAGGGTACCAAGAGTTTCACCTGTGTGCTTGATGTTCACTTTTCCAGCCCCATGACAAGTTACCGTGATTGTTCCCATTTGCAGGTGAGGAAACCGAGCCCCGGCTTGTTTGTCACCCACTCAGAGTCACACACCTGATAAGTAGCCTCATTTTGTGTTAAACCCACAGAGCTGATGGGCCCTAATCGGTGGCTGTGCCCCAGCCTGGGAGAGAGCCGTGGCTAAGAAGCAGTCCAGGCCCTGAAGATCCATATGGGAATTGCACACAGAGTAATTTTATAGACAATTAAATCTGTAAAGATTGGCCAGTATGTGTACTTAAAGCTGTGTGCAGAGGTAATTGCCAAGTTTCCTTCCATCTGCCGAAGAGATTTTAAACAAAGGGGGATGGTCTAGCAGGCTGAACACTCAGCAGACCAATTAGTGCAAGGGAGAGTGGGGCTGGGCTCCCAGGAGGTGGCATGGAGAGGGGACAAGGCTGGGGGTGACCTGCCCCACGGACCCTCTCTCTCAGGAGTCTGCGTGCCTGAAGCAGCCGGGGCCTTGCAGTCCGACTGCCCTGGACTGGCCAGTGCCTGCCATCCCACTCACCGGCTGTGGGACTCCAGATGGGCACAAGCTCCTTCTGAGCCTCAGTTACCCCATCTGTGCAATGGGGACAAGACATCTACCATGTGGCGTTGCTGCCAGGATTAGATGGGATCATGTCCAAACTGTCCTGCTATGCCACGTTGTCCAGAACCTTTGTTGTCTGTTCTCCTACCAGCCCAACCTGGGGGTTTGTGGATAACAGTTGGGAAATCTGCCAGAACTGAACTCGGTATTCATGGAGTTTTCCAGCAGCCTCGAACACTTGGGGCCAATCTTGCCTAAGCCTTCGGGTGACCTTCTCTGAGTGATATGGTGGAAAGTGATCTGGTATGACATTACTTAGAATCATCCACTCACTTGGCCAATAGTTTTCATTACTTCACGTCCTTGTCCTTATGTTGTACCCTCTATCAGTTACGTATTGTCATTGTAATGCCATGTAACAACCCAACCCAAAGTTCGCGACTTAAAACAACAACCCGTTATGGTTCCTCATGAGTCTACGGGTCAGTCAGGTAGGTTGGCTGTTCTGGGCTGGGGCGGCTGCTCACGCATCTCCAGTCAGCTGGTGGATCAGCTGGGGGCTGGCTGATCTAGGATGGCCTTAGCTAGCCTGGACATGTTCTCACGGCAGAAGCAGAGCGACAAGAAAGGGAATCCAAATGCACAAGCACTTTCAAAAATCTCAGCTTGCGCCGAGTTTGCTGGAATCCTCTTGGCCAAAGCAAGTCCAGTGGTCAGTCCCAGAGTCTGGTGGGAGGGCAGTGGCAAAGGGCATGGATAGAAGGAGGCAGGAATAACGGGGGTCAAGACCACAGTCCGTCCACCGCATACCCTCCTGGAGACCCGACCGTGGGATCTCCAACTTTCTGCTCTGACTTTTCATTGTACAGGCAAAGAGAAGAGCCCACCGATACTCTTGGAATGATGGTGCTATAATCTCATGGTCTCCAGTCTCAGCTGCATCCTCTGTGTTTCCTAGAAACCCCCAATGAGCTCTTTACCCTCCCATTTCCCCCGTAACAGACGACACCTCCCTCCCTCTTAGCAGATGATCTGATCTCCTAGCTCATAGAGATGATAGAAACTGCCAGAAGGGTCTTTGAACTTCCTACATCCTTTCGTTCATTTGTCCTTGATTTATTTTTTTAATTGAGCACCTACTGTGTTCCCGGCACTGTGTTAGATGCTGCTGCTCAGTGATGAGTGGGACGGAGTCCTTGACCCCATGGAGCTTGTGTGTGAACGGAGGGAGCCATAATGAACAAGCGAGCAAGTGAATCCATTTACACGGTGATTCAGGCAGTGCTGAATGCCGGAAAGACAATGGAACTGGGAAGAGGGATAGGCATGCCTGGTTGTATACACGCGTGTGCTCACTCTGGGAAGGCCATTTACGGAGATGTGACTGTGAAGGTGAGCTCTGAACGCCACCAAAAGACCAGCCTTGAGGAGGGCTGGGGAAGGGTGTTCTCAGGGAGGAAGCAGCCAGTGCAGAGCCCCTGGGGCTGGAATAAAGGGGGCCCATGTGACTGGAGCACAGTCCGTGAGGAGAGTGGGGGAGAGGAGATCAGAGGGGCAGGGGCAGATCGCGCCGTGCCTTGAAGGCTGTAGTGAGGACTCTGGGTTTTCTCTAAGGGCAGTGGAGGGTTTTGACTAGGCAAGTCCCATGATCTAGTTGATAATTCTATAAGGGCACGCTGGCTACTGCGTGGAGAATGAGCTTGCCTCTGCCTGTACCCACTCCTTCATGCTTTCTTCCTCATGATGTCCTTTGGACTGTCCCCTGCACTTCAGCCGGGCTCTGGATGCATCCCCTCCCCCTCGCAGGCCTCTACTCCTGGAGGATCTCTTCTTGGGTCTGGTCAGTCCCCTCCACTCTCTCTGTTGGTTCCTCCTCATTGGTTACTAGAGTGTGCATGTGTGTGTGTGCCTTTGTTTATGTATCATCTTTTTCCATTTAAATAATATGTATTTTTAGACAGGTAATATATCTCTGGGGGACCTCTTCCTATGCCCATGCCTTTTGCCAGGCACCTCGGAAGCTCCTCACACTGGGGATGGAGCGTGCGTCTCTGCCCTTTGATTCTGGGGCTCGCTTTGGCAGAAGTGACAGCATGTCACGTCTGAGCCTAATGCTCCTCAGCCATCACCATGCCCGGGGAGCCAGGAGCCAGAGACGTGAGGAGCAGACCCAGCCCACCACCCACATCCAACCTGTAGCCCACAGCCCAGCCGGGCGAAGCTCGGTCTGAGATTCTGTGGCCTTTGACTTTACAGCAATAGTTGATCAATACAGAGATAGAAGCGGAAGGTTCAAAAGTGTGAGTCCCCCCTCTTACCCTGTCATTACCACCCAGTTTTCAAACTTGCTAGTTGCAGTGTAGGGCTCCAGAGAATCTTACGCACGCAAGTCCATATGGATGTGGTCCCATTACACAGTGTTGGGTATCTTCCTTTTCTTTACCTTATGTATCTTGGAGATCATTTCATATCAACACACAAAGAAGTTCCCAGCCCTTTTATAGCCATATGGCATTAGGTTGGATGGATTTTCCATAGTCGATGTAAGCAGTCCCCTCCCGATGGACACTTGCGTTGTCCAATCATCTACAGTTTTGGAGGAGGCTGCAGGGCATACCTTGGGGCATACACATCATTTCTCGCATGTGCCAGCATATCTGTGGTGTACATTCCCGGAAGCAGAATTGCTTGGAGCATGTGCACTTACAATGCTTCTGGCTGGAGCCACATTGGTCTTCGTAGGACAAGTCTGGTCTTCTCTCAGGGATCCTCAAGTCTTTCCATCTTAAACCAAACAAAGCATAGGAATCAAACAGCAATAACAAGAGGTCTCAAACTACCCTGTCACCACTTTTTCCTTCAACTTTGCCCGGTCACTTTTACTTCTGGATAAGGGGTCTACTTTCTCTCTGTTTGTTCTCATGACAGCCTGACTGCTTTTACCTCCGCCATCTTGTTTCTCTTTCAAAGATTATGTGGACAGTCATTGGGCACAGTTCAGCATTCACTGAAAGCCACTGATTGCTGAAAGCCACTCCCTCCTCCTTGAATGCTCTCTTGTCTCTCGCCCTGGAGGATATTAGGAATTCCTCCAGTGGCCCCCACAGGAAACAAAAAACACTGACATACTCCATAGGAGGGTTTAGAGAGGCCATTGAGTGGTCTTGATTGCTGTCAACACTTCATTCACAAGTCAGCCAAGTTGTTTGGATGGTGTATTGGGGAAATAGTTTGAATATTCCAGCAGAATGAGACTAGTGGATAATAAGATGGGGTTTCTCTTGGGATGGTGTTGAATCCCTGGGTTGAATCTGAGGTCCGAAGTGTGGCCCAGACCAGTGTTTCTTAAACTTTGATGTGCACAGTCACTTGGGAATCTTGTTTAAAATGCAGATTCTGCTTGACTAGCTCTGGGGTGGGGCCTGGATTCTGCATTTCTAACCAGATCTCAGCACCATACTTTGAGTGCGTGTCAGTCTGAACGGTATTGGTTGGAGAAAGCTGTGTTGGAAATAAGTAAAGGGACTGTTTCTGTCTGTGACTCTTGATGGCAGTTTTAGTCTCAGGGCTAATTTTGTTTGCAATGTGGAGCTTCCCCAAGGAGTTAAGCATGTTAATCCCAAGACCTTCCCCTTTGCCCCGCCCGGAAGCAGCCATCACAAAGACGGCAGTGGTCTGCATCCAGGCCAGATCAAGGTCAACCTCAGGTCTCTGGGAGCCTGGGATCTCTTAGACACTTTGTTGGAACAGAGAAAACAGGCAAGGATGATTCTTATTGGCCTGCCTTCCTTTCCCTCCTTCTTAGCCTATAGGCTAAGACAGGGATCTGGGATTGGGAAAGAGAAATTCTCTGAGGGCAGTGTTATCTATGGCTAGGTGGCATGTGGGCTCCGCAGCCAGAGAACTTATTAGCTGGTGGCCTTGGGCAAGTTACTCAGCCTCTTGCCACCTTACCTTTCTTTTCTGTGTATTGGCACCACAGTGCTACATGCCGGGAGGCTTTCCGAGAGTAAATTAACTAAGTAAATGATTTAATGCTGAATAGTACCTGATACATATACAAGCATTATATATTGGCTGCTAATAATAATAATAATAATGACAATTCAATTTCCCCCTCCCCATTTTTATGACATACCTGTCCCCCTCCATATAGAATCAATCCCCAAATACCATCAAGTCTACCTACTAAATTTTAATAAGTCATTCCACATATTTTCAATTCTTCAAACACCGCTTTCATTTAGATCACAGGGGAATATTCTTTTCTTTTCTTTTCTTTTCCCCAGTGCTCATCACAAGTGCCTTCCTTAATCCCCATCACTCATTTAACCCGTCCTCTCACCCCCTCCCCTTCAACAACCCTCAATTTGTTCTCTATAGTTAAGAATCTGTTTTATGGTTTGTCTCTTTTTTCCCCCTGTGTTCATCTGTTTTATTTCTTAGATTCCACATATGAGTGAGATCATATGGTATTTGTCTTTCTCTGACTGACTTAATTTGCTTAGCATAATACCCTCTAGTTCTATCCACATCGTTGCAAATGGCAAGACTTCATTCTTTTTGATGGCTGACTAATATTCCATTGGATACAGATACCACATCTTCTTTATCCACTCATCAGTAGATGGACATTTGGGCTCTTTCCATAGTTTGGCTATTGTGGATAATGCTGCTATAAACATTGGGGTGCAGGTGCCCCTTCAAATCACTACTTTTGTATCCTCTGGGTAAATACCTCGTGGTTGCTGGATCGTATGGTAGTCCTATGTTTAACTTTTTGAGGAACTTCCATACTATTTTCCAGAGTGGCTGCACCAGCTTGCATTCCCATCAACAGTGTAGGAGGGTTTCCCTTTCTCTGCATCCTCGCCAACATTTGTTGTTTCCTGACTTGTTAATTTTAGCCATTCTGACCAGTGTGAGGTGGTATCTCGTTGTGGTTTTGATTTGGATTTCCCTGATGCCGAGTGATGTTGAGCATCTTTTCATGTGTCTGTTAGCAGTCAGTATGTCTTTGGAAAAATATCTATTCATGTCTCCTACTCATGTCTTAACTGGATTATTCGTCTTTTTGGTGTTGAGTTTGATAAGTTCTTTATAGATTTTGGATACTAGCCCTTTATCAGATATGTCATTTGTAAATATCTTCTCCCATTCTGAAGACTGTCTTATGGGGGAGTATTCTTTTTGTTCAATACTTTGTTCTCTGAGCCCACCACAGAGCCTGGCACATAGTAGGTGCTCAGCGAGTACTAGAAGAACAGAAGAACACATGAATGAATGAATAAAAGATCTGCTTTCCAAACCTGCACCTGCTTCCTGCTAGCTGTGTGTCCTCTGGCAAGTGAACAAACCTCTCTGATCCTTCACACAGAGCTGTGAAGATTAAATGAGATAACAAATATAAAGCCCTTGCCTTGTCATAGTTGACATTCACTTAATGCTGAAGACAAAGTGTGTGTGTCCACAGGTTTCTGTCTTGCTTGCATCTGATTGCTCAAAGCACAGATATTCACTGCATGCCCTTTGCATTTTCAGGCCCCGTGCAATGCCTGGTAGAGAAGCCTGCCTCCTTGCGACCTACTATTGAGGGTGCGGGCTCTAATTAAAACTGTGCTTGTAAGCTTCCAATAACTGCACATGAGTTTTTTTCGAGGGCAGGCAAGGGAAGCCTGCAGTTGTCTGGACCATGGCTTTCGTGAAAACTTTTCTCTAAATGCCTCCAGTGTTATTTGCTTTCCCTTCCTTGACTGCTCCCTTTGTTTTAATTTTCTACAATGACAGAGCAGTATGCCTTTTATTTGTTTATCCTGCCAAAGCCCCCCGTTGATACTAACAGGCCAGGCTTTGAAGGGGAGGTGGGCGGGCTGGAGGCAGCTAGATTCATTTTGCCAGCTAAGCTGGAAGCTTTGTGGGCACGTTCTCAGGAGGGAGGTGTGGGGCTTCCAGAGCTAAACCCGGGTATGGGCCTGAGTAGAAAAAGACATTTTAAAGGGGAAAAACCAGTAGATGGAAAATGAAGTTTGCCCTTGTAAGTGGGGGGTTCCTGTTACCAGGGAGGGGTGCAGGAGGGCACCCCTGTAAAGATCCAGGAGGTGGGGGACAGGAGAGGTCAGGCTGGAGTGAGGTGACCGTGAATGGAAGCTGCTGCCCTGAGCCTTTGTGGGGTGCAGGTCTCTGCGCGTGCACATCGGGGCACATTTGATACATGTTTCCATGTCGTTTGTGTGTGTGGCGTGGCATAGCTCTGTGACACGCTTTCTGAGCGTACATGTGGTTTGATCCGTGCGACGCAAGCCAGCGTGCCTCTCTCCGGTGCGTGCATATGGCCCTGATGACTGGATTTCTCACGAACGTCTTGTCTTGACTCACTCAGCCATGTAGTCTGCAGTCTGCGGAGCACCGACTGCACATCAGGGATCGGGATCTAAGCAGGGGAGGGGTGGGGGGAGACAGGAGAGAGGACATGTGTTTGCTGCCCTCCCAAAGCCAGACTGGGGGACATGGACGCGGGCTAGGAAGGACAGGAGTACACGGGAAATGGCACTTGGCACGGGTGTGCGGAGGCCCTGGACGCCGTGGGGGGCACGTAATGGGGGTGCTGTCTGAGTCAGGGAGGCTGTGCCCTGGGCTACGAAGGGGGAGGGGAAGCTGTTTAGGTGAAGAGAAGATGGATTTGCGGTAACCTGATTTTTTATTTGTATTTTTGGACCGCAGTTACGCCGAAGTGAATGAGCCACACTTCTCGGGTTGTGTGGCGCCGACAGTGGGCCAGTCGATGTACCACAGACATTTTCTCTTGATCTCCCTTCTCTTCGTCCCATGTCATTGTTCCCCCAGAGGCAGCTGCTCTAATGCATTTTAAATGTGTTCTTAAATAAGTATGTATTTTGGGGAAATCTATAATGCTGATTTTTAAGTCAGTGTGTTTTCTTTCTTTCTTTTTTTTTTTTTTTTAAGATTTTATTTATTTGAGAGAGAGAGACTGAGAGTTCGCGTGAGAGAGCACAAGCACGAGCCGGGGGAAGGGCAGAGGGAGAGGGAGAAGCAGGCTTCAGTGGGGAGCCTGACACGGGGCTTGATCCCAGGACCCCTGGACCATGACCTGGGCCACAGGTAGATGCTTAACCAGCTGAGCCACCCAGGTGCTCCCTCCTACTTTTTAAAAAGGATTTTATTCATTTATTTAGATAGAGCAGGGAGAGGGTCTCCTCTCTTAAGGAGAAAGAGAATCCCAAGCAGACTCCATGCTGAGTGTGGAGCCTGACATGGGGCTCCATCTCACGATCCTGAGATCATGACCTGATCCGAAACCAAGAGTCGGAAGCCTAACTGACTGAGCCACCCAGGTGCCCCTGTTTTCTTTTTTAATTACAAAAGCAATGTCACGTTAAATTTCCCCTCAGCCTTATGTAACCAAAACCTTCCCATGGGGCTTCTTCTCCTTTATTCTGCTACATCTGACTCCCCTTAGTATCTGTTCCCCCTGGTGTTGGGCACTATGTTAGTTCCTGCCCCATATTACCGTGAGCAAGGCTGTGACGAACATTGTCAAATGTGTCTTTGCATGGATCTGGCTAAGAGTCTGTCTTCATTTAGGTGCCCTTGAACCCAGTGCCTGAGTCAAAGCTTTGGGTGCAGTTACTCCGTTGAGGAGGTGATTCCAGGGAGCAGAAATGAGGGAGCAGGGAAAAAAAAGAGGGAATGGAGATGCATCAGTCAAGTGTGCTTGCATGAGCTGGTTCCCTGCATGGCCACCAGGGACCTCTGAACCTCTGGAGGTTGCTTAGAGGGTCCCCAGCAGATAGAAAGGCCTCATGGACAGCAGTTCCCAATCCTAGCTCTTGGCATCTGTCTTTTGTCTCAGTTCTCTATTGCTTCTTTCTTTACTTTCTTTCTCCTATCAGGCACTAATCAGCACTCCCAAGGATATAGCAGTGAACACAACAGATGGAATCCTAGCTTTCATGGAGGTTACATTCTATCTGGGAGGTGTAGATCATTAGCAAGTGAAATTTCAGGTAATTTCAGACTGTAAAAGTGCTATGAGAGAATTAAGACATGGGAATGGTTCAGAGAGTTCCTGGCATAAGGGTAGGGCTGAGTGATTTAGATTTGGCAGTCAGGGATGACTAAGCCTCTCTGAGGAGGGGACCTCTACTGGGCTGAGCTGAGAAGGAACCAGCCATGGAAAGGTCTGGAGGAGGAGCATTTCAGGCAGAGGGAACAGTAGGAGCAAAGTCCCTGGGGTAGGAACATGCTTCTTCTATTCAAGGACTGAACATGAGGAGAGGGAATGTCAGGGAGAGGAGACAAGGTAAGGTCAGAGAGGTGAGCAGTGGCCAGATCATACAGGATGTTGCATTCCACAGCGAGGAGCCACCAGACAGGACCTCAGAGAAGGGCCTAGATAAGCCAATGATCACTGGGCTGATTCATCCTTCTGGGAAATACTGACTTTCTGCCTAACTGCTTAACAAAGAACCCTAGAACCTCACCAAGAAGGTCCTGGAAGGTTATCCCTGAGAACAAGAACGGGAGGAATCTGTTGTCCATCTTCCTGTTAAGGCTGGAGTCCTGCCATCACATCCTACCCAGACTACCATTCCACCTCTGCTTGCACACCTGCAGTGAGTGCGGAGCTCATACCACACCCATTGCTGTCATTTAGGACTCTTTTGTTGCTGGAGGCAGAAAACAAACCAAAGCAGCTTAAGTGTAAAGGGACTTTGTAGGTTCAAGTAATAGAAGAGACAAAGAATAGCTTCAGGTCTGGCTTGATCGGGTCCTAAAGGATGTCACTCGATTCAGTCTCTCTCCATCACTGAGCTCTGCGTTCTCTGTGTTGGTTCCATCTCAGACTGACTTTCTTTCCTTGGAGCAACATAAAACCCCTCCTGCCCAACAGTTGGAATGAGAGTCTTACCCTGTTCCTAGACGGTGTGGCCCGCATGCACATCCCTGAACCAATCGCCTTTGCCACCTGATTGCTTGGGATCCCTGGGTTCTTTCTGCTGTTTAGTATCAGAGATTTTTTGTTGTTGTTCAGTCACCAGGCCGATGTACCTTGCTTATATTGTAGCAATTTTAATTTAGGCACAAACGCTATGCTTGGTGAGTATGCTTTACTTTCAACGATAATATTTTAGAAAATCAATGGACTATAGAGGGCGACTTGGCAGCTTGGTTGTTCCCTGTTCTGACTCCTCTGATCTCACCCCAATGGGAGGCTTGGGGTGCCTTGTTACCGCCTCACAAGCGTGGAAAGGTGGGCTCTCCCTTTGGCATTTGCTGGTGGGGGTGGTGGTAAAGTCACAGTAGCATGGTTACTGCCTAAACGTTTCCAGTTGCTCTAGGATGCCCCTTGCTCATCCTCTAGCTAGAGAGATCAGGCTTTTGTCAGTTCTTAGTTTTCTCTGTGGCAGTTGGTTTTTCCAGATTGCTGCTTTCTCAGGTTCCAAGCCTGAGATCTGTCGGGGGAAAGGAAAACCCTGCGAACTTACCTTTGTGTTTTCCCTTGGGTCCCCAGTTTCCTGACTGGTCTGTCTTCTTAGCTCCACCCTTCAGGCTTCGGAGGTTTGTCATATGAACCACATCCAGGGATTCTGTTCGTGCTTTGCTGGAAGAAAAGGGCACAGTATGTCTACCACATCTTCCCCAGAAGAAGAAATCTGGCTACCGGGACTTTTGAATATTTGTCCCTGTCTTTGGCCTTCACGGAAGAGTGATCCATTGGTCCCATCCTGGCCACTGGAGTGATCCCAGAGCAATTGAATGACAGCCCTTTGGATGTTGGGAGACTGTGGCCATGCTCCCTCTTCCTTAGGCCAGAGACTCTGAGATTTTGTATTAGTTGCTCAGAGCTCATCAGCGTGCCTGAAATGGCCAACCCTGTGTCATTTCAGTCACTTGATGTTTGTTGGTGAATGTGGAGAAGAACACAGGTACTGTCTCTGTCTGTTTTCACTTCTTTCACACGATCATCCATCTGTTAGCTTCTCCTGCGCCCTCTGACCTCATCTCCTTCACTCCTTGAACCAGAACCACTCCATTCCAGCAACACCGACCTTGAACATCCAACGACATATCCATCTCAGGGCCTTTGCATTTGGCACCTGCCTCTGCCTGAGTAGCTCTTTCTGCTGAAATTGTCACACCCTGTCCCATCCATCTGCTCCACCAGGGCCTTCTTACTGATGGAGAACTTCTCTGAGAGCTACATAAAATAATGCCTCTTCCCCACCCGTGTGGCTCTCCCCGCACTTATACCCCTTGTTGTAACTGAATGTCATGTCCCCACAGATTTATATGTTGAGATATTGACCTTCAGTGTGATGGTATTAAGAGGTGAGGCCTTTGGGAAGTAGTTAGGCCGGAAGGGTGGGGTTCTCCTGGTGGGATTAATGCCCTTATAAGAAGAGGAGGAGACACAGGATCTCATTCTCTCTCTCTCTCTCTCTCTCTCTGTCTCTCTCTTTTTGTCATGTGGGGATACATCGAAAAGACAGTCATCTGCAAACCAGACAGAGGGGTCTCAGTAGACACCAGATCTGCTGGTACCTTGATCTTGGACATCCCAGCCTCCAGAACAGTGACAAATAAATATTTGTTCTTTAAGCTGCTAAGTCAGTGATATTTTCTGGTAGCAGCCCAAACAGACTAGACAGCACCTCCAAGTACTCACTAGTTTGCTTACTTACTGTCTGGATGCCCTCACTGGACTCAAGAGGGCAGGAGCTTTGCTAGATGCTGGGGATGAGAGCAGGAGACGCCCAGTCGCTGTGATTGTGAGTCCCATGGGCCTAGAGTGGAAGCTGCCTATGAACAAGCCTGTCACCTGAATAATGAATTGCACTGAAATGCCACGAAGGAAAAATACAAGGTGCTAGAAGAACAGCAAAGAAGGGACATCCAGCTGATTTGGGGGTTTTGTTGTAGGCGCTCTGGGAAAATGATAAATGGGAATTAGGCTGATCTATTGATAAGATTATTGGTGCAAGGTATTTATCCAAACGATATGTATTTGATTATAAATACAAATGTATACAAATTATTCATCCAGCATTTATTGAGCACCTGCTACATACGAAGCACTGTCTTGAGCAATTTATGTTCATTCTCTTACACTGCAGAGCAATCCTGTCCCTGAAACCACCAGCCTGGAATCAGGCCTTTAGCTTTGCCACTTTTCACCACAGAGACAAGTCCCTGGACTTCTCTGCGCCTTGTTTTGTCCACTTAAGAGACGGCAATAAAAAATAGTACTAACTTTGTAATTGAATGAGTTATATATATATTTGTCATTTTATATATGGGGGCATTGAGGCTCAGAGGGAATAAATAATTTCCCGAGATCCCAGGCACAGGATTCAGTCCCTCATCTGCCTGCTCTGTGAATTCTCATCTTGCCAGTCACTGCATTATCCCACAGTAACCCACCTCAGCCCTAATCTATTGCTCTAATATTTATAACAACACAGCTACAATTCATTTTTCTGTTGCTTCAATGAATCACCTCCTGATACTTTTGATTTCTAAGAGCAAAATGCCACCTCGATTTCTATTTGCCTGAGCCCAAGAAGCAATCCCCAGGTATCCTCTTTGCCTGGGTGTTTTTTTTTTCCCCATGCCTTATGGCCCATGCTGCCTGATATATAGCAAAATGGGTTTGTGATTTAGCAGCAGAAAAGGTTAACTCTAAATAATGATCAGAAAGTTAAAATATAGAGCCAGAATATTGCTTTAGTTTTTATAGGTTTTAAATAATTTCGCCTCCTTCCCTGAAGGATTTAGCATAATTCAATGAGAAAATTGCATTCAGGTCCTGTGGGCTGCTTTGACGTGACTGAATTCCAATGAGCAGAAGAGATGCAAAGTGTCTTTCTGGGGATGGACCTGCCTGAGCCATGAGCTCAGGGAGGAAGGACCCCGGGGAGCGTCCTTGCTTCCCCAGGCTCTGGGGCCTTGTGCCGGGGGCGGGCCCGCGGGCCCAGCTGGAGCTGACAGTGGCCGCGACAGGTGTTTGTGCCAGGCAATGAGGAGAGCAGAGATCACGTGCCCACAGAAGACTCCATGGGATCAGTGCCGCCCCAGAGAGAAGTCTGATGTTCTCGCATCTTCTGCACGTTGGGCTCTGCTCCCCCACCTCTGCAGGTGTGGTTAGAGCCCATCCTTGCCATTTACAGATTGTATGAATTAGGATTGTGTCTGGCTGCAACGGACAGAAAACCTCACTGACGCTGGCTTAGGGACACTGGGGTGTGTCTGTCTGTCTACTTGTAACAAGAAAACTGTGTAGGCATTCCAGGGCTAGTGCAGAGCTCAAAGAGGCCTTCGGGGACCCAGACTCTGCTTTTCGCTGGTAGGCATTATGATCATGCAGTTTCTGGGTCTCGGGGTCAGCGTGAGGATTAAAGTGAGTTAATATATGTAAAGTCCTTGGTATAGTTCTTGGTACGCGGCAGAGGCTGCGTGCTTTCTTAACCAGGAGGCTTATTTCAGTCTGATTTTCCACTAAATGCTGGATCAGGAATGTTTTCCCTTCTCAATAAATAGAGATCTGTCTCACTGTTTTTAATGGGGGCATTATTGCCATTTATTGTCTAGTGGATCCCCTGTTGTTGGGTAGCTGGGTTGTTTCCAGTTTCCCATCATTGTCAGCATCCCTGTTCATAAATATTTGTACACCAATCCAATGGTTTCCTCTTTGGCCCAGTGCTTAGTTCAGGTCCTGCCTCGTGTTGTCCCTGCCCTGACCTCCCACAAAGGCTCCTACCGATACCGCTGGGGTTGGGATGGCCCCTCCCCACGGCCAGCTGTTCGGGCTCCTCAGAGAGGCCTGCAGCCAGCCTCCAGGGCCCCTTGGCCTTTCTTACTCTACAACTTCAAAAACGAATCTCCCAGTGCTCCCAAAAGGCGCATCCTCTAACGGATCCTGGACCAACATGTTCCAAAGCCAGGGGATGTGAAGACTGACTTCTTCCTAAGTCGAAGCTCAGTCACAGCTAATAGTTACTCTAAGCTTGTTCTGTGCCAGGCTCTGGGCCAAGCACTTTAAAGGCACTAGATGATCACAACACTCTTGGGAGGCAGGTAACGCTGCTATTCCAATTTTTCAGATGAGGAACCAGAAGCTCAGCGTGGGTGAATCCTGTGTTCAAGGTCACAGACTGAACAAGAGGTAGATCCGGGAACTCAGAGTGTGTGTCCTTCTGAGGTTGGACTAGGTGATCCGCCGAAGCCTGGCTGGACACAGGCCCCCATTTCCATTGCCTGGCACGGTCTGGGGAGGGCTATGGGGCGCTTGGCATTGTGCGATCATTGCACATGGGCATGCTCTTGTGGGCACAGTGCCGTCTGGGTCGATGCACTCAAAGCGCCACTGCTTACCAGACTTTCTAAGGAGGAGACTGGGTTTGGGGAGTTTTAAAGGGATATATGGGACACTGACTTATGTCCAATGAAGCCTCTTGTGTGCCATGTGAAATCTAAGCCCGTTGTGGCCCAGCCTCAGTGCGAGACTCCTTTCCTGTGGATGTGCCTCGGGATCCAGCCACTCCGAACCCCAGGGCTGCCAACCAGCTGGAACTTGGCAATGCCCTGATTTGCTGCAGGCCACACATTGTTGGTTAACACAGTGATCAGAACTGAGGAACCGAAAGGTGGATGTTAATACATGGAGACTCCACACAATATAAATCAATTTAAAAAGCAATTTACCTGCAGTTAGCAACTAATGATAAAATGATAAGATTATGCTGTGGCAGAGATAGCCAGAATTATGTGCTCTCTCGTGTGGGGACTGTCACCACAGCTCCCTCATTTCCGAGTCTCCCTGGCTCCCAGATGTGGTCACATGACTAGAGTCACCAGTGGAATGTGAGTGGGCCTGTTCGTGGTCACTCTGGGGCTAGGACCTCTAGGAAGTAGGGTGAGCTCCATGTCGAGGGGGATGCAGAAGGCTCCGAGGACCTAGGGGATGGGGGAATCTCCAAAACGGAAGGAACCATAAGGTGGAAGGAGCCTGGGGTGCCGATTCCCTGAATGCAGCGTCAGCAATGGCCAGGAACACCCACATCATGCTGTCACATTTGGGAGGGATAAAAAAAAGCTCAGTGTGTGGTGAGCCACTGAAGTTTGGGGGTTTATTTGTTCCATCAGCTAAAATCGTTGTAATGAGTACATAAGCCTGTCCAAAACATTTCAATAATTGGGTGAGGATGTTTCAAGTGGCAAATGGAAAAAGACAAAAAGGAATGACTTGGAGCTGTCTCTGTATAAGTGTGTTTTCTGGGGTGTAGGAACACCTGAACTAGTTCTGGTCACCAGGGGCTAACATGGGTTCTGAGCGCCAGTTTCCATGTGGGTGGGGGGGTGCCCCATACCTCCAACAAGCAATTCTTGGGACACCAGCTGTGTGGCTTACAATCCAACTCAATTCTGATACTATCTATTCGGAGATAGCGTCAGATCCCATAGGTTACAGGTTTATTATAGAAGGATGTAACTTGGGTGGCACAGTTGGTTAAGCGTCCGACGGTTTCGGCTCAGGTCTGATCTCAGCATCGTGAGATGGAGCCCCATGTCAGGCTCCCCACTCAGCGCAGAGTCTGCTTGAGATTCTCTCTCCCTCTTCTCCTTCCCCTCCCCGCCTCTCTCTTGCTCTTTCACTGAAATAAATAAATATTAAAAAAAAATATTAAAAAAAAGGATGTAACTCAGGAGCAGCCAGATGGAAGGGATGCATAGGGCAAGGCATGGGGAAAAGGGGTAGAGCTTCCATGCCCTCCCCAGGAGCACCAATCTCCCCAAATCTCCACGTGGTCACCAACCTGGAAGCTCTCTGAGCCAGTCCTTTTGGGTTTTTATGGAAGCTTTGTTGTATAGTCACAATTGATTAAATCATTGGCCATTGGTGATTGGTTCAAACTCCAGCTGTTCTCGGCTCCCAGGAAGCCAGGGACTATGACTGAAAGTTCCAGCCCCCTAGTCATGTGGTTAATTGTCCTGACAACCAACCCTCCTCCTTAGGTGAGGTCCAAGAGTCACCTCATTAACATAACAAACGACACCTTTAATGCCCTTTGTCACAGGAAATTCCAATAGGTTTTAGGAGCTCTGTGTCGGAACCAGGGGAGGGAGAGACCAATACATGTATTTTCTCTTATCTCACAGGGGCCACTCCTCCTCTGGGAGTGGGTAGGGGTGTCAGTGTTTGGTAGGCCTGGGGTCTCTGTGCCTGTTTCGGAGAAATGATTTCCCAAGCGGTCAGGAAGTGCCCTAGGTGTGAGTCCAGGTCACATTTTAGAGAATGCCAAGGTCAAACATCAAGTCTGAGGAACACGCTTGAGTCTGAAGTGGAGGACAGAGGCAGGAAGAGCTTCAGAAGCACAGCCCCAGAGCTGAGCAGCATGAAGTGAGAGCACCCGGGATGGTAACAGGGACAGGGGTGACAAGCACTGAATTGTTGATATTGGCCTTCAGCTCTGTGGTGGGCAACGGGGAGCTTGTCTTCCAAGACACAGGATGGGAGGCCGATGAGTGTCTCTTCCACACATGGATGGGAGGTGGGCGAGTGGCTTGGGTCCCCCAGTGTTATATGGCTGGAGACAGAAATGAAAGCAGATAGTGGTGGGATTGAGTCAGGGCCAAGCAAACCTTCCGCACAACAGCCCCGCCCAAGGCCTTCCGCCATTGTTGCCTGCCCCACAGCCATGTTTCCATCTTCTGAAATAGTACCCTGATCTTCCTGTGGGAAATCATCCTTTTCGCTCTCAATCCTACTGGTTCAGGTGGGGCTGAGTTGATGATCTTCTAGCCACAAGAGGTGACCAAGTGGCCTGTATTGGACCAGTTAGCACATGCCACCCATCCTGGCTGTAGGGATTGGTTCAGTGACAGGCATGGGGCTTTGAGACAGGCCAGTGAAAGCCAGTGACACCGGGCCCAAAATGGAGTGACTCGTGCTAAGCCCACATCACCAAGTCAAGACTTCATCCCTAACCCAACTTCAGTTTCAGTTTCTCTCAGGAATGCATCCTTAAGCAGTCGGTCTGGAATTTCTTGGTTAACACTGGTGGGTAATCCCCCTGACAGATCACTATGGTCTCCCAAAGGAAGGTAACCTGGCTTGAAACAAGCAGCTCTTTGCTAGAAGAACTTCCTCACCCCACCTCCTGCCTGCGAGAGTCTGCCATCCCATCTAGCTCATCCTCAGGCCTCCTTCCGAGCTGCTAGATGGGATGCCACCCAGTTCATGAATCACCCAATAAAGCCAATTCGATCTTTAAATTTACTCTGTTGAATTTCTTTTTTTTCTTTAAGAACTTATTCCTTCTTATTCCCTCATTGGTGAAGAGAGTCGCCTTCATACCACTGAGAACCCGTTAACTCCTGCTTTTGACGTGATGCAGCCTCATTTGAGGCTGGCTCTATGCTGCATGTGCCATGGACATCAAGGTTCTCCTAGGCACATCTTACAGATGAGGAAGAGACCTGCCCAAGATCCCAGAGTGAGTCGGAGGCAGCAGGTACCAGGTCTCAGGGCAGATCCCACACAGGGGCTGTGAACGCAACCAGGGTCTGCCTCTTCTGGGCCATTATTTGCAAAGAGTGAAGCAGCAAGAGGGGGTAGAGGAGCTCCCCCAGGATACTGTTTTCCTCCCCCAGGGCCCCAGGGCCAGGCCTGGAGGAGGGCAGTCAGGGGGTCATTCCCTCCCCCACTGAGCTCTAAGATCTCCTGACTGCAAACGGGGAGTTCCCACTGCCAGGAACAAAGCCAAGGGCAGTCATGCATGATTCACCACCAGTCTCCCAGGCTTTCAGGATTGTCCTCTTTAAAAGAAGCCAATTTATTTTTTATTCAAAATCCATACGAAACAATTGAACAATAAAACTGTCAGCCTCATTGTCTCTTTCAGCAGGAAACATGATCACCCCTGAAATTGAGCCTCCTCCCTCCTTCCCTCTCTCCCTCCCTTGTACCCTTCCTTCCATAACTATTTTTGTGAGCACCTACTATGTGCCAGGACTCGTGCTAAGTTCAGATTTCCCTTTCACGTATGATTCTCTCCCAAGATTTACATTTAAGGCATCTTTCCGATTTCCAAACTTGGCTGTCATCCATTACAGGGGTTTCGAGTCAGTAACCTTTAAAAGAAAAAGTAACCAGCTCTGTGACTCATAAACTGTGACTTTGGCTGGGGCTGCCCCATCTCTGCTCCTAAACGCCACATATGAAAATGGGCGCGAAGTTTCTCATGCTATGTACTTCGTCTCTGGAATGTTCTCTAAGAGGAAGTCTCTCTCTTGGTTGCCATTTCTCGCCGGCACCTAGAGCGGCACCTAGAGCACCAAGTAGTTGCTCGATGCATTTTTGGTGAGTGAACAAATGAAGGAGTGAATGAATGAATGAACGTAGTTTGGGGTTAGGACCCGCATTCTGGAAGTCCAGGGAGCCTGATTCTAGCTCCCTAGGGGCCCCCAAATCCAGAGCCATGGGGCTCCACCCCAGAGGTTGAAGCTTCTGTCAGCAAAGGAGGGGGTGGTGTGGGACCCAACATGGGAAACTCAATGACCCTGAGCTGGGCTCCACTGAACTTGGGTGGGAGGAGGGCGCAGGGGGTTCCTGCTTACATGTCACGGTGGCACTCCCAGCCCCAGCACCTGGGGTGGAGGGCTGTCTCGGGAGATAGATGTAACCTTTGCAGGTCACATCTTTTATGCTGGCCCAAGGCAAGGCGGGAACTGCCTTCATCCGAGCTGGGAAACTTAAAACCCCGTGCACCATTGATGAGCTTCCGCTAGCAGCGGTTATGGACACGCTTTATCTCCCGGATGCCATGCATTATTACGCTGCCTCCCCCGCCCCTGGACCACTCCTGAAGGGCAAAGTGGGCTCTGTGCAGGGAGGCAATGGCTCCAAACACCTGCCAGACTGGGGTCTCATCTGGAGGCTTTGGCAACCCCTGCCCTCAGTTGCAGGGGACTGTAGCGGTAACAGCCTGGATTTTAAAGTCCCAAGGTTCGGTTTTGTCTTTAGCACTCCTTTTGTCCCTCTGGTCCTCTTATTATCTCATCACTACAAAGAGGGGGAGGACTCTGTCCAGGTTTGTGGGAGGATTAGGTGAGACAGTGGACTCAAGGGACTTCACACAGCCCCACAGCCTGGCACATCGCAAGCCCTCAAGAAATGGAAGCTGAGTTACGTCCAGAAGGGGTTCATAATAGTCAATAATGCCTGCAGGCGAGAGTCCAGCTCCAAGGCAGAGTGGTCAAGACTCTGGGCCTGGGGTCGAAGCCCAGCCCCACCACCTAACCAGCTGGGTTGGGCAAGTTCCTTGGCTGCTTTGCACCTCAGTTCCCTCATCTGTAAAATGGGACAAAAATAGTGCCTATCTGATAAAGCTGTTGTGGCAGTTCAATGAGTTGACCGCAGAGGGAGCTTGGAACAACCCCTTGCTCATTGCACCCCCCGCGTAAGGACTGCACTAGGCTCCCCCGTAGCCTGCACTCGGCACTTTGTCTGACTCTCTCTTTGGTGCAGATACTTTTTCTCATATTATAGGACCGGTATTTGCCCTCCCCTCCGTGATGGGGATCGGGCTGATGGATGTGGCAGACGGAATAAAGGTCCTCCAAAGAAGTGCACATCCTAGTCCTGAGAACGTGTGAATATGTTACCTCATGTGGCAAAATGACTCTGTGGATGAGATTAAGGATTTTGAGATGGGAAATTATCCTGGATTATCTGCTGGGTCCATGTAATCACATGGTCCTTATAAAAAAAGGCAGAGTCAGATTCTCTCCTAGAACCTCCCATGGGAACACAGGCCCCTTTATTTTAGGACTTCTGACAGCAGAACTGTAACAAAATTGTGTTTTTTGGAGCCTTTCAATTTGTGGTAATTGTTCTAGTGAGAATAGGCAATGAATATAGTCATGCAGCAAGAAGGGAGAGCTAACCCCCCACCAGCCGGCACTCATCCCTGCCACGTCAGTGGGATGAAGCTTTGGGCACCAGGAGTCCCTCCTCTCCTTTGCTATGAACACTGGATGAATTACAGGGCTTCTCTGAGCTTGCTTTTCTCATCTGTACAATGGGGATGGATAAAAACCCGAGGTGCTAAAGGCTCAGACCTCTAAACCAGAGAGCCTGGCACATATTGGGTGTTCAGGGGAGAGAAGCTTCCTCCCTACCTCCTTCCAGGCCAGCAAAAATGGAGCCCCTCCCTTCCCTCGGCTCTTTGGTGACCTCCTACTGCAGGGTGGGTGGGCAGAAGTCTAGCTAGGGTCAGCCTGAAGAAGAAGTGCTTAGATAGGGGGAGAGGGCAAGAAATCAGGGCTTAGGCTGTTAGTTGGTGGAGAGTGAGCAAATGGACTAGTTTATTCTCCTCAGCTACTTTCTCACGGTCTGACCACTTCTAGTTCAATCTGTGTTAAGCAGACCCACTCCTTTGTCCATACCGATTGCCCTCCCGGCTTTTTGCCAAGGTCTTAACAATAGTTCTATCAGCATAGTAACTTAAACCCTGTTGGAGAGCTGGCTCTTTTGGAGAATGTGACTTTATCAAATAACCGTCCCTCCTTCCCCCAGAAATGTTGCTGATGCTGGGACCTCAGCCTTCACTTATTCAACAAACATTTATTGAGCACCTACAATGTGCCAACCACTAGGTGCTAGGGATGTAGCTTTTTTACGTTTGCGCTTGACTTCTGCTGGACAGAGACTGACAGTAAATAATATGCCAAGAGGTAATTGAATAGATTGGGAGATTTTAGATTCAGTCAGTATCATGGAGAAAATTAAACAGGGTGATAATGAACTGACCGGGGGGAAAGAGCTCTCTGGGGAGGGTGTTTGAGATAGGCATGTGAAGAAGCTGGGGAGGCCCGTGGGGACCCTCTGGGTGGGCCCCACACTGTGGGGGGGAGCTGTCACAGCCCTGATTCATTTTTGTTGTTGTTGTTGTTTGTTGGTTTATGTAAGTAACTAATCTTCACGCCCAATGTGGGGCTTGAACTCACGACCCTGGGGATCAAGAATCACATGCTCTTCTGACTGAGCCAGCCCCAGCCCTGATGGGTTCTTGTCAGTGCTGATGTCAAAAGGCCCATCCAATGGGTGAACGGAAATGCACAGTCTTGGTTCAGCATGGGGAATCCATTGGAAGCAGAAGAGTGGGAGCTATTGGGGTGGGGGGTGTTTCAGGGTCTGCTGCTGATGGACATGCCGAAATAATGCAGCCATGCTCTGGGGGAATATTTTTGCTCTGCAAGACCTCTGTGTTCCTTTAGTGCATGGGGGAGATCAGGAGGTCCCTGTGGTCTGGACCTCACCTTCCCCAAAGACTTGAAGATGCACCCATCGTGACGGTTACAAACACACACTCTCTAGCCAGATGCCCTGAGCTCAAATCCCAGCTGTCCCGTTCAGTGGCTGTGTGACCTTGGGCAAGTCATTCAGGCCTTCTTTGCCTCTGTATCCTCATCTGCAAAATGGGGTGGATAACAGTACCTACTCCTAAGGTTTTTGAGATTTAAATGCCTGACTGTCTACAAAGCTATATTGTGTGCTCTATCTGGAACATAATAAATGCTGGTGTGTATGTGTGTAGACACACAAATGTACACACACACACACAATTTAGATTCCTGCCATCACATCCAAATAAGGCTTACCCATCATTATATTCAGAGATCCACCAACAGGTTCAGAAGAAGTCATTTATTCTCAAACTTTAAATTTATGTCCCAAACCTGGACCTCACTGCCCATAGGGAACACGGAATTGATAATATTTTAGAACTCCCATAATTATCTTTTGAAAAGTATAATTACATTGCTTTGCCTTTTTTTTTTTTCCGAGGGTTTTAAAATGTTAATATGTTCACTAGAGATGTGCCATGACTCTTGTGAGGTTTTTTTTTTTTTTTTTTAGGCGGGGAGCATTCTTATATTTTTTAATATGTCAGGAGCCTCAAAGAATGGCAGAGGCTCAGGCACCCCACCCCGGGCTCTAGGAGGGGATGTGGAGGAGGAGGAGGGGTGGGGACATGCCCCAGCTCCAGCGCGTGGGCTTCTTCCTCCCACTTCGGGACGTCATTACTGCAGAGTACTGAGCTCCCGGCACTGTGCTCCTCAATCTTAATTTCCCGGCTTGTCAGGCCACCTGCAGCCCCGTTCGTCATGTCACAGCCCTGCATGCAGCGTGGCGGAAGCCATTACTGATGACATGGTCACGTTGCCATGGTGTTTGCTACCCCACCTGCCGCCAGTGGTCAGTGCCGCAGATGTGGCCACTTGATGTTTCTCCCCGCCCTCCTACCACCTGGTCTGGGGAGCTGGGAGAGGCGGACAACCAGCCTCCAGGGGCGGGCACAGACGCCAGGGCCATCAGCCCCGCCTTGCTGGCCCCTGCCCATCTACCCGGCAGGCAGCCCCACCCGGAAGCAGACCAGCCCCAGCTAGGGACGATTGTAGGATTTCATGGGGGCCGTGTGGGTGTAGAGGTCACAGAGACTTGAGTTCCCATCTTGGCTTTTCTGCTTGACCTTTTTTTTTTTTTTGATGCTGTCTAAACATTTATTGAACAGGATGTTACCTCTTTACTTGGATGACATCATGTATTCTACCTGGACTTGAACAAGTTACTGTGTATCCCGTGTCCTCAATTTTCTGTGTCTGTGAAATGGGCTTTGATTTACGGTGCGTCGGCAAGACCCGGCTGAGATGAGGTTGGGTTACGTGTAAATACAGAACGGCTAGCTCAGCAGCGGGCACCTAGTAGGTGCTCAGTAAATCATCATCAGGAGAGGGGCTGCCCAGCTCTGCAGCCCCAGCACCGAATCTTGAGGATCTGGGGAACTCCAGCTGCCTTCTTCCCAAACATTGCTATATTTATATTTCCACCCATCTTTCTCCCCATTCCTGGTCACTGTCTCAGTTTTCCTGGCCCATGGTCCTTACTCTGGCTTGACCTCAGCCTCCCAAATCCAGCTCTGTGACTCCCAAGGCGAGTCCCCATCAGATCATCAGGCCACCCTAGGGAGCCTCGCTGGAGCCTGAGGTCCCTAGACTCTATGGGGCACTGGGTGGGGTCAGTGGATATGCTCCTGTGGGGTCTAGGCACCCTGTAGGTCTGGTCTGTTAACCCCAGAGACCCCTCCCTTACCCCAGCTCCTCCTGGTTATGACATGTGTCAGCTTTATTACCACAACCGCCAGGAGGCACTGGTGAGTTACAGCTGTAATTGTCCCCTGGTGACCACAACTATGATCAAGACCCCAGCATTAATACACACGGGGGGGGGGACCCTTAGGCCACCATACTGAGACCTTTCCCTTTGTAATCTCTCTGAATGCTCAGAAAAACTCCAGGCTTTTAGAGATGAAGAAAAGGGACCAGGAAGTTAGGTCCCCTGAGGCCACATAGAGTTATGGGTAAGGGGTAAGGGGACAGGGTGAGGGTGGCAATATTTATCACTGGCCCAGACATCCCTGTCCTATCAGGAACATGATGGCTGGAAGACTGGGTCCAGAGCCCCCTTGGATTGGGGGAGAGCTGGGGGGTCTTGGGTGGGGACAGGCTGGCTGGGAGCCACTTGGGGTAGCTATTCCCCAACTATTAGGGGAGGTTGTCAATATTTTAACAACCCGTACAGCCAGTCCTGGGTGGAAATTAAACGCAGGGCTCCTCTTCTTTTTCTTTTGGAAACTTCTCCCCTTGTCTCTCTTTCATTGCTTCCATCTCTTCCTCTCTTCCTCCTGCCCCCTCCCCTTCTTCTTTGACCCCCCCTTCCTCCAGGAGCCCCCACAGGGAGAAGTATCCCTAGGGAGCTGTACTGGTCTGCCGGGCTGCCAGACAAAGTACCACAGCCTGGGGTGGGGGGGGTTGTCAATGGCAGGGATTTGTGGTCTCATGCTTCTGGAGGCTGGATGTCCGAGCTTGAGGTGCCAGCAGGGCTGGTTTCAACTGAGGCCTCACTCTGTGGCCTGCAGATGGCCTGCTCTTGGGGCGCACACAATCCGCGATGTCCCTCCCCGTGTCCTGTCCTCCTCCCCCTCTTGTAAGGACACCAGTCAGATCAGGTTAGGGCCACCCTAACATCCCCGTTTAGCCAAATCACTTCCCCAAAGGCCCCACCTCCAAATATAGTCACATTCGGAAGTACTGGGGCTTGGGGCCTCAGCATGATTCCTGGGGATGTGGTAGAAAGGGGGAAGGCCCCGGCATGCCTTTTCACTTATTTGTTTATTAAACGTTTGCAGATTTGCCAAGATAGTGCAGACTTTCGGAATACTCTTCACCCAGCTTCTGGTTTTGTTCATGTCTCACCTTACCGTGGTGCGTTTAGCAAAACAGAAATGTTCGGGCGCCTGGGTGGCTCAGTTGGTTAAGCGACTGCCTTCGGCTCAGGTCATGATCCTGGAGTCCCGGGATCAAGTCCCACATCGGGCTCCCTGCTCAGCAGGGGGTCTGCTTCTCCCTCTGCCCTCTTCCCTCTCGTGCTCTCTGTCTCTCATTCTCTCTCTCTCAAATAAATAAATAAAATCTTAAAAAAAACCCAAAAAACAAAAAAACAAAAAAACAGAAATGTTCACATTGGGACAATGTTATTAAGTCACCCATGGACTTTATGTAGATTTCATTACTAACATTCTTTTTCCTGTTCTGGAATCTTCCATTGTGTGTACACTTTCCCTTGCTAGATTTCAAAACTGACAGGTGGAGCGGGGAGGGCCTGGCTCGCGTTCCCGCGCAAAGGCAGACTAAAGCTGGCTCTTGGTTTTCCTGCTTGGGTTGCACCGTGAAAGGCCCCGGGAGATCTTGTAATGCCACATTCCTCCACTGAAGCTACTGCTCCCCGCAGGGAGCCCCCGCAGCCTGGGTGATGGCCACCATGTGATTCCCGCTAAAATGCCACGATGCGGTTCCATCTCCACACCGTGTAGGGACCGTTGGGGCAGGCTTCAGCTTCCTTGTTTCTGGAATGGGGACGACGATAACTACCTCTACCCTTTATGTCTCTTCTCTGTTCTGTGCCTCAGTTTCCTCCTAGAGTAAAGAGGGGCAAATTCATATTTATCTCCAAAACCTGTCAGAAGCTTTGTTGATTTATGTATGCGAATCGGCCGGTAGGAACAATGCTCCGATGGCAATTCTCAGTGCACCCACCCTGGTAACCAGAATGGATACCTCGGGGACTTAACACTCTGATGCTTGGGTCCCACTTCCCGAGATCCTGATTTTATTGGTCAGGGCTGCTGTCTGGGTATAAGGATTCACAAAGCTCCCTGGGTGATTCTAATGTGCAACTGGGGTGGAGAGTCACTGGTTTACATAAATATTTCCTCCCGAGCCCACCTATCTCCAGCTTCAGTAAAAGAGCAGGAGTCAGAATTACAACCACCTGGAAGGAGGGGTACTGGGTGGTAATGGCTCAATGTTCCTTTAAAGTAAGGCTGCCAACAGCAACACAACAACCATCAGTATTAAAGCTACAGGCAGGGTGTTGAGTACTTTCTCTGCCTTATTCTCATAAAGACCTTCAGACCCATTTCCCATTCAGAGGGTTTGAGTTACTTGCCTGAGGTTGCACAGCTGTTCATGGTCAGAGCTGGGCTATAACCCAGGTAAGTTCGATGCTAGAGCCTGTGTTTCTTTCTGTTTTTTTTTTTTTAAGAGTTTATTTTTAATAATCTCTACACCCAACATGGGGTTCAAACTTACAACTCCGAGATCAAGGGTTGCACGCTCTACCAACTGAGCCAGCCAGGTGCCCCTGGAGCCTGTGTTTCTTAACCAGAATGCTGTCTTACTCAGAGCAGTCAGATGGCCTTAGGATATAACCATATAGCTCAGTGGCTTTACGTATAAGAAGGGATACCGGTCATTATCCACCTACCATGTACCAGGCACTGGGCTGAGTCTCATTCCTTCCAACAGCCCTGTTGGCGCCACCCAGGAGCCACACTGAGCCTGAAGCTGGATTCAGGGAGGTAACTGATATTAACTCCAGAAGTAGCCTCCTGGGCCTGGAGAAGGTAGAAATAGGTAGAGTGAATCTGGAGGGACACACAGAGAACATTGGGCACAAACCCTGTGACAGTGAGCTGCTACCCCCAGGTGCTGACTTGAGCTCCACCCTGAATGATGTCACTTGGGGGAGGAGCAGACTGGAAAGGCAGTCTGCGCCTCTGATATGCAGGGGACAGGAGAAGGGCCACCATCAGTAGAACAGGCAGACACAGCCAACCCCTATGCACACGCCCGGGGCCTAGTGACCCGACCCCAGCTGGCCACCTCTCCCGGGGTATGAGCAATGATCGGACATGCTTTGTCACTTGTCACTTGTCTAACCTCCTTGACACCAGCTTCCTGGGGACAAGGGACTGGCGTATATAACACAGTGGATAATTATCCTTCAAATGAGTCAAGCTATCAGGGGGCACCCCGGCTGAATAAATCAAAGCAGATGGGGCAGATTTCATCGAGCCGAGTGGCCACAGCTCCTCTTTGTGATGGATTCTTATAAGAGGTCCCCTTTGCCGCCACCCAACATTTGTAAGCAATGCTCCCCGCCCTCCGTGTCTTTCAACCATTTCCCATGCCAAATGAAGATAAATGTCAGATGAGCAAAGAGCCTCCAAATTGCTATTGAAAATATTTTGAAAAAGTCACGAAATGCCAGGCCTTTCTCCCAGCCATAGAGACTCTATTTATCTCTTGAGAAATGTTTCTCCTCCTAGAAGCTAAATACTACTTGGCGAGGTGGTCAGCATTGTTTTGTAGTCCGTAGTAAGAGATTTAAATTTGATCCTAAGTGTAATATAATTCAAGGGGGGGGGGCGGGATTTTAAACCGGAGTGGCACGGTCATCAGAGTAAGACTGTCGTGGGTCTGTGGGAAGAACTGATTGCAGGAAGAGAAGTAGGAGGGAGGGCCGGGACCCAATGTTTGGGGAGAAGAGGCAGAGAGGTGGCTTCAGGCTATCCTTGGAGGTAGACACAGGAGGGTTTGCCAATGGGCAATGAGGCAAGGGGAACCATCAAAGTTCTCCCAAGGTTTTTGGATTGAATAGCTGGGTGAGAGATGTTTACCTTTACTCATATGTAGGAGGAGTAGTTTTGGCAGAAATTGTGAATGAGAACTTCACTTTGGACATATTGTATTGTAGATGCCTCTGAGAAATCCAAGAAATTCAAATTGGCTGTTGGTATGTTGACTGCAGCCACAGGGCTGCCGCGACATCCCCTGTTCTCATGGACCCCTGTGGACGTTTGACTCCCACTTCAGGGCGGTCTTACCCCAATCTGACCCATTCTCCTGTGTCATCAGAAGCAAGGTCAAGCATACCTAATAGTATAAGTATCTGACCCTTTCCTTAAATTTTAAGGTCTATCCATTTCATTTTACAGTTGGGGGAACTGAGGCTCGGAGAGGAAGGGGCTTGCTCAAAATCACACAGCGTGTTAGTGGCAGAACCCTCATCCCCTTTCTCTGTGCTGAGCTGATTTCATAGGTCCCTTTGGCTGTGGGAGAAGGTACCAGATCTGGGGTGTAGAGATGGCTCTATGGCATGGACCCTGTCACTAAAAAGTGGGCCCTTAGTTTGCTGTTTCTCTGCTTCATCTCACTGGTGACTTTCACGAGCTCCTAGATTTTCCAAAGTGGAAGTCTCTTGGAGGCTAACTTGACCAGGGATGGCAGTACATGGCCCCTGTTCCACCACTGCCCACGGCAGACCTTGCCAGTTGGTCTCAGATCTCCTCCTCACCGCGTCTTAAAATCAGCCTCCACCTAACATTCCAGGTATTTGCCGTTCCAGATTTGGCAGGTGAGTGACACCCAGACCATTGCTTTCTGCATGGAGATTAGATTTTCCAGCCAGCATGTAAGGAGAAAATAGTGGAGAGCCCAAATTTTGGAAAACGATTTTGAATTGTTCATGAAGTTCTGTGCCTGTTATCTTGGGTACATTGTGCTTTTCCTCAATGAGTATGACAGAGTCAAACATTCCCCTAATTTTGGTACAGGTGACTATTGCTTTGTTGAGTACTGGATGAAGGAAGTGACCTGCAGTTAGGAGCCATTCTGTGATATGCACCTTGAATCATGAGTAGAATGCACAGGGACAGTCCTCCATGGTGCTGGCCGTATCCCTTCCAGAACAACCCTCAGCTCCACCTCCTCTTTGTCATTAATAACATTAGCTAATGCTTCCTGAGTGCTTGCTGTGCACCTGATACTCTTCCAAATGCTTTCCGATCACTGATTTATTTAATCCTCACAACAACCCCATGACATGAGTACTATTATTAACCCCACTTTTCGGAGGGAATACATGACAGTCAGAGAGGGGAAGTGATTTTCCCAATGTCACACCACTGCTAAGAGGTAGAGCCAGGATCTGAGCCTAGAGCTTTGGTTCCAGAGCCTGAACTCTGTCCAGAGATGGGGAATTAGTGGTGAACTCACACTAGAACCCAAGCCTTGTTGCCCCCAGCCCAGGGTTCTTTACATTCCCCCCGGGCCCCCTCTTGGCTGGCTTCCCTGCCCTCTCGCCTGGGGCTGCCACATTTGCTGGCTGCGGCATTCATCACCTTTATCCATGCTGGTCTCCAGGGCTTTGGCTAAGCACGTACGCTAAGGCTCAAACCTCATTTCTCCAATCCATTCAGAGCTTTATTGATCTTACCTGACATTCGCTTCTTTCGGATTCTCAGCCCCATGCAGCTGGACAAACGGCCTCTGCACCTCTGGGTCTCATAGGAGCGGCTGGCTGTTTAACCAGTCAGGGCTCTGGGTTCATGGAAGAGGCATGGGGTGGGGAAGGGGACTGCCATGGCAGATGGGAAGGGGGCACTGACTTCCTAGGGACTCCAGAATACTCTCCCCAGGGACTCCTAAAAGGCAGTGACCTCAGCACTTTATTAGATTTTGGGGCAGCTCTCCAAGGTTCTGAAAGACCCATGAAGTCTATTTACTTCAGGGCTGCAGCAGAAGGGACCATTGGGATGAAGACAGGAAAGCAGATTCCTGGGGATTAGTGAGACTAAGATGTTTGTCTAGACTGCCCAGAAATTGACAGTTTGGAGCTGGGATCTCAATGTTTTATCCTGCACTCTCTGATAGCTATATCCTTGGCTTCCCAAAGCAGGTTTGTGGCAGGAGCTGGAGCATTTCGTGACCCTAGATGAATGAATGGTGTTTCACTGCCAAACAGAAAAAAAAAAAGGCCATTTTCAGTTAGGTTTTCTGAAGTCAGATTTTTGATAGTCTAAAACACATCCACAGAAAATTTTTGTGTGCTGGGTACCGTTCTACACATTTTTTAAAAAAGATTTTATTTATTTATTTGACAGTGAGAGAGGGAACACAAGTGGGAGGGGGGCGGTGGGAGAGGGAGAAGCAGGTTTCCCGTGGAGCAGGGAGCCCAATGCAGGGCTCGAACCCAGGACCCTGCGATCATGACCTGAGCTGAAGGCAGACGCTTAATGACTGAGCCACCCAGGTGCCCCCTGTTCTACACATTTAACTCACATTTAATATTAACTCACCTAATATTTATGGCCACTGCACGAGGCAGATACCATATTTCCCCCCACTTTATGAATGAAAAGATGGGAGAAAAAGGAGTGTATCTGGCCCTCAGGATTCACACTCAATCATCTGGTTCCTGAATTTGAGGTCCCACCAAAACCTACTGAAAACATTCTTCTGCCTGACGTTCGTTGTCTGGTCTTGTAGTTGTCATGGTTGCTAACCTGTCGCTCATGTCTCTCCGATTTGATGGGTCCCTTTCATTGAGACCCCCTGAGACCACCTAGATATGCCGAGGGAGTAAAGGTGCTCCAGAAGCTGTTTGTTGGGGCCAGTGGGTCTCTATCTGGTGCTGGAGACACATTCAGCCCAGTTCAAGCACAAGCTTACAGAGGAGAAAAGGCAGATTGTGGATTCCATATGCTGATCACTTGTTCCTTTATTCAGTCACTTGCCACTGTTTCCAGTAGTAAGGTTTTTTTTATGAGTATTTGTTGAGCAGCTACTACATACTTGGCTAACATGTTTATTAGCTTAGCCACTAATAAGTATTTGTCCACTCAAGGAGAGAAGAGTGGGGAGACAGGAACTCTATAGAGGATGTGATGTTGTTCCTGATAGCTCTACCTGGAGCCTTGGTCTTCTGGTTTGAGACAAACAGCATGTGCAGAAAGCCCGCCTCCTGTGTCAAGGTGGTCTGCATACATCTGTGCTGATCACATTTATGTATTTCCTCCTTTGACCCTCAAGACAGCCTTCTGGGTTAGTGACATCACTGATTTTACTTTAAAGATGGGGAAACTGAGGTGTCACGTGGCTGCGCTGGGGCTCCCTTGACCATGCCTGGCTCCAAAGCCTCTGCTCTTTCTACTCCGCAGACACAGAGGGCAGGAAGCTGCAGTGGATGAAGTGCCCTGGGATCCTGGCGTTTCTGGCCCTTCCTGGCCTTCTCCGAGCTCTGCAGTGGCAAACTGGGGCTGGAGGAGATGGGAAGTGCTGGAGATGGTTCTCCTAGGGCTTGAGGGTCATTCCCCTGGGAGGGGAGGTCTGGCAGGAACTTTTCTTGATCAGGGCGAGAGGATGATAGGACACCTTCAAAGTCTCCTGAGCACCCTGAGGAAAAAAAGGTCTAAACTCCTTATTCTGGAGTTTCGAGCCCTCCACAGTCTAGATCCTACCTACTTAGAGATCCAACATACTTCTAGATCTGACCTACTGCTAGATCCAATCTACTTCTAGAGTTAAGCCCTTTTCATAGGACTAGCCTGCTGGGACCAGCTGCTGTTCCCATGGAATCCTTCCTTCTCTGCTTGGGTCTCCAGCTTCTTGCTTGATAACACTCTGTGCTTGCCGCTGGCACAAAGCACCATCCCCCTGGGGATGTCTTTTCACCCCCACAGAGGCCAAGGCAATCCAAGGGAAGGTGAGTCCCTTTGGTGTCTTGCTGTTTGAGTTACCCTCCAAGGGCAAGGTCTCTATCAAAGTGTTTTTTGACCAAGGATCACTTGAGGAATCTCTGTCATCCTGTTAAGCAAATACCTAAAAAAGACATATCTGTTTCTCCTGAGACCTAGTTGGTGAGGGACACTGATGACTGAGATCCCAGGGATGAGCTGGGCGAATTAGTGAATTCTTCACCCACCATGGGGGTGGCTTAGCATCTGCTGGCTCCCAGGCTCCATTCTGTGATGCCCTGTGAGGTCTCAGGGCTGGGACGGGCAGGTGGGATATTTTTCCAGAGTGGCTAAAAAAGCAGGTGAGGAGGACAGTGAAGCACGGGGGAGTAAGACCAGAAGTCAGGTCTGAGGGGGAAGATGATGCCACAACCGGACAGAATACGGGTAGGTACCAAGAAAAAATGATCATGGAGTCACTTTCCGAGAGCCAGGATGCGGGGGAGTGGTGTGCAGTTCAAGACGGTCCAAGGCAAGTAGTGCTAGATGGGGGCTTTGTGGCATAGGACAAGTCTGATGGACTGAGGGTGCAGTGCTCTCCTCCCACCCACTGGGCCATTCCCTGGACACAAGGCTCTCCTCCTTCTTGGAATGACAACCTGGACATCCTTCAGTCTCTCCCTTCCTGTCTGGGCCGCCATAAATGACTAGAGTTCTTCTAGCTCTCCCTTGGGGCTGGCCTGCATGAGAGAGGGGAGGGGTGGTCACATTTGGGTTGGGATGGTGACGTGGAGATAGTACAGATGTTGGTCTTTGCCCCCAGTTCTGAGCCCCTCAGGGTGAGTTTCCAGGTGTTGAAGGGGAGGAACCCCCTGCCATCTGCCTGGAAGGGGGCTCACCCCAAGGGATTTCCTTAAGGGAGATGAAGTTATTCATCCAAGTCAGATGCATTCACCCTCGGGTCCATGCTGATGTACCTGCAAAGGGCATCAGAGCATATTTTTTCCCTGGAAGTGAGGAGGTTGAGAAAACCCAGCTGTTACCACAGGGACAACCTCGGATTGTGAAATGTAATGGCAATCCCTCCTTGGTTGGGGGAGGAACGGGTTCAGGGATTAGTCCCGGAAGGAGGGAAGACTCAGGGCAGCCTTCAGGTTAGAAACGAGATTCAGAACATTGCTCTTTGAGGCTAAGAGCAGCAAGGGGTCGGTGTCTCTGCTTCCCTCCTGGGTCCTGACCCAAGTTGGCCAGGAAAGTGCCTCTCTGAAGGCTAATCCAAGGGGAAGCTTCTAACTTGGGGGATGTGGCCGCATCTCCCTTTTTGGTGGGTGGACCCCTGTTCCAGGGGCAGACAGAAGATGGCTTTCCCATACTGGGAGGCTGCTTCACTGGAGATCAACCCAGGGGCGGAAGAGAAGGTCTTCAGAAAACTCTCTACCCTCCTCCCTTTGGTAAGAGAGACAAATGGGTATATTTGACAGGATAGGCTGATTATGTAACAGTTTCCAAATGTCAGTGGCTGTAATGCAGCAGAAAAATTTCTTACATCACATCACCGGCCAGTTGGGGCTAGCGCAGGGGCTCTGCTCCATTCAGTTTTCAGGAACCCACATCCTGTCCCTTTTAGGGCCCTGCTCTCCTCTGGGTTCTCAGCTTCAGTGGACAGAAAGTAAGAGCATCGCTTGGGAATGTTTGGATCGGGCTGGGAGGTGGCGCACAGCAGTGTGCCCACATGCCTCTGGCAGAGGGTTTCCTCCTAGGCAGACTTGGCCTGATAACTGCAGAAGGGATTGGCACCTAGGACCCGTTGGTCAGAACTGGGCCAGGTTGGCACTCCGATGCCAACATGCATAGATGGCCAAGTGCAAAGATGGCAGTGAGATTAATGTTTTAGCTGAGCACATTGCTGCCCTGGACAAACTCTGGGCTTGGGATGTGTGTGTGCGTGTGCACGTGTGTGTATATATGTGTGTGTGCGTGCACGCATATGTGTGTACGTGTGTATGTGAGTTGTGTAAACACGCACATGTGTATGTGTGTGTGTGTGTGTGTGTGTGTGTGTGTGTAGGTACGAGGGAGGCACCTAGCTGTCCTCACCACATCTGCCCTCGGCCATGGAGGTGTGGTGATTAATGGCGTTGGGTTTGGATCCAGACACTCTTGGCTTTGAGTCTTGACTGCACACCATCCAGTGCCCTCTACTCCTTGATTTGGGGGTCAAGGGAAGAGAGGCTCCAGGCTGTGGCTGGGGAGAGAGGGCAGGCCTTGGGTGGCCGGACCCAGCTTGCCCACATCCCAGAAGCCTGAGCCGTGATCCCCCTGCTCTGAGGAAGCCCCTCCCCCCATTCCTTTGCGAGCATCTCTGCTGGTGGCATTTGTGCCGAATTGGGACATCACCCTTGGGGCAGGGGCCCGATGAAAGACCGGTCAGAGCATGCCAGCGTTGCAAACTTAAATATCTATGGGACCTGGGTCGCTCTTTAAATGAAAAATGCGATGCAGTGGATGTTGGCTTGGCGAGGATTGCCCGCTCAGGCCCCGCTGAGTGGCTCCGGAGGGAAGCTTGTTGTATCCAGATTTTCAGAACTGTCAGAGAATCAGCAAGTCAAAACTTTTATAGGTACTCTTTTTTTTTTTAATGCTAACAATGCATAATCCTCTCAAACCTACCCAGCAGTATGTGGCCAAAACCAGACATATCTGCAGGAGGACTAGTTCCCGAGGGCTGGGCCCTCTCTTCCGTCAAGTCTGGTATCTCGTGTGGGTCGGGTTCCTCTCTGTACACAGGAGGGGCCTGGCTGGCACAATGACACCCTTCTGGGTGTGCAGGAAAACACAGCTGAAAGTTACACAAACACCCGCTAATTACCCTGAGAATATTTATTGAGGTTTTCCCACGTTGTAATAAGAAATTATTGAGACATATATCACCCACCGAGCTGTTAATCATTGGTAAATATATTTTAAATACAGCAGTCCATTAGTATTTTAATTTAGCCTGTCTCCTGGAGAATATGTGCTGTATGAGACAAATGTCTCCAGCTTCAGAGCCAAGGGAAAAATTTCCTCACCTAGTTAATCTTTATGTTCTCCTCTCGGGGAGGAAATCCCGGCTGCACCAACAAGAGAAATGGTCCCTCGGGTCCAGTATTGATGGTGAGTGTCCTTGAGGAGCTGGTGGGGGAGGCGGGGAGGCCGTGGCTCTGGCGTGGAGGGGGAGTGGGTGGGAGATGGGGCAAGGCTGGGAGTTACTGCTGTGGACTGCTCAGACACCCCCCTGCAAGTTCACTGAGATGTGAAATTGTACAGCTGGAAAGAAAGAAACAAGTAATGTACTGAACCTCAATGGTCTTAACAGACTTCTCCAACTTGGATGTTCTGCACAGAATTCTTTAGTTCTCTTCCCCACAGCCTTCCTCCCTGTCCCGGGGGTTGGTGCAGACTTCCTACCACACATGTGCCTTATCTTACGTGGGACCAGCCAGAAAGGGACAGACCCAGTGACAGCGAACCGGGAGGTTTCTGATTTACCTTTGCCTTGGTGGACCACAGGGTGAGCCTTGTGGGTCCCTCTGCCCATGGGCCACCTGTTCACTTAACACACACTTACTGAGCACCAACCATGTGCTGGGGATCTTTCGAGGCACTGGAGATGCAGGTGTGAACCAGAAAGAGAAGGTTCTACTTTCTGAACGTACATTCCAGCTGTGGACAACAGATCACTAACATGTCAATGGTCATAAGCAGGTGCGTCTCAGAGAGCAATCATGCTGTGAGAAAACAGAGTGGGGTGTTGGGGGATGGTGAATTGCAGAATGGGGTAAGGGCAGCCAGGGAAAAACCTGGCTTTGACTCAGATCCCTATTTTAATCTGATAGGTGGGGGAGAGGGAGAGATGGATGATACCTTTGAAGTTTCCAAAATGGAGGGGATGGTGGGCCATTCATTGCCTGAGCTTAGGAACTTGGGGGAAAGCGTAGGAGTGGGGGGAGGGGACGATGACATAGCTTGAAACCTGTTGAATCCCAGGTGTGTGTGTGTCCCTCAGGAGAAAGGTCTCCTGCCCTCAGTTGTGGCAGCCACGTGGGAGGTACTGAGGCACGTCCCCGGCATGTCTGATTTACGCACTCAGTGGAGGCCCCTCAGTTCAGGGCAGGTGCCACCAGGAAGTGGTGGAGGGAGGTTAACATCGCTGGGGAGACCCTCAACCAAAGGGGTATAAGAGGTGGCAGGTCAATGCCCCGCCTCCCTCTTCCCATTCTCTGGTGGGACAGTTCCCAGGGGCATTCTACAGGGACCTCAGAGGGTTCCCGGAAGGACCCAACACCAGCTGCAGATAGAAGTCTCCTGCCCTCAGCGGACCCTTCACTCAGCTCTCCTCCTCACCCTCTACACCCTCGCTCCTGCTTTCTCAAATATACCTCTCAACATCCTACACGTGAGTTCTTTGCGAGGGGACGGGGGGGGGGACCCAGAACAGGATAGATTCTCACAGCACTGGCTCTGATCAGGGCAGTAGCAGGTTTTTTGGGAAAAAGGGAGCACAGGGATGAAGACAACACCCTAACCCTTGAAGGGCAGGCGAGGAAGAAGAGGCAGTTTCTCTCCCAAATACACAAAGGAACAAGTCACCTAAGAGCAAACACCAACAACCAAATACTTAGGAGAAAACCCTCATCAGCCTTCCCTTCTTCTTCTTTCTGGCCCCTTATCCTCTACGGGGCTGTGAGGTTATAGCAGTTTTCAGATCCCTGGCATAGGATTCTCTGGGGTACTTTCTTCTCACACCCTATTGGTTTGCAGCCCAGCGAGACTGCTGTGAGCACTAAGTGTGGGGTGAAACCCCACAGTGCTACCCCAACTGGGAAGTATCCCTGATTGATTTCCAATCAAAGTCTGTTCTTCCCCAGAAAGAGGTTGGCTGCTCCCAGAGGGCAAGCCGAAATGTGTAATGTTTCTGAAGGCCCTGACTCTGAATTCACAAACTGTTTCTTCCACTCACATCTTATTGGACAAAGCCAATCACACGGCAAGCCCCTGACGGTGGCATGCAAGGAAGCCCATTATTCTCATGAGGAATGTACATTACCCTAATGAACCACAGGTCCCAATCACACATGATTTGTATTCCTTGTGGAGTCTACGACTTTAAACTCTCTGCTACATGCCCGTGAGTTGCACACATGCTCTATCTCTCAACCATACCGTGAATGTCTTCAGGGCACGATCCATGTGCAGCCGGCCTCAGAACCTCCCGCACCAATCAACGTGGAAAAGGATATGGCACGCGGTGATCTGTGGTCAGAGTCTGGGTATATTTTGAAGGTAGGGCAAAAGGGATTTGCTGATAGATTGGATATGCATTAGGTAAGAGAGTCAGGGAGACGATGATGTTGTTTTTGACCCAAGCAATTGAGAAAATTGAGTTGTCCTATATAGAGATGGGGGAAACTGTGGGACGAATGGACACTTGGAAAATTGAAGGTCATTAATATCTATTTCATTGCTTCCAGACGTGTGGGATGCTCAGTATTTATGGGTGGTAGAGGAGATGATACACAGACCCAACACCAGTTAACAGTGAATCAAAGAGTTAGAAAGCTATTTATCCTTGCATTCTTTATTGACTCTTTTGATTAGTTAAAAAACAGTCGGAGTTTGGTGCTAGTGCGTCTTTAAACACTTGCTGATCTCCCTTTTCAGAAAAGAGATTATGCCTCAGGCTTAGAGACTTGGGCCATTTATAATATCTAGCTAGATTTAGTATCAGCATTGTCTTTGCGCTGAATTTCTTTTGCCGGATAACTTCTCTCTACAACTGTTGATGCAGGTTCATTTACGGTCTAGATACACATTTCCTTTACAAATGAATTTATGCATGTTAAAAAGGCAATCAATTTACCAAGAAGTGTATAAGTGAGTTTAGTCCTCCATTTATTTAGGAAATATTTATCTAGTGTTGACTACTTACTGGACGCTGCTGAGGATGCAGCAGTAGATTAAAACAGACCCAGGGCAGGCCTTTCCCGGAGCTGGTGGTCCAGCAGGGAAGGCAGAAAACAAAGTAAACAGGTGAAGCAGAAGATATTCCAGGTGACAACATTTATTTGCGGAATAAGTAAAGCAGAAGAGGCAGATTGGAAGAGGGGCAGGGGTGGGGGCGCACTTTAAATGGGGTGGCAGGGAACGCCTCGTGGAGCAGGTGGTATTTACAGGAAGGCCCGAGGGAGACAGTCACACCAGTGTCTGAGACAGAGTGCCCCTCACAGAGGGGACAGCAAGGACAAAGCTCTGAGGCTAGCGCAGGGCTGGCCTGGCCAAGAAGAGCATGGAGCCCGTGTGTTTGGAACGGAGAGCGCAAGGGGAAGTATAGTAGAACAGAAGATCGGAGGGGTAGAGAGGGGGCAGGAGCATACAGGGCCCCGGGGGACACTGCTGGGAATTCAGCTTTTAGTCTGAGCGAGATGGGGAGCCACTGAAGATCTTTGGGCAGGGGGGTCGCCTGATCCGACAGAGTCTAACAGCATCCCTGGGAACAGACTCAGGGGGAGCAGGGGCAGTTACGGGGAGACCGGAGGGGGGTGTCTGTTGCAGAATCCCAGTGAGGCAGGATCACAACTCAGGTGACAGCAAGATGTGGTCGGACTCTGGGTAGATTCTGAAGGTTGAGCAAGCAGAACTTGCTGACCAGTTAGCTATGTGCTATGCAAGAGAATGAGAGAGATGGGGATGCTATTTTGCACCTGAGTGATTGAGAAAACTGAGTTGCCCCATATGGAGATGGGGGAATTGGGGAGGACGAAGCAGAGGGGACATCAGGAGGTCCGCTTGGTTGTGTTGACTTTGTGACGCCTGTTGGACATCCAAGTGGAGACGTTAAGTAGACTCTTGGATATCTGAGGTTGGAATCCCCGGGAGGGTCCTAACCAGGGCTTATGCATGGGGGTCATCAGCCCCTAAGTGGCCTAGATGCATGGACGCGAGACAGAGGAGGTGCAGAGAGCGCAGGTGTCCTCTTCTTGCTGCCCTGCAGCTTAGCCCTGCATTTGCAGCTCTTTGCTCTGCTGAAGTCTGGGCCCCAGATGTAATGGGCACAGATGGCACCAGGCTATTTTCCTAGTGACTCGAAGAGAACACCTCAGTTTCCTGCAGCCCCAGAAGGGCCAAGAAAATTTGCTTGGAGAAACTGTCATTTCAGTATAATTGCTCTGCATAGCAAGCTTTACGCGTTAAGCTTCTCAAATTGATCTGTCCTGTCATTTCGACTTCCTAAACCTTCCCTTCTTCTTTACACAGTATTTCCACTGGGAAACGGTTGTCTGAAGCCTGAACTATATATGTCAAAACATCCTGTTAGGGTTTTCTGAGGTTTCTGATGTTGGGCAATTCAGGGCATTTGGTTTCCACATCAGAGGAGGGAAAATTTCTTCCTGTCATTATGTTATCACTGCAGACCAGGTCTTCACTTCTTCAGGTCTCGGGGCCAAAAACAGATGCTTAAGATGTGCCACGGTTTCTGCTACAGGACGTGAAACTGGCTCAGCCTGAAATTGTGAGGACGATTTAAAATAATAACGGTAACCATCATCAAACGAACACTTAACTTGCTAGGCTGTTTTGTCGTGGATGATCCTGGTGCCTCGCCAAGATCTGTCCACTGTCTGTACAAACCCCCTCCAGCTGCTGTGGGTGCTGGCTGCTAATAGCTCACAGCTGCCACTTGGGCCGAATGGGAGCCACCTCACTTGGCTGAATGGGAGCCACCTTTTCTGGCTAAAAGGGAGCATCTCACCTGCCCTTGCCACCAGCCAGTGACTGACTGCCCCAGGCTGGCTTCCTTATCTCAATTGGGGACTAGCTCTGTGGTTCAGTGTGTGCTCTAGAGCTCCCTGTGGGATCAGGCTGAAGGTAGTCTTGGGTTGAGACCATAAGCTTGCTTTTCTTTCTGTCTTCATTCCATTCTTGCCCCCCTCTCTCCCCACCTCCGGCTCTATTTCTGGGAGAACTCAGCCTAAGACAAGGGTCTGACATATTTTATATCATCAACCACCTCTCGACCTCTAAACCACCCTCTGACATAGTATAACTAGTTCTTCTCCAAAGATGTGGGTGTGAAGGCTCAGAGAGATTAATAGGTAGCCAAGGGTCACATAGCTGAACAGGTACAAGAGCCAGGAGTCAAATCCAGCATTTGCCCCAAAGCTCATGCTCCTGCCAATTTGGGTCTATCACCCTTCCATAGGGTCAGTGTCAGAGATTTTGAACCTTAAATATTTCTCTTCTTCTTTTCTCTTCTTTGGGGAGGCAAATGTGGATTTCTTTAAGTAATGTTGGCTGGAGGGCCAGGAACCGGCTGTCTGCGGTGACAGTAGGAAAGGGATCTTCAACAGCTGGGCCCTTGGGGAGGCAGAGAACAACGGTGATGGACCCATGAAGGTTGCACTTACTCTGGCTTTGGAATATAGTTAGAGATTCCCAGCCGTTTGTAAGTTGCTCTCTCAGACGGGGCCACAGGTAAATGCTTGGCCAAATTCAGATTGCTAATGAAAGAAAGAAATGATCAGTGTTGGCTTTTCTGGGTGAGGAGAGGGTCCAGGTTTCCTAGCCTAATCCCCAAAGTGTACACCGGTCGCTTCTGCTGCCTGGTGGATCAGCCCAGGTTTCAAAATGGAAAGCCCGATGAGATCTGAGGAGTGTGCACGTAAAGGCAAACGTTTAGGTTCAAAGCATTCCTGACTTGCCTGGTGGGTGTGAGGGGGCTGGAGAAAGAACACTTCACGGGTAACAGGATTTAGGATTTTGCCGTGGAGCACAAAGTCAATGTCAGCCGATAATGATGTCATTGTGCTTGTAAGACTAGACTACGAATCACGCTTTCCTTAAAAGAAATAGAAGACACATGGTCTCGTTCTATTCTACATCGGTGAGATTGCAGTTGGAGAATAAAACAACAATGAGGAGGGTGTATGTACTTTTCTACTGAGATAGAGTTGACATCCATTGTATTGGCTTCAGGTATCCAACATAATGATTTGATATTTGTGTACATTGCAAACTGGTCACCACAATAAATCTAGTCAACATCCACCACCACACATAGTTACAGAATTATTTTTTCTCATGATGAGAACTATTTTTTTTTTTTTTTTTAGAGAGAGCGTGCAATCACAGGGGAGGGGAGGGCAGAGGGAGAGGGAGAGAGAATCCCAAGCCAACTCCACATTGAGCCCACGTGGGGCTCAATCTCACGACCCTGAGATCACTACCTGAGCCAAAGTTAAGGGTTGGATGCTTAACCGACTGAGCCACCCAGATAACCCCTTGTGATGAGAACTTCTAAGTCTACTCTCTTCGTGACTTTCAAATATGCAGTCCAGTATGATTAATGATCATTACCATGCTGTACATTACATTCCAGGACTTACTTATAACGAAAATTTGTACCTTTTGACTCCTATCACCCATTTTTGCTCACCCCCTACCTCTGACAACCATCAATCTATAAGTCTGTTCTCTATATCTATGAGCTTTTTTTTTTTTTTTAAAGATTCCACATATAAGTGAGAGCATACAGCATTTGCCTTTCTCTGACTTACTTCACTTAGTATAATGCCCTCAAAGTCCATCCATGTTGTTACAAATGGCCAGAATTCATTCTTTTTTTATGGCTGAATAATATTCCATTGTCTATAGATATCTCATTTTCTTTATCCACTCATCTGCTGGTGATCGGGGTTGCTGCCTACAGATGAGGAGTGGCATTTTCAAAGCACTGACCCAGGGAGGCACCCACACCTTCGAACAAAGCTGGCATTCCCAGGAGGTTTCTAGCTCTGTGCCACTTGATTTTAAGAATATACCTTTATTGGGGCGCCTGGGTGGCTCAGCCGTTAAGCGTCTGCCTTCGGCTCAGGTCATGGTCCCAGGTTCCTGGGATTGAGCCCTGCATCGGGCTCCCTGCTCAGCAGGAAGCCTACTTCTCCCCCTCCCACTTCCCCTGCTTGTGTTCCCTCTCTCGCTGTGTCTCTCTCTGTCAAATAAATAAATAAACTCTTAAAAAAAAAAAGAATATACCTTTATTTTTATTTTTTATATATTTTTAGAGATTTTATTTATTTATTTGAGAGAACAAGCAGTGGGGAGGGGCAGAGGGAGAAGGAGAGAGAGAGACGCAGACTCCCTGCTGAGCAGGGAGCCCGATGTGGGGCTCGATCCCAAGACCCCGGGATCATGACCTGAGCAGAAGGCAGACACTTAACCGGTTGAGCCACCAATGCGCCCCAAGAATATACCTTTATTTTTAAAACATAAAATAAATATTCTTAATACAAAACAATCTAACTGCTCATTAAAGCAAGACTTTAATGAATCTCCTGGCCCTGCATGCTATGGGGAATGACACTTAATATTTTGGCACATATAGTTATCACATATCTTTCTATGAGTACACCTATATTTAATACATATTTTAGGTGTGTAATTTTAAATGTGAACATTCCCTTTGATCTGTAATAATGCTGTTTTCATTTAACATTTTTCTCACATCAAATAAATGTACTTTATCCCTTTTTTTTTTTGCTAAGGATGAACATCTTTTTCTGCTTAGGATATACACACTTTGAGTTTTCCACACGAGATAAGTTTTTATCTCTTGAAAACTATTTGGGTTTTGGAAGCAGCGAAGAGTTATTTGTCACCGGAGTTAGCATGATTCTTGTAAGAAACATTTACTCAGCACTGAACATTCCAGACTCTGTGCTGGTTTCTGCGATTATTGAGGGCCTCAGATTCATCAAGAGTGTAATGTGTGTTTCATGTGATGGCGGCCATAAGAGGGGTTAAAATCCTGCCCCGGTGTGGCTGGGGAAGAAGTGGAAAAGGCTTTGCAGAGGACATTTGATCTGAGCTTTAAGTAAATAGAAGTTGTCTAGGTGAAAAACAAAGAGAAGACATTTCAAACGTATGAACTAGAGCTCACAAAGCCAGAGGGAGATGAGAGAGCATGGCATGGCTCAGAATTGGCAAATCATAGCTTGGGTCTGACACAGAGAAAGGGTTCTGTCCGTGGAGGAGGGAGGGTCCAGGCAGGAAGCTGCCCCGGGGTAGCCCAGACCAAATTGACCAAACTCCATGTTGAGCAGTCTGAACGTGGAGGGAGGAAGAAGGGTGAAATGTTAATTGAGGTCACGGGCCTTGGAGTCACCCCACCATTGTGGCGCCTTCTCAGCAGTGCCCTCTGCATGGGGTGAGGAGTCAATGGAGTCCAGGGGATGTGCCTGCCCAGAACCCAAGCTGCCTTATTCTAGACCAAGCCACCTGTGATTCCTGTCCAAGCATCCTCTAACCTACTCCGAGAGCCTACATGGACCCCTTTACCAAGACCACCCCCTGAGGATGCACCATGCTGCTGGCACATTCTCACTGCTGAGAAGCGGCCAAGGTGTTGTAGTTTGGGGGAGACACGGATGAAGCTTTGGTGTGCAAGCTGGGGTGTCCACACACAGGCATGATGAAACCCCTTCAAGTATGGGTTGGAACCAGGATGGAAAGAGAAGAAGGGGTATGGGTTTTGGGCTCAAGGCCTCCTCTTTTTTTTAGATTTATTTATTTATTTATTCATGAGAGACAGAGAGAGAGAGAGAAGCAGACTCCCAAGGAGCAGGGAGCCCGATGCGGGACTCGATCCCAGGACCCTGGGATCATGACCTGAGCCGAAGGCAGACGCTTAACCATCTGAGCCACCCAGGCGCCCTCAAGGCCTCCTCTTATAAACGTCAAGGGAAGGTCTGTTTTGAAACTATTTGCTTCTTAGTTTCCTTTCCCATGAGTGAGACTAAAAGCCCTTACGTCATGGGGATTTGTGGAGACTAGATAGGACATCAGATGTGAAGTGCTCAGCATTATGTCTGCCTAGCATAAGTGCTCAGTAAAGGCTTATGGTAGGCAATATGCCTCCCAGGGAGGCTTGGCGGCTAGGGTGCCATGTTGGATGTGGGGCTGTGGTGGGGAGATGGACTGGGGATGGGGAACTAGAGACAAGGAGACCACTTAGGAGTCTACATGGTGGCCCTACAGAGAGTTGATGGGGATCTGGGTGGAGTTTTGCCCGTGGGGCTGAGGGGAGCCAGTGGATGTCTTCAGGCCATTGGCAGCCACCGGACCAGGAATGTGCAATGCCTTTCTGTGGCGGCATTAGAACCAACACTTCTTCCCTCTGTCCCACCCACTACCAGCACCGGAGTGTCCTGTGTGGTTCTGCTGAAGTGCAGAGTCCCAGGCATGAGCTCGGACATAGCCGGTCGGAATGTCTGGGGCCGGGACCCAGGACTGCTTCTAAAGTATCTGAAGCTTGTGGATCACCAACACTGAGTAACACAAAGATGAGTCTGTAAGGACTGTGGCTTAAAACTCTGGGATGACGTTCAAGAAAAGGGAACATTACCTAGCTGGAAGGAAGGAACTGTTCCTTCCTATGTACCAGTTGGTTGGGAGAAAATGTCTTTCCAAATATAGCTCCAAAGAAGAAGAATAAAAGAATAAGAAAGTATTGGTGACAAAGTGGTTAGAAGCCACTGTTTTAAAGGAGGCTGTGTGTGTGTGTGTGTGTGTGCGCGCGTGTGTTCAAGAGATTGCAAATCGATATTCCATTTCCCTTGGAGTTTATACAGCTGCCCACAGGGCGATTCTTGACTCCAGGATAAATGGGGCCATATCACTCGGCTAGAGAATAATGAATTTCCCAGATGGGCCACACATCCTTGCGATAGGCCTTTCAGGAAACCACGTTTGGAGGAAAACTCGTTGTTCTCATCAGAGAACTACACTCACATGTCCGTGTCCCCTCCAGCCAGCCCCCCGTGGCTGTGTGTGTCACGTGAGAGCACGAGCACTTTGGTGTAGGAGCGTGCAGTAATTGAGATAGATCCTCGGAAGTCTGACTGGGGTGACTGGTATTTGTATACTCGTTTTCCCATCCACTGGACTGTGATTACCTTGCGGGCAGGGCCATCTTGTACCCCTGTCCTCATACCCCCTGTGTCCATCAGGACAGGCTGGGCTGGGCTACAGTCACAGGCCAGCCGGACCCCTTAGGAGGTGGCTTACGATGACAAGGGTTGATTTCTTGCTCCCACTACGGGTCCATCGGGGGTCAAGCTGGGGCCGGGCCCCATGTCATGCTCATTCTGGCATCCAGGCTGATCGATGGAGCTTTCTCCACAACAACCCGGGCTGTGGCCACTCACCAGGGAAGGGGGAGGAAATGCGGCAATTTCACCCTGAGTCTTAAACCCTTCTGCCTAGAAGTTGGGAGTCACTTCTGTTCACGTTCTATTGGACAAATCATGTGGCCCTGTTGAAGTTGAAGGAGTTGGGCAAGTTCACTGTACTCAATCCTTTGAAGGAGAAAATCAGAAATATTGGTTAACAGCGTGATAACTGGCGCACCACTGTGACAAACTAACTAGGGCTTGGAATCATGCAGGTGAATGAATGAAACAGGCTTGTAGCATAAGGAGGGTGCCCGGGCCTGGGGGTCCAGTGCCAATGCTCTTGCCGTCTGGCTGTCAGGTTCCATATTTAAAGTCTAGGACACATTACCTTTAACTTTTGTCTTCGTTTATATGCCCGGCGGGCATTTCCTAACTGGGCTGGCATCTCCAACTCCCTGATTTGGACTCTGAATGCTCTTCAGGGTCTTCCAGGGAGGCGCCTAGTACCCCAAGCCCACCCCTTGGTGTTGGCTGCCCAAAAACATGCTGGTGAAGTTGATAATGAGGTCCCACGTGTGCACAGCTGGAAAACCCTGAGCAGGAGAGTGGGTCATCCCTCACGGCCCGCCTGCTTCCATCACCATGTGACAGCCAACCAGCAGAGCCCCGAGGAATACAGGCTCCGGGGTCCGACGGCCTGGCTTCACGTCCCACCCTTGGCCCTGGCTGTGGAGCCTCAGAATAGTGACCTGTCTATCCTCTTTGCCCTTGGTTCTCTTTCCTGGGGGTTTTGGGGGGGCGGGGATTAGGCGAGTTGGTAGGTGTAAAGCCTGTGGCATTCTGCCTGACACACACTGGACGCTGCATGATGGACACTGGCTATGAGCCTGAATATTAGAATATGACTCGTTTCTCCACGCTAAGATTCCCCGTGCTCGTGGCCTTAGCTTTTCCATCCCTGGTGGAGAAACACTGTTAAGACCTCATGGGATGGCTGTAAGGCTTCCCTGAGGCTTGATGACAGTGGAACTACCTTCATTCAATGCTGACTCTTGAGCAGTAACTGATAACCAGGCATTTCTCCTCTGAGTCCCTCACTTACACAACTGTGTGAGCTCCGGCAAGTCACTTTATTGGCCTCAGTTTCCCCATCTGTAAAGCCGGCATTGATCTATGTATAGTCGCAGGCGGGGATTCCAAACCTCTGCTTTTCAGCGTTTCAACCTCAGCCCCTTCCCCCACGTTTCTGACCAGGAGAGGGGAATTGCAAGGGAATATTTTCTTGAGATTCAAAGCTGCCAGAACTGGAGAAACCCTGCTAAGGCCTGAGAGCAAGTTGGTGGCCCCAATTCTGCATTACTCAGTCCTTGTCACCCCCACCTGGGAGCCGGTCCAGCTTGACACCTGGCCTCCCTGCCTCTAGCCTGCTTCCTCCCAGCCTCTTCATACTACAAGCAGGTCACACACTAGCTCCAATTCCTCCAAAAGGCCCTCTTGCCCTCAGGAGAAGAGCCAAGCTGTGTAGCATGGTGGACAAGGCCCTCAGCAGCTGGCCCCTGCAGGATCTCCAGACCCTTCTCTCCCCACACCCCTCAGGAGCTCTGCTCTGCCAGGCTGTACTTTGTAATTCTAGTTGGTCTGTGGACCGGGTGAAGTGATGCAAGAGCCCCTGGCTCTGGGAGTCCCCAACAGACCCGGTCCGGCCACTCACCACTGACAAAATCCAAAGGCAGAGAGCTGATAGGCGGGGAAATGAGAAAGGGATTTATTTCCGTGAGGCCAGCACAGGGAAAGACAGTGGACTAGCATCTCAAAGACAGTCTCCAAAGTGCTGGAAGTCCTTCCAGGTTTATATAAGGAAAATGTGAGACAAAGGTGGGTGGGTAGTGCAGGTGGGCAGTGAAGGTCAAATTATTATTGTCTCAGGGTCAATCACAGGTGGGGTCTTGTTGGCTCAGGGTGGTCCTTACTGCTTGCGGTGGTAGTTTGCGTTCCCATCACGAGATGCTTTGTGTGCAGGATCTTTTGCCGGAATTAAGAGATAGCAGGAAAGAACTTAATCAATTAGAAAGTTTGAGGTCAAAATGGAGGTTGTTGCAGCCCTTGTTCAGATCTCTATATTAGTCAGGGTTCTCAGACCAATGGGACTTTTATAGCTATCTATCTATCTATCTATCTATCTATCTATCTATCTATCTATCTATCATCTATCTACCTATCTACTATCCATTTATCTATCTTTATCCATCTATCGTCTATCTATGTATCCATCTATCATCTCTCATCTATCCATCTATCTTTATCCATCATCTATCTATCTATCTATCTATCTATCTATCTATCTATCTATCTATCCATTTGTCTATCTTTATCCATCTATCGTCTATCTATCTATGTATCCATCTATCTATCTTCTATCTGGAAGAAGAGAGGGAGAGAGATTTTATTGGAGGAATTGGCTCATGTGTTTACAGAGGCTGAGATGTCCCATGGTCTGTCATCTGCAAGCTGGGGACCTAGGAAAGCTGGTAGTATAATTCAGTCCAAGTCAGAAAGCCTGACAACTGGGGAAGCCAAAGGTGTAAATCCCAGTCCGAAGGCAGGAGAAGATGAGATGAGATGTCCCTGCTCAACAGTAATGGAGGAAAAAAGGGACGAATTTCTCCCTCCTCCACCTTTTGTTTATTCCATGGATTGGCTGCTGGCTACCTGCGTTGGGGTGGACCATCTGCTTTACTGAGACATGGATTCAAATGCTAATCTCGTCCGGGAACACCCCACAGACATACCTAGCTGTAGTGTTTGACCTGGGTGCCCTGGGGTCAGTCGAGGTGATACGGGAAATTAACCCTCCCAGGCTCCACGCCCCTTTCAGTTTCTGCTTTTACAGAGGCTGTTCCTTCTGCCAGGCATGCTCTTCCCAGGTCTAGCCCCCCTGACTAATTCCCATTCACTTTTAAGGATTTGATTTGGGTGTCATTTCTATAGGGATCCCTTCCTAGATCTGCCGCTCTCCCCTCAAGGCTGGGTTGGGGGTGCCTCCTCAGGCTCCCTCAGTTTCCCTGTATCTCACCTCTTCCTCACTTGACTGGGAACTTCTGCAGGGCAAGATGATAAAAACACTTGTAAGTGCCTATAGGTGTGCTAGGCACTGTTCTGGTTATGTATTTAATACTCATAACCACCTTCTGGTATAGTTACTATTTTAATTCCCATTTTACACAGGAGGTAATTAAGCACAGAGAGGTTGAGTAACTTGCCCACAGTCACACAGCTTGTTAGCGGCATAGGCATCTATCTTACAGGATGTTATGGAATAGAAATTGGTGCATATCTGTTGAAGTGTGGTAGATGATGAAAGAAATCACCCAATTCCAGAAAAAAATCATTAAGAAATATAATTAAGAGCATTCTGAACAGGTGTTAATGTCCTCATAAGTAGTTGGGGGGAGGGGTAATGAGGCATAAGAAAAGTTGAACAATCCATGGGTTTCCCTCTTTGTTGCCCATCCACGTTTGGGGAGACTTGTGGCTGGCAAGATAGGAACTAGGGTGGGAACGTCTTGGTTTGGAAGAGAAAGCCATAGAACATGAACCTGTGGTGCATATATGATCTCCCCTTGAACAACATGGGGGTAAGGGGCACCAACCCCCTGCGCAATTAAAAACACACACTATAACTTCTGACTCCCCCCAAACATAACTATTAATAGCCTACTATTGACCAGAAGCTTTACCAATAACATAAACAGTTGATCAACACATGTTTTATTATGTTACATATATTCTATACTATATTCTTACAATAAAGTAAGCTAGAGAGAAGACAGTGTTATTAAGAAAAACTCATAAGTAAGAGAAAACACATTTACAGCGCTGTTGGTATATTTTTTGAAAAAAAATCTGTGTATAAGGGGACTCGTACAGTTTAAACCCGTGTTGTTCCTGGGTCAACTGTAATAAATGAACTTTAGCCCAACCCATAGGGGAGCAAAAGAAAGAACATACTGATTGCCTTCTGTCATGAAGGTTTTTCCACAGTACCCTTGGGGTTGTACATTTCACTGTTTGGAGACAGGTAACTTCTTGGTGTCTGTAGTGATGCCCATGGGCGGTTCTGGGTTGACTGGAAGATTTGGAGGTATCCCAATGTAGAGAGTGGGATATGGTAACTTTTCTCCTCCTGGCCTTTCAAAATGTCTTTGAGGTCCTACGAAAGAGGCAGGGGAAGGTGGCAAAAGAACCATGTTCATAGATAGCCTTGTGAAGTTACGAGCTCAACCAGGGCTTCCTAGAAATGTAGGTGACCAAGACCAAGGTGTAGGAAAGGGGCCATTCTCTGTCAACTGTCCCTGCAAGGTCACTTCAGGGCCCTGAGGGCTCAGAATGACCCCCAGCTCTGTCTGCTTCACCTTAGCCAACTTAAATTGTGCACAAGGATCCAATACATGGCTTCGTGGTGCATTTACCTCCGAAAGGTAAACTGACCTGATTTTGCCATGTTCTTGCTCCTGGAGTGGAGGCGTGGCATGAATCAAGACAATAGTAAACCACGTGGTCTTGTGTGACACGGTTATTAGTTGACTCTATTGGTAATAAACACAGGGAGGGATGCAAGTGAAACCTTTGGTCATAAGACCTTAAGATCACCTAGACACAGCTGGAGACTTTACCATTTCCTCCGTGGGTACGAGACACTGCATAGCACGGAACACCAAGATTCTACAAGAAGGTGGTGAGATTTCTGGATGTGAGTGGCAAGGACAACACCTCTGAATTGAGGGGAGAAGATCAGTGACGGCTTTGGTTCTTCCATCTCTCCAGATAACTTGCTTAGTCCCCTGGGCCCACGGCAAGTACGCAGGTGTCGAAAGTCTAAGGGACCCGGTTCCTTCCCAGTCTTCTCCTGGCCCCTCCCAGCAGCCCCAAACTGGTCCATAAGATGGGGACCATGAGGGTGACATGAGAGGTCGAAACTGGGAGGGGATTATAAAATGTTGCAAGGGAAATAAAAAAATAAGGATTTAATTTATTTTATTATTATTTGTAAGTTATGTTATGTTATTTTTTTAGCTAGACTTAAGACATTGTTTGTCCTGGTCCCATAAAGCCAGACGGTGTCATGAGGTCTATATACAACAAGACAGATTCACCTGTCTTCTCTGTGCTGGGACAGCATGTGGTCACAGCTACCAAGGGGAGATGTTGGTCGTGGTGACAAGGCGATGAGGTGGGAAATGTCAGGGACTGCACATTCAAATGTTCACAGTGTCCAGGCAAGTGAATTAATGAACTGGGGCCAGACAGGGACTAAGGCTTATCTGAAGGTGTTTGCCCTTGGCCACCTACAGGGGGCAATACACCTCCGTTCCTGCCCACGCGGAGATCCAGGTGTGGTCTAGTCAGATGTGTCATTTCCAGGAAAGCCAGATTTCATATGTAAAATTGACCAATTCTTATTTTCCACAAACACTGGGTGTACCAACCAAAATGCCTCTGTCAGTCAAATGCAGCCCATGATCACTGGTTTTTGATACCCGATGTTTGTGAAGATACCCAGCTCCATGTTTGGCATGCCACAGTAAGCCTTCAGTGTCTTCGGGCTCTCTGCTTCTCTTCCCTATCCAGGAAGGCTGTGCATTATCAGGAAGGGAAATAAGATTAAGCCCAGGATGGGTGGAGGTTGTCTTTTTGTTGTCTCAATGGGTAAGTCTCATCATTAAATTTTCCTGAGCTGATGGCTTTCTGTGGAAGAAATACCAGCCAAGCTGGAATACCCTGAGAGCTCCATTAATCTTTCTATAACCCCATTAACACTCACTGCATATTTCCTGTGAAGAGGGTTGGAAATGACCAGGGCCCGTAGCATGGAAAGATCTGTCATGCACCCAGCAGCCGGGGAAAGGCCATGTAGGCACACAACGGGAAGACTGTTGGAATATGCTTCCTTCGGAATTGTTAAAAGGAGGGGGGGGCCGAGAGGCAGAGAAAGAATCGCTTGACCCTGGGAATCTTATCACTTGACAATCATTACAATAGAGTTACCGTACTTTGCCATCCAGAAATATCTATTACCTTGAACCCAGGGTTAGATGTCTGCTCCCTAGGGGAACTCTGGAAACAGAGATTTATTTGTGCAGCAATAATTGAAGAGTTCATTTGATTCCAGTGTGGATCTTTCAACCACAATCAATTTCACGCCCCGTCATAAATAATGGAGGTCGCCGAGGCAGCCAAGCGGGGCGGGGGATCTGGCTGGTGCTGTGACAGCATTGAAATCGCATCAACAGAGAGAGGGACAGAGCCCCTGTGACAGCATGTTTGGAGAGAGTTTGAGTGGCAGTGTGTGTGTGTGTGTGTGTGTGTGTGTGTTTTAACAGAACCTTTTTCTTCCTCCCCCTTAAATGGGAAAGACATTCAGACATTGCATTACTAAGTGCTTGGGAGCAGCAAGATCACACCCATGAAATCTCAACACGCGGGCAGTGCCCAGAAGAGAGTTTGCTGTAAGAGCAACTTCTCAGTCCCCTTAGGCGCCCGACTGTTTCTTAGAGCCCTCTCAGTGGAGGAATTAATAAGTGGACTACTGTAATTGGCAGACTTTCAGGGATGCTCCAGGTTAGGTGCCCCGAGGCAGTGTGGGGAACGGCTGTTTGAAGTCTGAATTGTATGAGAATAAGAAAGAAAGGGTGAAAAAAAAAATTAGTCTTGGCTGCTTTACAGAGATTTTCCATTTCTAATGAAATGAGATGTAGAAATTTAAAAACTTTACATATCTGGAAGATACTGACTTAAGTACACTTCCAGCCTGGTCCTCTTTTCCTGGCTTCACCTTTCAGCCCCAGGACCTTTGCATAAGCTGCTGCTTCTGTCTCACTCATCTTCCCACTCTTCACCTGGCTAAGTCTTACTTGACCTTATGGTTCCAGCTTCAATATAATTTCCTCAGGGAGATCTTTTAGACCAAATTATATGTTCTTTGAGCAACCTGTACCCTTCTTTTTGAGTACCAGGCACAGTTGAAATTAAACAATCATTTGCATGGTTGTTTGATAAATATCCACTTCCCTCTCTAAACTGAAAAATTCTTGGGAAGCCATGCTGTTGAATGAATGAATGTTTGCCAAGGGAAGCCAGAGGATGTCCCATTGGATCTGCAGCTGTAATGTGCTCCTATGTCTTTTTGTAGCCTTGGCGGCTCAGCTGGCCAGGAGAAGGAGGCAGTAGGAATTAGTGGGGCTTATTTAGGACAAATGAATCTGCTTTTGATTGGCTTCCAGCATGGCGGCCACCACCCAACATCTATTGTCCAACCAAAGGTCATCTGGGCTGGGCATTGGGGTAAATCCAGAAAGTGGTCTCTAAGTGAACTGGGGGCAGCACCATTATTTTAGGTGATTGGTACATTCTGGGCAGACAGATACTCAGACATGGGAGATCAGATTAAGCCACTGTGAGATGGGGGTAGCAGGGAGGTGAACCGGAAGCCCCTGGCTTGATTCCAGAGCAGGATTTAACACTTTAGAAACGAGGAGGAGGGTGTAGGGGTCAATCAGAAAAGCTTAAGATTCCGGGAGTTCATGGGTATGTGGGGGTTGCCCCCGTCCCGAAGGATGGATTTGGAGCATCCAGGTTAATTCCAGAACTGCTGATGGAGTTGGGATTTCTATTATCCACATCCTGGCCGGGAGGAGCTCAGCGACTAGAGTGAGAGTGTAGAGACCTGGCTGTCTACATAGTATCCCCATCCTGCACAGACAGATTCCAAGTTCCAGTGGGGGAGCCACACCTCATTTTCTGTCCCCAGGCAGCATGGTGGCTCTACATTCCACATCACGGGGGGAGTCACATGATCCACGCCTTTGCCAGTCCCATTGCATGTCTTTGGCAACTGACTCAGGGATGGGCACCAGAGCCAGGTTAGACCAATCAAAGTCAACAAGAGCTACTGGGGGTGTCGATCACACTCTCCCACTGATTTTAACAAGGGAGGGCAGGCAGCTAAGAGTTTGGGCTGCCATCTTGTCCCACCAAAGTCAGAACTTGACAAAGAATTTAAGCAGCATCCAGAAGTGAGCCGAGAGAAGGAGAAATTAGGGTGCAAGCCATGCCATTTGAGCCCCTGCATTAAGTTCTGCCTTAAACCAGCCCAGAAGCTTTGGACTTTTAAGTTCCATGAGTCAGTAACTCCTCTTTTGATAAGTATGAAGATAAGTATGGATATGTCCCCTCTTGTATCCCTGTCCCCTCCCGCCTGACTCACAAGAGCTAATAACAATCTATTCCGAACCCTGCTAAAGGCTCGATCAACCAGAGATTCATGGAGTCACAGGATGTCAGAGTTATTGTCTGGTCTGCTTTCCTAGCTTGACAAACGGGGATACTGAGGCACACACAGAGACAATATTTGTTTTATGCATTGATTCCTTCATTTACCATGTGCGCATCTGGTGCCAGGCCCTGTGCCAGACACTGGGGGTGCAAGAATGCAAAGCACGTTATTTCTGCGCTCAAGGAGCTCAGAGTGGTGGAGATGGCTGGGTCAACAATTGCAACAGACTCTGGCCGACGATACGACAGTGACATTAATGCTGTAGGAACAGCAAGCTTGGGGGGGGGATCCCTAATTCATCCTGGATCCCAGGTGGGTCTCATGTTTGAGCTGATTTTCAGAAGACAGTAGGAAGTGTCAGGGTGGCCTCAGTGTGTAAGGGTGTTCCAGGCAAAGGGAAAAACAGACAAAGGCATGAAAGTGGGAGAGCGCATGACGCGAACCTCTGGGAGCTCTAAGTCGTTAAGTATAGCTGGCAGGTATGTCGGCTCCAGGGGGTGGCGCAATATGAGGCTGGTGGGGGGAACAGAAGCCAGACTGTGGAGGGACTTTTATGATGGTGGAGAGGTGTGATTTTTCAGGGCAATGGGGAGCCATAGGATCTAATCCTGCAGCAGGTGTGAATCTCAATCCACAAATGCAACTCTGCATGAGATCAAACTTCTTTTTTGTATAATTCAACTTAATTTCCAAATTTGAGCCCTCCCATTTGAACATTACTCCCAACCGATTTAGGGAGGTTCCCTAAAGAAGGTCAGGGCATTATCTCATTCATGTTCTGGGGTCTTACACGGTGTCAAGGAATTTGGGGGAAGCCCACTGATGTTTTAGCAGGCTGTCTGCTGCTTGATCAATCATGTGGGTGATTGATGATGAGGGGTTCACCATCTCTGTCTGAGTGACCCCTTGGGGTCTGGTGGCTCTCCGTGGCCAAGCTAGGCATGGGAATCTTGTAAATTGTGAATCTGGTTTCCCCCTGACATACCCTGCAGACCTTCCTTACTTGGATTTTGCTGTCTCTCAGTAGGCGTCAGGTCACGCATGCTCCAGGATCCACAGATCTCTGCTTTTATTACCTCTCTCAGTCTGGCAGAAATCCTGGTCCTTCCTATTTCTCACTTTGACCTTGCCAGTGAATCCCATTTTCCTAAGGGCTTGGGGTTCATGGAACACAGAAGACAGAGGGGTTTCCAAAGCAGGGAAGCTTTGGTTTTGTTCCTGCCATGCTCTGCTTGAAAGCTGGGGGAGAGAAAGGAGGAAATATAAGGAGCTCAAACAATTTAATGTCTCTGAATATTTGTTCCAGGGACAGTCATATTCAGATACCAAGTAGTCCATGTGGGGAGTGTGCTGGTGGGGAAGAGCTGAGGAGTAGGGAGGCCCCTGCATTCTACACAGGGGACCTGAGAAAGAGATTTTACTGCGGCCATGGGCAACTCCTGGAGACTGGGCATTGCTTCCTAAACCTTCACTTACATCGTTAAATCCCTACAACAAGCTTATGAGGCTGCTATCTATCTATCTATCTATCTATCTATCTATCTATCTATCTATCTATCATCTATCTATCTATCTATCTATCTACTGAGGGGTAGGACTTTTTAAAAAATTTATTACTGAAATATAGTTACATACAATGTTATATTAGTTTCAGGTGCACCACATGGTGATTTGGCAATTCTATATGTTACTCAGTGCTCACGATTAGTGTTGTCACTGTCTGTCACCATATAATGTTATGACAATATTATTGACTATATTCCCTATGCTATGCAACCCAAGTATCCATTGATAGATGAATGGATAACGAAGATGTGGTATCTATATCTAGATAGATAGATAGATAGATAGATAGATAGATAGATAGATAGATAGATAATGGAATATATATAGATATACAATGGACTATTACTCAGCTACGAAAAAGAATGAGCTATTGCCATTTGCTATGACATGAATGGACTTAGAAAACATGCCAAGTGAAATAAGTCGGACAGATCCAGACAAACACCATAGGATTTCTCTTATATGTGGGATCTAAAAATTAAACAAATGAACAAGCAAACACACAAATAAACCAGACAACAAACTGGTGGTCGCTAGAGCGGAGGTGAGTGGAGGGATGGGTGAAATTGGGGAAGGGGATTAAGAGGTACAAACTGCTAGTTATAAAATAAACGAGGCTGGCATTTTAAATCTCCATTTCACGGGACGAGTGAGCTGAGAGTAATACAGGGGCCAAAAAACGGGATCGGCATCATCAGCTAGCAGGTGGCAGAGTTCGGCTTATTGAATGACGGGTATTTTACCGCCCCCCTCGGGGTAGCCCAAGGGCCAATTTCTACCCAGTGGGGTGGAGACATTGCCCAGGCTGGTGGGGAGGAGGGATGGAGCCCAGGTTTGTGTTTGTGCACACTGGTGTGTGCATTTGCTCAAAAACACAATCTTTTCTCGTCCTTACTGACTGAGGTTAAGGTCAGAAGTCTACATCCTGTTGCCCACCCAAACTTGTTCAGTGGGTGCATTCAAATTTACTTACATCTCCTAAGGGCTGATTTGTGTTAGGTGTCCCACCATCAGAGGCAGGAGATAGGTGGTCTCTGAGATAAGGTGGCTGTGTGTTCTCCCCTGAAGGAGAGGTTCGGGGTGGGAGAGAGTACAACTAACACTTCTTTTTCGTCATCAAGTGTGACAATACGAAGTCTGCCGGGCAGACCTTGGCACTCAGCCCTGAAGGGCTCAGAGCCGCTCTGGCATCCAGAGCAGGGGGACCTCTGGCTCATCTTCCCATGGCTTATCTGGCTGCTTCCAATATCCTGTGTGATTTTGTACAAGTCATCCCCCTACCTGGGTTTTCTGTTTCTGATCAGTAGCATGGTCTGGTCTCAAAGAGAAGCCAGAGGAATTCTGGGTAAGCCTGAGCCAGATCTCACCCGTCCGTTTCCCAGAAACTCCACGGCTCCCCCTTTCACTCTGGGTAGAAGCCAAGTCCTTACCTCAGCCTGCGTGGCCCTGCACATCCAGCCCTGTCTCTGCTGCTTTGTTTCCGCTCTCTTGTTCCAGCCACACCAGACTCCCTCCTGTTCTTCAAATGTGCCTGCAAACTCTCCCACCTGTGGCATGGTCCTTGCTGTCCCCTCTACCCAGATGCTTTCCCTTCATGTGGCCACATGGCTTGCTTCTGCCCCACCCCCCTTCAGTTCTCCATCAAATAGCTTTGCAGGGAAGCCGTCCCCGACCACCTGTCCAAAATAGGAAATCCTCCCTCAGCCTGACTGTGAGCAGATCACTTCTCCACGCTGGTCCTCTGTTTCTGCGGCATGGTCTAAGTCATCCTATGCTCATTAGCTGCATCCTCACTCAGCAAAGAGGAAGGGAGAGTTCCTCTTCCCCATCAGCAGTGACACCAAGCCAAAGCAGGCATGGGTCCCAGGTGTCTGCGTTGCCAGCTGGGATCTTCCTAGTGAATTTCCCTCCTGGGAACTGACAGAGACCTTGGTGAGGGGAAGCTGGGCCCAGAAGAGGAGAAACTCATCTTGAGCCATGGAAACCATGTCCATGGCTCTGGTGAGTCCAACATCCCTGACCCTTTGGCTCTCCTCCTATAGCTGTTTTCACCGGACTTGGCCACAGCACATGCCCCGCCTCCTTCCCCCCACATTTCCCCTCCTCCCCGCCCCCTGGCTGCCCCACTCTTGGGCAGGAGCATCGTCAGGAGTGGGACTGGTGGGGTCTGTCACAAGACAGCAGTTTCTCTAATGATCAATTACCCTAACGATTAGTGGACCTAAAACATATGAGCCTCTGGGATCTTTGCATCTGCCCATGTTTCATTTTTGTTCATCATTTTTCAACGTGTTAAGGTATTTTAAACCTATATATCTGAGTGCCTCTCTTATCTGCTGAGTATCAGTGTTTCTACATTTTTATGAAAGGTAGGATTCATTTGAAACCTTGTGGGTGCCTTTCCTCCCTCCTATTTTATCTGCCTTTGAATACCTTTATTTGTCTTTCTAGAATGACTGAGTGGATGCAAAAGCACTCTAAGGGGACTAGATTTTTTAACTGGTGATCAAATATATATAACATAAATTTGACCATTTTAACCATTTGAGGTGTGCAGTTCTGCGGTGTTAACTGCATTCACAGTGTTGTGTGACCACCACCATCCATCTCCAGAACTTTGTCATCGCCCCCAACCGACACTCTGTCCCCGTTAAATATTCATGCCCCCCTCCACTCCTTCCTCGAGCCCCTGGAAACCACTATTCTACTTTCTGGCTCTATGAATTTCATTATTCTAGAAACCTCAGAAAGAGGACCCTACAATATTTGTCCTTTTGTGACTACCTTATTTCACTCAGCACAACGTCCTCAAAATCTATCTCCATCATAGCATCATGTCAGTTTCCTTCTTAAGGTGAATACTCCACTGTCTATATACAGCACATTGTGTTCCACCATTCATCTGTCAGTGGACACGTGTTACTTCTACCTTTTGGATATGGTGAATAATGTTGCTATGAATGTGGATGTATAAATATCTGCTCATAGTCTTGCTCTTGATTCATTTTTTTTGAAGATTTTATTTATTTATTTATTTATTTGTCAAAGAGAGAGAGCAGCAGAGGGAGAGGGAGAAGCAGGCTCCCCGCTGAGCAGGGAGACCGATGAGGGGCTCGATCCCAGGACCCTGGGATCATGACCTGAGCCGAAGGCAGATGTCTAACAACTGAGACACCCAGGCGCCCTTGCTCTCGATTCTTTTGGGTACATGCCCAGAAGTTGAATTGCTAGATCATCTGGTCATTCTAGGTTTAAGTTTTTGGAGGATCACTGTACCATTTTCCACAGTGGCTGCATCCGTTTACATTCCCACCAATGATGCTCCAGGCTTTCAATTTCTCCACATCCTCACTAACTTGTTATTTTTCTCATTCTTTGATTGTAGCTGTGCTAAATGGTGTGAGGTGGTATCTTAACGGTGGTTTTTATTTACATTTTCTTAATGATTAATTATGTCGGGCACCTTTCCATGTGCTTGTTAACCATTTGTGTATCTTATTTGGAGAATGACTATTTCAAGTCCTTTGCCCATTTTTGATTGGGTTGTTTATTTTTTTGTTACTGTTGTTCTTGAGTTATACCTCTTTATATATTCTGGAAATCAATCCTTTCCCAGATACAGAATGTGCAAATCTTTAGGGCCCTTTGATGCACAAAATTTTAAATTCTGATCAAGTTCAATTTACCTATTTTTTTCTTTTGCTGTCTGTGCTTTTGGTGTCATATCTAAGAAATCATTGCCAAATCTAGTCTCATGAAGATTTTCCCCTATGCTTTCTAAGAATTTTAGGATTTCAGCTCTTACATTTAGGTTTTTGATCCCTTTTTAGTTACTTTTTGTATATGGTGTAAATAAGGGGCCAAGTTCTTTGTTTTTAAAATGTGGATATCTAGTTTTCTCTTTGCTAAACATTTACTGAAAAGATTGTCCTTTCCTCCCTTAAACGGTATTAGCACACTTGTTGAAATCATTTGGCCATATATGTGACGGTTTATTTCTGGGCTTTCTATTCTAATCCATCGGTCTATACGTCTGTCGTCATGCCAGTACACAGTTTTGATTACTGTGGTTTTGTAGTGAGTTTGCAATCAATGATTTGAAACAATCATCTTGTTTTTCAAGATGCTTTGGCTATTTGGGATCTCTTGCAAATCCATGCAAACTTTAGGATGGATTTTTCTTTTCTTTTTTTTTTTTAAAGATTTTATTTATTTATTTGAGAGAGAGAGAATGAGAGACAGCACGAGAGGAAAGAGGATCAGAGGGAGAAGCAGACCCCCCGCCAAGCAGGGAGCCCGATGCGGGACTCGATCCCGGGACTCCAGGATCATGACCTGAGCTGAAGGCAGTCGCTTAACCAACTGAGCCACCCAGGCGCCCCAGGATGGATTTTTCTATATCTGCAAAAAATGTTGTTGGGATTTTGATAAGGATTGCATTGAGTATGTAGATTACTTTGGATATTATTGACATCTTAATAATATTAAATCTTCCAGTCAATGAATATGGGCTGTCTTTCCATTTATTTGTGTCCTCTTAAACTTCTGTCAGCATCTTGCAGTTCTCAAAACTTTTGCCTCCTTGGTTAAGTTTATTCCTACCTATTTTATTCCTTTTCTTGAAAAGAGAAATAATATTCCAATTTATTCAAATAGCAAAAGTGTAATTTGACTATCTTGAGGGATTGAGGTAATATAAAAATACTTCATGGAGTCATAGAAAATTTTCACATCTTATACTAAATAATGCCATATTAGATACAATTATTACTTAAGAAAGTAACCTAAAAATATAAACTAGTTCAAACTTTTACAAGGATGTTAGTAACTTTGATATCAATAACAACATAAAATTAGAAATTAAGGATGGGGGCGCCTGGGTGGCTCGGTCAGTTGGGCGTCTGCCTTCTGCCCGGGTCATAGTCCGGGGTCCTGGGATACATCCCCGAGTGGGGCTCCCTGCTCAGCCGGGGATCTGCTTCTCCCTCTGCCCCTCCTCCCCGCTCATGTTCTCTCTCTCAAATAAATAATAAATAAATATTTAAAAAAAGAAAATAAGGATGTATCATATGATTGAAATTGAGAAATCCTTATAGAAGTGTGTGCGTCTGTATGTGTATGTGTGTGTGTTTGTATAATAAAATTGTGTGTCATGTTGCCATTAAAAATAAAAACTATACAGGGGCGCTTGGGTGGCTCAGTTAGTTAAACATCCCACTCTTGATTTTGGTTCAGGTCATGATCCATGATCTCAGGGTCATGAGATAGAGCCCCAAGTCAGGCTCTGTGCTGAACGTGGACCCTGCTTAAGATTCTCCCTCTCACTCTCTCTCTGCCCCTCCCCCTGCTGCTCACTCTCTCTCTAACAAAAAATTTTTTAAAATATACAGATTTCATATAATAATCATAATCATATGATATTGATTCATATAGAATATAGAATTGAAAGTATAAAATAAAGTAGGTAGTATGTAAAAATGAATATAATAAAATTCAGAAAGGGATTTATCACTTTTTTTTTAGAAAAAACACATGGGGTTTACCACTTGTAGATGAAAAGTGAATTTGTATTTTTGTGTAACAGATTCGTTTTTACTGTATGAATGAATAATTATGCATGAAAAGTAAATTAAAGGAAGTGGCATGTGTGTACATGATAGAGGTTAGTGAAATACTGTCAAGTATTATTTCCATTTAAGCTTGCTTAGATCACAACTGAGGTTTATAGTTTTAGAGTGCTGGGCTGAATAGACATCTAGCTATTAGGAAAAATTCATGGTCTCAGGCAAGATTTCAATCACTGCCACATCTCTAAAGGTGAAAAACAAAAAGCCCACCTTGATTTACACAAATGCCCGAAATGGTAATATCTGTAACGTGATGCCTGAAATGATTTAATGAGAAAGGAAAACAAAGCTTATCTTTGGTGAATTCTAAAACTTTTTTCATTGGGTCTACTATCCTAGGTTTTTTATTATTTTTGATGATATTATAAACAAAATCGTTTTCTTAATTTCTCTTTTCAGATTATTCATTAGTGTACAAAATTCCAACTGATTATTATGTGTTGATTTTGTATCTTGCAACTTTGCTGAATTCATTTATTAGTTATAACAGCTTTGTGTGTGTGTGTGTGTGTGCCATCTTTAGGGTTTTCTATAAGACCATGTTCTTAGTAAACAGAGATAATTTTGCTCCTTACTTTCCAGTTTGGGTGCATTTTATTTCTTAGTCTTGCATAATTGCCCTGGCTAGTACTTCTAGTACTATGCAGAGTAGAAGTGGTGAAAATGGCATTCTTGTTTTGTTCCTGATCTTAGAAGAAAAGCTTTAGTCTTTTACCACTGAGTATGATGCTGGCTGAGTGTTTGATAGATGGACTTTATTATATGGAGGTAGTTTATTTCTATTCCTAGTTTGTTGAGTGTTTTTATCATGAAAAGGAATTGAATTTTGTCAGATTTTTTTTTGCATCAGTTGAAATGATCATGTAGGTCCCCCCCTTCATATATTAATATGCTGTATCACAATGATTGATTTTCATATGTTGAACCATCTTTGCATTCAAGGAATAAATTCCACTTGGTCTTGGTGTGTAAGCAGAGTTAAGATAGTTGTTTAAAAGTCTTGATCTAGTAAGTTGGATGCATGTGTTCATGGATGACTTCAGAGACTATTTTTGGATATTTAATTTTTAAAAATTAAATTCTTTTTTTTTTAAAGATTTTATTTATTTATTTGACAGAGAGAGAATGAGAGAGAGAGAACACCTGAGAGGGGATAGGGTCAGAGGACGAAGCAGACTCCCTGCCGAGCAGGGAGCCCGATGCGGGACTCGATCCCGGGACTCCAGGATCATGACCTGAGCCGAAGGCAGTCGCTTAACCAACTGAGCCACCCAGGCGCCCTTAAAAATTAAATTTTTAAGAAAATTTTAAATAGGCTCTACACCCAGTGTGGGACTTGAACTCACAACCCTGAGGTCAAGAATCTGCTGTTGATGCTATACTAACTGAGCCAGCTAGGCGTCCCTGGATATTTATTTTTTTCCTTTGAATGAACCACATTTCCATGTTTTTGTCTCTTTTGTTGTTGTTTGTTTTGTTTTGTTTGTTTTTTTAAGCTTTGTGGTCTTTTGTTCAAATTTGGGCATTTGAAAAAAGTTCTCTTTCCCAGTCTGTGCACACTGGCATGGAAGATTTTTACTAATTAGTGGTTCCCTGACCCTTGAGATCAGCCTGTGGTGATGGCTTAAGTTGTTCTCAGGTTTTTTTCTGGGCATGTATTCTGTCTGGATTTGTGTGTTCTTCCCTCCCCTCCCCCCTGTTTTCTCCTGGCTGCTTTTAAATGCCTTTTTTTTTTTTTTTTAATGCTCAACAAATTTTTATTATTGTTAGTACACACAGTTCTCTATGAAGGATAAGAGAACAGATTTGAGGTTGTATTGTAATTACACAGCAGGATGGCTTTTTGTTTGTTTTTTGTTTTTATTTAAATTTAATCAGCCAACTTATAGTACATCATTAGTTTCAGATGTAGAGTTCAATAATTTATCAGTTGCGTATAACACGCAGTGCTCATCACATCACGTGCCCTCCTTAATGTCCATCACCCAGCTACCCCATCCCCCTACCCACCTCCCCTCCAGCAACCCTCAGTTTGTTTCCTAGAGTTAAGAGTCTCTCATGGTTTGTCTCCCTCTCTGATTTCTTCCCATTCAGTGTTCCCTCCCTTCCCCTATGATCCTCTGCACTATTTCTTATATTCCACATATGAGTGAAACCATATGATAATTGTCTTTCTCTGATTGACTTATTTCGCTCAGCATAATGCCCTCCAGTTCCATCCATGTTGATTACATGCTTTAATTTCCTAAAATGTGTTATCTAAGTTTCTTCTCAGGGCCTTAGATGTTCCATTATATTCCTCTGTTTATAATTTCTTGCCCCAAGGTGTCGGTGGGTCTGCAGTCCCCCTGCAGTTTTCATGCACTGTGGTACGCACTGCTGCCTTCTGCAGTGTCTAAACTAAGATCCACAGTTTTCCACCATTCCTGTCTGAACTCAAGTCTGGTAAGACAGAAACCAGTCCCTTGGGCAGCCCACAGGCAGGCATGGATGTTGCAAACCATTTCCATTCTTATTTCTGGCTTGAATGAGAGAAACTGGAATTGAGCCCCTTCCTCCAGACTACACCTTGCTGTATGGGGGAGGGTATGGGCCAATCGTGAGGAAAAATTGCATGAAATTTCCTTCCATTTTGAATGGGCTTATTTTATTTTTTTGATTGGGTTTTCACTGGTTGCCATCGATCTTTGGTCTAGGGCTCCTATAAAGTTATTTTAGTCATTCTGTAGTTGTTTGTTTTGTATTCACAGGGGGAAGGGAGACCGGGCTTTCTAGTCTGCCATCTTGTTGCCTCCAGCGGTGGGTTTTTGAGTGAGTGGATCTTTAGGCAGATAAATGAGTTTGGAGTTGAGTGACCTAGTCTCTCATTCTCTAATTCTGTCCCTGCAGAACACTAGACACTTTTCAGAGAGTTTTAGGAATGGAATCTGCTAGGTCTGTGAGGAGGATGGGGGTGGTGGGAGTTGGGGGTGGGAAAGGCCAGAATTAAATACATTTTTCTCCAAGGCACTGAATTTCTTTGAGCTCCAATCTCCTCAACTATAAAATAGGACCAATAATACACGGTTGTAAGAAGGATAGTGGGGAAAGATGTGCAGACAGAATTTTTTTTTTTAATACATGATGAAGGCCTATGGAAAATGTTAATGAGGAAGACAATTGGTTGCCTCCAGCCATTCATTTCCTCATTCCTCCTTCCCTAAAACCCGGAAATCATGCAGCAGGGGAAGTTGACCTGATCTCCAGCTCCAGTGGGAGGATGTTGACTGGCCTTTACCAGGGCTCATCCAACAGAAGTTCCTGAGATGAGAGCTATGCTCTGTGCTTCACAATGTGGAAAAGTAACCAGTAGTCACATGTGGCTACGGGGTACTTGAAATGTGGCTAGTCCCACTGAGAAACTCAATTTTAAATTTTATTTAAGTTTAATTAATATCAATTTAAAATTTAAAAGGTACATGCTGATAATAATCATAATAATAAAAAAAGGTAAGTGTCAGCAAGGGTATGGAGAAATTGAACTCCTCCTACATTGCTGGCAGGAATGTAGAATGATGTATAGCCCCTTCAGAAAACAGTTTGGCAGCTCCTCCAAGAGTTAAACATGGAGGTCACACATGACCCAGCAATGTATTCTGTCTGGATTTGTGTGTTCTTCCCTTCCCTCCCCCCTGTTTCACCCTGGCTGCTTTTAAATGCTTTATTTTTTTTTAAATGCTCAACAAATTTTTATTACTGTTAGTACAATTCTCTATGAAGGATAAGAGAACAGATGCCAATTCTCCACTTCCAGGTCTATGCCCAAGAGAATTGAAAACACACATTCACACAAACACTTGTGCATGAATGTTCACAGCATTATTCAAAATAGCCCCCAAATAGAAACAACCTAATTGTCTTTCAACCGATAAATGCAGCACATTGAAACTCTGGTATATACACACAATGGAATATTAATCAGCCACAAAAAGAAATGAGGTATGGATTCATGCTACAACATGGATGAAACCTGAAAACATTATGCCAAGTAAAAAAAAAAAAAAAGCCAAACATGAAAGATCACATATTATATGATTCCATTTATATGAAATGTCCAGAAGAGGCAAACCCACAGAGACAGAAAGTAGATTAGGGGTTACCAAAAGCTAAGAGGAGGAGGGAATGAGTACAGGGTTTCTTTCTGGGATGATGAAAATGTTCTGGAATTAGTAGTGATCATTGCACAGCATTACAAATATATGAAGATCCACTGAATTAAACACTTTTAAAGGGTGATTTAATGGTATATGAATTATATTTCAATTTAAAAAGTAGTTGCATGTGACTGGTGTCTATTGTATTGGACAGCAGTGTATTCCCAGCAAAGGGAATTCTTTTCCCCTTGCCAGTGAGCAAGAGTCCGGTTAGGAGAAAGTTCTGGAGTTCCTTTTGGTAAAATCATTCTCCTTCTTAAGCGATGACCCCTTTTTCTTTTTCCTACATTGTTTCCTGCACTTCCTCCATTTTTGCCCCTACAATGTCCTGGACATAAAGCTTAGAACCACGGACACTGTCTTGAGTCCCTGGGGAGGGCAGGCAGCACAAAGCCCACACGCAGTGAGGGTGGCAGAGGGAAACACATTGGCTTTAGGTGGTATTGTTGAGTCCTGGATCATACTGAACCTGAAACCCACCCTCTTCATCCACTACACAACAGTTGCATGAGATTACAAATTGTCATATTGTTTAAGCCATTTTCAGTCAATTACTTGCTGCTGAAAACATTCTGATAGTTATGTTCAGTCACCCCCTGTTCTTCATTACCATCCTCCTCCTCCTCATTATCATAATCATATTTTTTTCCTTAAGTGTTACTTTATGTTGGGTAGATACTTCAGCACAAGTACCGAGATTTTGAGTACTATGCTTGGCTGCTGGGAGGGGAGGAGTTCTCCATAATGGGTTTCTTTCTCCTCCTTAAGTAACTGTCAGAGAGAACAGATAGGCTATTAATAAAGCAAGTGCTTTCCCGGCACTTTACACCTCTCAAAGGTCCTGCACACCCTTTATCTCATTTGGTCTTCCCTACAACCTAGTGAGATGGTCTGAGCTGGGACCTTTACCCATTTCAAGCACAAAGAAGGTCACGTTTGGATGGCAGTGACTTGCCCCAGGTCATCCAGGTGATGGAGAGGCGGGCATTCAAACTCAGGTCTCCAGACTTCTGTTTTAGTACCACAAAGCATGATGGCCTCTTTGGAGCCAACGCTGGGTGGTGGTGTGAGATTTTTCATTACTCCTTTCCAGGAGGGAGGGACACCATGGCATCTGCGGTCATGATTTAGAAGTATTGGCTTCCCACCCACATCCCTCCCTATTCTATAACAATTCCACGACCAGTAGGTCCTGCTTTGGGGGCTCAGCCAGACAGAACACACCTGGATGTTTGGACTTAGGGACCTGAATGTTCCTCTTCTTGAGTCACAGAACCTTGCCTCCTGGTCTCCACAGTGGAGTGGCTAGCTCACAGCTCGGTGGATTTCCATGCCCCCATGAATGTCTGTGGCATTTGAAGGGCAGAGGGCAGGGTGTCGTCGGTCTGGTCCAGTGTAGCACATTAGCCCACACCAACAGCGCATGTGAGGAAGAGCCCGGAAAGAGTGATCACTTTAGGTGATGCCACAGTAACTCGGGCTCTCCAGTGACACCAGGAAAGGGACTTGGTGCATGCTCAGCCCCCTCTGCTCTCCCAACTCCACTGTATTCAAGCCCTATCCATACCCCTCATGCCCCCACTGACCAAAGATGGCCTTACTGTCTGCCTGACTGAGAAAATACAAATCAGCAGATGCCAGGGACCCGCCAGCTCACGTCTTTCCTCTGAGACTGTGGCATGAGATGTCTGGAGGACATCACCTTCATCCTTGTTGTCATCAGCATCCTCTCCAGAAGTAGTATCAACTGTAACTAGATGGTCAGGAGCTGACAACCATCGAGAACCCTGTGCGCTTGGTGCGTGGTTGGGCACTTTACACACTTGGTCTCTTTGACTTCTCACAGCTCCACTGAATTTCCCCCAGAATGTTAAGCGGCCTGCTGGGAGTCACACACTCATTTCTGCAGACACCAGGAATGTGAGGCCGGGCCCCTCTGACTCTGAGTCCGAGTTTTATGCTGCCTTTCCAGATGGAGGCAGAAGTCGTCACCGATTGATCAATTGATGAATCCATTCACAGAATTGAATTCCAACCCCTGGGCACCTACATCTCACATCCCTAATGCCCACCATCAGGAATGGGACCGTGAAAGACAAACAGGCTCCATCCGCAGGGCAACACTGAAAACAGGGGCTGGTCGTGCCAATGGGGTGGACCATCCTGAGGGTGACATGGGACAATTGAGATGCCAAGGAAGGACCATCCTGAATGAAGGCTGGACAAGGAGTCAAGGAAGACCAGAGGTTCTCCTTCCTGCAAGGGAGGGACGGGACCATGCTCACCTTCTCATGGAATGACCTGGCTTCCAACTCCCAGGGGGAGGAGCTGTGCCCAAACCCAACTTTCCAGGGCTTTTCCCAGCAAACTCCAGAATTCCCGAAGCCAGTCTGTATTCCCCGCTGCCAAAGTCATTCTCATGCTTACCCAGGAGAAGGGACAGTCCTAGGGGGCAGGGCCTCTCCGGCAAACATACCAGGACCGAGGGGCCAGCCGGGCAGCTGCATCTGTCTGCGGACAAGAGGACCGGAGAAACTTACCCCTCTCATTGACTCTGGTTTCTGAGTCTCCAACAGGGCCATTCTGTGAAATTCCTTGCAAGCCCCTGCACACCCAGACGGCGACCACAATGGGACCCGCCTTACTGACAGTGATGAAGCTGTGAGCCCTCCACTGGCAAAGTGTGCCGACTGTCATGGCGTCATCGTGATCGGAATTGTGATCTTCACTGTGAAGGTGGCCATCACCTCCTGTCGCAGTCAAGCACTGCACTGCCCTCCCCTCTGCGCTCCCACCTTGGGGATCCCTAAGCCCAGAGAGCGGCAGGCAGGGGCACTTTAAGAGACGGGCCCTCATGCTTCAGGGCGGCATCAAGGTAATATCAGAGGCCAGTCTGCTCCTGAATGTAATGTGTCCTGTCAATCAGGCCCCAGACCGCAGACCCGCAAGGCCCATCGACAGAGACCCAGAAGATTTATTTTGTCTCACTTAATTGCCCTTTGTGCTTGGTAAACATAAAGGTTGCTGTTTATGTCTGACAGCTAGAATAGCCTTTTTCTTATCAGGAAAAAGATGACATTTGGGCCCTTCACAAATCTTTCCCTCACTCCTCACAGCCCCACCCCCTTTGCCTTGTACAAACAAGCAAGGGGTCCAGAACATCCCCTGCGCTGGTGTCAGACAGACTGTGACCTCGGGCAAGTGGCTGTTCCTTCCTGGCCTCAGTTTCTCCTTCCTTGAAATGGGAGTGGTAACCAGACATACCTCAAAGGGGCGTTAGGAACATTCACTGAGGCAGCACAGCGGACTGATGGTGAGTCACTCGGGAGCTAGGACCCAGAGCCCTCAGTTCCCGTCCCAGCCCTGCCACTTGCTAGCTATATGATTTAACCTCTCTATGCCTCAGTTTCCTGCTTTGTCTGAAAGGGATGCCAATAAGAGGGCCTGTTGCACAAGGTTATTCGGAGGATTGAATGAGTTAATAGCCTCAAAGCCCTGAGAAGAGCGCCTGGTGCAAAGTAAGGGTTAGACGGTGGGGATTGCTTAAATTAGCACACGCCATGGCTTGGCTCAGGCCTCGCACACAGTAGGGACGATTACTATTTTCTTCAAGGTCAAAGATCACCAAGAAACTCCTCAAAGAGCACTTTATTTGTTAGCATGTAGCTATTTGGGGATTTCATATAAAGTGCAGGATTCTGGCTTCTCTTGAGAAGCTCTTGTCAGTGGGGCCACACTTCTGCACAAAAACAATGGCGGGGCTGAGTTGTGGCTCCTGCCATTACCGCGAGACTCTGTGGGCATCTGGGTCTCCCAGCTTCCAGCCGCAGGCCCCCGGGGATGTTCTCACTCTCAGAGGCTGCGGCCACAGACCCAGTCTTTTCTCCCAAGATGCACATCAGGGTGGAGCTCAGGAAATCCATCGTCCTGCGGAGAGTGATCTTTTACCCTTGACTGAGAGAAGGCCATGCTGTGGTGATATGGTTTTCTAACCAACTCCACCACCCTTGGGCCACACGGGGCCTGCTGATTTCCCCAAAGGACACCACATCAATTTTTCAGAGTGGAAGGTTATCAAGAACCCCATGTGGCTGCTTTTTAAATGTGCCCGAATGTTAGCCATTTTAACTTCAGTTTAATTGCTAGGTGATCTAAGTCCTTAAAATACCTACATATCAACATGAGACTTCACTATATGCTCTGCATTTTGAATGTAGGAAAAATCATAAGGTATAAATACATGTGTATACGTGCATAGTTTTCACATCAATTGCTCTTGTCTGCACCCCAAAAAGTTATTCACCACTGCTCCACCTTCCTGGTTTATACCACCTGTCTTGTTGGAAACATTGGCTTGACCATAGAGTAGTCTATAAGCACATATCCAACAATGTGAACCTATAGAATCACTTCTAGGACTCACTTCCTCCCTGAAAAAAAGAGAGAAATTTCCTCAGCAGAAAAGATCTAGTAAGTTTGGCAGGTGTTGCATCAGTAATATATAAATCACTAAAGAGGGCTGGGTGTGTGGTAATAGGGAGCGGTGAGGAGTGTGGCAAGCCAACACACATACACCATCTAGAAGAGGCAGCTGAAACTGCCCCAGCCAGTAGTTACCAGGCAGGAATGGGAACTCAGAGTCACCAGACAATTCAGTTTTTAAGAGAGATTGGAACTCGATTTTTGTTAAGTCACCTTATGATTTTTTAAATACTGGCAATTAACAAATGTGTGAAAACCCCATTCTGTGAGCCAAGCAAAACACATCTGTGGGATCACTTTGGGCTCAGATGTACAATCTCGGCAGTGCGGAACATTAGCAATGGGCTTGGAATATGGAGTCTGAAAGCCCAGGGCTGGACTCCTAATTTCGTCACTTACTAGCTGATCGGCTCTGACTGCTGGCATCATTTAAATCGTCTGGAACTTCAGGTTCTTCATCAGTGAAAAGAAGACGTGACTATTTGTCTAAAAGAGTTAGCGTTGAAGATTCAATGAGAAAATTCTTATACAAAGCTTGGTGCACTGCCAACAATGAGTAAACGCCCAGAAAATAAGTTGTGGCTGTTGGGAGCGTCCTCTGTGAGAGGCACATGCTTTTTCACTGGTGATTGTCAGGCTGGCTTTGCCTTGGCCATGGTACCGGACTATGGCCAATCAAAAACATGGACATGGTTTGATCTCGGTCATTTCCAGAATCTTTTCTGGTACTGTCTCCTTTTTCCCCTCTTGCAATTGATTTCCCCAGGGCTGAGTACACTGAGTACACTCCCGGGCTTTCGCCCCAGCTTCCCTTTCCCCCGCCACCCACTCAGCAGAGAAATGCAAATATTGCTGTTTGCTGCGCACTCAGCTTGGCTGCAAATTAATTCTGGGAAGACCGAACGGGGGGCAGTGTGGCATCACATACAGAGTCAAAGAGGCCCGGGGCAGGGGCTGCGGGTTGCCAGGTCCTTCCTTGGCATGAAATGAGCAGTCAGCAGAAGGTGTTTTATACACTGCCCCGAATCCCTGTGAATTAGTCGGCCATTAGCATGAAAAATATTAAGCAATAAACAGTTGCGATATTTAACACTCTACAGAGACCCATTGCCACCGGCGTAACCAATGCAGACTGTGTTAATGAGCAATGGGGAGCCATGCAGGAAAGGACGGGGCTGGCTCTGGCAGAAAGCAGGCTTGGGCACCTCACAAACAAAACATGGCAGGCTGAAGGTAGATGTGCATGGCACACGTGGAGACTTACACGTACAGACATGCCTCCAACACAGGCAGCTGCACACACAAACACAAATATGCGGACATGCTCATGTCCACATGCAAACACACATGTATTAAACATTTATGCACAAGCACACACACACATTCAAAAAGTTCCACACACCCAGGGGAGTGCACACACATGCAAATTCACATCGTATGCCCTCGAGTACCCCAAACTCATCCTTGGACTCACACACAGACCCAAGGACACGGTCACATGCATACATAAATGCATGCATGCACACACAAGCACAAACTTGTCTGTCTTCCAATGCTGAGTATCTTAGTTTGGTCTGACCTGAGAGCAGAACCCATTTCTTGTCCATTTGAACTAGACAGTTGGCCAAAGGATGACTTTATTCAGTGGTCGCCAACCTTGGTGACAGCTTCCCGTGATGGATTTTTAAGGATGCGAGATTTGGCACCATCAGAACAGTGCCCATGTGGAGCTAGGGGTACAGAGGTTTAGGCTAAAAGAATATGAACAATCAGTGGAGTTTTAAAGAATCATTTATATGACTGGAGATTGGGGTGGACTCTAACACTTTTGCTTCCCTGGGTTCCTACCCACTGGTGAGATAAAAAACTTTCCATGGCTCCCTCTTGCCTTAAGATTCAGTCCAGGGGCGCCTGGGTGGCTCAGTTGGTTAAGCGACTGCCTTCGGCTCAGGTCGTGATCCTGGAGTCCTGGGATCGAGTCCTGCATCGGGCTCCCTGCTCGGCAGGGAGTCTGCTTCTCCCTCTGACCCTCCCCCTTCTCATGTGCTCTCTCTCTCTCTCTCAAATAAATAAATAAATAAAACCTTAAAAAAAAAAAAAGATTCAGTCCAGACTCATGAACTTTGTATTCATATTCCTTCACTATTGGTTCTAATCCAAACTAGCTACTCTTCATTATACATGTGATTCTCCAGATACTCAGTGCAATTTTCTCTTTCCTTAAAACACCCTGTTCTTTCATTTCCCCAAGCCTTTGCACATTGTCTGACATTTGCTTGGCAGCCCTCTGACAAAGCAACCCATGCGCTGGTTGTTGGGAGTGGAAACCACCGGCCAATGGCATGAACACAACTACAGAAGGGATCTAGGGGCTGTGGGTGGAGCAGTGGTGAGTTAGAGAGTTAGTTTGGGACACACTGAATTCTGGTCCCCAGTGGGCTAGCTCATCTAAGTGGAGAGCCTCCTTTGTAAGTCAGGTGTAGATTCCATCAATATTATGGCGTGTGTACCATGCGTCTGGTTATGTTGTAGATAACAAGGCTCCTGTGGGATTACATCTCTGCCTCACGGGGCTCCCACTCCAGCAGCAGAGAGCAGACAAATGAATTACAACACAATGTCAGGTCGCAATAAGTTCGTGGAAGGAAACTGAGGCAGAGGAGGGGGAAGAAGAGCAAAGGGCTGGGCTGGAGTTGGCTAAGTCCTCTTGAAGGAGGTGGCATCTGAGTTAAGACTTGCATTAGGGGGAGGGAGCCAGCCATGTTGACATCTGGGGAAGGAGCATTCCACGCAGAGGACCCGAGATGGAAACAGGCCTGGAGTAATGGCAGGAAGAACAGCAGGAAGACCCTTGGCATGATGGTGAGAGACAGTGAGGTGGCCATGGGCTTGGAGGGCAGCCAGGGACCAGGACGCAGAGCCAGCCCCTCCGCCATGGGTTTTAATTCTGAGTGCGATGGGTCGTCATTGATGGTTTTGAGTAACTGGATGATGTGATTCGTATTTATTTATTTACTTCTTAATCTCTTTAGAAGCTTACTCTGGCTGCTGGGAGAGGAGAGGAAGCAGAGATTCTGGTATGGACGGTATTGCTGGTGATTTGGAAGCAGTGGTGGAGGTGATGGGAAACAGGCAGATTCAGAACATAGTTCCCTGACAAGCCAACAGGACTTTGTGTTGGGTGGCATGTGGGGTGTGAAGGAAAGGGAAGAGTTGAGGATGGGTCTTGGCTTTTCTGCACCAACAGCAGAGTGAAGGGGCCATTTGCCGAGCTGGGGATATCCGCCAGAGAAGTAGGCGTGGGTGTCCACTCAGCTCCCCTTTTGGTTAAATTAGGTGTGAGGCATCCAGGTGGAGATTAAAAGTCTGGACTTCGGAGTGGAAGTTGGGAATTATCAGTTTGTGGGTAATATTTGAAGACATGGGGCTTGGTGATATCACCTCGGGAGCGAGTGTAGCTAGAAAAAAGGTCTAAGAAGCAAATCCTGGGGCTTTTCATGTCACATTAGGAAGCAGGAGGCAAAGCCAGCCAAGAAGACAAGATGGGGAAGTTTTGGGCAGGGGGAAAAAGCAGGAGCATAATGTCTTAGAAACATCATGCAAGAAGTATTTTAGGGGGCGCCTGGGTGGCTCAGTTGGTTAAGCAACTGCCTTCGGCTCAGGTCATGATCCCAGGGTCCTGGGATCGAGTCCCACATCGGGCTCCCGGCTCAGCAGGAAGCCTGCTTCTCCCTCCCACTCCCCCTGCTTGTGTTCCTGCTCTCGCTGTCTCTGTCTCTGTCAAATAAATAAATAAAATCTTTAAAAAAAAAAAAAGTATTTTAGGAAGGAGAGAGTGACCAACTGAGCCGCATCTTGCAGAGCAGTGGAATCAGAAGATGTGGCAAGATGGAGGGGGTGGTTGGTGGTAGGCGAAGCTTGAGATGGTCCATTGGAGAGGAAGTAGAAGAGGATGGATCTGGAAGCAGAGGCAATGAGGACACATAGCACTTTCAAGGAGTCTTCCTGTAGGAAGCTGAGCTCGGCCTTCTTGCTAGTTTTGTTGACACAAGAGCTATTTCCACATGTTTTATGCGGATAGGAATGATGCCATCTGGAGAGTCTGGAACTCAGGGGAAAGTTCTGAGTGGAGATAGAGGTTTGAGAATTATCAGTGAGATGCTGGCACCTCCAAATAACAGAAAAGAAAAGCAATCCCAATTGCCACAAACAATGGGGAGATTTCTTATGTCTGGAAACAGTAATTCCAGAGGTAGGGTGCATTCCAGAGGTAGGGTGCGTTCCAGAGTCGATCGAATCAATTCACCAGCTCAATGACATCATCAAAGACCCAAATTCTTAGTCTTTTTCTCTGTTTTCCATTGTTCAGGGTTCATCTGAGGGCTTCTGGTGGCCATGTGGGCCACATACTTCTCTATCCATATCCAGCAGAAGAGAGCAAAATCTCTCTCCCAAATATCACCACAGCCATTCCCTTTGATTGGTCAGCTATGTCCTGTGTCCACAGTCACCACAGGAAAGTGTGAAATGGTTGGCTGACCATGAATTAGACTCCACTCCTGGAACTGGGGATGAAGTAAGCTTCCCAATGTAGAAGAGGTGGGCTTTTGAACAAAACCTTATAGGAAGTGGGGAAGGAGGATGTGTTGTATGGATGCTGGACAAGCAAACCTAAATGTTGCAATTTTCATCAGGTGTACAGAGAAGATTGATGCTCTTGGACAGTAGGTGAGATCTCAGGAAATTTTGTAGGTCGAGAAGGGAAGTAGACACAGGTAGACAAGAGTTTCTTGTACGCAGCCCTATTTTCTAGATATGTGAAATGGGGATACAGATAACATCCCTACTTACTTTGGGAAACACTAGTGGATGAATATGAGAAGGGCCCATCTTTCATCCTCATCTGAGAAGCTTAGAGAAGGGAAGCATCTGGTCTTCCCAGTGATTACCGGCAGAGCTGCTACTTGAGTTCAAGGAGGATGAGAAGAATACTTCCTGAATACTTACCTGGCAGGGGAGGTACCATGATCACCAAGGAGGACAAGATGTGGGTCCTTTTGATTCTGCAGTATTCCCATGGTGGTGTAGTAGGAGCAGAAGCCAACTTTCCTGGTGTATAAAATCAGACTGGTGTATAAACAGGACAAGCTCAGGTATAGTCTATGCAGCATCATCTAGTTGGTTTTGAGAGATGATGTCCGCCCACTGCCCACTGCCTCTAAATGAGGCTAGCCCTCCTAATGACCTTTCTCATTTGGATATAAAGCGGGACATGTCCCAGCTATTCATATGAAAATGGAGGGAGTGGATGCAATGGATGAAGGTGCCAGCTCTCATCTGTGGGTGAGAATTATTTTGGATAAGGACTAGTGTCTGATATTGGACCCTTTCTACAGCAGAAAGTTCTATGTCCAAGTAGGGGCAAATATGCATGGGGAATCTATGGTCTGATTAAACACCACAGTCAAATAAATGGCGGGATCCAACAAGGTCAGGCATCGGGCCCAGGCTGAGTATATGATTAGTTTCAAAGAATTTGGGTTAGGCCTGTAGAGTCAGGGTCTCTTTAGAAACTTGTAGGCCATCTCCATTGACATATGTCTTCCAGTCTTAACGAACAGCTCTCTGAACATAATGTCTGGCACAAAGAGTGGCTAGGAGAATTACTTCTCTTGACCAGTGCTTAAGGCATGATGGGAAGGCCACTCATAGTCAACGTAGCTTAGTGGAAAGAGCCTAAGTTTTAAAGATAAACCTGGGTTTGTGTGACTGCACATAAGTGATACGGCATTTCTCAACTCCTAGCTCCTCCATAAAGTGGGTAACTTGTCAAATATGACCCTAAGGATGCTGGTGGCATTAAATGAGATAATACATGTAAAGCTCTTAGCAAGTGCCAAGCATAGAGTAAGCACTCAATATGTTGAGGAGCATGGAGACAAGGGTCTTCCAAACACAAGGGCAGTCATTTACTTAAAGGAAGGATGGAGATTACATTAACAACCACACCTTGGCCAAACCTTTGCCCTGTGAAGCTGATGAGAATAGAACACAAACATGGTCAAGGAATGCAGCCTTCTTTGCTCACCTTGTCAGAGGCAATGAATGGAAGGAAGCACATCGGACCCTGTGCTCAGGACTTCATTACTATTCCAGACAGCATGTTCATGGTCTGATTATGCCAGACCCTTCAACTGCTCACTGTCTCAGGCAGAAGCAAGTCCCAAATCCTTAATCTGACATTAAAATTGCTTCGTGACCTAGAGTCCTGCTTACCTTTCCACCGTCTTCTCTTGACATTTAAGCCTTTTTCACTCGGTTCTTGCTACTTTGCTGTTCTTTCATTCAGTCTCTGAAGCCATGCTCTTTCACGCCTCTGCCATGCTACTTGGCATTTCTCCGACCTGAACAACTCTTGCCTAAAACTCCCACCTATTTTCCCCCAACCTGATCACTTTTTCCTAGGCCAGCTCCTAGTGGCACTTTGGGTCTTGGCTTACTGACATATCTTTGGGGAGGGCTTACCTGATTTTCTGGGCTACTATTATATGTTCCCTTAGCACCTGGAAGTTCCTCTTAGCACCTATGCAGTTGAAATTAATTACTTATAGGGATAATTATATATTTAGATTCTGTCTCTCTTACTGGTCTTTAAACTCCATGAGGATAGACAGTGTATTTCTTGGGGGAATAAAAGAGGTGCACTATGCCAGAAATCTTAAAAAGTAAAACAATGACAAGGATTCTTGCCTTTCATCTATCCATACACCACCTATCCATCCATGCTTCCACTCAACTACTCATCCATCCATCTATCCATCCATCCAGCCAGCCACCCTTCCATCCGTCCATCCATCCATCCATCCATCCATCCATCCATCCATCCATCCATCCATCTATCCATCCATCCATCCATCCATCCATCTATCCATCCATCTACCTATCCACCCATCTACTCATCCTTCCATCTACCTATCCATTCACTCACCCTTCATCCATCCAACCATCCATCTGTCCATCTACCATCCTTCCATTCACCCATCTGTCCATCTAACCATCCATCCATCCATCCATCCATCCATCCATCCATCCACCCACCCACTCTATCTAGTAGTTCATTCAAGATAACAAATGTTCTGAAGAATCATTAAGTATCAGACCCTTGTTAAACACCACGGAGGCTCATTTACACATTCATTGATTCTGCCACTCTTTCAAAATATATAGGAGATGCACTTCTTTGCCATCACAGGACAAGTGGGCAGATATCTAAGTCCTGTCTTAAAAGAGAATACTGGAATGTCGAAAGATGAGTTTAAAATATGTTTTCAGTCAAGAGGCAGGGAGCAGGTTGGGATACAAAGCTAAATGAGTTGTTATGGTAACCTGTGAACATTTAGTTGAGGTGAAGCTGCTGACAAAGGCAGGCAACCTGACCAGCCCGAGAGCTGGGTTATGGGGGGGGTTTCATAAGCCCTGCAGGGGGCGGTGGCCAATAACAGTGCACAATGCATAGATTACCCATAATGCAGTTGGTAAGCCAGTTCATTCCCAGGGGCTGGGCCAGGGCAGCAGCCCTTAAGGTTACCTGTGGCAATGTGCTGGCAGAGGCTAAGATCACTTGTTAGTCTCAGCCCCCTGACTACATTTCTGTCTTTGTTTCCTTCACTAGGATGTAAGCCCAGATCATTTTGGCAGGAGCCCTGATATCCTCGATGGATCCCATCCTCTAACCCCCTAAAGTGACTCCCGAGTCTCTGATAGAGTCCCGAGGCTCTGACCACCCAAGGTGCACTCAGCATTCCCCTTAGGTCTCCTTCTACTTGGGGGACCCCAGGACACCCCACATGAAGCTTGAGTTCACCACTAGCCCCTGACCCAGCTTGCTCTTGCAGATGGTGGTTAGAAATGTTCCCCAAATTCCTTACTTCTCCCCATGATTCCTTCTATTCAGAGGAATGAGTTAGCATATGTAAAGGGCTTCTGACAGTGCCTGACATGTGGCGTTAGGCACTATTATTTTTGTAGCTGTTGTTACCCATCTGCAGGACAGTGTTGTAGAGCATTAGGAGCTTGTCTTGGATCGCAAGACCTAAGTCTTTCTAGGCCCTGCAACTAACTTATGTGTGGTCTGGGGCAAGCTCCCTAACACCTCTGGATGGCAGCTTCCCCACCTGAAGTCACCCCATAGGCCCTCTTTAACTACAACTTGCCCTGTTTCTACAGGCCTAATTCTCAAAATACTGGAATGGTATATCAGCGGTTCAACACTTCCATACATCACCCTGTGCTCATCATGACAAGTGCACTCCTTAATCCCCATCACCTATTTCCCCCATCCCCCGCCCCCCCAGCCCACCTCCCCTCTGGTAACCATCAGTCTGTTCTCTATAGTTAACAGTCTGTTTCTTGGTTTGTCTCTTTCTCTTTTTTCCTTTGCTCATTTTTTTGTTTGTTTCTTAAATTCCACATATGAGTGAAATCATATGGTATTTGTCTTTCTTTGACTGGCTTATTTTGCTTAGCACAATACTCTCTGGCTCCATCCATGTTGTTGCAAATGACAGGATTTCATGTTTTTTTTATGGCTAAGTAATATTCCATTGTATGTACATACCACCTCTTATTTATCCATTCATCTGTCTGTGGACACTTGGGCTGCTTCCACGTCTTGGCTATTGTAGATAATGCTGCTATAAACATAGGGGTGCATGTATGCCTTTGAATTCGTGTTTTTGTATTCTTTAAGTAAATACCCAGTAGTGCAATTGCTGGATTGTAGGGTAGCTCTATCTTTAACTTCTTGAGGAACCTCCATACTGTTTTCCAGAGTGGCTGCACCAGCTTGCCTTCCCACCAACAGTGCACGAGTGTTCCTCTTTCTCCTCATCCTCGCCAACACCTGTTGTTTCTTCTTTTACTTTTTAATTTTACGTTTGTAATTAAAATTTTTTCCTCCAGTTTTATTGAGCTATAATGGACGTAGAGCCTTTTATCAAAAATCCCAGCCTCACTTCTCGAGGGCTGAACTGGATCATGTGCCCCTGCCCGAGGTACTGACTATGACCAGAATGAGGGTGACCCCTGTTCCCTATCAAGCCCTGCATACCATGATGGGGGACACAGTTCCAGCAACCTCACCAGACTGGGAGGTGGAAGGGGGTGGAGCCCCACAGGCAAACTGGAGGATTTGTAACAGAAGAAGGAGGGAAAACACCAGAGGTCTATAAAGAGGGCACATGAGGGCAGCCTGCCCTTTCCTAGTCCCACCTTTCTGGAAAACCTTCCTTCATTAGAGTCCTTGAAGGTGATACTCCTTTTCTCAGGTTTCCCTTCTCTTACCAGAACTCCTTCTTACCCTTATTGGCTTGCCGAGCAGTTCCTCACCCTTGAGAATTGTGGGGGATGGAGCCTCCTCTCTATACGCATTGTTCTTCCTCTGTGCTCCCATAGTGCCATGCACTGATCTACAACCCAGGGCCCGCAGTGATGTAACGCCACGGCTCCTCTCCAAGCCTGCCTCCTCCACTAAATTGTGAGCCCCGGAGGGCAGTGACTATGGGATTTATCTTTGTGGCTCCAGTGCCTGGAGTAGTTGCAGTACATAGTAGGCACTTAATAAATGTTTCTTGCATTAAAAAGATTCATTCAAGCTGCAATTTATCTAAGCCTTGCCAGTGCCCCCAATCACACATCATTTCCCGGTGTCCTAGAGGATGCTGGGAAGATCAATGCAACAATATTACCAAGGCCCGGGAGAGGAAGACAGCGAGTAAATACAAGGTTTTGTTATTAGTGGTGTATTGCTTATTAAGAGGCCCTGGCACATTGCATCTGCTGGGGGCCGGGCAGGAGAACTGGAAAGTCGTGATCAGAATGCCAAAGTGGAAAAAAGTTCGGTTGGCAAAGGCCGAAGACATCAGCTAAAAAGCCCATAATTTACATTGGATTAGCAGGTGAAAGATGATGTGACCATTGCAACAATCCCTTCTTGGCGTATGAACATCTCATTTATAAAAATATTGATTCTACTTCTTTGGACATAATTGATTAATTATATTTTGGGAGAGAAAAATCATTCCCAGGTCTCTGCAGGGTTTGCCTGGTCTCATCTTGCAATGTCCTGTTCCCCCCCACTCCGCCCGACTGCTGAATAACCTTATTTTTCAAGACCGCAGCTTGTCCCTCTCTGCAAGTGGGTGACCACGGAGTCTACAAGAAAATGGGAAGAATCTGTCTTTGTGAACGCCTTAGGTGGATTGCAGAAAGAAATGGTCTAAGGATCTTAAGAATGGAAAGCATCACAGAAATTAACTCAAAAGTCCCTTGACCTTCAAATCTTACAACCCATCACTCACTGCACCTTAGGTGGGGGGATGGCCAGGAAAGCAGAAAATCCCAAACACATTAAAATTCTACTTTCCCTGTCATGAAAAACCCAGTGCATGTTCTCTATGGAAAATTAGAACAATGCAGAACAAAGAAGAAAATAAAAATGATCTTCCATTATCCTGTCACATTAAAAAAAAAATCGCTGTTAATATTTTAAAGTATGTATTTTCAGTAATTTTGTTTTACAATATTGAAATTATTCTCTACATATTACTTTGTAGGCTGGTCTTTCATTTATTATGAAATGTTGTGATGACTTCTCCTTGTTATTGCCTCTTACAACATAATTTTTAATGGATGGATAGTAGTTTTATATGTACATATGGATAATAATGTCTTTGTTTCCTCATTGTTGGATTTTTAGGATGCCTCTAGTTTTCTTGTTTTGCTATTAAAAGTAATGGTGCATTCACAAACAATGAATCATGGAACACTTCATCTAGAACTAATGATGTAATGTATGGGGATTAACATAAGAATAAAAAAAATGTAAAAAAAAAAAAAGTAATGGTGCATTTAGCACTGTGATATATCAAGCTTTGCATATATCTCTAGATACTTCCTTAGGCTATATTTCCCAGAGAGTGAATTGCTGGCTCAAAGGTTGTTCATACTTCCAGGATTTTGATATATGTTTAAAAATGTCTTCCAGAAAGTATGCATCAATTTATACTTCCAGTAGTACTTATTTGCTTGCACCCTGGCCAAGACATGATAATAGCATCATTTGTAAAAAAAAAATGAAAAAAAGAAAAAGAAAAAAAAAGTTGCCAACTTCATAGTCAAAGTGAAGGGTCCCATTTTTATTTGCTTCTTACTATAAATAGCTTTTAAGATATCATTCACCTATTTAACATGCACCATTCAATGTTTTTAGTATTTCCTAGAGGTTGTGCAACCATCACCCCAATCTCACTTTAGAAGATTTTCATCCTTCAGAAAGGATCCCTGAGCCCATTGGCATCACTCTTCATTTCCTCTCCTCCTAAGACAAGCACTGATCCATTTTCTGCATCTCGAGATTTGCCTATTCTGAACATTTCATATAAATCCCATTTCATATATATCCTGGATTCGTACAATAGATGGTCTTTTGTGACTGGACTTTTTTCACTAAGTGTCATGTTTTCAAGGTTCATCCATATGGTAGCATGAATCAGTCCTTCACTCCTTTTGCTTATGGCTGAATAATATTCTATTGCACGGACACACCACATTTTATTTCCTCATTCATTACTTGATGGACATTAGGGTTATTTCCACTGTTTGCCTGTTATGAATAGTGCCATGGTGAACATTCATGTACGCATTTTTCTGTGGAAGTTTGTTTTCATTTCTCTAGGGTCTGCACCTATGAATGGGATTTGCTGGGTCAGCTGGTAGCTCTACAGGGTTAACTTTTTGGAGAACTACTGACTTTTCCAGAGCAGCTACGCTCTTATGCTCCTACCAGCCACGACTCAGGGCTCCCATTTCTCCACATTGTCACCAACGTTCACTATCTTTTCTTTGTGATGACAAGTCATCCCAGTGAGTGCGGAGTGGTAGCTCATCATGATTTTGATTTGTACTTACCTGATGGCTAATGACACAGACCATCTATCTCTTCGTGTGTTGGTTGGTCATTTGTTTATCTTCTTGGAAGAATAGCTACCAGATTCTTTGCCCATATTTAAATTGGGTTCTTTGTCTTCTTATTTTTGACTTGTAGCAGTGATTTACATGTTTTGGGTACAAACTTCTTATTAGACATAGGATCGTCAATATTTTCTCTCAAGTTGTGAATTGTCCTTTCACTTTGAGGATGTTACCCTTTGCAGCACAATTTTAAATTTTCATGAAGTCCAGTTTATCTTATGTTTTTCTTTTGTCTCTTGTGCTTTTGGTGTCAGAGCTATAGGAAGCCATTGCCTAACTTACAGTCAGGAAGATTTACTCCTAGGTCTGCTTCCAAGAGTTTGATAGATTTAGATCTTACGTTTAGGTCTCTTGCATCAAAAAAAATTAGTATTGAGGTTGCACATTCACATTTTTTTATTCTGTGAATTTTCTGCTTATCTGCTTTGTTCATTTTCCCATTAGGCTGGTTTTTCTCTCATTGAATTTTATGAGTAATTCATATATTGAATGTTAGCACTTGGTCTTATTTGTTGCAATTTTATCTTCCGGTTTGTATTTTGCCTATTAATTTTGCTTGTTGTGCAAAATTACTCTTTTTAAAAAATATGAGTCTTTAACCAGTTAATGAGCAAGGAGACCAGATTCCTTGGTATAGGGGCTTGAAAAAAATAGAAAGAACTTCCTCCTCAGGCTACATCTGTGCTTAGGTACGTGGCTGTATCACAGAACTGTGGCCCTTCCACAATTTCCTGGTAAATGGGTAAAAAAAAGTGAGTAATCCTGGATTAGAAGCAACTCATGAAAGATGAAAATTTAGAACACAAACTTTGGCTCAAGGCATTGTTGGGTTCAAATCCTGGTTCTTTTTTTTTTTATTCCCCCAAATCCTGGTTCTGATATTCACTAGCTGCATGACTTGGGAAAAGGCACTGAGCTCTTTGAGTTTATTTCCCTCCTCCGTAAATTTGGGATTATAGTCCCTTATTACAAGGTTATTGTAAAGTCACTGAGGGAGTGCATGCAGCTCTGACAATATAACTGGTTAGAATCCTAGAAACATTCTCATCAGAAACATCTAGAAATGCTGGGAATAGTTATAATTTTAAATGCATATGGGGCGCCTGGGTGGCTCAGTTGGTTAAACGACTGCCTTTGGCTCAGGTCATGATCCCGGAGTCCCAGGATCGAGTCCCACATCGGGCTCCCTGCTCGGTGGGGAGTCTGCTTCTCCCTCTAACCCTACCCCCTCTTGCGCTCTCTCTCTCTCACTCTCTCTCTCTAATAAATAAATTAAAAAAAATTTTTTTAAAAAAATAAATGCATAGATAAATTCGCAAAAAAAAAGGGGGAGAAGAAGGAGAAGGAGAAAAGGGGTCTTTCATTGAGAAGTAGAAGAATAAGTCTGTAGGCAGGCAGGGTGCCTGTCTTGGGTGGAATGTCAATCCATCCAATGTCCTAGCAATCAGGGGCGGTGGGTTTTAATACCCACTGAGGACAAGGGATGAGGTTTTTAGTCACACAGTGTGGGGTGTTAAAACTGAGATCCCACCCACAGGGGAAAAAAAAATCCCTTAAAAAAGCTGCATCCTCTAAGAAAGAGCGGACAGGAAAAAACCCACCAGCCAGTAAAGGCAGTTTGTCAATTTCTGCCTGGCCTCCGAGTAGAAAACATCCCCATACATCTTCAAAATCACGGGCCTTCTGTTCCTCACGTACATTTGAGATTTGAATTTGCACTGAGAATACTCAAGCTGAGAAAAGAAAACAACGGTCTTGAAAATCTTCACCAACGATGAGAGAAGAGGGGAACATTCCCTATTCATTTTATGAGACAAAACATTGACACCAAAACCTAACAATGACAATGTAAGGAAGTGCGATTTCAAGTCAATCTCATTGATGAACATAGAAAAAGCCCAAACAAAGTTTTACCAAAACTAGAACCCAGCAATTCATTAAACAGAGAGCACATAATGTCCAATTTGGGTGTATTCCAGGGATGTGAGTTGGGATCACATTAGAAAGTCAATTAGTGCAATTTACCCCATTAACAGATTAAAGGAGAAATAGCTTGTAATAATTTCAACATATGTTAAAAAAAAACTGATAAAAATTTTTAGCGAAAGAAAAATAAAGGGAATTTTCCTTAGACTGTTGTAAAAAAATCCTCTAACAGACATTGCATTTGATAGAAAATTGAAGAAAACATTCCTTTTAAGATCAGGAACAGAAAAGTTGTGTCTATTGTCACTACTTTTATTCAACATTGCATTGGAAGTCCTAGTCGGCACAGTAATGTGAGAAAAGAAATAAAAGCGATAAAGACAGAGATGAAGAAAAGAATTTAATATTTCCAGATGATATGATTATTTATATAGAAAACTCAAAAGGGCCTAAAGATAAATTATTAGAATTAATAAGAAAATTTAGCACAATGGTTGCACAAAAAATGTAATATACAAAAATAAATTGCATTTCTGGTCACCAGCTATCAAGAGAGAGAAAGCATAATAAAATATATACCATTTGTAATAGTACATATAAAGATATCTAAATCTAAAGATTTTAAGAAACCTTTAAGGAGAAAATTATAAAATGTTATTGAAAGAAGTTAAAGGAAGCATAAAGGACTATTTTATGTTCATGGAGAAGAAGACTCAATTTCATAAAGCTATCTGTTCTTCCCAAGTTGATCTAAAGAGTCAATGCTATTCTTATTATGATTCTAACAGAATTTTTAAAAAATTGATGCAAATACTACATTTTATGGGGGATGAAGAGTACACTTATCATGATGAGCACTGAGTCATGTACAGAAATGTTGGATCACCATATCGTACACCTGAAACTAATATGACACTGTATGTTAATTACACTGGAATTAAAAAAATTAAAAATACTACATTTCATGGAAGAATAAAGGGCTCAGAACAAGATACCCATAAAGAAGAGAAATGAGGAGAAGCTTACCTTACCTCCTATTAAGGACTAATAGAGAAGCTGTATTGATAAAATCATGAAAAAGCTCTGCTAATTAAATCTGGTGATGCAGAGGGGGGAAGTGGTTGTATCTCTACCTCACACTACACACAAAAGTCAATTTCAGGTGCATCGAAGATTTATATGAAAGACAAACATAAAATCTTTTAAAAGACAGTACTGGAGTATATATTTATGATAATGCATCAAGGAACAATATTTTTAAAACAATTCACAGGAAGTATAAATCATAAAGGGAAAGATGAATAAATTTGACTACATAAAAAAAATTCCTGTTAAAAAAAAGCAATGAGAAAAGTGGTGTTAGAGCCTAAGCCACAGGGTGGGAAAAGGTATCTGCAGCAACAGAACTGGTAAATGATTAGTAAGAAGCGAAATAGGGTCTACAAGTCCAGGTGAATAAGACAAACAATCCAAGTGAGAAATGGACAAGCATTTAGAAAGACTATCACGGAAGTGGAGAATAAATGTCATTAAACACATGAAAAGATGCCCAACTCCATTAATATTCTGGGAATGAAAATTAAAACAACCATAAGATACATCATATCACCTAGTCAACCAAAAAAAAAAAAAAAAAGCCACAATAAATTGTTGTTGAGGCTATGACCCGATGGCAAATTTTATACTTTTCTCGTGGGAGAATAAAATGTGTAACCATCTTGGAGAGCAATTTGGCTTTGTCTAGTAAAGGTGAAGATAATCCTATGTATGGCCAGACAATCCCTCAACACTCGAGGTATATGTGCTGGAGAAATTCTTGCTGGTATGCAGCATGAGACACATAGAGGAAGGTATATAGCAACACTTTTTAAAAATAGCAAAGTATTAGAAATACTTATCAGCTCTGGAATGGAAAAATACATATTGGTACATACACTGAGATTCTCAACAGCAACATGCATGCAGCAAGGACGAATCTCAGAAACATAATACATTGAGTAAGCAAAACAAATTGTCAATGAATAATACACTATGATTCTACTTACTTAGAGTTCAAAGCCCATGAAAAATTAAACAATATGTTGTTTATGGATGCAAATATGGTAAAATTACAAAGAAAAACAATGTACAAGCACACAGGATAAGCAGGAGGGGGCTGAATCTGAGGGAGAGGGATCCAGCTCAGATCAGGGAGGGACCCATGGATCGCCTCAAAGATGCTGGCGATGTTCTATTTCTTAAACTAGGTGTTGGGTACACACTGGCCCTTGGCATTGCTTCCTAGCTCACACATGTTACAAATATTCATTTGGATCTAGTCGATGTTGGATCACTGTGGTCAAGAAACTTTCCGTACAAAGAGCCACATAATACATATTTTAGGGCTCTGTTGGCCATAAATTGGCCTATTGCACTACTCAACTCTGCCGTTGTTGCTTGAAAGCAGCCAAAGACAATATGTAAATGAATGAGTTTGTGTTCCAATAAAACTTTATTGACAAAAGCAAGCAGTGTTGGGATTTGGCCCTCAGGCTATAGTTTGCTCACCCCTAATTTGGTAACATCAGTTTAAAAATGTATACTAATTAGAAAGAAATCCTGTGTACCTCAATTAACATAAAACTATTTTTAAAAAGAAATTCATTATTAACAAAAGAGAAATGTATTATTAATGATAAAAAGGGTTGATACAGAACAATAACAGGAGTGATTTAATAGGAAGATATAACACTCCAGGACGTATATAGCTAGATTCAAAACATATAAAGTAAGTATTAACAAATTTATAAGGGTAAGGAAGTATAAAATCCACAATTAGAATGGAGAGTTTAACACACTTCTCTAAGTAACTGATAGGTGAAACAGGCAAAAAATTAGAAGGTTATGGAAAATTCAAAAAACCAAACTAGCAAGTTTTTGGCTAATGGACATATATAGAACTTTTCAGGTAATATTTAGAGAACATAAAAATTCTTTTCCAAAATACTTTGAATGTTTATAAAAACTATGATTCAGCCACACAGCAAATCTAAATAGATACTAACAAACACTACATGCTTTAACCACAGTACCATAACACTAGAAACCAAGAAAAATTTATGTGTTTTAGAATTTAACGATATGTGTAGATAATTCATGTGTCAAAGAAAACATCACAATGGAAACCAGAAAATATGTATGGCTGAATGACAAACGCTTTTACATCAAAACTCATGAGATACAGCTAAGCAGGGAGAAAATTATGTCTTAAATTCATTGCTTAGAAAAGATTTCAGAACCTAAGTGTGTTTTACCAAACATTTAAGGAACAATTTCTATTTAATGTAAAAAAAGGCGGGGGAAGGGGCAGGTCTCCGATCCTTTTTATGAGGCTAGTAGAAGATTTGACTAGAAATGAGAATCAGACAAGGGTAGTACAGTAAAGTATAAAGGGTAGTAAAGGAAGGTAATATTCAAATTATACTTATGAACAAAAATCTTAAATGAAATATCAGCAAACAAAACGTAGCAACCTGTCTTAAAAATATATCATGGCCAAGTAGGGAATTTTTTTCCCAGCAACATAAAAATAGTTTACTAATTAAAACTTTAGTTACTAGTCCAGAGAAAACTATATGATCCTTCCAACAGATTCGGCAAAATGTATTTAATAAAATTCAAGAAATATTTATGATTAAAAGAAAGCTTGGTGTGCCTGGGTGACTCAGTCGTTAAGTGTCTGCCTTCGGCTCTGGTCGTGATCCCAAGGACCTAGGATCGAGCCCCGCATCGGGCTCCCTGCTTGGTGGGAAGCCTCCTTCTCCCTCTCTCACTCCCCCTGCTTGTGTTCCCTCTCTTGCTGTGTCTCTCTCTGTCAAATAAATAAATAAAATCTTTTTTTTTTTAAAGAAAGTTTTCAGCAAGTGAAAACAGAAGAAAACTCCTTAACTTGATGAGTATGTTACTCTTAAGAGAAGAAAAACTCAAATCCTTAGGCTGAATGATGAAGCCAATGTATAAACCATGGTATTTATGACACAAATTTATATAAATATATAAATAATAACATATATTTATATGTTTATGATACTATGCATGAAGCAGAAAATTCCAAAGCCCTTCTGTTGCTTCACATGGAAACTTCCTAAGATTTGCACCTTGAGGTGGAGATGTTGATTTAAATTCTACTTCCAAGGCAACAAATTATAAAGCAGGAACACTTGCTTAGAGCTGGAGACATTTAGGGTTACGGGTGATATTTCACCAGCATGGCAGCCATATCTGATGACGAAGTGACTTAATACATTCCTTTGTGTGACGATTTCCACGTACGGTTTTATATTAACAGGAAACAACAGGATTATTTATTTGCGCACTATTCTCCACATTCAATAGGAGAGTAAGACTGATGAATTTGTTAATGTTCTCACCATCTCACTTTCAAAGGAGCTTTATGATGCAGGAATACTGCCTTTTTTTCCCCCACCCCTGCAGGTCCTTCGGGATTGAAGAAACATTTCCTTCTTCTTCCTGACATTTCTTTCAATAGTGGTTAGAAAGGTGTTTGGTTTCAAGGTTAAACACAGGAAATCCCTTAGGTGCACTTCGAGAAAGGAGTCATCGGAAGTACTTAAAATACCCAATGGGGGGAAAAGGGGAATGGAAAGAATTATAACAAGAAAAACATGACATTTCCATCACCTCCCAAAGTTTCCTCCTGCCCTCTTCATTGTTATTATTATTTGTGGTAAGAACACCTAACATAAGATCTACTCTCTTAGCAAATTTTAAGTATACAATATAGTACTGTTAGCTATGTGGTGAAGTATAACTTAAGTATACAATATAGTACTGTAAGCTAGGCGGGTGTATAACTTACCCTAAAACACATCCAGTTGTATATGTTAAATCTATACAACTTTTTACATAGCAATCATACCTCAGTAAAGTGGTGTTTTTTAAATTTTAATTTAATTTAAAAAATTTTTAAGGTTTTATTTGAGAGAGAGAGAGAGAGCGTGCACGCGCGCTCGCCCGCAGGGGGAAGGAGGGAGGAGCAAAGGGAGAAGGAGAAGCAGTCTCCCTGTTCAGCAGGGAATCGATTTGGGGCTTGATCACAGGACCAGGGGATCATGACCAGAGGTGAAGGCAGATGCTTAACCCACTGAGCCACCCAGGTGCCCCTAGTGGTGTTTTGTTGTTGTTGTTGTTTAAAGACGAGTATGAGACGTAATAGTTTTCATCCAAAAGCATCAGCTACCAACATCCAAGAACAAACATACATAATGGTGAAATGTAAGCAACATTTTCCTTAGAGTTGGCAACAAGTATATATTCATTTCTGCTTCTATACCATATTTCTGCTATTTAAAAAAAAAACCTCCAGCTTTGTTGAAGCATCGATGTTTAGTGAATTGCACACATTTAATGTGTAAATTTGATAAGTTTTGACACATGTATGGACCCGTGACAATCAAGAAAATGAACATGTCCATTGCCCCTGGAAGGCTTCCTCCTGCTTTTGGGTGTTCTCCCTCCTTCCCCTCCTTCCCTGCCAGAGCCTGCCATCCCCCAGTGACCACCCATCTGCTTCTATTGCTGTGGATTTGTAGCTCACTTTCAAGAATTTAATGCTAATAAAATAATACAATATGTATCTTTTGCATCTGCTTCTTTTACTCAAATAATCACCTGAATATATTCCCATCTTGTATCATTGTATTATACTTCACTCCTTTTGATTGCTGAGCATTCCATTGTATGGATATACCACAGTCTGCTAATTCTCTCATCTGTTGAACATTTGTACTGTTTCCAGGTCTGACCATTTCAACTAAAGCCACTGTGAACATTTGTATACATGTCCTTGCATAGACATATTGCATTCATTTCTCTTGCTGAAATCCCTGGGAGTGGAATGACAGGATCCTAGGTTAGGTGCACATTTAACTCTCTAGGAATGGCCAAACTATTTTCCATTGTGCTTATACCCCTTTCATATTCCCCCATCCCCAGAAGTGTATGAGATTTCCAGTCATACCACATCCTTGCCAACACTTGGTGTGGTCCGTTTTGAAAATTTTAGACATTCTAATAGGTGGATACTGGTATCTGATTAGGGTTTTATTTTGTATTTCCCTGATCACTAACCATGTTGAACATCTTTCCGTGTGTTTATTTGCATCCATGTATCTTCTTTGGTAAAGTTTCTGTTCAAATATTTGGTCTAATTACTATTTGTTTTTAATTATTGAAGTTTATTGACACACAATATTACACTAGTTTCAGATGCACAACATAGTGAGTCCACAGCTCTATACATTGTGCTGTGCTCAACACAAGGGGAACTACCACCTGTCCCCATACACCATTGACTATATTCCCGATGTTGTGCCTTTCATCCCCATGACTTACTCATGACTACTTCCATAACTGGAAGCCTGTACCTCCCACTCCCCTTCACCCATTTTGCCCATCCCCCACCTCATCCTCTTTGGCAACCACCAGTTCTTGAGTTCATGTCTGTTTCTGCTTTTTTGTGTGTTTGTTTTGTTTTATAGATTCCATATAAAAGTGAAATCATACATTTGTCTTTCTTTGTCTGACTCTTCATTTAGCATCATACCCCTCAGTCCATCCATGTTGTCTCAAATGGCAAGCTCTCATTTTTTTTTTGACTAAGTGATATTCCGTTCTTTTTGTTTTCTTATCATATATCCTGGATGCAAGTCTCTTAAAAAATCAGGTATGTAATTTGCAAATATTTTCTCAGCCTCTTTTCATTCTTTTACCAATCTCTTCTAAAAATAACTTTATTGGGGTATGATTTCTATATTATAAGAATTCACCCATTCTGAGTAAAGAATCGAACATTTTAAGAAAATTTATGGAATTGTGCAATAATCACCACCATTCAATTTTAAAATATTTCATCACCAAGAAAGATTCTCTGTGCCTATTTGTAGGCACTTCCTGGTCCCACCTCTAGCCCCAACCAACCACTGACCTACTCTCTGACTCTATAGACTTGCCTTTTTTTCAGCAATTTCACATAAATGAAGTCTTACAGCATGTGGTATTTGGGTCTGACTGTCTTCACTTAGCACAATGCCTTTGAGGTTCATTCATGATGCTGCTGGTATTCATTCCTTCTTATTTCTGAGATACCCGTTCATCAGTTGATGGGCAGTTGGGTTTTTCAAGTTTTGGGCTCTTACGAATAATGCCACAATGAACATTCGTGTACAAGTCTTTATCCACATACTTATTTTATTTTTCTTGGGTAGATACCTAGGAGTGGGGTTGTGGTGTCTCATGTAAAATTTGTTTTTAAATCTTTGGGATCTGCCAAACTTTCTTCAGAAGTGGCCTCATCATTTTACATACCCACCACTACTGTTTTCACGTTCTTGCCAGCACTTGTTGGTATCTGCATTTGGTATTATTTCTATCCTGGTGGGTGTGAAATAGTATCTTGTTGTGGTTTGAATTTTATTTCCTTGATTGTTAGTGATGTTGAGCATCTTTCCATGTGTTGATTTGCCATCTGCATATCAGTTTTCTTTGGTAAAATTTCTATCCAAATATTTTGTACACATTTAAATTTCAGCCATTATTTTTTAAGACTTATTTATTTGTTGGGGGGAGTGCACACACACAGAGGGAGGAGGGGCAAAGGGAAAGGGAGAGAGAGAATCTTAAGCAGACTCCCTGCTGACTACAGAGCCCAACAAGGGCTTGGTCCCATGACCCTGAGATCACCACCCGAGCTGAAATCAAGGGCTGGATGCCCAACTGACTAAGCCAACCCAGGTGCCCCTCTGCATCACTTTTGATTAATAGATTATATTTTCTTGCATATTTGTATGATTGGTAATTTTTGATTGAATGCCAAATTTTAATTTCACTTTGCTATGCACTAGATATTGTTTATTCTTATGACTACTTGTAAGCTTTGTTCTTGCCTGCGATTATATTACTTGAAACATTTTTGATCCTTTGGGGTCTTGCATTTAAGCTCTGTTAGGTGGGATCAGAAAGGCATTTAGTCTAGGGCTAATTTTACCCCACTGCTGAGGCAAAGCCTTCCTAGTACTCAAACCAGTGCACTGTGAATTATAAGGTTTTCCACTATGACTGGTGGGGAGAGGCATTATTATTTCCTGGCCTTGTGTGATTCCTGAGTCTTTACAATTTAATCATTTATGGTGGTTCTTTACTTAACCTCAGGGATTTATCTCACATTCTTTTTTTTTTTTCTTTTTTTTTAATTCCAGTACAGTTAGCATACAATGTTATGTTAGTTTCAAGTGTACAATATAGTGATTCAACACTTCTATCCAACACCCGGTGCTCATCAGGACAGGTGCACTCCTTAATCCCCATCACCTATTTCACCCATCGCCACCCCCGCCCCCTGCCTCTTGTGACTGTCACTTTGTTCTCTAGAGTTAAGAGTCCATCTCTTTGTCTCTTTCTCTTTTTCCCTTTGCTTGTTTGTTTTGTTTCTTAAATTCCACATATGAGCAAGATCATATGGCATTTGTCTTTCTCTGACTGGTTTCTTTCACTTCCATTATGCTCTCTAGATCCATCCATATAGTTGCAAATGACAAGATCCCATTCTTGAGTTGATCAGTGTTCAGCTAAGGACTCAACGGGGACCTTCTGCAGATCCCCGAAGAGCTCTCTGTCTGAACAGTTTTTTCCTCTCTGGTATTCTGTCCTGTGAACTGCAGACATCTTGGCCTTTCTGGAATTTCAGCCCTATCTCCTTACCTCAGCGGGACCTCACTCTGCCTGGGGTCATCCTCCCTGTGCCGGAAACTTTTTCTGGGCGGTAATCTGGGGCAATCCCAGAGCCTACCTCGTTTTTTCCCTTTCAGAGTTCACTGACCCTCTTTGCCTCATACCCAATATCTTGAGAACCATTATTTCATAATTTTTTAAATAACTTTTTTTGATGTTTCAAATGAGAAGGTAGATCCAGTTCCTGTAACTCCATCTTGGCCAGAAAAGGAAATACTTCTTTTCAATATTGAACCGAGGGCACGGTGGTAATGTGATAAGTCACACACGCTCAGACCGCGCACGTGCCCACAAAGAAATAAAAGCTGTAATGATTGTAAAGAAAGAAACAAGGCCATCAATATTCACAGTTGGTTGACTGTGTAGAAACATTCTACAGGATATACAGTCATATTAATAACAAATGCAAGAGTTCATCAAATTGCTGGATACAAGATCAATACATAGAAAAAAATCAGTTGCCTTCTTAAACACCAGCCAGAAACGATTAAAAACAGCAATTTAAGAGATTCAATGTACCATAAAAACAAAACCCCTAAATAATTAGAAGTATATCTTGCAGTGGATGTATATAAACTTTATGTAGAAAAATAAAGTATCTTACTGAAAAACATATGAGAAGACCTGAAGAAATGGGAAAATCATGCTGTGTTCATGGATCAGAAAATCTGTTAAGATGTCAATTCTTCACAGGTTTAGCTATAAATTTATGTAATTGCTATGTAAATATTAAAATGCTTAATATTAATATTATGATCTTGGCAGAACTTCACAATAAGGTCTATAAAACTCATTTGGAAAAGGGCAGGCCAAGAATATCTAAGACAGTTTTGAAGAAGAAAAATAGAACATTTCCTTCCTTGGCATCGAGATTTACTGTAAAGTTGCTGTATCAGTAAGGGTCTTGTCAAGAGTGAGATACCACACCAGTTGCTATAACAGAGAGAGTTTCATATAAAGAACTGTCAGCTGGGTATAAAATTGATGAGGTAAATAAAAGGCTGTAAAGGACACAAAACTATCACATAGACAGCTACAGGAGTTAACTGCTAACTCAGGAATGAAGGGACAAAGGGGAATTATTAAAAGTCAACGCTGAGAGGAGGACCCCACACGACTGCCTCTGAGTTCCAAGGAAGGAGCACCGCTCGTTGGTGCTGGTGTCCTGGAGGGGGTGCAGTGAGGCTGGTTCTCAAGTGTGGGGGGATCTACCAACTGTTAGGCCACTGCTACCAGAAAGAACCACCACTCCCCGGCTGAGGAAGTGGGGGTGTGTGATCACCACAGGGACCGCAAGCAGACAGAAGGAGCGAGCCTCTTATTTTTCTCCCAGCTTCTCAGCCTGAGAGCCCATTGATGCCTAACAGAAGTAACTGGAAAAACAGAACTGGGGGTTCATGGAGTCCCACCCGTCACCAAGCATCGTGTGGAAGTCTGGAGCTGAGACACAGAAACTTAGTAGCTGGGAAAGCCACACAATGAAAACTGTGGTATGGGCGTGGAACCAACCCAGAGTTAGAACAATGTTACAAGACCACCTAGACACAGACCTTCATGTAATTAGGGAGTTTGGTAAATGAAATGATAAAATAGGAACCATTAGTGCAGGGCGATTCGCTCTCCATGTGGAAACGGATTCAAATTCGATGCCAAACTTCATGGAAAAAATTCCAGATGTAGTCAAATTATATATATGAAAAGCATAACATAAGTAAAACCTTTAGAAGAAAGCCTGGGAGAATCTTTCTATGAGATTTCTCAGATAGAACAGGAAAAACCTAAGTCACAAAGGAGAATACTGATAGATACCATTAAATTAAAACTTCCATGTGACAAAATACATATTAAACCTTGGGAACAGACAGTCTGAGGGAAGGTGCTTGCCAATCATATAATTAGTAAAGGAGTAGCATGCAGGATGTATTAAGAACCCCCAGAAATCATTAAGAAACAACCCAATAATGATAAAGTATGTGAAAAAGCAATTAGAAGGAAAAGAAAACCTGGTATCCAATAAACTGTAAGAATATTCTCAATGCCACTATTGGGTCTCTTCAAAATGTAACAGAGAAATACCAGTTTGTACTTGTCAGACTGATAAAATCAATAAATCTGGCAACACAAGTGTTGGTGAGGATATGGAGAAGTGGAAATTCACCTTCCTGGTGGGAGTATAAATTGGTAAAGCCACTTTGGACAGCAATTTGGCATTATCTAGTAAAGTTAGAGGCTCTTGTGCTCATTACCTCCCAATTCCATTTCTGTGTGTTTGTGCTGGAAAAACTCTCCTGTATGTGCCCAAGGAGAACTATACAAAGATGCTTATTATAGTAGTTTGTCATTACAAGAATGTAAAAACAACCAATATTGTCTCAGTTGGGGAATGGTAAATAAACTATAGTTTATTCGCAACAGGATATGATATTACAGTTTAAATGAATGAACTGGATCCATATATATCAATATAGATAAATTAAGAAAACCAAGTTTGAGGAGAGAGCAAGTTTTAAAAGGATATTGCCTGTAAAATTTAAAACACACAAACATTAAAATATATATATATACACGTATGTATATGCGCACACATACAAAGATAATAAATATAGTTTATGCATATATACAAAGATGGAATGAATGTAAACTTAGTCGTAGTTTATTCATACCAATCTGATAGTGAAGGTACTTCTGGGGGAGGATGGAAATACAGAGAAGAATGTGGGGTATTAATGAGGACATGTTTACCAGTGCCTCCAACATTTTGTTTCTTTAAAAAGAGTTTTAAAGCAATCTGGTGAAATGTTAACATCTGTTTAACCTTGGAAAAGATCACATAGGTGTCTGACACATTCTTTTCTGTACATTTGCAATGTTACATAACTAGACAAAGGGCAAGATTGAATGAGATGACACATGCAAAGCACCGAGGTCACACTGTCAACATTTTAATTGTTAAACTGAGTGTCCAAGGTCATTTGCAAAAGATCATGGCCTTTGGATGCAGAAGAAGCTACAGGTTACTTCTGGGGTTTGTCCTGCTGGCTGAAAAGAGAGGCTGTACTCCAGGCTTTCTGCAAACCGTGTCCCGCCTCCTCCCGCTTCTTCCCTCCCCTGGTTCACGGCACTCATTTAGGACAGTGTTGGCATTTCATAGCTGCAGAAAGTAAAGCTCAGAGAAGAGTAGTAATTGGTACACAGTTACTCAACCAAATAGTGTTTCTTCTGGGGCTCGGACCCTTTTGAAATTCAATTCTCCATCAGCTTTCTGGCCCAGGACACACCACACAAGATGGAGCAGTGCTGGTGGAATCAGCCACATGTGAGTTTGAACTTGAGCTCATCCTCCCTCTCAGAGTCTCGGTTTTCTCAAGAACAACAGAAATATTGGGAAGATAAAAGCTAGTTCATGAGCATACTGCAGAGCTTTGTGGGTTATCATATCCCATGACTCCTGGCTTAGAGAGAAACTCAGTCACTCCCGGTCCTCTGATTCACCCTCCTCTGCGGAGTGGGCTACCCAGGGGGGTATCTACTCCCCTTTCTTCACCAGAAACATCCAACTCTTCTCACTGACCCTCTGTCCTCCAGTTGAGAAAACCTTACTTGGGCTCCAGAACTGAACCTGACACCTGGAGCTCCAAACTGCATCAATGAATCAGCCCCAGACCTTTTGCAGGAGCTATTGGGAAAGAGAAACAGTCTTCTCATTAGGGTTGCTGAACTCTAGGTTGTTGGCTGCTTTGCCCCCCTGAGAGTAGATTCTGCTAGAAAGTGAAGACAACACAAAAGAAAGAGATACAAGAGACAGGAAGATAGAGTTCTGATGACATTGTTAAAGCTCCTGGATCCAGCCACACCTGAAACTTGCATGAACCTTTCAGTTATATGAGCTAGTCCCCCTTCTCCTCCCTTGCTTCCTTTTTTCCCTATTTTTGTTTGTTTGTTTGTTTTAGCCTGTTTGAGTGGGGTGTCTACAACTTAACAACCAAAAGAGTTAAAATCCTTGGTGTTTCAAGGTTTTAGTCAAATCATTGACACTAAAATGGTGATGAGGACACCCATAGTTCTACAACCTGGTTCATTTTATTCCAGATTAACATCCCCACCTGCCCAGCTGTTTTCTATAGAGCAGTCATCCAACATCTTCAAGTTCTAGCTCAAGGAAATGTTACCTGGATACTGAGAGTCAGTGCCTAATTCTCTGGCTGTGACATAAGCCTCTTTCATGCAAAGTGTTTAAGAAGACACAGAGCAAATTCTTCCCTATGATTCTTTAAGCATGAGGGACGTAGGTGGCGATGCAGCCTCATTAAGCCCTGATCCAGGCGAGCACCTGCAGAGTCTTCCAGCTGCTTGGATGAGGCAGCCTGATGGATGGCGGGGCTCCTGGGGTTCTGCAAGGCATTTTGGCAGCTGGAACACACAGGCAGAGAAGAATGACTCACCAGATTGCACGGTTTCCAGATCCTTTTGGCTATAGGTGCAGATTCCAGTCTTCAGACCAGCTTCATTCCATCCCCTTGTCTGGCCCAACCAAGAAAGAGGCAGCTTTTCTAAGGTGGAGGGGAAGCACAGAATCATTTTGCTGTTATAGCCAGGTGATCCTGCATACCTCTACCTGCAGCCTTTCCATGGTGGATCATGGTTAAGACACAGGCTTTGGAGTCAGAAAAACCTGGGTCCCAATAATAATCCTTTTACCACACAGGAGCCATGTGATCCCGCCTCTCAGAGCCTCCGTTGCTTTATCTATAAAATGTGGCCAATGCGTAATACCCTCTAGTTCCATCCACGTTGTTGCAAATGGCAAGATTTCGGTTTTTTGATGGCTGCATAATATTCCATTGTGTATATAAACCACATCTTCTTTATCCATTCATCTGTTGATGGACATCTTGGCTCTTTGTGTAGTTTGGCTATTGTGGACATTGCTGCTATAGACATTGGGGTGCACGTACCCCTTCAGATCACTACATTTGCATCTTTGGAGTAAATACCCAGTAGTGCAATTGCGGGGTCATACGGAGTGGTGGGGGGTGGGAGGGATGGGGTGGCGGGGTGATAGACATTGAGGAGGGTATGTGCTATAGTGAGCACTGTGAATTGTGTAAGACTGATGAATCACAGACCTGTACCTCTGAAAGAATACATTATATGTTAAAAAAAAAAAAAAAGAAGATAGCAGGAGGGGAAGAATGAAGGGGGGAAATTGGAGGGGGGGACGAAGCATGAGAGACTATGGACTCTGAGAAACAAACTGAGGATTCTAGAGGGGAGGGGGTTGGGGGGATGGATTAGCCTGGTGATGGGTATTAAAGAGGGCATGTATGAATGGAGCACTGGGTGTTATATGCAAACAATGAATCATGGAACACTATATCAAACACTAATGCTGTAATGTATGGTGATTAACATAACATAATAAAATAAAATTTAAAAAAATACAAACAAAAAAAAATGTGGCCAATGCGAATATCTACCTCCGAAGGATGTAGTGAGGGTCAAAGAAAGTCACATGGTAGAGTACTTAGCACACGGCCTGGCCTGCCTCGAATACTAACCGTGTTCATCATCATTAGAAGTGACTACAGTGCTCCCTGTCTGTCTGTCCCCAAGGGTCACTAGTAAGACCCTTGATTTAGGGGTAGGGCTGGTGGACTTGTCCTTGCAAGTGGCAGGAGGGCAGGAGTGGAGGATATAAGTCCCACTTGAAGCCAAGCCAATGGGGGGCCCTCAGAGGTACAGCCGGTGTCCCCCAGGTGAGGGTGAGGGATCCCAGGGACCCAGCCAGGGACAGAAGTGACCCCTCAGGATTGACATTCACTCTCTCCATCTGTGACACAGCAGGCCCAGGGGGCCAATGGCCCCTCTTCCACAGAAGGCCCCTCGGCCAGCCCCCTCCAGGGCCCTATCCCTCCACTGCCCACCCTGACGGAGCCGTTTGTCACTGTCACCAGCAAATAGCCCCGGCAGCCCAAGGCATGAGAGCGGGGCTGGAGTCAATGTCCCCAGAAATCCAGTCTCTGCTCGGCCCAGGCTAGTTCGGCTGGGGGAGGTGGGAGCCGGGCTCTGGGGGTTCAGGGAGCAAGAAGGGAGGTCCCAGTTAGGCAGTGGGTGTAAATCTCATCTCAGGATCACAGTGATGTAAGAAATAGAGTTTAAATAATCATGTCACTGAGCTTGACTCAGAGGGTAGAAGTGGAATATCAGGCGGATGGGTGTTCTCTCATCCCCTAGGGTCTTGTCTGAGTCTGGAGGTACTGAGACCTTCGTGAGGGTCAGTGGGAAGTGGGGGCAGAGGAGGGAGCTCTGTTCTTGGTGTTGCCATCCGTGTGCTCTCTGTGGTCCCATCTGGTCTTCTCTTCCCTCCATACAGGTCACCACTGTGTCTTCCTTCCTACCACTCCAGTAGTCCACACCCTTCCACACCACCTTCTCTCTGTCTAGGGCGCATGGGGACATCCTCTGGTTCTCATTCCATGCAGGGGCTCAGGGCCTCCTTCCTTCACAGACTGCACAACAGATCGATTTTCTGCTCCCCCCTCTGGCTTGGAGCAGGGAGCTCTGGGGTCCTGCCACATTCAGGGACTTTCACCCTGTGATGGAGAGCCCAGATCCTCTCTTCTTGGGAGTCCCCACAGGGGGACATGGGGTTCTGCAATTCTCTGCACCATTACTCTGAACTTGGCCTTGGAGAGACAGCACATGCCTCCTTCTCATTCACTCCCCAAAGTCAAAGTCCCTTGCCCTTGAATTCTCCTTCTTCCTGCAAGCCTGGCAAGCATTTATTTAATCTGGGAGTGTGTCTTTTTATGTTTCTGAGATGCTTACCTTAACTATATATTCACCTACGGTCTTTCGACTCTTCTGGTCTTTGTGCTCTGAGTTGTCGGAGCTGAGACATCTCACCTCTGGGGCCGAACATTGGCCACCCTAGATGTTCTGTGAATGGAGGGAACATCACGGGGCAACCGGCATTTCTAGGAATGAAAAAAAGGTACCCATTGATTAACATATCAAAGTGTTATTCCCCCAGAGCCTGAAATAGGCTTTGGCACGTACATAAGAAACTTCGTATTTGGGTCCGGGCAGATGGTTTTCTTTGGAGATCAGTTCTTGGATCACAGTTTGGATTTCTGGGGAAGGAGGATGGGAAATTTTATCTCAAAATGATGTGAGTATATAGTGTGGCAACCCCATTTCCCCCAAGTGGTCTCAGGCCCCCCCAGTGTGGTGGGGGAGGTGGGGGCGGCACAGTTTTTGAAGTACAATTATGGCCCAAGTTCCACCACAGTAGGAAGTGAGAGCCCCGCGGTCAAAGTGTGGCGCCAATTCGCTGGGTGCCTTGGGTGCATCATCACTGTCTCTGGGCTTTATTTTCATTGTTCCCAAGAGAAGGGAAGTGGTAACGGTCACCCCCTGGGGCTGTTGTGTGGATGCAGTGAGGGGAGCTGTGAGCAGACCATTAACGTGCAAGCACAAGGAACAGTAACAGAATCTGAGAGGGTGAATGTCAAAGTCAACAGGTAGATGTTATGGCAAGAAAGTGAAGCTCCCAGGAGTTTTCTTGGATAAGGCAAGGGCGCGAATGTTACGAAGTCAGACTCCGCGTTTGACTGCCAAACACCAAATCCGTGACCTTGGGTGAGGGACTTAGTTACTTTTAATATCTCATTTCTCCCACCTATAAACTGGCGTTTGTCCTAGGGTTCGGTTTCTGGAGATGTTTTGAAAATCAAATGAGATGGTGCACGTAAGTAGGAACATGTAGTAGGTGTTCAATAAATGAAAATGATTACGGTCAGGCAGGCAATGCCTCTTGGTCTCCCAGGGTTCAGCCCCTGGGAGTGCAGTTTTCTGTATGAAAACTTTCACCCTGTGGATAAAGTGCTACATGCTTTCTGGCCTTAGATCCTTTGCCTGTTTTTTTGCTCTGCAGAATCTGTTTTTCCGGCTCCCTGAATATTAGCCTGTTTGCCTCCCCGCTGCCCTTGAACCTGACACGTATGGGCCCCCTCCTCTCTGTGCCTCTCCTCCAGCCTCCTGGTTGTGCCTGTGTGTCCCAGCTGCCCTCCCCACTTCTCTGGGGCTCTGCTAACTTTCCTCGGGTGAGATTTTAGCGGTGCAGGGGCTGCATCTCCCAATTTCCTGTGCGCCCACCTCTGAACATTTCTCCCTGGAAAGACCAAATGTATCTGCTGGGAATCCCCAGCCGTGGGGGGACAATTCTACCCACTGTGCTCGTGGCTGCCCTCCATGGTTTTTAAACACCCGCCTGTCTGGCCCTTTCCTATTCAGTACCTTTGGCAGAGACTGGAAGAAGATTCCCCAAACTCAGTTCTTCTTCTTCCTGGGAGCATTGCTGGATTACATTTTCCCTGCCTCCCCAGCAGGTGGCCAGGTGACTGAGCTGCCCAGTGGAATGCGCACGTCCAGACCTGGCCCCCTTGGGGGTTATTTTTCCCAGCTAAGCTTCTTCAACCTTTAGCCCATTTGGCTCGAGGGCAGGTTAGTCATATACTCCTCTCATTTTGAGCTCTTTGTGCGAGCTTCCCAGTTAGAACAGCGCACTGTATTTCTGGTTATGTATCCGTTTCTGTCACCAGACTGTGAGCTCAGAGGGGAAGAGGATTAGTATTCATTTGACAGGTACTCTATACGTATGGATGGACACAGTAAGTAAGGGGGAGGCGGGAGTCTGTCTGTCCAGATGCAGTTTAGCCAAAGTATTGGCCGTAAGGCCGGAGGGGAGGTCACGTGGCATGTTTCTCCTACCTCGGAAGGCAACAGATAAGATATAGAAGAAGGGGAACATTTATTCCTGGTGGCCCCAGAGGTCAGAACCAGGACCTGTGCTTGGATGTGGGGTTAAAGAAGACACTTTGCCCTGTTCACCGAAATACCTTAAACCAAAATTATATCATGGATGTGCCATCAAGGTACAAAAAGGTGGGCATTTTATCGTATTTGCTCAGGCTTCGCTGTTAAAGAAATAAATGTTGCAGGGAGAGTTCACGATGCCCTTCCCTCAGCCCTCCCCCTGGCCCTTCTCAGACATCACCCCTGCTCTGAGGTTGCCATATATCCACCCCATGCAGGGTTTTATATCTTTTCTAAACGCGAGATACATTATATTAAAGTGAGTATTCACATATATTAAACATACATAAATTAATATATGCATGTATAAAGTATCATATTGTATATATCAATACTGTGTTTTTGAGACTTCATTTAGTTGCACGTAGACCCTAATGAATTTATCGGAATCACTGAAAACTTCCACTACTGCACGGATAAACCAATTTGCCATCTACGTGCCTACTTAGAGATATTTGTTTTTGTTTTTAGCTATGATAACCAGTTCTAAAAAAGAACGTCCTTGTTTGAGCTTCATGGTATGCCCCCAAAGAACACATGCTAATCACAGAGCTGGCTGCTTCCAGAGGTTAAGGGCTTTTAGTCCCTGACATTGGTCATGGAGAAGATTAGCAAGGAATGCTATAAAGGGGCTTCCTTTACTGGTTTTTAAATTGAATCTGATGATATGCAAATTCCCATCCAACCCTGAAGCTCAAGGCTTTCATGAGTTTATTAAATTCGCACGTGATACGGTTCTCTTTGAATTCTGGAGTCACAGGGCAAGTGCAACAGAAGCTAATCGTGGCAGGTGGCAATGATTAGAAAAGTCTTTAGAGATGACTGATTGCAGCCCAGCTATCGGTGGGTGTCCTCATGCAGGAACTAGAATGTGCTGGAACTGCCATTATGTTTATTGAGCACCTATTATGTGCCAGGCACTGTTTGAAGCGTTAGGTGTATGTGGTGGAGACAAGTCTCTCATGGAGTTTATGCAGATAAATGTGTACTATAATGTCAGGTGGTGTTATGGGCTGAATCGGGTCCCCCCAGAATTCGTATGTTGGAGCCCTAACCCCTAGCAGCTCAGAATGTGACTGTCTTTGGAGAGAAGATCTTTAAAAGGGTGAATTAAGTGAAAATAGAGCCATTAGGATGGACCTTAATCCAGTCTCACTGGTGTCCTCATGAGAAGAGGACATTTGGGTACCCAGAGAGAAACCTGGGGCGCACAGGTGCTCAGAGAACCAGGTCAGGACACAGTCAGAGGGCAGCCATCTGTGAGCCAAGGAGAGAAGCCTCAGGAGAAACCAAACCTGCCGACACCTTGACCTTGGACTTCTGGCCTCTAGGACTGTGAGAAAACACATTTGTATTATTGAAACCATCTAGTCTGTGGTCTTGTGTTCTGGCAGCCCGAACAAACTAAAACAAGAGCTACGGAGAAAGATAAAACAAGGAAATGGGATAGAGAATAAGGGGCTTGTGGTTTCATTATGGTCCAGAAAACACTGCTGTCTGAAATACCCATTAGATCTGTGATACTTACCTCTACTTGACAAATGAGACCATTTCAGCTCAGAGAGGTTAAGTGACTTTCACAAAGCCACACAGCGGGGAAACAGATTCAAACTTTTGGGGCTTTTAATTCTAAATTACTCTCGGTTCTCACAATGCTGCTCTGCTCCTATTTTTTATTTTAAGGGAAACTAGCATAAAGATGATGCTTTACATTATTCTCATGTATACTCTCACGTTTGGTCCTCCAGCAAATTATGCAGGGAGATGGGCTCCCTCCTCCTCCTCTTCCTTATCATCTGTTTACTGCGGCCCAAAGAACTCAAATGACTGGCCTGATGTCACAGCCACCTAGTCAAAGAACAGAGCTAGAACCTAATTCTACTCCATTGATCTTTTCATTCTCTAGGAGAAAATGTTTCCTCTTCAGACAAAGCCTTGATCAGTTCTTGAAATCTACACAGAGCTACGGCCTTGTTTATATTCCCCGGAGAGAAATTCCAGCCAGACTCCACAGTGAGCTGCTGGACTATCAGAGTCAGCACATTAAACTCGTTTCTCAGCCCCCCCCCCCCCCCCCCCCCCCCACCTACCAACACCACCCTCTCCCTGGCTGGGGACAAGACCCTGCATGGGCCATCAAGCCTCCTGCCACTGGATAAATCAACCTAACTGTGGAGAGTTAATTTGTCTGACTATAAAGTGCATTCAATAAGTGTAAAACAAAACTAATTGGTTCTCTTCCATACAGATTTAATCATACCATAAAATGTGATCAATGCAAATAAAAACCATTGAGTAGGTTAAGTGTCGAGGATCCATAAAGGGGAAAAAATGGTCCATGTGCATAATCGTAGGAATCGAAATCTAGACGCGTGGTCACTCGTGCATTAATCATCTCGCATGCCAGAGTTGACAATAGCTGGGATGTGCCGGAGAGACATGGCAAATGTCCTTCTTTTGTGCCAATTGTGTGGAGGAGATAATTTCCTCATTGATTTTGGGGTGCATGCGTTATCAGCTAATACATTCTGGATAATATTCATTGGATGCTTGCTTTGTGCATTTGTAGCCCACACATTGCCTGCAGGCACTGCCCAAATTTTCTCTGGGCTGAGCCTGACTATTCTCGCTATAGATAAAGAGTCTGGGTTTGTGGAATGTACTTCCCAAAGGCTTAAGTGATGCAGAGGGAGGGAGGTGTGGAGGCCTCTTTCATGCACGATTTGTTTGTGGGAGAAAAAGCTGGGTAGAATCTGGTGGCTTCTAAAACATCAAATCCAGTCCTTTGTTTTATTGTTACTCCTGATCAGAGGGGCAAATGGAGGCACTTACCCCATTTGCCTCTGTGGATTCTTGGTTTCTCTTTGACCCCAGCTAGAATCACTGGGCCTCCCCTGGAACCTGAGCCAAGGGGAAGGACAACCTTGCAGCCAGTCTTACTGCCATAGAGTATGTACTTGGGGCACCTCTCTCTCCAAACTCCAGCCCGGGGAGATGGCCCTGCTTCTGTTTCATATTCTAACCAAAGCCTCTGCCAAGTTCATGCCAGAGCCGACATTCCACTGGAACCAGGTCGTGGCTCCCTGTGAACTCTGAGCATCACTATTCCCTGGAGTTTACTGAGGCCATATGCCATGTACCTGGACCTCTTTGAGTAGACTTTATATTAATTGTCTGCTAAAGTCAGCTTCCTCTTTCTCTTGGCTCCCTGTCCTATCTGCTTCTGCTCCTCACTCCAGTGTGGCATTAACTGAATTGCCACTAAAATCCATTCCAGCGACGGAATCACAGATGGGCATGTGGATGCCCATCCAGGGACTGTGATTCCAAGTCTCCCTCGCAATTAGGTGGGACTGTGGCTAAGCTCTTTTCCAGTGGAATATGAACAGATGTGATGTGAGCCACTTCCAGTATTAACCCACAAAACCTCCAAGGGCCATGCCTCAGTGCTCCTTCTCACCTCCTGTGGTGAGAATGGAAATGATCAGCGAGACCTTGGTGGTGTTAATTTTTTTTTTTTTTTAAGATTTATTTATGTATTTTAGTGGGGATGGAGAGAAAGAGAGAGTGATTGTGTGTGAGCGGGGGGGAAGGGGGGAGGGGCAGAAGAGAGAGAATCTCCAGCAAACTCCTTTCTGAGCACGGAGCCCGACATGGGCTTGATCTCATGACCCTGAGATCACAACCCAGGCGCCCCTTGGTAGTATTTAAGAGGTAGTGTTTAAGAGGTAGTGTTTAAGGCTCACCATTAGCCTGGGTGCCTGAATGTCCGTGTGGAGCTGAGTGCCTACCATTAGGTGAGACCTTCCCTAGATGACAACATGAGGGAGAAATTTCTATTGTGTTTGAGCTATTATATTTTTGGGTCTGTTACCATACCTTAGCCTATCCTAACTGATAGATCATGCTTGTTTCTGTAGGTGTGTTTAGTTTAGATCTTCAGACCATACACAAACTGACTAGTCCTACTACCTATTGAAGTTTTAGCTCTTTGATAGAACTCATTCTTCATTTTCCTACCCCCAGTGGATAGAGACCACAGAAGTAATACATGCTTTTTATAAAAGCAGACAGTAAAGACTTGTACAAAGAATTAAATTTTAAATCACTATTAACTACACCATCTACCCTAAACCTTTTTCTTCAAATACACACATTTGCGGGGCCCCTGGGTGGCTCAGTCACTTAAGCATCTGACTCTTGGTTTCACCTCAGGTCATGATCTCATGGGTTGTGAGGTAGAGCCTGCACAGGCTCTGTGCTCAGTGAGGAGTCTGCTTGAAGATTCTCTCCCTCTGCCCCTCCCCCCACTTGCTCACATGTGTGCACTTTTTCAAATAGATAAGTAAATAGTAAAAATAAATACACATATTTGCAAAAAAATATTTTTACTGAAGTATAAGATATGTAAAGTAAGGTTCACATCTCATAAATGGACAGCTCGGTGAATTTTCATAAGGTGACTACACCCTTGTAACTAGCAAGCCTATCTAGAAACAGAACTTGCCTGCACTCAAGAGACCTTCCCCTTACCCTGCTCCAATTGTTACTCCTAAAGGTAAATATGCTTTTTTTAATTTAGAAACGTAAATATTGTATTATTATTATTATTTTGTTTTTATTGAGATATAATCGACATGTAACATCAATATAATTGACATGTAACATTATATTAGTTTTAGATGTACAAAAATAATTCAATGTTTGTGTACATTGCAAAAAGATCACCACTAATAAGTCGAGTTAACATCTGTCACTATACAGTTAACAAAAGGTTTTTTCATGTAATGAGAATAAACATGCTCTTTTTTTAAAACACCAAAAATTTGTCTAAACATTCTTTGTACACTAATTCTTTTTTTTTTTTTAAAGATTTTATTTATTTATTTGAGAGAGAGAGAATGAGAGAGAGCAAGCACATGAGAGGGGGGAGGGTCAGAGGGAGAAGCAGACTCCCCGCCGAGCAGGGAGCCCGATGCGGGACTCGATCCCGGGACTCGAGGATCATGACCTGAGCCGAAGGCAGTCGCCCAACCAACTGAGCCACCCAGGCGCCCTGTACACTAATTCTTAAAAGTTATTAACACATCGAAAACTTCTTTCCAGGTCAGTGTGCTTGGAGGATAGGATCCAAAGTGGAAGCTCAATCTATGACCACACAGGTGACAATGAGCCCGTAACAGTTTTTGATCGTAGACATCCATCACGATCACTGAAAATTAATAATATGCCATTTAATGTGTCATATATAATGTATTTAATGTACACATTTTGGTTATTTCTTTCTTGTTACTGAGAACACTACTACAATGAAAATTCTCGTACACACGTCTTTCTATGTTTTTTCCTCCTAAAAACGCAGTCACAGAAATCAGCTGCCTGGATCAAAGGTATAAACACTTGAGGGGTCTTTTTAAAACACGTTCTTAATGTTCTCAACACGAAGACTGTACCAGTCAGTATTCCTATTTCACCACACCCTCAAACACATGCCACCCTTGCGTATCTGTCTCCTCCCGGAGCCACTCCTATTGTTTGGGCTGTTCCCCCAAAAAACCTTCTCATTCTCTACTTCCGGCCCCGATCCCTGACACTCCGGGCGGCTAAGGTAGTCACGTGATCCAGACCCGACCAATCCGAGTGCCCTCCGGAATGGGCACATGATCAAGCAGAGCCAATCAGAGTTCTTCCCTGGGGTTTCTCCACAAAGAGCAGGAGAGCGGCGTCTCCACCTGCTGGACTGGGAACGCTGGGAGGATGCAAGTTTGAGGCTGTCTGTGGCCATCTTCCCCACAGTGTGGTGAGCTTTTTTGGTCTGTTTTTGGAACGAAACTAGAAGCAAGCAGAGCGAGACACAGGATTTGAGGCAGTAGGAAGAGAGACTGTGGGTGAGGCTGAACTCCCGAGGCTCTGTGTTTGTGGGTCTTTGAGCAGAGGAGCTTCTTGGTATCCTTCTTGGTTTCCTGAGGCAACGAATTACTTTTTTTTTTTTGGTTTAGATTATGTTTCTGTTACTTACAATGGAGAGAGTTGTGGCGTCTGTACTTCCACGGCCTCTCAAGATCACACCCAAAGCAGGGCGGGAAAGCTGCTGACGTGGGGATCATACTGCTCCCCAGAAACCACTCTGGGAAGAAAGATTTAGTCACGTCCGGTCTTAAAAAGCAAGCTTGGTCGCCAGCCTTCAACCGAGGAGGGACTCTGTGCCTTGGTCACCCTGGTGATGATGTTTGAAAAGCTCTTTGTAACCTGTTACCCAAACGTGCGGGCCCGTAAAGTGTTTAGAACTCTGCCTCAGGCAGGATGTGTCAGAGCTATGCTGAGTTTATGGGAGCAAACACTGTGGCTCCAGGCAGTGCTGGTGACTCGTTCAAGTGACTTTGAGACTGGGTGAAGAAGAGCCCAAGCCATTTCTGTATTTCTCAAGCAAAATGTCTTCGGTGTGGTCATCCTAGCCAAGTGAGGGCTCCCATCTGGCTTCGACTTCTTACCACCTTAGGAGGTTGATGCACCTGCAGAGTTTAACACCAGGGGTCCAGGAGGGAGGGGAAGGCCCAGCATATGTGGAGGGCCAGTGGAAGTCTAGGCAAATGGTCTGTGGTGTGTGTGTGTGTGTGTGTGTGTGTGTGTGTGTGTGGTGATAGTTGGACATCCAGGCAGGCATTAGAGAAAAGTCTTATCACCAGGAGCGCACTCAGCTGGGACTCCAGGGAAGTTCTGGTCCCCAGCTGGGAATCTGGCAGGATAGGGAAACGTCCTTTCCCAGAAGTATTCTGAATAATTATGGAGGTTTGCTAGGTTGGAGCTGAAGAATAAGGAGGAGGGAAAAGGCAGGTCTGAGTGGTTTGGAGGATAGGATCCAAAGTGGAAGCTCAATCTATGACCACACAGGTGACAATGAGCCCATAACAGTTTTTAGACTGAGTGTCCTCGTCTCCCAAATGGGCACCAGAAAACCTACCTCAGTAAATGGCAACTAGTTGGTCACAGACTCAGAAACACAGACATCAGAACCTCCTCCTGTGGGGAGGGTAGTAAGGGGGTGAGATTTGCCACATATTAGCATCAATGTGGGGACTAAAGTCTCAGAATTTCTCTCAACAAAACTCTTAAACCTCGGGGCCTTTGCACTTGCTATTCCTGTTGCCTGAAATACCCTCCCCCCACCACACTCCTATTTACCTTTCAGATTTCAGGTTAAGTGCTATTTCCTTTGTGAAGCCTTCCCTTTCCCACACTTGCTCCAGACCAGATTCAGCTTCTAAGAACTCCCAAAGCTTCTATTTTTATCACGTACCTTTGTTTGTTTAATGATCTGCTCCCACAACCTTCCTTGGTTAGACTGACAGCATGTTGGGCACTATTTAGAGCACAGAGTTGGCACTTAATGTTTGTTGAACAAGTGAATGACTAAGTGGATGAGTGAAGAGTTTGGGATACCTTCCTGAAGTCCATCAGGGATGGTGACTCTAGGTCAAGTTTAGGGGATGGCACCCTAGAATGATTTTAAGTCTTCCGGCCTCAAGATTGGAATTGCAGCTGGGTGAGCTTATAAAGGAGGTGTGGTATCTGGAACCCTTACCCGCTCCACAGGCTGGGGAGAGTCAGGGCAGACAATGAGGTGTATTCATGATCTCCCTGGACTCTCTTTCTTCCAGAAGAGTTGAGAAAGTTCACACCTTGAGTATCTGATGGTCCCCAAAGAGAAGTCCACGTCTCCTGGTTCCCCCAGCCTCTCGCTCATCACCAGCTCTTTCTGAAAGTCAGCATCTGCCTGTGGTTCTCTCTTCCATTACCTGGAATCTGTTCAGCCTGCGTTGCTGGGGCTCTGTCTCCTTCCCGGAGATTTATCGCCACACCACCTCGGCCGGTCTACTCTTTCATTTGTCTGCTTTCAATAATTATTTAAGCTTTATTAGATATTTATCAAGTAAACTGTCAGCTTCTGAAGTTTGTTTATTGTAGCCAGAGGTTTAGAAGGGCAATTTATATGCATCTCAGAGCTCACACGGCAAATCCTCTCTCGGGATTGAAATTATGATATGAACAGGATGTTTTATGAGATAATAGAAGGAAGGTTTCAAATTCTTGGGTTGGATATGTTGGGTATTTTTTTCCCCCTCTGCGCTTTCCCGAGAAAGAAATATATAAGCAGCTCAGATGGCCGGGGATCGGAAAGGAAGGTGTGGAAATGCGCTCACTGTGGGAAGTAGAGAAGGAACAGATGAATGGTCCTGTTCACATGGCCTTTAAATTCATGAGGTTCAGTGCCAGCCAAGTTAAACACCGCTGGGCTCTCTAGCTCCCTGAACTCTGCTGAGATGGCAGATTTATCTGGGCCGGAGGGCCCTGCAGTGGTACCACCAGCCAGGGGAGAGCTCGGATGGCCGAAAGCCCAGTTACACGGAGTCCCAACAGTGTAGGTGACCAATAGCGGCCCGAACCAGAACACAGGCAGTGGGACGGGGTCAGATGGCAGTCTTTGAAGAGGGTGAAAGTCACAGGGTCAGGCTAGCCTAAGAGAAGCTGCACGATCCTTTAGTTTTGGTGTCCAGTTTGATACAACCCTGAGGGGTAGATATTTTTAATACCGCAGTTTTCATCCGTGGAAACCGAAGCACCCACAAGCCACCGATGAAGACATCTGTTGTTTTTGCTTGTCTGACATCTCTGACACCCCCGGTTCTGGCAACAGTAGCCAGATGTTCTTTGGGGGGAAATCACCCATCCTCCCCTCTCCATTCATGAAGTTGGGGTAGGATTGATCATGCCTCCAGCTTCAGAAGTGGGCATTGGACCCAGGTCTGGCCAGTGGGTGTATTTTGGTCCCCTGAGCAGAGCCACTGTTTGTGTATGGAATGGTGTCCTGACCAGGCCAGGGCCACGGCACTCAGTGGTGGGGCTTTGTCTCCAAAGACTGGGGAAGAGAAGCTCTTTCTCTATTGTAGGGACTGTCATGTGTGTCAGTGTGGGGCTGTTAGAATCTTCCCAGAGGGAGCGTCTGCCTCAAGCTAGAGGCAGGGGGAGGGAAAGAGAATTGAGAAGAGAAGAGAGAGATCTAATAGCATAGATAGGCCTGGATGCAACCATTCCTGAAGAGCCCACATCTGTCTTTTTTGGTTACATGGACCAGAAAGAGCTTCTAGTATTGCTGTTATGATTACCATGATTATTTTGAGACATCTTTTTGAGTCGTATTTTCTATTGCTTCCAACAAAGAGCCTTAATCAATACAGTCATTCAGCTAGAGTGGTGGGGATGGAAGTGATGGTCACAGTGATGATTTGGGGGGGAACTTAGGTCTCAAAGTCTGTACTATTCCCTCTGTGTATGTTGTGAGGGAGAAGCATGTAGAAAAAGATACAATGAACTGCATTCTGATCACCTGGAAATCACCTGAAAACGAGGAATCAAGACTAGGGACCAAATTCTGGCTCAGCAGCTCATCTCTGAGGGGCCTTGGGCAAGCCCGCCACCTCTCTGGGCTTCAGAGGCACGTCCTTACTTGGGGACATTAATTTATGGCTCTATTTTTTTTCTTTTCTTTTTTTTTCTTTGGTGAGAATCTGACATTACAAGCATGTTTTATAAACAGAAAGGTCTGTAATCATGCGGCTACTGCTTTTTCTACAATTCCCCATTGCTGGGTTGTCTTGGAGAGGCCGAATGCCCACCTGCCCCATTCTTAGCCACGGGTTCCTGGACAGAAGAAATAGAACATCTAACTGGAGGAGGCTGTGAACACGGGGGGCAGTTTTGGTGGACCCCAACGCAAGTTGGGCAAAAGAAATCAAAGATTTATCAGGCCTTATGTGTGAAGAGGTGGAGAGAAGAAATCAAATGCCAGATTCTTTTTGCCTTGGGATCCTCTCTGGAGTGCCCTCTGAATTCTACATCCTTCAGAACAAAACACACAACCAAGAAATGTCCAGGATTCTAGACATCTAGACCAGAGGTCAGTAAACTTTTCCTTGAAGAGCCAGATAGTAAATATTTTGGGCTTTGCTGGCCATAAAGTCTCTACTTCGGTGACTCAGCTCAGCTCTTACAGTGTGAAAGCAGCCCCAGACAACACGTAAATGAGTGAGTTGGCTGTGTTCTGATGACACTGAATCTATAAAAACCTGGGGTGGCGCCTGGGTGGCTCAGTTGGTTAAGCGACTGCCTTCGGCTCAGGTCATGATCCTGGAGTCCCGGGATCGAGTCCCGCATGGGGCTCCCTGCTCGGCAGGGAGTCTGCTTCTCCCTCTGACCCTCCCCCCTCTCATGTGCTCTCTCTCACTCTCTCTCAAATAAATAAATCTTTAAAAAAAAAAAACAAAAACAAACCCTGGGGTGGCTCCACGGCTGTTGTTTGCCACTCCTGGTCTACACCAGTACACTCAGATGTGGAAACCGAGGCTTTGCTTTGAGAAACAAAGGGAAGGAAAATGAAATCCCTTATTATCTTATAGTTCCTTGCCAGTTCATGCTCAATAAATACTGGTTGAATTTTTATCTATACATGCCAAGTTCTTGGTGGTAATGAGCTTACTCTTAGAACTTGTATTCCTGGTCTTACAGGAATGAGAGTTGGATGGTTTGACTTTCAGTAGTAAGTTGCCATAGACTTGAGACCCTATGAAGAAAGAAGGAGAGGCACCTGGGTGGCGCAGCCAGTTAAGCGTCTGCCTTTGGCTCAGGTCATGATCCCAGGGTCCTGGGATTGAGCCCTGCATTGGGCTCCCTGCTTCTCCCTCTCCTTCTCCCCCTCCTCCCCTCGTGGTCTTTCTCTCTCTCTCTCTCTCTCTCTCAAATAAATGAATAAAACCTTTAAGAAAGAAAGGAAAGAACCAGATATCTCATTTTTTCCACCAATATCCTTAGTCTTCTGGGCCACATGGTTTGTCTTGGTGGGTGTTTAGGGGATTTAGAACCCGAGTGGATTTAGTTGGAACGCAAGGGTAGGGAGGACAGCAGTATTGAGGCTCTAGCTGAGTGGTGATGTAACAACAGGCTGAAGTCAGCTTAGTGTTGCTGCATCCGTTCCACACCAGGGTGTCAACAGTTGAAACGGGTCACTAAAATGAGATGACCCATAACCAGGAACCAGAAGCACCCGGTCTGATGTGACAGGCTTTGGATCCAGACAGACTCCTGGTTCTACTACTTTCCAGCCATATCAGCTCAAACAAGTGTCTTCAACCCTCTGAGCCTTGTTGTAAAATGGGGATAATGGTGCATTCCTCTTAGGAATGTCTTGGGAATTAAATGAAATTATGAGTGTAAAGCACCTTGCATTGTGCTGGGTTGTCGCGAGTGCTTCATTGTTAGGGATTATTTTGTATTGCTGTGAAAAGGACACACCCGCAGTGAGGGTGGCAGCACACCGACCACCTGGAGGTTGTGAGTTTGTTTTGTTTTATTGGGTCTCTCTTCCCATTAGGGGGTGTATATGAGGTCATGGTGGATGTATCAGTATGTAAGGGATCACATGTGAGAAAGTGCTTAGCATAATGCCTGACACATAGTGAGTTCTCAATTTTGTTTATTTATTTATATATATAATATACAGTATATATTATTTATTTATTTGGAGAGAGCGCATGCTCATGCATGAGCAGGGGAGAGGCAGAGGGAGAGAGAATCTCAAGCAGACTCGGCCCTGAGCACAGAGTCCGATGTGGGGCGCGATCTCATGACCCTGAGATCGTCACCTGTGCTGAAATCAGGAGTCGGTTGCTTAGCTGACTGAACCACCCAGACGCCCCTATAAGTTGTCAATTTTTAAGAATCTGGGGAATGAAAGGCCCCCAAGTCCATGGTTGTAAATACACTAGAGAAGAGCAAGACAGCCTAGGCTCTTCCAAAGGCTCAGCAGACCCAGCTTAGCCCTGGGGATGCCACTTCCTGACGCCTGCCAGTCTCCATGACGCCCCACACGAACCTCTTGCTCCATGGTTCCCCCTCCCATTATAGCTGTCCCCCATTTTCCCATCATGTTGGCTCGGTCTCTGTGGCTGGCCTTGGTCCCTGACCAGCACAAGTCCTCTGTCATGGGCTAGGGGGCCCTAATTTCCTATCTTGCTCCGAAACCATTTGCTTAGAAGCTCTGGAACTTAAAACCACAGCGGTGCTGATGGACTTCAGGCACCATTACTGCCTGGGTCCTCCTGAAGTCCTGCCTCATCTGAGTAGACCCTCTTGATGGCATCATGTGTTCAGACTACACGGGACCCTTGTCCCTGCTTTGCTGCCCTGGACCCTGTTCCCTCCTCCGCCAAGTCTTCGCCAAGACCAGGGAGCTCCTTAGAGATCTCTCCTTCCTATTGGAGGACAGGCTGCCAGGCCCAGGGTGGGCTGGGGGGTCTCTGGGTCTGGTAGGAGACTAAGAGTGGTTTGGGGGAGAAATCAGGAACACCTGGTCCAACAGAGACATATAAATCGCCTGGCTGCTGTGAAGCCTTTTAAATGTTTTGACAACCCTGGATCCATCAGAGCCTTTAATTGGGTTTTGACTGAGTTGTTCTATATGTAAATACCAGTTACTGGTGAGGTTGTTTATAGCCAAACTGTCTGTTTATGCAAATTGTGTCCCAGGATCACAGCGTTTTCATTGCAGGATAAAAAACATTCCTTTTATTTAATGCCAAAATCGCTTCCTCCTTGGGCTGGGGCTTATTTTCCTCTTTGGCTTTTAAATACAGCACAGCAATTTGGTGAGCCTGGAGGAGAGGCGGCTCCATCCACTTGAGACTGTGAGGCCTCTCGGGGAGGGGGACAGTGAAAGTGGCTGTTTGGGCTGGACAGATCCACGGAGCATGCTCTCAGACGGCTCAGCCCAGCACCGTCCCCCACCCAGACAGATGGGGCGCTCAGTGACTATTGTAAAGCTGTCCCTTAGAATGATGTGGAATTAGCCTTCTTGAAACTGACCCTCTGTTCCAACCGGTGTCTCTCAGGACTGACTCCTCATTGTTCACCTGGGTGATGGTCATAGCCTCTCACTACCCCTCAGATCATCTCCTTAAAGCCCAGGGTGGACTTCTGCCAATGCAGATCCGTCCTTGCCTCTCACATGTTTCTCCACATTTTGCCTGTAAAACCCACTGTCTCTTGCACAGTCTGTCTGATGCTCCGTGATCCATCTTTGATGCCTTGCCAGGTTACTCTTGAACCCTAAACTCCAGCTTTACTGAGTTGCTTCAAGGCTTTTCTCCCTGGCCTCCCAAATGGTAGTGAGGAAAAGAGGTGTCGACCCAGAGAGAAAGGCTCTGCCCTCATGGAATGTATCTCCTAGTGGAGCTTAAATTCCTGGCCTCCAGTCTCAGCTGAGGAATGCCTCCTGCCGGTCCACAGTCAGCAGACTTCAAGCCTTGCTTCTTTTCAAGCTCCCTGCCACCATTCCCCCTCCCTCTTAGCAAACGAACCATCCATCTGCTTTATGAAGAAGATTCCAGAAATTACAGTCGACAGGAAAAACTGCCCCCATCATCCTTTTCCTCCCCGCCTGAAACTCGCACCTTCTTTCTCCTTCCTCCCTCCTCGTTTCAGAGGAAGATGGTGGGAGGTGAATCCACCTGTACCCCCGAGACCAACCCCTCTTGCCCCACAGGGATTCTGCTCTGGTGACTGTTCATTTGTCCTACATACTTATCTCTGCCTCTTTACCCTTTGTAATCACCATTTCAACATGCTCAAGAATCTCTCCCACCTTGGAATAACAGTTTTATAACAACACTCACCCAGTGCTGCCCATCAGTCCCGCTCAGAGGTCCTCAAACGTCACAGACAATTGACGCCGAATACAGTGGTGGCAAGCCCAGGAATCAAGACGTTTTGAAACTTCCCCAGGTGATTCTGTAACTGGCCAGGGTTCAAAATCATTGCTATTGTCTTGTTGCTTCCCTTCCTGCCACAGAAGATCTGCTTAAAATTAGCCCAAGATACTGTCTATACTGGCCATCTTTTCTACTTAAAGCCCACCTTTCAAAGACTCTTTGTAACATATAAAAATCCAACATCCTTAAGATGTGTGTGGTTCTTACAGTAGGATAGTAATATGACTCACAGGAAAAGGCCAATGGATAAAGAGAGGGGATAAGTGCTCCTTTAATGTAAGCAAAGACGAGATTTTCTAAACGTGGATGGATGATGACCAGGGCGGGAGGAAGCATTGCACCTAGGTCGAGGACTTCTCTGACTTTAAGTCCCAGGTCTTGACCTTGAATTTCCATGAAGGCACTCCACTGCTCAAACAGGTCTTTAGGAAGATCCCTTTTGCAGTTTTGGTTTGTTTTTATTCCCTCCCAAGTCAAGTGGAGAGGCTGAATCCCAAGGCAGTTTCCCAGGTGTCACCCCTTCCCTCCATCTGAGCAGGTCCTGGCTTAATGCCCACTCAGTCTTCCGGAAGCCTGGCTTCTACCTCTCCCTGCAGCCTTCTTTTCTGCCATCCCCTACCTCACACCATATCCTCCAGCCACACTGAAGTCCCTGCAGGTGCATGAATATGTCCTGACTCTTTGGTCTCATCGCATTTGCCTATATGGTTCCTCATGCCTGGAGCCTGGGTGTTCCCTACTTATCCTTCAAGATTCACTCAGCATATATCCAAATTAATGACATGAACTTAATATGACAGATGATGCTGAGTTTCTGATTGGCAATGTGAATATGGTATTGACAGTTTTGGGGAAAGATCCTTTGAGTATATTATGTCCATTTTATGATGGAAAATCTTTTTAAATTCTAACCACTGCAAAATGTTCTTACCTGCAGCATGATAGTTAAGACTATGGACTTTGGAAGCCAACATGTATGGGTTGAAATCCTATTTCTACCATTTACTAGCCACGAGCCCAGGCAAGTTAATAATATCTGTGCAAACTAGCTTTGCTATTATGATTAAATGAGCTCGTGGAAGTAAACCCGATGGAGTGTTTGATGCTTTCCTTGTTCTTATGCATGAAAGGAGATGTCACGTGGCACAAAATGTTTTATATTGAGTCAGTCTCCGTACAGTTTTCATTAGCCAGGCCCAGTTAAGGAAACAACTTGGAGTCATAGTGATCCTTATATAAGCATAAACTCAGGCATTAAAAATTTATGACAGGACCTCTAGATAAGGTGATCTCTCTTAGGGGATCTTGTGCCCGCTGTTTTGCCTTGTCCTCACTAGACAGAACTATTGTTAGTCGAACTTGGGTAGATTTGGAGTGTCAAAAAGTGGAGAAAGCTAAAGTTAATTGAATTTCTCCAAGAATAGGAGCCCACAGGCAGGCCTGCTTTTTCTAAGATGAAATCATTCTTTACTTAAGAGTTACTTAAGTCAGTTGTTTATTAATGACTACTAATACATCTTTACCCACCACCAGACTGGGAGGTTCTCCCAAGGATAGAATCATATCTCTTCCCCTCTGTTTGTGACTGTTCTGTAGAAAGCCTGGCAACTCTTTGGCCTCTCTAGATACCTGGGGAGTGAATGATTGGATGAATGAATACATGAATAATGGATGAATGCATGTTGGATGAACTCATGACTAAAGCTTCAGCTTTTTCTCAAGGCAAATTAATTCCAAACCTCGTACCTAGTGGCGGAGCTGGAGTGCCCTCTCTGAAATGTCAGTCCTGTTTTGACCTCTTCACAGTGGTGGAATTTACTGCTTTCTGACGGTCAAATAACTACCAGTGTTTATTTTCATTTATTGTCATTGTCTTGTTTATTTGTGTGTTTATGGGCTATTATCCATCTGCTCCACTAGAACAAAAAACCACAGGGTCAGGGATCTTGTTCACCACTGTGTTTAGTTCGGGACCTAAACGTTGTTAGGACGAGATACATGTTTGTTGAATGAGGAAATGGGCTTGCTTTGCTAGTGGGCAGCCTGCAGAGGACCTTGAACACTGAGCCCACTAACAAAACAAAGCCCTGGGGGAAGAGGAATGTTTAGCACAAACAGCCTGCCTGGGGCTGGGTCAGGGCAGTTTGAGACGTCGTCAGAGGAGAATCCTTGCAAAAAGAAACCCTCTACAGATCTTTGTGTGCCTGTTCCTTGTCTGAAAGTTTCAGAGGCCCACTGAAAAAGTCTAGTGTGTGGGTTGGCACCCAGCAGGGACTCGTGACGTTTGCAGTACTAAAGGCAAATAATAGCAATGACAATAAGCAGTTAGTGAGTGCTTACTTAGGTCTGGCCATTATTCTAAGTGCCTTCTTTGTATTGACCTTCTGAGGTGCATGCCATTATTAACCCCATTTTACAGATAAGGGAACAGAGGTAGTAAGCAGGGAATAACTGACCTAAGGTCACAGAGATGGAAAAGAGCAGGCTTGGGCTCCAGTCCTTGTGCTTTTAACCCCTTGGTTCACCAACAAACGCCACATCCTCCTTCCTCTTCCATTGGTGATCAGCACTCCCACCCCACCCCCCCTTCTAGTCCTGTGTACTTCCCCCATTTCTCATCATACTCCAGCCACCTTGGAGCCTCCTTTTTTGTGTTTTGAACTCATGAAGTTTGTTCTTGCTTAAGGCTTTGGAAATCACTATTACCTCTGGCTTTAAAATGTGCGTGTTTGACTTTCATCATTAAGAGATTTCATCTAGGGGCGCCTGGGTGGTGCGGTTGCTTAAGTGTCTGACTCTTGGTTTCAGCTCAGGTCATGATCTCAGGGTCCTGAGATCAAGCCCCATGTCAGGCTCCAGGCTCAGCAGAGTCTGCTTGAGATTCTCTCTCTCCCTCCCACTCGTGCTGTCTCTCTCTCTCTGAAATAAATAAAATCTTTTAAAAAGAGAGAGATTTTACATAGAAATCCAAATACCCAGGTTAATTTATATATATATAAAAAAATCACAAGATGTGGCAACATAGACCCTGCGTTCCCGTACAACAAAAGTTGACTGATGCTGAGTCACGGTCAGGCTGCCCTGATCCAGCCCCTGTTATAAGGCCACTTAAGATGAAACAAACACTTTCCACTTAACCACAGTCCCCACCCCTCCTTACTGCACCACACCCAGGCTCCTTTGCTAGTTTATGTTACTTGCCTGACATCTGTCGGCATTTTGTGTTTTTGTGTTGTGAGTGCTACTTTGTATCTAGCTCGTCCACTGGGACCAGAGTGGCCTGAAGACATGAAGAAGACCCTTTCCCAAAGCTGCTGGTTTTACAGAAGATTCCCGGAGTACTTTTTTATGTCTCTTGGGGGCTCAGCACAAATTACCTTAGGATCTTTAGTTAAACTTCAGATTCTGGTTCAGCAGGTCTGGGGGGAGGCCTGAGATTCTCCATCTCTAATGACCTCCCAGGTGGTGCCAATGCGGCTGGAGCACAAGGATTAAAAGAAATGTAGTATTTCTTCTTTTTTTTAACCCATTTTAAAAGGTGTTTTTTGTTGTTGTTTTGTTTTTTTAATCCTTGCTGCTTATTTTCCCTTCCTTTATTGTGAAACATATTTTAACAAATAATTGTAATTGCAGACCCTCAGAAGTCTGGAGCTGGATGTTGCTGCAAGTACCTTAGAGATTACCCTAATGCAACAGCGAAGGGCCCAGAGGCCCAGAGAGGGGACGTGATGTGCTCAAGGCCACACAGAAAATCAGTGGTAGAGTTAGACTTGAGACCAGTTGCTTTGATTCTCTTCCCTACAAATCTCCGTACAGCAGCCTACAAACTGCAGGATCAGAGAGAAAGCCGTGAGCAGCAAATCTGTCCCTGGAGTGGGTACAAAGCCCCTAGGACACTTTCATTAATATTGCACAGCAATTCCTGTGTGCCCACCCTCTTATTCATCAAGAGAGGCACAATTATCTCCGCAATCGGGCTGGGGGCAAACCGTCCACGTAGCCTCATTAAGAAGTTATGTTTAAAAGTCGGACTAAAGCTTTAGGTCATTTATAATCTACTAAATATTTAAGTGTGTATGTCTTAAGGCATCTGAAAATTACAGGGATATTTCATGGTCTCATTTGGGGGCATATATCTGGTTGGCTAGACATGGTCCTGGCTGTGGGCAGATCTGTTTTGCTTGGGAAAAGCTGGGGCTAAGTAAAAAGCTGGAAAAGCCAATAACTGAAATGTGGAATGGCAAAAGGCAGCATCGGGTGGGAACGTACCTGATAGGCAAGCGCCGGTAGTGCTGTAGGAAAGCAAAGCTGAGGCTGTGTGTGGGGCTGAGGTCAGACCTGAGGATGGCCGTTATGGAGACAGAAATGATGGGGGCACATATTTAACAGGAGCAGTCAGGACAGACTTTAGGGTCCATGGGGCACAGGATCTAAGGCGGTCTGGGTCAAGTGCCAGGGAAAATGGATTGGCCCTATGAGTGTTGGTCTTTTTCTTTGCTTTAAAAAAGAATCTTGATTTACATAATACCCATATGGTTACAGGAAAACAATGAAATAATTCAGACCATAAAAGAGGTAATATGGTAAAAATAATTCTCCCCCTCGCCCTGGTCTAACCTCCAGTCTCCAAGTCCGCCAGTCCCCATTTCCAGAGGCAGTAGCCATGTCCAGTTTTTTAATGTATCTCTCGAGATACATTACACATACACATTTATTTTTACACCGATGGGAGGATATTATAAACTCTGTTCTACACCTTTTTTCCCCTGCATATCAATATATCATACATCTTGAATATCATTCCATATCAGTACATAGCGATCTCCCTTATTATTTTAACAGCTGCATGGTATTCTATTAAAATGTAGCACTGTAATTTATCTAACCTGTCCTTTATGGATGGGTTGCCATGTTATTTCCAGTCTTTTGCTACCACAAACAATTCTGCAAAGAATATCTAGGTATGACTATCTCTACATGACGCATGAATATATCCGTAGGATGACTCTTAGAAGTGAAACAACTGGGTCAAGTGTGTGTCTGTATTGCTCATTTTGATAGGTTTTGTCAAAATTGCCCTTCAGAGAGATTGCACCACATTTATACTCTCTGCGGGGATGTACCCTGGTGCGCTTTTTCACACCCTCGCAAACAATCTATCGAGGTGTAATTCACCAACAGTAATGGGCTCAGACCTTAACTGTACAGTGTAATTGGTTTTGACAGACGCATAAACCCATGGAACCTACACCCCAGTCAAGACAGAATCATTCCATCACTTCTGACGGCTTTCCCATGCCCCTTTCCTATCTCTCTTGGCTCCTGCTACAAGACGCTCAGCTCTGATTTTTATCAATGTCAATTTTGTTCTTAAACTTCATCTAAATGGAATTACACTCCATGTACTCTCTTGTGTCTGACTTCCTTTGACTGATAGAGGGTCTGTGAGATTCATACATGCTATTATTGTGTTTATCCATCTTCATTGCTGAATAGTATTCCATTATGGGGCCATACCAAGATTGGTTGATTCGTTCTCCTCTTGCTCGACATTTGGGTTGTTTTCCAGTTTGGGCTTTTGTAAATAAAGTTGTCAGTAACATCCTTAAACAACTCCTCGTGTGGAAGTATGCTTTCATTTCCCTTGGATGGATGTCTGGGAGTAGAATTGCTGCGCCATAGGGAAGTGTATACTTAGCTATATAAGACACGACAGAACTGGTTTTCAAAGAGACTGTACCATTTACACTCCCAACAGTAATGCGTGAGAGTTCTGGTTGCTCCACCCACTCCCTGATATTTGATGGTGTCAGTCTTACACATTTTGATCATTCCGTTGGGAGTGAAGCTTTATCTCACTATTTTAATGAGTGTTAAATGTGTTTCAATGAGTTTCCGCCTTTTCATGTGCTTGTCAGCCATTTGTATATCTTCTTTGTAAAATATCTCTTAAGTCTTGGCAATTTTTATTGGGTTGTTTGTCTTTTATTATTGATTTGTAGAAGTTCTTTGCATATTGTAGATACTATTCTTTTGTCAGATATATATTTTCGTCCAATCTGTGGCTTACCTATTTTTTAATGATGTAACTTGATGAGCAAAATTTTAAAATATTGATGAATTCCAATTTATTTTCTTTTATGGTTAGCACTTTTTCTTTCCTAAAAAATCATTGCCAGAGTTGTGAAGTTATTCTCCTATGTTTTTAATAGTTTTAGCTTAAATTTTAAGTTTAGTCTGTGATCCATCTTGAATTAATTTTTTGTATATGGTGTGAGACAGAGATCAAGGTTCATTTTTTTCCCCTATGTTTATTCAGTTGTTCCAATGCCATTTGTTAAAAAACTTTTTCTTTCCGCCATTGAATTGCTTACCCACTTTAGTGGAAAAGAAAAAATCAACTAAGTGTGGGGCGTTTTCTCGTCTGCTCAGTGATCCTTATGCCAATGCCATACTCTCTTGATTACTGTAGTCTTGAAATCGAGTTGTAGGAGTCCTCCAAATTTGTTCTGTTTCAAGATTATTTTGCCTATACTCGATCCCTCATTTATACACACATCTTCATATCAGCTTGTTCATTTGTACGATTTCTGAAAAATAGTATCTTATTTTAAAAAATAAATTTCAGAGAACATTAAATGAAATTCAGCATACTTTCACATATTTGAAATCCATTTAGATTTCTTTTCCTGGGAATTGCCCCCCTAAGTTTATTCATATTTCTGCTGGACTCTTGAACAATTTTGTTTAAATCAGACTCATCTGTGCTGTCTCTGTCTCTGTCTCTCCTCTCACTGTTACCATGAGTGATCATTTGTAGTATGCTGGCTTCCTGGAAGGCATTAGTCTGTACTGGAAAACAGTTTTGAAATCACACCAACCAATTACTACTGTTTGCTCCTGCCTTTGAGCTTACTGTGTGTCAGGCATGGAGGTAAATATTTTGCATACTTCATTATTCAAGAAGCAGAATTGTGTACTGATGCCTGGGGTTCTAATACAAGATCCACCTTTTCCTAGCTGGGGGACCTTGGGCGAGTTCTCTAATTTCTTTCTTTGTTTCTTTGTTCCTTCCTTCCTTCCTTCCTTCCTTCCTTCCTTCCTTCCTTCCTTCCTTCCTTCCTTCCTCTCTTTCTTTTTTCTTTTTAGATTTTATTTATTTATTTATTTTAGAAAGAGAGAAAGAGCTGAAGCTGGGGGAGAAGCAGAGGGAGAGGGCGAGAACCCGAAGCAGGGAGCCGGATGAGGGGCTCGATCCCACCACCCTGAGATCATGACCGGGGCCAAAACCAAGAGTCAGATGCTTAACTGACTGAGCCACCCAGGCACCCCTTTAATTTCTTTTTCCTTCAGTTTTCCCATTGACACACTGGAGGTGGTAAAAATAGTGCCTAACCCATGGCATTGTCATGAAAATTAAGGCTACTAATGCCTGTAAAACACATTGCAGGGCCCAATCCGTACACAGTCAGTGCCACATAAGTGCTCCAAAACCTATCGAATTCTCTTAATAACCCTGTGATAAATGAATTATCCTTGTTTTGTGGGTGCAAATACTGAGGCCTAGTCCAGTTAAGGAATTTTACTCTGCTGGCAAGTAACTCGATCAGAGTTCGAACTTTATTCTAGAGATTTTACTTGGACCCAGTAAACTCTATTCCGTGTAAAATGTTATCTCCATTACAGATTTGAGGAAACTGAAGTACAGAGAGAATTGAGTGACCCACAAGGTCCATAAGGGTCTTTATTTAACCTTGCTCTTAATCAGGATTTCAGCCATTCTTCCTTACATCATAGCTTATACTCTGCACCTTGCCCTACACGTCTCCTCCTAATGCTACCCTGCTCCTCCCTGCTTAAAACCTGCCTCTGCTCTTTCCAGCTGGGTGACCTCTGATGTCACCTAACATTTTCGAGCTTCCATTTCACCTCTGTAAAAAAAAAAAAAGGCACAATTAAAATATTATAGGTATTTTAAAATATTATAGATAATAATGTGGAAATATATGAAGATCACCCAAAGGAGAACACAAGCTGCTGAATCAGAGCTTGCTGTAGCAAGGGAGTTGGGCACCATCCACCACTCCTGTTTGCTGGAGACTCAAAGCCTGTCCAGGGGGCGAGAAAACTTCAGCATGGAGGAGGCTTCAGAGGCCCCATTTGGAGGTTGTTGGCAGGGGGAAGCTGGTGATGAGAAAACTAGAAGTATGTTAATGTTCTTGCCTTGGGAGGAACATGTTTGGCTTTCTCTGGTTGATCCTGAGTTAGAAGCTGTGGCCAAAAAAAAAAAAAGGTAATTGGCAGTTGTTAACCAAATCCTGATTGTTCTAGGTTGACTGTTCCAGAGGTTGCAAGTCAGAGTTCTGTCATATGTGGTCTGACTAATGTCCGTGTTTCTATTAGTCTCTCAATGATAAAGTAACTTAGGCATCCGTTAAGATGAATTTTAGCAGCACAGCACCTGGCACATAGTAGGTGCTCAGCAAATGTGATTGAATCAGAGTCTGATTCACCACCTTGGGAAGGATTTACATGCTGCCTAAACAAAGGGACTTTCACCTTCAGATGCGATAGCATTGCCTGGGGTGGTGTGGATGGTACGCCCTTGCTAGGGAGGAACACACCATACCTTGCTCCAGTGATCCTTCCAGCAAGATTGGGCCCCAGCAAAGCCTTCTCTTAAGCTGCAATTCTCCATCCAAGCTGCATGTTACAATCACCTGGGGACTCATAAAAAAAAAAAGTACTGATGCCTAATGCTGAGCCATTTGCTCCAGAGTAGGACTTGGGCATGGTTTTAAAGTTTTTGAGATTTTAGTGGGCAGCTGGAACTGAGAACTACTGGCCCAAAACATTAATTCTGTATTTTTCCTCCAACACGCATCTCTTACACCTTATTGCATGCCCAAGCCAATGCTAGGCTCAGAGATAAGATCATCCATTCATTTATTCATTCAGCTATCAGAACACAGTGCTGCAGGGTGCTCAGAGCTTTGCTGGGGGCAGTATGAGTGGTGACCCTCTGCCCCCCTTTCGTACTGTATGCTGGCTAAGAGTGTGTCAGCTTTGGGGTGGCACAGTCATGGGTTCCAGTATAAATCTACCTTTTCCCTTTCCTGTGATATGGGTGCTAGATAAGGCTCAAACTTCCTGGAGGCTCGCTCAATTTTCTTGCCTATAAAATGGAGCTGTAGTAGTTGGGGTTTTGTCAGGAAAACAGAAATCACACTAGGTATTTCAAATAGAGGATATTTAATGCAGGGGATTGGTTACTCAGGTGTTAGGGACCTGAAAACGCAAAAAGGGGAGGTCAAAGTATCCTAAATATTAGAAATGCAGGAAGCAGCAACAATTCCCTAGTTCTGGGGAAGACGTAATGTTACCGAACATAAGAGCTCATAGGAGGATCCCTTGTAGGTGGGCACTTGGACCTCAAAGAGAAGTCCTGCACAGGTGGTTCTCACAGCTCAGGGGACACCAGGTGGCTGGTGTTTACATCTCTGGGGACACTGGGTGACCAGTGTTGGGACTGGCTAGATCGTCAGCTGTCTTCTGCTGTTGGAGGGATATTACCGAAGCTAGACAAGAGCGAACCCCTTCTCACTTCCTCCCAATCCTCCAGCAGTGCCTCCTTCTGGAAAAACCCAACAGAAATCCAGGCATCAAGGAATTCTGGGAAACAGAGCGTGCAGACCTCCAGCCCCCTAATCACAGAGTAGGACAGAGGTTGGCAAAGTAGGGGTCACTGGCCCAATCTGGCCTGCTGGTTCTTTGTGTGTGGCCCACGATTGAAGAATCGTTTTTCCACTTTTAAGTGGTTGAAAAAAATCAAAAGAAGAATATTTCATGACATATGAAAAGCATATGAAATTTAAATTGCCCTGTCCATAAATTCCAGGCACGTTCACCGGTTTTCATGTTGTCAATGGGTTGCTTTTGTGCTACGGCAGGAGAGTTCAGTAGCTGTGATGGGGACTCTAAGGGCCACCAGACCTGAAATATTTACTATCCTGGCCCTTTCTAGAAAATGTGATCCATAGAGAGCACTGGGGAGCTGAGAGACGATGTAATGATCCCTTGCGGAGCAAAAATAAGGAATGAAGGAATCCTGTGTATTAAAAAGTCCTTCATACAGTGTTTGGAATATAGGAACTTCATTAAACCATTACTACCCTGCACTGTGTGTCAGACACTAGGCTAGATTTTGGGGCGCCAGAGATGAATAAGGCCTAGTTATGACTTCCCGGAGCTCCCAGCTTGGCAGTGGTGACAGGTAAGAAAGAGAGACAAAGCAATATGACAAGTGTGTTATTAATGTGCTACTCTTGGCCCTCGCTGTGGGAGGCTGCAGGAGAGGGGCCGCAGAAGAAAGGCCACAGGCACTTCCTATACTGGAACTGAGGTGGGCTCCCACTCTTCCCTCCAAAGTACCGCTGGTGTAATTATTTGCCTGGGATTCTGCCTTTCCCCCAAGTTGGGGAGGCCAAGGTCTTATCTCCAGGTTCTAGACTAATGCGGAGATGATAGCAGGCACTGATACATGTTTGTTGGATGACTGAACGGACAGAACGCGATTAAGTAATGCGACATTCAGAAGATACCTTCTCATCTAGTCCAATCTCTTCAAATGGAAAACTTGTTTCAGACAGCTTAAGAAACTTACCTTCTGGAAAGTTGGATTAGAAAAAACCCTGACCTTCTTAGGGCAGCGTTAGTCTCATGTCAAGGCACATGGCTTGGTGGGCAGAGCTCAGGCCAGAATTTCAGCCCCTGCTCACTTCCCTTCCATTAGGAGCCTTGTGCAGTACACAACCTGTGCAACCTTATAGGGTGGCCCCAACCTGCCTGCCTGATATTTCTCCAGTTTCTGCCTATCAGCACCCATAAACCTCTATCCTCAACTTCTCTGCCTTTTCCAAAACATTCCCTGGGGTATAGCTGGGTAGAGGAGATGATGTATTTACAGCGTGGTGTTTGAAAAAGATCCATTGGTGAAAGAGATTCTAAATCTTTCTGCAATTGGGCCCTACTAATCACTTCCTGTTCCTGGGGCTGGCGACTGGCATTGCTCTAAGTAGCCGGCTGTCGCGGCCTTGCATACATATTCCTGTTGTCAGCATTAATAAGGTACAATTGCCTGGGGCCTTGTTACCTACCAATTAAACTTTGGATTTTATTGTGCAACCTCAAGGATGCTTTATGGTATCAGAAGCATTTGGCAGTTAAATATGGCTAATATTCATCGCTCCCACATGGGCGCTTCACATCCTGCTCCATTCACAGCATGATTAAGGAATTAATTGATTTGGATGAGATTGGCACATGCTCTTGACAATAAACTGACGACTCCTGTATTAAGCCGTGGATACGGTGGGCTTGCCACTGCACTCGGGGCTGGTTAGCGGTAGCTCACCCCCAGGCATTTGGGACCAGGCGCTGGGCACAGTGCCGCTTGGCTCTGGCCAGAGAAACCTGTAGATTTTCAAAGAGGTGTCAGAGCACACCTCTCTTGCCTTCCTCCCTCCCTCTGTCCTCTCCCTTCCTTCCATCCTCCTTTCTAATTGATTTCCTCCCCCTTTCCAACTCTTCCTAACACGCTTCCTCTCTCCCTTCTTTCTACCCTTCCATCTATCCTTTTCACCTCCCTTGTCTTTCATCCCCGAAATTTTATTAAAACACTTGTGTGCATTCTCTGCCCTAACTCGTCAGCAATCCCTTACTTCGTACCGGTCTGCTCTGCGCTCCTGGTTGGGAACATTTGGGTTCCCAGAACAGAGCCTGTAACAGGGTCAGGACTCATGCATACAGGCCCTGGGTAGAATAGAAATTCCAGATTCCAGGAGCCTGCAGTGTGTGGCAAAAATATTAGATACTATTTACTGCAAGTTTCTTATGTGCTAGGCGCCCTGCCAAATGTTTTATGTGCTTTATATGTCACTGGATCCAGTGGGGGAACAGAGGCTCAAAGAGGTTGCATGCCTTGCCCCAGTGGACTCAACAAGGAAGTGACAGAATAGGAATTCAAACTCAGGCAGACTTTCTTTTTTTTAAAGATTTTATTTATTTATTTGAGAGAGAGGGAGAGAGTGTGCATGCATGCACGGGGGAAGGGCAGAGGGAGAGGGAGAATCTTTTTTTTAAGATTTTATTTATTTGACAGAGACACAGTGAGAGAGGGAACACAAGCAGGGGGAGCGGCAGGCAGAGGGAGAAGCAGGCCTCCAGCGGAGCAGAGAGCCCGATGCGGGACCCGATCCCAGGACCCTGGGATCATGACCTGAGCCGAAGGCAGACATTTAATGATTGAGCCACCCAGGTGCCCCAGGGAGAGAGAATCTTAAGCAGACTCTGCGCTGAGTGCAGAGCCCGACATGGGACTCGATCCCATGACCCTGAGATCATGACCTAAGCTGAAATCAAGGGTCAAACGCTCAACTGACTGAGCCTCCCAGGCATCCCCAACAGGCAGACTTTCTTAAATCCTACCTGGTATTCATCAACCCATGTTCTGTCAGCCCTGTGGATGTTCATGTACCTCATGCACGCTCAGCCCACACATGACTGCTCTGTGGTGCTGTAAGCCCATGGTGAGCCCGTGCCCCTGAAACGTGAACTTCATCAGTGCTTCTCAATAGTTTTTCCCCTTAGGTGGAACAGGATGAGTAGGGAGGGCTGGGGTTGGGTACTTCCCTTCTCTAGTGGGTTAGGGTCAGATCGAGCCCTAGCAACTTAGCTTCTCTTGAGGGCAGGCCTTGTGAAGAAGACCAGAATGTTGTGGTGATGTCAGAATACTGGCTTTTCGGGGCGCCTGGGTGGCTCAGTTGGTTAAGCGACTGCCTTCGGCTCAGGTCATGATCCTGGAGTCCCGGGATCGAAGCCCACATCGGGCTCCCTGCTCGGCGAGGAGCCTGCTTCTCCCTCTAAAACCTTCCCCCCTCTCGTGTACTCTCTCTCTCTCTCATTCTCGCTCTCTCAAATAAATAAATAAATCTTAAAAAAAAAAAAAAGAATACTGGCTTTTCCCTTCCTCCTACCAAAAGTACGAGGGGATTTTTTTTCTCCATATTCACTGTGAGAACAAGGTTGGGCTCCCGGAGGTGAAACTCACAGAAGCGTGCCCTCCCTCCTGCCCCGATGGCGGGGCTCCACTGGTTTTCCTCTCTGATTGTCCACACCGAACCTCCAGGAACTTGTCAGCTACAGCTCACATTTCCCTACCCAGCACTGCTTCCCATGCAGATTCCCATGCAGGAACCCATTGCTGCCCATGGGTTTCTGCTTGGTGGGTTGTGATTCTCTGTATCTGCCTGTCTCTCCAGTTTTAGGGGCAGCAGCTTGCCTTCTTGTGACTTCACTTCTCTGGAAGGATCTAAGAAGAGCTGTGAGTTTTTCAGTTTGTTCAGCTTTTTACTTGTTGTTGGGACTGAGTGACAATCTCTAAGTTCCTTACATGCCCAACCAGAAATCGAAGTTCACACTGTTTTTAAAAAAGAAAAAAAATAGCATTAGTGGCCAGTATTTATTTATTTATTTATTTATTTATTTATTTTTTATTTATCTATTCATGAGAGTCAGAGAGAGAGAGAGAGAGAGGCAGAGGCAGAGGGAGAAGCAGGCTCCCCACCTAGCAGGGAGCCCGATGCGGGACTCGATCCCGGGACTCCAGGATCACGACCTGAGCCGAAGGCGGACGCTTAACCATCTGAGCCACCCAGGCGCCCAGTGGCCAGTATTTAAAAGTTAAATGATTCCACTTTAAAGAAAAAGTCCTACAGATTTCTGGCTTCTCCAGCACACATGGACAACACTGACCTTCATTTCTACCTAGTTTGAGTTGAATAGCAGGTGCTTATCTTGATGGGACTTTTGTTCTCTGGTTCTCCGTGATCTGTTCTCAGCATGGTTCATCCCGTTATTTTTCTTATTTTAGCCCTAGAGTCATTTGAGTTTGTGATCCTGATTTTAGATTTTGGTATTCTCCCAGATCTCCCCTCCCTGACCCTGCCTGGGTGTATTGTTTTGTATTTGGTGTCAGATGGACTCCTAGTTCCAAATCACATCCTGACAAATGTAGCACACCATCTCTCTAGTCCATACCTGGTCTCTTTGATCTCACTTGCTAAGCTAAAAACATCAGACTATGCTTCTCCAGCTCATCTCGACTGGGTGACTGGGCATATCAGAAGGTTCTCACATCAGGGCATCTGTATGCTTCTGGCCCCTTTACCTCTTCCCGTCTCTCTCCTGAGCAAGGTCCTGGGGTGATGGGTGGAATGTGCCAATGACACGTCGAGCATCCCTGGGACTGCAGTGATCTGCGGACTCCCTACCCCTGTGAACCTCTAACCTGCACAGCTCCAACCACTTAGCCCCCAGCAGCAGCCTCTGCCCTCTGTGACTCAGAACTTGAAGCAAGCCATGCTCAGAGAATTATTAGGAGCTCTTGGCAAAAAGCTCTGGGCCCCGTGTGGATAATCTCAACAGGACTGCATCACAGCACAGAGACTGCGGGTTAGTCTGAAGTCAGTGCTTTCCCTTGGATGTACTTTTTGGGCACAATTGGAGCATCTCGCTGAAAGCTGATAAAAACAGAAGCAAATGAAAACAAGGAGCGATAAATTGAGTGAGTGGGTCATTTTCTCCAGATGGAGGAGAGGAGCATGAGACCGCAGTGCACTCAGACAGAAAGGGATCGAAGGAGCTGGGCAGCCCCTCCCCTCCATTCCCATCACGTAAGGCAGAAATGACAGCTGCTGGCCAAATGATGGTGGCTAAACAGGGCAATCTTCTGAGAGGGCTGGGGAGGGGTTTAAACATTGCCTGCTAGCTCCAGCTTTTGAGTAAGAAGGACAGTCACTGATCACCACTTCCTCCATTCCATGTCACTCCTTTTCTCAGAAATCTTTCTACACAAGTGGCAACCCTACACGACTTTAGAGCAAACTGGGAAGAAAATGGTAATGGCATATGTTACTGGAGTTCAGGATGTCCTGGCTTCAGGTATGGCTTGATTCAGGTGCTCACATAAGGTCACAAGATCTTTCCTCCTTCTTGCTGTTTCTGGGCTGGATCCATTTTCAGAGTCTCTATCTGCATGATGACGACATGGCTTAATCCTCACACCCTTCCACATTCAAGTCCGGTGTGAAAAAGAGTGTCTGCAATACTAGGTTGATGCATGGATTGTTAATCACAGAATGACAGTATTTCAGCATAACAGAGGGGCTGTTTGTACTTCATCTTTTACTGCATTTTTATGAGGAGCAATATATTTTCTGACTTTCCTCCCGGATACTGTAACAAAGAGAGAGAGAGAATCTCTTTCTGTCACCTAACACAAGGCCCAGATTCCACGTTGATTAGCCCAGCTTTGGGCACGTGCCAGCCTCTGAACTAATGCTGTAGTTGGAGGGATTTGGTTGGACTAAATGATCAACCCTGGAGTCAGGTATGAGGTCCCACCCAAAAAGGAGGAGGGGAAGAAGGGTGAATATACCCTGATGCTCCACAAGTGTTTACTATACTCCTCAGTTCTTGTGATCTTCCACTCCATCTCCCCTGGGTCCCCCCCCCCCCCAGAAAAAAACCTCTTCCCCTCATTAAGTACATCAGTGATTTGTCATAGTTGGCTTGGCTGCTGTAGCAGAACACCATAGACTGGGGGGCTTGTAAACAACAGAAACTTACTTCTCACAGTTCCGGAAGCTCGGAAGTCCAAGATCAAGGCGCCATCAGATTTGGTGTCTGGTGAGGGCCTACTTCCTGATTCATACACGGCTCTTTTCTCCCTCTGTCCTCACGTGGCAGAAGGGGCAAAGGAGCCCTTGGGAGTCTCTCTTATAAGGGCACTAATCTCATTCACGAGGGCTCCACCCTTCTGACCTAATCACCTCCCAAAGGCCTCACCTCCTGGCCCCCATTGCATTGGGGGTTAGAATTTCAACATACAAATTTTGGGGAAACACAAACTTTTCATCTACATCAGTGGCCTCCTGCTTGCGAAAATCAGTGGGTGATTGCCATGTGTTATTGTAATGAAGTTGCTTGCCCGTTTATATTTTGATATTCTCTCCACGTTCCAAGATCTCTGTCTCTTTGTTTTACTGACTCCCCCTCTTTGGCCCACCCATTACAGATCTGTTGTTGTTCCCCCAGATTTAAGTCATAGCCCTTGTATCAGTTAGGGAGACACTCAGCTGTGAGTGACAGATTGCTGGAGTAACAGTGGCCCAAATCATAAGGATACTCACTGTTTCCCTGAAATGATCTCCGGAGGTCTGAGAGTTGCCCGGTGATGCCTTTAAAAACCTCGGCTCTTTCTACACTTTTCCCTCAACATCTTTTAGCTTGTTAATTCTTCTTCCTCGTGCCTGTCAGTCTCACAGGTTGCTGTAGCGATGGGCATCCTCGTGCGTGTAAGGCAGGGACAGTGATAAGTAACACCACCAGCATCTCTTTCCATGTATCTGCCATTTTGCCAGTAGAGCAAAAACCTCTCGAAAGCCCTCCTGGGGAACGTTTCCTTTCATCTCATGAGCTGGAGCCGGGCCATGTGACCAGCCCCAGCTGCAGAGGAGGCGGGGACGGGCTAGCCCGGCCGTGGTGTCTGCCTCCCCGCACACTCACCCTGCGTGCACAGCCCTCCCCACCCCTCAAAGCTTTGGTTCCTCCCAGACTTCATCTCAGACCTTCCCTTTCAGACATAGACCGATGGAGCCAACGGAGGCCAGACCTTTCTCTTCAGATGTGTCTTGGACACTTTACGCATCAGTGTGCTTAAAACGGAGCTCACCATGCCCCTCACGTGTGGCTCTCCATCTCAGAGAAGGACACACACGTGAGCCACTGGCACAAATAAGGGCCTAGACTCGAGCTCCGAGTCCTCCTTCCTCAGCCTGCTCTTGCTGGAGGGAATCGTCTTTGCAATTACTCACACACTCCTGGTGTTAAGCTATCTATCTGTATTCTTTGCTCTTCTTTCTATAGATCTGGGGCTCCCTTGTTCTCCCCAGTTGAGGCAGAGTACCTCTCTCCACTCCATGAGTCTGGGGCTGAGCCCGGATGGGGATGGGAGCGCCAGAGTGCCTGTTCTGGGCCAAGCTTGTGAGGGGCTCTGGGGACCTGCCACGAGAAGGGTGGCCTTCCAAGATCCCTGTCTTCCACTGCAGGGAGTGGCAGCCCCAGCAGTCGGGGCCCACGACAAACATGCATGGGGCCCGCCTGAGCCAACCCGGACGCTGGAGTCAGTGCAGACAACCTGCGGGCCCCCGGGTCAGCTGAGCTGCCAGCATCCTGCAGACCCTCGAGCATGAGGGTGAGTGCTTTCTGCCATAAGCCAGTGAATGTACGGTGGTTTGTTGTAGGGCATTACTGGGGCAACACTCAAAACGATCCAGCCCTCAAAACAGCTCTTATATCCACACTTTGTCTCACCGGTCTGTGTTATCTAACCACGGAGATTTAACAAAATACTGTCTTCCCCACCCTGTCGGGGTGCTCGTTGTCCATCAGGAGGGACGGACACTGGTGAGCAACTATTCAGTCAGTGTGTGCGCATTTCAAAAAGGAATCCATCGCGGGCGCCTGGGTGGCTCAGTTGGTTAAGCGACTGCCTTCGGCTCAGGTCATGATCCTGGAGTCCCGGGATCGAGTCCCACATCGGGCTCTCTGCTTGGCAGGGAGCCTGCTTCTCCCTCTGACCCTCCCCCCTCTCATGTGCTCTCTCTCTCTCATTCTCTCTGTCTCAAATAAATAAATAAAATCTTTAAAAAAAAAAAAAAGGAATCCATCGGGTGCCGTGTAGCTTGAGCACTAGCTTTTGGGCGGGAGTTACTGAGGGCCTTTCTGGGAGAGTGGCATTTAAGCAGAGGTACGGAAGATAAACAGGGTTTGGCCTGATGAAGCAGGGAGGCAGGAATGAGTCAGGAATAAGGAGGAGTTTGCGTGAGGATCCTGAGGGCAGGGAGTGAGGGATAGTGTGAGAGAGGAGAATACATAAGGCAGAGTCAGGTCAGCAGGGCCCAGCCATCTGGCCTTCTCCCCAAGGGCGGCAGGAAGGTTCTAGGCACAGTGACATGAGGGGGACTGGGTCATAAAAGGCACAGCGGGTCGTTCTCTGGGGAATCTCAGTGATTTTAGCTCTATGATCACACTTACCTCTCTGCATCGCAGCTGTGTCCTGAAGTGTGCACCTTCTTTCTAGACAATGAGCAACTCCAAGAGACGGATGGGGGTAGCCAGTGACCTCTGCAACCCCACGGCTCAGGCATGGTGGAAGAAAGGAACGGAAGCAAGGAATTAACATTCAGCAAAGACAAGCTTTGCACCAGGCACTGGGTTGGGTGTTGTATCTGGCAAGAGGGCCGAACTTTGGAGAGGATGGAGAAGGAGGGGTGGGATGAGGGCAGAAGAGGGCCCATTACTTACTTTCCTAAAAGTATCCCAAGGATGGGATCCAGCCTACAGCCCAAAGCCTTCAGATTAGATCTGAGCAAGAACTACTCATGGAGAATGAAGGATGTTAGAGGCTTAACTGCATTTTCAATACTGGAAGAGAATTTCTTCGTCTGGCACCCTAAGGAACCGCTCAATTCTCTCGGGGACAGAGGTGCTTAAGTGTACTTGTGCCCAGAGGCAGGGGTCAGTTGGGGGGTCCCATAGAGACCTCTCCCATCCCTTTCTGGGTATGCTTCAGATCCCCTGGAAATAATCTGTCTGCAAGTGCCCAATCACTGGTTTGGAGATCTTGCCAAGTCCAAGGTAAATGAGAAGCATCAGGGGTCACCTGAAGCCCAGGTAAACTGGGGAAAATTACTTATTTGTAAAATGGGGCTTAAGCACCATGACTTTGTAGGGTTTGTAAAATGGGGCTTAAGCACCATGACTTTGTAGGGTTGCTTGAGGAAGCCAAATGCCACGTGCTTTGTGTTCAACAATGGATGGAGGTCTTTTCTGTGTGGTAGTGACCTCTCTTGTGGATGAGGGGCAGATCCTCACCCTTGATCCCTTGATGGTCTCCCCCTCAGATTTCTGCTTTTGGAGGGTGGAGAGGGAAGGGGGGGAAAGATATCAAGTGCACTGTGAGATAATTTTAATTTTCCCCCTTTCCAGAGGGGGAGAGAGAGAACAGAACGTCTTTTTCCACCTCTCCACCACTGCGCTGTGATATAGACTTGCAGAGATATTCATGTTGTGATTTATTCAATTCTTTTTCTCCATTGATTTTAATTAAGTTCCTGAGCTGTCTCCAAGCCTGGAGAGCAGGAACAAAACAGGAAACACTGAGAGCCAAATGCCTTTCTTCTGCAATTGAGTTTTCCTGAGTCTTTAAAGTGCTGCACAGGAGAGAGCAAAAGTGGAACCCAGAGGCTGAACCATTTCCTCTGCTCCATCGGTCCCCAAATAATAAACATAAAAATTAAAATCCGGTTAAGAAAAATCACAGAAGTCATTACAGCTTGTAATGGCAGCCAATGGGGGCTTTGATCAGATCTTTTTAGGCAATTTCACAGTTTTGGGGGGAATTTGCCGAGCCAGCATGGAGGATGTCAGCACCAGGAGGAAGGTTTCTTCCCAGCAGGCACAGCACGGAGAGCACAGGACCTGCCCCTCCCAAACCGGTTTCATCTTTGATCTAAGTTCACGTCATGCTTTTTAAGAGAAATAGCATGGCGGCGTCTGGTCCAGTCACTTGGCCTCCCATCAGGCCTGCCCTCACCAGACCCCCAGCAGGATCCTCAGGGATCTGGAAGGCCAGTGAGGTCCCAGAGCCAGTCTCCTACCCTGGGGCCAGAGGTGGGTCACTCAGCGGTATCTAACAGCCTGGTGGCCGACCACCAGCCCACACTGCCCCTTGTAGAAATAAGAAGGTTGAAAACACAAATGCTAATGGGACCAGCCTATGATCTAAGAAGAGAAATAACCTGGGTTCGGACTTTGGCAAAGTGGTGACCAAAGGCTAGTTTGCAAGTGGACAGTCCTGGACACCTGTTATCATTTGGGAATCATGGCCTTGGTGAAGTCAGGCATTCTGTATCTTCTAGAAGCCAGAAACTAGGATACTGTTAGTCTTACGAAAACAGCAATGACCCCAAATCCTATATTTAAATCTTGGTTACCAATTCAAAGAATTTAAAGCACTCTGTAGGTCAGACAGAATACATCTGCAGGTGGGGTTTTAGCATTGGACACCAGTTGGCGACATTTGACATGTTGGTGAAGAGGGAACCTTCTGGATTAATGTCCAGACACCACCACATACCAGCTTTGCGATCTTGGCTTGTATTGAACTTCTGAGTGACCGTTTATAAAGATGGTATGTATATCATGAGGTACACACAATGTAAAGAGCCTGGTGCACAGTTTGTTGGCCTCACCACCATCATCATCTCTATCATCATCATCATGATAATTTTGATTTTGTAATAAGAAATATATGTTTGGTCTTTGTCCTGTTCTTGGCACATGGCCCTTAAAACTTTTGGAATTTCCTCTGATGAGAGAGAGAAAGGATTTGTTATGTTAATGAAGTGGCTTTTGGAAAGCACCTAAGGATGGGGGCTGGTTGGAGCCAACCCTGTGATTAGAGGGTGGGAGCTTTGAGTCCCACTCCCCGATTCTTGAGGAGCTTGTGGGAGAGGGGCTAGGAGTTGAATCGATAGCCAATGGCCAATGAGCTAATCAAGCCCGCCTATGTAATAAAGCCTCCATAAAACCCCCAAAGGACAGGGTTCAGAGAGCTTCCAGGCTGGTAAACACGAGGAAGTTCTAGGGGAGTAGCTCACGTGGTGAGGGCATGGGAGCCTCCGAGCCCCTTCCCACGTACCTTGCCCTATGCATTGCTACCATCCAGGTGTTACTGAGTTATGTGCTTTTATAATAAACTGGTAATAGAGTAAGTAGAATGTTTCTCCGAGTTCTATGAACACTTCAGCAAATAAACTAAACCCAAGGAGGGGGTGGTTGGAACCTTCGATCTATGGCTGGTCAAGCACGGGTGACAACTGGGATTTGCCATTGACATCTGAAGGGGGTGCAGTCTGGTGGGACTGAGCCCTTCACCTATGGAATCGGATGCTCTCTGCAGAGTCAGATGGTGTCAAAATTGAGTTGAATTATAGGACACCCAGCTGGTGCTGGAGTATTGCTTAATGTGGAGAAAAACCCCCACACTGGAATTGGGTACAGAAACTTAATCATCTCCAAAACCTAGTTTTTCCATGATTTCCAGCGGGTTCAGTGGGTCCTGTGGTGTATTTTCTTGTATCCTTCATTTCAGAGGGAGATGAAGCTACCACATCCACCACCCTTACTTTAATCAAGAAATGGTTCATCAGATCCTCTGTAAGAGAATTTGGCATCCTGAGCCAAAAATCCCCAGGAGGAAAACCATCAAGCCCACTGCCCATGAGCTGCTCTGAACTCCCTTTTGTTGTGCACAGCCTGGGTGGCTCGGTTGGTCGTGGATACTCAGACAACACCTGATGCCATCTTGACGCAGAGTTTAATGACATTGACTCATCGGCGTGTGAGGTACTTCAGCACCATGTGGCATACAGATGGCACAATGGAGGCCATGGCATGGTAGAAGGTGGACTCAGTGGACACTGAGCAAAGGTCTGACTGTCCTTCAAACTACTGGGCTGAAGGGGGCCAGGGAGGGGCGTCTCCAGTGGTTTTTCCAAGTCCAGATGCCAGGGGTCTTTACTGAAGCTGTTGAGTGACCCTGCTTTCCATTGACTCTGGATCTGGAAGGCAGAGGGACCAGGTGCTGGCAGGATTGGGGCCTGCCTAGAAACCAGGCAGAGCAGAACTGCAGGAAGATTGGCCCCCCAAACTATCTCCTGGGCTGTCTGCTTTTTAGGTTATTATTTCCATGTGCAAAGGGAAACCAATGAGACTAACAAAGTAATGGAAGTGAGGATGAGCCAACAGTTTGGAGGACTCCTGAGCTCAGCCCTCGTCTCTGCCTTGCGGTCTCGCACTTCTCCGGGATGCTCCAGGATGGAGGCACATCTCTGTGCACCCTCCCTGTTCTGCCCTTTCCAGGTCAAGGCAACCTTGGCACACTATGGTCTCCTCCCCCCACCCTTGATTTTCCTCCCCTTCTTCCCAGGAACAAGACCCCCAGCCTACTGACTGCATTTCCCAGCCTCCCTTGCAGTGAGGTGTGGTCCTGTGATATGGCTGTCCCAGTGGAATATGAAAGGGGGCCATGAGGGCAATTATCTGCTTCCTGAAATTGCTTGTCTTCAAGTTCTTCTCTTCCCTCTGTCCCCAGAGTTGGAAGGTGGAGATGGGTGACCAGGTCTCACCACACAGGTGAGGGGATGCTGGGACCACAGATGGAAAAAAGGCAGATCCTCGTGGGAACTTACGGAGTTAATTTTCCTACCAACCTGGATTGTTCACCTTGGGATTATCATGTGAAGGCAAAATTTCTGCCTTCTTTGGGACCTCTTTGATAACAGGCAGGTTAGTCTGGTCCTCTGACCAGCAGCATCATCAACATCACCTGGCAATGTGTTAGTAATGCAAGTTCAGTGGGAGAATGGATAAAAAAGGTACGTATCCCCAGTGGAATATTATTCAGCCATAAAAAAAGAAGCAAAGGTTGCCATTTGTGACAACATTGTCGGACCTCGAGGTCATCATGCTAAATGAAGTACGTCAGACAGATAAAGACAAATACAGTCTGATCTCACTCATATGTGGAGTCCAAACAAGCTGGACTTCTAAACAGAAGATTGGTGGTTGCCAAGGGCTGGGGGGGCATGGGGGAAATGGGAGGTGGTGGTCAACAGGTACACACTTCCGGTGATAAGATGAGTAAGTTCTGCCATCTAGAGTACAGCATGGTGACTCTAGTTAGGAGTACTGTATTCTAGAAAATGACTAAGAGAGTAGATCTTAAATGTTTTCACCATGCACACAAAATAGCTATATGAGGTAATAGAAGAGGTAAACTAACCACATTGTGATTATCATGTCAACTATAAAAATGGACCTCAAACCATCATGTCCAACGTCTTGAACTCACACAATGTTCTGTGTCAAGTATATTTCAATAAAGCTGGAAAAAAAGCAACACATTAAGAAAAGAAATGTAGTTTCTACTGCATGAGATTGGTAGTCTGGGGGTGGGGTCCAGCATTCTGTTTCTGGTTCAATATAGTACTTCTAAATCCATATCCAGTTGTAAGAAATAATAAGTTTACCCCCATCCAATCCTGCCCCGTGTTCCTGAATGGTAACATTTGGCAAACTGTGGAATAAAATCAGAGCAAGAAGATTGACATTGATACAACCCACTGATCTTACTGAGATTTCTCCAATTGTGTACTCATTTGTGAGTGTAGGTCGTACGTATGTGGTTCTGTACAATTTTATTACATGTGTAGGTTTGTGAATCTATCACCCAAGTCAAGACACTGAATAGTTCCTATGCCAAAGGATTCTTGTGGTTACCTTTTTAGAACCATACCCACCTCCTTCGCCCCAGCAATCTCTTCCCACCACCATCTTTATGGATGTAATTGACATAGAACACTGTGTAGGTTAAGACATACCACGTATTGATTTGATACATCTATATATTACAAAATGATTGCCACGATAGCTTCGCTAACACCTCCATCCCATCACACGATTACCATTTCTTTTTTGTGGTGAGAACATTACCAGCACTCCATTTTTAACAAGTTCTCCTGTTGATTCCTGTGTGCTAGAATCTGAAAAACAGGGCTACCTTGTTCTACAAAATATTCTCATTACCAGGTTTTTGCACCAGCCTTGGGCCAGGCATGGAGCTAACACATTCATATGTGTCATCGAGTCTGGTCTCTAGAGCACCCGGGCGGGGAGGTGCCCATTATTATTCTCCTCTGTTATGGGAACTGAGTGCCCGTACAGGACAGGGGATGTAATGGCAAACAAGAAGGAGATAATCATGGCAAAATTAATAATAGGCAGTCACCATTTGAATCCAGGTCTGTCTGACTGCAGGAACCAGGTTCTTACTCGCTAATCTACGCTGAATTTCCGGTCCCAGCACACAAACATCACGAGTCTACCTAGGAGCCGCTGCCTCAAGTGGGTAGCTTGCATACCGGAGGCCTGCCTGGAATCGGCTGTCTCAGGGTCTCTGCTCCCAGGGGATGCCTTCCTTTGAGCATTTCTTCACTATTCCTAATCAGATCTGAATCCCATGGAGGTGTGATATTGTGGTGCTCCTGTAAATGGCCAGCCACATAGAAGGAACTGAACAAAGACCTAGGTGTTTTAGAGCTCGAATGCCATTTTATTTATTTATTTATTTATTTATTTATTTATTTATTTATTTATTTATTTTTTTGAAGATTTTATTTATTTATTTGACAGAGACAGAGATAGCGAGAGCAGGAACACAAGCAGCGGGAGTGGGAGAGGGAGAAGCAGGCTTCCCCCCGAGGAGGGAGCCCGATGTGGGACTCAATCCCAGGACCCTGGGATCATGACCTGAGCCGAAGGCAGACGCTTAACGACTGAGCCACCCAGGCGCCCTCGAATGCCATTTTAGAAATTCTTCCAGCTAAGCAGCAACTTTTATAGGTGGGAAGAGGCAGGCCCAGGGAGGGTGCCCATGGGGTGCAGGACTCTCGGGGATCTGGTTTTCAGTGAGATGACTCGGGCCCTGGGAGCCAAGTGGTCAGCACTGGCTCCTGGGATCTCCAGGTGGTGTTTTGGCTTCATTCTCAGCAGCAACCAGGGGCTGGAATTGAATCATGGAGATACTCGTGGACATGGTCAAGTCAAATCTTGGGGAGCTTAAACCTTTAAGAGGACCTCCACATTTAATTCGTGTTTTGTCCTATTGGGAAGAGGCTGAGGACCTTCCAGGAGGACAGGAAAGGCAAGTTCTGTCGCAGGATGGAAGGGACTTGACATGGGGGGCTCCTTTCACTGACTGAGAACCTTCCACATACCAGGCATTGAGTTAAGCAATTGTTATACATAGTCTCGGTTCTTCTCTTCGACCATTGCAATGACTGACCGTCTGAGATAGAAGTGCGAATATGAAAGGGGGGCCAAAGTGCTTGAGCCCAGTTCCCAGTTCGTCGGTTGGGCTCCACGTCCTACCCACTGTGCCACGCTACCCTAGGGTTTATTTTGGAAGGCAAGTCATTGAGTTTCCAGGTCCCCTAGGAGGGGTCATTTCCTGCAAATACATACTATTAGCACATTTGACAGATACTTGGAAATCACTGAGAACAGAGTCATCCTGCTCCCCCTCCCCGTCTTGCCCCTTCTCCAAATAGATGTCCTTTTCAAATATCTTACGATGCTGTGACCGCTCCTCCACTCCCATTTAATAGATAAGTTAATGGGGCCCCGAGAGGGCAGGTGATGTGCCCAAGCTCACACGGTATCGCAGACAGGCTCTGCACCCGGGTTGGCAAGACTCAAGCCCAGAGCTCTCCTGCTACCACACGGTGCCTCTCCTTACTAGAAACACAATGTAATTAAGTGCTCTGGGCTTGCTAACCTTCCAGATACACTGGTGCCCCAATCTACCATCCATTACGAACCAGTGACGGGGAAAGTGCCCTCACAGCAGGTGTGAGATGCTATTGGTTGGACTCCTTCAGCACCGTTACGCATGCTGTATCTTGATGATCTCCCCCATAAGACATATTTACAGCAATAGTAAAAGGGAGATGAAGGGATATATTCTCTTCCGTATGTACTCCCATCTATTATACGCCCATGCCCGTCAGAGCCCAGATGATGCCGCAGGGCCAGCACTGCGGGGTGAGTGGAGAGACATCTATCGGTTTCCAAGGGGCCGCCTACAGACCTGCTCATCTGTACGGCACTCCACAGTTTCTAAAGCACTTTATCATCCATTTGCTTGTCTGAGCCTTGTAACGCCCCCATGATGGGAGGGAGATCGCGATCACTGTCACCAGCCTTGTTTCACAGGTGGGAAGATAGGAGTGAAGCGATTGGCCCTGGGTGATGCCCTCTGGGACGAGCGGAAGCCGCACTTGACCCCAGATCTTCGGACTTCATATCCCCTGACATCTTTATACTACCGATGTCTCTTGCTATACCTTCATTCATCCACTCACTCCTTCACTGACCCATTTAACATGTATTTAATGAGCCCCTGTCTCGGGCCGGGCACTCTGCTGGGTGCCAGGAAGAAATAGTTCTGGGGACCACCTGTGCCCACTGCTCTCATACAGACAAGAGCCGGGTCTCCCCCAGGATGATCTTGTCCCCAGGGAACACCGGTCAAAGTCCAGAGAAAATTTTGGTTGTCACGATTAAGAAGATGCTACTTGGCATCTAAGGAACATCCTACAATGCACGGGACGGCCCCACAGCAAAGAGATATCCATCCCCAAATGTCAATAGTGCAGAAGGTAAGAAACCCTGGCCTAGCGCACATTGAAGAAGACAGAATTAGTCAAATTATCCCACTACTGAGGCTCTAGTCACAGGGAATCGGGGAATGTGTAAACAGCAGCCGCTAATGGCTGGCCTAGCACGCGTGGGCCTCGTACCTCTGTTAACTCCTTCAGTCCATAAAACGCGGATTGCGGGATTGTTCACAGCGGGGGGAGCTGAGGCTCTGAGAAGTGAAGTACCTTGCCTGGAGTCACACAGCCAGAGGATGGACTGGGATTCGAACCCAGGCAGCTTGATGCCATCTTCCAATGCCTTTGGCCTCTACGCTGTGCTGCCTCCTTTGTGAGACCAGGAACTTGCCGTGGTTTGGGGTTTGAGGGAAGCTTCGTGGTGGAAGGGAGGCATGATGTGAGATTTAAGGAAGTGGGGGACGGAGGGAGAGCATTCCAGAAAGAGGAACAGCATGTGCAAAGGCCATGTGGCAAGAGGCCAAGGGGACTGGTCGGGAAAGCCCTTGACAGTGTACGTGATGGGGGAGAGCAGAGAGCCAAGGTGGGGAAGAAGCTGGAGGGTCCAGCGGGGCCACAAGCCGGCTTTGCAGGGATGTGGACTCTGTGCAGCGGGGCGGCAGGGTTGGATGTAGACTCTGACAGGCCCGCTCCGGCTGCTGTGTGCAGGGAGGACCTGGGTTAGAGGGGAGGACGAAGTAGGGGGGGAACGTGGCGCCGAGAGCAGGATGGCAGCAGGGGAATGCAGAGAACCAGAGGTGAGGACTGTTCAGGAGACAGAATGGTCAGGCTGTGGCGATGGATCTGATTGGGTGTTGGGGCAGGGCGTGAGCCTGACCTTCTTATGAAATAATCCCAAGGTGGTTTGTGCACAGCCCCAGAGCCTGCTGGGAAGGGCTGCTGGCCTCGTCCACCCCTCCTTGAACTTGCAAAGCCAGGTCCCTGCTCGTGGTCTCGGCTGCAAAGCCCAGGAGCCATAACGACACCGCTCTGCTCCGCTGACAGCCCTGTTTGCGCTCTCGGATGCCTGTAACTCACAGATAATTAATGTCAGCTGGCTGTCACAGCACCCTGGCTAATCACAGTGTGGGGGGGTAGGCACGCTGGTCGATGAGCAGCCCAGGGATCTGTCAGACCCGGGAAAGGGCGCGTCACCTGCCCAGTCACTGAAGAGTGCCGTGAATTTTAGCACAAGCCTGTCTGCTTTGGAGGCACTGACAGTCTCCATCCCACGGGAGTCAGACGCTCAAGGTCACATCTGCTGGCCAGAAACCCAGGCTGGACAGAAGGGGAGGAACCGGGAGGGGAATTAGCTCCCGACAGGTGTGGACACAGCCCCTCCCTAGTCCCCTGCGCCAGCCACAACTGCCTGCCGCGGGTCCTATTGCAGACTCGGTGCTATGCTCAAAATTCAGAGGGTGATGTGCGCTTGCGCGAGCCGGGAGTGCTTTGGGCAACCACCTGAAACACTTGTAGCTTTGCAAACACTTCATTCTCTCCACCTTTTCTGGGCAGTTCCCTCCGCTCGCTTGTGGTCTCCCCAGTACCCGCACTCACTGGCACACAATCCACGAGGTGAAACTCATTGTTTCACACTCCCTTTTCCAAGATGCTGGCGTCTGCCCTCTAGGTTCCAACCGCACATTGTATCAACCTCTAGGACGTTCATTCGTTCCGTCATTCCTTCGCCCGATCAGCACTGGGCTCCCACAAGCACCTGCTCCCTGCCAGGGAGAACGGTGATCCACAGACGGATGCCGTTTGTCTTGGAGACACAGAGTCTGCGGCATTCAAGCAAGAGGGTGCAGTGTTGATTAATGACAGTGTGATCAGCTCTCCTTTCTGCTGCTGTTTCCCTTCCTATGACAAGGTTGATTCCATGGGAATCTCTCCGAGGTCAGGGACTCTATGTGTAGGGTTTCTGTGCTCAGCAGAGTTTACTCACAGTGAATATTTAATGAAAGAAAGAGTGAGTGGAGTAAACAGGAATGGGGTTCACCCACCCAGGGCAATTAATACTTCATCCGGAGAGCCACCAAAGGCAAGCCGTGAAGGCACCAACACAGGTGAACTTGAAGGAAAATTCAGGTGCAGCCTGGGCCAAGGGGAGGGTCCCTCCTTTGGGGTCCGGTTACCCAGGGGAAAACCCAGATAGCCATGTGAAAGCATCGATTTGGTGCCTAATGTTGTGCCAAGGCGTGAAGAATGGGGGCTTCCCTCTCAAGGTGGATGCCAGGCTGAGCTCTGGGGTAGGAGTCACAGTGGGGGTAGCAGGGCCCCTCCACCTGATCTGGGAAACCCCAAGAAGCATCAGCCTGCCTACCAGTGTGGTAAAAGGAAACTAGACGGGAAGGGCAGTGAGGGAGTGAGCTCCCCATCTTGGGAGGTATTCAAAGAGGCTGCAGGGCATACTTTGCCTGGGATGCTGCATCCCCAGTTGGAACAGGCAACTGAAAGAGCTGTTAGGGTGGAATAGGGGTGTAACCATCAGTGAGCCTGTGCTGTGGGTCTCATAGGGAGGGCGGCCTGGGGTGTAGTTAGGAACCCTTATTCCAGAATAAGACAGACCTTTGATGACATCCTGGCCTCTGAACAGCTGTGCAATAGTGAGAGAATCATCGAACTTCCTCAGTCCTCAGTTTCTCCCTTCGGAGAAACTTACATGACAACAACCTGAAAACTGCTGGGTCCGGTTCAACAAGCAGGAGCTACATGTGTTACGTGTGAAAGATGGAAGCCCAGTGTGGTGCACTGGACCAGTGCATGCGGGGGAGGGGGATGGGAAGGGGGACAGTGTAAGGTGGCACGTGCCAGGACCGGGGCAGGTTGGCACCCACGGGAAAGCCACACCTGGAGAGGCCAGTGGGTAGAGGGCTAAGGTGCCAGGCCCCTACAGGAGGGGTGAGTAGGTGAGGACTGGCTGAGCAGGGCTCCTACCGGAGGAATGGCCAAGCTTCTGGCTCCAGCTCAGCTCATTTTGAATCCCCGGTAGGGGGTAGGGAATTGCTGCAAGGCTGAGGTCTGACTGCCAGTGTCTTCCAGCCCTGGGGGGCTTTGCATGGCTGGGGTCCCAGTTACCAGCAAGAGTGGGTCCCCCCTGCCCATCTGCTTCACTTCCTCCTTCCCCTCGGGCAGAAGGCTCCTCCTTCGTTTGCTCCCTCTTTAAGTCAGTCAACAAACCTTCCGAGAACCTGCCCTTGCGGGCTTCTCCTCTAGGGCTGGCACTGCAGAAAGGTGATAGGGACAGGGACAGGTCCCTGTGCTCAAGAGCATCTTGTCTGGGTGTGGAGGCAGGAATATGGTAGGTGACTGTCATTTAGTGTGGCAACTGCCACTCCCAAGACAACCACAAGAACATAGCTAACACTGCGTGCTTGTTACACACGAGTGACCTTACTGAGTCTTTGCCAGAACCCCTGGGGGAGACATCGGATCTCAGAGAGGTTAGTTCACATCTCTAAAGTCACACAGCCCCATGAGTCAGACCTGCCCAACACCAGCACCCATGCTCCTAACTGTTAGGTTATGCAGCCTCCTTATGGCTCCTCGTTCATTCATTCAACAATTATTTACTGGGCATCTACTACGTGCTGGGCACAGTTCTAGAGTCTGGTGCTACTACAGAGAAGAAGGCATCTACAGTCCTGTCCCCGGGGAGTTTGCCTTCTGACCAAGGTGATTCAGAGCACAGAGGAACTCTTCTTGGGTCATCCCTCAGGGAGGGTGGGAGGGTGGGGTGGTGGCGTGTGGCCGTCAGGTCCAGCAAGTCCTCCAGGAGGTGGGACTAGCAAGTGCAAAGGTCTGGAAATGTGTTCCTGGAATAATGAGCATTCCTTCCTCCCTCCTGCCCTTTCTTCCTCCTCCCTTTTTTCCTTCCTTCTTCCCTTCCTTCACTCCTTCCTTCCCTTGCATTTCTGAACCAGTGTTACATTCAGAGTTAGAGAATCTACAGGCAAAAAATGGTGCTTAGTGAGTATCTCCCTCCTTCTTCACCCCTTCCTCCACCTGCACACTTCCCAGCCTCCTCCCTGCTCCCCGTCCACGGAAGCACTTCCTTTGGTCTCTGGACACCTTTCCAGACTCGCATATATGAATGTTTTCTGGTCTTCCCCTTTTCTATTTCAGAGGGAACACACTGTGCCTGTTCCAGAGAAAGATGAGAATTTTCTGTGGCTGAAGCAGGCGTTTGGAGACCTGGGCAGTGGGGAATATTGGGTTGAGACTGGGATATGCAGGGGCCTTGACTGCCACCCTAAAGATCCTTTAAGTCTGCGCATGTGCCGGGCCATTTTTCAGATTTTCCTCCAAGTCTTGACACTTTCAGAGAAACCACAAACCCAGCCTGAGTTGTCGGGAGCTGTCTGATGGATTTTATTAAAAACCAAACACCAGCCACAACCCCACCGCTTTGGTTGCCCAAAGCACTCCAGTCTTGCCCCCGCCCTCCACCAAAAATTAAGAACAGTGAAATTTGAGGCAAAGGTAAGCACCATCAATTTGTACCGCATTGGGAGCTAGCTGCCTCTCTTGTTTTCCCTTTAATTTATTTTTTGGAAAACATTCACTGACTCAGAGAACTTTCCTTTGTCAGCACCCAGCCCTCGGAACCAAATTGCAGGCTAAAAATATGTATTTTTATTAAAAATCACTTTAAGTTGGTGCATATTTCTAAGATAGATTCACATCTGGATGACCATCCAGTATTGCTTGCTATAGATAAGTGATGAATTATTTTAATCAGAAATGGATTTAACAGCACTGCAAAAATAAATTTGGGAGATTTTTCACAATCTGGTTGTCTTTTCTGATTCTTCATATTTATATTTATTATTCAATGAAGACTAATAGTGACTACCGGACATTCCATCAAACTTCCCCTAAGCAGATTCATCCCACCCGTAATCAAGATTGACATCCTCTGCCGTCATTCCGGGAAACGCTTCCAGTCCCTAAGTGCAGAATTAGAAGGGAAAATACGCATGCAGACTTTTTCCCTGGACCCCGGCAAGCATCATTGACTGCACAGCAGAGTAGTGCATTGCTGTATTGAGTCAAAGAGCATCCCGCACCCGTGGGCATGATGCCTACCGTGTGCCAAGCACCCCATCTGGGGAGATAGTACTGAACGAGTCAAAAAGGGCTCAGTCCTGCCCCGGCTCCCCAGCCTCAACAGCCTCTCACTGTTAACTGGTTATGATGGGAACGGAGCCTCGTTTTATTTCACGTCCCAGAATGAAGCTTCTCTGTGGAAGCCGAGGGTAGGTCCCCGTGAGTAAGGGACAGGCGAGGTTAGATAGGGAGAGATAGGTAGGGGACTACATGACTAGGCTCCTGCAGGGGGGCTACTCGACCAGGCTCACAGAAATCCCAGATGTGGAGAAATGTTACAGACAAGATAAGAGCCAGAGAGCAGGGAACATAACAAATCCACCTTGTTTGTTCTGAATTTAGGTGAGATATTTACATAGTATTTACACATCCACCTTGTTTGTCTTAATGTTATGGACAAGATATTTACCAAGTTCCCTGGTCAGTTTTCTATAGAAGACCCACCACAAAAGCCCTGGATGGTAACCCTTTCAGGACCCTTCTCACTTCTCACTCTAGAGAGCTCTTGTTTTGTCCTTTCTGTTCTCACCTTCCCTTAATAAACTTTCACTTCACTATCCCCTCTTGTCCACAAGATTCGTTCTTCAACTCCGTGAGACAAGAACCCTGCAACACCAGGACTGGGGAGAGCTGATAATCAAGGGACCATATATCTGTCAGTTAGGGGTCTGCGAGCAAAAGCAACAGAAAGAGATTTGGGCTGACTTCAGGCAGAGGTCATGGTACAGAGGCATGATGTCACCAGATGGCTGACACCATCTATATGGTTCCTGTATGAGGTTAACCCCTCTCTAACCTTTGGTCATCTCTCTAACAAAAAAAAGAGTGGATCTCAGGCTCGCAGTTTTCATCTGGCAAATGATATTGAGCCACAGTAGTGTTAAGTTGTCATCAGATTTGTCTTTATGGCTACTTTTTGCTGGGGGCAATGCCAGATTTTCATTTCCAGTAGTGATCTAAAGTAAATGACTTTAGATTTAGATAGATTTTAAATGAAAATCTATCTGAGATAATGAATGAGTCAAATTCAAGGAAATATGTTAAGTTAATAATAGAACAGGGAAGAAAAGAATGGTGAAGGCCATGAACATGGTATTCAGTTGAGTAAATCGATCTTATTCATACTGGTTTTGGGGCACAGAAGGGATTGAAGGCTTCGACGGGGAAACGTGATAGGCATCTATTTTGTTCTAAGTGTTTCAGGTACCTTACATAAATTAATTGAGCTCTAGCTTCAGCTTATCAACAGATGAGGTCAATATGCCCCCTTATACCCTTCCAAATCACTAATGAAAAGGTTGTCTGGGACAGGACCAAGGGCAGAGCCCTGTGACCCTCTACTATAGACACCCCCAGCTTGACTCCAGTCAATTATTACCACCTTTGGCGCTGAGGGTGCAGCTTGTTAAGGCTTCTCTCCATCCTAGGGGCTCATGAGAAAGAAGGGTCTTCTTCCCAGGTGTCTGGGTGTCTCTGGAACCCAGAGGACTCAACAGAGTCTCGCACACCTTCTTTTCCTAGTAAACCAATATCATCAGCTTATGTTCATCAAGACATTGCTCTGGGTTGATGGGCTGACATTACCAGCTGGGATTAATATGTTTCTTCCCCCCCTTTCCATTTATCTGGAGAATCTCATTAAAGCAGGTTTCCTTCAGGAAATTGATGCTTTAATATTCTGCGTTGTCAGCTGAGGGCCTGAATTTTATTTCTTGAATAACATTTAATTAAACGTGCAGGCTCCCTTTCCCTGACGCATCAGTGATCACGGAACTGAGCCCACCTCCACTGCTCTTTGGAAAATCAGCAGAAAGCCAAGTTGGGGGCCAAAGTCCTGCTGAGTAATAAAGTTTACGGCTCGTGCCTCTGTTGTAATTAGTGTCCAGGGTCCTGCTGACACAGTCCGTGTCAGGTACCTTGACCAAGGCTCAACTGCCTTGTGAATGCTGGTTCCCGGACCATAACCTGCATTTTATCCAACAGGTACCGTGGTGGGGACTCTCCTAGACCAGGGGTTGAAAAACCGGGACCTGTGAGCCAAATTCAGCTGGCCACCCATTTTTGTAAATAAAGATTTATTGGAACACAGCCATGCCCATCGTTTTATGTGTTGTCTATGGCTGTGTTCAGAACGTAACCTGCAGAATCCCAGACCCTGTGGTAGGTCAGTAAGGAAGGACCAGTGCATCCTCTAGCCAACCTGGGCTTAGGCCGAGTGCTTACTCCACGCCCCGCATTCTATATTCTTGATCCCCTTTCAAGCGTTCTTTCAAGAAATATTTATTGAGCACCTACTATGAGTCAGGCACAGTTCTAGGTTCTGTGGATGAAATGCTGGACAAGACAGGGGAGGCCCCAGCTTTATCTGCCAAAGAGGAAAGAAAGACAATCATTGAGCGCCTGCATAAATATATAAGCAGGAGAGTTTCAGATGGTAACATAGATGATGGGGAATATAAGCCAGTGTGATAAAGCACCATCGTGTGAACGCGCAGGAGTGTTTGATAAGGTAGTCCGGGAGGGCTTCTCTGAGGAGGTGACATTTTAGCCGACTTATGAATGATGAGTATGAGCCAGACAGAGAAGAACCTGCAGGGGGAGCATCCCAGGTTGGGAGATCAGCTAATACAAAGCACTGGTGGAAAGGGGGAATGGAAGGAGGGAGTGAAGAGAACCTGGAGTGAAGTGGGCTCAGGAGGTGGGCAGGGGTCAGTGGTGTGGGGCCATGTGGGTTGTGCTGTGGTATTTGGAACTTCTTAGAAGTATAATGGCAAGCCTATGAATACTGACCTAATTTACTTTTAAAAATTCACTTTACTTTCCATGACATAATAATGAGGTTGGTATTTTGAGGATAACACCCTTCCTGTGCTTTTTTGCAGTTAAAGAAAGGTCTTTTTGTTTTCCCCCAGATAAATACGCTCAGAATTGTCAGACATGTGGGAGACTTTGCCCAGAGCAAGTGGCAGAACTGGGGTTTGAATCCAGCTCTGTCTGACATGAAGGCCGCAGCTCTGAGCTGCCCTGGGCCTGGCCGGCCTCAGTTTCTTAAATCTGTAAAATGGGTGGATAATGGTTCTTGCCTAAGGAGTGTGAGATACATAAGTCTTTAGGATTTTTCATCTCATCCTTTCTCCCCAGCCCTGACTGTGGAAAGAGCGGGAGAAAGATGAGGGGGAGCCAGAGAAAGGGGAGGGGGAGGAGGAGGAGAAAGGGAGTGGGGAGGAGACATAAGGAACTACTGGACATCAAGAGGGAAAGAATATTTTGTACTGTATCTTACCTTTATTTCTTTTAGTTATCATGTTAGCTGTCACCCCACCTCTGTGTGTGCATACACACGTGTGTGTGTTGGAGTGGGATCCATGGCAACGAGGGTGGTTTTGGGAAAAATAATGCAGATGGCCATTCGTGACCTTTGTCCCTGGGGGCTCATTGAGGAGTGAGGGTGCAGAGAGGGGCTTGGTCCCATGTTGTTGTTGGGGCAGAGAGTGAAGGACCCATGCGGACTTCCAACTTCAGTCTTCTTTTTCCTTATTTGGATTGTCGTCAGATTTTCCTTTAATCTACATATAGAGACATTTCTATATCCATTCATCAGTAAAGCAAGCGAGTATAACACTGAAACAAAGAAAAGCTGTCACCAAAAAGACCTTCAACCACTGCATAATCCTTCCTCATCACAGATGTGCAATCTTTTTTCTTAAAAGCAAGTGAAGGTTTGGGTTTACTTTATTTAGCTTCCAGTCAGAAGTTATTAACCTCATGCAAATCACAGGCAGCCTCATAATGTGCTCTGGAGAGAATCTCAGGTGGTATTTTGATGCTTCTTCTAAGCCCCTCTCAGGAGATTAGATGAAGGGGAAGCAGAGGACTGGAAAGCATTCCGGGTGGTTAGGACAGCATATGCAAAGACCCTGGGGCAGGAGAAGTCACAGCACGTTGACGGCGCCGAAAGGAAGCCAGAGTGTTTGGAACTCAGGGAGCAGAGGTGAGGTGCAGCCTGAAGTAGGAGAGGGCAGTAGAAGCTGCGCCACATATGTCACCATAAAGTATTTGGGTCTTCATCCTGGGGGCTGTCGAACCGAAGGAGCAGATCACCTCATTTTATGAAGCTCACCAAGGCTGTGGGAAGGAGAGTATGTTGCTAGGGGGACCTGAGGGAATGGGCACAGTTGATGAGACACAGCTAATCCAACTGTACTGACCCATCATATGAAGACTCTTCCTCTTCTGTTAATGGGGAGTCTCTCTCCCCGCTTTTCCCCACCTTCTCGGGAGTCCCCCCACCATCTCCTGTCTTGTTTTTGCACCTTTAGTTTCTCCTTTCTTTCTCTCCTGGGTCTCAGCTCATTTCCTGTAGACATTACCCCATCACTCATGTGGTGGGGGAGAGGGACGATGGTTGCATGCATTATGGTACATCCACACCGTGGTTTGCTCTGTGGCCATTACAAAGAGTACGTAGCACACTGGATGACCTGGAGGGCTTTCCGTGAAGCTTGGTTGAATGGCAACAGGCAGAAAGAGGTACATATAATATGATCCCACATTTATAAAAAAAAAAGAAACCAGCAGTGTCCCCGTAGACCCATGTGTATGGATGCACGTACATGCACGCGTGTGTGGGGACACAGACACAAACACACTTGCGTGAGTGATAGTCACCATGCCAAGCAACCACTTAGTGTCCCAGGGTTGGGCACAGGGCCATCGAGGAGGCTTGAGGAAGCCGCTACTTACTAGCTGCTACGGACGTATTTCAATATTTAACACCCAGCCCTGTGGGTGGCGTTGGCCCAACACTAACCTTGTTATATGCGTGGGTAGGATTTTCTGAGCAGGAAGGAACATGGTAGGTTGTTGGTATGGGTTGTCTAATGTTGGGGTATGATGTGGGGAAGGAAAATGGGACCATAGATAAAAGCACACAGATAATCACAATTAGGCATTTATGTAACATGATGTCAAATGGATTCTTGCAAAAAGAAAGTAAATCAAAGACTTAAAAAAGAAGCACCTGCCCCTCCTCCAGCTACCCAACTCTGTTGCTTGGACCTGGAAAGAATGGCCACTCTCATTCCTTCCACATCTTCACCTTCTCCCCACTCATCAAACAAGACCTCTGCTCCCACCTTCCACAGAGACTGCGTTGGCCAGTGTCCTGCGAGCCCTCGCCCCCACCAGTGGCTGAAGCCGATGGGTGCTTCAGTGCCCCTGTCCGGTTAAGCGCAAGGTCAGTTTTTGACATTGCTAACCTCCCTCGCATCCGGTCAGCTCCAGGTTCTGTCCGGATTTGCTGCACAACCACCAACCGACGACCTGCCTCGCTGCTGCCCGCTTTCCTTGCTGGAGCAACGACTGGGTTGGGTGGTGGGCTCTCCCCAATCCGTGCGATTATTCTGGGCTGCCCCGTGGTGCTGGTCATCCTCTCCCTGACCTACGTGTTTTCACTTGGCAGCATCCGGGCTCGAACTCGCACCAGCACCTTCGGGGGTCACGCGCATCTTTCTTCAGCCAAGGTTAAGTCTCAGAAACATCTGTTTCTAGAATGTGGCTTCCCATCTGAGGTTAGACCGATACGGTTACCCTCGACTCCTGCTCAGTGAAATCCATTGTCCCCCTCACCCCTACAACGTGGTCTCTCCCCTGTGTCCCTCTTAGTGATGGCAGCCTCTGCCTCCCACCCAGGATGTAACGGGCTGTCATCACGGGTTTTTCCCTCTTTCAGTGGGTCTTTGGGCCAAGTTGAGATTCATCTTCTGCTCGGGTGCAGCACAAGCCTCCTCCTTGGTGTCCCTGTTGCTGCTATTACTTCCTTCCAATGCACTTTCCTTATTGCTGCTGGAGGAGGCTTTTCAAAATGCAGATCTGATCATGTCCCTCCTCTCCCTAAGACCTTCACTGGTCCCCCTTGCCCTTGTCTTGAAGACCTTTTTCATCGAGTCGTGCCTACCTGGCCAGTGTCTCCTGTTGCTCACGTGTGAACATGACCCCCTGGTGGCATGAACCATTAGTTCTCAGAGTGTGGACCGCTCCTTCCTGCCACGCCTCTGCTCACAGTCTTCCATCTCGCTTGTCTTCCCTCCACACTGTCTGCCTCTCAAACACCTGCTCGTTCTTCTGGACTCAGCTAGAGCCTTTCTCCCTCTAGGAGGTCCTGCCTGAGCCCCCCGTTGTCTGTCTGCCTCCACTGGCCTGTGCATCTCAGTCACCCCGACTGTGTATCTTCTCCACCTGGCCAAGAGAGGATGTGGGGAAACCACGCTTATTCCTAACATGCACCTGCTCCTCAGGACATGTCCCTGGGAGCATGTGAAGTTGGGGCCCTAACCAGAGGGACACTCTTTCAGGTCACAGCACTGCAGCTGTGGGGACCCTCGTCCCAGGACAAACACAAACACAGCCCAGGAATCTAGAAAGTATGCCCCCTCTAGGCAAGGACCCAGCCACACCACTGGTTTGCTGTGTGACCTTGGGCTAATTGCTTAACTTCTCTGGCCCATATCTGCAGTGAGGGAGGTGGACAACTCCTCGCTAAACTTGGCTAGTGATGCTTATCCCATAGGGCAGAGTGAGGGTTGAATGGAATAATCTCTGGCGTGGGGGAAAGCGCCCCGTGTGTGGTCTTTACAATAGTCCATTAAGTATGTTATAAAAACGATAACTGAATTGTATCTCAAGACACCAGAGAAGCTTGGGTTGAAATCCTTGCTGAGTTGCCTCTCCCACTGGGATTCGTCCGGTGGCACCTGGTCTGCCCAAGGTCTTGCTCTGGGTCTGCTGTTCTGGGCGCAGATCTCCCACCAGCTCACGGCGGCCCAAGGCAGAGCCCAGCCGAGCCCAGAGGAGGAGGGTGGGGCAGCGAGGCGGTGGGTGGCCGGGCTGATGAGTGTGTTCGGCTTGATCTATGAGGCCGTTCCCAGGAAGGATTCAATTCTGCCCTGGAAGTGTGGCCTGAGCCGATCCATCTCCCGGGCTGTCAAACATTTCACGGGCGCCTGCCTGGGCCGGGAGACACTTTATAAGCTGTGTCTCTGTCTTGTGGTCCCGCCGCCTGGTCGCTCTGGCATTTTGATATGTTGTGCCCACTTGGGGCCCAGCAGTGTGTCTGTCTGTCCCTGCAGGGGTGAGGGCGGGGAGCAGGGAAGGAGGAACACACAGGAGGGGATGATGAAGGGAAGCTTGAGTAAATGGAGAAAGAGCACTGCACCCCAGAGATTTTCAGTCCTGGGGTTCTCTGTGTGACATGGGCCTCCCCCGGAAGCATATGTAGGGAATAAGTGTAGATTAAATCTGTGGTTCTTAATGTTGGCGGGGGTCAAGCTTCCATTTGAGCACCTAACAAAGGCTGTGGTCCATCCCAAATAAAATGCAGGTAAACCTAAACTCCTTTCTACTGCAGGACCTTGCCCCAGCTGCCTGGTTGCCTGGAAGTCTGCCTGCTCGTGGCCTGGCTGGCTTTTCGTGACATCTCGGATGTCAGCTCACCTGTAACCTCAGTATTGCTGCCTTGACCTCCCTATTTGCCCCCAAGCACAGCATCCTGCTTTTCCCTGGAAAGCATTGATTGCCATGTTTGCTTATTGTCTGTTTCCCTGTTAACCTGGGCAGGATGCTTGGACAGGAGCTGATTCTGTTTCAGTGATACAGCCCCTGGGTCTAGCGTGGGGTGGGGCCTGGCATGGAGTAGGAACCCAGCGTATGTTTGTTGCGTGGCCGGATGGATAGATGGATGGCTAGTCAAACAGCTGTCCCTGAGTGTGTGTCCATGCAAGAATTTGAGAATAAACTCATTGCCCTGCAACGATAGCATTGGCCCCTCCTCCAGCCTCACAGGGCAGCCCTGACCTTTGGGGAAGCTCGTGATGGTTGCATGGTCTGTGATTCTGGTCCCCCCAACTTTTCTGGGAACTTACCACTTCCTGTGCCTCCTCGGCCCAGCTTGGCCTGACACAGACCTAGGCCCACAGAAGCCTTCTAAAGGACTTACTCCTTTTTCTCATAAGGCCCTCTAGGAATCTGCTCACACCATGGGAGGAGAGAGTCAATAACACCAAGATTGCATTTTCCTCCAGCCTGGGGGGATCAGGGGATTAAAGTCAGATTTAATCTGATTTTAGACAAATAAAGTACTGTGACATTTATTGCACACCTGAGTTGCTAGAGAAAAATTCTGACGTGCTATGTAATGTGCGCAGGGCCTCCAAGCAACAGTGGTGTGGGCCGTGTCCTGCAGCAGGGCAACCTGCCCAGGGGCATCCTGTCTGCCCAGAAGGAGAGTGGACTTCTGCTAGTTCCTACAACACCAGCGTTTGGCCACCATTTCCTGTGCCTACGGGCTACAAACCCCAAGGGGATTTGGTGCGTATTCTGGCACCAGCCCGGGATGGGGAAAGAATCGGAGGAAATGGGGCAAGAATAGCTGATGGAAGCATGCCAGGGGGCCAGGCAGGGGTCCAGGAGTGAGGCCAGGTGGCCTGGACCAGGGCGATACCATTGGGAGAAGGGTTGGGACTGCAGGTAGATGGCGCTTAGTCTCCACAATATTCAGACAATGGAGAACAAAGTGGGCTTTGCCTTGTTCTCCGTCCTTCCTTCAGTCCTTTGGCTTCAGAAGCACTTACGTTCTTTATATTTTAGTTTTTTGTTTTTTTTTTCCAACAAAACCAATGCACAACACTACTATCAAATCTGCTGGAGTGGCCCCAGGAGAGGACACACCATCACTCGTTCATCCTTTCATTCATTCCTTTACCAGATATTTATTGAGCACCTACTATATGCCAGCTTCTATTTTTGGATCCAGAGATCCAACAGTGACCAAGTCAGACAAAAGTGCCTACTCTTGTAGAACTTATATCTCAGTGGAGGAAAAAAACAATAGACACTAAACATAAGAACATTTTATAACATGTTCGAAAGTGGTGAGTGTCATGGAGAAAACAGTTGGGTAAAGAGACAGAGAGAGAAGAGAGACAGTTGCCATGGAAGTGGGGTGGTCCTGGTGAGCTCCACTGAGAGGACACTGCGTGAGAACTGGTAGGAAGTGAGAGTGAGCAGTGGAAGTATCTGGGGTGAGACTCTTCCAGGCAGAGGGAACAGCCAGTGCAGGGGTCCTGGGGCAGGACTGTGTCTGGCACACACAGTCTTCACACTGCCTACTATTCTCCTTATCATTGTCTACTTTATGTGCATTTCCCAAAGTGGGGCACATCTATGCCAGGGCTCACCTCCACGTGTCAGGAGAACACAGGAAGTTTCAAGATGAACAGGGTTTGCTTCACTGGGGTTTCAATTTATGAAGCTTTTTAATATTAAGAAGTAGGATGCAAAACTTAGACTAATTTTAAGTGAAAATAGGAAGCTTGCAAGAAATTATCATGCTTATGTTTGTAGTAGATTCCAAACTTCTCCCAGAGCTCTTGTCTTGGGGGTCATGAGATAGTTCTGCTGTCATTCTGGGTGCCTAAGTGGGAAAGGATGAGATGCTGGGTATACACATCTCTCTCTCCCACCAGACTTTATCTTTTAAGATACAGATTGCCTCTGCTGGGCACCTTGATGGCATAGAGCATTCTAGTTAGAGAGTCATCCTCCTCCTGTCTTCTTGCTTCTACATCAACTGCCTGCAGCCCTCTGAGGCCTGGGCTCAGATCTCTCACTATAAAGGTCTCATGGGCTGCAATTCATGCAGGTGCCAGGAGGGCGAGAAAAGCGAGGGAAGTGGGCTGGGCATAAGACAACAGGGAGTGGTGCAGAATGTGGCAAACTGGAGAGCACCCAGCCTCTATAAAAGGAGCAGCTTCTCTTTACCTCTAGGAAGACACCAGGAGCCGTATTTTCCCATTCTTTTAAGCAAAATCAGACATCTGGATTGTTGTGCAAAAAAAATATTGATTTTTCAAATACAGACTATACTAAAAATTTCTATATGCAAAATTTGGGGAAATAGATCTGCAAATATATCCAGAGACCCAGAGCAATAGGAAAAGCCCCCCAGGAGTCCTGAATGAGGAGCTGATGGAGGCCCAGTGACATGTGTTTTGCTCAGTCCTTGAGCCTGAGCCAGCCTGATCAGGTAAGACTCCTTGGCATGACTGGCCACCTTCAAGGGTGAGTGAGTTAATCCTGGATAGACGTGAAAGGAGGGTGGGGGAGCATGTGGCTGAAAAATCCCAGTTCCCTGCTCAAGGACTGAGTCTGGGGGGTACATGTCCAGACTACGTCTACACCACTCTCTACTTGTAAGAATTAAACATATTTAATCTGAAAGGGGGAACTCATTGTCTCATTAAAATAAAACAGTTAAGGGATTCTAGATTCAGGTATGGTTGGATCCAGGTGTTTGGAAACATCTCCAGGAAGCTGCTTCTCTCCTTTGACTCTGCTTGCCTCTGTTCTGATGTCAGTATCAGGGAGGTTCCTACCACAGAGGGCCAAGCTGTATGTCTGCAATGACTGCCTTATATCTGCCACCTCAGCAGCCTCTGGAGAAACAGAATGCATGTTTTCTGATAGGTCCAGCAAAAGTACCTGGTTTGGCTCTAAAGGAGCTGTGTTGAGTTGCTTGCACACATTTAGGGACAGGCAGTGGGTCTCCAGAACAACATCAATGGGAGTGGGGGAGGGACCCCCAAATCAAGATGGCATTACCAGGAGATGTGGAGGGATGGGTGTTGGGCAGGCAAAACCCATAGCATTCTCACTGGATGGAAACATCGGGCAAGAAGTCTCAGGCTTTCTAGGCATCATCTGACACTCCTTCCTCCCCCATTCCTGTATCCTCCAGCCAGCCATCCCTGTGGCCTTTGGCAAGAAGACACTGCTGCTCCCATCTTGGCAGGTGCATTGATCACCTGTCAGAGCCTTGACACTCGCATTTCATTTCATATGGTGTGTCGTAGTCTCCTGGACTCCAGCCTCCACCCCTGCATTTCCACCCCTGCCCAACCCTCTCTGCCTCCTGGCAGCCACTCTCCTGTTCTCTTTCCTATAAGAGATGAGCATATCTCATGTTTTTTGACTCTCACCCTACTGGGGTGTGCTGGTATTTTATTCTTTCTACCTCTTCTCTAGACCCTCAATTTCTTAGTTCTCTAGTGAAGCTCTGAGAAAGACTGCCATTCTGCTACTTCCCAGATGCCACCCCCTTGTACTCCAGATGCTTCCTGTCCTATCCATGGGATGGCAGACCTTTCCCAATGCTTTTTGGATGAATCCAAGACTCCCTTAGGCAAAGATCCCTGGAAGCCAAATGGGCTAAATGGGGGAAACAGGGCTGAGCAGGAGGACAGAGGTTACTGCCTGGAGGGGGATTCCAGGTTACAGCACAAGGAGGGGAAGCCTGGGCAGAGCCCAGTGGACTCTCTGAGCTAAAAAGATAGATTTAGGAGTCTGAGAAGATCAAAGCAAAGCAGCTGGAGTTCACAGGGCAGAATACTGGATAAGACAGCATCATGGAGAGAAAGAAAGAGAGAGGGAGAGAGAGAAAAAGAGAGGGAGAGATGGGGGTAGAGGATTGCCCCCCTCAAGTCTTCAGTTGCCTAATGATCAGCACGTGTGTATCAGGAAATCATCTAAGATTGAGGAAAGAACCACTTGAGAAGATTAGAGGAGTCATCACTAGAGTTCCCACAGGGCTGGTCATAATTTCTGTTCCCACCAGCCAAACTTCATAAAAACCACAAATCACTGGGTAAAAAGAATACTCAGCAGTCCTACCTAACAGTTTAAAAGCAAAGCCCAAAAAGGATCAAATTGTCCCCAAGTAACTTTATAGAATCCCTGAACAAAGCTCAAGAATATTTATAGGAGTACAAAAATATCCAGCACCCAGCAATAAAATCGATAATGATCTAGGATTCAACAACGAGACTACGAAGCATGCAAAGAAGTAGGAGAACATGACCCATAATGAGGAGGAATATCAATCAATTAAAACCTACTGAGAAATGAAACAGGTGGTAGAATTAGCAGAAAAAGACATTAAAATGATAATTATAGCTGTATTCCACATATTCAAAAGGATCGGGAAGAAAGATTATGTATATTAAGTAGAGATATGTAAGGTATAGAAAGAGGGGTTACCAGATAAAATTCAAGATGCTCAGTTAAATCTGAATTTCAGATAAACAATGAATTTTTTTTAGGTGTGTAAGTATGCCCCAAATATTGCATATAACATACACATGCTAAAGCTCATTCACTATTTATCTGAAATTCAAATATAACTTTGCATCTTGTATTTTTATTTGCTAAATCTGGCAACCCTAAAAAAGATCCAGATTGAACTTCTGGAGATAAAATCCACAGTGACTGTGATAGAGATGTGTACATCCACTAAGTGGAATCAAGAGCAGATTAGACTTTGTAGAAGAAAAGATAAATGAACTTGAAGACACAGCAATAAAAACTCTCCAAAATGAAAGACATAGAGAAAAGGGGCTAGAAAAAAAAAATAGTTGGAGAACAGTAACCTAATACACATTTAATTGGAGTGGGTGCCCAAAGGACAAAAGGGGGATAAAAAAGTATTTGCAAAAAAATAATGAGCAGAGATTTTCTAAATCTGATGGAAACTATGAAGTCCTGGACAGAGTGAGAGAAGGTACATATCACCAATATCAAGAATGATGGAGAATATGGGATGGAATCACTGTAGACTTCACAATTACTGAGAGGACAGTAAAAGGATGGATGAACAATGCTGTGTCGATACATTTGCCAGCTCAGATAAAATGGAAAAGTTCCTTTCAAGACACAAACTAGCCAAGCTCTCACTTAAGAAAAAAACATAATCAGAATAATCTTATATCTCTCAAAGAAATTGAATTTGCATTTAAAACAAAGAAAATTTCAGACCCAGATGGCTTATTTGGTGAATTCTTTCAAACATTCAAGATCTTCCAGAAAATAGAGGAGGAGGAAACACATTCCAACTCATTCTGTAAGGTCAGAATGACCCTGATACAAAAATCAGACACAAAAAGCCATCACAGGATAAAAAAAAAAAAAAAAAAAAGGACAGAACAATGTCTCTCATGAGCTTTCATGCAAAACTCTTAACAAAAAGAGAACAAACAGAATTTAAAAATATATACAAAACTAATACATGGTGACCTAATGGGGTTTATCCCAGAAATGCAAGATTAGTTTAGCATTCAAAATTCTCTCAATTCAATTTAGTATATTAATAGTTTATACAAAAAAAAATCATCTAAATAGATGTAGTAAAAGCATTTGATAAAATCCAACAGCCATTCCTTTAAAAAATCTCTGAGGAATAGGAGGGAAATTTCTCATTCTGATAAAAAGCATCAATGCAAAACATAACTAACATCATACCTACTAGTGGACAAACTGAATGCTTTCCCCTTAAGATAAGGAAAAATGTAAGGATATCCACTCCCACCATTTCTATTCAGCATTGTGTTGGGGAGTTCTATTCAGCACAATAGGCAAGGCAAGGAATTGAGAGACATCGAGGTTAAATGGGAAGATGTAAAACCATCTTGCTGATGACGTGAAAGCATATGTTGGAAATCCTATGGAATCTAAAAGAAAGCCATGAGAACGCATACACGGCAAGGTACAAAGTGAATGCACAAAACCCAGTTGTATTTCTGTGTACTCCCAATAAAACAATTGGAAAATACCACGTATAACAGCCTAAAAATATGGGATAAATCTGACAAAAGATTCAAGGGATCTGTATGCTGAAAAGTACAAAACATTAAGGAAAGAAATTAAAGATCTAAATAAATGAAGAGCTACACTGAGGATCCAAACACTCGGTATTTCCAAAATGTCAATTCTCCCCAAATTGACTTACAGATTAGTCAAATCCCAGCAAGTTGGGGTTTTTTTTGTTTGTTTGTTTTTCTGTGAGAGAAATATTCAGGCAGATCCTAAAATTTATATGGAAAGGCAAATGACCTATAGCAGCCAAAATAACTTTGAGAAAGAAGAACAAAGTTAGAGAACTTACATTATTTGATTCTAAGGCTTATTTTAAAGCTGCAGTAATCAAGACAGTGTGACATTGACATGAAGATTGATGAATTAGGTCAATGAAAGAGAATAGAAACTCTGGAAATACCTGAACACATATGTGGTTAGTTTTGAATTTTGAACAGCAGTTTCAGGGAAAGGATTTTTATCTACTCAACAAATGGTGGTGGAAAAATTGGATATTCATAGTCAAAAGTGAATGTCAGTACATAACATATGCCTTATATGAAAATTAACTCAAAATGGGTCACACTCCTTCTTTTAATTTTTTTTGAGAGAGAGAGAGAGGGAGAGAGAGAATCTTATGCAGACTTCATGCTGAGCGTGGAGCCTGACACAAGTTCAATCTCATGACCCTGGGGTCATGACCTGAGCCAAAAGCAAGAGTCAGACGCTTAACCGACGGAGCTACTAGGTGCCCTCAAATTGGTCACACTCTTTTTTTTTTTTTAAAGATTTTATTTATTTATTTGACAGAGAAAGACACAGCGAGAGAGGGAACACAAACAGGGAGTGGGAGAGGGAGAAGCAGACTCCCCGCCGAGCAGGGAGCCCGATGCGGGACTCGATCCAGGGACTCCAGGATCATGACCTGAGCCGAAGGCAGTCGCTTAACCAACTGAGCCACCCAGGCGCCCTGGTCACACTCTTAAATGGAAAGCCTGACACTATGAAACTTCTTAAGGAAGATGTCTGAGGAAATTTGTGATCTTGGGTTAGGCAATATTTCTTAGATATGACACCAAAAGCTCTATCCCTAAAAGAGAACTATCACTGGCGGGACTTCATAAATTTGAACATCTACACTTTGAAAGACATTGCTATGACAATAAGAACATAAGCCACATGTGGGGTGGAAACATTTGCAAATCATGCAATGGAAAGGGACTTGATGTGGAATAAACATATAAGCAAAAAAAAAACAAAACCAAAAAACCAAAAACAAAACTCCAAGAGAAGAAAAGAAATAATCCAATAGTAATGAGCACACATTACTTATCATGCTCGTTATTGGCAAAGATATAGAGCAACTGGAAGGCTCACACTCTTGGTGGGGATTCAAATGGTGTAACTTTGGAAAACAGATTGGCAGTTTCTTCTAAAGGTAGACATACCTTACCGCCCAGCCTTTACATTTGTATTTTTTCCTAACAAGCATACGCCCAAATAAAGGTTTTTCTGCGAGCATTCATTGCATCTTTATTTGTTCTAGTCATACACTGAAAACAAGCCAAATGTCCCCCATCGTGGGAATGTTTAAACAAATGGTGGTATATCCATATAATGGGATACTGTGTGGCAATTAAAAGGAATGAGCTGTTGATACATGCAACCATGCAGATAAATATAAAAACAATTGCATTAAGCGAAGAAAGGCAGGTAAAAAAGAGTACCTACTGCATGACTCCATTTCCATAAAATTATTGAAAATGCATATTAGTCTATAGTGACAGAAAGCAAACCAGTGTTCCTTTGGGAACGGATGTTGGAGGGATCGAGAAGGGGCATAGGGAAACTTTTGGAAGTCTAGGGTCTATGCATCTCATTTTGTTTCACAGGTGTGTGCATATGTCAAACTTATCGACCTCTACACCCTAAATATGTAAAGTTCATTATATGCCAATTATACCCTGATAAAAATACTACACAATACCAAAAAAAAAAAAAAATGATACTCAGAAAATCTGACCCAGAAATTTCTTGAAAGGACTTTTAGGCAAATGTATATGTGCCAAGATATTCACTTCAGCCCTGTTTGTAATGTCAAAGTATTGGCAAACTGGCTAAATGTCACAGCATAAATATCTCTTAATAGGAAAGTTGTTAAAATAATAAACTGTTTGTCCATATAGTGGACTATGGTGCATTTGTTTAAGAGTTCTTTTTGTGCTGAAGTAAGATGATTTCCAAAATCCATGGTCACAATCATGGTGAAGATAAAAATATATACAATCTAATATATTTAGTAGACACTAAGAAGATGGGGAATCTATATTATATATTGTATATTTGGATCTAGGTAGATAGATGGATAGATAGATAAATAGATAGATAATAGATAGATAGATATAGAATATTTCTAAAAGAGTATCCAAGAACCTAGGTACTGTGGTTGTTTCCAGAAGGGGAACTGGGCTTAGATAAAAAAGGAAACTCAGTTTTCACTGCACATGGACTTGTAATTCTGATAGTTTTAATTTATGCAAGTATTACCAAACTTTTTAACATACCAAAAAAAAAAAAATCAAAATCATAAAAGTGAAAAAAAGTCTCTGAATTAAAATTTCCTTTGTCATGTTCACGTTTGCAGCTTATTTCGGTGTTTGGGATAGGTGTTAGTTTGGGTACACTAAGCTTGTACTGCAGTAACAGATAGACCCAAACATGTAATGGATGGACACATCAGATGTGTACTTTTCACTTATGTCACAGTCCTGTCTGAGTGTTCAGACAAGAAGGCAAGCTTCTCTGCACAGAACCATTCAGAGACTTGGACTATTTCCATCTTATAGCTCCTCCTTCCCTCAGGGTGTTAAACATGCCTAAGCATGCAGCGGAAGGGGAAAAAAAGGAAATAGAGAAGCAAGCATGGGAGGCTTTATGGACCAGACTTGGAAGTTGTTCACATCATGTCTGCTCTCATTGCAATGGATGGGCTCTAAGTTTTTATATGGCCGCACCAACTGCAAGGGAGTCTGGGAATTGTAGTACGCTGGTGCATAGGAGGAAAGAAAAATGGATATTGAGGATAACCAATAGTCTCTAATAGTCATGGTGTGTAATCATCCTTAAAAAATAGACATTGAGCCAAAGGTTTACAGTATCCCGCGGGAATGGAGCCCAGCAAATGGTTTCATTTTTGAGGGAGCATTGCTCGTGCTCTGTCCCAGCATCTGTTCTCGGAGCCCAGCTTTCTGAACTGTCACTGGGGAGACTGTAAGTAAAAGCAGCATCATGAGGCTGACAGAGCATGAGGCTAGAGGGCAGAAGACCTGGGTCTTTGTCTGCACTGTACTTATCTGAGTCTTGTTTCTTTGTCTGTAAAATGGGATAAAGACATGCTTGTTCCTAGAAGGGTTTGACCTCTACCGTGGTAGTTAAGTCTTTAGTGGTAGGTGAGGAGGAGGAGAGATCTAGGGAGGCGTGGGGAGAAGCTAATGGAAAGAAGGAATGGAGGAAGGGATCTTAATTTTTATGAGAACTTATATGTGCCAGATGCAGCTAGTTACTTTTTATGCATTAATTGTTTTAATTCTCAAGACAATGCTGTGAAATCTCACTATTACAAGCCCCATTTTATAGATAAGGAAATGGACTCTAGATTAGTGAAGTCATTTCAAAGGGTCACTTCCCCTTCAAGGTCGCACAACTAGCATGATGGAGCTGGGATTAGAACCCAGATATTTATGACTCCAAACCCTGTGCTCTGCACCTGGGAAATGCAGCGGGGGCTCTCGAGTAAATCCACTCTCTTTGCCAGAGCTTTGGATCAGAATCCCCTCTCTGCTCGTAAACACACTGGCCCAGAGAGGTGGAGGCTCCTCTTGCTGTTGATTTAATATTTTGGAGGAAATAGGTTTATGACCTAAATATATTTCTCCCTGTTAAATGTTACAGCTTCTTTGAGCTTCACATTTGGCTTAACATTGCTTTATGGTAGGTTTGAATTTTGTGCAGTGGGTTTGGCTGGGGTCCTCCAGAGGCGCTGCTGCCTACTTCTGAATTCCCCTGCCACAATTTATCCTAAGTCTTATTGGGTCTATATCTGGATTACTTAGAGATTGCATTTTAAAGCATGTAATAGAAAGCTTAATCACACTGGCTAAACAAAAAAGAGGTTTACTTTTCTCAAGTAACAAGAAATCTGGAGGAAGTCATCCTCTGGCTTATTCAGCAGCTCTGTGATACCATCCATATCTCAGGCTCTCTGTACCTTGTCTTTCTACCATCCCTAGCCTATGGAATTTGGCACTATGCTTATTACCTCTTGGTCCCAAGATGGCTGCCACACCTCCTGACATAGCACCCAGATTCCAGGCAGAACGAAGGGTAAAGCATGAAGGGAAAATACAAAAATTGAAGCCAGTCAAATCTGTTTCCTTTTCAAAAGCCCAGAAACTTCACCCATTGTCTTCTGATATATATATATATATATATATATATATATATATATATATATATTTTTTTTTTTTTTTTCTTTTTGGCCAACACTGAATTACATGGTAACCCTTATCTGCAAGGAAGATTGGGAAGTGAATATTTTTAAACACACACCTTGCCAACCAGAACATGTTTGGGATTTTATTAGTAATAGAGAAAGTGGGTGCTGAAGCAGGAAACTATTAGTATCTGCCACGATCTTCCAAATATCTTTTGGATGTGTCCACTTGCCTTTATCTGCACTGACACTTCAGGCCATTGTTATTTCTCTCTTGGACTCTGAAATAGCTTCTTATTTGGTATTTCTACATTCCCTCCTGACCCCCTCCCCACCCCCCCCACACGTAATCTATTTTCTACACTATGGCCAGAGAGATCTTTATAGGACATAAATCTGACTGTGTCACTCCCCTGCAGGATAATGTATTAAGTTAGTACTATGTGCTTTATGTTTTTGCTGCTGATAAAGAAAAAATGAGAACTATCTGCCTCCCTTCTCCTCAAAATTGATGTGCAAGCACAGTCTTAATTGAGTCTTAGTGACCTGAGGCTTCTTTTGCCCGAGGGAAGAGTTGGGAGCTGCAGGGATGCTTGGTGTGTGGAGACAGAAGGGACCTCAGTTGGGAGAGCATTTGCCAAAAATTTGGGGTGAGGACACGTTTGGCGGCTCTGTTGTGTCAGAACCCTGAGTGCTCATTTTTTGCAGTTCCCTTGGAAGTGGCTGACTTAGGAGCAGAACGGCCACATGGTTCATCAAGGTTACTGGGCTCAGATGCCAGCTCATGGACAGACAGCTTCAAGGGACCATAAGGAATTGCAAAAGTAATATATATTTAGGCAAGACCAGCCTTGTGGGCCTGCCACCTGGGCATTCATGCAGAGCCCCTCACTAAAAGACCTTGCACTCAGTTTAATGCATTTCTGTCACCGTCTTAAAATTCTTTTTTTTTTTTAAACGAATGAGACAATTTATTAACCCAGCATTTGTTCTAGAGCTTCTTGTTGGCACCATCTTAAAATTCTTAATAATCTTTGAATGGGAGACCCCACATTTTCATTCGGCACAAATTAGGTAGCTGGTCCTGATGGCAGGTGACAAGCGTGGGACTTTTGTTCCATCCTTCAGGGAGCTGGGCAAAAAGCCCTCTACCCGCCCCCCCTTCCCATAACTGAGATTGAGCTCCCTTCCAGGCGAGCGGTCAGAGTCAGATTTAATTTGATCATTGGGACAAAGGGAAATAAGATGATATTTCTTGTGCCTGAGTATGGCGGTGGAGTGAGACTCATCCCTGTTTGATGTTCAGACACTCCTCATGATGCTCAGGACACACTCCACTTCCCCAGAGTCCACCCACGGCAGGGTCTATATAGAGTCACCAGACAAAGATCTGCAAAGTTGATGCCCGTGACTGTTCCCAGAGGAAGAAGGGTGGAGAGATGAGAGGTGGAGAACCGTGTCCCGGGGTGAATGTGCCTCCCCCTTTTCCCTACCAGAAGCCCCCCATAGGGGAGAGCATATGACCTCAGCCACATTCGGAGGAAAAGGTGATTACGCCTCACTCTCCAGGGTCTGGTCAGGGCACTGCAGTCACTGTGGCCAGGGGAATAAAGTGCCCTGACTGGCTTCTTAAAGCCAGTCCTGCCCATGGGCATTCTGGGTAAATGAACCAGTCATCTTTTTTTGCTCATACTGGTTTCTGTCGGGTTCTCTATTTGCAACCAATGGGATTGCTTTGCCGGGAATCCAGTTCTTTTTTTTTTTTTTTTTAAAGATTTTATTTATTTATTCATGAGAGACAGAGAGAGAGACAGAGGCAGAGCGAGAAGCAGGCTCCCCGCGGAGCAGGGAGCCCGATGCAGGACTCGATCCCGGATCCTGGGATCATGACCTGAGCCGAAGGCAGATGCTTAACCGACTGAGCCACCCAGGCGTCCCGAGGGAATCGAGGTCTTAAGGAGTCCTTCTTTCCAGCGAACTCATAAAAAATGGAGCTCTCTCTCCCCCACCGTTCACCAGTTCTGAATAAGATTGACCCAGTAAAAGGTCAAGGTCAGGATGAGCCTTTATCCCCCTCCACCCGGGCCTCCACCCAAGGATCCTGGACAAAAGGGAGGCGTTGGATTCTCCTCCTCTCTCCTCTGAACAGCCTGTTCCAATCAACATTATTTTCCCCTCATTTTACCATTTAATAGGAAATATTTTAAAAGATTTAAAACATTTAAGTAGGTTAATTATTTTCAAAAAGGACAGCAAAGTTTTCAAAACTGCTTCTGTCAGTAAATTTAAAATACAATAAATAATTTAGGGCCCAATTTTCTCTCCACAGTGAAGAATTAAGAAGCTTCAGTCTTTCACATATTCTCCTTTTAGAAAGCTACAAATTCTTCCTCTCCTCTCTCTGGCCTCTGAACTTGGCAGGACAGTCAGCCACGAAGACCTGGGACTGGGCTGGTGATCGTGTTTTGGCGGCTGTAATTCCTTTCCAGCAGGAAACATTTTTTTTAATTGGGGTTGTTTTCGGGGATATTCAGATTTTCCCTTTGTGAGCAAAAGAGATGAGATATTTACTTATGGCCAGTTCGCAGAGGCAAAAACAGACTCAGTGAGGTTAAGCAACTTTATCAGGCAGGTACCATAAGCTGAATAAATGCACTTCTAAAGATTGGATTTCTTTTCTCTGGAGGGGAAGGACCAAGCATCATTTGAAAGGTCAGATCGGTCAGGGGTGAGCAGGACACATAACATTCAAGGGGCATGCAGAGATGGGAAGGAGGGAATTTAAAAACCAGTGCAGGCGGGGCTGGGATGTTAAGGCAATCAGCATCTTGCTATAGTGAGAAGCCCTTAACCTCTCAGTGTCGAAGGCCCAGATGGAAGAAGGCACCAACTGGAGCCTAGAAAGATCTAGAGTCAGGGAGGAGTCATATAGTATAGTTGTGGTGGGTTGGGCCAAGGAGGAAGAGGAGAAGAAACACATCAACCCTTACTTCGCTCTCTTCCTGCCCTCCAGAGGCCTCTATTGACCCAACCCAACTAGAAGGCAGAGGGCAAAGGAATGGAGTGAGGCAGCCCTCAGAGGACAGCCTCTTGGAACACAGGGCAGGCCTGGCAAAGTGTAGAGAATGGGTCAGAATGGGCGGGTGGGCTGGGGGGCAAATGGCTCCCACCATTATCATTAATTTTTTCAACCTTAAAAAAAAAATCACTGTCTTTCAGACTCAGCTGAAATGTATTGTTTCCCACTTGCACAAACATAATTTTACTTGTGTTCATATATTCTTAGCAAATGGCTCTTTCTCAAACCAAGTCTTATACAAACCCATAAAAAGTAGAGTCATTCTGCTTGTGATTCCCCTTTGTTCTATTTTAGAGCCGTCAGATTCCGCAGGACGCCAATGCATTACCTTCTGTGATCCGCAACCCAGGGTAATATGTACCCATTTTACAGATGAGGAAACTGAAAAAGTTTAAGAGACTTTCTCCCAAGTTATAGAGACTAAATGGCAGAGGAAGGAGTTGAAACAGGTCTCATGATGACTAGCAATAATTAGTACCTCTTTGTGAGGCAGGGGGAAAGACAAGAGGGGAAGGAGAGAGAGCCAGAGGGAGGAAATGTTTGTAGCCTATGGTGCTAGTGGGAGATGGCAGTCCTTACGCCCCTTTCCATCCAGTGCCACTTGCTCCCTGGGGAGCACTCAGGTGCCTTGGGGCCCAGGTAGCTCTACCTTTATCTGATGTACACACACTGGGATGCTGTGTCAGATCTCTGATAATTTTTGTTGCAAAGATGTATTATCTGAAGTTCTTGGGGTGAGGGGTACCTAAGTGGCTTAGTCGGTTAAGCACCCAACTCTTGATTTCAGCTCAGGTCATGATCTCAGGGTTGTGAGATCGAGCCCCACATCAGGCTCTGCACTGGGCATGGAGCCTGCTTGGGATTCTCTCTCTCCCTCTCCCTCTGCCCCTCTTTCTCTCTCTAAAAAAATAAAATAAAATAAAAAAATAATAATAATAAAAATAAAAAAACTAAAGTTCTTGGGCACATAATCTTTTTTTTTAACTTTTATTCTTAATTATTTTCATTTTTATTGAGATATAATTGACACATAATATTGTATTAGTCCAAGGTGTACAACAGAATGTTTTGATATATGTCTATATTGTAAAATAATCACTACAATAAGTATCATTAACATCCATCACCTCACATAGTTACAGTTTTTTTTCTTGTGGTGAAAACTTTTAAGATTTATTCTCTTAGGAACCTTCAAATATATGATATGGTATTACAAACTATAGTCGCCATGCCATACATGACTTTCCCATAACTTATGTATCTTATAACTGGAAGTTTGTACCTCTTGAACACCTTCATCCATTTCTCCCACCCCCTGCCTCTGGCAGTCACCAATATGTTGTCTGTATCTATGAGTTTGGATTTTCTAGATTACACATATAAATGAGATCATATAGTATTGGTCTTTCTCCGTCTTCTTTTACTTAGCATAATGCCCTAAATGTCCATCCATGTTGTCGCAAATGGCTGGATTTCCTCTTTTTTGTGGATGAATAATATTCCTCTGTGTGTGTGTGTGTGTGTGTGTGTGTGACATTTCCTTTATTCATTCATCATTGGACACTTGGGTTGTTTCCATGCTTTGGCTATTGTAAATAATACTGCAATGAATATGAGGTGCAGATGTCTTTTTGAGATAATGATTTTATTTCCGTTGGATATATACCCAGAAGTGGAATCGCTGAGTCCTATGGTAGCTCTATTTTTATTTTTAATGTTTTGAGGAACCTCCATACTCTTTTCCATGGTGGCTGTACCAGTTTCCATTATTGGGTATATAATCTTGATGGTCCTAGTGTCTGCTGACTTTTGCTCATGGTGCATTGTTTTCTTTTCATACCGTGATTGTTGGATTGGGAACTTATCTTCAACAGAGCTTTATCTGTGGGAGTCCTATATGGTCTAATGTGGTGATGTGTCTTCCCAGAGCAGTATTATTTTTACTTCTTTCAGGTTGTCCAGGGATAGCAGCAACCTGGGGCTGGTTTTAATGTTAATTGATCAGCATGGCAGTCCAGGGTAAACTCAGACCCAAACCTCTGTGAGGGGAAGACATGGAAGTGTCCTTGTCATCTCCCTATGCTGGTGGGTAGTTTCGTTCTGGTTCATGTCTTCTCTGGGATGTAGCCCCCTGACTTCTCCTATTTTAGGCATGCATTTGTGGTCTAGTCCCCTTCCTTCCTGTGCCCAAAGCCTCATCTCTAGTCTCCACACATGCATCAACCCATCTTCCCTGATTATCACAAGCCATACATCCCAGGAACAAACGCAGTATCAGGCCAGCTCTTCTCTCTCTCCTGACTTGTACTGTCCCCATCCGCCACCCCGGGACTCCTTTTACTTTTTTGTGAGCTCGGCATGCATGTCAAAGGATGTTCATCATATTTATCCCTCATTTCTAAGTGTTTTATTCCATGAAGGTTTTCAAGTTATCACCTCTTAAATTGTGCTGGAAATGGCAGACCTCTGATTTTGTTTGAAGAATGAGTTCCATACCTAAAATAGTGTTTGATACCCAGTCCAACATCCTTCATTTTGCAAAGGAGGAAATCTCCATGTTCAAGGCTAGAATCTTGTTGAATCCCATAATGTTGCCTACAAAAAGCAATCTCACATAATTCCACTAAATACAAGATCACACAGTGACTCAACGCAAAGGATATCCGGGTAGGAAGAAAACTTTAGGAATCACCCAAGGGACCAGTTACAGTGGAATTACTTGAGAAGCAGAAAAATATCACAAAATCTCAGGTCCCACTCCCAGATATTCTGATGTGCAGCCGGATGTGTAGGTGTAAATATCACATCTTTCTAGAAGATTCTGGTGCGCGGTCCTATTTGAGAACCTCTGAGTGGGAATGGTGATGCATCCAAAGCAGATATAATCACGATACCTTGACATCCAGAGTTGTCCTGACTCTGCTCACACAGTTCCAGTGACAAGCAACTCTTCACCTCAAATGGTCCCATTCTCATCTACCTGCCTGATGTTCCCTTCTTATGTTCCCCTGCACTGTCCACGCTCAAAGACTACAGCACTTCCTCTGGTCCTCTTCTGTCTCCCTGCATAATATCTGCAGGCTCATGAGAATGAGCTCAGCCTCTGCGGCTTCTGGGCCAGGCTTCTAGATAATGGCCTCATAATGGCCCCGACCTTGGCTTTGCACCGTGGTGTGCAGAAGGGAGAGAGGGAGAAGAATGAGGAGGCAGTATGGAGAGATACACTCAGCATTATCCTCCATCTGGAGAGAGAAATGTTCTAGAAAGAGGAAAGAAGAGGAAGTTACCCATGGCTTAGCTCTCACTGCTGGAAATGAACTTTCTTACTCAGGTAGCAGCAGAGAAGGCAGATGAGAACATGTGGTCTCTTCTTGAAGGTTTGGTGCATCCTCAGAGGTGGGGGGCTGAACAGAGAAGCAGATGGACAATGCTCACCAGCATTTCACTTGCGTCACTTTGTGTAATTGGAAACAGAAAGTTCTCCTTCTCATTCTGCTTCCAGAAAGGTTATGATCAATACGTTTCCTGGCCCTGCCTCAAGAATTCCTTCCGTCGGGTGGCTGTCTGTACCACCTGTTTTCAATCCTTGTGAAGGATTTCATTTCGGAGCTTTTCAGCTATCCGGTGATGAAGTGGGGAGCATGAAAATGTGTCTGTCTCCTGTAGGAATTGGGCATTGGGAAGATGGCAGGACTGTATGGTGGGGGGGGGGGTTGTGAGATGCCGGTATACATGGTAACAAAGGGGCAGTAGATAGTGTCACTTTCTGTCCCATCTGTGGGATGGGGCTGGGACAAAGGTGGTGTAAACAGAGGCAGGACCCTCCTACTATTGCTGCTTGGCATGTCCTGGGCCTGACAGGATCTTAAGATTTGGATTCTGGTTACAGGCCCCCAACATGAGGGTGGTAGAAGTATGCCCTTGGTTTCCTACCCACTTTCCTGGAACCTGCTTCCTTGTGCCCTTGTTACTGTTGGCACAGCTTGTGTCTGAGACTGGAAAACACTTTTCTCATTCTGTCCTCCGCTTAATGTGGCAGGGGCCTGTGCGGGTGACTGGGGCAACTCTGTGTGTGTGTGTGTGTGTGCATGTGCGTGCATGTGGGAAAGAGAGGTGTGTGGAGTGTGTCTGATGTGTGTGTGTGTGAATGTGTGTGGTGAATGTAAGTATGTGTGAGAGAGAAAGAGGTGCCCAGTGTGTCTGATGTGTGTGTGTGTGTGTGTGTGTGTGGTGAATGTGCGTCTGTGTGAGAGAGAGGTGTGGAGTGTGTGTGATGTGTGTGTATGTGTGGTGAATGTGGGTGTGTTGTGTGTGTGTGAGAGAAATGTGTGTGGAGTGTGTCTGATGTGTATGTGTGGTGAATGTGTGTGTGTGTGAGAGAGAGGTGTGGAGTGTGTCTGGTGTGAGAGAGAGAAGTGTAGAGTGTGTCTGATGTGTGTGTGTGCTGAATGTGTGTGAGAGGTGTGGAGTGTGGTGTGTGTGTGTGGTGAATGTGTGTGTGTGTGAGAGAGAGGTGTGGAGTGTGTCTGGTGTGTGTGTGTGGTGAATGTGTGTGTGTGAGAGAGAGAGGTGTGAAGTGTGTCTGGTGTGTGTGTGTGGTGAATGTGTGTGTGTGAGAGAGAGATGTGGAGTGTGTCTGTGTGTGTGGTGAATGTGTGTGTGTGTGTGAGAGAGGTATGGAGTGTGTCTGATGTGCACATTGGTGAATGTGTGTGTGTGAGAGAGAGAGGTGTGGAGTGTGTCTGGTGTGTGTGTGTGGTGAATGTGTGTGTGTGAGAGAGAGAGGTGTGGAGTGTGTCTGGTGTGTGTGTGGTGAATGTGTGTGTGAGAGAGAGGAGTGGAGTGTGTCTGGTGTGTGTGAGAGAGAGAGGTGTGGGGTGTGTCTGTATTGTGTGTGTGTGTGTGTGAGAGAGAGGTGTGGAGTATGTCTGATGTGCACATTGGTGAATGTGTGTGTGTGAGAGAGAGAGGTGTGGAGTGTGTCTGGTGTGTGTGTGTGGTGAATGTGTGTGTGAGAGAGAGAGGTGTGGAGTATGTCTGATGTGCACATTGGTGAATGTGTGTGTGTGAGAGAGAGAGGTGTGGAGTGTGTCTGGTGTGTGTGTGTGGTGAATGTGTGTGTGAGAGAGAGGAGTGGAGTGTGTCTGGTGTGTGTGAGAGAGAGAGGTGTGGAGTGTGTCTGATGTGCGCATGTGGTGAATGTGTGTGTGTGAGAGAGAGAGGTGTGGAGTGTGTCTGGTGTGTGTGTGTGGTGAATGTGTGTGTGTGAGAGAGGTGTGGAGTGTGTCTGTATTGTGTGTGTGTGTGAGAGAGAGAGAGGTGTGGAGTGTATCTGATGTGTGTGTGTGGTGAATGTGTGTGTGTGAGAGAGGTGTGGAGTGTGTCTGGTGTGTGTGTGTGGTGAATGTGTGTGTGAGAGAGAGGAGTGGAGTGTGTCTGGTGTGTGTGAGAGAGAGAGGTGTGGGGTGTGTCTGTATTGTGTGTGTGTGTGAGAGAGAGGTGTGGAGTGTGTCTGGTGTGTGTGTGTGGTGAATGTGTGTGTGTGAGAGAGAGAGGTGTGAAGTGTGTCTGTATTGTGTGTGTGAGAGAGAGAGAGAGAGAGGTGTGGAGTGTGTGTGATGTGCGCATGTGGTGAATGTGTGTGTGTGTGAGAGAGAGGTGTGGAGTGTGTCTGATGTGCACATTGGTGAATGTGTGTGTGTGAGAGAGAGGTGTGGAATGTGTCTGATGTGTGTGTGTGCTGAATGTGTGTGAGAGAGAGGTGTGGAGTGTGTCTGGTGTGTGTGTGTGGTGAATGTGTGTGTGTGAGAGAGAGGTGTGGAGTGTGTCTGGTGTGTGTGTGGTGAATGTGTGTGTGTGAGAGAGAGAGGTATGGAGTGTGTCTGCTGTGTGTGTGTGGTGAATGTGTGTGTGTGTGAGAGAGGTGTGGAGTGTGTCTGGTGTGTGTGTGTGGTGAATGTGTGTGTGTGTGAGAGAGAGGTGTGGAGTGTGTCTGCTGTGTGTGTGTGGTGAATGTGTGTGTGTGAGAGAGAGGTGTGGAGTGTGTCTGGTGTGTGTGTGGTGAATGTGTGTGTGTGAGAGAGGTGTGGAGTGTGCCTGCTGTGTGTGTGTGGTGAATGTGTGTGGTGTGAGTGTATGGAGTGTGCGTGAGCGAGTGCACAGCAATCTCACAGACTATAGAGTTTGGTCCCCTCGTGCCCGGCCAGTGCACGGGGATTTCACACACACATTGAGTAGCTCAGATGCTCTGAGTTGGGGGTCTTCTGTCTGTCCCCATGGGTGTTCTGCTCTTCCTCTCTGCTCTGGCCACCCTCTCTCTGTGTCGCCTGCTGCCCCCATCCTGCTCCTAGGATGCCCACCTCCAAAATCTCTTACATGACCTCTGAAGGAGATCAGAAAACTAGGTTTGTTCAAACTCTGTGGAACCCATGACTACGCAGTCTTTGAGGGGACAGATGGACTTGTGACAGAACCTGGCTTCCGCAGAGGGCTTTTCATTCCTCTCTGCAGGTCAGCTGAGTCCAGGGAAGTGATGGGTGACAGTGACCAGTCCTAGCGGACGAACCTTATCCTATCGCAGATTATGTAAAGTTCAACACCTTGAAGAGGACTTCCTTGCCTAACCAGTGTCTCTAGCCCTTTGCAGAAGAGATCAGTTCAGGTTCTTTCAAGCAAGGTCTTCCCCAATGTACTCGAGGATTCGCTTACACAAAAACCAGAGGCACAAATACCTAAAAATAGTGTGCTATATGCTGCTGGCTCAGCTATTCCTCAGAAAGGGGAAGATTTAACCAGATCATTACATTGAGAAGATTCTTCAGGGTTGAGAGAATTAAACCTAGGATTTACTCTTACAATCCCCCCAAAAAACATGAAAACCCAGGCTTTACGCTTGGGATCCCCAGAAAAATGCAAGATACCCGGTCCCTTGTTTCAAGAACTTCCCCTACAATCCATAGACTCATTGACACCAGCCATCGAATCAACCCACTGTCTCTAAGTGGGTCCTCACACTTGAGACCTACTGCCAGACGTTGGTTCAGGAGCAACCCCAAGACAGGGATGTGGGCACACGGAAGTTTATCTGGGAGGAGATTCTAGGAGGCAGGTGGTGAGCAGTGACCCATGTGCCTGCACGGGAATGTGGAACGGGACCCCGTGCACCTGCTCAACAGTGGGGAGTGGGGTGAGTGGTAAGGGGATGTGGGTGGAGGCCTTCAGACTCTACGACAGTTATTTATTAATTTTTGAGCGGCGGTCATGAGCAAGTCCTCCTGCTCTGGTGTTGCACACCAATTTCCCCAATATCCCTTTCCTTAACTCTGTGGGTTCCGACTCAGCGAGAGCCTTACCATCCCGTCTTACATTTCTGAAGTCACTGAAGACTCATCTGAGGATGCTCGCGGCCCTCGTACCCCCCGTAGAGGCTAGCTGTCAGAATCCTTAGTGATTAGCAGGTGTCCCTTCTGATACTGGTACTCTCACTGCGGGGCCGATGCTCCCCGTGCTGGGGGCAGCACCGAGACCTCTGACGAGCTCTTACCCCCAAAGTCTCTAACAGAAGCTTCTGGCTTCATGTTTGGACTGCAGACAATTTTGTTTGGTCTACAACGTGTCTTAAAATACGTGAAACCAGTTGCCAATATTTCAAATGTGTGGGGTTTTCATACAGACGCTGGATTTCTGGCTTCTCTTGAAAAAATGGGAGACCTGCCAATGTTGGGAGTCCTATTCCCACTTGGTCACAGTGGGCTGGAGCTGGTCCCTTCCTCGGGACACACACTTCCCAAGTCACCAGTTTCCACGGGGCTGCCTGACCCACTGAGAATCCTTCCCTGGCCTCCAAGGGCACTGGAGCTTGCTACCCTTGCCCTGCCTTCCTTGGCCCTTGCTCTGTCACCTTGGCCTTATTTCCCTGCCTGTATGTTTGCTTGTCTGCTGGGACTGAATTGTTACCCTGTGCTTTCATCCCTCCGACTGGCGTTCTACTATTGTCTCTGGATTTTGCCAGGCTCTTCCCCCTAGGGTGTAGGACTGTGTTTCCGTTCTCCTCACCATTTGCTGCAATTGTGCTATAAATGAACAGGAGTTCTGATCTCCCCACACAAACCAGACTTTGAGTGCCCCCTGTCACCTGGGCTCCTGCTGTCTTTATCCACTAATTACCATGGACAACATCGGATTGGATGTTGGCGGGACTAGAGTCCCAGACAGTAAGGAACCTTGGTCCATGTATATGGATACCACAGGTCTATGTCCTTGGGAGAAACACTAGGGTGTGACCTATCTGGAATTCCCCATCCCGTCCGCCTTGGGCTTCTCCACTTCCCATTAGCCCCTGCGGCTGAAATCCCAACATGCTCTGCACTTGGATCCTGTCTCCTCATTAACATGAAATATATCATAATTGTCACCCTCATTCCAGATGGGTTTGTTGCCGTGCAATTCTGAGAAGGGGCAAACCATGCAATTCAAATTCTCTCTCCTGGTCTGAGCCCAGCTAATTAGATCTGCATTGAATCCAGTGCTAGAAAAGAAGACAGTGCCAATCTAGCAAGCAAACATCACTTTTCTGCAGTTTTTGTCAGAGATGTTAGGGTTTTTGTTCTCTGTGCCTTTTTTTTTTTTTTTTTTTTTTAAAGCAGGATGAGGTGTTGGCCGGAGGAGGGCCAGGTGATTTGGAACTTTGAGTACCATTTGTTTCATTGATGGAGACTTCTGGGGTGGGAAGGCATGAAGGCAGGGAAAGTGATTTCTAAGAGCTTGATTCACTTTGCATCTCTCCTTGGACAATGCAAACTGCACATGATCAAGTTGTTTTTAGATGGGAAATGACTGATACAAGGACAGAAACAGATGAGTCACTTATTTTTGCAGGTTATTAACTGGATAGGATTTGTTAGAACTACCGTGTCACAGAATTTGAAAGTTGACTGTGACCCAACCCTTCCTTTTGCAGAAGGAAGATAAAACAAAACATTAATTAAACCAGTCCTGGCATTCACTGCCACCTGATGTGTGGCATTCCTGGCTGGTGGGGACCCAAGATGGCAGTTACAGACTCCACAAAGACCCAGTTTTTCAAGTCATGAGGCTGAACAGCAGGTGGTGTGGTCAATATCTGCCTGGATTAGATCCTCCTCCTGCTTCTTTCCTGCCTCCCAACTTTGAGCAACTGATTCAAGCTCTCCCATCTTATTTTCCTCGTCTGTGGAATGGACATCTTAATGTCTCCCTTTGAGGAAATGTCAGGAGCATGAAGGAGAATGGGGGTAAACGGCTTGATATATAGGAAGCTCAGTAACTGTAGTTATTACCCAAGTAAATAATTTCAATGAAAAGAGATGTGTGCTGGAAGTATAATGCAGAAACACCTAAGCCATGCTGGGGCGCCTGGGAAGGCTTCCAGGAAGAGGGGATAAGAAGGCATTGCCAGCAGACCTGGCAGCATGGGTGCAGGGAGGAGTGCATGTTTGGTGTGGATGAAGAATATAATATGAAAAAGAGTAAAGGGGGGTACAGATGAGGGAGTAAAGGGCAAAGGTGGTGGCAGAGTCAAGACATTATAGGTGCAGAAAAGGGAAGATTTCAGGGAGAAGGGCACCCATGTCCTGACCTGGGTCCCTGGTGGACGAGAGTGCTATCCATGGCACAAAACCTTTAGGGCAAGAAAGGGTGGAGAGAAGGTGAGGGGTGCAGCTGTCTGGTGGACTTTCTGTGTTGGTGGGACTTCCATGGGAGATGTGTCATAGGCAGTGATGATATTTGGACAGAGATGAAGCCTAAGGACATGAGAGGGGGAGTCCTCAACACATGAATGGTAGCTGAGGAAAGAGGTGAGGACAGAACCTCACTGAAGAAGGGGAACAGTGGGGACAGAGGAGGACCTTTGGTAGAACCCTGAGGAGCAAAGCATTTAGGGGCTCAGCAAAGGTGGATGAGCCAAAGGAGAATGAGGAGGTGATGCTCACCCAGAGGATAATTCATTGATCCATGATACTGAAGAGTTGGGCAATTGTCAGGCTATAGGAATGGCTGGAACCTCAAATAATATATGATATGGTATCATATGATATGATATAATTTTCTCTTTCTCTTTCCTCTTCCCACCTCCTTCTTTACCTTCCTTGTGCTAACTACACATCTTGGGCAAGTAATATCCTTGGGGTAGAAAGATGGCTTCATTCAGCTGCAGGTGCTCATCATTTCCAGCTCCATCCCAGCAGATGAGAGTAGGATCCACTTACCCCATCATTAATCCCATGTAGACTCCTGGGTCTGTCACGGCTGGCTAATAACATGGATCTTATACCCACCATGGATTATAGGAGTGAGTGCAGCACCCACCCAACAGACAGAAAATGAATGAGGGATAATTCATTCATTAAAAAGAAAAGTGAGGGGTACCTGGGTGGCTCAGTCTGTTAAGCGTCTGCCTTCTGCTCGGGTCATGATCTCGGGGTCCTGGGATCAAGCCCCGCACAGGGCTCTCTGCTCAGCTGGGAGTCTCTTCTCCTTCTCCCTCTGTGCTCTCTCTCTCTTGCTCTCTCTCAAGTAAATAAATAAAATCTTAAAAAAGAAAAGTGAGAAAAAAAAGGATACTCTCCAGGCAAAAACACAATACGTCTTCTGGAAAAGCAGGAAAAGATACAGTCTTAAAATGAAAAATTGGCTAAATTTAGCATTACGAAAATCTGACCACATTCTTCTTTTGTTTTCTCTCTTTGCTCCAGACTATGAACAATGCTGTCACAGAAAGTCTGTGTTGGTGGGTGTTTGGAGACCAAAGGTTAAGGTGAGGACCCTTGCTTCTTCCAAGAGAGAGTGCTCATTGCTTTTCTTTTTTCTTTTTTCTTTTTTTAAAGATTTTATTTATTTATTTGACAGAGAGAGAGCACAAGTAGGCAGAGTGGCAGGCAGATGGAGAGGGAGAAACAGGCTCTCCGCTGAGCAGGGAGCTGGATGTGGGGCTCAATCCCAAGACCGCAGGATCATGACCTGAGCCAAAGGCAGCAGCTTAACGGACTGAGCCACCCAGGTGCCTCTGCTTTTCTTTTTTCATAAAAAAAAAAATCTCCAAGTTTTTATACGTTGCAGAACAAACATAACAGTGGCTCATGTTTCACAATTTATGGAACCAACTTCACATACTCTTGACAGTTCTATCATGTTTTGGATGCTGCGAAATATTTGTTTTCCTCTGTGAAGCTAGCGTGGCGAAAATCCACTTGCTTCTTGATTACTGATACTCTATGCTAGCATTTCTTAACCTCAGCCGTATTGACATTTGGGGCAAGATCATTCTTTGTTGTGGGGATGTCTTGTGCACTGTAGAATGTTCAGGAGCAGCCCTGGCTTCTACCCACTAGATGCCACTAGCAAGCTCTCAGCTGGGACAACCAGACATGTCTCTAGGCATTGCCAACTGTCCCCTGGGGACCCAAATTGCCTCGCCTTGAAAACCACTGCTCTACATCGCTAGGAAAGCAATCCATGGAGATCAGGAGCACTGGGGAATCAGAATAAAGCACAAAAGGATAACTCTTGCCCCTTTGCATAAGTTGACCTTGATGGGGTGCACCTTGAGGACCATCTGCCTTAGTCTCTTACGTTCCTCTCTTTTAGATCTCAGGAAAAGGAAGACACAGAACCTCATCCAGCACCCATTAAACTCTAGGTCTGAAATGAGATGCTTGTAATATAATAGGAGCCGGTTGGAGCTCTTTAGTCAGTGAATGGAAGAAGTCTGCTGCCTATAAATAACACAATTGGCAGCCAAACCCTCTGAAAAACACTCAACATGCCAGTGTCAGAGGAATACGGGTCCAATGCTTTAGATGCTGAAAATAAATACCGTGAGTCGAAAATAAATGGCATTATTAGCATAAAGGGAGTTCCTAATTAACCAGCAATCGTCCATTACTGCAGCCTTCAATTCATTAAATTGCATAATTACATAAAAACTCAGTTGACACTTGATTCAGTCAGTGTATCTGGTATTGTCTCCTCAATAATTAGTCCTATAATTGTCAGTTTGACAGGGCAATTAAAAATGTTTGAAGACATTGTGTCAGCTTCCCCATGCGAGGCTGCACTCTATAGGATGTGTCTAGGAGAAACCTTCCATCTGGGCAGCTTGATGATTCCAACTCCTGGGACGAAGAGAAGGAAGAGCAAGTGCTAGAGGCATCAGGAATGAACAGTCTGCAGCTTTCTGGGTGTGGGGGGATTATTCTATCTGGGTAAACTGAGTGTTTGTGAGTGGTCTCAGCTTTAACTGCTGGAGGTGGGAGAGGTGAAGGTAGCCAGTGGTAGGGGTTGTGAATGAATGGGAAGAAATCCAATTCCGGGTTTGACTGTGAGACATCAGTATTCAGAGTGTTGGGTCTTAGGAGTGAGGACCACAACCTGAGATATTCAATGTCAAGCTGGCTGACAGCATCCTGGCTTTGGACTTTCAGTCTGATTCAAATTAGGAGATCTATTGATGCCTAGCAACACTGATGCCTGTCCCTCATATGAAGGAGATGGTCAGCCAGTCGGTATGGGTTCAGGATTCCCAGGTTTATTTATTTGTGTGAGTGAGGGAGCCTGTGGCTTGCTAAGTTCTTGGTGCTGAGGACACATCCCAGGCACAAAGACATCAGACCTATGACCACCAAACTGATTCTAGTCCCTACCCTACTGGTAAAGCTGTCTCAGTGGCCCCTTCCAGGGTCATAGTTGGCTCAGGTATTAGGGATGACAACTCCTTAAATGGGTAGATCCCCAGGCCCTCTTGCTGAGTAGGACTGGGGAGCACCCAGGTCATTTGGATGTGTTGGATTCTGCATGGTTAACCCTTAATTATTCTGTTCTGCACAGAACTGAGAAAGTCCAGCATAAGCGTAAACCACGTCCTCAAATTGGGGACCAGGAACATGTCTTGAGATTCCTAGGTGGCTGTCTCAGATTTCCCTTGCTCTTAAGCCCTACCTGCTTCTTGCTTGGCTTTCTAAAGCTAGGGAGGACGGTGAGGTTTTTCCTCTTAGAAAGAGCAGCAGATGAACATGTTGACAAGACAGAAAAGCAAACCCAAACCCAAGTGGAAAGTCAGATTCAAGAGAGCATGCTCCATGGAAGAAAGAATGTTTGATCACTCTACATTCTTGAACCATGATCCATTGGGTCTAATCCACATAGGAACCCTATCTTCTTGGAATGGGGTTGGAAGGAGGGCTGGAAATTTCTACCCCATGTCCTATTCTCCCGTGAACAACACAGTCTTATTGAACAAGGCTGTGATCAGCCACGTGTGTTGCTGCCCACATCTCTGGCCCTCAACCAGGGGAGGAGACTGATGGAGTCCCAGAACAGTCTTTTGTGAGGTTCTTCTCCAATATTTACCACTTTCTCCAACTATGTCAATGAGATGAGTGGGCTTGCGTTTGTGTGACTTTGTCTCAAGTCTCTAAAAGTACACCAGTTCATTAGTTCAGTTAAGGCCATCCCGTGGGTACTATAGAGTAGAACATGCTTACTATAGAGACCACTCTCATCCTAGGGCTTCTTAAGCATCCCAGATCTACTGAATCAGCATAGGAGCACACATAGACAATGCTTTAAAATTTTAAGTTTAAGAGGAAAAACTTTTAAAATATATTAGTACTCAGAGCCTCCTCTCTGCTCCACTAAGAGTTCTGGCATGAATCACTTCTCATTCTTTCTCAGCCTCTAGTTCTTGCCAAAGGTGGGTCTGGGCCCTTTTGTGTAAATCAGGGTAGTTATGATAGAGCCATGATTTATGTTGTAAATTTCTATCATCTATCTTTCTATCTCCTTATCTATCATCTATCTATCTATCTAATCTATCATCTATCATTATCTACCTATCATCTATCTATTTCTATGCAAGACGTAGACTCCTATCTATGTAAGAGGGAGTCTATGGGGATAGGATATGGAGTGAGGGGGATTTTTGATAGAAATCACCTTTAACTCACATTTTGGTGAAAGTTGTGTTTTTTTGAGGGTATTAGTATGCTGGTTCTATGGGTCATACTGGGTTTTGATCTTGAGCCAGTCCCTGAATTGTTCGATGTCATAGTTTTAGTTTCTTCATTGTAAAACTGGAACTAGTTTATTCTCTCCACAAGTGACTATTGAATATCTTTATGTGCCAGACACTGTTTTAGGTGCCTGGGATACATTCCTGGATAAAGCAAAACCAAATGTCTATTCTCTTGGAAACTACATATATGTATGGGGAAATAGATAATGAATAACAAATATAATAAATACGTAAATTAAGTGCTATGCCATAGTAGAGCAAGGTAAAGTATATGAGGAAGATTGGTACATGGGGGTATGGAATTTTAAATATTAGAATATTTAATTAAGTATTTTAAAAATAGAGTGATTGGAATAGGCCTGATTAAGAAGATGACATCTGAGCAAATAAATTGGAAGGAGGAGTGAATTAGCCATGTGGTTAGTGGTTGTCTGGTTGGGGGTGTCATCCAGAAAGCCAGATAGCCCTAGGGCGGGAGCATATTCAGGAAACATTGAGGAAGCCAGTGTGGCTGAACTGGGCTGAGGAAGGAAGGGGATATCAAGAGGTGAGGTTGGGCAAGTTTTAAAGAATTTGATCATATAGGAATTTATAGGCCAAAATAGGGAACTTGGCTTTTGTGCCCATCACAATCAGGAGTGATTGGAGGGGTTTGAGCAGGGGGGGACATGTTATAACTTGTGTTCTAAATGGATCCTTCTGAGGGATGCATTGTCAGAAAACTAGGAGGGCATCAGTGAAATGGGGGAGATGACAGGTGGCTTGGACCAGATTTAATAATAGTACCTATCTCATACGGTCGCCCTAACCCTAAGGATTAAACGAGATAATGCATGAATGAATGTAGAATGCTGCCTTGCATAATGTGCATATACAGAACAATGGAAACTATTTATTACCTAAATATGATCTCATGTCAAGATGGAGCCACATGGAGCCCTAGAACTTATTCCTATTTTAACTCCTTTTTTGTAGTTTTGGGAAAGTTTTCCAGATGATTCTAGTCTGCATCTCAAGGTAATGCTAATGGTCCAGTATGTTTGTACAAATGATGCTCAGTTATGTATCCATGTATGTTCTCCAGAGAGGGTTCAACAATGTTCTTGAAATAATAGGATGGACCAAATATAATAGGATCTTCTGCATGTAAAATACATTCAATATTTCTTCATTAAAGCTAACACTGTATATGTCTTCCTTTTCCCAAACAATTCTGTTTCCAGAGAAGCATCAAAGATGAAAATAATAGACAAAGTCACTTCTACTCCTTGTAACCTTCTTATTTTGCTTTGTCACAGCTAGATGCCTCAGGTAGCTGGTAAGATTTCGATTGCCATATTAGTTAGGCAGCTGGAATCTTACTATTTTCCCTTTGAACTGATATTATTTCTTTAGCCTCTTAAAATTAGATACTTTGAAACCCATTTGTCTCATATATCCCATCTTTACAAAGTTCTGGAACCATCAGGATCTTAGGGTGAACACAAATTTCCTTGTACAATAGCATCTTCCTCCTCCTCCTCAAAAAAGGTATTTTCAGACACTCCAAATGCTTCTTCCAATTTCCATCTGATTGCTGTTAAGAGCCATAGACTATAAAAAAATCTCATTTTTATTTGAGGGCAGCAAGCAGGTAGGAAAAGCAGAGCAAATAAAAAGAAAATGATATTCCAGTTTCAGTACATATGGGTCAATCAGTCAGAGTTGTCTGGAGTCTTGTGAACTTAAAACCCAAGTAAACATCTCCAATCAAAAGATTGATTGTGATGTCATGTTTCTCAAATCCCAAAGAAAAATTTCACCCCCTGTCTGCCTTCTCTACTGAAATGTGTAAAATGCATACCCCTAAAGATGAAATGAAATAATCCATGTCATAAGGGCTTACAGGAGCACCTGGGACCTCGTTAATGCCCAGTAAACACTAACTATCCTTGGTTATTATTCTAGCCAAGTTTGGAAATGTGCAAAAGAGATACCTTTAACTTTACATCTTTCTTTTGGTAACTATTTCTCATATTGAATGTTTTTCATATTTAAAATGCCCTATTTCCTAAGTCAAACAGAGAAAAACATGTATCATATGACCTCACTGATATGAGGAATTCTTAATTGCAGGAAACAAACTGAGGGTTGCTGGAGTGGGGGGTGGGGTGGGAGGGATGGGGTGACTGGGTGATAGACACTGGGGAGGGTATGTGCTCTGGTAAGCGCTGTGAATTGTGCAAGACTGTTGAATCTCAGATCTGTACCTCTGAAACAAATAATGCAATATATGTTAAGAAAAAAAGAAGAAGAAGAAGAAGGTAGCGGGAGGAGAAGAATGAAGCGGGGGAAATCGGAGGGGTAGACGAACCATGAGAGACGATGGACTCTGAAAAACAAACTGAGGGTTCTAGAGGGGAGGGGGTGGGAGGATGGGTTAGCCTGGTGGTGGGTATTGAGGAGGGCACATTCTGCATGGAGCATTGGGTGTTATGCACAAACAATGAATCATGGAACACTTCATCTAAAACTAATGATGTAATGTATGGGGATTAACATAAGAATAAACAAACAAACAAACAAACAAAAAAGAGTTTTATAGATTTAGTGCTAATATTTAGGTTTATGATCCATGTTGAGTTAACTTTTGTGTAGTATGATCTAAGGAAAGGGTACAGCTTCATCCTTTTGCCTATGGATATCCTGTGGTTCCCATACCATATACTGAAAAGGCCATTCTTTCCCCCATTGAATTTTTCCAGGACTCAGTGTATTTCTGAAATCTCAGCATTTTTCAAAAAACTTTTTTGATGTCTCCACTTTGTCTTCCCTATGCCCAAGCTGTCTGGTCAACCATTGTCCCCAGGAGCACTTCAAGGCAATATTGTTTAATGGAAAGAGTATTTGCTTTTGGTGGGTCAGAAACACCTCGATTTGTCTTCTGGCTAAATACTTCCTGGCCCCCGTGACCCAACCTCCCTGAAACATCACTTCCTTCTCTGAGGCTCATCCCTTTGTCTGAGAAATGTGAGTTGTGCAAGGTTGATGGGAGGTACAAATGAGAATACCTATTAAAATGCTACATAAACTATAAAATAATAATAATAATAAATAAATAAATAAAATGCCCTATTTCCTCTGTCCCCTGAATTCCTGGCATTCCAATGCTAACTTTTATATGAGCTGTCCAGGGTCCTGGCCTCCAATCCTCAGATTTCAGAGATGGGGTACTGTTGAGGGATACTTCTCAAATAGCTATCTCCTCGGATTTCCTGAAAGCCTATTTTCTCTTTTGCTTGCTTACAACTTTGCCTCTCTTAGCTTATGAATTTCTCAGGCCTTGGGAAACTTCCCTTACGTAGACGTGAGTGTAAACACCTCTTGTGGCCATCCGCTTTTCCTGCAGCAGCAGGGTCTCTCCCTATTTCCTCTGACATTCCCCTGCTTCTTTCATGTGGATCCTGCCAGGATTTCAAAACTAAAAGCTTCCTCTCAAATTCACCCTGCATTCCCTCTCCCACATGCAGGGCTAAGGCTGTTTCCTGGAGCCTAATAGGATCTGCCTCATCTGCTTTCCCCTTTTATTTCTCTTTCCTACTGTTTTTGTTCTAACTACAAGATAAAATCTTGTTGTTTTTTTAAAATCTATTCCTTTCATCAGAAGTTCTCCTTTCAAAGTCTGAACCATAGTTTTCTGTTTACCTAGTAACACTGAAGCCTGCCTCCCTGCTAACTATGCTTCTTCAGGTTCCTGGGCAAACCTGAGCCAGAGTGGTACAAGAACTTACCTTTTTATTTCTGTTTCATCTCTTGGGTTTGAGATAAATCTGTTAGAACTTTAACAACAACCTCAACCATGAGATCAGGATGCCACCTGTTGCTTGTTATGAGCCAAACCCTGAGTTAAGCACTTAGTGTGAGATAGGGCTGGCCCTGCTTTACAGATGTGAACACTGAGGTGTAATCCAGTAACTCTTTTTTTTTTTTCTGAGGTGTAATCCAATAGAACAAGATATTCTCTCTACAGTGATGCCCCCCATTCCTAGTTGTCCTTTTATTATTTTTTTTAAAGATTTTATTTACTTATTTGATAGAGAGAGACACAGTAAGAGAGGGAACACAAGCAGGGGGAGTGGGAGAGGGAGAAGCAAGCTTCCCCCTGAGCAGGGAGCCCGATGCGGGGCTCCATCCCAGGACCCTGAGATCATGACCTGAGCCGAAGGCAGACGCTTAACGACTGAGCCACCCAGATGCCCCTTGTCTGTTTATTTATGAAATCTTCCACCTTATGTACTTGAACCTACCCTCTGGGTCACCCAATTCCACCAACCTGAACAGGCTTAGTGGTATGTGAGCTCCTCAACTGTGAATAAAAGCAAAAAAGGAAAGGGAGAAGAACCTGGGGTAGGGAATTCCATGTACTTCAAATCCCTGACTCCAATCCATAATCCTGGCTGGATTAAAATGAACCTGTCTTGTCCTTAGAAAGGAATAGATTATCATAATATAGGCAGTGGACAAGATCTTCTGCCGATTGGGATCTAGGCTTTCAAGAGACTTTGCCCAGGACAGAGCTGGAGACCAAATCTAACCCTTCCATGTGCTGAACTGTGCCAGATGTTAGCATGATACAGATCTTGGAAGAGATCCAAAATTGACAGTTCTGGTCTGTGGGATGATGACATCCTTCCTAATTCCCTGAGGGCCGTTGTCTATGTTTTGCAGAGCCCAAGTGCCGGCCACCTGGCAAACTGGGCTGGATAGGGCTATCAGAAGGAATAGGGGCTTCTGATGGAATTCAGCTAGGGCACAGCTGTCTAGCACTTGCTCTAACAATTCCGTTGCCTCCTCTTGGGTTCCTGAGAAGTCGTGACATAAAGAGCAATAGAACTACTGAGTTAGAATCTGTATTTTTTAATCTGCCTGCTCAAGTTATTCTGATACATAGTGAAGTCTGAGAACAATTGAAACTTAAGAATCCTGTGATCCAGCTCCCTATTGTACAGTCCATTCAATGCACTGGGATTGGAGTCAATCCAATTCTATGAGGCAGTAGGTAGAGAGAAAAATGAAATCAATTCCACCTTATTCACACGTGATCTTTAAGGACTCCTTCTTCCTAGGTTAGAGGAAGCCTTCATGGCCTGCCCTTGCCTCTTTTCCTGGTCTGACCAATTTATTTTTTTTCAAGCTGGTATGGGGTGCTTCTCCACAAATTCCAGATTTATGAAAAGCCAATTCCAATAAGAAGACAAAGGGAGACCTTCTGGAGGGGAAAAAAGAGGTATTTTTAAAGTGAGTCTCTGAAAGGAAGAACTTTTAACCTATTCAGTCCTCCCACTAGAAAGTCTATCACATATTAGCATGGCCCAGAAGTCTTTGGCCTCCATCGGAGCTCAAAATCAAAGTGTTTTTTTGTGTCTTTCCTGAGATATACTCTAAGTTTCAGGAAAGCAGGGATCTTGTCTGTCTTCTCTGCTGTGCCTAGCACAGTACCAGGCACATTATAGGTTTGGTAAATGCTAGTTGAATGAATACATGAGGAAATGAATGGATAAATTGGAACAAGCTTGCTACGTCTTGGCAGGTACCATCAAGTCTGTAACCCAGATCCTTAGGGCTCTGGACAAGTCACCTAACACTGCTGGGTCTTTTTGCTCAACTCAAGGTAAAAATAATAATATTACCTACTTTATAAGGCTGTTCTGAAGATTCAGTTAGTTATTACATGTTGAATGCTTAGGGCAGTATCTGGTTAGTGACCAATATCCACTGTCATTAAACTTAAACAAAAAATAAAACGAGTCACATTAATTAAATTACCGTGTTTTGATTTTGCTGAAAAGGTTATTAGAAAGATGTAAAAATATCATTTATTATCATTAGTTCATACAGAAAGGACATTGTCACATAAAACATGGAGGAAAGGCATCATGTCAGAGTAAAGGTCATTGCTTTAGGTTTTAAAAAAATCTAACTTTATAAACATGGTATCTGCATTGTCTTGATCTTTAAAAACATTTTGTCAAGGATTAATGGAAACATTTTCACAGTGGTCTATGTATTTTTCTCTCTTTCAGAATCATGGAATGGTTTGCCTCTTTCCAAAGGGACTGATACAAGATTGATGCTCACAGCCTAAAGGACTTGGTGTCTCTTTGTTCAAGGTGGGCTCTGAGTTGTTGAGAAGAACACTGGGCCATGTGGTCCTGGTTGGAGCTAGGCAGAGCATGTGTTGGTCACTTCTGCCTTCAGGGGCCATCCTGACTTAGTGGAGAGGGTTCTATGTCCCTTGTTGTGACACCTTGCCCCCACACACTTACTCTTGAGGTATCATTCAATAAGAATTCTCTAGAACTCCCTTATTCCTAGCATTCAGGTGGGTACTAAGGCGAATCTTGAAGGGATAAGAATAGGGAGGGACCTCAAAAGTTGGGCAGATTACTGCCCCAAGTACAAGTCACAGAACTGAGCTCAAGGAAAGATGGTTCGTGTGAGTGGAGGGTGTGAGGAAAGCATCCTTATTCTGGTTTCCTTTCTCTCTGAATGGCTCCACCAAGCTCCATCACCTAAGCCAGAATTTAGAAGTCGTTTCCTTGATTATTTTTGCCTCCAAACTCATTTGGTTATCAAGTTCAGTCATTAGTGCCTCTTAATATCTCTCATAAGTGGCTTTAACGTTGGTATCCTTGCTTGAGATTCTTTCTCTTCTATCTTTCCTCCATTCATTCCATTGATTAATCCATCTATCCATCCTTTCATTCATCTATCCACCCATCACCCATCCACCCACTCATCCATCTACCATTTGCATATCCATCTATGCTTATATGGGGTATATAAAGCCCATGAGTGATTTTTCTAAAACACAGGTTTGAGCATATCATACGCAGTCCTTCCTCCTCTGAATGAACCTGACTCCTCAGTCTGCAGGGAAAGAATATATTAAACTTGTTCAAGGTCATTACTGAGAAAACTTGAAGCTATTTGTTGAGAGTTTTGCTAAACTCCTCCATAATATTGCTGCCTCGGCATCCATTTTGTAAGGCCAAATGGCCTGTGGGAGCCTTGGACTGATACCAGCCCTTCCCTTGAGCAAGTGCCCCACACAGCAGCCCTCAGAGTCATGTGACTTCCTGATAGGACTCCCCCAGCCACCCTTGTGATGAGCACTCTCCTCTTCCCCCCAGGGCCTTTCCCTTATGTACTTTTAAAATAAGACCCTCAAGGCTTACTGGAATCTTGCTCTTTTCGGTTTACATTGATGACTCTGCCCTTAGTCTGGGAACCCCAAAGCCCTCCACCCCGGACCCTCATAAAGGCATGTGCCCTGGGCTTTGTCATGCTCTCTTTGCTGCACCCTGCATGCTGCACACATCCTCCAGGACCTGTGAGTACTAAACTTCTTTATTTCACCATTCTTTGTAGGCTTTTGTTGAAAGGTGGCTCAGCACCCAACACCCCAGGGCTCTCCTTCACAAATGTTAATTAAACAAAGTTACAAACTTATTGTTAAATCAAACACAAACGCTTTTATGTACACCACCTTTAATTTGTAATGGTGCTATGATTATTCCTATTTTACAAATGGGGAAACTGAGTCTCAGAGTTCATTTGCAAGCCCAGGGTTGGGTTACACAGGTGGTAACCAGTGGAGACAGGGATTTTACCTCCTCTTTACCACTAAACTACCCCGTCTCTGGAAGTAACCTTTTCCCCAGACTCATCTATTTTTAATCGACTCGACACATACTACGTTCCCATACCATGTGGGAAAATGTGAGTGGAGGGAGGTTTATGAAAAAGATCCTGTGGGAAGAGGCAGAAGAGAGACACAAAATGCGTCTGGAAGTGAGGGCAAGGTGTGGTGATAAGGAAGACTTCAGAAGGAGGTTAATCTGAAGTGAGTCTTGAGGAACAAGGCCATCTTGCCTTAAGATTCGGGCAAGGAGGAGAACCTCTGAGGTGGAGAGAGGGCATGCAGGCTTAAATCTGTATTAGAAGGCCATCCATCTTGGAATCAAAATATACGAAGCATCTAAAGAACAAAAGAATTCGCAAAGGATTCTAAAAGGTGGTCATCCACTAAACTAATGTGTGTGCATGCACGCGCACAGACAGGCAGTGATTTTCACCCACAGGAAGGTCATTACCATGCAGCGGAAGCCGTGGTAACAACGCTCCGCAGCTAACAACGCTAAGTGGGTGATGCTGTGGGGAGTCCCCACCACACAGCCTGGGGGGCCACAAATAGGAATGAATGATCCCAGTGAATTATCACGACGGTGCTCACCCTGGGTAGGCCAGGGTTTCTACAGTTCTTGTTCATTTATAAGTTTTGGTGAGAAGCACTGGCTTTAAAACAATTGCCTTGAAAAGTGTGCAAGTATTTAAGTGATAAAATATGTCCTTTCAATCCTAGAATCTACATTTCAGAAATACTGTGAATGCAGGGCAAGACACGTTTCTGACATACTCGAGATCATGATCTTCCGCCGTGCCTGGCAACTGGCAAGTCTGGGTCCGGTGAATGCTATAGGCGGCTGGAGATGAGGGTGCTCTTGGCTAGAGGTAAGGCTGGAAGGACCGGCTGCTTTTGTCGGGCCAGTTGCCCAAACCAGATCTTGCCACCCCCTGATCGCTTTTACCCCAATCCTGTCTGTCTGTCCATCTTGTCCAGGTATTGGCCTTTAAGTCGTTTCCTGTGCGGATTCTGCATTCACAGGATCTTTGTATCTTTCTGGTCTGTAACCACCACAGATCACATCCTCCCTCACGTTTGGCTGAGCTCGCTCTCAGTGGCTAGAAGAAAGCAGTTCCTCCCAACCACGGGTGGCTGCCAGGATGTAGCGGGTACTGTAGGGAGTCTCCCAGCTGCCATTATTATCAGTCCTTACTAACAGATCCTCCTTTTTTAAATTCCTGCACACATGGCTTCCTAGAATAAAGACACCTGCCAACTTCCGCCACAACTACGTGTGATCTTGTGACTAAGTTTTGACTAATAGCAAGCAAGTTAAAGAATCATCATTACTAAAGAATATTATTTCCATGATGCATCGTTAAGAGGACAGAGTGTGTCTTTCTTTGCCTCCTCCCCGAGCACAGGAATGCAGAAGTGATGGCTAGAGAGTCAATGCAGTCAAACTGGAAGAAGACACAGGTGCGGGTAAAGAATGATAAAGCAGAAAAGCCCCAGAAAAGGGGCCTGGTCACTGTTGACCATCATTCTTTCTTACCCGATCTTGACTTTATTTGCTTGAGAGTGAAACTCTTTTTTTTTTTTTTTAATCACTGCCATGTTGGATTACCTCTCGTTCACAGCAGAAACTAATCCTAATTGAATGTATCGGGCAGTTTTTGTTGCATAACAAACCCCCTCAAAACTTGGTGGCTTGAAGCAACAAAGAGGTGATTTTTTTTTTTTTTTTCCTTGCAATTGGGTGTTTTGGCTTGGTGGTTTTTCTGGTCGGGATTGGCGTGGCCAATCTCTGGCTCACCTAGGACTGGATAAGCTAGCATAATTTCAGTCGCGTGTCTAGGGCTGTCTCCATGTGAGCTGGGGTGATCCGGGTGTGTCTCATCATCCGGTAGGCTAGTCTAGACCCATTCATATAAGGGTCACGGGGCTCCCGAGAACAGCAAGAGAGGGCGATTCCCAGCGCACAAGCGATTTTCCAGTTTATGACCGCATCACCCTTGCTATGGTCCTATTGGCCAAAGCAACCCACGTGACCAAACTCAGCTCCCTCCCGTGCGGGAGGGGACAACCCAAGAGCTTGGATACCATCTCCCATGCTGTTAAAAGCAGGATGCTATTTTTAAGAAGGGCAGAACCATATTGTCCAGGTTAAGAGAACTTATCCATGGCAGAATTGGGGCTAGCAATCTGAAGACCCTAACTCTAAATTCAGCATTTTTTTCCCCTAAAATAACACAATGTTTAAGACCCTGGGTTCTGAATCTAGACTTCCTGGATTCGTATCCCAGCCCCACCACGACTAGATCGGTTTCCTCGAGTCAGTGTTACTTCATCTCCATTCTTCCGTCCCGTCCTCTGTAATATAAAGATAGTAAGACCATCGGGATGTTAAGAGCTTTAAATGACTTCATTTATGTACAGCGCTAAAAATAGTGCTTGGCACGTGCTAAGCACACAAAAATGATAGCGAATATTGCGACCAAGGTCCCAGTCCCATCCTTGCTGGTCCCAGCCCAGCTCTGTCCTACTATGAAACATGTTCCTAACACCAAAGTTCTGCAGGTAGAAATTTCAGATGCCAGGGGCCTCACTCCCTCGCAAGAAGCCATCGGAGCTAACAGATTTGTGAGCCCTTTTGTAAGTGAAGCTCTTTACCCACATGTGAGGTGCTATTATTTTTACTATTAGCGCTCATGCCTCTGGGATTTCCTTCAGATTTAGATTCTGGTTAAATTAGAAGGTAACTGTCACTCCAGGACGTATCTGGCCAGAAGAGTATGCCCAGGGGTCTCCCCGGTGAAGGTTTCTTGTCATATCCGTTGCCTCGGTGGGTCCTCACGCAAAAATAGAAGGCTGAAGCTTCAGCAACTGACTGCAGGAAAGCTCTCATCTTTGCAGCATTGCCTTGGAAAAAAAGGATGAAAGGCATCTAACTGCAGGTAATTAATTCTCCTGGTGTTTTTCGGTATATGCATCTGCTTCAGTGGCTACATTTGTTAATATCAAGCGATAGGGATTTCTTTCAGAGCAATTGTAATAAAAATAAAACATAAAAAATAAAAAAGAACATTTTTGAATCACTAAGCTGGCTGCCCTAAATCTCTGGCCTGTTTGGTATGTAAAACCTTTCATCCAGCATGCATTTTTTATGAAAGGATGGAAAACCCAAGAAATAAAACATGGGGTGCGGAACATCATTATGCACAAGTTAGAGCTGCTGGGGCAACTGGGATCAAGCAGCCAGTCCCTGGGGAACAGGGCAGTTCTGGGGAGCACAAATCCACAAGCACTGGGCACACGCAGGTATCCAGACGGATTAGTTGAGCCCAGAAAAAGCCAGAGAGGTGCTGATGATCAGTGGTTAGCTCCTGAGTAAAATTTGTGAAGAATAAGAGAGATGTTCACTGTATCACCCAGGACTCTAAGCCAGCCCACCACACCTATGGCTCCTGGGCAATCAAATGTCCGCAAACACCTCCCTCATCTAAACCGTCAACTGCTACTGTCAAGGTAATGCTAGAACAAACGAACAAACCCAAATATTTCTCATGGCTCAAGTATCATTAACATTCATTTCTTCCCCATGTAAAGTCCAAAGTGGGTGCTCCTGATGGGTGGGCAGCTCTTCTCCCATTGGAGCTTCGGGGTTCTCTTCGTCAATGAGCTGTGGCCCCACCATTTGTGGAATGTAGCCTCTGAAGTTCACGTCCGCCTGGAGGAAAATGCATGGGAGGGTTTTATGTGTCAGGCCTGGCTGGGGTTCCATTATTTATGCTTACAGTTCATTGACTAACACTCAGCCACCTGGCCACACCTAACCGTCATGATCTCAGTGTAATAGTGAGAAATAGTGTCTCAGTGTATTCTCCGCGCAGTGCTCACCAAAAGAGGTAATAGTTTTGACAAATGCATAGCCCACCTCTGCCGTATCCGACTTCACATAATCACTTGATGGCCTTATTTGCATTTTTTTTTTTTTTTTTTGCCCCAGACGATCCATCCTGGGTACTGAAGCTACAGTGGTCAGTCCAGTTCTCTACTTTAAGGATATCCCACTGCAGTAAGAATAAAACCCAACCCCCCTCCCATGCCTGACAAAACCCAGAACAGTCAGAAATCTGCTTTCCCTTCACACCCCGTCGTCTTATGCCTTCTCCGCTCAACTTATTGGGCCACTCTAGCTCCATTCAGGTTCTGGAACTCTTTCCTGTCTGAGGAAACATTTTTTAATTTAATATATTTTATTTAGTTCTCATTTTTTCCAGCTTTATTGAGGTATAATTGACAAGGAAAATTTGTATATATTTAAGGTGTATAATGAGATGACTTGATATACATATGCACTGTGGAATGATTACCACAGTCGAGCTAATTAACATCTCCATTACCCGACACGGTTACCTTTGTGTGTGTGTGTGTGTGTGTGTGTGTGTGTGGTGAGAACACTTAAAATCTACTGTCTCAGCAAATTTAAGGGTAGGTAACATTTTTATTAACTACAGTCACCATGCTGGACATTAGATCCCCAGAACTTACTCATCTTACAACTGAGAGATTGTACCCTTTGACCAACATCTCCCCATTCCTCCCACCCCCGACCCTGGCAACGCTGGTTCTATGAGGGTGACCTTTTAATTTTATTATTTTTTTAAAGATTATTTATTTATTTATTTGAGAGAGAGAGAACACAAGCAGTGAGGAGAGGCAGAGGGAGAGGGAGAAGCAGACTCCCGGCCAAGCAGGGAGCTCGACGTGGGGCTTGATCCCAGGACCCTGAGATCATGACCTGAGCCGAAGGCAGACCCTTAATGACTGAGCCACCCAGGCGCCCCTGGGACACCTTTTCTGGAAAGGGCCAGATAAGTAAATATTTTTGTTTTTGTTTTTGTTTTGTGAGTCACACTGTGTCATCATCTGCGGCTGGAGCAGAAGAACAGCCAGAGACAGTATGTAAATGATTGTGCGTGGCTGTTCCCTGATAAAACTATTTACAAAAACAGTTAATTGACACAGGCTGTAGTTTGCTGATTCCTGCACTGGAACCATAGGACCATGAGAATAAGGACTTTCACCACTGTATCCTCAACTCTTAGCATGGTGATGGGTACATAGTAGGAACTCACCCAACCCCATGTCTGGGGATTTTGACTTGGCTGTAAGTTCAATATTAGGTGGAAATAATATTCCATGGAGAGACTCACGCCTCCCACACTTAGAGGTAATTGATGTGCACACAGTGTAGGTCGGTTCATTCTATTCCCATTTCCAACCCCTTCTCACATGCCTTCCTCAACTAGAGAGGTCGGTAAGCCCAATTCTTTCTCTTCCTGGTCACATTCCACTTAGGGATGGCCATATAAACGGTGTTGGTCAGTGGTACTTAAGTGGAATTCTACTGAGCAGGGCTTCTGAAAAAGCATTTGCTTTCTTGAAAAGAAACAGACTTGAGCACGCGTCCTTGACGTTGTGTCCTTCTTCCTGACTGTAGTGCAGATGTGATGCCAAGAGGTATAGCAACCAGCTTGTGGGTATAGGACTAGAGTCCAGGGCCAAGGATAGCAGAAGAGCAAGACAGGAGAGCTGGGTCCTCAATGCCCTTCAGCACCAGCTCCCGAGTGCTCGCTGGGCTTCTTGTTATTTAAGGCAACGCAAGGGCTTCCTTGTTTCAGCCACTGTGTTAGGTTTTCTTTTGCTTGAAGCTGAACACATTCCTAGCTGATGTGCCTGTTACCTCTTCTTACGCCAGTAACCCTATCGCCCTGCCTTTGCTCCCTGGCAGCCTCAAAACTTTGTTTCTCTTATCACCTCTGTGCTTTTTCTGATTGTCCCTTCTTGTTCATCACCTCCTATTTGAATGCCCAGCAGAATTTGGGAAGAAGTAACTACATTAGTGCTTGGTCTTAGGAGGCAGAACCCTGATGGGGCACTGTGCAGACTTGGTAACCATGGATAGCAATGCCCACCACCATCTTGACCCCTTTTTACAGAGCCTGTGGGAGTGTAGGCTCTGGTTCTTCTGACTTTGGGATGATCCACATGGCATCCTCTACAATCGCCTGCTAACATTTTAGCCCTTTAGGACTCCACCCCTATGTGTGGACTGCTTCTCTGACTGGCTCCAGTCCTGCTTTATAAAAGGGGGGGGGGAACATGTGGTACTTAGAAGGGACACTTCAAAATGGGCCACTTTGACATCTTTATTAGAACCTTTCCTCAACCCAATAGCCAGCTACCAGGAGGGTCTGAGGTTTTTATTAACTTATTTATTAATTCACTAATTCAGCAGACATGTATTGAACACTTAAGGTGTGTGCCTGAACTCTGTCATTGAAGCTAGGGATAATATAGAAATGCAAAAGCTATTCCCAGCCTAGAGATGCTTATAGCTGAGAGTAAGTGACAGACACAGAGTATTTCAGTAATCTGGGGTAAGTGCTATGAAGGAGATACTCAAAGTACATCAGGAAGAAAGACAAAGAGTGGTTAATTCTTCAGTATTCAGTAATTCTGCCTGGTAGTTTGGGGTTGGGATTATGGGCCCATTAACCTGGACTCAAGTATAAATCCACTGTAAATATGGGTGGTTAAGTGGGGTCATTCCAGGCAGAGGAAACAGCATTGGCTGAAGTCCAGAAACATGAGGGTGGAGCATCGAGGATTCTGTGAGGACACGGTATGGGTTACTAGGACGTGCAGGAAGGAGCAGTGACTTTGGGTGAGGCCAGAGAAGAAAGCAAGAGCAAGACTAGACCAGAGAGCTTGGACCTCATCCACAGACTCAGATGCATCCTGAACAAATATCCCTGAAAGCATAAATAACACGGGGCGGGGGCTCCCTCTCTCCACTCACAATATCAGCTTTGGTGTAAACACACCACAAGGAAAATGAATCCCTGGAGATAATCAAGTTTGTTCTTATTGTACTATGGGCATCACCAATGTAATCACTGATTTTCAATTCACAAATCCTATTTGCTGTTCCCTTTTCTCGAAGACAACGACATATAGTGTTTTCCACTTACTCTAAGCAACATAAGCAAATCACTTCCACTCAGATTGGCCTTTCACAGATGGGAGCATTACTGGGTAGCTGTATAAGGATCGATGGTGCTCGAGAGATCACACTGGGCTTTAGAACTCTCTCTCTCTCTCACACACACACACACACACACACACATACCCTGCAAGGGTTGTCAACATATGATGCTTCTTGCCAGTTCACACTTCTGTTGCAGCTCTGGTAGAGAGTGCACCCAGTAGGGTGACATCAGAGACCATGTGAGGGCTTCCACACTGCTCAAAAGCTCTCTTCTCTTTACTGTCTCTCTCTGCCTTTATGAGGACACCTGTCTTTGTCTCTAAAGCTCACTCGTAATTTGGGATTTGCTGGTGCTGGATGGTACTAGATGCATGCACCTGTTGGAAGAATAAGCTAGAAAGACTCTGAAGTGCTCTGTAGTTCCAGGTGGTTGGAATTCTGAGTTTCCAAAATGGCGATTCTAGAATGCCCAGTGTCTCTAAACTCCAAGATGCTGGGCTTTAAAGACTCTACAAACACACTGTATCAGAAATAGGTTTGAGCCACAGAACGCAATGTCCTTGGCCTCTTGATTCTCTGTCATCAAGAGGCAGACCCCAATGTCCCAACGGTTGTCCATCTCGTGGAAGTGGTTGTACTTTGAGGCTTTTAGAGAGAAATTAAATACTGTTGGCCAATAATGCCTAATTCTATAACAGCAGAAGGGTCACTAATGGTCCAACACCAAGCCCAGCATCCTACTGGCACTCTGAATGATCTGGATCCAACTGGGAGTGCTGATGAGGCACACACTGATTCTGTGGGTCTTATTTCTCAGCTGCTACATCCTGTGGTTGCCATGATTCTTCCTCCTATTACTTTGCATCCTTAAGAGGAGATATCAGCTATTCTATTTGGAAATAGATCCTGTAGAAATAAAATGTGTGGGCACTTGCTGGTATGGAATATTTAGGCGTGTTGCCTGCACAGGCTCATCATGTGGTCATGAAAAGGACACAGAGAAGGGGAATTAAATTTCCAGAGGCTACCAAGTGTGTGGCTTCAGGCAAGCCACTTCTCTCTGCTTTTCAATGTCCCATCTGTAGATTGAAGTTGTTGAATTCCATCATGATGGCCAACTTAGATGCCAGTGGGGGACAAAAAGATAATGTAGAGCAATGAAGCAGGCTGGTTGTGTGGGCAAATGTTGCATGAGTTGGTTGGAGAAGGAGACTATGGCACACAGGAGAATGCCACCAGCCCTGTATCAACTCGAGCTCATTGCTTCCATGCAGGAATACAGGCCCAGAGTTCCAAGAGCTTCTGGTTTTTCCAGAGAAACCAGTAGTCTAGATTTTCTGAGAAATCTCTGTCTTTTTAAAGGTCAGCCTAACATTTTTTTTGAAACTCTGAGAAAGCCAAGTAATCTCATCCATTGGCCAAATTTCAACCCATGGGCCTCCAGATTCCATCTTCTACAATGGCTGGCCTGCCTTCCACAATCACAGTACATTGCCAGGATGGACTTCCTACCAAGAACGTTGGCCATCCTCCTGTGATTGCTTAAAAAATAAAGCACTGTCCTTTAGCTGAGTGATTTGGGCCAGTCACTTCATCTCTCTTGCAAAATGGAAAACCATGAGCCCAGATCATGGGGCTGCTGTGAGAATTACAGGATGTATCTAAACTACCCTGCTCAGGGTACAGCCATGAGTTACCCAACTTTCCTTCTTCACCCCTTCCTTTTTGAGTTTCATTTACTCATTCACTCACTCAATAAATAATAATTAGCACCTACTGTGCTGGAAATACAGTAGTGAATAAGCAAGTCAAGCTCTCTGAACTAATAGAATTATTGATAATAATGCAAGTAGTCATTATTGAATGCTAGCCATATTCTGAGACTATATTTAGTGCTTTATACACATTAGCTCTTTTATAGTTGTAGTTAGTCTGTAAAGTATCTGTCATTCATACTTTATGGATTCAAAAAACCAGGACCAGAAAAGGGATAGATTGCTTGCTTCAGGTTACCCAGCCAATAATGGTAGCTAGAGCTGGGTCTCGAACCTAGCTCTGCCCCACCTAGAGCATTTAATAAAACACCAGTGACTTCAGGCTGGTGGGGCAGGCCAGTAAATGAACCATAGAGTACAATGTGATAGAGACTAAGAGAGAAGAAATAGGGGAGGGGGTGTGGGAGCATAGAGGAAGGGTACCTATTCCAGTTGGTGTGTGTGTATTTGTGTGTATGTGTGTGGTGGGGGTGGTGGTCAGGGTCAGTGTTCCAGAAGAAATGACATGTAAGCCAAGGTCTGAATCCCTGGGGCCTCTGATGGGAAACAGTGGTGTGGACACCCACAGAGATGGCTGATGTGGCAGAATCTCTGCCAAGTGCACAAGCACACAAGCACCTTTCTGGATGCCCCACCATACCTCTCTCACGTGAAGGGTCTCAATGCTTCAAAAATCCTGAGTAATCTATTGAAAAGAGATCAACAAGAGGTGGTGGCAGGGAGAAAGGGCAATTCCTTAATATGGTATCACAGGAGAGGTACCCTTCTGGGAAACATGGTAACCAGCTGCTCTCCCGTTTTTCTGCTGTTCTTCTTGCAGAATTTGTTCGTTGGGAGCAGTGGTCCCATGCCAAGAGCCCTGGGCTCAGTCATGGGGTGGCAGGGGCGGGGAGGCAGGCAGGATGTTCTCATGGTGAAGCCCGTGGGCTCTGGCATCAGACTGCTGCAGTGTAATGGGGACTTAACTTTTTCCTGCCTCAGTTTCCTGATCTGCCAAATGGACTTCACAACAGTAGGGCTTATCTCTTCGAGTAATTGGGAGGGTGAGATGAGAGAATGACATGGAAGGTTAACCAAGGAGACTCTGCATCATGGGTGCTCATAATGAGTACTTGTTGATTAAGGAATCTGGAAAACCCCAAATCAAACCCACCCTCCCTCATTCAGCAAATGTTCTTTGAGCAGTTCATATATGTCTCTCTCACACACACACACACAGAGACACGCAGTGATTTTCTCATTTGAATTTCATGATAACCTTGTGAGATAAGAGTTCTTAAAGTTTTTCCAGATGAGCCCTCGATATCCTTGAGGTTTCCAAACTCTGTTTTTTGAGGGGGAAGGTAGGTGTCACGGATTCCCACCCCCCACCCCACTCTGCCTCATGGCCTTTGCAGTTTCTTCTGCCTGGAATGCTTTTCTTACAGATATTAACAGGATATACTCTCGATTCTTTCAGATTTCTGCTCAAAAGTCACCTCCTCTGAGAAGCCCTCCCTGACTTTTTTTTTGTAATATAGTACCCCTGTTACTCCTTGCCCCTTACCCCTATTTGTTTTTCTTTGTAGCACTACATAGCTGACATATTATCCATTGATCCATTATTTATCTATCTATCCATTATCTATCAGCTATCTATTCTATTATCTATCATCTATTATCTCTTATTTGACTTCACCACTAAAAGCGAAGGCAGGACCTTAGTTATGGTTATCCAGGACTATATTTGCAGTGCTTGGGACTCAATATAGTTGCTCAATAAATGAATTGGTGGATGGTTGGAGGGATGGATGGATATGTAGGAGGATAGATAGATGACTGGATGAGAAGATGAATGGATGAATGAATGGGTAGATGGATGGATGAATGGATAGATGATAGATAGATAGATAGATAGATAGATAGATAGATAGATAGATAGATAGATAGATAAAATGGGTAGATGCGTGGATGCATGGGCTCGCAGGCTGATGTATGGTAAATACATGGGATTTTGAGTCAGATAGACCTGGACCGAATCCTAGTTGTGTCTCTCACTTGCTCCTGCCCCATGCTTCCCATCTCTGTCCCATTCATTGGCATCACTTTGGCCATTGTCTCAAAGCATTGAGCAAACAGAATACCCTATTATTTCATTATACATCTTGTCCAGTTGTTTGAAAGCTGTGTCCTGGGGCAACCTCTAGTTTTACAGAGGTGGCTAACAGCTAAGGGGGCCTGTTTTCTTCTCACTCCCAGACTTCAAGTAGAGCAGTCCCGTTTTTATCTGTCATAAACATGCAGATTCTGCATGATATTTCAGTTGATTAAGAAAGGTAAACTGCTATAAAATGAAGCACACTCTGATATCCAAATATGATCTAACCATTTCATTTTATAGTAAGAAATTATCCCAGATATGTGAATTTACTTCCACCAAAGTCTCATGGGGATTCATGTCCTAATCAAGAGCTGGCTTACATGTAACTCCAAGCACAATTTTCTTTTCATGGTATCATTCATTTATCCAATCATTTAACACACGTTTATTGGGTGCCTACTCTGTCCTGGATCCAAATCTCATCCCTCAATCCTAGGTGCTGGGGAGATGAACAAGACGAGCAAGTTTTCTGTACCCTTAGAACATCCAGAAAACAAATAATTAAACCAGATATTCTGACTATCAAACTAAGGAACATCAGAGCAATTTCTGTGAAAGGGTGGTGGTGGTGGAGATGGTAGGCATTCCAGGAACACACTCCAAGGATATTAGCTGTAAATGAGCAGGGGCATAAACAGTGGCTCCTCCCCCGTGAGAAGATTTGCTTCTCCCAGAAGAAAATGAGTTTGGTTAAGACCCCAAACTCCTACCCCTCCCATTTCCTTTTCCTGCCCAGGTCTGCACAGCTTTGCCAGCAAACCAGCTCTCAGGAATCCATGCTGATCCAGGTGGCACATGTGTTTTATTGCTGGGTAAGCCTGGGATCTGGTTTTGATGAACACCCTCCTCCCCGGACTGACATGTATGTTTTAGTGCTAAGTGGTCCCGTGATTGGATTTTTATCAGCCTCGCTGCCCAATTTCCATTTAGGGTACTCCAAATTCTGCTGCCCAATTTCCATTTAGGGCCCCCCAACTTCTGCTAGATTCTTTTGTGTGAGTTGGTGGGAAGTTTATGCTTGGATGAAGGGACAGTAAATTAATCTGGGAAGCACGCATACATGCAGACACACAGAACGAAGAACTGCACCATTCAAGATGGCTTCATGGTACAGATGGAACTGGGGAGACTTTGAACATGCCTCCCATTGGTAGGGATGATAGTAATGAGAGATTGTGGGAGAAAAGACTGCTCACCAGAACTGAAGTCTGGAAGAGTCGCTGGCACCCCCATTTTGGGACCTTGAAGCAAACATTTTTAGAGAAATAAGAAACAGCTGATTCTTTCTAGATCACATTGGAGAGTCTGTTTTTTTGTTTTGTTTTGTTTTGAATTCTGTCATCACCTGCGTTACACTTGGCAACCACTGGATGCCTGTCTTCTGAGATTCTGTTTAGCTTATTACTCAAGAACATGATGCATAACTAAGGAAGCACTCATTAAGCACCTACTGTGTGCACAGCTGCCTGATAAAAAGGGATGAAAAATAAAAGACGTGATTCCCACTGCCAAAGACGTCTCTGGAAGATGTGCCATCACCAAGCTAATATGGTTCTGGTGTGAGGTGGCTAGGGAAGGCTGTTGGTGGAGTACCTCCACTGAAAGATATACAGTGTGGTGGTTATGCCCTGCCCTTCACCTCCACAAACCCAACTCCATCCATCCTGCCCCTGCTCTGGACCCACCACCTCAGGAAACAGTGGTTTTTCTGATGCCCCCACCTGCACTCAGTCACTGAACATTGGCTACACTTTAACTGTCGTATCTGCCTTATCACTGTTTTTGGCTCTCAGCTATAAGTGACAGAAACTGAACTTCAAGTAACCGAAGCACAAAATTCTTCACCTATTGCATTGTTATCCCTCAGGCACAGTTGGATCCAGGAGCTCAAACAATCCCGTCTGGGCTCTGGCTTTCGTATTTTGTTGCCCTCACTTTCAGGTGAGCTCTCCTCAGTAGGTGGGCGTGGCAGCTTCCAGTTGCTACCTCTCCAGCTCAGCAACTTCAGGAGAAAGCTGCTATTTTTATATTATTCCAACAAGATCCCAGAATTGAAGCTCACTGGTCCAATTTGAGTCACATGCCCCTTCCTCAACCAATCACTATGGCCAGAGGAATGGAATACTCTGATTGGCCAACCTGGATGGGGTCCCGCCCTGAAGCTGGAGAGTGGGGTCAATTCCTCCCATGTCACATGAAGTCAGGTGCTGTTTCCCAAAGGCGGGGAAGTAGATTCTAGAAGAGCAAAAACAAACAGTGTTCATCTCACCGTCTCATGACACATTTCACATCCCACCTTGCATTATAGTTATTTCTGCTTATCTCCCCTCCCAGATAAAAACTTCTTCAGGCCAGAACCTACATCTGTTTCAGTGTCTCCTGCTTGACCCTGGGGAGTGCCTTTCACGTGGCAGGTGCTCAATAAACACGGCTCTAATGGAGTAATATATATCCAAGCTCTTCTTTTTCTTTGCTTGGTGTAATTACTTTAAGAATCCCTGTGTGGAAGGAAATGCTCATTTCAGCACTCATTTCCAACAAATATATCTTCATGTAAAAGGCAAAGTCTTCAGAGCTTGTATAGGTCCTGGTTTTTATGGTTAACAAATAAAGTTGAACAAAATTAATGAATGTGTCGAAATTTCTGAGGCTTTGATGACTCAGACTCACTGGATAAATGTTTCCATTGAATGAAACAGATTTATCTTTCCATGGTTCATAACTGCAGGTCATTTAATAGATGAGGCTGGTTGAGGCTTCTGTGGAGACACAATACTGACGTGGGAAGAGAGAGAGCATAGGAAATGTTTTCCAGGTATCTGGAAGGTTCAGGCTCAAAACGTTTAATTAAAAATAAGGTGTAGAATGCAAGAAAGCTTTTGTTGTAGAGCTTTAGACTCAGCTTAAGATTGCCAAAGTCGGTTGAAAGAGTCTAGTCCAAGTAAGGGGATCCTTTTCATTACAGGGATCAACCAGAGAGAAACCCCAGCCCTGTTTTGGGGATAGCTCTTAAACTCAACTACTGGCCTAACTACGTAGGAGTTACTCAAGGAGCTGGTCACAAAAACATATTTCTGGGCTCACTTCTAAGTTAGTGATTCAGTATGTATGTGGGATAGGATGCAGAAATCTGTTTTTGGAAAGCACCCTAGTGAAGCAAGGTGTGAGAACCTCTGTCTGTAGGGTGCTAACGCACCTGCTCCTGCAGGTCATGGAGGGTAGGAGCTGAGCATCTGGAGTTGGCAAGATTGGGGTGAGAATCTCAGCTTTGCTCCTTACTGGCTGGGAAGCCCTGGATAGGGAGAGATTTCAGTTCTCCGATGCTCAGGAGAAAAATGAAGACAAGCATAGTCCTCACCTCCCGAGTTGTGTGAGGATGAGAACGGGTAATGTACATACAGAGCAGAGTGCCTGGCATAGCATCATCAGCATCATCACAACATGCATTTATTGAGTGCTTACTGTATGCTAGACCCAGTTCTAAGTGCTGTCCAACTATTAACCCATTTTATTCTTAGAGCAAACCCACGAGGTGGGCTATTATTATTATTCCCATTACATAGATGAGCAAACTGAGGTGTGTAGAGATTACATAACTCTTTCTTGGGGGGGGGGACGACTTCACCATAGGAGCCATATGGGTGGAAAAAAAAATCTTGAGTGGCAAGAAAACACCCCTCCCCAGAGAGAACGTCATTTGATTTAGCAGAACTGGTGGGAGCACAGTCTTTGGGGGCAGATTTGCAGGGTGAAGTAAATCCAATTTAATTGCCTATGTAGGCAGACATTTTCGTCTAGGCTCTCAGCTTCTCAAATCCTTGGGCGTGGCTTTTTTTGAAAAGATTCAATTATTCTGCACATTCATGCCTGTACTGCTGATGACTTTTAAAGCTGCATTTATTTGCCTTAGGGTCTTGTCACCTCAAAGGTCAGATGAGGTTTTCTGCCCTTCTTCCTCAATTCCTACGCAAGGCACTGCTTAGAATACTCTGCTCTGAGATTCCTGAGAATGTAATCTGGTGCAGAGGTGGTGGCCCAGCTCAGAGGAGTGCATCCCCACTGGTTTGCAGGACAGAGAGGCAGTGGAGGGAATGAAGCCAAGCTGGATGCCTGCTGCCTCCCCCCCCCCGCCCGGTCCAGGAGAGTGCGTCGCATCAAAGAGCTCCTTGCAAAGACAGAGCCCAGGCTCCCAGGCAGCCTGAACACCCGCACTGCTGCCTGCAAGAGAGAGGCATCTGCTTCCTTGGAAATCAATCACCAGGGCCCATTTAATGAGCTGCTTGCCTCCAGGGCCCATTTAATGAGCTCCTTGCATCTCATATCAATTCCGATCGACATGTGGTTGGTCTTGCTAGTCTTCCTGGGTCCACAGAGCTGGATTTGGGCTGGCGGAGGCAAGTTCCCAGACCCCAGGCCAAAGGATGGGGTCTCCCCTCTCCTCCTCCCAGCCCCTCCTCAGGTACAGAGACTCTTGTCAGTGTCTAAAATTCCACCATCACCATTCATTCCTTTGGGCTTGAAAACCATCTTTGATCTTCTGTCCTGTTCTTTTTCTTTTCTACCACTTACTAGATTTCTTGTAAATCTCAAAAAAGATTGCATGGCTGCTTTAACCAGACAAACAATTCAAAAGCATTTAAAGAAGTCAATAATTTCTTCCCTTACTCCTTCTAACTTTTCTTCCAACCCCTGGGAAAAACAACAGTGGCTCTCTGTTTTGTGTCTTGCCACATTTTTAAAAAATATTTTACTTATTTATTTGACAGAGAGAGACACAATGAGAGAGGGAACACAAGCAGGGGGAGTGAGAGAGGGAAAGCAGGCTTCCCACAGAGCAGGGACCCCTATGCGGGGCTTGATCCCAGGACCCTGGGATCATGACCTGAGCTGAAGGCAGATGCTCAAAAACTGAGCCACCCAGGTGCCCTCGCCACAATTTTTTTTAAAGTTCAAAACACATGTACAAATATGTATACACATTTGCAAATTTTTTTTTTTTTTTTTTTTGCTGCTGAACTTGGATCATGTTATGTACACTACCCTGACAGCTTGCCTTCTATTTTTCACTTGTCACACCTGAAATTCCTACAGATATATTATTAGATCAGCTCATCTTTTTACATAGCTGCATAATATTTCACAGTTGGGATCGACATCATGAATCCAACCATTCTCCTACTGACTTCCATCCTGGCTGTGTTCAGGGTATTTGTGTGTGTGCGCTTCACATTTCAAATGATGCTGCAATAAACATGCTCGTGCTTCTGGAGTTACTTTTATTTCTGTGAAATCGTCCTAAATGGAGATTGTGATGTCAAAAGGTTTATGCATTCGTATTACAATAGCTATGGCCAGATTAATTTGCAAAGAGCAATTAAGACTTCCAGTAGGAATACAGGAATGCCTGTTTCCCAACACACATACTAGCGCAGGGTATTATCAGTCTTTCTTACTTTTATTAATCTGACTGATGAAAAGCGTAATCTCATGGTTGTTTTGCTATGCATTTCTCTAAGTTATAGTGAATTTGTGCACATTGTCATAGAGTTAATTGTGTTTTGGCCTTAATCGCTCTTCACATGCAATTATTCTTTTTTTAAAATATTTTATTTATTTATTTGAAAGAGAGAAAGCAGAGCGAGTGAGCGAGAGAGAGCACGAGCTGGGGCGGGGGGGGGGGGGAGGGTAGGCAAAGGGAGAGGGAGAAGCAAACTCCCTGTGAGCAGGGAGCCCAATGAGGGACTTGATCCCAGGACCTGGAGATCATGACCTGAGCTGAAGGCAGATGCTTAACTGACTGAGCCATCCAGGCATCCCACATGCAATTATTCTTGAAAGGTAGAATGCTTCAATGCCTTGTTCACAATTACTTGCGAGTTCAGAGTGAGGTCTTACAAGAGGAGTATTACAATAAAAGCAAGAATAAAAAACCTCTCTGCATTTCAAAATCAGTTAGGGGCCTGGATTGTGTCAATGCCAATATCTCAATGGTGATATCATGCTGTAGTTTCGCAATGAGTTAATGTCAGTGGAAACACAATAGAAGGGACATGCAATCTCTCTGTATTATGTCTTACAACTGCATGTATCTATGATTATCCCAAAAGAAGGAATGCAATTAAAAGTTTTGTTAGGAGCCAATTCCATCTGGTCCAGTGGTATTTCTTATAGAAATCCAGGTTTTCTTTAGTTGAAGAGATACAGGAAATACCATATAGAATATGATCTTATCACATGAATGTTCATTTCCCAGCAGAACCTCTTCATCAACTACATGATTTGGAGAGATCTTTGATATGTGTCCAATACATCAAAGTTTAAAGAAAATTCACTTATTGACTAGGCATTTATACCATACCTAATATGTGCCAAACACTGATGAAGACCTAAGAATACGATGCTGAACAAGACAGTTCACATTCATGTAGGGGAGGACTGATAACATACAAGCTGGTTAAAACTTAAATAGGCTCATTTTTTTAAATAGACTCATTTTGAGATAGTGATAACTTCTATGAAGGAAAATACAGGATGGGTCATCATGAAGGGAGATGGTTAACACTGGATCAAATGGAGAAAGCATTCTGAAGGGATGGTGTCGAGCTATAAGACCCAAATAATGGGAATACACAATGTCAAGCAGAGATCTATGGGTAGAAGATTCCTGGCTGAAGGAACAGCATATGTAAATTTTTAAGACTGGAAGATGCTCAGAGACCCCAAGGAACAGAACTCCTACATGTCTGGATCATAGTTGGGGATGGTGACTTGGATTTAGGTGGAAGATAAGCAGGGACCTGGTCCTATAGGGCTTTTCAGACTAGGGTAAGGAGACTGAACATGTTCTAGGTCACTAGGGAGCCAGTGAAGGACTTTAGGCCTGAGGTGAGGGTGCGTGCTTTGTGTTTCTAGAGGAGCACCAGGGTGGTTGTATGGAGGATAGATTGTAAGTTGTACAAGAGAAAAACCGATAACTAAGACGAGAGGCTATTGCCATGTTCCAGGTGTGAGAGCAGTTTGGACGAGGTGTGTGCAGTAGAGACTGAGAATGTCAGGTGATTCTGGTGTATATTTTGGAGGGAGAGTAAGATGGAACTGTTGATGAGGTGCACGTGGAGAACAAGAGAAGAGAGTTGTAGAAGATTCTAAAATTTGGAGTTTAAAAAACCCGGAGAAATGGTGATGTAATTTCAGGGCGGTGGGAGTCTTAACACAGAATCAGATTTGGGGCCAAAATCAAGAGTTCCCCTTGATCATTTCAGTTGGTGTCCAGATAGACGTGTCAATCTCATCATCGAAGAGATGAATCTAGAATCAGACAAGTGGTCTGACCTAGAGCTGTAGATTTTGGCTTCAAGAGCAATGTTATTTGAAGGCACTGGGCAGGAGACCAGGAGAGGAGAGCCCGGGTTCCTGGTGTGTTCAGACCTGTCTGCAGAACTCAGATTTGTATATATAAATGCACACTCAACCTGTCCACTGAGATGTCGAAGAGGAATCTCAAGCTTATCACACCCAAACCAGACATCTTGACTTTCCCCTAAAACTGCTAGACCCAGCGGCACCTTCACATCAGTTCATGTAATCCAGTTCTCCAGCAACTGAGACAGAAAACTTAAGGACAATCTTATTTATAGATACAGGTGACCCTTGAACATGGGTTTGAACTGCACTTATGTCCACTCTATGCAGATTTTTTTCCTTAGTAAATTAGGCACAGTACTATCAATGCATTTTCTCTTCCTTATGGTTTTCTTGCTAACATTTTCTTTCGTCTAGGTTACCTTATTGAAAAAATACAGTATATAATACATCTAACACACAAAATATGTGTTGATAACTGTTTATGTTACCAGTAAGATAACAACAGTAGACTATTGGTGGTTAAGTTTTTGGAGAGTCAAAGTTTGTGGATTTTTTACCATATGGGGGGTTGGTGCCCCTAACCCCCACATTGTTCAAGGGTCAGCTGTATACATGAATTCTATACATGTATTATTGAACTCTTACATTCAGAAATTCTCATCATTAAATTTTATGAAAGGTTTTAAAGAATAAGGTTACATGCGAGTAAACTTCACTGAAGAAAATGACAAAAGTATATCTTTCTATTTCAGGTGGTTAATTTTTGTAAAGACTTATTTATTTATTTTAGAGAGAGAGAGAGAGCAGGAACAGGAGGGGCAGAGGGAGAGAGAGAATCCCAAGCAGACTCCATGCCGAGTGTGGAGCCCAACACAGGGCTCAATCTCACAACCCATGAGATCATGATCAGGTGGTTAATTTTTACATTTTCTCTGATCATTATGGCTTTATTCTATCATGAAGCAATATTCCAAGGCACAGTAGGTCCTGAGGGTGAGGGAGAAATTCTTGACCTCTCTCATTTCTACATATAAACCATCATCTATGCAAACTCTGACCACTTCTCACCACCTCTGCTGACAACCCTGAGCTCCAAGCCCCAGCATCTCTCACCTGTATGGTCTGGTCACCTGTATGGTCTCCTAGCTGGTCTCCCTACTAGCTGTTGACATAAATTAGATCACAATCACTCCTCTGCTCAGAACCCACCAATGGTTTCACTCAGAGTAAAACCTGAAATGCCCATAGCAGCTTTCCAAGACCTGAATATTAACCTCATTGCCTCTTGGGCCTCATCTTCTATCCTTTTTACTTCACTTACTTTACTCCAGTTACTCTTGTCTTCTTGCTAGTCTTCATTCAATCTAGACATGTTCCTGCCTCAGGGCCTTTGCGCTGGCTGTTTCCTCTGCTGGAACACTCTTGCCCCAAGTATCTGCATGGCTTGCTTGCTCCCTTATCCCCTTATCTTCTTCAAATATTTGCTCAAATATCACCCCTCTCCCCAACCAGAGCTCCTCATTCTCTGTTGTTTTTATGTATTGTGTATTACCTTTTATCATAGTATATAATTTTATTTTCTTATTGTCTATATCCTGTTACTGAAGTGTGAGCTTCTTAAAGACAAGGGGGTTTGTCCCTTTTATTTACAGATGAATCCCAAATACCTAGAGTAAGCACAGAATAGGAAACAATAAATCTTTGCTGAATTAATGAGGAATGCAAATCCCTAGTAGATACATGTGATTATCTTCTTAATGATCCTTAAGAGTTTTTAAAATCTCTGCTTAACCATGATCTCTATTCCACTTGTCTGAGAGGATGCTCTAGTTTTATTCATTAGTGGACCCATTGAGGGGGGTATCAAAGATTCTTGATCTCCATTATAGTTCTTGAGTCATTTAGGAAAAAATTGGCTGCATTGCAGTTTGGTTCTCTCTGTCTTCCCATGCTACTGTTGCTGGGATAAGACTCATCTGATGAGATGGGCCACATGATGCCACGTGATGCAATAAACCAGGGCTCGGTGGCCAACACCTTCATGTGTCAGTGATTTGGATGAATAGCCTTTTGTCTATAGAAGAGAAGCTCACCTCCAGAGGCAGTGGGAGGACCCCGTTTAGAGCATGGTGTTTTGGAGTCAGGTGGACCTGACCCAGTTTTCTGTTTCTTCTTGCAGGGATATTTGCACAACTCACCTTCTCTAAGCAAACTAAAGAAGTTAATGCAATTGAGATACTCAGTGTGATATTTTTGTCATGGTAACTTGTATATAGTAACCACTCAGTTAGTAGGTGTAATCGTTTATTTTCTCTGTTGCTTGGGACCACTCTCCTTTCAAAGCCAGAATAAAAATAAGGAGATGGGAACTTTTTTTTTTTTTTTGAGGATGAGTTGGGCCAACCCTCTGCATTTGCCCCAAATTTATTTTATCTTATTTGTTCAATCAGGAAAGACTATCTTTGTCCACGAGCCTATTCTAATGTAAACACCATTGCTGTTTCACTCTGGCTACAACTGGATAATTCGTCTCCATCCTGAACACTTGCCTGTGAAATTTTGAATGTAGGTGTACCTTATCGTGATGCTCAAAAAATGTCATCTTGAGAGAATCGACCTTTGAGGGGTATATCGAGTCCTGATTCGGCATTTGGTTTTCTGTAGCAGCAATCGGATTTCTGCAAATAAATTTCAGAGTCCTCTTTTAATGACTGTGTGCTTGTGTAAATAGCCTCCCAGGCGACAGGACTGAATGTCAGCATCCCTGAGATGGAGAGGCTGTGTGGGCATGCTGCAGGGAAACTACCAGCCAGCTGCCCGGGCTTGAGCTTGGAGCTCAGGAGCACAGATTAGGGATGCACCCCTGGTGTCAGAGTGTTTCTATCTGTGAAATGTGAGAAAGCTATGATAGAATTTTAAGGGGAGTTCTAGCTTTATCCTTCATTCACTTATTTTTCCAACAAACATTCATGACTAATGTATACTCAGGTCTTTGGCCAAGTTCTAGAACCATCAGTAATACTGGTCATCGACGTGGAAGCAACAGGAGTCAGAAATAGCTACTCCTTTTGTTTTTTTGTTTTTGTTTTTTTAACTGAGCACCTATGGTGGACCAGGTACTCCACTGGGGACTTCATGTTTATCAGCTCATACTCTGAAGATGATTTTGTGTTTGCAACAGCCAGTCATTTCTGCTGGGAATGGATCTTACCAGAACGCATACTTTTTCTTACATTCAGAAAGAGAGGAAATGGGAAGTTCAAGAAGGACTGTTATTCTGAGTTAATAGGATAAATGGAGAAGTCACAGGTGAGAGATCTGGGGATGTCACACCTCTTCATGAAGGGTAAGAAAGAGCAAAGTACAGTTGATGGTGTCTCTACTAATGTCAGCCCAGCTCCCAGGTGAGTGGTCCTGAGGATAGTAATGACTATATTGGATGTGGATCCAAGAAGAGGTAAAGGGGTTATTGCTTAGTGGAGGAAGAGACAATTGTCATTTGTCCTTGTTACGCTAACAGGAGAGATTTGATTCCCTCATATGAAACTACTACTGCATTGCTCTGGGAGAAAAGAATGCTGATTTTGGTGAAGGTGCATGCTTCCCAGGGAATTAGAGAAAACATCTCCTGCTTGTGGAGAGACTGAGTTAGAACTGGAGCTTCCGGAACCCTCTCTTCTCTTTGGATCCAGAACCATCTCTCCTCATTTGGAGCTACCAAATTCAGCACACGGGAGCCTTGAGTTGGCCTTCATGTGTGACTGGTTCCAAAGTGTGCAAACTATGGGGAGGTGGAAACACTAAGAGCGGAAGCTTCTTCTTCCCTTTTGTAAGGGTGTGGCTTCCGAGGAGAGCAGGGTGAAGGCACTGGGCTGGAAGGCTTACAAGAGGGTCCCCAGAAAGAGGGCATTACAGATGAGGAGGAGATAATGGGAGGTCAGGAAAGGAATATAGTCTTAGGGGAAACATCTTCCTGGAGGCTCAGACCTTCCTTGCTCAGTGGGACTCTAGGGAACTGGTGTGAAACAAAGTCACAGCTTCTGGGCATCTAATCTTACCGTGCCCTGTTCTGCAAAATCTACGTGACTTTCATTCATTCATCAACTATCTGATAAGACCTGACTAGGGGTCAAACACCACGTGAATGGTGGGCTATGGTCGCAATAAAATCAGGCACAGTTCTTGGCATCGTGCGGCTGACATTTTGGTAAAGGGAACAGAGAGTAAACAAATATATGAATAACTAAGAGAATTGCAGACTGCAATAAGTTCTAGGAAGGAAATGAAGCAAGTGATGGCTTTAGATAAGGTGTTGGTGGAAGGCTTCATTGAAGAGGAGTCATTTGGGTTGAATCTGACAAATAAGAAGGAGCCGGGGTGCAAAGGACGAGGAGGCAAGCATGGAGGGCGGAAAGCTCTTGAACTTCAGAGCGGCGATTCTCAACCTTGGCCGCACATGAAATCTCCCGGGGAAGATTTAGAATTTACTGATGCCTCGTTCCCAGCCCCCAAAAGATTGTGACCTCATTTATCTGGGGCTTGGTCTGGGAATTCATGTATTTTAGAAACTCCCTCAGTGACTGGGAAATGCAGCCAGGTGTGGGAAACTCTGCCTTAGAAGAAGAGAAAGGAGCTGTCCAGCTGACGTGCTGTGAGGGGGCAGAAAGTGATGCAAGAAGAGGAAAAGGAAGGAGGCTGATTCTAGATCATTCGGGGCCTTGGAGGACATTATCAGGAGATAGACTTTGATTCTGGTCAACAAAATAGATGTATTGGTTTCCACGGTAGTGATGTGTATGTGGGGTGTGTGTGTGTGTGTCTGTGTGTGTGTGTGTAAACAAGGGGCCATAACCACTTCCTGGCCATCCTGCCCAGAGTCACCAGAAGAGTGGATGAAGGCATGACAGCTCTCCCTGACACTGGAGGTGTGAAAACTGGCTTGTTGCCGCTAAGACAAGTCTTGAAGCTTAAATGACATGGTGGATTTCTGGATTTCTCTCTCCTTAATTCATCAGCAAAACCTGGAAGGGCCTGGCGCTCGCATGTTACCCAGAGTGTAGGGAGGGTTCCTGCAGGGGAGGAATTGGGAGTTTATTCCCCAGGACTCAGAAGGAACAGGGGCCCCGCAAATCCCTGCTGTGATGCCGTCTCATCCGGAAGCCGCCAGGGTCCCCACCGCCCGAGTGTGGTCTGCTGACCAGCAACATCAGCCTCCTGTGGAGCTCGATGGCCACGAGGCGTCTCGCATCTCACCCCAGAGCTGCTGACTCGGAATCTGTACTCTGACACGATCCCCAAGTAATTCGTGTGCACTTTTGAAGTCTGGGACATGCTGCTCTGTTTCCTGTCTTTACACTTATCTCAGCCCACCCAGGCCTTGTCTTGCCCGCTGCTGAGAAACTTCCAGAAACAGAGGTGAGTTTATGATGCATTGAGAAATTCCCCCCACCTGAGTGCATGTGAGTGTGTGGGGGGTGTGTGTGTGTGTGCATGTGTGCTTGTATGAGTGTGTAAGGGTGTGTGTGTCCTTGTGGGACTGTGTAAGTGTATGAGAGAGCATTTGTGAGTGTGCCTATGCGTGTGTGAGAGCATGTTTGTGAGTGTGCTACATGTGTGTGAGTGTGCATGAGTGTGAGCCCACGTTTGTGTGTGCGCATATGTTGGTACACATGCATGAGTGTGAATGTGCCTGTGCATGAGTGTGCATGTTTGCGAGTGTGTGTGTATATGAGCACACATGCATGCTTGTGAGTGTGCATGTGTGAGTGTGTCAGTGCACATGCATGTTTGTGTGTGTGTGCATGTGTGAGTGTGTCAGTGCACATGCATGTTTGTGTGTGTGTGCATGTGTGCCTGTGAGCGTGACTCCACGTGTATGAGAGTGTGCACACGTGCTTGTGAGTGTGCGTGCAGAGTGTGTGTGTGTGTGAGTGCATATGCACGTGTGTGGGTGTGCATGTGCAGGTGTGTGTGTGACAGGAAAAGCAACAACGCTCACCCTTCCTCAGGCACTTAGCCAGGCACCTCCTTGTTCCTTCCTCTCCCTCCCCAAGCTTACGGGTCTTGGGGCAACAGTTCCAACGCCCTTCTCTCTTCCCTCCTTATTCCAGCTCCTGCAACTTCCTTCCTGCCGTGATTTCTCTTTCCCGTGGGCCGTAACCTCTCTCTCTCTCTCTCCCCTGCATTTTTCTCTCCCAAAGTTTAGTTACCTTCCCTCGCCCGCTCACCTCCTCCCTCTCCTTGCATCTCCCACTAATTCAGCCGCCCCGCCCTTCTTTCCGTGGCTACAGAGAGAGGGCTCGGCAAAGTCCTTCTCCCCACACACCGGCTGATCCTACGGCAGGTTTGCTTCTCCCCACTTTGCAGATGAGGCCATTGAGGCTGGGGGACATGAAGCCACTGGCTCGAGGGCACACAGTAGCAAGAGGGCCTCAGGGCTGAACCAAGATCTGTTGGGCTCTAACACCGGTATCCTTAATGATGAAGAAACACTGCTCTCTGCATGAGCAACTTTATTGATTTTTCTACAGGATGTGCGCATTCCTTCTTCGGAGCCTCTCCATAGCATTTTGTACGTGTGGCAGGATGATATTTATGAGATATTAACCATTGCTTCTCCCCTTATTTCTCTGCTGTCCTACGCTTCTCAAAATTAAAGGAGACAGAGAGACAGACAGACAGACTTCATACTGCGCTTAATGCAGGCGGCAAATGGGATTAACCTGCTGGCTCTGGCCTGGGGATGAAAGAGACTTTTTGGGAAGGGAGGACTGTGAAACCAGGGTCTGAGGAGCAGGGGAGGATGGTCGATCCCCTGTGGCCTGCCCTGAGCTGGGACAAGGAGAGGGGAAGGGTGGTGACAGAGGGGACAGCATGGCTCAGAGGCAGTCCCTGCACCTTGACTCCCAACAGAGCATCAGTGTGGAGGACCGGAGACCTCAGAAAGGTCTGGGACCAGAGACAACACCAGTCAGGATCCCTGTTGCCCCTGATGCCCAGTCATAACAATGAGAGCCACTGAGTGAACAGGAATTGGGGGGGTTTCTCGGAGGCAACCTTCATGAACTGACAGCTGAGGGTTGGACCAGACGATGGATGAATCAGAAGACACTTGCCCGCCAGGTGGAGAATCTCAAGTAGCCCCTTGCCCTGGACTCCCAGCCCATGACTTGACATCTAGAACACAGACATAAGTCACGAACAAGATTAAGATTCTGCCATTTGGGAAGAGTGTGCGCTCAAAATAGAAATTTGATTGAGTCTATAAGAAAAGGATTCTATTGCTTTGCAACCGAGTGTGAGGGCAGAGCGTGGTGCCCATCAGCAGTCTCTCCAGAGACCGGCGCTGTCTTTCTCTGGCCCTGCATGCTGCTAACCTCTGGGATCAGGTCTGCTGCTCCTCCAAGCCCTGCCCCCACCCCTGCCCCCCACCACCCTGGGTCTAAGGTCTTTGGAAAACAACTCGGGGTCTCCCCAGAGCCCTCCTCTGTGCCTCGCTCTGGGGCACTGCACAGACCTCCCTGCTTCCCCAGGGAAGGTGGGGCCTCCCTTGGTGCCCCTGCATAATTGGGACGATGTGCAGGGAAATTAAAAAGGTCATTAATCACCGTGGAGCCAAAGGCAGCTCTCTGGGACCTATTCTTCATGATGATTAATGGCAGGCAACTCCTCCCCACTCCCCGATTCATTTTCCTGCCACCGTTCACTCATTTTCCCTTGCCATGTCCTCTTCGTCCCTGTCCGAGGGACGCAGGGTTTCCAGGGACTGCGGACTCGGTGTCAGGTCTTTCCTGGCTGCCTTCACAGCCACCAGCTCCGGAGGGGAGGCAGCGTGAGCCCCTGGGTCAGAGGCAAGCCGGCTTCTTCATCAACCAAATGGGGTGAAAATCCCACTTGCCTCACAGCTTGTGAAGAGGGACAATGGCAAGGCCAAGTACGCTCCCTGCACGGGGTGAGGTTGCCTGAACGTCACCTGGTCCCCCTCCAATTATTACTTTTATTGCTCTGATGAGTATCGTTGCTGCCTTCCACGCCCTCGCAGTTCTCAGCCGCTAGGAAGGCCTGAGGTCACCGCGCTTGGCCAACACTAAGGACGATGATGATGGTGATGAACTTGTATCATACGCTAGTGCCGAGTACTTGACATGGAGCCTCCCGCGCAAATGCACGACCCTGAGAGGTACACATGCTGAGTCCCATTTTACAAATAATAAAACCTGTTCAGAGAGGGAGAGTAACCGGCTCAAAGCCACACAGCTGGGAAATGGCAGAGGAGGGATTCAAGTCCAATTCCATTGGATGCCGGGGCCGGTGCTTTGTGAGAACGTGAACAGCTCTCTCTACACACCAGCCGTCCTTCCTCGGGACTAGTTAGAGTTGAGGGCCTCTTCCCTGTCTTTCCTCTTCCCCACCTCCAGCTGGGGCTGCCCTTCCCTGGCAGGACTGGCCAAGTTTGGGTCATGCTTGAACAGCCTACTGTTGTCCTTTTGTTTGCTAATTAGGCTCCCATCCAGCTTTCTGCTGCTTCAGATAAGCACCTTCCTCTGCCCATTGATGCATTGAGCCCAGGGTCTCGCTCTGACCAGCCCTCAGTCAGGAGGTGCTTGATTTTCCTGGAGATAACTATATCCTGGGGGGTTTGAGTGAATTTATAAGGAAAGAGCAGATTCCGTGAAATTTAAAGCAAAGTGAAGTCCTTTTCTGAGGCTGGCAGAAAGGAAGGAACGTTACCCAGTCAGATACAAAATCATGGAGCGAGATGGAAAACGTTGGAAGACCAAGACGGGATCGTGGTTCTGTTGTCGACTCATTGGGTGACCTTGGGCAAGTCATTCCCTCCCCAGACCAGTCTCCTTAGTACAGGGTGAAAATAGATTTTGAAAGTTGAAAGGTAGAACTCAGAAGCTGGGGTGGGGGGAAAGTTTGCCCAGGGGGAAAGTTTGCCCAGGAGGAAAGGAGCGGCAAAGAGAGAAAAATTGAGAATGAAGGGGGCAATGCTTTGCCTTGGCCCCTCCCAGTCTTCTCCAGGACCCCCACTGCAAGAGAGACCAGGTCTCTGAGGCAGAGTGGGTGGCTCAGGGGCTTCTCAAAAGCCTTAGCCAGTGGCTTTGTGACAATATGAGGATTAAAATATAATGAATATCAATGATGATAATAAGAGTATTGAGTAACATTTCCTAAGCAACACTTATGTGCCAACTTTGAACCGTAAGCTATGCAATAGCCACTACCTAGCGTCTGGGTGTCACAGAGAGGAACACCGAGGCACAGAGGGGTTAAGTCATTTACCTAAAAATGCACAGGAAGTGATGGGCAAGGTAAATCTTGGGCCCATCTCGTTCTGACTCTAGAGCCAGCAGTCCTCCTGAGATTCATCACAGTGCCATGGATTCAGTGTCTGGTGGCCACAGGAGTCCTGGGTGCCTGTGGGTGTAGGGGCTTTCGCCATATCCATAGCCTGCTGCCTCAGTTTACCTCCTTAGAAAACCTGAGACCCAGGACCAGCTACATAATATTGTGGGGCTTAGTGAAAAATGAAAACACAGGGCCCCTTGTTTAAAAGTTATTAAACATTTTAAGCTAGTGACAGTAGAGCATTTAACGAAGCAGGAGATCCTTCTGAGCACGAGACCTGCTGTGACTCCACAGACTGTGCACAAAGCCAGCCCTGTGAGCCCCGAATTCTTCCAGACAAGTTTTCCTGAATCCACCCCACCCCGCCCCACTCTCTTCCCCCAAAGCAGGGCTTCGTGTCTGTGTTCCCTCAGTTACTGTCTGGGTCTTCCTCAGAATGGAGAGGTTGGGTGCCTCCCGCCCTTAATGACCCCCCCACCTCTGCTCTGGGCTGGTGGTTTCCTTGAACTCATCTTGGTGTTTGCCAGATGCAAAAGAGAGGTTGTCAAATGTGGCTGCTCCCTAAGCCAATGGAATAAATTATTCTCCCTTCATGCCCATGACTTTCCCTGGGGTTTGGGGCTAAAGAGACCCAACCTTTGCCTGGGCAAAGCCTTCAGCGTCCATTCCTAACCGACCAGGAAGAAATGTTCCAGAATACCATCAAGTGCTAAAGGCTCTTCTAATTAGCCGGCTGGTGGCTAACGAGAGATTTCACTGGGCAGAGCCTTCTGGTGGTTGGCGCGTAATTACCATGGAAACCTTCACGCCACACTCAGCTGCTTCCCTCAGCCCACTTCCCTGGGGAGCAGACATTGCTCTGCAAAAGCAGCATCTGGGCTATCGACATTGTTTGTGAGGGAAGTAAATGGACAATTAGAAGCAAGACAGGTTGGATCCTTGTTGGAGCGACGTTTTGCCTACATCCATTCTGGGGCCTAATTGATGCCGGTGTCCCCGCACGAGAGGAAATCATTGGAAGGTGATGGATTCTGTTTGGATGGATCCCCTTTTGCGAAGCTCAAGGACAGGGGACATGGCTAATTAGGAGCCAGACTCTTCTGCCTCTCAGAGGCAATGGCTGGGCTGGCCAGGAGCTGTGAAGACTTTGATCGCCTTCTTCATTTTTCTACACAAATATTTACTTATCCTGTCCACCTGTAGAGTGAACCCCCCATATCACTCTGTAAGGGGGATCTTGACATTTAATTTTGTAAAATGCAGGGTCACCATTCTGGGAAGGTTATTAAATGGGAACAGGGGTTGGATGAAGTCCAAGAGCTGTGTTAGTCAGGATGGGCGAGGCTGGGCTGAAGCAACAAATAAACCCCAACATTGCAGCAGGACGAACCCAATAAAGGTCACTGGATGGGTCATGCAAGGTTCCCTTGTGGTCAGGCAGCCTTTTTATGTGGGTGACTATGCCTCCTGAAACACATGGCCTTCAATTTGCAGCTGGAGGGGAGAGAAGGATGGAGGAGGGACCACCCTGGTCCTTAGTGGCCACAGGCCAGAAGAGATGCATCTTGTTTCTTCTCACATTGACCCCCAAGGCCCCAGCCTGAGCACACCTCGGGCTGAGAAATACAGGGAGAACATGGAAATTCTGGTAGCACCCAATGATCAGGCCGCCATATTGCACTGAAAGACACTGTCAAAAAATATAGCCCCTTTGGAGAATGTGAATAAGGAGACTGACCCTGGATTCATACCAACTTCTCTGTGCCTCTGTGCCTCCATGATTCACAGTGAAGGTTATACCAAAGAATGCCCATGGTGTCTCCCCTTCCAGAAAGCCTTTTCCCACCACCTGGACTATTGTTTGCAGTTTCCTCACCGACACATTTGGAGTCAGGACTGGGTCCACTGCACTCCTCTGCTTCTGCCTCAGACACCCAGCCAGCTGTAATGTACGGGCAGGAATGGGAGTCTGGGCTCAGGCTGGACGGTTTTAAAGGGCAGAGCATGTCAAGGGTTGAGGGAAGGAGGGAGGAGTCCAGAAAGGCCTCAAAAAGGAGGAGGCATCACACCAGAATTTGAAGAGTGGAGGATGCATTCATTTCACTGATTTACTCAGTCATCTGTGCATTCACTGCGTGGCACCTGGAGAGAAGAAGCAAGGCCACCTCTGTCCCCTAGGAACATATTCCTGAGCAGGGACTGGGCACAAGACAGGATGCGATAAATGTCTTCAGAGGACAGAGTGGGCTCTGGACAGCAGAGGGCTCTGAAGAAAGAAAAAGGTAATTCTCTGGGACCTAGAGCATCCAAGAGAGCCCATGGTGGAAGGGGCATTTGACCTGGACTTGGACCATGGGTATCAGTATGAATTTGTGTCAGTGTTAATGTCGGGGTTGGATTAGAGATATTTTATTACACAAGTCATACATACATGTTTGTGGTGAAAAATGTAGAAGACACTGATAAGCAAACTAAATGAAAGAAAATTACTAGGAATATTTTGACATCTATGTATCTCCCTGCCTGTCTACCTTCCTATCTCTAAAATATGGCCATTCCATGGATATTCTTTTATGATCTACTTTTCATTTTATAATATAGTAATCAATTCTGTATCAATAAATGCAGATATGCATTATCATTTTAAGCAGGTGAATCATATTCTATTGTATGATTATGCCTTTCTTTCATCAGGCCTTTATTGTTGGATATTTATACTGCTTGCAATTGTTTGTCATTACCAATGTTCTTGTGATTACGATCTTTGTACATGAGTCTTCGGGCAGTTATTTCCTTAGGAAAAATCAAATGTGTTTTCAATAGGTAGGGAGCTGAGGTTTGACCTAAGGCACAAGAATCAGAGAAAGCAAAGGCACAGAATCAGGGATACACAAGCAGATGTGAAAAGCCACTGGAGAAGAGAAAGTCAAATACGGCTGCTCCGTAAGCCAATGGAATAAATTATTCTCCCCTCATGCCCGTGACTTTCCCTGCGGTTTGGGGCTAAAGAGACCCAACCTTGCCTGGGCAAAGCCTTCAGCGTCCATTCCAAAGCACAGAGAGGTTAAGTTACCTGCCTGTGGTCCCCGAGTAAGTAGCTGAGTCAAGAGTGGATCTCCGTTTGTGGGACCCCAAAGCTCAGGCTCGGTTCACTTCAGTGTAGGAATAGTACGTGGTGCTCAGGGTGATCGTGCTGGTCGTTTAATAATAACGACCCTAGTTCTGCCTGGACGTCATTGCTTAGGTAGATGTGCAAACAGAGACAGAAGGAAGGCTCCTGTATGTTCAGACTGGCACAGACCACAGTGCGGACCCACAAGCTCTTCATTCCCTTCTCATGAGGATGGGTGATGTCAGCAAAACTTCTTGCTTGGAAATATATTGTTTTGAACTTGGCAACCTGTAAGCTGTGTTGCCATGGTGACCAGAGAGCCCTGGGGAATGATGAACACAAAGGGTGGTCTTGAAACACAATCAAGTCCCTTCCCCTCCAGCCTCAACCAGGGCTGATGACAGTCTTTGACAAATCCTCCTGTGCCCAGAGAACCCCACACCACAGCATTTGTGTCAAGACACTCCATGCTTTCAGGGTACAACGACTACTCATATTTGTCAGGCACAGGGGGAAGCACTTTACGTGGATTATTTTACTCAATCCTCCCCAAACCCCGCGTGATGTACACGACTATGTTTCCCATTTTAACAGGTGAAGCCACAGACACACAGAGGAGTTAAAAGGTTTGCCCCAATGTCACATGGCTAGCAAAGGTCAGTCTGGCTCCAGAGCCCGTGCTTGGAAACAGCCCATCCTTGCTAGAGCTACGGCATTCGGAGCAAGTCACGGCAAATGATATCTCCAGGCATCTGCTTGGTACCTGGCTTCTAGAGATTCCTGGAAGGGAAAAGGAGTTCCTAGAAGGGCCATAAAAGGCTTTAGGCAAGAAAGATATGGGGCATTAGCAGGGGTCCTCAAACAACTAGATAAATAGATGGAACAAAAGGAAGTCCAAATTCAAATGTTTCTAAGCATCCAAGCAATTATGCCTTAAGGTCACTGTGAAAATCCTGGCAGGGAAGGCAGGATGGCAAAGAGTTCTAAAGGTCGTTGTTTACCCGGAGAATTTGCTTCTTTCTTTTTTAATATTAAGGCCCTCAACCAGACCCAAATTGGAATGCCTACAAGGCCCAGGTAGGTGACAGATGAGTAAGTGAGCCGGAGGCTGGGGGCTGAGCTGGGAAGTGAGGCACACAGGGGCTCTGTCTCAGCGAGCACCAGAACGCTCCACCCACAACCCTGGCCCAGATTATTTCAGAAGCTGGGGATCTGGATGCTTCTGTGAATCTCCTGCTTTATTTTAAATGTTAGCAACCTTTCCCCCAAAACAGAAGCTCCCTGCAGACAAAATAAAATAATTTCGTGGGCTAGACTTGCTCTGGGTTATTAGTCAGGTATCTCTGCTCTGAACTTTATTCACGTTTGAACATTTGGTTGGGTAAGGGTTGATGGAAGCCTCCTAGAGCCAAGAGCTGTGTTGGGCTCTTGCTTTAGAGTGGTGAGCGGGCCCTGCCTTTTTATAAGTGAGAGACTTGAGGGCTGTTTTTCAAACTGTGAATCATGATTGATTAGTGCGTCTTGAAAGCTATATAGCAGATGGCAACCAGTTTTTAAAAATAGAAAACAGAATATACAGAATATACATAGAATATATAGAGAGAATATATATAGAGAGAGAATAGAATATATAAAATATAAAATAGAATATTATAGAAAATCTCACAGCACTTTGCATGTAATAAGAGCAGGTATATTTTTGCAGAGCATTTTATTCATTTAATAAATACTATGGGTCCTATAATAGACATGGTCAAAAAAGTTTCAGAATTCACTCATAAAGATTTTGTGGACTCGGGAAAAGAAGAGCAAATGTTCCACTTCTGTTGAACCCCAATGGGAGTGGGTTTCAGCCATTTATTACAAAGCAGTTAAGATCCTAAGCTCTGCCACTTTCTCGCTGTGCGGCCTTGGGGAAATCGCTTAACCTCTCTGTGCCTCTGTCACCTCATCTACAAAACAGGGTGTGAGGATGAAATGAGTGCATACGTGAGAACAGCCTGGTCCAGGAGCAGTTTTCAGTGGCTCTAACTGTGGCTGCTTGTGTCCAAATGTATTCCTTGATGAGGTGTTTTGAAACAATAGCCTTTTCACTTCTTACGAATAACAAAATCTCCCAAGTTACTAGGATCAGGCTTTATCTCTGTATATGGTAAGTCGTCTGGAATTGGCAGCAGGAGGTGTCCAGGGAAGGGTCTTTAGCTGTAATAGAACTTCTGTGGTATTCTTGGGACACTTTCCAGGTTGTCCCCAACCTGGGGACCACTGATCTTTTACCCGTTGGACCACAGGGGTGTCCAGGGACCCCATCCGGGGCAACTGAAGCTTTATGAATACCTGCGGCTTGGCAGCCATTCTTCGAGGCACATTTCCACACGCGGCACCTCATTATCATCCCAGGGTTCCAGTGGGGGAATCATACTCTGCCCGTTTATACATCAAGAGACAGTGGTGCAGAAAGGCAAAGTGACGTCACTGAGATCTTCCAGGAGGGGAGGCAGGCCACCAGCAAAACCATGGAGGGGCCAGGCGTGTGCCTGGGGGCCCGGGGGCCAGGCTGAGGGACAGGATCGTGGGCCACACAGGGGGGTTGGGGGGGTGGGCAACACCGGAACCACTTCTGAAGTGATTAAACTTGTGGGCAAGGGGGAACCCCCGAGGCATTTTTGGCTGTTGCTGCTGAATCCTGATTCTTTCCGTGAGGCTTGTTCCAACTCGGTCAACACAGTAACTCCTTATTTGATTAACTCTGATTTCCCTGTATTTGATTAACCAGCCTCCTCATTCCCCAATGATAAGAGAGTTTACTGAGTTACTTTTGGAAATTCAAATGCTGCTCTCTATTTAGCTTGGACAGATCCACAGGGAGACAGTTTTACATAATGTTGTCACTAAACCACTTGGTTATCTTAATTTTCTCACTCCCTCAACTGGATTTAAGGATCCGATTAGTGCCAGGAAGCTGGAAGACAGCGAGAGGGCTATTAAGCATGATTACAAAGCGAACTTCCCTTTTTTGAGCGCTAAGTACCCATTGGGTTAAGTGCTTTGCCAGTATTGCTCCTTGGGTCCTCACAGTGGCCCCAGGGGGAGGTGTTATTTCCATTTTACAGATGAAGCAAGGAGTGCAGAGAGATGAAGCAATCCACCAGAGGTTACAGGGTTAGGAAGCCGTGAAGTTGGGATTCAGACACAGGACAATCCCTGAGCTCTTCATGCTGGGAGGACACGCTCCCAGCTGGCCTGCAGGATACCCCGGGTCCAACGCCAGCCCTGCAACTCTGGACAGGTCACTTCGCTTTTTTGTCAACGTGGAGACAGGAGAGGGAGATCAGCCCCATCTTCCCCTCACCTATCCCCCTCCGGTTGAAGAAGATCACAGGTGTCGCGGCTAAGAGAGAGGAGAAAATTGAGAGTCCCTGGCCCCCACCCAGGGTAGCGAATCGTTCTCACTCGGACCAACTGATGGCAACCCACATAGGATAATAGAAAAGTGGGCTGTGTGGACGCGCGCCGAATTAGCCACATCTGCCATGAGTGTAGAACGGTGCAGCGACAACCAGGACACTCCACATTTGATGTCCCCGCTCTCGGCTTTGTTCACACACATGCACATTGTTTTCAGAAGTGCAAATAAACAAAATCAACACATGCATGTATGTACTGTGGACATCATTATTTTTGCCTGTCCAGAATCCCTCCTCTTTCCTCAGGTAAAACAGCAGAACCACAACCCATCACAACACAACGAACAGTGCAAAACCATAAAAAAGTAAAGCACACGTATGTGCATAGGCACACACCTTTCCTGGGGGGACTTTCCCTTTTGCACCCTCAAACCCTAATCCCACCCTTCACACACACTCTTCAGTAGTAGGCACATGACCAGGTCTAACCAATCAGCGATCAGAGCATCTCACATCGGCCTCAGCGATTGGTTCAGGGATGCGCACTTGACTCAAAGCAGGCCAATGAGACTGGAGCCTGAAGTGCTCCCTCCCTCCCTTCCCCAGCGTGGCTTCAGGGGCAGGCTCTGAGACTAGAGCTGTTGGCGGCTATCTTGGTCCCCAGGTCGGGAGCATCTGGGCTGAATGGGGCCAACTTGGAGAAAAGCAGAGTTAGGTGATGGAGGGAACTGTGTCCTGAAGAAATCAGTGCAGCGTCTGACTCTAGTCCAGTTGGCCTAGCCAGTCCGGGGCTAATCTAGTCTAATCTAGTCTAGCGCTAGCTTTACCACAGCAAGTTCCAATTCCAGGAGCCTCCATATTCTGCTTGAGCCAGTTTGAGTGGCGTTTCTGACTCTTGGAGCAAAAGTAAAATTAATTACATGCTTTGTTCAAAAACCCTTTGGTGATGTCCCTGCAGTGGACCGAATGTTCGTGATCCCTCAGAATTCCTATGTCCAAACCTGTCCCCCAGTGTGATGATGGTAGGGGTGGGATCTTTGGGAGGTGGTTAGGTCATGGGGCTGGGGGAGCCCCGGCAAATGGGGTGAGGGCCTGATAAAAAGGGACCCCAAGAGGCACCCCTGCTCTCATTCCACCACCTCAGCACAAAGCAAGAAGACCGAAGTCTCAACCAGGAAGCACTCCCGGACCAGGACGGGACCATGTCCACACCCTGATCTTGAACTTCTAGCCTCCAGAATGTGAGAAACACATTTCTGCTGTTCAGAGACCTCCCCGTCTGTGGTACTTTGTTAGAGCAGCCCGAATGGACTGAGACAGACTGCAACCCACATGTCCACTTCCATCTGCTGGGCTTTGCCCCACTGCAGGCCACATGGACCTTACCATCTCTCAGCACTGGGGCCTTTCGCTGTCATCCCTGACAATTTATCCTCCACACCTCAGCAAGCCCACCCTTCTCTGTTTAACTCATTACTTGCTTAAGACCTTTTGGTCGCTGACCATCGTTGGATAATTCCACAATTTTTAAGATGGTGTATATAGTCCAGCATTGTTGGGCCTCTGTTTCATAAAAGCCACTGACACTCGAGTCAGCCATTGTTTTATGCATTTACTCACTTAACCGGCACAAGAAGCCCTCTGAAGTGGATTGTGCTTCCCACCTTTTTACCAGTGGGGCCACCGAGGCACCCCATGGGTGAGCAGTTTCTTGGGCCCGAAACTGTGGTTGCTACACCCAACCTGCAAGGCCCACATCTCCAGACTCATCTGCTCCCCTCCCACGATGCTCCATGGGTACCATTCTTCCTTCTGTTCCTCCTGGTGCTGTAAAGAGTTAAGAGAATTTCTAACTGTAGAGCAGAAAAGGCCACAGAGCATACCACGATAATTGGGCTTGTTTGGTGGGGAGGAAACGCCTGTCTTGGTGTCAGGGCACCATGTAAAAAATGTGTTTTTATTCCACACAAATTAGTCTGGGCGATGGCCTGGTAGCCAAACGGGGGTTGGCATTAACTCTGCGCACGGAGATCACTCATTAGTGTAAGTGGGGGCCCCTGTCTGCATTTTCTTTTGTCTCTTTTCCTGGAGCAGAGCGGAACACAGGGTCTAATTGGGAGGCAGATTGCAGAGCAAATACGAATGAGCTTCTGAATACTTCTCTTTAGCCTTGTCTACACCAGCAGAGAAATAATCCAGGCCAGGGTCAGGCTGCAGGAAAATGAGGATGCAGACTCATTGTGTCCGAAAGCCAGAGACTGAGAAAGGTGTATTCATGGACTGCTGGAAAACTCAATTCAGAGAATCTTCCTAATAGAGATCGGTTGAATCATAGATGCTCAGAATTACGGGGTCTTAGAATTTTACATTCTCAGAATCCTGCGAATGAAGATGCAGTCAGACAGCAGGAACACACCTGCCCTCCACAGGGCTTGCATTTCAGCAGGCTGGAACTTTCCCCATTTCTTCAAGTGGGGCTCTGCTTCCCTCCTTCCACCAGCCCCTTCCCTTTGTCTGGCTGGCTCATGTCACCATTCATGTGTCAGCGGCACTATTACTCACTTTCTCTGTCTACACAAAAATGGGTGCGTATGAGATCAAAGCAGAGACCCTTCATCTTCCCACATCATTCTCCTCTGCACTGAGCTGATTTAATGCACTCCCACCCCATAATTTGCAAGGTCTTTAAATGGAGGGATCCTGACCATTTCGTTGACCGCTGAATCCCCAGTTCCAGACACATGCCTGACACAAAAGAGGTACTCAGAGAAGTCTTTGCTGGGTGAATGATTGAATAAGTGATCTTGGATTCTTTGGTTCTTGGGACTGGAAGGAACTTTAGTGTTGCCTGGCCCAGCAACTTCTCCAAGTCCCCCTGCAGAATCCCTGGCCAATACTTGTCCAGCCTCTGCTTGAATTCCTACAGGGAAGGGAGAGCTCACTACCTCCAGGAGCCACAATCCTTTCCACTGTAGAGAGAGAGAGGCTCATATTATGTGTCCTGTGATTTACCTCCCTGCCCCCGAATACAACTCCTAGGACGACAGAAAAGCGCGGGCTTGCGGTCCCAAATAACTCAATGGCAAGAATGATCTGCAAAGGGCTTAAAACGAGTGCCTCACCCTGGCAAACTGGTGACCTGACAGCTGGATTTGACCCAGAGTTTTATTTTATGGTTCTGTAATTTAAAAAAGCAAAATGCCTTCTAAAGTGTAATGCAGACACAGAAATACGCCCATCTCACAAGCAGACGGCTCAGTGGATGAGCTCAACGTGGGCACAGCCCTACCACCAGCACGGCTGGAGAAACAGCACAGGTCTGACATCTCCTTCTCCCTCTGGGCACTCTCTCTACCCTGGTGACTATCTGGCGACACTGGGCCCCCAATTCCTTATAGCAAGAGTGGCTGGGTCTGAATGACGCTTCCCTTTTCCATGGGGCATGTGTCGTCCATCTGGTACACCTGACCTGCTTCCCTGAGCTTGGCCCCTGGAGGCATTCCATATTTTCCAATTCTGCTCTGATCTTTTTCTTCTAGATGTTGGCATTGTTAGAGCCACACTGTTTAAAGGGGAAGGGAACAGGGGGAAGCAGAGTGTTTTTGCTTTGGAAAGAGAGGGAAATGAGTTGGGAGTCCTGATTTGCAAGTAACAGGAGAGTCTACCTAGCGTAGTGTGTAGGAACCTGGTTCAGGTGGGCGTCAGTATGATCACAGGCAAGTTATTTGCCCCTCTCCATGAGTCCGTTACCACATCTGTTAAGTGGACAACATATCACAATGCTGATGTGAGGAACTCATGAGTTTCTGCTTCTAAAGCCCTTAGCACAGTTAGTCCTGGCACGTGAGAAATGTTGGTTCAACAATTAGAGAGTTCCCCTCAAGTTTCTTATGTTACTCCTTGGGACTCTGTTTTCTCATCTGTAAAATGGGACCAGTAATGTCCGTTTCTCAGGTCTGTCATGAGAATTAGTGAGAGAACCTATTTTCAGGAGCTCCCACAGAGAAGATGCCAAAGAAATGCACCTGCTTTCCCTCCCCTCCCCACCTAGCAGTACCCACTTGACTTTGGTCCCCATAGTCACAATAAAGCAGAGCTATTCAGGACTTTCACTTTGCTTTGGGTTTGGTGGTCTTGAGACCACCTCACCGTCCTCCCCATCGGCCAACGCCAAGGCTCTGGGACAGGGCTCATCAGCTTGAGGCCATCTGCCCCTCTGGCTTTCTCCCCCTTAAATATTCATGGCCGAACCTTGCCTTATTGCCTCAGTTTGTTCATGTTTGAAGTTAGAGCTGGACATCTCTTTTTCCGTCTGTCACGTTCATAGTTCATTTTTATCAGAAGAAAAACTCAAACTTACAAGGACCATTTCTCTAGGGTTTCCAGTTCAGGAGTTCCTTCCCACCTTGGTCAGCATTTTGACACATCAGATCAGCTTTCAGGAGGAATCAAGCTGCCCAGAATGGCAGGCTATTCATTCATTTATTCCTTCATTCATTCCTAAAACAAATCTTAAGCAGCGTATTGTTTGTTTGTTCACTGGGGAAAGAATTCTCTGTTGAGAAATAGGGTAAAGGACATAAATAGAGTGATGCTTTGCTGGAGAATAAAATCTCGAGCAGAACTCAGTGTCTCTGCCTCCTAGCCTCTAGCTCTTGGCTTCCGCCTTCTTCCTGGACACTTTGGATGAGGTGGTCTTTGTGAGGCTTCCAGGCCCTTCGGGGCCTCTGTCTTCCTGGCCAGTGGTGCAGGCACCATCTTGGGCCCACTGCCCTTAGGAGGAGCAGTGGCCCTGGTTTTTGGCCCCTCCCCAGCCACCTGGGCAGTGACCTCTATAAGACCTTGACAGCAGCATTGTTGCCCTTGATGACCATGAGTTTTCAACGCTGACTCCCAGCTTTTGTTTTCCTGTGGGTCTCCTCACTTTGGCAGCTCCTTCTTTCTGCCTTTGACCTTCGACTTCTTGCTGGGCCCCTTGGCACTGGGAGGGGCTCGTGTGGCTTTGTCTCTGTCCTTAGTCTGGCTGCCTTTCTCTGGTGCTTTCTCCTTGGCTGCATCTGGTTTGGAGGAGGGTGTTTTCACCTCTTCTGGGCCCCCTTTGCAGCTCACATGGGTTGGGAAAGTCCTTCTTTGACTCGCCTGGTTTCTTGGGGTCCTTCTTTTTGGCCTCACCGGGTCTCCTGGGAGCAGTCATGGTGGAGGTCTTCCTGGGCTGGGTATTCCTTACTAGTTTGAAGCTGCCAATGGTCCCCTTGGCCTTGGAGTTTGATTGGCCTGAGGAAGAAGCGCTGGTGCATGTTATGGCCAGAGCCTGCTAAAGCAGGCTCTCAGACCAGATGAGACAGAGGGAGAGAGGGAGAGAGAATATCTAGCAAACTCTGCACTGAGCATGGAGCCTGATGTGGGGCTCGATCTCATGATCCCGAGATCATGACCTGAGCTGAAATCAAGAGTTGGATGCTTAACTGTTTCAGCCAGCCAGGCACCCCTACCCCCTTTTATAGATGGGAAAACCGAGGCTAGTGCTGGTTGCTTAGAGAGGCAGTGAGAGCTCAATTCTCTGTGATCTAAATCCAAGATTCCTGTTCTTGACACTCTGCATTTCAACTTGGCCAGCAAGGACTTGGTTACATAGGGCAGAGGACCAAAGTTCTTACGTCCAAGCCATCCAGGGCTTTCATGGGATTGTGGCTCCCGATTTTTTTCTAAAGCATTTTATTAAGTTGTAATTCACATACTGCATAATTCACCCACTTAACGTGAATGGTTTAGTGTTTTCCAGTATATTCACAGGGCTGTGAAACTGTCATAATAATCTAAGCTTAGAACATCTCATTCCCCCCTAAGAGATACCCTATACCCATTAGCAGTCAATCACCATTGTGCTCCTACCCTGCCCTCCAGCCAGCCCTAAGCAACCATTAATTAATTTCTGCGTCTATAAACTCAGCATAGTGTTTTGGAGGGTCATCAGGGTCGTGGCACACATCACTTTTTTTTATTGCCAAATAATATTCCATCATATGGATACACCAAATTTTATGTATCCATTAATCAGTTGATGGACATTTTGGTTGTTCGGCTCTTATGAATACTGCTGCTTTGAACATTAGTGTGCAAATCTTTGTGTGGACACATGCTTCCTTTCTCTTAGGTATGTGCCTGGGGTGGAATTGCTAGATCATATGGTAACTTTACGTTTCACTTTTTGAGGAACTGCTGGACTCTATTCCAAAAGACTGCACCATTTTACACCCCCCTGGCGATGTATGTGGGTCCCCGCATCTCTGCATCCTTGCCAACACTTGCTATTGGCCATAGGTTTGATTATAGTCATCCTAGTATGGGCCAAGTGGTGTCTCATTGTGGTTTGGAATTCCATTTTCTAATAACTAATGACATTTTGCCTCTTTTTATGTACTTATTGGCCATTTGTATATCTTCTTGGGAGAAATGCCTGTTCAAGTCTTCAAATCGTTGGCCCATTTTTAATTGGATTGCTGGTCTTCTTATTAAGTTGCAGGAATCCTTTATCTGTTTTGGGTGTAAGTTCCTTATTAGATATGTAAATGTCAAATATTTTCTAGCATTCTGTAGTCTGTCTTTTCACCTTCTTGATGGGTATCAATCACAGCACAAATTTTTTAAATTAATTATTTTATTTTATTATTTTTTTAAGATTTTATTTATTTATTTGACAGAGAGAGACAGCAAGAGAGGGAACACAAGCAGGGGGAGTGGGAGAGGGAGAAGCAGGCTTCCCATGGAGTAGGGAGCCCGATGTGGGGCTCAATCCCAGGACCCTGGGATCATGACCTGAGCCGAAGGCAGATGCTTAACGACTGAGCCACCCAGGCACTCCAGATTTTTTAACTTTAATGTTATCCAGTTGATCTTATTTTTTATCACTTGTGATTGCTGTCGTATCTAAGAAAACACGGCCTTAAAAAGTCATAGAGATTTACTTTTGTTTTCTTCTAAGAGTTTTATAGTTTGAGCTTTTTTTTTTTATTGTTGGTGAGCAAACCCTCTTTTTTTATTTTAATTTTTATTGTTATGTTAATCACCATACATTACATCATTAATTTTTGATGTAGTGTTCCATGATTCATTGTTTGTGTATAATGCCCAGTGGTCCATGCAGAATGTGCCCTCTTTAATACCCATCCCCAGGCTAACCAATCTTCCCACCCCTCTGCCCTCTAGAGACCTCAGTTTGTTTTTCAGAGTCCATCATCTCTCATGGTTTGTCTCCCCCTCCAATTTCCCCCCTTCATTCTTCCCCTCCTGCTATCTTCTTTTTTTTTTTTCTTAACATATATTGCATTATTTGTTTCAGAGGTACAGATCTGTGATTCAACAGTCTTGCATAATTCACAGCGCTCACCATAGCACATACCCTCCCCAATGTCTATCACCCAGCCACACCATCCCTCCCACCCCCCCCAACTCCAGCAACCCTCAGTTTGTTTCCTGAGATTAAGAATTCCTCATATCAGTGAGGTCATATGATGCATGTCTTTCTCTGATTGACTTATTTTGCTCAGCATAACACCCTCCAGTTCCATCCACGTCGTAGCAAATGGCAAGATCTCATTCCTTTTGATGGCTGCATAATATTCCATTGTATATATATACCACATCTTCTTTATCACATTCATCTGTCGATGGACATCTTGGCTCTTTCCACAGTTTGGCTATTGTGGACATTGCTACTATAAACATCGGGGTGCATGTACCCCTTCGGATCCCTACATTTGTATCTTTGGGGTAAATACCCAGTAGTGCAATTGCTAGATCATATGGTAGCTCTATTTTCAACTTTTTGAGGAACCTCCATACTGTTTTCCAGAGTGGTTGCACCAGCTTGCATTCCCACCAACAGTGTAGGAGGGTTCCCCTTTCTCCGCATCCCTGCCAACATCTGTCGTTTCCTGACTTGTTAATTTTAGCCATTCTGACTGGTGTGAGGTGGTATCTCATTGAGGTTTTGATTTGGATTTCCCTGATGCCAAGCGATGTTGAGCACTTTTTCATGTGTCTGTTGGCCATTTGGATGTCTTCTTTGTAAAAATGTCTGTTCATGTCTTCTGCCCATTTCTTGATTGGATCATTTGTTCTTTGGGTGTTGAGTTTGAGAAGTTCTTTATAGATTTTGGATACTAGCCCTTTATCTGATATGTCATTTGCAAATATCTTCTCCCATTCTGTCGGTTGTCTTTTGGTTTTGTGGACTGTTTCTTTTGCTATGCAAAAGCTTTTTATCTTGATGAAGTCCCAATAGTTCATTTTTGCCCTTGCTTTCCTTGCCTTTGGCGATGTTTCTAGGAAGAAGTTGCTGCGGCTGAGGTCGAAGAGGCTGCTGCCTGTGTTCTCCTTTAGGATTTTGATGGACTCCTGTCTCATATTGAGGTCTTTCAACCATTTGGAGTCTATTTTTGTGTGTGGTATAAGGAAATGGTCCAGTTTCATTCTTCTGTATGTGGCTGTCCAGTTTTCCCAACACCATTTGTTGAAGAGACTGTCTGTTTTCCATTGGACATTCTTTCCTGCTTTGTCAAAGATGAGTTGACCATAAAGTTGAGGGTCCATTTCTAGGCTCTCTATTCTGTTCCATTGATCGATGTGTCTGTTTTTGTGCCAGTACCATACTGTCTTGATGATGACAGCTTTGTAATAGACCCACCCCAAAACTGCTAGAACTCATACAGGAATTCAGTAAAGTGACAGGATATAAAATCAATGCACAGAAATCAGTGGCTCCCACCCGGGAGCTCTGCTGCACTCAGGCACCCCCGGTCTTTCTGTGATCCTGGGGGTCCTGAGACCACACTGTCTCGTGAGAGTTCCACCCCCCGCTTAGCCACTGGAGTGATGACCCTCAGTGGAGCCGACTTCTAAAAGTTCCAATTTTGTGCTGCGCAGCTCTATCACTTGCCAGAAGTGGCCCACGGAGGCCCCTCCCCCGCCATCTATCCTCCCGAATATTGCCTCGGATTCACTTCTCCGCACGTCCTACCTTCCAGAAAGTGGTCACTTTTCTGTTCAGAGAGTTGTTGCTATTCTTTTCTTCGATCTCCTGTTGAGTTTGTAGGTGTTCAGAATGGTTTGATCCCCATCCAGCTGAATTCCTGAGACCAGACGAAATTCAGTTCTCCTACTCCTCCACCATCTTGCTCCGCCCCCAGTTTGAGCTCTTTGTTAGGTCATGTTTCAACTTGTTAAAGAATTTTTAGAATTTTTCCAAGTTTATTTCAGTGTTATTAGCAAATAAAAATAGTATACATTTAAGAAGTACAATGTGATGTTTGATATATGTATACATTGTGAAATGATCACAATTAAGCTAACTCACATATCTGTCACCTCACATAGGAGCTTTTTATGATGGGTACATGTAAGATAAGTCTCAGCAAATTTCAAATATACAATACAGGATTGACTATATTCACCATGCTGTCCATTACCTCCATAGAACTTAAACATCCTGCATAACTGGAACTTTGTAAACTTCAACCAACATCTCCCCATTTCCCTCCCCTCCTGGACTCACAACTACTGTTCTACTCTGTGCTTTTCTGAATCTGACTGTATTAGATTCCACATAAACGTGAGATTGTACATGTTAGTGACTTTCTGTGTTTGCCTTACTCCACTTAGTGTAATGTCCTCCAGGTTCACCTGTTTTCACCAATGACAGGACTTTCTTCTTTTCCTTATTTTTAAAAGGCTTAATAATATTCATTATATATGATATGTAAAAATCATATATTTATAATCTATAATAAATCTGTAACGTGTATCACATTTTCTTAACCCATCCATCCATTGATGGACACCTAGGTTGTTTCCATATCTTGGCTATTCTGAATAATACTGCAATGAATATGGAAATGCAGATACTTCTTCCAGACACTGATTTCATTTTCTCCTGGTATATATCTAGAAATGCAATTGCTAGATCATGTGGAAGTTCTATTTTTCAATTTCTGAGGGACTTCCATACTATTTTCCATAATGGCTGTGCCAATTCATATTCCCACCGTGGCTTTCAAAGGCTCCCTTGTCTCCAAATCCATGCCAACCCTTGCTATCACTTGTCTTCTTGCTGATGGCCATTCTGACAGGTGTGAGGAGATAGCTCCTTGTGGTTTTGATTTGCATTGCTTTCGTGATGAATGATGTTGAACATCTTTTCATGTATCTGTTAGCCACTTGAAAGTCTGCTTCAGAAAAATGTCTATTTAGGTCCTCTGCTCATTTTTTAAAAATTGGATTGTTTGCTTTTTGCTATAGAGTTGTGTGAGTCCTTCCTATACTTTGGATGTTAACTCCTTACCCCATATAAGGTTTGTCTTATTTTCTCCCAGTCTGTAGGTTGCCTTTTCATTTTGTTCATGGTTTCCTTCCCTGTGCAGGAGCTTTTTCATTTGATGTCATCTCACCTGTTGATTTTTGCTGTTGCTTGTGCTTTTGGTGTCATATCCAAAAAAAAAAAAAAAATCATTGCCCAGACCATTGTCAAGGAGCTTCTTACCTTTGTTTTCTTCTGAGAGTGTTATGATATCAGGTCTTATGTTTACATTTCTAATCCATTTTAAGTTAAGTTTTGTGAGTAAATTAAGGTAGGCATTCAATTTTATATTTTTGCATGTTGTTAAGAAGTTTTCCCAACATCATTTGTTAAAGATAATATTTTTTCCCCTACAGAGTGTTCCTGGCTTCCTTGTCAAACATTAGTTAACTGTGTGTTGGGGTTTTATTTCTGATCTCTCTATTCTGTTCCAATAGTCTATGTGTCTGTTTTTAAGTCAGTACCATACTGTTTTAATTACTATAGCTTTGTAGTATAGTTTAAAAATCAGGAAACGTGATCTCTCCAGTTTTGTTCTTCTTTCTCATGATTACTTTGGCTATCCAGCGTCTTTTGTGATTCCATACAAATTTAGGATGGTTTGTTCCATTTCTATGTAAAATGTGATTGGTATTTCAATAGGGATTGCACTGACCCTGTAGATTGCTTTGGGTGGTATGGACATTTTAACAACATAAATTCTTCTGATCTGTACATGGGATATCTTTCCATTTGTTTGTGTCTTCTTCAATTTCCTTCACCAAGGTCTTTTAGTTTCCATTGTACAGTATGTCACTTTCCTGGTTAAATTTATTCCTGAGTATTTTGTTTCTGTTTTTGTTTTGGACATTATTGTGAATGGGATAGTTTTATTTCTTTTCCAGAATTTTCATTGTTAGTATATAGAAACCACTGATTTCTGTATGTTGATTTTATATCCTGCAACTTGACTTCATCTGTTGATTACTTCCAACAGGTTTTGGTTGAGTCTTTAGGATTTTCTAAATATAAGATCATATCCTCTGCAGTTAATGACTATTTTACTTTTTATTTTCCAATTTGGATACCTTTTATATCTTTGTCTTGCCTGATCGCTCTAGCAGGACTCCCGGTACTATGTTGAATAAGAGTGGTGAGAGTAGTCACCCTTGTCTTGTTATGATCTTAGAGGAAAAGGTTTCCATTTTTCACTAAGAATAATGTTAGCTATGGCTTTTTTGTATATGGTCTTTATGATGTTGAGGTGTGTTCCCTCTAGACCCAATTTGCTGAGGATTTTAATCATGAAAGGATGTTGTATTTTGTCAAATTCTTCTTCTGCACCTATTGAGATGATCATATGAAAATATCCAGTGTTTTTGACAATGCCCTTGGGCATGGAGTTCTCTATTCTCCATTCTAAATAAAGTTAGTCCTATCAGGCAAAGCAATGGATCTCTTTGTCCGTATGGCCTGCATTTCCCCCCAGCTAAGAAGCCATGTTCCAGTGCACTGGAGCTGGGAGATGAAAACTACTTTTCCTGAAATGGAGTGACACCCTCCCTCTATGAGTGGGAACTGGAGGGGGGTGGCAATACCTGGTCTTCTTGGCTTGTCCCTCCTGGTGTGGAACCTCTGCCCCATGAGCTACCTAGAGCAGGGGACGTTAGAGCCCAGCATTCTCTGCGTGATGTACCTGAGGTAGAGCTTCCCCCATGTGAGTAGGGGTTTGGGTTGGGGCTCAGAGCTCGATCCTCTCAGCTATGCCTGCCTGGAATAAAACTTTTGCATCATGGGGTTTGGGAGATGACGAATGCCCACAACCTTCCCCAAACTGTCATTTGAAAGGAGAGGGAGCCCCTCTCTTCCTGTTGGTACATACCTGGGGTACAACTCTGTAATGTGGTGGGCCCTGGTAGGTAATGGAGTGGGTCATAGTTCAAACGCCCACAGACTCTCCTATTCTTATGGAGATTTAGTGGATTATCTTGAATGAATGTTTCTTTATTTGCTGAATGCCCTTAGGACAATTTCCAGAGACTCTGAATGACTTAAAAAAAATAATTTTCACCCATTCAATTGTTGTTTTACTGGGAAGAGGGTCCACTGAACTCCTTACCCCATCTGGAAGTTCCACTGTTTGCTTCTGATTCAAATTTGATTCAAGAGCCCCTGAAGTGACTCATGCCAGGGGACTGATGTTTCTATGTGTCAGACAGGAATCTCACTCGTGACTCTCCTTGTCCTCCTGATTATTTAAGAGGCAGGCATTTTGGAATGGGGCAATGCTGTGTTTGAAGTCGAGCTTAATATCTCAGTGTTGTCACTTTCCCATCTCCTTCTCTGCTAGATTGGGATGGCAGTTTCCAGTGGCCAGAGCTCTTGGGATAATTGGATGATATAATATGGGGAGATACTCAGTTGAGTGTCTGGCAATGAGAAAGTCTCTTGATAAGTGATGGTAGCTTTTACTCTTTACAGCCCTCTGCCCAGAAGTCAAACCTCAGCAGACATTCCCAGGCTCCTCTCTCCCTAGTCTGTGAAGAGAACGTTCTCCAGTCACCCTGCACAGTCAGCCTGTCCAGAGTTTCCTGTTCTTTGTCCCCTTGGAAGGGTTTCTCTACTTCTCTGGCTTTGGAAAACCCAGCTTCAGTGGATGGTCTCTGGCTCCCACGGCCTGGCTAGGTCTGGTCAAGGATGTCTCTCCCTTCCCAGCTGCTATGGACAGAAATGTTTATGTCTCTCCAAAATTCATATGTTGAATTCTATTCTTCAATGTGATCATATTTGGAGGTGGGGTCTTTGGGGGATGATTAGGTCACAAGGGTGAGCCCTCATGAATAGCATTAGTGCCCTTACAAAAGAGACCCCAGAGGACTCCCTCACTCTTTCTGTGAAGACTCAGTAGGAACCGCCATCTGTGAACCAGGCAACAGGCTCTTACCAGACGTAGAATCTGCCAGTGCCTTGATCTTGGACTTCCCGGCTTCCAGAACTGCAAGAAATAAATGTTTGTTGTTTAAGCTACCCAATTTATAATACTTTTTTGTTGTAGCAACCTGAAGAGACTAAGGCAGAAATTGGTACCAGGGGTAGGCTGCTGCTGTAACAAATATGTGAGAGAGTAGAAATGGCATCAGAACTGGGTAGTAGGTAGAATCTGGAAGAGTCTGAAGACACATGCTAGAAAAAGCCTGCATTGCTGAGAATGGACCATTAAGGGCAATTCTTGTGGGAACTCAGAAAGAAAGGAAAGAACGCCTCAGTCTTCTTAGAGAATACCTAAGTAATCCTGAAAAGCATTGTTGATAGAGATACAGAGGTTATGGCCATTTTGATGAGCTCTTACAGGGAAATATGTAACATGCTATTGGAAACCAGAGGAGAGGTGACCCTTATTATAAAGTGGCAAAGAACGTGGTCGAATTTTTCTAGTGTTTTGTGGAAGGTAGAACTCGTGAGTGATGAAATTAGATATTTAGCTGAAGACATTTCCAAGCCAAGTATTGAGTGTGTGGGTTGGTTCCTCCTGACTACCTCGAATAAAAGGGAGATGTGACTTAAAGGGGAAATTTTTAAGCAAAGAAGGAAGAAGAACTTGAAGATTTGGAAGATTCTCAGGCTCTCCATATTGTAAAAAATAAGAAAGTAGAGTGGAAAGAGCGCGTTAAGGGTGTGACCAAGGACTGTTTGATGGGGAGAGTCATGTGGATCAGCTATCTAGATAGAAGCCAAGAGCTCTTCTGTAAGACAATGGGAAAATGACCCTGAAAGCAATTCAGAGATTATCAGGGATGCCAAACCCATCACAGGCCCAGAGTGCAAGGGCCCAGGAGGGAGACAGCAGAGGGAGGAATACAGAGGAGCACTGCAGATGTGTGGATGAGAGATGAGGAGGGAGGAGGCAGGGCAAGAGATGAGAGATGGATTCAGGGTGCATTTTGGAGGAAGAGCCATCAGCACTTGCTGATGGATTAAATGCAGGGGTGCCGAATGAGAGAATGAGGGGAACAAAGGCAAGGACATAACAGTATCTATGAGCAAGAGCAATGAACTTGGGGTTGGATTAGCCCAGGTCAGATTGGCCACTGTTGCTCACTACCTGTGAATTTATGTGAGTCCAGAGTCTGAACCAGACCCACACTCTTATTTCCATTTCTATTTTATTTGCCACCTAACACAACACTTTGTACATGCTAGAGACAAAGATAACTGTTTGCTGAATGAATAAATACCTGCATGCACTCACTCACTCTAGTCCGAGCATCACAGAGCTGGGCATAGGCGGGTGTGCAGTAGGCTCTCAGTCAGGCTTCGTGGAATGAATGAGCGAGTGGTCTCATGCCTGTCCTGGTATACCGTGCGTCTTCCCTCCCAAGGAGCTGCAAGACAACAGAAATGCACTGAGCTCCCTGCTTATGCCAAAGACCCTTGTGTTATGACATCAACCTGTCACTCATAAAGATAGCAAATCTATCGGGTCATAAATTTGACTGGAAGCTAATATGCTGGCAATAATAAACATTAATTAACATTTAATTCGCCATCATTTTGCTTGTCATAATACATTTTAGAAGGGCATCGGGGCTGATTCTGATGGGTTGAGGATCTAAAAAAAAAAAAAATCCAGGGAAGTTTGAGTTTATGCATTACTTTTCTCTAGATACTATTTTCTAGAGTAGGCAGAGAGTATTTTGGGGTTGTGTGTGTGTATATATATATACACACACACACCACTCCAAACACTATTCCAGCCCTACTTCATGGAGCCACATTTTTTCTCAGGAAGACAAACATTAAGTAAACTAATCAGGAATATCATTTAATATAGTGATAATGTCTATGGAGAAAATGAAACAGGACGTGAGGACAGAGAGGGCTGTAGGCGGAGAGCTCCTTTAAAGGAGGTGGCCAAGGAAGGTGTCTCTGGTGTATGCAGATTTCAGGGGAGTGTTCCAGGAAAAGGGGCCAGCATGTGTAAAGGCCCAGGGCAGGGGAATGAGCCTGGCATGTTTGTGGGAGAGAAGAAGGCCTGTGGCTAGAATAGTCATGCGTATGGGCTGTCTCTGTGCAGTAGGAAGTGGTAAGAGGGGTCAGAGTGGAGGAAGGGTGCTGGTCTGGGCTCCAACAGATGACAGTTTCCTAGTTGGTGCAGGTGCTGCATGAAGCAGTATCTTGAAGGTAAAGGACCAAAGCCTGGAGAAGCTCACGGTGGGGAAGACAGAGAAGTCAGTGGTTCCCCCCATTATAATGAGATGAGAGACATGATGCAGGACACCATGCCGTTTACCAACAGGAGGGTTGTATGGGAGAGCTATACTTCCAGACGCCTCAGAGCCTGGTTTGGCCATGTGGCTTGCTTTGGACAATGTAATGTAGGCTGATGGGACAAGTTCCGCCTTATAAGCTCATCCATGCTGAGCCCTCTGCCACTGTGACCCTCGTTACCCTCTTCCATGATGACTGGAAATGTTCTAGATAGAGGCTGCTTATTCCCTCTGGGCCCTGGAGTGAGGCTAGCAACCTGGATGGTCAAACAGTGTGACAGAGGGGCCCCTGGGTGGCTCAGTCAGTTACACATCTGACTCTTGGTTTCAGCTCAGGTCATGATCTCGTGGTCCTGGGATGGAACCCCACGTCGGGCTCTGCGTTCAGCACAGAGTCTGCTTCAGATTCTCTCTCCCTCTCCCTCCTGTGCACTCTCTCTCTCAAATCAAGAAGTTAAATATTTAAAGAAAAATGTAGTGTGTGAGAGAAATAAAGCATCACTGGGTCTTGGGCCAGAGGGGAAGTGGGAGTCCCACCAGGTTTCTTACAGCCAACATTTCCTGAGCTCCAGTTCTGGGCTGGGGTCTACACATTGTGCTCTGCATGCAGGGGTGCTTACAGTCTGTCTACAGACACTGGACCTGCCATCCACCGGGCCTTCAGCTCTCCCACTCCTGAGTGTCAATTTTATGAGCTAGTTTCAGGTGCTCTTGAGAACAATCCAGTGGTCATAGGCGCCCACAGGACCTTCCTAGCCTTATGTCAAACAGAGACACAATGCCACAAAGGAGTGCTCCTGAGGAAGGAAGGGGAGATCGAAGGACAGTCCACAAAAAGAGTAGAGATCCTGGGGTGTCAAGCAGGGCTCCCTCCTTCTGGGCTTTATCCCAAGGCAGTGGGAAGCTGGCACAAGACTTTCAAGCAGGGAAGCTACAGGACCAGACTCCCTGTGGCTGCTACATTAGGACTGGAGGGGAGCACGACTGGGGGCAGGGAGACCATTCACGGAGCTGATGCAACCGTCCTGGCTAGGGGACAAGACCAGGGTGTGCAAAATGGAGAGCGGTGGCGGGCGGATCCGCTCTCCCTAAACCAGTGACCCCGGCTTAGTGCTAGGGTGACATCTTATCTCTGCCCTTTTCCCCAGCCTAAAGGGCTGCCTGACTTATCTGTATCTTTCCAAGCACTGGTGCTGCCAATTGCAGCAATCTGAGAGATTTCCACACTGCCCACATTCCCCACAATTCGGGTCACAGGCCACACAGCCCTGGTGAGCTGGTAATTGTGCTGCTTATTCTGTTTCATTTCCTGAGATTTCTGTTTGTTTAATGACAGGGCTCTTATTGGTTTAAGTTCACGAAACCACCTCTCCAGCTACCATCTGGTCCCAGGTGAGCAGCCTGGTAAGCTGGCCTCAGGTGAGCCGAATGTTCTGGACCCGGGGCATCTCCTCCAGGTGGGCAGATCTTCCCCGTGGAAGCCAAAAAAGCAGGGGTTAACTTTCTTTTCCAACTAGCTTTGCATTTTCTATAAAGACATAATCCTTTATTAAGTTAATGAGGCATCATAATTATTAATTGCTAATTATTCATACTCACTTAGTCTATTTAAAAGAAATGGTACCATTTAGAGTAAGATTTAAAGATGGGCAAATATCAAACAGCTTCCTTCGGATAGTCGGCTACGCTGTGGCGCTATGGCAAACTCACTGACTTTTTCTTCTGTCGGGAAGGTATTCGTTTCGTTCTCAATTCCATGACTTGGAAATTCAGCGTCCCACCTGTGCGTCCTTGGCCAACCTTTTTTAGCTTCTCGGAGTGCCACTTTCCCCTGCTCTGAGTAGGAGACGGGGACAGCGATACCTACCTGCTTGCTGCCTTGTTGGGGCTGTCCACAAGATGACATCGGAAGAATGCCTTGTGTAGTCCTTAGAACATGGTCAGAAAGTTAAGAAATGTATGTTATCTACGAGAAGTTGCTTCTTCATCTAACCCTGGATGCATTTCTTAATTCTAAAATAAAGAAATGAATATATACGTGTATAAATAGAAATATGTATTCCTGTGTCTGTATATCTATATCTATCCCTCTGTCTATACATCATCTCTATCGCTCTACCTGTCTTCACCTTCCTGTCTTCTAAACTTCTCATGGAAGTTCATGGAAGTTGATGATGCAAGGCTCCCAACTCTGGCTCAAGGGTCTCGAGCCTTCGGGACAACTCAAGGTCACAAAAACACTTGCAGGCACCCCTACTGTCTTACTGTCACCTTGAGACTTCTCTGTCTTGGGACGTGGGAGGCAAAGATTTTCTGCTCCATATTCTTCCTGCTCCATTCTTTGGCAAAGGTGATAGAGTAGGATTCTTACCCCTCCCAGTTGGCTCGAGGGCTGGAAGTTAGCCAGACTGTGGGGCCCAGCAAGCGAGGGTGACCACTGGGCTTCCAAGACACCTCCCAAGTATCCCTTCCTGGGAGCCTCTCCAGGTCACGATCCCAGCATTGACTTCTGGCTCCTTCTGATGCTCCGGTCATCTGGGGGTGGGGACTTTGGGATTTATTCACACTCTGAATTACAGAGAGACACCCCTCTTCTTTTTAAGAAATCTAGTTAAGGAGTTACATATTCTGGTGGGAGGTGGTGGGAGGGGATACCGTCTCTCACCTTAGCCAGAGTCACTTCCACTGAGATGAGAATGATGAGACCAACACCATCAGCCCCAGAGATAACCAGTTGCACGTGGCAGCTAAGAAGGCTGTGCAGAGCCAAATCTAATGGTGACAACAAAGTCAGGCTCCCAACGGAGGGCAGGCAGCAGCTGTAGCAGGACCTTGAGTTGTCCCGAAGGCTCGAGACCCTTGAGCCAGAGTTGGGAGCCTTGCATCATCAACTTCCATGAACTTCCATGAGAAGGTCCTGGGTGGGGGAAATGTTATTGTCATGTGTTAACAACAGCTACTAATGAGTTGAGACTCATGTCAATATGTGAGTCAATTGCAATCATTACTGGGCAGGGATCAGGGGCAGAGTAATGGCCACGTCCCAGGGCCCCGGCACTGAATATGTCAGGTTACATGGCAAGGGAGAATTAAAGTTGCAGATGGAACTAAGGTTGTAAATCAATTGACCTTAAAAAAGAGATGATCCTGACTTATCCAGGTGGACCCTATGTAATCATCAGGGTCCTTAAATGGGGATGAGGGAGGCAGAGAGTGGGGACCAGAGAGGTGGCATCATGAGACTCACCTGCTATTGCTGATTTTGAAGATGAAAAGAATCAGGAACCAAGGAACGTGGAAGCCTCTAGAAGCTGGAAGATGCAAGGAAGCAGATTGTCCCCCAGAAACTGCAGGAGGAATGAAGCCCTGATGGAGTTTTTATTCTAGCCCAGTGACACCCATTTCAGACTTCTGACCTCCAAATCTGTAAGATTAAAAAAAATGTGTGCCCCTGGGTGGCTCAGTCAGCTAAGCATCTGACTCGATCTCAGCTCAGGTCTTGATCTCAGGGTCATGAGTTCAGGCCCTGCTTTGGGCTCCACATTGGGCATGGAGCCTACTCTAAAGGAAAAAAAAAGTATGTTTTTTTAAGGCACTAAATTCATGTTAATTTGTGACCGTTGCTATAGGAAATTAATACAGCAGGGTAACTGTACATTTAAAAACCATGCACCAGTTCAATTTAATCAAATTGTAGGGTTGCAGATTTTTTAAAAAATTTTTCTTTTGAATTCAATTTAGTTAACATATAGTATTATTAGTTTCAGGGGTAGAATTTAGTGATTTATCAGTTGCATATAATACCCAGTGCTCATTATATCCCATGCCTTCCTTTTTTTTTCTTTTTAAGATTTTATTTATTTATTTGACAGAGAGAGCGAGAGACAGCTAGAGAGGAAACACAAGCAGGGGGAGTGGGAGAGGGAGAAGCAGGCTTCCCGCGGAGCAGGGAGCCCGATGTGGGGCTTGATCCCAGGACCCCGGGATCATGACCTGAGCAGAAGGCAGATGCTTGATGACTAAGCCACCCAGGTGCCCCCCTTAATGCCCATCAGCCGGTTACCCCATCTCCCCACCCCTTCCCTTCCAGCAACCCTCAGTTTGTTTCCTAGAGTTACGAGTCTCCTCTGGTTTGCCTCCCTCTCTGTTTTTATCTTATTTTATTTTTCCTTCCCTTCCTCTATGTTCACCTGTTTTGTTTCTTAAATTCCACATGTGAGTGAAATCATATAGTATTTGTCTTTCTCTGCCTGACTTATTTTGCTTACGCATAATCCCCTCTAGTTCCATCCACGTCATTGCAAATGGCAAGATTTCCTTCTTTTTTATGGCTGAGTAATATTCCATTGTGTACATATACTACATCTTCTTTATCCATTCATCTGTCATTGGACATTTGGGCTCGTTCCATATTTTGGTTATTGTGGACATTGCCGCTCTAAACATTGGGGTGCAGGTGCCCCTTCAGATCACTATGTGTGTATCCTTTGGATAAATACCCAGTAGTGCAATTGCTGGGTCCTAGGGGTTGCAGACTTCTGAACTGTACGAAGAATGCAGGATAGAGGAATATGTGAAACAGCACCACAGGGAACAATGAGCCCAAACTAGCACGAGCATCATTCTGTGGGACACCCGACACAGTCTTGTACTAAGGCATGAAAATGAAGGGGGCAAATCACGTGACCTCTCTGAATCCCAGCTTTCTTATCTACAAATGGGAAAAATAATCCTTACTTCTCAAATCATTGGGAGGATTAAATCCCGTAATATAAAAAAATGTCAGATACAGGGGCGCCTGGCTGGCCCTGTTGGTGGAGTGTGCACCTCTTGGTCTCAGGGTTGTGAGTTCGAGCCCCACGTTGGGTGTAGAGATTACTTAAAAATAAAATCCTTAAAATAAAATGTCAGACACATAGTAGGGGCTTAATAAGTGTTTGTTCTGCATCCAAGCTTGAGTCTACTTGAGTTGGGAATATTTCAGATATCAGTAATTCACATTCTATTTTGGATACTATCTTTTGTTTAAAAATGCATTTTTTCCAATTACAAAATAATATTTACTCATTGGAGAAGATCAAAGAGGTTATAGAAGCACATAAAAACAAAATAAAAATCTCCCATTAAACCACTCATTAAAGATTTCAACTGTGTATACTCTGGTTCACTTCTATTCTCTCTCTCTGTCTCTCTCTCTCTCTCTTTCCATGTGTGTACATAAAAGTAAGCGGGGTCACCTTACATACAGATTTTTCTATCTGATTTTTTTCAGTATATTATAAAATCTTTTCTCCTGTGGCCCCCGACCTCCACCCCACCACCTGCCCCATATTTAACAATAAAAGCACATCAGACTGGAGTAAGATCAGCCTGGGGATAAGAATTCACAGCTTTACCATGCTTTAGGTATTTGTCCCTGGGAAAATCCCGAATCTTCTCTCATAGGGCTAGTGTGGGATTTAAATGACATAAGGCCCATAGAACTCAGCACAGTTCCTGAAACATAGCAAGTGCTTACAGAATGATGGGGTCCCTGGTAACATTGATGAGACTCCTGTTGTCAGTCAGGCTGGGCCATGCTGCCATGACAAATAGCAGGGACCCGAGCACAACAGGAGCCTGCTCTTGGCTATGGATGGAAACCATGCTCTTGGACATGGTCTTCTCGGTCTTCACAAAGTGATTTGGAGCTCCAGGTTGCTTCCATCCTATAGCATTTCCATCACACACACATTTCCATGATTGCCAAGGCAGGGAAGAGAGCCTGGAAGATTTCACATGAGCAATTAAATCCTCTGATCCAGAAGAAATATCCCTCCACACTGCTCACAACCAATTGGCCAGAACTAATTGTCTGACCCAACTTTCAAGGGGCATGTGAGTGGAGACATGTAATCCTTCCATGTACCTGGGAAAGGAGGAGACCCAAATGTAAATGAGCACTAGGCACGTCTCTGCCATGGAATTATCTCTTTATTGTAAGACTGTTTGCTTTTGTGGAAATCAGTGCACTTGGATTCAAGGTCAATCCCAGCATGTTTATGTGTAAGGAGTCCTCAGCCCTGACCTGGCAAAGAGAAGAAAAGGCAGCTGATCTCGGATGCACTGACGACTCTTGGGTCAGTCTGAAGCTAAGATTCCCATTAGTATTTCGATGCCCAGTTGACCCTGTGCCCAAGAGTTACTGCCCCGTTGCTCAGTGCTGTGAATGGTGCAGTTAAGCAAAAAGCTGGAACTGACCACAGCACAGCATTTCATCAGTGTCTTGTCATCACCCTGTCCTACAACTCGTCCCAAGGGCCATCAGTCTCGGAAGAGAGTGCATCAGGCCCGCTCTGGCATTTAACACCACATGTATCACAGGGAGGAGAACACAAAGTAGATCTGAACCCTGGTGAGTTAGAGGCTGGGTGAGCACTGAGAGGTTCCTGGGGAATAACCCGGTCTCCCAAGGGATCTGTAGGAAGTTCTACTTCTGGCTTTTCTTTTTTTTTTTTTTTTAAGATTTTATTTATTTATTTGAGACAGAATGAGAGAGAGAGAGAGCTCATGAGAGGGGGGAGGGTCAGAGGGAGAAGCAGGCTCCCCGCCGAGCAGGGAGCCTGATGTGGGACTCGATCCCGGGACTCCAGGATCATGACCTGAGCCGAAGGCAGTCGCTTAACCGACTGAGCCACCCAGGCGCCCTACTTCTGGCTTTTCATTCCTCTTTCCTTCTTCCCAGATTATATCAACCTTTCCTCTTCCCAGATGAGGGCAATGGGTACAAGGAGAAAAGGTTGAGACAGCCCCAGGGCATGCCTACAAAGGCTTCTCCGCCCCTGGCATTATTGGAGTCCCCTTGTCACCATCGCCACTTGGGGCCATCGAGCTGGCTTTCTCCAAAGCCCATGGATAAAATAATATTCATGCAGCACTTTCCAGTTTATAGAGCACCTTGCAGAGCTGGGCAGTAACAGGACTCTCACTTCCGTGTGAACCAGGTAAGAAAATAATTTGAACCCATTTTACAGATGATCCAACAGAGGCCTGGAGGGGAGAGATACCTTGCCAAGCTGGTCTTTGAGCCCAGGTAGCCTGCTTTCCCATTTCCCATTTCTCAAGCCCCAGCACCAAGGAAGGACCCCGTGCACCCCGGCTGGTCCCACAGGCCGCGACCAGGGCAGGTATCCCGGGGAAGCGGGAGCTGGGGAGCCATGCGGAGACCGGGGAGAGGTATTTTTCACAGCAAATGTTTTCCACTTGAAATCGGAACTGAGGAGCAGTGAGGGGCAATATTCGATGTACAAGGGAGGCGAGCAGGTGCGAAATTACATGGCTCCTATTTAATTATGTAAAATCCCAGAATCCCTCAGGGAGTACAGAGGACATGAGGTGGTGATTTCCTTTCTCTCGTAATTTTGAAGTCAGTTTATTAAATGACAGCAAGAATAATGAGGCAGGGGAAGATGGGGAGAATTATGTGGTCAAAGAACTAAAGATGTTTCACGGCTCTACTGTTCCCCTCCTCTTGCCCTTCCTCACCTCCTCCTGGCTGCAGTTCTAGCGTAGGAATAGACACAGGTCCAGCATCATGGAGAAATGGACAACCCCTCCTACTGGACTTGACGCACCTTTATTTTGCAATCGATGGAGAGAGACAGAGAACAAGAGGAAGTCCAGTTGTTGCTGACACCGGGGATGCGCACCCACAGGAGGAAGACCATGCAAGAAGGCGGCCACCTGCAACCCATGGAGAGAGGTCTCCGAAAGAACTAAATCCATCAACACCGTGGACTTGGACTTCCCGCCACCACAGCTGTGAGAAAATCAATCTGATGAAGCCACCCAGCCTGTGGTGTGTTGTTTTGGGAGCCTCAGCAAAGTAATGGAGATTTTTGGTGCTGAGACCTGCGTTACTGCTAACAGGTACCTAAAAATGAAGATGTGGCTTTGGAACTGGGGATTGGGTGGAGGCTGGGAGTTATGAAGCACCTGTTAGAAAAAGCCCACCTTGCCTTGAAGAACAGATCATTGGCGGGAATATGGACAAGTGAGATGCTTCCAGTGAGGCTTTGGATGACAAAGAGGAGAAGTCACCGGACACAGGAGGAAAGGCGATCCTTTTCATAAAGTGGCAAAGAACTTGGCGTCACAAGTTCTAGCGTCTTGTGGAAGGTAGACCTTGTGAATGAAGAACTCGGGCATTTAGCAGAGGACATTTCCGAATAGAGTATCAGTGGTGTGGCCTGGTTTCTCCTTACTGCTTCTGGTACAACAGGAGAAGAGAGAGGAAAACTGAAGAAGGAATTATCAAACCAAAAAGGAACTGGGACTTGAAGATTTGGAAAATTCTCAGCACATCTATATTGCAGAGAGAGGGAGAGTCCATTCTGGTGAGAACACCAAGGATGTGACTGGATAATTATGTGATGAAAACATTGCAAATGTGACTCTTTTTTGTTAAGATTTTATTTAATTTATTTGAGAGAGAGAGAGAGAGAGAGAGCATGAACGGGGAGGAGAGGGAGAGCAGGCTTCCTATGAACAGGGAGCCCCATGCGGGGCTCGATCCCAGAACCCTGGGATCACGACCTGAGCCGAAGGCAGACGCTTAAGCTTCTGAGCCACCCAGGCACCCCGCAAGTGTGACTCTTGTACCCAATCAAGCATCTGAGCAGAAACACTGACAGATGGACTGGAGGGGACAGAGATGGGACAAGATGAAGGAAGGCTGTCAGAGTTCTGGGATTTCCAGGATGGACCACTTGAGCTATCCAGATGGGAACATGTGTTATCCTGTACTCAAAGGGAAGAATTGCTCCAAAGGTAGGGCTGTCTTCATTCCAGAGGGTGGGGACACCTCCTGAGTTCCAGAGGGCCAGGCTGTCACCACCACCCAAGGCCTCCGTGGTGGGGCTACAACCCCTGTGGGTCTAGAAGGCAGGCCTGCCTCCCTGTGGGTCTAGAGGACAGGCCATCAAGTCAAAGAGGCTTGCGCTCAAGGTTTAAGATGGAACGGAATTGCCCTTGCTTAGGATCCATGATCCCTTTCTTCTTGCTGGACTAGCTCTTTTTGGAACCAGGAATATTTGTCTCTTCAACTCCTGTCTCACAGTCGGATTTCTAAAGCAGATAACTTGTCTGGTTTCACAGGTTCATATCTGGAGAGGAAGTCTGCTTAAAAATGAATCATACCTGCTAATTGAAAAAGGAATCATACCTGGAGTCTCACCCACACCTGGTTGAGATAATATTTAGATGGGATTTGAAACTCTGAGTCGATGCCAGAGTGGGTTAAAACTTGTGGTTTGCCAGCATGGAGGTGAATGTATGCCGAATGTGAGAAAGACATGAATTTTGGGGAGGTGTTGGAGGGTGGAGTGTTATGGGCTGACTTGTGTCCCCCCTAAAATGCACATTTTGAAATCCTAACCCCCAAGACCTCAGAATGTGGATGTATTTGGAGATGGAGCTTCTAAGAGGTGATCAAGTGAACATGAGGCCACTCGGGTCGGCATTAATCCAGTCTGACTGGTGTCCTCAAAGAAGAGGACATTTAAGGGGCGCCTGGGTGGTTCAGTCAGTTAAGCGTCTGCCTTTGGCTCAGGTCATGATCCCAGGGTCCTGGGATCGAGCCCCGCGTCAGGCTCCCTGCTCAGTGGGAAGCCTGCTTCTCCCTCTGCCCTTCCCGCTGCCTGTGCTTTCTCTCTTTCAAATAAATAAATAAATAAAATCTTTGAAAAAAAAAAAGAAGAGGACATTTAGACACGCGAGGAAATTTGGACACACATGCACGCAGAGGAAAGACCGTGTGAGGACACAGGAAGTGGCCACCTGCAAGCCAAGGAGAGAGACCTCAGAAAAAACAAACCCTACTGGCACCTTGATCTTGGACTCCAGCCTCCAGAACCGTGAGAAATACATGTCTGTGGTTGAAGGCACCTGGTGGTCTTCTGTTACAGCAGCCCTAGCAAATTAGCACGCTAAGGAGAGAATTGGATTTGGAGGTGGACACGCATCTCAGTTCTGCCTTTCTCAGCTGTGTGATTTTGCCTCTTAGCCTCGGTGTTCTCATCTGTAAAATGGGGGTGAATAATCCTCACCACATGGGTTTGCTGGGAGAGGAACACACGTGGAAGTACAGTGTCAGATGATGACCCTCTGTTTCCCTCTACCTTCAAAATACATTCCACATCCATTTATAGTCAATTCTTACTATCCATAGTAGTTAGTTAGGTTCTACAAAGTCGCTGGAAACACTGGATTAGCCAATACTGAATAATGCAGAGCTGCTGGGGGAAACATAGGGTTAGGCTCTTGTGAGTTTCTGGTCATGAGGTTTTTATTAATCAGTCAGTATAGAACTTTGTTTTGTGCGTGTCTCTATTTAAATGCAGCTTATTTATGGGCACCTGGGTGGCTCAGTCAGTTAAGCGTCTGCCTTCGGCTCAGGTCATGATCCCCAGGGTCCTGGGATCGAGCCCCACATCGGGCTCCCTGCTCAGCGGGAAGCCTGCTTCTCCCTCTGCCCCTACCCCCCACTGGGGCTCTCTCTCTCTTTCTCTCACTCTCTCTTTCAAATTAAAAAAATAATAAAATCTTTTAAAAAAAACAAGATTTCCTACATAGCATCCAGTTGGCCTGTAAGAATAAAAAACACCTGCTGTTGAGGTTCCAGTGGTTTCTCATTCCACTTTGATTGAAGCCCAGGTGCCTTCCCAGGATCGGATCGTCAAGGCCCCACATGATGGGCCCTTGCCCCCTTCCCCCTCCGCTCTCCTGCTGGCTGTCTCTGCTCCGGCCCCATCTTGCTTCTCCTGGAACCACCCAGCAAGTTCCATCTCCCCGGGCTTTCCTCCCTGCCATATATGCATGGCTCACTGCCCCCTTTATTCAGGCCTCTTCCTTAGAGAGGCCTACCCTAGCCTTTCCACCCTGCCCGAAAGAGTTCCTCCTGTCCCCCTCTGTCCCCTTACTCCACTTTATTCTCTTCCATAGAATGTATCACTAAGCCCATCATCTTCATGGTAAGCCCCATGAGGGCAGAGATTTAGTGTGTCATGGCTGTTGACTTTGGTTTTGTTTGTTGTTTTATCGCCGGGACGCCAGGCAGGGCCTGGCTCAGCCACAGATTCCCTGTGAGTCAGTGACACTGACCAACCAGCCATATGGCCCACAGGAGCCCTGGGTGCCAGCCTGCTGAGTGTCTATACACAGGGATATTTCTATGCTCTGTGCATCAGCTGATCATCCAGAGTGGCTGTGTGCAGGCTGGACCCAAAGGCTGGACTCTGTTCTTGTCAGCACTTCCTCATGATGCCCCAGGACACTTGTCATCCTCAGGGAGACTCCCAGACAGCCCACCAGGGACAGGCTGAGTGGGCAGGCTGGAGGGGCCACACTGGGGCACGTGCTAGGTTCCAGCGCTCCCACTTCTAATCTCTGTAACCAAGTGGGACCTCTGCTTAGGAGTCCCCAAGACCCAGAGAGAGATGGATTCCACCTGCAACACGAAGGATTTAGATTAGACCCAGGGGAGGCACTTAGAGCAGGAAAAAGATACCTCCGTGGCCGTGAATGCCGAAGGATTTACAAGCAGCCAAGATGGCCCCAGGGCTGGTGGGGGTCATGCCGCAGGCTTCAGCTGCTGGGTGCCGAGGAGTGGCTGGGGTGGCCTCCATCCTCCAGCTACCTTCCCCCGAGCACACGTCCAGAATCCCTTCTGCTCTGGCGGGAACACGGAGGGGCGAGTCACGCTCTTCAATCATTTTAATTCCGTATCGATTATGCAAAAGTGGCCCTTTCTCTACGGCGTCACAACTGAGCTGAAGGGACCGCATGGAGGAAGGGCTCTGTGCCGAGCAACACTAATAAGGCATTGGCTCCTGAACCGTGCCCGGCAGCTCCCATGGAGCCGCCAGGAACTGACAGGCAATTGCAAACAACCCACATTGCTGGGTTCCTCTTGTCCGAGTCCACTCCGTGGTGTGATATTAAGATTACAGACGAACAGCGAAATATTTGCCTACCATCAGCACCATTGCCCAGGGATCATTAGAGAGATCCAGAAAGAGCCCTCGAGAAGGGTCAGCCCTGGGATGGTTCAGAAGCGCGGCCGAGCTATCCAGGGTCGTGGGCCCGTGTGGGCTAGGCGGATTTTTATTTTTATTTCTTTGTTGTTGTTGTTTGGTAAAATAATGAGGAAAATAATTCCAATAATAGCTGCCCTCTATTGCGTGTTTATTGCATGGCAGGCCTTATCCCCAGCACTCGGCACGCATTTTATTCATCCTCCCTGTAGCTCTATGAGCTCTGTGTTATAGATGAGAAACTCCAGCACAGAGAAGTGGAGTAACTTGCCAAGATCACACAGTTCCTGAGTAGAAGAGCCAGACTGCAACACTGTTCCCCAAACCTGACATCATCATGGCTGATATCAGACAGGCAACCTGCCTGACCAACTTGGCACACAAATTATTACTATAGGTAACTGTTTTAGTGCTTTCCCGCTTGGTTTCTTCATGCCCCCCTTCCCTCATTATTATTATTTTTTAAAGATTTTATTTATTTATGTGAGAGAGAGTGAGAGAACACACAAGCAAGGGGAGCAGCAGAGGGAGAGGGAGAAGCAGGCTCCCCCCTGAGCAGGGAGCCCGACACGGGGCTCGATCCCAGGACCCCCGGATCGTGACCTGAGCCGAAGGCAGACGCTTAACTGACTGCCACCCAGGCGCCCCTATATTTTAATACCACAGATGTACTGCAGATCTATTTAGGTGCTGGGTCCCTTTGGAGGCCCACAGACCCGTGTCCTAGCTACGGTTTCTTTGCCCCCTGTTGAGAATACGTGTACTAGATAAGACTTACAGAGAGTTTGCTGTGTGTTTCCTGTAAGTTGTCAGCAATCTGGATATTTATCAATTAATTGATTCAAGAAGCTTATGAAGTGTTCAACAGGTGAAGAAAGCAAGGCACAGAGAGACTGAATAATTCGCCTGATCTGACACAGCCCATTAATAAAGGAGGCAGGATTTGATCTCGAGGGCTTCTGAGTACAACCCCCTTACCTACTCTGCATCTCTGGCATTTGCTGCTTGCCCACAGGTAAGATGTTCGCATGTTTCCAAAAGCCTCTGATGGGAGCTTAACCATTGTCCTCCTCCTGGAATATAGGAGGAACTGAGGTCTGGGGCAAGAAGGAGAGACCCACAGACTCCGGGCCGAGAGGAGGCAGGTGGTGGGTCTGCATCGGAGTCAGGCTTCCCAGACCCCAAGCACACCCTCTATTGGGCAGTTCAAGTTCTGTTCCTTCATCGCGTCCCCAGCCTTCTGGGGGAATGTCCCACTCCATGTAATACAGGGATAGCCCTACCCACAGCAACGCCCCCCCGCCCCCGCAGAGAAAGTTTCATCTCATTAGTCAAATTAAAACTTACTTCTGAACTTGGTAGATCTGTGTGATAGACTTCAAGTAAATTATCATTTTATTTATAGCTCCCTGTCTTCCAGAAACTCACATGGCAATATGTTATTTGGCTCATAAAAAAAAATTAAAAAAATAAAATAAAATAAAATGACACCTCGAAGCAGCGCTGTAACTAATTAGGGAGACTTCCAAACTGCTGTTAATTCGAGACGCTGAAATGTGTGCCAGCAGCCAGCCCGAGTTCCCGGGGAGGACAGACTCACACAGCTGTGGGGCTCAGATATCACATTAAGTCAAACAATTATCTTGATGCGCTGAGTGAGCCCCGCAAAGTGCAACTATAATAAAATCCTCGGTCGCCTCGTGGAGACCCCTGCACCTGCCGGGAAGGCTGGGGGATGTGAGGGAATTCTCCACGCACCTGACATCAGGGGCTCCCTACGCCCAGACACGGCCAGATATTCCAGATTGTTATTCCAGAGGCTCAAACAAGTGGCCCAGAGCTTTGGAGGGGAGGAAGGACAGCAGCCCAAGGAGAAAGAACAAACAAGCTGGGTTCACTTTGTTGGAAGCCACTTTTTCTTTATGTGTTTTACCCATCAGCGTTATTGCTAATTTTCGTTTTATTTGAAATAATTTTACATTAAGAGGGGAGCTGCAAGGATAGGACAGAGAATTTGGGTTCTCGGGCACCCTCCAGCCAGCTTCCCGTGCTGTCAGCATCCTACATAACCACGGTCTACACTGCTTCAGGCACTCTGGAGGGGCCACGGATGCACCTGTCAAGAAAAACAGATGCAATCTTTGTTCTCATGGAACTCACGGGCTAGTGGGGACACAGCCCTGGAACGGCCCCACGCCCGTGGTCACCAGCCACATCTCTCAGATGCCATAAAAGTCAGCATTGATGACTACTGGCCATTCCAGTAAACCCTTGCAATTAGTCCAATGTGTGAATGTGTGAGAATCACCTCCCTGACTCTGGATCCCAGAGGAAAACAGGGAAGGTGGGCTGGGTAGCTGGGGGGCAGCCGAGGACAGGGGCGCCTGGGATCCCAGAGACCCGCATTAGGACCCTCGTGTGCATGCGTGTGGTTTGGGGTGAGCCGCTCAGCATTGATACTGGAGAATGGGGGGGACATGAGGAGAGTGGGTGTGATTCAGTTTCGGGAAAGATGCCCTGCGTCGGGCCCGGCAGGGGGAGTTAATGAAGGATGGAGCGCACATTTGTTCCTCTGGACTATGGCAGCAGCGTCCTGATGGCTCTGTGCTTCAGTCCTTGTCCCCCTGGATCTCTTCCCTACCTGGCGGTCAGCGGGATCCTGTTGAAAACGTTCAGTTGAATCATGTCCCTCCTCTTTCTAGAACCTTCCACAGCCTCCCTCTCTCAGGCCACAGAAGCCCTGTGGTCAGACTTCCTCCCCACTGCTCTCTGCCTCTTCCTGGGCTGCTCCTGGAACTGGCCAAGCAGGCTCCAGCCTCGAGGCCTTGGCCCTTGTTGCTCCCTCAGCCTGGGAGGCTCACTCCCAGGTCCCTGCTAAGCTTGTTCCCTCACTTTGTTCACACCTAGCCTCCACTGTCACTGGCTCAGAACCGTCCTTCCTGCCCATCTGATACAGCAGATCACCTTGCTTTGTTTTCCTTCCCAGCACTTCTTTTTTTTTTTAAGATTTTATTTATTTATTTGAGAGAGAGAGAAAGAGAGGGCAGAAGGAGAGGGAGAAGCTGACTCCCCACTGAGCAAGGAGCCCGATGCGGGGCTGGATCCCAGGACCCTGAGATCGTGACCCGAGCCAAAGGCAGACGCTTAACCGACTGAGCCACCCAGGCGCCCCTTCCCAGAACTTCTTACAGCCTGACAAGTTATGGCTTTGTTTTCTTTGTCTCCCTTCCACAGCATAAGCTGAGAGCACACTCTCTGTGTTCACTGCTCTACCCTGATGCCTGACATAGTGCTTGGCTCAGGGGAGACACCCCAGTAATATTTGTGGAATGAATTCTGTCTGCCTGAATTCTGCCTTCCTCCCTTCCATCTCCCTCCTTCCTTCCTCCCTCCCTCCTTCCTTCCTTCCCCCTCCCCCCTCCCTCCTTCCTTCCTTCCTCCCTCCCCTCCCCTCCTCCCACCCCTCCTTCCTTCCTTTCTTCCAGCCTTCCTTCTTTCCTTCCTCCCCTCCTCCTTCCTTCCTATTAAGCAGCTGCTCTATGGCCACCATTTCCCTCCTGATATACAGAGAAGGGGTCTTTTGGAATGTTATGGTTTGGGCCCCCATTCTGGCCCCCCCAAAGTCTCGTGGCCCCACTGGCTCACTGGAGTGAAATGCTGAAGCCGGGATGGTGTAGATCACCTGCCCCTTTACGGTCCAGCGACAGACATGCCCCGGCCAGGCCCTTTCGGCCTGTTCCCCCCAAGCCCAGATGTGAATGTCATAGATGCCCACTCACCAAGGCCTCCGGCTTGTGCACCACAAAATCCCTTTCCTTCTGTCCCTTTCCTCCTGATCCCTGTTAAAAATTTCAGGCCAGGGGAAAAATTCAAAACAGCCGCTCGCTTAATCCGCTCTTCCTTGTATCTCTCAGTGTAGCAGAGGGAAGAGCAGGATAAGGAGATGGGGCAGAGTTGGGGGGCAGGCAGATCAGGCCAGGCTGACTGCGGTGCGTCTTTCATTTAAGGAGATGCCTCTGACTGGAGAAGCCACGTCATCCCTGTTCCATGGGGCTTCCAGGAGGTCTAAGCGGCAGGACAGGAATGTGCCCTTCTCTTGGCTTCCTGGATCCAGCCAGCCTGCTTCATCAGATGGTTATAGAAGACCTGCTCTGAGCAAAAGGAAGGGAGGCAGCCAGAGCATCTGTCAACAGACTGCTGGACCAGCCTGAGGTGATGGCAATTTGAGCATCCATCCAACTGAATTCGTCCTGAGAGGAACAATTACTATCGGCTGGCTACATTGACCCAACAGGGCATATATCCTGGGCACCACGTTAACACAGTGCTTCATTAACCTCTGCAACTGCCCAGGGAGATGTTAATCCCTCCTGTTGTACAGATGAGGAAAATGAGACTCAGAAACTTGCCATGCTCTTAGAGCTAACTAAGTACTAAAGCCAAAATTCACATAGTCTGACTGCAACATTCATAAACTCAATCATGATGCTTAGCTACGAATGTTGCAGGATCGCAGCCCTAGATATGTTTTATTTCACTTGCAAACACACGGATGCTTTCTAATTAAGTCAGTTTGCCAACATTTAAAACATGAGTGATTACAAAACGGCGGTTTCTTATTTTTCTTTTTTAGCTATTTATTTTTAAATATTTTTAGACTCACAAGAAGTCACAAAAACAGTACACAAAAGCTCTCTTATCCTCTTGACTCAATATCCCCCATGATAACATCAGAGGACGTTATCAAAACCAGGTCATTGACATCGGTGCCACTATTAATAAACTGCGGAACATATCCCATTCTGCTAGTTTGTAATGCACCCGTATTGCAACGAGGTGATTTTAAATAAAAAGCATGGAATTCGGACAGCTATTAAAAAAATCCATCTCTGAAAACACTGAGCCAGATTTCAATATCCGGAGAGATAAGCTGGAATGGAGTGAAGGCTGCCTCATTTCAGAGGGGCTTTGGATCTTCATTTTGCCACGATCTTTGGCTAGTTGACCTCACTTGTGTACCTCACCAGCCTGGCCTCTGAAGGCATTTGTACTTGCTACTCTGCTGTTTCTAGGAGCTAGGAAAGATGTCCCCGTGAAATGAATTCCATCCTGTGATAAACCACCCATCATGTATTACCAAGCCGTGATTATCCAGTGAGAGGTTGGCTAACCAGAAAGCTTGTGAGGTGGAAAGGCATTTATTCTTCGGGGCTCCACTGCAGAAATAAGAACTATGAGCTATGGGAGCCAAAGCAGGTAGATTTAATCGGGATGCCTTATGTGGTAGTGAGGCTTCCGGCATTTGGAGGCATTCAACAGAGACGGAGCGGTCACCTGTTGAGACAGCTAGAGAAAACATCTCGGTTGTAAGAGGCAGGTGAGATGATATTATTCTTAGGACAATTTTAATGCTGAGGTTCTTGGGTTCTGATTCTGTAACTGGATGTCTGAAAATTAAAATATGGGGTGTGTGTGTGTGTGTGTGTACTCATTAGCTCCTTTAATCCCTACAATAGCAATCTGGTCTAGAAACAATTATTCTGCCCATTTAACAAAAATAAAAATACAAATAAAAAAGAAGTGCTCAGAAAAGCCAAATAATGTGTCCAAGTCTGCTAGTAAGTAACTGAGTCTGATTTCAAACTTCTGTGTCTTTGGATCCTGAGTATCCATTCTCTAGTATATTCCACCACCTCCCCAACAGAAGCATCCTTTGGACACAATTATTTTTCTACATTTCCGTTTCCCCGAGAGAGAAGGATACATAAATCCATGGGACATCTGGCAAAGGATTGGGTTGTGTACTCAGGACCTATTCAACCTTACTCCCTATCTCCATGATTTAGAAATTCTAGCCTGTGTACTGGGGTAGAGCTCAAACCACCAGGAGTGTTGATTAAAAATGAATCATCTCAGACCCCAGACCTGGAAGTTTTGATTCAGAAGATCTGGCTGGAGCCTAGAAGAGCCTTTAAGAGCCCCTGCAGGTTATTATTAAATCCAGCAGCAGGAATGGAACCAGATGTCCTGTACCACATTGGGATTCAACATGATGATCCTGGGAAATGTATTCCCTCATGCACACCTTTCTTCTTCCAATTACTTGTGCTTCTAGAGATGAGTGTGGAGCAACTCCTATGGGCTAGATTCTGTGCTAGGTACTGAGGAATCATCACTGAACCAAATAGACTAAATAAAGAAATAAAACCCCTCGCCCTCATGAAGCTCATGTCTTACTGGGTAGGATTTTACTTATTTTTAATTAGATTCTATATTCCCAGGTGGGAAGGAGTAATTAGAAATTGAAGGATTCTGGGGAAATTTTTGAAAGTGGCTTCCAGGGGCTGGGAGGGGCATGACATGGGGAGTGAGAGCTCATGGGTGTCACGCTTCTTTCTGGGGGGATGAAAATGTTCTGGAATTAGACAGTGGTCATGGGTGGACAACCCTGTGAGTGTGCTAAAGCTCACTGAATTGTCCACTTTAAAAGGGTGAACTTTACAGTATGTGAGTTACACCAATAATAAATAAATAAAATCAATAAAAGCTAGTGAAAAAGGATGTGGAGAATCTGGATCACACATGCATTGCTGGTGGGACTGTAATTAGCTCTGGAAAAATTGTTTCCAATTGAGAGGATTGAAAAAATCCTCTCAAAACTAAAAATGGACTTACCATATAAACCAACAGTTGCACTCTTGGGCATTTCTCCCAGAGAAATAAAGGCTTATTATCATTCACGAACTTGAACACAAATGTTCATAGCAGCTTTATTCATAATGGCGCCAAACTGGAAACTACTCAAATGTCTTTTAATGGGTAAATTGTTAACTGCAATCTGCTCCATCCATATCATGGAATACAACTCGGGTATAAAAAGGAATGAACTATGAGTACACGGAACAACTTGGATGAATCTCAGGGGAATTATGCTGAGATTTTAAAAAGTATTCCCAAAGAGGGGCGCCTAGGTGGCTTGGTCGGTTACATGTCCAACTCTTGTTTTCAGCTCAGATCACGATCTCAGGGTCATGAGCCCACACTGGGCTCTGCGCTGGGCATGGAGCCTGCTTAAAATTCTCTTTCTCTCCCTCCGCCCCTCCACCCCTCTCTATCCCTCTCTTAAAAAACGTTTTCCAAAAGAGTGATTCTTTTTATGTATACATTTGTGAAATAATCTAATACTAAAGATGATTAAGGATGGGGATGACGGTATGGGTGTGGCTGCGAAGGGGTAACCCCAAAGAGTCTTCTGATGGGGCAGTTGAGTATCTTGATGGTGGTGGTGGCTACAAAAGCTGCAGATGTGGTCTAATTGTAAAGAACAACACACACACACACGCACACACACACAGGAGTACACAGATAACAGATGAAATCTGAGTAGGACCTGCAGAGTCTGGATTGTAGGAATGTCCATTTTTAGGTTTTGACAATTTGCTATAGTTGTATAAAGTGCTGTCGCTGTTAGCTTTGTGGAAGGCTGAGGGAATGGTGCACAGAATTTCCTTGTATGTTTCTTTTCAGCCTTCCATAAATCTATAATTATTTAAAAATAAAAAGTTAAAAGAAAGTGGCTAAAAAAATCAGAAGCACCAAATCAGTGTGTTGAGGATTCTACTATTTATAGAAAATAAGTAGAAAAATGTTATATATGAATTTGCTTGTATCTGCATAAACTCTCCAAAAAGATATACAAGGAGCTGATAACATTTGTCTAATGGGAATAGAACTGAGTGGCTGGGGGATAGAGGTGAGCAGAGAATTTTTGCTATTCCCTCTTTTGTATCTTTTGAATTTTAAAACTCACATATATATTACTTATTGATAAATAAATATTGAAAATAATTTAACCAGGGGACTGGTAAGATGGAGTGGACAGACACGTTTTCCCCTATTCATCCTATAAGTACAGCTAAAACCCCTGGACATTACATATAAAATAAACATAAGAAGACCCTGAAAGGTGGAGAGAAGAAGACAGACTGTCCAGGGAACTCCAAACCTGAGGAACAACACGGTGGTGAGTTTCTTGGGATTTCTTTCTGCCTCATATATCCCAGACTGTGTGCTGGGAAACCAGCAATGCAGAAATGCCCATTCTTCCATTTCTGTCATCAAAGATTGGGCAGAAAGCCTAGACTTTTACTTTTGTCAGGCTGTATTGAGGTGACCCAACTCCTTTGCTGGGGTGGCAGTGGTGAACACAGTGTGGGGAGCCTGGACTTGCACATCTGCTCCGAGGAATGAGTCACGCATTTCCCTCCTCACTGGGATAACATCCGAAGAGGCCTCGTGGAGAGTCAGGACTTACACCACTGCTCAGTAATAATGAGGCCATCAATGCTGTAATAACAGTGGAGATTATATGAGGAGCAGGAACATGGTTCATGTCCCCTCCCTGGTAGGTTGTATCAGCAGAACAGTAATGTGGTTCACGTCCCCCTCCCAGGTAAGGGGGTATCAGTAGGGAGACTGAACTCCCATCCCCACCCACCAGTAATGAGAAGCCCCTTCTCCACTGGGTTTCAATCAATGGAAGCCAAGTGTAGAATCTGGAATTCCATCTCCACATGGCAGTAATGACATCGTGCCCCCTCTTTCCTTACTGGAGCAGTGTCAGAAGAGGCTTGCTAAGACACACAATCTAAATAAGATGCAGAGACTTACAATGTAATATTCAAAAATGGCCAGGTAGCAATCAAATATCACTTGTTAGACCAACAATCAAGAATATCTCAACTTGAATGAAAAAAAGAAAGAAAGAAAAGCAATTGACACAATCTAACACCAAGGTGACAGAGATGTTGGAATTCTCTGACAAGTATTTTAAGTAACTGTCATAAAAATGCTTCAGTGAGGAATTACGAACACAGTTGAAACAAATGAAAATACAGGAGGTCTCGGAAAAATAGAAATTCTTAGTAAAGAAATATGATATGAAGAAGAACCAAATGGAAATTTTAGAACTGCAAGCATACAAAAGATGAGACAGAAACTCAGTGGATGGGCTCAGCAGCAGAATAAAGAGGAGATAGAGAGGAAAGTGAACTTAAAATAGAAACTACTCAATCTGTATTCAGAGAGAAAAATAGATGGAAAATAACCTGAACAGAACAAACACAGCATAACAAAAGATCCAACCTCTTAGGTCATCAGAGTCCTAGAGGAGAGGACAATGAGGAGGGATGAGAAACTATACAGAGAAATGAGGGCTGAAAATCCCCCATATTTGGCAAAAGACATAGACCTACAGATTCAAAAAACTGGGTGAATTCCGAACAAGATAAATCCAAAGAAATCTACAGCAAAGCTGTAAAATAAACCGAAGTGAAGTTAAAAGAACTGAAATCACATACCATGTGTTCTCTGTCCACATGGGAATGCCACCAGAAAGATAACAGAAAAATCTCCAAACACTCAGAAACTGAACACCATACTTCCAAATGATCCAGGGTCAAACAGGAAATCTCAAGAAAAATGTAAAAATACATTCAAGTGAAAGAAAATGAATATACAACATATCCAAATTTGTTATGCATGAGTAAAACAGGGTTAAGAGAGAACGACATGGCCTGTAATGCTTACGTGAAAAAAAAAAGTAGTCTTAAATTAATGATTGAAGCTCTTGCCTTAAGAAACGAGACCAAGTAGACAAAATAGGCCAAAGCAAGTAGAGAGAAGGGAATAATAAAGATAAGAGCAGAAATCAATGGAACTGAAAACAGAAAAACAGAAAGCTGGTTCTTTGAAAAGATCAACGTAATTGACAAACCTCTAGTGAAATGGAAAAAGGGAAAAAGAGAGAGGACACAAGTTACAAACATTAGGAATGAAACAGGATGTCACTGCAGACCCTGCAGTCATCAAAGAATAATGAGATAAGAAGTGAGTCTGGGTAGTGGTTCAGTGTATGTTCTTCTAAAAAGACCCTGAGACTTGGACGCAGGTGGTTTATTTGGAAGGCGATCCCATGAAGCAAAAGGGGAGGAGAGGAGAAAGTGAGATGGGGAATGGAGAAAAACCAGTGAGGGGTGCACTCCTGAGCAGGTCGCTGCTGTGGGCACCTGGGACTCAGTCCTGCTAATGTCCCTCCGAGGAAGCACCTCGGTATCATCCCATTGGGGCTGGATGAGGCTGGACCACTGTCCACTGGCCTCCAACCCCGAGTCCTGTGGTGCACGATGCAGGAGAAAGCCAGGCAGAGAAGAGCCTCCACACCTTGTTCTGGAGGGGAAGGATAGCACCTACCCTGGACAAGATCCAGGAACATGCTGCAGTCCACACTTGAACCGAATCTGCTTCTTCTGACGGCCTCTGAGCCACAGATCTCAGAACCTATCATCTGACAGCAAAGGGGACAGCAAGCAGTACCGTCCTCTTGGCGATGAGCCTTATTCTGGGGTAGAGAGAAGAAGGATGATCATCTCCTCTTTTCAAGACAAAGAAACTGAGGCTCAGAGATCTTAGCTAACTCACCTCAGGACACCCAGTTGCTGCTAAAGTGAGGACTCTCAAACCCCCCCCCCACCAAGAGGTCTTTTTTTTTTTTTTTATTGCCTCTCCTAGAGGCCAGGACTCAGCAAATATTTGCTCAGCACACGTGTTAATGAAACCAGTTCCTCCTCATCCCAATGGACACATATGAAGGGGAACTTTAAAATATTCTACTTATTCCCTCCTAGCCAGATCCCCAAGGAAAAGAGCCAGAATTTGTGCACCAGCCAGCCATTTCCTGGAGTTGAAATCTGTCAGTGTCATACAGAAATATGCTGAAGGGTGGGTTTCTTCAGGTATGTGGAACTCCCCAAGCCCAAGGGATCAAAGATTCCTCTTCTTTGTATAGTGGGCACTCCAAGGGGGCTCACTCAAGGTCTGGCAAGCATCTCATTGGCACTGGAGTCCATGGGCTAATGTGAGATAAGCAGGGGGATGCCTGGATGGGGAGGTTCAGGCGGTCAAAACAGAAGGGCAGGTGTATGTGAACTTGTCTCTTCAGTAGGCTAAGTGAACCCAGGGAGGATATGCTGGTCATGACTTTGACTATTGTTTGATACTATTCTTCTCTCATGATCCCAGCTGGAGAGTGACCATGTTTATACTGTGTGGCCCTCACTCTCTGGGTGGATTGGGAAATCCAGTCCGTGACTGGGATCATTGAATCCGTCTCTCTGAGACTATGAAGTAAGACACACAGAAAGTACAGTCAGGTGGGGTGAGCACTTAGACTGGCAGGCCATATAGCATCAGGGTCAGAGCCGGGAATTTTGCGATTCAAGGTTCAAGGGGATTAAGAAAGCCACAGGTGCCAGTAGGAATTCTTTCGGTCACAAGTGACAGAAACTTAAAAACAAATTAGCTTACACACAAAAATGGGGTTTACTGGATCAGGCAACTGTAAAATCCACCATAATGTAGGCATCAGGCGCTGCTTGATGCATGGGCTCAAAAGATGTCATACAACCTATTTCTCTCTTCACAGCTGAGCTCTGCCCTACTCCACATGGAGAGGATTTGGCTTGACTCCCTAAAAGGATTTATCTGGGGGGCTGCAAGATGACTTCAGCAGGTCCAGAACCTATGTCGCCCATCTTTGCAACCTCGTGGTAAAGACAGAGAATGTTTCTTCCAAGATGCCCCAGCAAAAGCATCTTATTGACTCTGGTTGGACCCTGAGACCATCGCTGAACCAATTTCTGAGACCAAAGGGAACCTAATAGAGGGCTGATTCGCTAAGATCTTGGCAACAAGCTGCATCCCTAGCGTTGGCCAGTTTGACCTTAACCAGATCACGTGGTCTGACAAAGAGAAGGAGGGGATCCACATACATCTGGAAGAAGAATGAATGGATGGGGCTAAGTCCCTATACCATTACTACATGGAAGGTGGGTGTATGCCCAGAAGGAAACGGAGCCCAGGGTAAAAGAGAGACAGGGGACCCTGGTCATACAGAAAAGGATAGAGAAAGACCAAGGGAGGGAGGAAAGGGAGGGAAGGAGAGAGAGAGAGAGTGATCCACCCCCCTTAGGCCCTCATATTCATACTCATTCCCAGAAGTCCCGAGTGGAATAGCCTCTATGTCTTGGAGAGAGAGAGAGAGAGAGAGAGTGATCCACCCGCCTTAGGCCCTCATATTCATACTCATTCCCAGAAGTCCCAAGTGGAATAGCCTCTATGTCTTTACAATGAGCCTCCCGTTTTTCTCCAGATGGGTTTCTGTTTCTTACCACCACCAGCCCCAAACTCGGACAAATGCTGGCATCCCCTGGCCACCCGGACCGACAGTTGGACAGACACAACGGTGAAGGGAACTCTGTGTCTGGATGCACTTTAATAGATGAATCATGAGCTCCCATGATTTCAGCATTAATTTCTTGAAGTGCAATTGTCTCCCCCGTTACTAAGCACTGTTAGTCCTAATTAGCCAGTTTGCAGGCAATTTTTCAACCTCTCAAGTAGTGAAATAAAATAATGAGCTCTGCTGAGGAGGCCTGGAAAGGCAGCCAGTTCACTGGGGAACTGGTATTTTATTACCAATTCCACTCAGGGTTAAGCTATGGGCTTTTTGTTTTTTTTTTCCCCCCACTTTCCTCCTAATTGTACTTTCAAGTCAGGAGAATCATGTCAGGATAGTAAGATGAAAGATGCCTCTATGTTTCCCTTATAAACGAGCTCGATTTAATTCATGATTACACCCAGTTAATTTGGATGCCTTAATGATCCTGTTCGCAGGGAAAGGAAATCAGATTGAATGCGTTGTGCCCACCTCATTCAATAATGTCTCTAAGGAGTTTCTCTATTAGAAGGCAAAATATAAAAATCATCTTCCTCTCTTTCCAGATGTGTCTTTGGACCTTGACCTTCTTTCATTTTGATGACTTGAGTCAACCAACAGAAAGTAAGAGTACAAACAAAGGGAGCAGATCAACTTGTTAAAATTCCAAATCTCGAGTACTTCATGATCTGGCCACTCTCCCCTGCTGGACCTCATACATCAGGTGCTTAATACATGCAAGTTCTAGGAAGGAGAATGCCTCCTCCCTAGCTCAGCGCTCCTCCTGCTGCCTGCTGGCCCATAGGGGGAGATGCTTCCCCTTGAACAGACTGAGAAAAAATATTTGCAGAAGATCTCTGGTAAAGGACTGCTATCCAAAATATACGCACACAAAAAAACCCTTAAACTCAACAACAAGAAAACAAACAACCTGATTAAAAATAAATCAAAGTAACAGACACCTCACCAAAGAAGATTTACAGATGGCAAAAAAGCATATGAAAAGATGCAACTAATATTACACTGTAGGTTAACTAACTGAAATTTAAATAAAAACTTGAAATGACAAAAAAAAAAAAGACACTCCACATCATATGCCATCAGGCAGTACAAATTAAAACAACACTGAAATACCACTACAAACCTATTAGAATGGCCCAAATCCCATATACTGACAACATCAAAAGCTGATGAGGATATGGAGCAACAGGAACTCTCTCACGCGGTGGGAAATAAAAAATGGTGCAGCCATTTGGAAGACGTTTTGGTAGTCTCTTACAAAACAAAACATATGCTTACCATCTGATCCAGCAATCATGCTCCTTGATATTTACCCCAATACTCCCTGATATTTACGTCTGCACAAAATCCTGCACATGGCTGTTTGTAGCAGCAACCCCTGGAAGAAATCAAGATGTTGTTCAGTAGGTGAATGGATCAATCAACTGTGATATATCCACACAATGCATTATTATTCAGTGCTAAAGAGAAATGAGCAATCAGGTTGTGCAGACATGGAGGAAACTTCAATATGTATTTACTAAGTAAAAGAAGTCAGTCTGAAAATCCATACTGTATGACTCCAAGTATAGAGCATTCTGGAAAAGGCAAACCATGGAGACAGTAGATCAGTGGTTGCCGGGGAATAAGGGGGAAAGAGAGATGAATAGGTGGAACACAAAAGATTTTTAAGGCAGTGAAGTTATTCTATATGATACATATAATTCCATATGATACTATAGGATTCTATGCAATACATATCATTATACATTTGTCCAAACCAATAGAATGCACAACACCAAGAGTGAACCCTAATGTAAGCTCTGGAGTTTGGGTGATAATGACGTGTCAGTGTAGCTTCATTGGTTGTAACAAATTTACCACTTTGGTGGGGGACACTGATATCAGGGAGAGCCCATGCAGGTGTAGGGGCGGGCGCTATATGGGAAATCTCTGGACATTTCTCTAATTCTGTTATGAACCTAAAACTTCTTTAAAAATAAACCCTATTGAAAAAAAGCTCTCCAGCAGTTGGCATACAAAGTCTTCTGGTGAGAGACAATTTTGGTTATCTACCATTATACAACAAACAACCCCAAAACTCAGTTGGGTCAGTTGGGCTGCTCCCCCACTGTTTGTGCCTGAGTTCAGCTGGAGTTGGCTTGGCTGCAGCCTTCCACGATGACCCAGTCGCATGTCTGGCAGTTAGTTGGTGCTGGCTATTGGCCAAAGCCTTTTGGTTTTCCACCCTGTTGCCTCTTAACCTCCAGTAGGCTAGACTGGCTATGCAGTGCTGTCCAAGGGAGTGAGCCCCGGTGCACAAACATTCGTTAAACCTCTGCTGGTACCATGTCTGCCCACGTCCCACTGGCCAAAGCAAATCACAAGGCCAAACCCAGAGTCCATGTGGAAAGGAATGCACAAGGGTGTGGATAATGGGATGCATGATGGTGTGTTGGGGCCTTACTGCAGCAAACTACCTAGGACAGAACAGTAGTGACAGTCAATTCAGTCTCAGTGGGACCCTCTACTAACTGGCCACAAGACACTGCAGTGAACATCTGTAGGATGACTGACAGACACGTTCATCTGTTTCTTTGTTCTTGTTAGATTTTGGTGATCGTGTTGGATACAAGCAGGAAATTAAACCTTTCAATGATCCTGTGTTTGAAGGGCATATTTAGGAGAAAATGGGACCTTTTTAAAGCTAGCCTTTTCCTGTTTTGTTTTGGTTTTTTTTTTGTGGCATTATTGAGACTAGCAAGGCAGGCATCCCTATTGAGAAGGAAAGAGAGAAAGTGAGGACCTTTGAGGATATCAGCAGAGAGAGGTTGAATTCTTTTAAGATTGGGAAGGAAAGTGAGGCCTGTAGGGTCCTCAAGCTCTGAAGATCTGTGACTAGCTTCCTTTTAGCACCCCAGGAAGATTACAGACCAGGTGGGGATCACCATATGGTGCTTTGAGAGAAGCTGTGTCCACTCCAGTGTGGACACCACACATGCTATGCAGTCCAAGGCCTCCATCCACCTTGGAGTTGTTCAACATTGAGGCCCTGCCCACTGTCATCCACCCATCCAAAGGGAAACTCCCAAATGTTTGCTTTGTGTGAGCCCCCAGGACATTTGCAAGATCCAGCCTGGGGGGAGAGGGAGCCTCTTCAATTTCCCCCTCTGGGCAGGATGGAGGCCCTGAGTGAGACATAATTGGATTTAAGGGCAATAATATTAATTTTAGTTCTTGCACTCTTAAATTTGGGGGCTAAGGTTCATTTTGCTGCAGCCCTTTCTTGCCCACCATGTTGGAAAAATATTGAAAAATGTTCTATGGGAGTCAGCACCAAGACCTCTAGACTACATGTCTTTCCTCCCCCTGGGTCCCCATGCACAGGGCATGGCTGTGGCCTGCAGCTTCTCCATCCACACCTCCCTGCACACACTTCACTATCTCTGCTGATGCCTGGTTTCCTCTTTCCCTGTCTTTACCGTGTTTGTTTTTCATTCATCCCACAGATCCCTTTGTTGGACACATCTCTTGGCTGAAAAAAGAAAGGAAAAGGAAAACATAGGCAGGGTATAGAGAGGACTGCACTCCTGAGTCTGGATCCAGGGCTGGCCTCTTGCAGCTCAAGCAGGCTGTGAGTAAGAGGAGCTCATCTGAGTCTGACATTTGGCCGCAGCGTGAGCATCCTTGCAGGGCCTGTCTGCTGAGGGCTAGCTTGTTTCTGGAGGGCATCTCGGTGGTAATTCTTATCAAAAGAAAAAACTATTTTGAACTGGGCGGTCGGAGTGTGTGGAAGCACGCTTCTGTGTTGAGAAACTGGATCCACTAGGTCAATTTCCTAAAGAAAAATGAGGCACAGTGAAGCCAGCCAGTATAGACAGAGTCCCTGGGAGGGGGCTGCCCATCTTGTCTGGGAGCCTATGTGCTATTTAACCCCCATTTGACTGATGGCTTGTGAACGTGTGTGTGTATGTATGTGTGTGTGTGTTGCTAAAGTAATTAAACAGGAAGCCCATTGGGGTGAGGGGTTCTAATGCCTTGATAGTCCACACAAGCAAACCAAATCCTAAACCCAAAAAGCGAACCTTAAGACAAACCAATCACAAACGTCCAACAAGGTTTTCCCCAGTGACGCGACTGCTTAAAGCTATCACCAAATAATTGCTTTGCTTTGCTTCAGCATCTTCTCTATAAAAACCCTGCCCCTAACTCCTGTTGGTGAGGCAGTCCTAACCATCTCTGGTTTGATGTCCACTCATTTCTATCTGGCAAATGAAATCTTAGTCTCAAATAAACTCTTAGGACTTTTCATGTGCCTCAGTTTACCTTTTGACAGCATCTATGTGTGTGTGCATGTACATGTGAGAGTGTGTGTGTGTGAGTGTGTGTGTGTGTGTGTGTGAGTGAGAGAGAATAAGACGAGGAAGGGAGGGAGAAGAGGGGAGGGGAGGAGAGAAAACAGGAGAAGAAAAAAAGTAACATCTTGAGCGCCCACAATCTTTCTGGGCACCATAAAAAGCTGCTCCCTCCCGAAGGTGGTCCTCATCCTCACAGACCCAGACCACACCCCTACACCAGCTCAGTAGGATCAACCCCTCCCCGCGTTCTGCCCAGACTTTCAGGCACCTGCCATTTTCAAGCTAGTCATTTTCAAATCCTTGTCTCCATGAGCCTCACTTGGCCCAGGCATATAAAGACTGTCAATGAATAAATGAAAGAATGAATGAATGAATGAATGAATGAATGCCAGCAGAATTAAGAAAAACAACTAGAATTTGAAAAGATGTAGATGATTTGAGAGAAAAAAAGGAATGGTGTGTTTGGTGGTGGTCTCAGGGGTTGGGATAACCCCACACTCACTGCCCGAGTGTTCAGCTGGATGAAGAGGGATCATGGGGTGCAGAGGGCCCAATGAGAATGGGGGCTGGACAAGACAGGGCCCCTGAACTCGGGTTGTAAGAAGCCCTCCCGCCCCTGGCGAGTAACTGCTGCAGATGCAGAGAGGAGCCTGACTTCCTGGGCAGTCTCCAACCCATCTCCCTTTTTAAAAGTGGTCCAAATCCCTCTCTTCAAATTGGTGGAGCAAACTGATAATTAAGCAATTAAGCATCAAAAGGAGGCTCTTACAGCCTTGGCACTTGTTCAGAAAACCAGTGAAGAAATTACAATGGAGATAAAGGACAGTTGATCTGGGTCTCCTTTCAAAGGATGGGCAGTGCCCAGGGGGTTGGGCTGCAGGGTGGTCCAGGGCAGATGTCTTGGCCAAGCCCTGGGTCTCCCAGGGGCCCGACTTCTGAGAGCCAACATCTCCCCTGCCCCATGCACCTGCCACTGCATGCCAGGTGGGGGTGGGTATGGCACTTCCCAGATTGGGGTCCGAACCCTTCTGGAAGTCCCCTGGGCCATGTTGGCGGGGCCAGAAAACCTGGCACCTCTTCGTGGCATGTCGGTTGTCCTCAAAGTATTGAGATTATGGATGCTTAGATATATCAATTGTTAAATAATTGAAAACGTCATTTCTCATCTGAAAGAAACATCTCTTCATTAAGAACATTCTGTGCCAGGCACTTTTCTCAGCACTGCGAATACATAGCAGGGCCTGAAACAAAGAGTTCTTGGCCATGTGGAGCTTGTATTCTAGTTGGAGAAAACAGATAATAAACAAATGAATAAGGAAAGTATCTAGAATGTCAGGGTGTGATAAGCATAAAGTAGAAAAACAGAGCAGGAGAGGGAGACAAGTGGATGTTTTGGGGTGACTCAAGCCAAGTCCTCCCCCCACCCTGCCCCCAGATGTCTGAGCTCCTGGAAGGTCTCCTCACTGGTTTCTCTGACTTCAGTTTTCTGCTTCCAGTCTGTCCTGCACATTCCAGCCAGAATGGCTTTGACCCATTCAAATCAGACCAGATCACTTACTCACTTAAAAATCCAAGATGATTCCCATTCGTCAGAGGTGAGGCCTCAGGTGCCCGCAAGCACGAGGCAGGGAAGGTAAGTGGGTGGAGTGGTATGGTAGGCGCTCTGTCAAGCTAAAGAAGATGAGTTCAGGCCTAAGGGGACCACAGCTCCTCACCTCTAGTTGGTAGCTATGAAGAAATACAGACCCAGTGTTGCCAGATTTTGATTTATTTTTTTTTTTAATGAGAACTGAAATCTTGATACGTATGTGAAATCTCACTTTCAAATGTTGGCAGTCAATTAAAAAAATTTTCAACACTAATGGGTTCAGCAAAACATGTCTCTGGGCCAATTCTGGGCCCCTGGGGCCACAAGTTTGCAAATTCTGGTAGAGGATAAAATCTGGTCCCTGTCAGAGCACTCACCATCTGCACAAACTCACCCTCCCAACTTCCTTTGCCTCTGCCCCCACCTCCCCAAACACACACAACACTCATATTTTGGCTACAGTAAAGTGAGCATAGTTTCCCATGTCAAACACCTTCTATCATACCCCTGGGTTACTTTTCTGTCTATGTAGAATGGCGAACTCCTATTCACACTACAAGACCCAGCTCAAAGTCACCTTCTTTGTAAATCCTTCCATTATCCTCCAGACAGTGATCATTCCTCCTTCCTCAGAACTTTCATAGCATTAGGCACATGTGTTTGCTGTTAATACACAGATTATATGGTAAACTGTTGACATGTCTGCTCTCTCTGTGATTTTCTTGAAGAAGAGGTAGTTATTTACATTCCAAGAAAAGATGCTCGGTAGATGGATGAGAGGGTAGAAAAGCACATGGTTAGGAGCTCAGGCTCTGGACACAGAGAGATTCTGCTAAAATCTCAGCCCCACCATTTCCATGTCTACAATGGACTCTACTTATCTGTAAAATGGGTACAATGCTTTAAAAGAGCTTATTCCTGTAAAATGCCTGGCACAGGTCAGCTCTCAATAAATGCTCAAAAAAGATCAAAAGGAAGAGTAATCGATTTCTACTTGTGGATATGGAATAGTGGCTTTCAAAGGTCTCTTTCAAGGTCAGCCCTTAATGAAGACAGGGCTTTCACGTTGGTAGAACCATGTTGCATGGAACCCAGGGCCCATGTGTCGATTCCACGGTGGAGCCAGAGTTCTGGGGGGATGAATCCCAGGCACCATTTGGGCCCCTCTCTTTGTACCAGACTTCACGGTCCTTGTCTCAGATCCCTCCCCACTTTCCTGCCAGAGCACAATATTTCAGTAGCTTTAAACATGTTTCTTTGTAAAATTGGGATCCTCTGTCCTGTGAATAACACCAACAACACAAACTTCTGAGTCTTAACATTTCTAAATGTTGACATTGGTCTCTGATCTCGGTTTCAATCCCTTGAAATAATTAAGGCTGGATTTTCATATATCTGTTCTAAAGATGAGGAGCCCAAGGCCTAGAGAATATAAGTGACTTTCCTAAAACCATCCAGCCAAGTTCAGCAGTGGAAGTGACTCGAGAATGCCATTGACATCCTCTAGCTTTCTGCCTATTTACCATATCATGTGGGGTCTTACACGGCCCTTACCTCAACATCATTCATTTGACAAATGTGGCTGGACACTTGCACAGGAGTGCAGGTGTGAGAAGCAATGCCCCCGTCCCCATGGAGCTCACAGTCCATGTCAAAGAAGGCTGGCTGGAGTTCCGAACTTGCTGTCCGCATCACTGAACCAACGGGTGAATTCACGAGAAAATTCAACCCCTACTTCCTGAGCATGAACTGTCTTGGGAGTGGAAAGATGGATATTTGTGGTGTAGATGCTTCGGGAATGTGTTGGCTTTCCTAGGGCCGCCCTAACGAATCACCACAAACTTGGCAGCTTACGTCAACTGAAATGTATTCTCTCGTAGTTCAGGAGGTCTGAAGTCCAAACTCAAGGTGTTGGCAGGGTTGAAGGAGAATCCTCCCCCATGCCTCTCTCTCCCAGCTTCTGGTGGCTGCTGGTGCTCCTTGGCTTGTGGACACACTGTTCCCCTGGTTGGGGTAGGGGGCTCTTCTCCGGAAGATTATATTCCATGTTCTTGGTACAGTAGGTCAGTGTTTACCTGTGGGGAGGCTTTGCATAGCACCCCGTGGGGGTGGTGAGAGCCAGCACCAGATTTCTGGACACGGAGCACCTCCGAGTTGAAATCAAGCCCTCCTGACAATGGCAGTAACGTAGCAGGACCCAGGGGTCAATGCAGGCAGATGTTATTTTTCCAAGATAATCGTGCACTCCAAAGGAAAGGAGAGAGTGGACATGAGCCAGCCTTTGATGGCAGTGTCTAGAAATCATCCTACTGAAAAGACCTTCGTGAACCTACAGGACCTTGCTCCGGCGGAAGGTAAGTAAGTCACATGACCGTGTGCGGGAGACTCACTTCAGGAAGCTCAGACAGGTCAAACCCACTGCGTTCTAGATCATGCACCTTCTTTTCTAAAATGGGTTGCACAAAGGTGACGAAGCCAGGTTTGAAGTGCAGCTATCAGCCCTGCCACTTTAAGTTGGCCTTGGGAAGGTTACCCCCCACCCCCACCCCCCCACCGAGCCATGGTCTCCTTGTGCATAATATAATGAGTTATGGTAGTACCTTTTTAACAGGATTATGGTCATAATTAAATTAGAAAATCAATGTATAGTTCTTAGCATAGTGCCTGGCTTGTGGAAATATTCAATATATTTTAGCTGTTTATTGTTTTGAATTCCATTCCCATTTTCTTATGAAGGACTTTTCCTTTTTATGACCCTGATAGGGTTCTCTGTCCTGCTATCCCAGAAATAAGTCTTGAGATGTTGGCATTAGGGTTCTGCTTAGTTGGTTTTGCTTTCTGTTTATCCAGGCAAAGTGTCCTTATATAACCATGCCGGTATGGGTTCTTAGCTTTTAAAATAATGACTGCATGTTTAAAACTATGCCTACTCATTATAAGTAATTTCAATGGTGCCAAAGTAGGAAGAAGGAAGTAAAAGAAATCCCTTGGAGTCTTCATACCTAAAAATAGCCACTGTCAACATGAAGTGCGTCTCATTCCAGACAGCTCCCCAGCAGATACCCAGAAAGACAGACAGACAAGAGAAGCTACATGTAGTAAGTAAAGCCGTAATATAGTTGCCATTGAACTAAAAGTGCCTAAATCAAAAGTTCCTGAATTTGACAGAAGAAAACACAATTGAGGTGTAACTGAAGGATCTGCCAGAATTAATTCTCCACCACAAAATGTATCATTCCTTTTAAAAACCCTCTATGGTTAAGGGAAAAAAAAGTAAATATATATATATAGGCAGAGGTAGGAATCAATGCTACTTTTAACTTCATATTTTGATTTTGGACAGTGTGGCGGGACGCCCACTAAGCAAGATGACAAAATGTTGGCATCAGTATACCCCACCTGGTGTCCCAACTCTTGAGGTTTTAAATGACATCTTTAGTCTTGCCTGGTGACCATGTATCCATTTTGTGCTTTGTTCTGGGCCACTCGAACTCAGGCTGTGGAGTCTGGAATCTGTAATTACCTAGACTCAGAGTTCACATGGCTACTTAGCAAAGCTCCTCACTCTCTGGTTCTGTGTTGTCTCTGCCCTGGCAACATTGGTACTATTATACCGTTATTTTAAAGGAGCGGAGGAGTGCTATCATTTCTGATCTATTTCACCCTAAATATGAAGTAAACGTTCCTAAAGAACATTTGCCCTGTTTCCTTTATGCCGAATAACAGGAAGGAAGGTACCAGGATTCTAGTTCCTTCTCCTCAAACCTCTATGAACTTTGCTCCATTTTCTTGCTGATGTTTAATGCTGTGGTGGAGAAGTCGGAAGCCACCTCGATTTTTCCCGTTGTCTGTGGCATGTCTTTTTCCTGGAAGAGATTATGCACTTCCGTTCTGCAGATTGTTTTTTCCTTCCGGTTTCGGAGAATTGTCCCTTGAATATATTTGCATTTCTTTTCCTTTTGTATTTGTTGAGTTCTCTACTTCGGGGACTTTACTGGTCTTAACATTGGCTTACTTCGCCCTCCCTGTTGCCCTACCACCTGCCTTAAATGCTTTAACCTCATGGTCTTATTTCTCTATTTTAAATGCAATTACGTCAAGACTTGCTTCTCTGTTAGTAAATCAATTTTCGGCTCCATCTATTTTATCCTTTGATGCTTCTCAATTACCATTTCTGCATGAATGTTATTTGGTCTCAATTTGTCTTTTCAGCGCCTTCTTTTCTAAAATGGGTTGCACAAAAGTGATGAAGCCAGGTTTGAAGTGCAGCTATCAGCCCTGCCACTTTAAGTTGGCCTTGGGAAGGTTTCCCCCAAGGGTAACACCTCACTCTTTGGAAAACTCGTTTTGTCTTTGAATTCCCGTTTGGTTGACGTCATGTTCTGGTGAGGTTCTTTGCCACAGATACTTGGGCGGTATTTCCTCCTGTTCCTTCTGGCATTTTCTTCCAGACAGGTTTTCTCATCTCCAGTGTCCATCCCATGTTTCTTCCTGTCTCTCCCCTTCCCCCAAAGTAGGTTTGCAGTATTGTTACGTTTTCTGGTTTCGTTCTCATTTTCCACTTGCTACGGGAGAGTAAAGCTGAAGTTTCCATCTTGCCAGACCTTCCAAGCCACAGTGTGGGGGCTGGAATTTTGTGGTGCGGCTACTTCTCTGTAGCTGAGGTCAGGTGGGCTGGCAGGTGGAGGGCAGGTGGAGGTGAGCGCGGCCCCAGAACAACCAGACTCTGTTCTCTTCCCAGAGGTCGTCCATTGCCCTCTGCCAGCATCCACCCTCTACCCAGGAGCTATCCTGGAGGGTACCCCCTGCCTTCAAATTGCTCCCCAGTTCAAAGGGGCAATATGAGTCTTTGTCCCCGTCAAAAGTATCACTGCGTGTTGTTTGCTTCTCTCATCTTACTCACCTCTCTCCCCGGCAGCCTAGGTGACTAGCCCGAAAGCCAGAGCAGGAACAGAGCTCCCCCACCTCTGCCCTCACGTCTCATTACTTTGGAAATATTCCTGAGGATACAAGGGTTTCTGTGACCTCGCCAGGACCCCAATGGGGCATGGGACAGAGGTGAGAAAAAGTCAGGAGTCATCCTGCTCTAAAAGTTCTGTTTCTTTACTTGGTGAAGCATTTTGTAGATTACGGCATTCCAAAAATCTCCTTCTCTTTGTTCTTCTTGATTACGGTTCTGGTTATTTTTACTGTTGTTTATTTATTCCATTAGTACTGAGGGAGAGAGATTCTGTGATCATTTTATTTTTTCCCCTTTACCCAGAAGATCCTTTAATAAGGATTTTGTATTTCAAGTAAAAGGTGATCAAAGCTTACAGTAGCTAAAAATGCATTGCTGGAAGTCCTAGAAAAGTCAAAATACTCTTAAAAAGAAGAACATAATTGGAGGATCACACTACATGATTTCTGTATTTACCAGAAAACTATAGTAATCAAGAAAGTGTGGCATTATTGACAAGAACAGACATATACATAGAAGAAGAGGATAGAGTCCAGAAATAGACCCACCCCTTGTGACAAAAACACAGAGACAATCCAAAGGCAGGAGGAGGAGAAATTATACTTAATGTACTAATCTGGGTCTGATTTTTTTTTTTTCTGAATACCATGGTGTTTTTGAGATCCACATATTGTATGGCGTTTATCAGAAGTCTGATCCTTTGGTTGCTGAGTAGTATTCTATTGTAAAAATATGCTATGTTGACATACTTTCTCATTCTCCTGTGGAGGGATATTTCAGTTGTTTCCAATTTGGGGCCGTTCTGAATAAAGTAGTTAAGAACATTCTGGTATAACTAACTAACTAAATAAGACTTTATGGAGGAGTTTTTGGGTTTTTTTTAAATAGGACTGAACTTGGAAGTTGGAACTAGAATTAAGAGGATACCACTTACCCATTGTTGATCTATATATGTTCCTTTATGCTGTAAAGTATATCTGGTATAGAATATTCTGTGCCTCTCCTCCACTGGGCTTATTCACTCCAGTTGCCTATAAATTCCAGTCCACCTGCTGCCCTCGTGCACCCGACTTTTCTACCTGGGGGCAGGAAGGAACTGTGGTCAGAAACAGGGCCTGGATTATCTGGATCCTAGTCCCAGCTCATCATTCCCTAACAGTGAAAACCCTTGGCACAGTTCCCAACTCCTCTGAGCTTCATCTCCCTGCATTTCCAGGGCCCCTTGAAGGGTTAGGCGAATGAACACACACAAAGGTAGAATAATGGTACCTAGTGTAAGTGCCTATTGTTTACATAGCTTTGTACCCTTGGAAGCCTGAGCACTGACTGTCCATCCAGAAAGATCTCCCAGGGCCATATTTTCCTTGGTGCAGTGGTGCAACATGTGGGAGCTGGGGAGTCCCTTCGTGCTCAGGGGAGCTGACTTCAGCACTGGACAGAGCCAGCAGCCTCCTGCTGTAACTTCAACACACCCCCAGCCATGGTGAGGCAGCTCAGTCATGACTCTTTAAGTAGGGACTTCTTGGGCTTCATGGTTTATGTGGGGTTTGGCCCCTTTTCTGCCTGTTCATTGTCCCCTTCTGGCTTTCTATGATTCCTTTGTCCTGAACACCGATTCAAGGTATTAATTAGCTTGACTGTAGTTATCATTTTGTGATATATGCATGTATCAAACCATCATGTTGTATAGTTGTACATGTTGAAATATATACAGATCCCAGTTTTTAAAAATGGCCTTAGAAACCCCAGGGGGAGGGGGCTAGCTGATCTGAAAGTCTTGCTGTGGTGGGCCTGACAACCTGCCTGCTCATTATGTCACACCTTGAAGTCTGGGTTCCATCTTGTTCTCCTACTTGTCCAGCTCTCAAGTCATCCTGAAATGCCACCTGGATTGGCTGGGATTGTGCACTGTAGTTCACTGACGCATGGCCTTTCTCCCTAAACCCCAGCCTGCTTTTGATCAGTCTTTAATCTCTTCACTCATCATATGCCATGCCCACTGGATTGGCCTTTCATGGCAGTAAAGGATAAGGTTAGTGTTCAGCAGGTCTGTATATATTACTTCACCCTTCCCACCAAGGGTGATATATACTTCTCAGCCCCTGGATTTGACTTCTTTAGCCAAAAGGATATTGGCAGGCATGATGTAAGCGGGGGCCTCGATGTGATTGCATGGCTTGGCTTGGCTCTGGAACTCCTGTGATAGCCATGAGAAGAACATGCACTGAGTAGCCACTACCCTCTCAGCCTGGGTCCCAGAACACGGAGCAGACCAGAGTCCAATATGGAGCCTGGAACCAAGGCCAGCCAACCTGCAGCTGATGGAGTTACTGGAGGCATCACTTGTGTGCAGAACCCATATCTATGAAGATAAATGCTGTGGTTGTAAAACACTGAGCTTGGAGGTGGTTTGTTACACAGCATTATCATGTCAATAGCTGACTGATACACAGGATGTGGATGCTAATGCATTAACTTTGTCCCACTGGCCACGCCTATGACTAACCTTGTGGATTACTCTTTCCTGGTCCCAATCTCAACTCCATTCCTACCCACGAATACATGTGGCCAGTGTCTCAGCCTGCCTCATCCCACCTCAGCCTGTCTACTGGATGACCAAAAAAGATACCAACAATGCAATCTCCCAGAGGTAAGCAAACATTCTGTAACATGAGTATGAGCACAAAGGTGTAAAAACAAAGTACATCTAAGTGAAAGTTCAGGCATGAACCCTCCTTCAGGAGTCACAGGCAAGTGGCTTTAGTTGAAAAGACTTGAAGCCTGCTTATGCAATATTCTCATGCCTTTTGGAGGTAGACATATAATTATTTCATTATGTTTTCCTGTGAAGTGTGAAAACTCTCTTTACCAATCCTCTTAAATTAGTTAAATATAATATTCAGCGAGACAGGAGACAGAGCAATGTTAATTGAAAGTGGAGAGGTGTTTATAGGTTGATACAGTGCAGCCAACTGTGACTCAAATTAATGTTTGGGGGTTCCTGCACATGCCTGATACCCTCAAGTTTATTCTGTATTTCCAATAGCAGTTCCTGGCACCCAGAGAGTCTTGCTCAATGTGTCACAATTCCAGCATGCCTTGAAGAAGATTTCTTTGAATTGGGTCAAAGAAGATGCAATTTAAATTACATTCTATTTGTAAGATTCTGCCTGATGAGGTGTTAAGGCCATCGGGAGAATTTTCAAAAAAAATTCATCTCACTCTGTATAGGTTGTTGCTAAGATTGTCACTGAGCCTGTCCCTGGTCTTGCCTCTGAGTCTATCAATTTTGGGATTGTTCCAATGTCTATACCAGACCGTCATTGGACCCTTTGGGATTAAAGTAACATGAAAGTGCAGGATATTGAAAGACAAAGATTGGTCAAAGGGTTTCATTTTACCTCTGTTCTTTTTTTTCTTTTTTCTTTTTTTTAACAGAGACAGTTTAAGTAGGCAGAGCGGCAGACAGAGGGAGAGGGAGAAGCAGCCTCTCCACCAAGCAGGGAGCCCGATGCGGGGCTCGATCCCAGGACCCTGGGATCATGACCTGAGCCGAAGGCAGTCGCTTAACCGACTGAACCACCCAGGCGCCCCACCTCTGTTCTTTATTAAATGTAGTATCAGGTTACTCTCAACCCTGCTCCTGTTTGACAGTCGGTTCTTCAACTGTATGACCATTCCTAAATTCCATTACTTATTGGTTTCAGGGGGCAAATGTCACTGCTGTAACCCATGACCCCCAGGTGAGCCTCTCCGACTGCGCATGACCAGTTGTCCATACCAGAAGAGTGAGCATGTGTGTTTTTGATCCTTTTTTTTTTTTTTAAGATTTTATTTATTTATTTGACAGAGAGAGACACAGCGAGAGAGGGAACACAAGCAGAGGAAGTGGGAGAGGGAGAAGCAGGCTCCCCGTGGAGCAGGGAGCCCGATGTGGGACTCGATCCCAGGACCCTGGGATCATGACCTGAGCCGAAGGCAGTCGCTCAACCGACTGAGCCACCCAGGCGCCCTTTTGATTCCTTTCTTTACTTCCCTCAGGCAGGAACTGTGGTCTCATGCTGGCATCCAATCATATCCTTCTTTGTTTATTTGGAACACCTATGGTATGTTTGTAACTATTCTTTTATGGAACAGTCTGGCAAGTCTGGTCAAAACAACAACAACAACAACAAAAAATTTAACAGGAAATGGAGAAATGATTGCATTTTCTTCCCTTTGTTAGATATTCAGCCTGTATTTTGAAAGGGAAGCAGAGAGAGTAGTGTATCTTGCTTAGGAACAATAGGTAATAATAATAATTGTTAATATCATTTATTTCCCATAAAGAAGAAAATTGTTGGGGCACCTTGGTGACTCAGTCGCTTAAGTGTCTGACTTTGGCGCAGGTCATGATCTCAGAGTTGTAGGATCAAGCCCCACATTGGGTTCCCTACTCAGCGGGGAGTCTGCTTCTCTCTCTTCTGCCCCAACCCCCGCTCTCTCTCCCTCTTTCAAATAAATAAATAAAATCTTTTTTTTTTTTTAAGATTTTATTTTGACAGAGAGACAGAGAGACACAGCGAGAGAAGGAACACAAGCAGGGGGAGTGGGAGAGGGAGAAGCAGGCTCCTGGCTGAGCAGGGAGCCCGACGCGGGGCTCGATCCCAGGACCCCGGGATCATGATCTGAGCTGAAGGCAGACGCTTAACGACCGAGCCACCCAGGCGCCCCAAATAAATAAAATCTTAAAAAAAAAAAGGAAGAAAATTGTTACACAGTGGTGTCCTTGGGTCCCAAGCCCACGTGGGATATTTTCCCTCAAAACACCCTGACCACATCTCTTTTCACTATACATGGTTTTGTGATTGTGTCAAGACTGTATTTCCCTCTGGAGCTGTCTTGGACATGTGGATGTTCATATGGGTCACTGAAGCCCTAAACTTCAGGACCTCTCTTTGGCCAAACACCTATTTTTGAACATTTTCTGCATCATTTTTTTTTTTTTTCAATCACCTCCCAACCTGGAGGAAGGAACCAATACTATAGGAAATCACTCAGAAATCACACTGTCCCAACACCTCTGGCCAACACTGGGAGGAGCAAAATCATTCCCCCCCCCACCAACTGGTCAGGCTTTGTTAGTCCAAGAAGCTTTGGGGGGAACAGATGCAGAGGGGACCATCACATGATACTGGTGGGATGGGGGCGTGCTGGACCCCAGACTAGCTCCTCAAAAACCAGGGGAGAAAAAGATCCACTTCTTCTCTAGGGGTGGAGTTCCTGGTCACCAGGCTCATTTCTTACCCTTGATGAGGCTGTCACTGCCCCAGGTAAAACTTTCATCCTGTAGGTTCAGGACAAGGTTGTCAGCAGTGAGATAGCGTTCTCTGATGTGGTAATCATCTTGGAGATGTTCTGGGCTGCCCGGATCTTGCTCAGTTTGATACAGCCAGGGTTCTTGCTCTGGGCTCCCCCAAGGTGAGTAGGTTGGGGTCAAGGGTCCACACAGGGTCCGCTCTCAACCCCTGGCCCCATCCTTACTATTCCAGCCCTTCTCTGGGCTGTCAGGTCCAAGATTGTGCTCAGATAACATGTGCCCAGTCCCACTTTGGTCCCACCTAGATTTTCTGCATCTTAAGGCTCAGGAACCCACTCCTGGCTTCATGTAATTCATTGAGAAGTTTGGTTCTTCATAAAAAGATGTTTCCCTGCAGAAGCCTCATTTTTTAGAAGATTTTATTGTTTATTTATTTATTTATAGTGGGCGTGCATGCCCGCTCGCGGGGGTGGGGGACAAAGGGAGATGGAGAGAGAATCTCAAGCGGACTCCCTGCTAAACTCAGAGCCCAACGCAGGGCTCCATCTGAGATCATGACCTGACCTGAAACCAAGAGTTGGACCCTTCACCAACTGAGCCACCCAGGCACACTGCCTTTTTTTTTTTTAATTAAAGTATCTTGACATATGATGTTATACTAATTTCAGGTGTACAACAGGGAGATTCAACAATTCTATACGTTACACAATCCTCACCATGATAAGTGTAGTCACCATCTGTCACCATACAAAATTATTATATCATTGACTGTATTTCCTATGCTGTACTTTTCATCTCCATGACTTATTTCTTTGTATCACTGGAAATTTGAAAAAAAGAAGGCAGAGGACCTGAATAAACATTTTCCCAAAGAAGACATCCAGATGGCCAACAGACATGTGAAAAGATGCTCAACATCCTTCAGCATCAGGGAACTGCAAATCAAAACCACAATGAGATATCACCTCACACCAGTCAGTATGGCTAAAGTAGAAAACATAAGAGATAACAAGTGTTGGTAAGGATGTGGAGAAGAGAGAACCCTTGTGCACTGTTGGTGGGAATGCAAAGTGGTGCAGCCACTCTGGAAAGTAGCATGGAGGTTCCTCAAAAAATTAAAAATGGAACTACCCTATGATCCAATAAATTCACTGCTGGGTATTTACCCAAAGAAAAGAAAAACTCTAACTCAAAAAGATATGCACCCTTATGTTTATTGCAGCATTGTTTACAATAGCCAAGATATGGAAGTAACCCATCGAAGTGCCCATTGATAGATGAATGGATAAAGAAGATATGGTATGTATATACTGGATTATTAATCAGCTGTAAAAAAGAATGAAATCTTGTCATTTGTGAGAACATGGATGGATCTAAAGGGTATTACACTAAGTAGGTAAGTCAGATAGAGAAAAACAAATACTATATGATTTCACTTATATGTGGAATGTAAAACACAGAAAAAGTGAATAAACACTGAAACAGACCCAATCAGAGAACAAACTAGTGATTTCTGGGGGTCTGGAGGGATGGGCAAAATAGGTGAAGGGGGTGAAGAGGTTTACAGACTTGCTGAAGCCTTCTGTAATTGCCCAACCAAAAGTAGCTCCAATATTTCCCTATTTTATTTTATTAACTTTATAACTGTGTATACTCTTCATTTTTATTAATTAATTTATTTGCTTGCTTTGGCTTCACTGGAATAAAAACTCCATGAGGTCTGGGTCTTTTAGGTCTCATTCACTCCTATCTCCCTAATACTTGGAAGGGTGTTGGCACATAGCAGGTGTTCAATAAAAATTGTTGAAATAAGGTATCGATGGCTGGAGGATCTTGGGTTCCTTTCATATGGATCATTTCCAAATTATCTCCTCTGCAAATAGAGGTATCATTTTCCTTTGTCTGTGCCAAAATCTCTGTTTCCTTCAACTTCCCATGGTCCACCACTCTTCTTCACTTTGATTGTACCTTTCTGGAAGACCCAATTTTGTCAATGTTCCATATTAGAATGCGCACCCAGAACCAGTATACATATTTTAGGGCTGGCCTGATAAGGATTACTGGATAGTTGGCTGAGAGATTCTGACTGGGGAAATGAGATGAGATGGATGAATGGCAATAGGAGAAAAACTAGGGGCAAACCAAGAAAGTCTAGAAAGGCCTTGAAACGAAAGCTAATGCAGGAAGGCTTCACCTAGCAGGTGCTTTGAATAGCCTACTGGTAGGTAAATCATGCTAAAATGTCCAGATCTGAGACAGTGAGATGTCTGCAGCAGGCTCTGGCAGGGTGGCCAAAGGAAGATGAAGGTTGGACTGTCATGGTGTCCGCCAATGGACTGCAAGGACCCTGCTGTTTACAATTAACTTAAAAGCAAATTTCCCATTTATAGAGATAAAAGCACAGAGATTCTTTCTTATCCATAAGCCAGTCCCAAAGCCTTATTAAAACTTCTCCCTCATTCCCCAAACTAATTTCTCTTGATTTAAGAGTCTTCAGTGGTGGAGTGTAACCAACTCTCCTTTGGAAAACCCACTTCACATGAGCGAATGAATCAGGCTGCATTGCCCTTGGAGAAAGGAGGAGATCACGTAACTTGTTCTCTGTTGATTTCTCTCTCTGCCCTAGAGTGCCCAATGACCTGGGAGGGGAGTGGGACTCCTAGGTGCTGCCTTGTGGGTGAGGGGTACTCCCCTTCTCAACAGAGCAGCCATGTGTTAAGAGCTGTTCCACAGTTTGGCCAACACTTCCCCAGTTTCACCCTTGAGCCCTTTCAAAACACTTGGGTGGATACCATCCCTGTCTGCTATTTATCTCTATCTAGTTTATGCATTTCTTCAGATTAGATCTAGTGCCTCAAATCCGTGTGCCCCGAGAGATGATGAGGCAGGAAATGTCTCTAACTCCTTTCTAGTTCCTCCCATACAATATCAGATGTTCTCAAGGTCACCAAGGAAAGTTTGCAACCACAAGATTAAGAATACCCCCTGCATCTGCTTCTTGTCCTTGTGCATCCAGAGAATGCCCTGGGAGCTGTTAAAGTCTTCCTCACATTACCTTTTGGGCTACCTAATGCTGGGTAGGATCTTGGCTGTTGCCCAGATATAAAGGAAACTACCCTTTCCTCTCCAATAACTCATCTCTGGCTCTGTGGATACACTGGCAGTGGTGGTATGGGAGGTTCCAAAATCCTTTTAAAATCATCTCCAACCTCCAAGATTTTAGACCCTAATCCTAATGTATTGCTCAACTTTGTCTCCATTTGGACCTGGATGGGATATGTTTACCAGGATTGGAGGACGGAGGGGTAACCCAAGTCACAAATAGACCTGGAGAGTGGGAACTTGAGATTACAGAACAATGAAACAAATTAGAACAGTAAATCACTATTCTTTCAATTTCATCAGCTCCTGGGATGAACTTTATGGCAATTTCCACAATCAAAAGGGGGTGAAGATGCTACCTGGACTTTAGTATCCTGTGTGTCATGTGCTAAGCATTTTAAACATGCCCTGAAGTTCCCATACGTGATATAAGTGGGTCTACACAATCCATGCCCAACCTTCGTTTCCAGTTTTATCCTCCTCATTTCACCCTTCCTTCACCCTGAGATGCATCTACACTCAACTTCCCTGAACTTGAAACGGTCCGTGCTGGTCTCCCTGGGCACACAGGGCATTTCCTCTACCCTGAGTCCTGGAGACTCACACTCATTTGTAGGGGCCCAGTCCTGTGGAGACAACCCCTGTCCCTTCCCCCTGTGTCTCCCCAGTTCTTGCAAGGCAATCCCATATGGTACTTAGTGTGTTAGATTAGAATGACCTATTTACATAGAATTGTCACTCCACAAGGGAGTTATAGCCCTAGAGTTTTTGATGTTGGACGAAGAGGAGCAATTTCCCTTATGGGCTGACTGGCTCTGATTTCTCGTCCCCTACATTCCCCAGCTCTGCCACCTGCAGTCCCCATGACATTCTCCTATAGACTCAGCCCTGCCCGGTTCCAGAGACAATTGGACCAGGCAAGGGGTCCCATCTGGAGACAGGCCATCCGATGGAGTCTTGCTACCACAGAGCTGCCTCTGTGGCAGCCCAGGGCTTTGGTGTGCCCAGGATCACGGCCTCTGCGTACCTCTCTGCCATGTTTGTACAGTTGGCTCCTGGCTCCCCATCATCGGCTGCTCCAACGCGTAGCCCTGCCCCCAGGCCAATTCCAAAACCACGATCTGGAGTCCTCCTAAGAACGAACTGATCACCCCAAACTGCATCCCCTCTGCCCTTTGGACTTCGGGAATCACCTAAGTCCTGCCCCCACCACCCCCTCATGGCAGCTTCGGATGCCTGTCACCTCTGCGTCAAGCAGCCTTGCTGCCCCAGACTGGGTATTTGGGGAACCCAAGGGAGCCAAAGGAAAGATGTTGCAAGGATGGGTGTGGGAATCAGGATGGTCTGGGTTCAAGACCTTAGTATTAGTTACTAGCTGTGTGGCCTTGAGAAAGCTCTCTGAGCCTCAACTTCTCACGTGGAGAATGGGGACAACATCTGTACAATTGCATAAGTTTGGAGTAATGATTAAATGATGCAGAATGCTTATTACAGTGTCCAACTCTGAGCGAGAGGTAAAAATAAGGGGATGATGGTGAAGAGGATGGGGATGAAGACGAGGGTGATGCGATGTCAGTGTTCACCCGTCTTCTTTGGCCATTGCTCCCGGTGGCGTGAGCTTCTTAGCCAGTAGCCATGTTGGTTTGCCCATTGCTCTTCTGTCTTTTCTGATGCTCATCCTCTCCTCCTTGGACCATCATTCCTCACTCAGAACATAGCTCGTGATCCCGCTGGCCTCAGGTGCATCATAGTCTGTGGTCCCTCGGGCACAGCCTGTCCCCCAGATGAGGCACGCACGTCCACCATGGCCCAGGGCTGATGGCATCCGGAGCTGCGTGTGGAGAGGACATGCGGAGCTGCTCTCATCCAGCTGCCCCACTGACTCATCTCCATCTCCTCGTGCATCCAGTGCTGCTCCTCAGGCGTCGCCGTGGGGAAAATTCAAGGTCAGAACGAACAAACACAAAATCAATTTTACCTTGGGAGCGAGTTCCTTTACAGAGCTGCTGATTGTCATCCGCGCCCTGGCTCAGCGCGTGGGCTGTTTCAGGGAAGGCCATTCCCAGGATCTTTTCAGAGGAACACAACACAAAACCAAACAAACAACACGGGTGTTGGTGTGCCTATGCATTGGCGGTGGGGGTGGGGTGGGGGGTGGGGTTGGGGAGCGGGTGTGTTTTTTCTCTCTCTTCTCCCTTGCTGTCTGCCTCCTTCTGTTATTTGTCCTTTTGCTTCTCTCTTCCCTGGTCCTCTCCGATTTTCTAGCAGACTCTGTTTGCCTCTCTATTTTCCCTCTGTCTTCTTATTTCTGTTTCTTTCTCTTTCCCTCCCCCTTGAGTTGGTGTCTCCACTCTTTCTCTCCTCCCCAACCCTCTCTGTTCCTTCTGTCCCTCCTCTCCTGTTCTTCCTGTCCCATTCTTGACCTCTTTCTTCTGCTCTTGTCCGTCTCTCGGTTTTCCTCCACTGCCCTCCTCATCATTCCCCCATCTCTGGCATTGTCTGTCTCCACAGGATGCTAGTGGTTTCCCAGTAGACAATCCTGATTAGGTTTGCTTCTCCCTCAAAATGCAGGAGGCTCAGGATTCCCTCTGACCAGGGCTGGGGGTTCCCTGGGCTGCTTTATCTGAGGATAAACTCAGCCTGAGGAACTCCTGGTGTGTGGGACATGGTCCCATGGACTGGGGAGGCAGGCTTGGCCTTGGGGGGAGGGACAGGCAAGACCTCAAGGGCACAGATTGTGTCTGAGGGCTTACAGCCCAGTGGACCTGAGTGTGACTCCCACTTCCTGCTGGTATGATCTTAGGCAAGTCTCAAGCTATGTGAGCATGTGTCTCCCTACTTGTGAAATGCAGCCAATAATAGTCCCTGCACCCCCCCGTCCCGGGCATTTCCAAAATGAGAATTCCATGAAAGAACACATGAAAAGTTCCCAGAACAATGTCTGACAGCTGGTAGGTAGGTGCTCCATATATATTTGTTGGATGAACGAATGAATGACAGGCTTCAAGTGGCCCCTGGCGCATAGTAAGTCGTTAGCATCAGCTGAGGGAAATCAACATGAGGTGCTTTGTCACCAGACTCAGCCAGGCTGGGCAAAGGTAGAAATGGGGTCGGGGCTAAGATGCAGACCCCTGCCTGCTTGGTGACCATGTCGGAGGCGGGGGGTGGGGTGGGCAGCTTTATGTTTCCACTTCTGTGACCTTGATCTCCCGCCACCTTGCCTGCAGCCTGTGCCCACCAGGAGCGGGGCTGATGTGGGAACATTTCCTGAGACACTGTGTTTTTCCTCTTACGGTACCCTGAGAGTCGACCTGCTTTCTGAGATTGAAATGAACTCTGGCTCCAAGCAAGAGGTGGGATTGTACAGGCTTTGAGATCAGTGGAATCTTTAAATGAGTCGGTTCACCTCCGGCACCTTAATGTGCTCATCTGTAAAGCGGGATCATTTGTTTGTTCTCGCCTGCCAGGAGTTCCTATTAAAATGGCAATGTGTTACAGTACAATATTTGCCCATGGCACATGACCCTGATATTGCTTTTTTTTTTTAATTTTAGGTTTTCCTTTTCATTGGTTGGAGCTATCTATGTGTGTAGGGGAGGAGGGTGGTCGACACAGTCAGACCCTTAACAGAAGACATTTTCTTAAAGATGAATTTCCCTGCCAAGGATTTCCATCAAAATTAAACACGACTTGAAAGTTTAAAATTTTTTTATATTTACAATATTAAATATATATAAATATAAGTAATATGTTAATTGTATTAATAAATATATTTTATTAATTTATTTAAATTTATTAACTTAAATATATAACAAATATCTTTATTATATTAATATAATCATACATTATATATTAATATAATATATTAATGTAATGTAATATCTTGAATATGTAATATAAATGTCAAATAACATATTAAATACTTTATATTTTATTTATTTATTTTTAAAGGTTTTATTTATTTGACAGAGAGAAAGAGCACAAGCAGGGGGATCGGCAGGCAGAGGGAGAAGCAGGCTTCCCGCTGAGCGGGAGCCCGATGTGGGGTTCAACCCCAGGATCCTGAGATCATGACCTGAGCTGAAGGCAGACCCTTAAGCAACTGAGCCCCCAGGCACCTTAAATATTTTATATTTATACAATTTTTTTATATTATATATTTTAAAAAATGTATTTATGCATCTCTACATATTATATAATAATATAATATATATTATATATATTATGTATATAATATATACATTATATATATATAATGTATATAATATATACATTATATATATATAATATAATATATATTATATATATTATGTATATAATATATATATATTATATATATATAATATATATAATATAATGCTGTCTGCAGCCCTGTCCTCTGTGCCCTCTGGCTCTCCTCCTGTGTCCTGTCTCCCTTTCTTCTTCCCCATCCCCTTCTCCTGCCTTCACAGTGCTCCCCACTAACCATCCACTCCTTCCTCTCTGCCCCAGGGCTGGTCACCTTTGGACTGAATCAGTCATCGCTGGCTTTATTTCTTCTATTTGAGCAAAACATATGACAGAACTGTCAGCTGTCTGACATGCTAAACCATGGGTGGGACTCCAAGTTTGACAAAACTCTCTACAATTTTGTAGTTAAGAAAAACCAAAGCTCTGTAATAATACTCAATCACTGGCTTCTGATGGGCCATCAGCTCAGACTCAGAGCAGAGGAACGTCAGGTCCATGCACAATTCCTGTTACCCTGCTCTGGGGCCAAGCCTTCCTCCTCCAGGAGAATATTCCTCACAATGTAAGTGAGAGTGCACCTATTCTTTTTTTAAAAAATTATTAATTTATTTAGAGAGCGAGAGAGCGAGCACGAGCAGGGGGAGGGGCAGAGGGAGAGAGAATCTCAAGCAGACTCTGCACTGAGCATGGATCCTGATGCAGGGCTCCATCTCACGACCCAGAGATCATGACCTGAGCCAAAATCAAGAGTCGGGTGCTTAACCCACTGAACCACCCAGGCACTCTGAAAATGCACCTAGTCTAAGGTTTCCTTGAATCTGCAAGCTCACCTATTTTTGAAAAAAATAAAAAAGGAGGTAAACAATCTATAAACTTGGACATTTTGTGACTAGAAACAATTTACTGGGGCACCTGGGTGGCTCAGTCGTTAGGCGTCTGCCTTCGGCTCAGGTCATGATCCCAGGGTCCTGGGATCGAGCCCCGCATTGGGCTCCCTGCTCAGCCAGGAGCCTGCTTCTCCCTCTTCCACTCCCCCTGCTTGTGTTTCCTCTCTAGCTGTCTCTCTCTGTGTCAAATAAATAAATCTTTAAAAAAAAAAAAAAGAAAGAAACAATTTACTGGCAGTAACAATGCCAGCTAATATGTCCCAGGCACTCAGCATGTGGCAGGTACCATGAAGAATGCGTTGTTTGTTGCAAGGGCTAACTGCATCCCCCAACGGCCCCCAGGAAGGGGTGCTCCTGCCCCCCTCCCACGTTTGCAGAGGAGTAAGCTGAGGTTCCAAGAGATCAGAGTCTCACCGACGGACGGGGCAGAGCTGGGATCCAAGTGCTCATTTCCTAATGCTAACTCCCAAACTTATAACCGTTAAGCTGTGCACGCTCTCACACCGCACATCAGAATGGACAACACCAGCGTGTATTAGGCTTCTCCCAAGAAAATGAACCAATCGGATATATATCTATATTTTATACAGATATAAAATCTTTACATAGAGAGATATATAGATATAGTTACAGATATATTTTTAGATATAAAAATAGATCTCTATCTTTCTCTCTAGAAAGAGATTTATTATAAGATATTGGCTCACACAATGATGGAATCTGAGAAAGCCCACAGTCTACCATCTGCAGGCTAAAGACCCGGGAATGCTCATGGTGAAGGTTCAAAGGCCTGAGAGCTGGGAAGCTGGTGCAGTAGATTCCAGCCCAAGTGTGAAGCCTGAGAACCAGGGAGAGCCAAGGGCAGGAGAAGATTGATGTTCCAGCTCATGCCATCAGGCAGAGAGCAAATTCAACTTTCCTCTGCTTTTTCTGTCTATTCAGACCCTCAATGGATTGGACGATGCCCACCCACCTAGGGGAGGACCATCTGCTTTACTTAATCCACCAATCAAATGCTAATGTCTCCCGGAAAACAGCCTCACAGATGCACTCCGAAATAATGTTTAACTAGCCATCTGGGCATACCGGGGTCGGGTCAGGTTGATATGGAAAATTAACCAGCACAGCTTAGGGCACGGCTTCTCCCATCTCCACGAGCCCGGGAGTCATCTGTTGAAATGCAGACTCGGAGTCAGGAGGTCTGGGTGGAGCCTGAAAGTCTGGTTAGAATTTCCAACCAATTCCAGGTTGGAAAACCAGTCTCAGACCACAAGGAGAGGAGGAGGCGGATGAGTCGTCTACGTCCCCGGGAATGCCGAGGTCCTAAAATGCTGAGCTTACCTGTGCTGTCCTACTTGCAGAATTGAAATGAAATTGTCTGCTGGCATCATGCAAGGTCAGGAATAACTCTGCTGCTCCCAAGAATCTACGAGATTATGGTCATGGTCTCACGGTTCTCTCCTCTCGCTTGCCGCCCATCCCCCTCCCTCTCCCTGCCCCGCCCCCGACTCTCACCGGAGCCCCATCTGGAACCCGCCCTCTGAGGGACCATGGGATGGGTTTCAGGGCTGTAAAGCTGAATGCAGAGATCACCTGGAGTTTTGCTCTCACCCCAGGCACTGTCTCCGATTCCCACTCCCAGTTAATGAGATTTGCGCCGGATGCTTTCTCCTCCTGTCGGCCCTGCATCCTTGCAGCTATGCCAAGACCGAGCAAAGCAGGCGCTCCGGGGTCCACCGCCCCGCAGACAGGCAAGAAGGTCAGCAGTGTCTACGGGAAGGAAGACAATGCCTTCCAGGGACATTAATTTTTCAGTTTGTGTATTCGGATGTGTGGCAGTGTGAGGCTGACAGGCTAGATCGCGGGCCCCCATCAGCCTCAGAGCAGAAGGATGGCTCTGGATTTAGAATATAATTGAGTTCCAGCGAGGCTCACCTGGCTGGGTCCTCCGCGAATCGTGGGCGGGAAGGCAGGAAAGCAGCCCCCGTGGATGTGTCGCCCCTGCCCCGAGCACCGGCTGTGCTCCACGCAACACCTCTGCCACTTTCTGAGGGGTAGATCATACTATCTGCAATACAGAGATAAGAAAACTGAGGTCCCTGCACTTTATATTTAATGTCCTACAACTCTTCTCGTTCATTCAACAAATACGATGAGAAACTGCTTCGTGGGGAGCCTGTTCTGGGCCTTGGGGACACAGTAGCCACCAAGACGGACACCATCTCTGCCTTGTGGGCTCACATATTCTAGTTGAGGAGACTAAAAATGCAGTGAGACAACTTATCAAGATCATTCAAATTGAGGGGGGGCCTGGGTGGCTCAGTAGGTTGAGCGTCTGCCTTTGGCTCAGGTCGTGATTGCAGGGTCCTGGGATCGAGCCCCACAACGGGCTCCTTGCTCAGTAGGGAGTCTGCTTCTCTCTCTCTCTGCCCTTCCCCCTTGCTCATGCTCTCTCTCTCTCTCAAACAAATAAAATATATTTTTAAAAAAATCATTCAAGTTGAGAAGCAAAGGATCATGGGGCTGAGGAGGAGGATGAGAGGCGAGATTACTTTAGACAGAAGGCCCCAGACAGCCTCTCTGAGAAGTCACTGAGCAGACCAGTAAAGGCTGGGAAGCAGCCAGTGATAAAAAGCATGGGAATGGGGGTGGGGAGAACGTTCCAGAGGGCCAGCATGCACATAGGCTGTGAGGGAGCAAGGCCCCAGAGAAGCCCAAGGGCCTGGAAGAAGGTCCATGTACTTGAAGGAGGGAAGCCAGGGATGAGGCTGGAAGATGACAGGGGACAGACCAAGTGTCTTATAGGCCATAGTGAGTTTGCATTTTCTTTGGCATAAAACCCATTAAAGTGTGGGATTCTGCCCCAGGTCTTCAAGATTTCAAAGACTTGATTTTTCCCATTACAGCAACGGTTTTCAAAGATAAAGTTTCAAAGCAGTAGAACCTTTTTATCAAATGAAATCTTATGAAGATCTCCCTAAAAATGCAAAACAGAGAGGAGATACGTCAATCTGGCCTATATAAGGGTTTGCGGGGACCAAGTCTACTAACTTTGCCTCTTTCCCAACCCCTGCACTGAGCCCTGAGACATCATAGCTCACAGGAGGTTAAGCAGACTCATTCATTCACTCCTTCATTTACTTAGTTATTCATTTGACAGATATTTATTATCCGAAGTTAGATTTACAACCGGACTCTTCAGTTCATCTGAGGTGATACATTGCTGTTTATGATGAAGGCAATTTCAACTGGATTTCTGCATTTGCAAATGAAATATGGAAAATAAAGTCCAAATAGAGATGCCCATCCAAAGGGAAGGGGCAGAATGATGAGTTCAGGAAGGAAGTCCTTTGAGACAAAGACAAAGAAGAAACGAGGGAAGAGAAGGCTTAAAGTGCACAATGGGGACTGAACTTGGGGCCCCAAAAAGGTAGCTCATGGTGGTCTGATTCATAAGGGAAGGTGAAGCAGAGGGCTGTGCCTGAGCTGGCTGGGAGTCACAGTTCCTCCGTGATCACTGTATTTATTACTTTGACCCATTTTTATTGAGCATCTTCTACATGGCCAGAGCCGTTCTAGGTGCTGAAGACACAACGGTGATTGCCAACAAAGCAAAGTCCCACACAGACTACTGAGAAGACAAAGATGATAAAGTTTATAAATAATAAATTATATAGACGGGGGCGCGCCTGGATGGCTCAGTCGTTAAGCATCTGCCTTCGGCTCAGGTCATGATCCCAGGGTCCTGGGATCATACCCCACATCAGGCTCCCTGCTTGGCGGGAAGCCTGCTTCTCCCTCTCCCACTCCCACTCCCTGCTTGTGTTCCTGCTCTCGCTATGTCTCTCTGTCAAATAAATAAATAAAACCTTAAAAAAATAAATTAAATAGATGTTAGAAGGTGTTAGTACCATGGAGAAAAATAAAGCAGGAAGAGACAAGTATAATCTACTATAACATGATCAAGAGAGCCTCACTGAGAAGGTGGCTTTTGAGCTTAGGCTGATGGCAGTGAGAGTCTACTAACCTCAGAGATTGGGGGAACCTTTCCAGGCAGAAGGAACAGCAAGTGCAAAGGCCCTAAGTAAAGTGCTGGCCTGGTATATCTGAGGAAAAACAAAGGAAGACAGAGTGGCTGGAGCAGAGTGAGGGGCATGGGATAGTAGAAGGCAACATGAGAGGGCAATAAGACCTTTTAGGCTGTCATAAAGGTCAGAGAGGGATGGGTAGCACTGGAGAATTTTAAGAAGAGGAGGGACGCAATTTGACTTGTATTTCAGTAAGACACTATGCTGAGAATAGACTCCAGGGGGAGGGAGCAAGGCCAGAAGCGGGGAACCAGGCCATTTTCACTGACCTCCATGCTGTTTCTCTGCCTTCGCCCTCTGCCTGAAAAGCCCAGGGTTGCCTCCCTTCCTCTCCAATCCCTGCCTTTCTTGGAGACACAGCTCAGATAGCACCTCCTCCTGGAAGTCTTCTATCTTTTCCCTTACTGAATGCACGTTCTCTTCTTCATCTGAAACTCCGGGTAACAATAGCTGTTGCTTATCGAGTAGTCACAATGTGCCACCCACAGTTTTGTCTGAATTATGTAATTGTCACAACCACTGCATGAGGAAGGTGACTCTAAGAGAGGTTGTCACCTGCTCAAGTTATTCAGCCAGGAGGAAGAAGCACTTGGGATTCTAACCAATTCCTTACTGCTCATACCCATAACAAAATGTGCTGTCCTGCCTTCTTGACCCTTACCTTGATTAATCTTTCATGATGTGGGGACTGGGTCTTAATTCTGTGTGTGTCCCCGTGACCTTTCCCAAAGCCTAGTAGGTACTAGGCTCTAGAGAAAGTATCATTAAATAGATCACATTGAATGAGTGAAACCCACATATCCTGAAACTCTTGGCTGCTTTTGACAAGTTTAGTTCATCAAAAAATAAAAATAAAATAAAATAACCCTACAGATTATGTCCTGGGCTCTGTCTGAATTCTGCTCCCCTGCTTCTCCACCTTCGGGCAAGAGCTCACGATCTAGGTTAACATATCTGAGGCCCTTCTGTTACATTTCTGAGGTTTTCTGAATTGAACAGGAGATTAAAAAAAATGGATTTCAGAGAAAAAGAAAAACACTCTGCCAAAATGAGGGAGAAACTGATGGTCACCTTGAGATAGGTTCTCAGAACCCTTAGTCCTAAAGATTTGGAGGTGGGGTTAAAAAGAGATCCTGACCTTGGGGTCAGGGGACATGAGTACCAGACAGGCTGGATCCTTAGCACCATGAGTTTGGTGAGAGGAAGTCTCTCGAGGTGGTGAGAACACTACTCGCAGAGGGAGGGGTTTATAGGAGTGGTTTCTACCCCTGAACCACCATGGGCCAGGGGACTGGACACCAGGCTATTCTCCCCGAGCGCTCTCACTCCTCTTGCCACATAAGAACCTATCTCTGCAAAGAGACCCAAAGGGGTGGGGTTCCGACCCTAACAACTCATGACTTACACACAGACAAGCCTGAATCTTTGTTTAGGCTGAGCTACACAGCAGGTGGGCACACACGTGCTCCATGTTCAGGCACACGCACACGTAGGTGCACACCCACACCCACACACATGTGTACACACACCCAGAGGCAGGCATCACTCTCTCGGTCGATCATGTGTAAAATGTCAGCCTGGCTTTCCTGTGAGTGTTTAGAGACAGGATGAAGAGCCCTTGATGAGAAGCTGTTGGGGGTTTTGTTTTCTGTAAAAGGTTCTGTCAGTATGCCTGGCAGATTATTATTTTCTTTTTCCTCCAGACAATGGGAATCTTTTTCTGCCGAGGGAGGAAAACACACACACGCCTGTTGGTTAGGTATGTAAAGTAGCATGATTGCAGGCCTGTTGTGTTTGGGGAATCAGGCTGACTTTGCCACACGGGCCACATGAAGCTGTTAGAAGCCCTGGTGCATGCCAGACTCTTTTGGCCTCATCTCCCTTTTGTTTGGAGAGGTAAGGATGTGACTTCCTTCCCTCCCAATACCGAGATACCTCTCACTGCAAACAGAAAGAGCACCAGGGCTTCAAATATACTGTGTCTTTAGCCTTCCATTTAGTTGTAACTAACAATGATTAGCACTGAGTGCTGGGCGCTATCCTAACCATTGTACGTTGCATGGACTCATTTAATCCTGCATCGTCCCTATCAGATGGGCTCTCTTATTAGAAATCCAGTTTGTACTTGAAGAAACTGAGGCACAGAAAGATTAAACTACTTTGCCAACAAAATTGATAAAGATGGGCTTTAAATGCTATGTTATACTGCCTGGGGGGCGCTGGGGGGGGGGTCTCTTCTTCCAGTATCCAGGGGTCTGGAGATGGCACCTCCCTAGAATGACCTGCCCACCTTTCCATATTTCTGGGTAGACTCAGCGAGAGAGAAGCAGGTAGGAATCTGCCTGCACTCGGCAGCAGGTACCCCCGTGTGCCAGCCAAATCTGGCACATGGGAGCAGCAGGTGATTTTTCTTCTTCTCTGCCTCTTCCTCATTCTCATCCTTCCTCAGAACAATTCCAAAGAAATCCTCGAGCTTATGGAACTGTTTCTTGGAGATTCTAATTGCCCTGTTTTCTAATATGGGCATTTCCATCTCATTGCCAAACGCTGGGCTGTTAATGAGTATTATTGCTTTGGGAGTTTTTGCCTGGTAAGCAATTGCTTGGAGCATTCCTCTCTCTGTGATTTTTTTTTTTTTTAATCATCATTTGGAGGTGGAGAACAGGCCAGGGTCCTGATAGAATTGCCCAGGGCCTGCATGTCCTTGACCAGTCTTCTCCGCTGGGCACCAGCTCACACCCCTGTGCAGTCTCCGGAGCCCAGCTGGACCCTCCCTCTATGATCCTGATTCACAGAACCTGAGAATCAAGGCAGGAGGGCCCTTCAGGGTCTCCCTTCCCTAACCTTTTATCTGTCTGTGAAAAAGCAGTTTTCGTTAGTAGTTCAATCTACTTTTTTCCAACCGAATTTCCAGTAAGATAAATAAAGGGAAGCGCTTTAGGTCGAAGGGTTGCCTGCTTAGCTCTAAATACCATCCTCACTGGTTGGTCCCCTAATTCCTGTCCTTTCCTTCGTGCCAGGGAAGCCCCCCTGAGGCCTCTCCCCACCAGCTCTGCATTGTACCAGTTCAATACCAGTGCTTTCTGCTGACACGTGACCCACATGCATCCCAGGGGAGCTTGGGTGTTCCCAGCGTGACGGCCTCCTGCCTTGCTAAAATAGCCTCTCCTTCACTGGCTCCCTGGCTCCAGTCTTGCCCTCTCTTATCCACTAGGCATGCTAAGGGCATAGCGATCCTTCTACACCTAAATCTGGCCATATCACACACCAGTTTAACCGCCCCCTACTTCCCTGTCCTTTCTCCTTGACCCGGGGACGGAGTCCAGACTCCTTTGCAAACACACAAATGTCCTTCCCTGTCTGAGCTACTGTTTCATTCTCCTGCCTCATCTTTTGCCATATGTCCTACATCCAGCTGGCTGGGACTCTGAGCTGGACCTTAAATGGGCCACGCTTGCTCTGTCTGCAGGCTTTGCCGAAGATGGGCCCTGGGCCAGGAGCAACCACCCCACCCACACTCCTTGCATCTTTACTGGCCTCAGCTGTCATCACCCACTAAGTCCCTGCTGCTCTTCTACCCCATTAGGAAACTACTTGCCCCTCCTCTGCTCCCAGAGCCCCGTGACCTTTCTCAGTCACCCCCTGGGGGCCCTGCCTTGTTTCTCACCTCTTGCCCCTCTGAACTGTAATCTCTATGAGGGCAGTGATCATGGGCATCTTGCTCCCTTGTGTCTTGCTAAAACCTAAGAATGCTTCGTACAATGAAGATGCTCAGCAGGTATTTGCTGCGCATGTAACTGAGAATCAGTTACACCTGCCCTGGACCCCATCTAGTGATTGTCAGGCTCCCTCTATCCCTCTGGCCAGAGCCTCATTTCGTTTGCCCACTACCCGTTATTCCTTTGTCTGGCTGCAGACCTCACCAGTGGCCTACAGGTTCAACAATCTGCTTTTTCTCTCCTGGTCCTGACCTTTCAGGGGCATCCCATGGATTCTTTCTGGTGGGAATGACAAGGAGCCCAGCTCCACAAGGGCAGAGCCTTTTCTGTCTTGCCCGGTGTGGTATTCTAGTGCTTGGCACTTAGTAGGTGCTCCATGAACATTTGTGGAGTGGATGAAACAATCAGTTCCCCAATTCCTCGAAGAGCACAGGGTTAACATGCCATGCAAAACAGCAACCTGGGATCCTGCTGCTCAGCGTGTATGAACAGAGCTGTTGGTGGCCTCCTTGCCAATCACGGAGTTGCTTTAGGGGTTGAAGTTTTTCCAGGGCATAACTGCTTGTCTCAGAAACTGATGACATTCAAGTTCTGGCTCTGATTTCCCAGGGCCCGGAGATGGTTTCTCGAGACTTCCCTGTGGTGTCCGCCCCTCCCCCCAGTGGTCACATCATAGGCCATTCATGAAGCCCCAGCTCCCTGCAAGAGGAGAGATATTAGCTCTTAGGAGAATTTACTGCGGAGATTAGATGCTGCCAAACCCTTCAGTACAGGCTCAGGAATAGGAATGGAAGTCAAGTTGTCTCTTTAGAAGGCTTTTGCCAGCTTCAGAGAGCCACTGTCTGTCCTGAAGGATTGATTTGCTGAAGGATGGCGGGGAACTCTGGGCGTTCGGTGACTCAGTGGCAAGGCACCTCTTTGCCAGCGTCTCCAAATAGCCCAAGCACAAAATTTGCCAAGGGGAAAGAGATACTGTAGCCTTTGTTTATAGATTGGGAGTCCTCATCTCCAAAACCCCCTGACACCAAGACCCCCTAGTTTACACTTAAAATCAAGAGAGTCTTCTCAAGTGATGGTGTGATGAACTAAATTTAGCTAAAGAGCGTCTTCTTTAAAAGTGGCAAAAATTTTCATGTGCATCAACTGTAGCTAAAAAAATGACAAAATGAAATAATCTATGGAAGGTGAATAATAATGTTCACCTTCTGAGGATGCTTAAATGGGGTAAAAAAAAAATACCAAAGCATGCATAAAAGTGGAAGCTTCTCAGGAGGCTGTGAGATGGACATGACATGAATTAACTTTGGAGGAAGTCTGGCTCCAAACACAACTTGACTGCTCGTAACTGTGACCGCCACCCCCACCCCACCTCCCGCCACCAGACCCCAGGTCTTGGCTGAGTCTCTTTGCAGTTGTGTAAAATGGGTTTAAGGGTATCGTAGTCGTACTTCTGTTGTTTTGCACCTCACTATTCCTCAGGGGGAAATGGCCTCCTTCCACTCATTCTCTTGGAAGATGTTGATTTTCGTATCGTAGTTCAGAGATGGGGACATGGCCCATGTCTGTCTCATCCCAGTCCAGTGTGGGCCAGTGGAGTAAGATGAGTTGCATCAGTGACATCTGTTCTTCATCCTGTGTGCATACTTGCCATTGTATTCCTCTCACCAGAAACGCGGGAGTCGATTTCTCCACCCCTGACATCGGGGCTGGCTCGAGGTGTGTTTTGGCCAATTGGCCATGACGGAAGTGATAGTCACAGTACTAACTGGTGTGTTTCCACTTGCTACTCTTGTGCCTCTGCCATCAACAGGAGAACACGCCTAGGCCAGTGGAGTCACCCCCATTGCCTCAACTGGTAACCAGCCAACCTCCAGATAGGGGAGCAAGACCACCCAAGATCAGCAGAGCCACCAGCTGACCTCCAAATGACTCCAGATGCATGAGAAATAAATGTGTTTTTATATGTCACTGAGGCTTTGTCATTGTTTCTTGCTCGCTATTTTTGTGACTGTAGATAACTGAGAAGTCAGGTGAACAAATTTCTGCCAGCCAGAATCACGATGGAGACTGGCTAGAACAATTAGCACAGAGGCGTTTATTTTTCTGCTGGTGTTATTATGCTGACCAGAAAGAAGCCTAGAGAGTTGGAAGATACCATGTCAACTTAGAGAAAGCCTGCCTGAGACTGAAGTCAGCACAGAAGAATCGAGATTAAAAATGGGAAGGAAGAATCCTGACCGTGTCTTTGGAGCTCCTGGATCCAGCCATGCCTGAAACAACTACAAGTAGACTTCTCAGTTAGATGCAATGATACTTGGGTTAGAATTTATTTTTCAGAAAGGGGAGTCCTGATCAGAGAAATATCTAAAATTTAGAGTATTGGGGGGATTAATGAGTGGTGAATGTACCTCAGCTGGAAAGACAGAGTCCAGGAAAAACTGCTGTTTCCATAGAGTTCCAAGTAGTAACAGAAACAACATTTTCTATCCTTCCTTGCACATTTTACTTTATAGAGTGCCAGGGGCTTGGTGAGTCCATTTTCATATCCCTGAATTACAGAGGCAGTGAGGACTACTGCCCCCACAGGATTTCACCAGTACCTGGAAACAAGTAGGATTCAGGCCTTACCCAGGTTCAGTGACCACAGGGACACAACAATTCACCAGGCTGCTCTATGTGTCAATGATCTAGCTCACTTCGTGGATGACAGAATAAAGTATGGAAAGAGGAAATATTGTAACCTGACAGTGGAAAAGTCTGGGAAAAACCACCTTAAACAAGTGATGAAGGCTAACATCAGCAGTATGTCATATGGCTACCATGTACCCCCTGATACAATCTAATGTGGAGGGCACCTCACTTCCATGGACTTCTTCCCCCCAGACTCAAGAATTTGGTCTAATCATGGGAAATTCATCAAACAAGCCCAGATTGGAGGACATTCTACAGGATACCTGGCCAGTATCCTTGAGGCTGTGAGGTCATGGAAAGCAAGGAAAGACTGAGAAACTGAGACAGATCAGAGAAGATGGGGGAAATGGGATGACTTAAAAGCAATGTAGTACCCCAACTGCATCCTGAAGCAGAAAGAGACTATTAACAGAAAAAAAAACCCAGGTGACACTGAAATGGAATCTAGAATTTAGTTAATAATAATGTACTAATGTTGGTTTTCAGTTGTGACAAGTGTACCATGGTTATGTAATATGTTAACAAAAGAGGAAATTGGGTGAGTGTATATAGGAATCTGCTGTACTATCTTTAAGACTATTCCATAAATCTAAAATTACAACAAAAAAGAAAATTATATTTTTAAATAAAAGATCAAATTGATCTTAGCTGTGTTGTAGGCATCAACTCCATTTTTTAACCCACAGGACCTCAAATCCTCTAGATCCCCAGATTTTGTGATCAAGAGATAAACTCAAGGGCAGAACAAAGCCTGCAGTAGCTGTCATGACACCTTTCTGCATCATCTGTACAATGGCTGATGCTTCCCCAGTGGAAATTTCTGCTATGTGTCCTGGGGAACCCATGCAACCAGAAGTTCCTTCCATTATCTATGTGCTTAGAGTCATCCAGATTTAAAAGCATGCACCCAACATATCTTGGTGAAGGCCAAGAGTTATCATCAGCATCATTTATTGAGCAGATCCACTGTGCTACACACCGTGTGGGACATTGAGTGCACATTTCCTCCTTTCATTCTGGCGGATACATGATATCAGGAGAGGAGACAGAAGCTCAGAGAGGTTGAGGGACTTGTCCAATGTCACACAGCCAGTAAGAGGAAGAACTACCATCTGAGCCAAGGGCCTTGTGGCAACAAAAGTCTGTCTTCTTAACCTCTAAATCAAGTTGCTTTAACACAGATTGTTAAAATTGGGGAGGTTCTTCAGATATTATTTAGTATCTAATACAGAGATCAGAAAACGGTGGTTTACACACAGAAACCTATCTTTAATCACAGATGATTTTAGTTTGGAGCTGTGCAGTGTTTTTTTTTGTTTTTACTTTTTGCTTTTTGTTTTTTTTAGGAGGTTGTTGTTGTTTTCTTTTTTTTAATTTAATTTTATTATGTTATGTTAATCACCATACATCATTAGTTTTTGATGTAGTGTTCCATGATTCATTGTTTGCGTATAGCACCCAGTGCTCCATTCAGTACGTGCTCTCCTTAACACCCATCACCGGGCTAACCCATCCCCCTCGCCCCCTCCCCTCTAGAACCCTCAGGTTGTTTCTCAGAGTCCATAGTCTCTCATGGTTCCTCTCCCCCTCCGATTTCCCCACCTTCATTTTTCCCTTCCTACTATCTTCCCTTTTTTTGACATATAATGTATTGTTTGTTTCAGAGGTACAGGTCTGTGATCCATCAGTCTTACACAATTCACAGCGCTCACCATAGCACATACCCTCCCCAATGGCTATCACCCAGCCACCCCATCCCTCCCACCCCCCACCACTCCAGCAACCCTGAGTTTGTTTCCTGAGTTTAAGAATTCCTCATATCAGTGAGATCATATGATACATGTCTTTCTCTGAATGACTTATTTCACTTAGCATAATACCCTCTAGTTCCATCCATGTTGTTGCAAAGGGCAAGATTTCGTTCCTTTTGATGGCCACATAATATTCCATTGTATATCTATACCACATCTTCTTTATCCATTCATCTGTTGATGGACACCTTGGCTCTTTCCATAGTTTGGCTATTGTGGACATTGTTGCTATAATTTCTTTTTAAAATGAATGATGAGCCAACATTTGAAAATAGGGAGATTTCACTTTCAAATGCCAGACTCTTATATTCCTGAGATAAAAATGGTCACACTGGCCTCTATTGCTGCTGCAGCTTAGTCCTGACTAAGATTAGATTAGGTGTATGTTCTCTAATTAACCAGGACCCCCACCCCCCACCCACTTCACTTGTTTGCTTTCTTGGTCTGTCCCTTGTAGTTGGCAGTACCTGATTTACTCCAATCTACAGGGGAGAAAATTGCTACTCAAAGCAAGAATAAATGAACATTCTGGTAAGTCCTCCTTCATTTTGGAGTCAAGAGTCCATCCCAGGTCCTGGCTCTCTGTCCCTTGGCTCTCTGTCTGTCCTCTGTCTCCTCTGTGACTGACCTGTTTCAGCCACATTCTCTGGGTCACGTCTTACCCACTTAGTCACACCAAGGGAGACTGCCTGCTCTCAATGTATTTTCACAATTCATAAAAAAGCCTTGTTCTTATTCTCTCACAATTAATAAGGTTGGAAAGCTGGTTGGGAGTTTTTTGAAACTTAACTTCATTTAAAAAGAAAGGAAGAGGGAGGGAGGATAGAGAGAAGGAAGGGAGGGAGGGAGGCAGGGAAGGAAATATGGAAGGAAGGGAGGCAAGGAAAGAAGGATGGAAGGACAGAAGGGAGGAACAGAGGGAGGAAGGATGGAAGGGAGGAAGGAAAGGTGGGTCACAAATCTGAGAGTGTGAGGTCTATGATGTTTATTCCTTTCCTTGATTAGTTCTGATTAAACACTCACCACCAATAACCCTCCTTCACCTCCCAGAAAAGGAAGCAGAGGTGTGACATCACCTTTTCCGTCCAGGCCTAAACCAGCCGTGATTTAAGGCAGGACACATAAATGGAGACTTCCTGGGCGCCTGGGTGGCTCAGTTGGTTAAGCAACTGCCTTCGGCTCAGGTCATGATCTTGGGAGTCCTGGGATCGAGTAGTCCCGCATCCGGCTCCCTGCTCAGCAGGGAGTCTGCTTCTCCTTCTGACCGTTAACCCCTCTCATGTGCTCTCTCTCTCTCTCTCATTCTCTCTCTCAAATAAATAAGTAAATAAAAATCTTAAAAAAATAAATAAATAAATGGAGACTTCCTGGGAGCCCAGTGCTAAGGTGAAGTCCTGCAGGGGCATCTCAAACCCTCTCTAACACTCTCTAATCTTTAAGAAATTACAAAAAAAAAAAAAAAAAAAAAAAGGAAGCGCCTGGGTGGCTCAGTCAGTTGGACATCCAATTCTTGATTTTGGCTAGGGTCATGATCTTGGGGTCTTGGGATCAAGCTCCACCTTGGGCTCCGCGCTGAGTGTTGAGCCTGCACACATGCATGTGTTCTCTCTCTCAAAACGAAAGAAAGGAGAAAAAGCAAGAAAAAAACATAGTTTTGTAATTTTTTGTGTCATACACGAAAGTGGGTAGTGAATAGAGGATACATTCACAGTTTATGAGACATTAATAAAATAAAGGTGTGTCTGCGCACTACCTTTTTAAGAAATGGAAATTTTGCCATACCTTAGTAGCTCTTTGTGCTCATCTGATTCCATCTCTCCCCTTCTCCCTGCTGCTTCCCTGATTTTGTGTTATTATTCTATTCGGTCATTCATTTTTAATTTTTTATTATAAAAATGATCAAATATGCAGCAAATTAGAAGTTGTACTACATTTCATAATTGAATATGATACACCTACAACTGGATTCCATAGCTTTTTAACATTTGGCTTTTTTTTTTTTTTTGTACTTGCTGAGCCATTATTTAAGGATTTCATTTTGTAAAGTATCTACTGTATATAAAATAGGAGACACTGGCATAATGGATCCAGCCTTCTCCAGTGTGGACAATCTTGTGGACAATCTTCATCCACCTGTTCCCTCAATCACCCCCAGTTCTGGATTGCTCTGAAGCAAATCCCAGACATTATGTGATTTCATCTGTAAATAGTTCAGTCTGTATCTCTGCAAGATAAAGGCTCTTTTAAAATTATAATCACAATGTCACTATCACACCTCAAATAGTGAACATTTTCTGAATACTACCAAATACCCAGTCTGTGCTCCAACCCCTTAAACCCAGCCCTCCCTCACCCCCTCTCTCCCTTCCTCCTGTCTGTTTTTACAGTCCTTGTTTTTGAATTGGGACTCAAACAGGTGTCCCACAGTGTATTTGACTAATCCTTGCTTGAGTCTCTGGGTTTCCTCTTCCTCTTCCTATTTTGTTTTGTTTTGATTTTTGTTTTGTTTTGTTTTCCACTATGTGATTTCTTTGAAAAATCGGTGTCATTTCTCTTGCGCAATTTGCCATATTCTGAATTTTGCTGAGTCAGTTCTGTGATGCCAGTTAATGCAACCCCTCCCCCCTCGCTTTTATCTCCTGTAAACTGGGAGTGAGCTGTGGAGGTTTGATGGAATTCAGGTTAGATTTCTGGCAAGAGTATTCCTTAAAGTAGTGATGCTGTAGTTCATCGGGAAGGCCATACGTCTGGTTGTCTCTTTTTATAATGTTAAGTAGATTCTGGTGTTAATTTGTATATTCCACCCATTAGAAAGTCTCCAACGGCTTTTTACATAATAAGTTTAACCTATTGGCAATCCTTCCATAAGAGTTAGGCTGAATCATTTTAAAGTAAGTTCTGACCCCAAGCCACTTTATCTTTAAATACTTATGGCTTACAGTGTGCATTGCTTTTGGCAATTAAGGGAGTTAGCCTCATAACTCAATACCATCACCCTACCCAATAAAATTCATTATTATTCTCTATTATCTAATATTTAGTTCCTGGTTAAAAATTTCCCAATCACCTCACTTGTCTTTTGATGAATTTTAAAATTTTAGCATAGTTTAAAGTTTACAGAAAAATTGAGAAGGTGGAACAGAGAGTTCTCATATACCCCACAACTAGTTCTCCCTACTATTAACATCTTGCATTAGTATGGTCCTTTGATTACAATTAATGGACCAGTCATGATACATTACTATCAACTGAAGTCTATATTTTATTCAGATAGTTTCTTAGTTTTTATCTTATATCCTTCCTCTGTCCCCTAAGTTATCCAAGAGACCACATTACATCTAGTCCTCATGTCTCGATAGGGTCCTTGTGGCTACAACAGGTCCCATTTGGTTTTTATTTTTCTTTTCATCTGGAAGAGAATCTCCCATATGATCTTGCAGAATGCCCCACATTCTGGCTTGACTTGTTCCTGTATCCCTTTTAGTTCCAAACACTAGAAATTAGAATGAGAGGCTCAATTAAATTCAGATTAAATACTTGTGCCTAGACTGCTTTGTAGGTGAAGGTGGGTCCTTTGCAGACTGCGTCACAACAGTGAAGGATAAGGATGGAAAAGATTGAGAGCAGGAAAGCCTGCTGTGGAAGTAGGGCTTCATTTCCCTGAGTTCAGGAGAGGCTCTTCCAAATGCCTCCCACATCTTGTTTTTCTTTCCTTGAACCTTACTCAACAACATTAACCCATTTCTAAATGTTCATTTGTATGTTTGGGAAGGTTATGCTATTTTATTTTCTTGTCTTAGACTGTAGCTAGATGGGCTTACTGAAGCATTAATCTGGACAGAATTTACCCATCAAAAAAGTCTACATGTAGCCACCTGGGTGGCTCAGTTGGTTGAACATCTGCCTTCTGCTCAGGTCATGATCTCTGGGTCCTGGGATTGAGCCCCCTGTTAGTGGGGAGTCTGCTTCTCTCTCTCCTTTTCCGTTCTCTCTAAAATAAATAAATAGAATTTTTTTTTTTTTAAAAAGCTTCATGTATTTGACTCAAGTCTCTGTATTTCTTGGGCCGGTTGAACACGTCCATAAAATGTTTTGTTATATCTTTGGGAGAGTCTCCGTCTTAATTTATATTTCCTTTTACTCATTTAAAAAAGTAAATGGATGATAGTGTTATTATAGAAAGCTACATATATGATGAAATTGCATAGAATACGTGCACACACACACATACCAGCAAACTTATAAATAGTGAAATCTGAATAATTCTGTGCATTGTACCAATGATGCCAGTTTCCTGATTTTGCTGTTGTCTTAAATGACATGACATGAGGGGGACAGACTGTAGGGCGCATGTTACATTTCTTTGCAACTTTGCAACTTCCTATGAATCTATAATTTTTCCAAATAAAGCATTTAGAAAATTAATTAGAACAATTGGTGTTTTAATTTTGTGGCCGCGCTAAAGGACAAGATGAAGACATGAGTTAGAATTTCAGAAAGGAAGAGATGCAATTATCATTATTTGCAGGTAATATGCTGTCTACTTAGAAAATTGGGTAAAACATGTTTTGAACTGATACAAGGGTTCAGTAAGGTACAATATAAAAGATAAATAGATCCCATTCACAATAACACCAGCAGAAACAAATGAAAATATCTAGGAATTAAAAAAGAAAAAAGAAAACCTCTAGGAAAATACTTAACTAGCATTGCACAGGCCCTACAAGAAGGAAATCACTGCATTTACTAAAGGATGTACTGGATGACATGAATTAAGCAAATGAAACAAGAAATGGGGATCTGTATTTATTGGTTGAAGTTTAAAAGGCAGCCAATTTTCCTTGGTTGTGCTGTAAAGGACTGGGCAATTGGTGAAATTTGAATAAGATCTGTAGATGAGAGAATAGTGATCAATCAGTATAATTTCTTGATTTTGATCATTGCACTGTGGTTGTGTAAGAGAATGTCCTGATTTTCAGGACATAGACACTGAAGTATTTAAAAGTTGTCTTAGTCTGTTCGGGCTGCTGTAACAAAATATCATAGACTGGGTGGGTTATGAATAGCAGAAATTTCTTGCTCATGGTTTTGGAGGCTGGAAGTCCACAATCAGGGTGCCCACATGGTCAGGTTCTTGTGACCTTCCCTCTAATGACATGCAAACTCTTTGTATCCTCACCTGGTGGAATGGCGAGGGAGCTCACTAGGGCCTCTTACATAAGGGCACTAATCCCATTCATGACCTGATCACCCCCCAAATGCCCCATCTCCTAATATAATCATCTAGGGAGTTAGGATGTCAACATATGAATTTGGAGGGAACTCAAACATTCAATCTAAAGTAGAAGGGATGGATGACTATTTGCAACTTTCAAACAGTTCAGGAGCTACTATGAAATAATAGTAATATATATGCTTATGGATATATGTCTATGCTGAAGTCTATATATTTAAAACCATTGAGAATGTTATTTGCGGAATCTGGGTTTAAGGTATACAGAAATTCTTTCTCAAATTTTTACAACTTTTCTGTTATTTGAAATTATTTTACAGCAAAAACCTCAAAAAAAAGTAGCCAACAGAAGAACAATAAGGAATAATGAAATAATAATAAGGAATTGTAAGTTAACAGTGAATCACAGGGAGCTGGGGAAGAGAAAGAGATGGTGCAGTGTAAGGGAGCTAAATTATAATATTTAATCTCAAGGAAACAAGTATTTTCTAAATATGGGATATTAATAAATGTAAGTGTCTGTATCATATGATGATATGGAGGTAATCATCAAGAGAAATAAAAGCCTGACAACTTAAGAGGGAATTCATTGGTCGCTGAACTTGAGATGCAGAAGAGGGGGTGGTGGGAGCTTCTGCTAAGTTGTCATTAATTCTTCTGAGGTTTTCTCATTCATGCATGTTGATAAAAATTACGGTATTGGTGAGCAAGCAGAGGATGAATTATTCAATCACTGGTTCCGATAGAAGTAATTAAAAAATAAAAAGGTAACACATTTGGGGAAAGTTTGGGGAAAAGAGAAACTGATGCAGTCTTGGTGGACAGAAGGTCCAGCATTTCTGGAAAATGACATGGCATACATCAAGAGCACCCAGAATGTTCACACTCCCCTGTCCCCCACGTGCAAGCCTCTCAGTTTATCCTCACGTGAGAGACACAGATGGTGAAGAAAAGATACAGGCAGAGACTTCTCTGACAGCTGTGTGGAAGGATGATGACAACCCTAAACACTCAATACCAGGGCATTACGTAGATACACCTATAGCATTAAAATTTGAGTTCAGGAGAGGATTCGGTGACAAGAGAGAAATCATTTAGGTAAGCTCTTTATTAACTTTGTTACAAAATAGCATTTCTTGTATGATGTTCATCTTTTTTTTTTAAATGATGCATGCACTGTATGCAATACAAAAGTGGCATGCAATACAGGAGAATATCAGCAGGCTCTATCCTTTACGTGGTGAATTATGAGCGATGTGTGTGTGTGTGTGTATCTGACTATCTGTGCCCTTGTATATTTAATTGTAATCCATTCTTACTTTTTGGCCATCAGGAAAAGTATTTCTTCCAGTAAGAAAGGTCCTAGTGCTAAAAAGAGAGGTGTCAGAATTTGACTGAAAAATGCCTCAGGGATCAATACGCTACTCCAAACATCTCCTCAGACATCCCTGCGTAACCAAGTGAGACAAGGGGAATGGCAGAATCGGTTGTGTCCACAGCAGCTATGCTTTGGAGCTGGGTGGGAAGAGACTTTGCTTGTCATCTAGCCAAACTGTGGAACTCAAAACCAGGAGGTTTCTTGATTCCTCTCTCCCCTTTGGACAGGATTTCAAGGGGGCCCTTTTCTTCCCTACTGGGAAACTTGAAGCTAAGAGTCTCTTGTCCAGCGCCAACTAGGTGCTCTCTCCTCTCCTCCTCTTGCTCCTTCATTAAATAGTTCATACCTTTTACCACACGCTTTAGTGTCCACCCACCATGTCCCAGGCACTCCACCAGTGCAGAGACATCCTGTTTAATAAAACAGACATGGGCTTCCCTTTGTGGAACTCACAGTCTGGTGGAAGAGACAGACAGTGCACACAACTACCTAAGGACACAATTTCAGATGATCGAAAGTGCAACAAGGAAAGGGAACCTTATGGGGTGATGGGGCATATCAATGGGGACCAGGGAATTGGTGTGCATCTTGTTTTGTTTCAGATACGCTGACCTCACTGTTACTGAATGCCACAAGCGAATGCCAACCTCAGGGCCTTTGCACTTGTTGTTTACTCTGTCCAGAATGCTCTTATCCAGAGATCTTCATGATTCACTCCTCTATTACATTTATATCTTTGTTCAAAAGTCACCTTCTCAGAGATGCTTTCATTGAGTACTTCATCCAATATGTCCTCCTTATACACACAGATCACTCTCTGTGCTCATGCTCTATTTTTCTTCATAGCATTTAGTGCTTTACATTATATGTATACATGCATATATGTACATATGTGTGGATATGTATATGCATGTATGCTTATGTACACACACACATATTCTTCTCAATCAAGGACATGTTTGTTGAGACTCTACTATGCACCAGGCGCTGTAACAGGTGTTGAGGTTATGGAGATGAACAAGCCCTTCCTGCCCTCAGAAAACTTTCATTCTGGCTCCAGAAAACAGACAACAAATTAATTAGGCATCATTTCAGGTTGTGATAAGCTGTACAAAGGAAGCTTAAAATAGAGTACAGGTATTGTGAGTGATGGAAAGGGGGAATCAGAGGATGCTCTGAGGAGGTGACAAGTGAGCAGACACCTGGGAAGGTGGAGATAAAAGCCATGCCATCATGGGAGGAAGGTGTCCAGGTGGAAGGTATTGGAAATGCAAGAGTGTGGAGGTGGGTGTTAAGAGGATCCACAGGGAGGCCAGGGAATATGGGCAGTGGGGAAGAGGTGCAGCCCTGGAAGCTGTGGTAAGGACTTTGGAACTCCTTCTGAATGAGATGGAAGACCTCAGGAGGGGATTTAATCTTGTTATTTTAAAGTCAACTTTATCCAGGTGTAACTGACATACAATCAAATGCTCTCAATTTAAGTACATGGTCAGGTGGATTTTGTCAGCTGCCTATGCCCCTGTAACTGTCTCTCAAGTCAAGATGAGAATATTTCCATCACCCCAAAAAGTTCCCTGGTGTGGGGTTGTGGTCAACCCTCCCTCCATTCCAGGCAACCAGGGATCTGCTTTCTGTCACCATAGGTTGGCCTGGACTTTCTAGATCTTCAGATACTTGGAATTACACATATGGAATCTTTTGGATCTGGCTTCTTTCACTCAGCACAATATTTCTGATATCCACATTGTACATATCACTGTTGTGTGTGTTTAATTACTAAGGAGTATTTCATTATATGGATATACCATAATTTGTTTTTCTATTCATCTGTTGGTAGGTATTTTGGCAGTATCTAGCTTTGCACTGTTATGAATAATGCTGCTATAAACTTGCACGTACAGGTCTTTTCACAAACATATGTTTTATTTCTTTTGGGTGAACACCTCGGAGGGGGATGGCTGGGCCATATGGCAAGTGTAGGTTTAATTTATAAGAAGTTGCCAACTGTTTTCCAAAGTTCTTGTACCAGCACACAGCAGCAGAGTATGAACACAAGAGAGTATTGAGCAAGGTGCAAGCCCGAGAGACATACATGGTCAGACCTACAGTTAAACATATCACTGCAGCTACTATGTGGAGGATGGACTATACAGGGCCAAGAATGATGACAGTGACATGTCTACAGAAATCACTCAGAGGAGGCAACAAAGCTACTGCCTAGGCGATTAGCACACAGAGAATTCAAGAAACTTGCCTAAGACAGCATTTGTAGTAAGCAGAGAAACCAAGAGGGGAACCCATCCTTGTCTGTCTTTAGAGTCCTGTCATGTGTACTGTCTGTGCAGAATCGTCCCCTAAGACCTTCTGGACATCTTAATATTCATATCAGAATATATATATTCTACACTTTATATATACACAATATATTATATATAAACTTTATATAAATACACATCACTATCAGCATCTATCTATCTAATCTATAACATTGCCTTATTTTAAGTACACAAAACACTTCCCTAATTTTGGGGAACAGTCTGATTTCTCATGTGCCCTAAATTCAAGCATTAGAAAGCTGGGTCCACTTAAGAAATGTCCATTACTGAGGCATTCCTGGCTCAAAGAAATAGCAGTGAATTAAGAGTTATCCTGGAGGAAGAAATTCCTCAGGCTGTACCTGTCTTAATCTCCTTTCCCACCTGGGGCCCAGGTCCTGATTTGTGTTCAGCTGGGCATTTGCGTTGCCCCATGGCTGCAGCTTTACCAACAGACGGCATCCAGACTTTCCGTCTTCTATTCGCACTCACAGGATTTGGCCCTGAGCGGGATCCATAAAGTAATGGGATAATCCTATGTTCCCCGTTTCCTTTTCTTCCTGGACACACAGGTAGCTCCCAATTTCCAGCCTTCTCTATAGTTAGTTAGTGCCATGAAGCTGAAATCCATCCCAGGGCTTGTGGGCAGAAGTGATACATGCCATCCTCATGCATGCCCATCAAACCCTTCCACGCAATCAACCACACCCTCTGGGAAAACCACCTGCTACAGAAAAGAGAAGGATCCAAGGGTCTAGAGAAGGAAAAAGCTACAGGATGGAAGGAGCCTGAGCACCTGAATGACTGTGTGGAGCAGAGCCTCCTGCCTGTCCCCTCCCCCGTCCCCACCCATGACATGAGGAATAAACTTTGTTCAGCTGCTAATGTTCCAGCAAATGTCCAGCCTGACCAATCGTCCTCACCTTCTTTTCCTTTTAGCTTGGGTTGGAGACTTTACCCATGTTTTGTTGGCCTGATCATGTGGTTCAGCTGCTGTCTTTCAACTTGGCCTTTCTCTGCTCAGCATCCACAGAACATGATGAAGATAAGACACTGAACGTGACCTTTCAATCTTGTTTACATGTTCCATTTGCTTTCAGTGTTTACTGTTTGCAAAAGGGGGAAGAGAGTAGTCATTTCCTGCTATTTAATGAGGAAGTGAGTAACTGGGGACTCTAGAACAAGGATGACAGGTACACTCACTTTTCCCTGTATACAGTTTCATAATTTTTTTAAAATTTGGGACCGTGTAACTCATTCAAAAAATAACGTTTTTTTTGAAGCATGAATATCAATGTCAGCCCAATATGGTTATAGCATTTTCTGGGGCAAGGACTTCCTCCTACTCACGATTGCATCTCAGAGTCCCAGGCCAGGGTCTGGTATAAAGCAGGTAATGCTGCATAGTGGTTAGAAATGCAGCTCCAGAATCAGACAGACCTGGATTCAAATCCTGTGGCTACCAATGTCTGTCTGTATGGTCATGAGTGGGTTTCTTCATTTCTCAGTATCTTCATTATAATGTGGCATCATGCTAGGGCCCGGTTCCTAGGATGGTTGGAAGGAACTCCGTGAGACAGTGGGTAACATGGCTTATCACCAATGCCTGACATGGAGTAGCTACTTAATATATGTTAGCTATTGGGGCGCCTGGGTAGCTCAGTGGGTTAAGCTTTCGACTGTTGATTTCAGCTCAGGTCATGATCTCAGGGTCCTGGGATTGAGCCCCGCATTGCTTCAGGCTCCCAGGTCAGCAGGAAGTCTTTTTCTCCCTCTCCCTCTGCCTCTCCCCACTGCTTCTGCTCTCTCTTTCAAATAAATAAATATATAAAAAAAATAGATGTTAGCTATTGCAATTAAGCATTGAGTAAATGTTTTTTGATTCCTGCTGAACCAAACAGGCAGGTCCTGTTAAAAATAAAGGGAAAAAATATAACTCACAGACATCCACGTATCCTGAATTAGTGCTGTCTAGGTTAGTTTGTCTGAATTTATTTTGACTGTAATACAATCAAATGGCCACAAAATAGGGTATAGCAGAGGTTTCTCCCTTACTCTATCCTCTCATCCTATTTGGCATTTATTGATAGCCATTTAGAAAGAATGTTTATTTCCTATGCAATTGCATTTTCAGAAAGAGTGAAGGAGGGCGAGCAGTATCATGAGGAGGAAATTTTATTAAGAGATTATTTAATATTATTGATACACTGCACCAGGAGTCAAGGAAATGCACCAATCGATAGATGCTCTCACATCAATGTTTAATCTACTTTTAGCCCTTTGCTGGAGTATTTAATTAGCTTGTGATTTGGAAAATTGCGTAGAGTACACAAGGCAATGAATGTTCTGGAACGAAAGACAGAAGTGATTATTTTGCTTCCAGCATTTTATGAAACGAAGTGGCAGGGAAATGTGGCAATGTCGTGCAGAGAGCCTCACAAGGGAAAGATGATGGTGAGGGGTCTCCAGAGGAAAAGCGCGCTCCAATTCATACTTAGTCATATGCATATTTGTCTCAGGTAAATCTCACACTCATTCTAGGGTGGAGGGGTGGCCGTCTCCACTTTGTACAGGAGAAAATAAATACTGGTTCAGGAATTCTGAGACCTTTGCTCTGAGTCCACTCTTGGGTCACTGCTTCCCAGGACATCAGTCTCTTTAACTTGGACACATCAAAGTCATTTCCCCTTTGTACGGGGAAAGGTTCTCCTGTTTTGCCCTTCATCACCCCAGGGGAAAGGGTGGGTTCAGAAGTGCCAAAATGGCCATTTTGTGGGGTGGGTAAAGTGATAGGCAGAATAACGGCCTCCCAAAGATTCCTGCATCCTAATTCCTGGAACCTGTCACTGTACCAGGTTACATGGTGAAAGGGGATTAAGATGAAGATGAATTTAAGATTGCTTATTGGCTGGGCACCTGGATGGTGCAGTCAGTTAAGCCTTTGGCTCAGGTCATGATCCTGGGGTCTTGGGATTGAGTCCCCCATCGGGCTCCCTGTTCAGCAGGGACTCTCCTTCTCTCAGCTGCTCCCCCTGCTTGTGCTCTCTCTCACACTCTCTCTCTCAAATAATAAGTAAAATCTTTTTAAAAAAAATTGCTTATCAGCTGACCTTGAGATGCAGAGATTATCTTTGTTCTGCATAATTACACGGGTTCTAACAGCAGCAGAGGGAGGCAGAAGACAGAGAACCAGAAAGATGACTGCATGGGAAGGGCTTGGCCTGAGGGGCTGACTCTGAAGATGGAGGGCAGGGCCATGAGCCAAGCGATGTGGAAGCCTCTATAAGTTGGAAGAGGCAAGGAAATTTCTCTCCTAGAGCCTCCAGAGGGAACACAGCCCTCCTGACACCCTGACTTTAAACCGGTGAGGTCGTGTTGGACTTCTGACTTTCAAAACTATAATGAATACATTGGTGGTTTTTTTAAGCTACCAAGTTTTTGGTCATTTGTTACAGCAATAGAAGATGAATACAGGCAATCTCTTTCATGCAGTGCGCTATAGTCCCTGCATTTGAGTTTGCTTCTCACACAGTCCTGTCTCTTGAAAGGAGATGCTTCTACTCCAACCAGGTCCTAGTCCAGGAGAATGGTTGGGTCATGTTTATGAGCAGCTGGGCTACGATGCAATAGAAGGTTACCAATACCAATCTTTGATGCTTGTTTCTGCTTTCTACCTCTCATGGAATGCAGGGGCTAAAATGTAGTCTCACGTGGTAGAAGGCCTGCCCAGCTCTCTCTCCTTCTGCCATATGTATACCCTCATCCCTTAGGTCTCTTGTCCCATATGGATGGCCAGCTGGTGACATCATTTGGGCTTGGGCTGAGAGGGAGACAGAGGACCCTAAAGAAGACAGGCTTAAGCTGCATGCTCCAGCTGGTTTATCCACATGGTCCACTCTGGCATTTTGGGCTCATGTCCAAATTATACTGAAGTAATGCTTGCATTTCATGATTTCCTTTAACCTTTGTATTTATAATTCCCTTGGGGAGCTCATGGGTGAGGTGTTTATAGCTTGGGACAGTCTTGAGACATCTGTCTCAATATTATCTTCATTCCACTGAGATCCCACCTCAACTCTAAGACATACTCACTCCTTCCTGGTCCACCAGCTAATGGAGGAGTGTCCAAGAGCCTCCAGTGTAGTTTCCCTGTCCATCCAGGCCATATATACCTTCCCATGAACAAAGATATTGGACATAATGGGGGCCCACGGACTTGAGTTTGGCCAAAAATTGAGAGACGATGGAATACGGAGAGAAAGCTGGGAATGAAGAGATAGCAAGGCTACTGCACTGATTTTTAAGGATGACGACAAAGTGTAAATACCCTTTGCAACCAGTGTGTATCAGTTACCTGCTGCTGAATAACAAATTACTCCAAAACTCAGGGGCTTTAAAACAACAGTGTAAATTATCTCTCAGTTTCTATGGGGCTGGCTTACCCAGGTCTTCTGGCTCTGGGATCCTTACAAGACTGTCATCCAGGTCTGGTTGGGGCTGCAGTCATCCGAAGGCTCACTTGGGGAAGGATTCTCTTCCAATCTCACCAGCAACTTTTGTAGTGAGGGCCTCAGGTCCTCGCTGCCTGTTACCTATAGGCTGCCCTCAGTTCCTTGCTATGTGGGGGTCTCTGTCACATGTCACGTGTCACAACATGGCAGTTTGAATCCTCAAGTGAAACCAAGAAGAACCCAAGAGAGGAATGCAAACAAGATGGAAGTCACAGAGCTTGTGACTTCCTGATCTTGGAAGTGGCATGCCATCATTTTCCTCATATTATGCTCATTAGGTACACCTGCACTCAGTGGGAGGGGATTACACAAGCAGGGACATTGGGGGCCATGCTGGAAGCCTCCTGCCACCCTACCATACCCAGTGTATCAGTCAGGGGTCTCCCAAGAAACAAAACCAATAGGATATAAACAGGAAGATATTTATGCAAATTTGGCTCACATGATTCTTCAGGCTAAGATCTGCCATTTGTAAGCTAGAGACCCAAGAAAGCTGGTAGCATAATTCCAGTCCAGTCTGAAGGCCCAAGAACCAGGGGAGCCAATAGTATAAATCCTAGTCCAAGGGCAAGAGAAGACAGATGTCCCAGCTCAACCTGACAGGCAGGAAGCAAAAAGAGTGAAATCTTCCTTTCTCTGCCTTTTGTTGAATTCAGGACCTCAGTGGATTTATGGCTCCCCTGCACTGGGGAGAACAATCTACTTTACTGAGCCCAGCATTTAAATGTTAATCTCATCTGGAAACACCTCAGACACACTCCGAAATAATATTTAATCTGGGCACCCCTTGGCTTAGTCAAATTGACATATGAAATCAACCATCATACCTGGGTTCTAGGAGGATGGTCAGACTGACATGACATTTCTTATGATATTCACATACTTGGCAGGACAGCAATCTCCATTATCATCTGTTTGAACCCAACCTGTCCTTCAAGAACAAAGGGAGCTGCCACCTCCGAAAGGCAACTTTCCTGACTCCCCTGAGACAGTGTGGCCTGTCTCCCCAGCAAACCAGTCTGCACTCCCACACTTTATGCAACTGTTGCAATGGGCATCACTCACAATGCCTGGGACTGACTTCCAGCCCTGTCACTTACTAGCTGTGTGCACTTGGGAAAGCCAACCAACATAAGGACAGTATGAGAACAAAATGATGTAATGCATAAAGCCAAGCACCCAGCCTATAGGGGATGCCTCATTGTTGTCAGTCATTACTGCAAGCATTATTAATTAAGCAACTTGAAAACAGAGTCTAAATCTTACTGTTTTCCTCCCGACCCACAGTGCCTAGCACATATTGGGCACCAAACCAAATATTTTTAAATGAATGAATGCATAGTTGTGCCCAGTGTGATTTCTCTGAGCTGGGTCTCACCGGGGCACCTCCACTCAGCTGTGGGGCATGCACTCTGGGCCCTCCTGTCTCCCTGGGCTCCCTTCATCACTGAACAACTTTTCTGGTGTTGCTCTTCCCCCTGTCTGTGGGGCTGTAGGATCTCTGATGCAGTCACAGGTCCAACAATGCAGAGAATTACCTTGTCCCTGCACTGTTTGTCAGCGAGAAGGATTTATGGGGGGGACAGAACTCTTCTCAGAGACTTTCATCTTCCCTTTGCATGCACATTCCACACCACCCCTCCTCCCAGCCCTCATCTTTCAGCTGCCTTGAGAAATATATATATATATATATATATATATATATATATATATATATATATATATATATATATATATATATATTTCTCTCCCATGCCTCCCCCCGCCCCCGTTACCTTTGCTTCTTGTTTGCCTCCTTTGAGTCAAACACAGGTTGGGGGGTGGTGGGCGCAGAGAAGATGCACGGCCTGGTTTGCTTTGGTGGCTGGCTGAAATTTCTGAGACTCTTTAGGAATGAGTCTTCTCATTCATGGTTCTCCGCAGCTGAAATATGGTCACAGGGAGCTCAGAAAATAGGCCCTATCCTCTTTTCCCGAAAGAATTGAGCCATCTTTTTCCTAGTTGCTGCCTGCCACCCATGCAGAAAGGTTAATCTGTTCCTCTTCTCAACTAGTGCATTTATCACAGGGAAGTGGTCTGTTGTGGAAAATATTGATCAAAGGCCTGCCAGGTCCTCTGCTGGGTTGAAATTGAGTGTTGCAGTCAATGGCTTGGCATTCTGCGGTGTGGAGAGAAGGCGGTGTCCTCCATGTGCGGCTAGGCTGATGGATGGAGGAAGGGCCTGGAGAGGGAGTCTTTCTTCCAACGCCTCTCCTGGTTGGCTTAAAGGACAGAGTGGGATCCAGGAGGCTGGGCCAGGACCGGGGATCTCTGGCAGGTGGTCTTGGGGGCCTCCACGCCCCACAGACGGGGCCAGGCTCTGTGTGTGGACAGGAGAGGACACAATGTCAAAGACCATACTGGTCAGAGTCCATGGGAATGACTTCTTGATATCGAATTGGCAGTCAACAAAAAGAAAATTCAACTGGGTGGTAGCAATGGGCTACACTGCCCACAAGTGAGTTTTTGTGTCCAGAAACCCTGAGAGCCTCCTTGCATAAATTACATCATAAGTGAGGATTAACTCCGGGTTCCTATCAGTCACTTCAATCTCTCCCTCCGTCCCTCCCTTCCTTCTTTTGCTTCTTCTTCCTGATTGCTTGCCCACCTCAAATGCTTGCCACCAAGTGGCCTGTTTGTTGCCTGCCAGGCACTTTTCCAAGCTTTAAGGACCAAGGCATCCCCTCCCTCAAGCTGCCTGCATTCTGGTGTAGAGAGACTCCAGCAGGAGGTTGGTTCACAATTCACTAAGCTCTCTGGTTGGAGGACGACCAAGGTGATTCAGCTGAGAAGGCAGACATACTCTTCGTGGGGGAGTAACATAGCAAGGAGGGCTTCAAGGAGGAGGTGGCTCTTGAGCAGTGTCCGAAGGAAGGACTAGGCGACGGGTGGTAGCAATGGGACTGTGCAGATAGAAGGAATCACCCATGCAAAGAGGCCACTAATTAATTCAGCGTTAGCAGGTGTAAAAGCCATCATCCAGAGAGGTAAACTGAGCCATTTTCGGAAAACCCACATGGCGAGCCAAGGCAGTTATTTTGAGAAGTGAATGAGGTAAAGTAACTGAAGGACTTAACACAATGTTTGCCATAAAGTAGTACTTGAATTATTTTATTTCCTGGAATAATTGGGATTATTGGTTGTAAGTGACAGAAAACCATCTGTATCTGTCAAGGTCTCAGCTGGAAGCAGATGGGACGTTCAATTTGGAACTATGAATAGGGTTTAATAAAGGAACTATTTACAAAAGTGCGAACGGGCTGTAAAGGAAATCACCAGGGACAGGACAGCACCCACAGGCAGTAGTCATAGTGGCTCACCATTACTACAGCTGGGTCTGAAGTGGCAAGAGAAAGGAGCTGTCGCCAGATCCCAGAGAGAGACGGAGGAGATCGATGGAGAGGAGTGGTCACCTGCTACCTTTGGTTGAGGTTATCCAGCCCTCCCTGTGATGCCAGAGTCAGGCAGCCAGGGAATAAACCTCCAGCCTCAGTCTCCCCCTCCCTCGGACCCCCAGCCAAATTCTACGGGAAACCAGAAGCCTTAGGAACTGGCCATGAGTCCATGCAGGTCAGCCTCTTGGGGCAGAGACTAAGTTGGAGTGAGGACATCTATGAATCCAGATGGCAGACAGAATACAGGCAGTTGCCAGCTCAAATCTAATTAAGCCAATGAGTGATTTCATCAGCTTACAGGAGTAGAGCTGGCTTCTGGTGTTGCTGACTCCAAAGCACCCCAGAGCCTACTGTCCTAGGGGATGGTTAAATGTTCACACTATACAACATGGTCCAATACCTTGGGGCCAACCTATTTCCAACCAGCTTATCAACCGGAGTAGAGGGAGAAGGGATCTTGCCCAGCAATCCTGGCAATAATCCAGGTTGAGTTGAGTTGAGTCCTTCTTCCAGTGACCTTCACTTAAGTATTCTGAGGCTCAGTTTCCTCATCTTTAAAATGGGAACAAGTGAACCTGGTGTGGAAAGAGGGAGTGTATAGAATGATGGTCAAAATCATGGACTTCAGGGCCACACCACTTAGACTTAAGTCCCAGATCATCCACCTGCAGACTGGTGACCTTGGCTGCATCTTAATCGCTCTGGGCCTCACCTTCCAGACCTGCAAGGTAGCGATGATAATAGCACTTACCTCGTAAGGTAGCTAAGCAGCAGATTAAATAGAACAGTGCACGAGAATTCTCAGCAGAACATCTGCAACCTAGTGAGTGTTCAGTAAATGTTAACAGATGCTTTCGAGTTATTATTATTATTCGTGCTTAGATTCCATTCAGGTGGGAAAAGACCTTTCCCTTCGAGTTTTCAGAGGGAAGATCCTTCCAGCTACCCTGTAAGAAGCTCCTCCCCACCACGCTAAGACTGGTACCCGATGTAAACTCCTAACCTCTAGTTATGGGAGAGAATGGTGATGCTGGTTTGCTTTGCATCTTCCATCCCATTACTACCCTTCTCAACAAACTTACTTCCTGTTGCTCTTGATTCTCCCATGTGGTTGAAAAATATCCTTCCACCTCTAGTGGTTGGTTTCTCTTGCCCTCTGGTGGCCAGGTGGCAGTGACCTGCTGGTCTACCCCACGGTGCGCAGAGTTTTAGTATTCGCCATAGGGAATGCATCCCTGAGAGCATTGGCAAGAGCCCTAGCATATGTGAGCAACATGATAATACGGCCAGCGATGGGGAGATTGGACCCCCCAGGTTGACCTCCTACATTCTAATGGATTTCCTTTCCCGAGGAAATGTGCATGCTGGGAAGAAGGGGAAAACACTCTTTCCTTAATTTTCTTTCGCTTTGTGAAAGAACCAATTGTCCATGAAATCAAATAAAGGTGAAATACATATTAAAACACTGTGGGCTTGCTAAAATCAGTTAGATGAAAAAACAAAACAAAACAACAAAGCTTCAAAGAAATGCCAGTCCATGCCTCTGAGATTTATAATCGTATTACATTGCTTGTAGTTTGGTAACAACAACAAAAATAAGTGTGTGAGTTTAAAATATGACTCTAGGCAGCATGGTGAAGTGTAAAACACTCCCCACCAGACCCGAGGGGGCTGGATTCCAATCTGCACCCATCCAGCTCCACGCTGAGGGTCACATCCCCTCAAAGACTTGGTTCCCCCATCCAGGCAACAACGGTGTGGGGCCAGACATGCTCTAGAGACCACCCCAGCTTGACATGGTTTTGGTTTGTTTCCATTATTGTTTGGTTGTTGAGAATGTTCTATAGGGTCTTCTCCCTGGAATGCTGAAATGATGTACGAAGCCACCTGAAAGCATTACAAGGCCCCCCGACTTCTCCCTCCTTTGGGTCTCAATGCTTCTCAGTTGCAATGGGGAATACATTGACCTGGGCCTGTTGGCACCCATGCAGGTGGGACAGAGGGACGCCCATCAAGTGTGCAGGGCTAGCTCTCATCTCGTTCTCAGAGATGAAGCCTATGAGCCCCTTGGTCGGGGGAAGATGACTGTCCAGACAGAGTCACAGTGCATGGGGATTGAATCATGGGTGGATGTCAACTTTGCTAGATGGTCAGGAGGTCCGTTCAGTGTTGCCCTGACCTGTGCTCTTGGTGAGGTGCCCATTAGTGGATACTGGATCTGTGGGCACACCCAACCCTGCTTCCCCTTGACCTTGGCAGCCCTCCCTTGAGAGAGAGGTTGGGCTGCACAATGGCACCCTCCAAGGCTTCCTTTATTCCCCCCTGAGCTCTACTTACCTTGACCCCTGGATTAGCATCCTATTGCTGCTACAAAAATTAGCACAAACTCGCTGGCTTACAAGAACACAAATGATTTATTACTTATTATCTTACGGTTCTGGAGGGCAGATGTCCAACATGGTCCTCACTGGGCTAAGATCAAACTGTAACAGGGTTCCATTCCTCCTGAAGACTTTAGGCAAGAATCCGTTTCCTCGCCTTTCCTAGCTTCGAGAAGCCACCTTCTTCCTCGGCTCAGGGCCTTTCCTCCATGATCAGGCCAGCAGTCACGTCACCCCGACCTGCACTTTGTTACATCATCACATCTCCTTCTTAGATTCTGACCCTCCTGTCTCCCTCGCATCCGGGCCCCCAAGATGGTATTGCATCCACCTGGATAATCTGGGGTAATTCTCCATCTCAAGATCCTTAGCTTTATCACATGTAAAGTTTCCAGGGATTGGAACATAACATTTCTGTGGGGGCTACGATTCTGCCGACCACACCCCCGATCCACCTTCCCTCTTTATCCCCACTCCTCAGTCCCGAATCTTCTACTATTCTTGGAGGTTTGTGGTAAAAATAAATAAATAAATAAATAAATAAATAAATAAATAAATAAATAAAAAAAAAATAAGATAAGATGATTTGGATCTTCTAGTCTTCCAAAAGCTCCAGCACTCCGGCTTTTGAAACTCCAAAAGCACTTTTCTCTGTTTTTTTTTCTGCCCTAAAACCCTTCCCTGAGGCTACAGATGTCTTCTGGTCCAAGTTTAACAGAATGACAGGCCATGGGATAAAAAATTAGTAGGAGGGGCAGAAAAGATGTTGATAGATGTGTCAGCAGCTGACCCCCGTGAGGGGACATCCATCAACCTGACTCTGCAGTCGGGCTCTAAAAGTTCATGTTGATAGTCCCTGCAGGAGTCCAGGGTGGCTAAGGCAGAGTTAGGCAAACATCCTTTTGTGTGCAAACTTTTTTGAATATCTACAAAGCGTGCGGCCTGATCTCAAGTCAGGCAGAATTGATACCGTTAGAAGAACACCAGACCGTCACATCCAGCAGCATGGTTCAAACAAGGAAAACAGGAACTACAGGTGTGGGTGAGGAGCTGGGACAGCGGGGGCCCTCTTGTACTGCGGGAAGACTGTGTGTGTTTGCATAACCACCACCGAAGAAAAGGATCAGTGTCAGGATCTCCAAAAGGTGAACACACACACACATCCTAGGACCTGGCATTTTCCATAGAAATGTGTACGAAAGATGTCCACAAGAATGTTCATAGTGGGGGCACCTGGGTGGCTCAGTCATTAAGCGCCTGCCTTCGGCTCAGGTCATGATCCCAGGGTCCTGGGATCGAGCCCCATGTCAGGCTCTCTGCTCCGCGGGAAGCCTGCTTCTCCCTCTCTCTCTGTCTGCCGCTCTGCCTACTTGTGCTCTCTCTCTCTCTCTCTCTTTCAAATAAATAAATAAAATCTTTAAAAAAAAAAAAAAAGAATGTTCATAGTGGTACTATTGATGATGGCCCCACCTGGAAAGGGCCTAAATGTCTACACTGCAAGGGACAAGAATATGGGGTGTAGTCACACGGTGAGCTACTATACAGCAAGGCTGTCTCCGTTGGTTTGAGCTGCTATAACAAAACACCATAGACCAGGGGCTTAAGCAACCAACATTTTTTTTTTTTATTCTTACGTTAATCCCCTATATTACATCATTAGTTTTAGATGTAGTGTTCCATGATTCATTGTTTGTGCATAACACCCAGTGCTCCATGCAGAACGTGCCCTCCTCAATACCCATCACCAGGCTAACCCATCCTCCCACCCCCTCCCCTCTAGAACCCTCAGTTTGTTTTTCAGAGTCCATCGTCTCTCATGGTTCGTCTACCCCTCCAATTTCCCCCGCTTCATTCTTCCCCTCCTGCTACCTTCTTCGTCTTCTATTTTTTTTTTCTTAACATATATTGCATTATTTGTTTCAGAGGTACAGATCTGAGATTCAACAGTCTTGCACAATTCACAGTGCTTACCAGAGCACATACCCTCCCCAGTGTCTATCACCCAGTCACCCCATCCCTCCCACCCCACCCCCCACTCCAACAACACTCAGTTTGTTTCCTGCGATTAAGAATTCCTCATATCAGGGGCGCCTGGGTGGCTCAGTTGGTTAAGCGACTGCCTTCAGCTCAGGTCATGATCCCAGGGTCCTGGGATCAAGTCCCACATTGGGCTCCCTGCTCGGCGGGAGGCCTGCTTCTCCCTCTCCCACTCCCCCTGCTTGTGTTCCTGCTCTCGCTGTCTCTGTCTCTGTCAAATAAATAAATAAAAATCTTTAAAAAAAAAAAAAGAATTCTTCATATCAGTGAGGTCATACGATACATGTCTTTCTCTGATTGACTTATTTCACTCAACATAATACCCTCCAGTTCCATCCACGTCGAAGCAACCAACATTTACTTCTCACAGCTCAGGAGGCTGGGAAGTCCAAGGTTTAGGCACAGCAGATTCATTGTTGGGGTGACTGTTTCCTGGTTCACAGACAGCTGTCTTCCCGCTGTGTCCCCGCAAGGCAGAAAGACAGCAGGAGAACTCTCTGGAGTCCCTTTTATTAGGGCGCTAATCCCATTCATCAGGGCTCCACTCTCACGACCTAATCACCTCCCAAAGTCTCTACTTCCAAATGTCATCACGTTGGGGGTTAGAATTTCAACATATGAATTTGGGGGGTGCACATTTGGGGGGTCCATAACAGATGGGAAGACATAAAATACAAATGCCATAATATTATCAGTAAATCTCATCAATAAAGTGTTGTGCAAAAGAAAGTAGCCACAAAAGAGGACATATTCTATATTCTATTTATATACATTTCAAGGTCAAGCAGAAAACATCTTCTGGCCCCATGGAGCTGACACCTCCACTGAGGTCCTGCTTGCCTCCCAGAATGGGGGCAGTTTTGGGTGGAGGAGAAGCTACGTGACCTCTGAGCCTAGCACTCACTCATGGGACACATACCTTTGGAGTCTGGACCACTATGGAAGGAATGGCTAGCCTGAACCTGCCAAGCTGGAGAAACCGCACTAAGAGAGATGTCAGCAGAGCCCCACTGTTCGTGCCCTCCCAGGCTGGATGCCAGGCATGTAAGGGAGTCTCTAACTGACTGCAGCCCCTGGTCTCTGAGCTGCCCCCGCTGAGACTCAGTAGAACAGAGACACGCTGTCCGAGTCCTGCCCAGACTGCAGATTTGTGAACAAAATAAAATAAAGCAAACAAACAACAGGCAAAACTACCCTGTGCTGTTAGAAACAAGGGGAGTGGTTACATTTGGGGGGGTGGTGACCGGAAGCAGGAGTACAGGGGAATGCAGAGGCTGGTTACACAAGTGTGTTTGATTTGTGGACACTGGCTGAGCTGTACACGGATAATTTGTGCATTCTCTTTCCCTATATCCATGTAGATATATAGGTATGTATGCAGGATAAATGTTACGTTTCAATAAAATGAGAAAAACACACTAGACAGGGGGTCTAGTCCAGATGTAGCTTAGTCTCTGATTTAGACAAAGAATTTTGCTCTGTGTTCCCTGTATTTCTCTGTGTTCCTTGTGTTACCAAGAAATAGAAACTCAATTGCAACTGCCTGAAGCAAAAAAGGATTTCTTGGACTCTCGTGTAAATGAAAAGATCAAGCCTTAGGCATGGCTGGATCCAGAGGTTCAAACAACATGCCCAGGGCTAGATCTCTTGTATTCTCTTTCTCTGCTTCTTGGTACTGCTTAGGCAGAGTTGTCGTGACTCTAAGCTGACTTTCTATATGGGTTTTCCATCCTCATAGCTCACAGTCAGCATGTCCAGAAGAAGTCATATCTATTCTCACTGGCCCCAAGTGGGTCTTGTGTACATTCCTGAACCAATTGTAAAGACCAGGGAGATGGAACATTCTGATTGGCCAGGTCAGTGTCATATGTCTACTCCTGGAATCAAGGGTAGGGTCATTTACACCCTAATCACATCACTGTGACTGGAAGGGAGCATGTTTCCCCAAGGGGAGTGAAAGTACTACTCCCAAAAGGGGAACTGGAAGCTGGAAAGGCAAACAAATAAATATCTGGTACATACATTCTGAGCCTTGGTGTCTCCACCTGTAAACTGGGTTGAATGCTGATCTTTAAGACCCCCTCCGACACTAAGATTGCATGATTTCCATCCTGAGGCTGAAGGCTTTCTTGGTATCTATCTATCTATCTATCTATCTATCTATCTATCTATCTATCTATCCATCCATCCATGCCTCCATCACCTATTTATCAATCTATCCATCCATTCATCCATCCATCCATCCATCTATCATCTATCTATCTATCTATCTATCTATCTATCTATCTATCTATCTATCTATCATCTATCTATCATCTATCTATCTATCATCATCTATCTATCATCTATCTATCTAGTTATTTTCACATGCTATCTTTCATATTCTTCACACCTTCCATTTTAAATTTGATGTTAAATGAGGCTCAGAGAAGTTAACTGACTTCCCCCAAATCACGTTACTGTCAGGCCAGCAGATTTAAATCCTGCTCTTTTGGAAAATATCAGGCTTTCTCGATCTTGACCTGGCACAATTGACCTTTGGGTCCAAATAATGCCATGTTGTGGTGCACTGTCCCCCGCCCTGCAGGGTACTCAGCAGAAGCTCTGGTCCCTACTCACGAGATGCCAAGAACATCTCCCACCCCAAGCTGTGACAATGAAAAATGTCTCCAGATATCGTCCAACGTCCCCTGAGGGACAGAGTCACCCTGGTTGAGAACCACTGTTACAAATGAATGATGGAAACCCAGACTTTGCCCCTTACCAGCTGGGTGGCTGGTAGGGGAAGACTTCATCTCCCTGAACTCCACTTTCCTTATCTGTAAAATGGGATCAAAACCCAACACTCTCCTTTGTCATGCAGGCAGAACATTTAGCCAATGCCCGGTACCCCATAAATGGTGACTAAGGCAGTCTCTCTCACCAACTTGGATATAATCTTACAGAGAGGACTTTTTTTTTTTTTTTTTTTTTTACAAATTATAGACACTGAATTGCAAATGAGGACAGGCATTTGAGTATGCTCTGCTTGCCTAATTAGTACAACTCCATTGACAGCCCTGGCTCCTTCAAAGGATGCTCCTTGGGATGCGGGCCCTCTGCAGAGCTGGCTGGGAACTTGGAACAGAGTCAAATGTCCGACATCAAACGTTTTGAAGCTCAGAAATGAGGCCGTGTCCTCCAATAGGGAGCTGTCTCTGTAAATGTTCCCGTGCTTATTAAATTCCTGCAGCGGCCACTTTCATTGGGCCCGCCTCCCTCACTTGGCTAACCCTGGCTGCACAGCCCACCCTGGGTTTGTCTCCAGAGCAGAATTCCCAACCAGGAGTTCCCGCCTTGGTCTTTCTCAGATCCTGGAGGCTGAAGTCTCCCACGTGCTTGCCTGCCTTTCCCATCCTTGAGCCAACTTTATCAGCAGCCTCGGCTCCTGCCTGAAGGTGCTGGAATGATGCTGCCCTCCCTGACTCCACATCCACAGTTCCTCCCTGTCCACTTCCGTGTCACCAGTGCCCAGCACCTGACCTGACACAGAGTAGTTGATCAAAGAGTGTTGAATGAACCAGCGAATGAATGGTGCTGAGTCTTGCCCCTCTGACCTCGAGATACCCACCAAATGCTGGATCTGGAACCCCAAATACAAAGCCTGGGGACCCAGGTGGACTCCAAATTGCAAGTTCCCTTGCTTCTCCTAAATTTCCCACCTCATCAGAGGTCACAGTTTGTTGGTTTGCATGCGACTGCACTTTATCTAGACAGACTGATGTTTTGGAGAACAGGTCATTGGACTATTTTGGAGGTAGGGCTCACCTTCTCTAGTTTGTTATAGTCTCCTTCACGGTAGAGCCATGCCTCCAATCATTTATGTTTCCTGCATGCAGGCTCCAGGCATCTGAGTTGGGATCTCTGATAGGACAAGATCCCCCACCTCACCGATAAGGAGGTCCTATTGGACTATTCTACCTACAATCCAGGCCCCTGAGCCTGGTCCTAGTATCCACGTGGATCTCAGTCTGGCCAGAGTCCAAGTCCACTGTACAGTGGATATAGACAGTGGACAAGCATACCCCGTACACAGTGTATACATCGTTTCCTGTCCAGTTTTTCCCACTGCCCTCCTATCCCACCTCCATCTTTCTTCCAGCTGATGGTCAACAAGGGCTGAACAGAGACAAGTCGAATCCGATCATAAGGGTCCCCTAGCAGCTCTTCCTTCACTCTGGACCTTGCCTCTGATTCTTCCAAATAGCACTATTGGAGAGCAGAACTATGGACACTGGCGTCCGGGGTGAATATCTGACTTCCTCCAGAGGCAAAAAGACAGCAGTCCCTGGATGATTAGAGGACCCAGTAATGAGATCCTTCAAACTAAACATGGAGATGATTTTTCCCTTTGGACTCAGTCCTCAGACCACATGCGTATCCACCTAACCCAGCACAGTCCCAAGAACGCAGTCCCAGTGAAATTCACTTCCAAGCTGGTCACAGAAGGTCCTACTTCAGGGTGACCTGACTAATTCCAGGATCGTGGTGGGTCAGGAGCAGGGTGGGACATCAACACCAACCAGGGTGGGAAGGCATGGATACTTGCCAAAGATGTTCAGGGCAAATGCTTAGATCCCTTTTCATTTTATTTATTTATTTATTTATTTTTAAAAGATTTATTTATTTATTTATTTATTTGAGACAGAAAGAATGAGAGAGAGAGAGCACATGGGAGGGGGGGGGTCAGAGGCAGAAGCAGGCTCCCTGCCGAGCAGGGAGCCCGATGCGGGACTCGATCCAGGGACTCCAGGATCATGACCTGAGCCGAAGGCAGTCGCTTAACCAACTGAGCCACCCAGGCGCCCCCTTTTCATTTTAAACGTAAGAAAGCTCTTAGCACCACATTTTGGGGATAGCTCATTACATTCAACCAACAGTAAGATGTGGAAATTCCTTGAGAACAAATTTCCCAGAGTGAAAATGGTTATTGCTCGGGCACAAGGTAAATGCTGCAAAAATCCTATTTTAATGAACTTGAAGGAATGCCAGAATTTCTGTGTCAATGGGAGGTTTATGTCTATGGAAACAGTGCCCAATATGCATGCAGGGCTTGGTTGATACTCAGGAGGCTGGTTTCTTAGGATAATAAAGAAATGGTATTTGGAAGGCACGCCACTGCAATATTCTTATTTTAGAGTTAGAGTGATAAGACACAAGGGACAGGATGTCGGCATGGATATTGGAAGGTGTCAGGAAACCTGGCTTTGATATGTTGTTCTGTAACCTTGGGCAAATAATGTCCTCTATCCATAACTCAGTTTCTCCAACTGCAAAATGAAAAGGTTGGCATATCCCCACATTGGAACTGGAAGGCTGGAGTAATTTCTAAAGCCAAGTGATCATGTCTATTTAGAAATCCTTGGCTGCTAATGACCTGACCCAGTGTGGTGTCACATTTAAAGGTACAAAGCCTGGAAAGGAATTACTGTCTTTGCTCATGCATCATTTGATATTTAATGAAACTTTGTATCCATCCTGCTCTGTCATTAACATCTCCCCCTCCCCACCCATATACACTCCAATGTGCTGAAATTCCAGTGAATCTCTAATTACCTTGCTTTTGTTACTAACAGAAAACCATTTACAGTGCTTTAAACAATTTAGAAGCGTATTCTTTCACATGAAAGAAATCCAGACATAAGTAGTTTGGGATTGATTTGCTGGTTTCCAGAGTCTTTAGGGATCTTCTGTTTTCTCTTCCACTACCCTCAAACTCATGTCATAGCTGCAGGAGCTCCAGCCTTCACAGCACATTCCAAGCAAGACAAGAAAGATCAAGAGACATACATCTATTCCTCCTGAGTAAGCCCCTGTTAAAGAGATTTCCTAGACGCTCCACTCAAGGATTTCCACTAGCAACTCATTGGCCAAGCCTAGTTGCAAAGGAAGGCTTAGAAAAGTAGTATTATCACTGGGCACATGGTCACCCTACATAAAGTAGGGGTTCACAACGAAAGCAAGAGGAGAGAATTGATGTCACAGGCAGTCTCTGCTACATTGCACGCCCTCTCACCTAACCAACATATCCTTGCCATCTTGGTCTTTTCATGCTCCTGCCCTTCCATGCTAGGCACAGCCCGTAAGACCTGTCTCTCCCCACCACCCCCATACCAAGAGTGCCATTCTCCTATTCTGACAACCTTCTCCTTGTGAACTATTGTACCATGGTTCAGGGGCACTACCCTACTTGGACTGAGACAGAGTCTTTGGTTCTTGGCTGCCTAGAACCCCCTACCCCAATTTTCTCTTCTACCTGGAGCCTGATCTGTAGGCCACCTTTCATTGCGAGTTCAACTTATGTCCCCTAAAATGCTGTTTGGGCCCTGGCTACAATCCAGTATGAATCATCTGAGTCTTGCCCTGTTAATGGCTCCTGGTTTAGAATTCTGGGTTCTTTGTTGTCTCTGTAACCTGACTCAACCCTGGCTCTCCTTCCCTGTACATTGATTCCTGAGTCCTAGCTCAGAGACCCCAGTGCAGATTCACAGGCCCTTTTTCACAAATGAACTATGTTTTTACTACACCCAGGCAGGGCTGGGGCTCAGCGACAAATGGAATTTTCTCCTCCACAGCTCAAAATCAATAATTATGCACTGGATAACACAGTTATACATGAACAGTGTCTTTGAGATTCTATAGATTATGAATGGCTAGGAAACACATAAAAAGATGTCCCTTCCCTCAGTAATGATGAAAATATAAAATACAACATCAAAGAAACACCATGTTACAGACTTGTAATTGCAAAACATTAAAAGGTCCAACGATATTAAGTGCTGGTGAGGATGTTGAGAAACTGAATATCTTACCCACAGCCAGCGTAATTATAAATTTGAACGAGTTGGTAAGCAATTTGGAATTATATATAGTAAAGTTAAGGATGGGAATACCCAATGGCTATGCAATTTCACCCCCAGGTTTATATTTTAAAGAAACTCTTACACCAGGGAAACTGGCATATGGATGTTTGTTGCAGTGATATCTGCATGGGGATTGCTCTAGGGGAGCACAGACGCCAGTGAACTCTCCACCCACTCTCTACAGCGCTCCCTAAGGTGATTAATGATTAAGGTGATTTCCTGGTGAGGGAGGCATGTGGCTGGAACAGAGACTAGAGAGCATCCAGAAGAAAAGTACCGGCCAGCTTCTATGTGACTCCTGGGATAGGAAGCTCAAGGGACACTGGAAGGGGGTCCCAGTTTTTCATCTAGGCTTTATTGGTAACTTCCAAGAGAACTCATATGCCAGGTTAGAAACTGGATAGTCCAAGAGAAAATCGAGGCGAATGAGACAAGGAGGCAGTGCAAGTGATGGGACTGGAGGGCCGTGTAGTTGTTCTTAGAGACACTTCCGATCACAGCATGCTGGTTCTGAACAGTGACCGGGACAAAGGAAACAGAACCCCATTCTCGGGTGACAGGAGCTCAGGAAAATGGCAGGGCCTGGATATAAATGGGACTGTGGCTTCAGGGTCAGTCTCCAGTCCTAGGAGGAGTGAGGATTGAATAAAAATCATAAGTTGTTATCACCTTTATAATAGCTAAGCCTTATTAGGCATTTACTACGTGTCGGGAACTGTCTAAAGTGATTTTCCTGCTGATATTACTGACTGCATATTTATATTCAATCTCAACTTACACCTTATTAACAGGTCTGTGATTTTGTTCAGAATGGCAACGTACACAGAAAAAAATACTCCCAGAATTTCCTGTGGCTAAAGTGGCCACGTGATACAGTCTGACCGAAGAGATGAGGAGGCAAGTCTACTTGACAGTCTTTTGCCTTTACCCTCTCTCTCTGTCTTGCTTGGAATGTGGATATAATGGTCAGGATTCAGCAGCCACCTTGTGATCAAGAGGGAAAGAAACTCATGCCAAGAATGGCATTTTTTAAAATTTTATTTTAAATTTATTTAACATAGTAAAATAAAATTTAAAAAAAATGGCAGTGCAGGAAAACAAAAGAATCTGAGCCTCGATGGTGATGGTGTCACGTACTGCCTATCTCTCTGTTTCTTATCTAATGAGAAAAATCTACCTTTTTTGGTTAGGCCCCTGTATCATCAGATAAACACAATATTTAAGGACATACATGATCTCATTTAATCCTCGCAACAAACTTCTGAGACCGGTAACTCTCACAATTACCATTTTACAGAGGAGGACAAAAAAGCTCAGAGCAGTTAAACTGGCGGGTCGAAGGATCGTGGCTAGACATATCTGTCTCATTCTAAATTCTTTTTTATTACTATGCTCTTCCGACTCTTCATCATACGCTGAGATGGGGTTTAATCCAGTTCTCTTGGACTGGGTCAACAGATAGCCTATGGGGGAAGGTAGAGGCTACATAGACATTCTTGATTGCATCCTGAGAGCCATGAAAATTGACATTGGAAGTCCTCTCTATTACTTCTTTCTGTGGGCGACACCTGCTGGGTAGCGGATGCCCTCAGGGAGCCCAGGAGTCACTCAACTAACATCTCTGATTACTGGCTAATGATCACACGTCCTTGTGAGGATGGAAAAAAAACAAAACAAAAAAAAAACGTGGCCATGCCTGGCATGCGTTGGGTGCCCAGAGCATACAAGTGTTTCTGCTTTCTTCCTGCATGTGAGCCTGAAACAGGAAAGGAGATGCTTTGCTGTTCCTTCTCTCCCGGAAGATCCACACGGCTCCCCCAGAACACACACCAGGGCCTGCCATTTTCACCAGACACTCATTGCCTTCCCGTCTTCATGGTTTTAAATGTTCCCATAAGCCCTATGAAGTAGGGATGATGACCTATTGATAAAAAAAGAAGCCACAGTTCAGGGACGTTGAAATAATTTGTCCTTTGGCCCAAAGCGAGTAGGTGGTAGAGCTGGATTTTGATTCCAGTGCTTGACCTTTAACCACCATGATGTTCTTCTTGCCATCAGGAACCCAGAAATGCAGCACCAAATCCAATTTGGACACCTAGACTCTAGCACATCATGGATCAAAAGGAGAGTGAACGCACGCTGGACTGTGTGTCAGGGTCTAGGAAGAGGTGGCTGGGCAACAGGGATGCTGCTTGTGACCGGCTCTGTGTCTCCTGGAGTCGCATCACTTTCTCCCCCCACCCCCTCCCCCACCTCCCCCTTCCTCTCTTCCTTCTTCCCCTCTTTCTCTCCCCAGTTCTGCCCCTTTCCTCTGTCCCTTTCTCTACCCAAAATACTTAGGAGCATTTTCTGCCTGATACCAAGTCCTGTTTGCGGTGCTGAAAGGCTCACGGAAATGAATAAGGTGTTTCATACAATTGAAAGAGTCTTTCAATGGCGGGGCACCTATACCGGCACTTGGTGAGATGAGAGGCAGAAGTCTTCCTCACAGCTCCACGGGACACAAGGCTGCCAGGCAGGGCTGCGTGGAGATGCGTTGGGGAACAGGGGAACAGCGAGCTGGAGCTGTAGGGGGCAGCTTAAGTCTGGCAAGTGGGGTGGGGCGAGCTGGGTTTCGTGGGCTCCCTGTGGGTTGGCTAATGCTTGCGGTGGGCTCTGGGAAATAGGGGCTATCCCTAGCTGTCTGGTCCTTGGCCCCAGGGCACTTAGGATGGGTGCCTCGTGTGACTGTCTTATCAGAGAAGTGTTGAAGTGTGAACTTAATTAGAGGCTTAAGAAGGGAAAATGACTGGCCCCTAGGCGAGGGCCAAAATTGGGTAAGATTGCATGGTAAAAAGTTACATTACAGGCACTGTCCCTGCCTGTAACAAACTTACAACCTAGTGGCAAATGCTGACAGCAAAAGCCTAGTGCTTAAGAAAGCAGGTCCTAAAGCCAATTCTACCTCCCAGTTCCTCCGAACACTCACTGTGTGATCTTATGCAAGCCGCTCAACCTCTCTGGGTCTCAGTTTCAACTTCTGCACATTGAATGGGTGGGTAGGGATAATATAATTGTCCCTGTCTTGTAGGGGAGGTGTAAGGAGGAAATGGATTAACGTAATAAAGCACTTAGAAGAGTTCCCAGCAAAAAGCAAAGATACCACATTGTAACAAAACTGTAATGCGTATGCTAACAGACACATTAACTAAAGGCTAAACCAGCAAAGAGTGAAAGCAGAGAGGGGCATCCACAGTGAACAGGCTGCAGCAACAGGTCCTTTACCCAGTCCTGGCTGAGCTAGCAAGAATGGGTCCTCCTGGCGGAAGACCCAGCCCTGGAGTGGGCTGATCCTCAGGGCCATACGGAGCCTCAAGCTGTCCTTGGAAATCCTTGATCACAGGCATGGGAGGATGGAGTAGAACCTCCATTTAACTCCACCTGGGGTAGGTGGTGACTCCCTGTAGACCTGGAGGAGGGGCTTGGGAGGATGAGATGCCCACACATGGAGAACAGGGATGCTTTAGGCAGAAGCCGCTTCAACAGTTTCTTTTATGGAGTCATCTGCGGGCTACTGAAAACCCCCTTGAGCCACGTTGCTTGAAAATCCACCATGAGCATCTCCACTTAATTACTTTTGTAGGCAGGTGCGTTTTCTCAGGATTAAGGCATTATGTCCCCCAAGAGGGATTACATAATAGCTCCTGGAGGATGAACTACATGGATTAAAGGGGGTTGTTAAGAGCCAAGTGTAGTCCCAACTTTCCATTGTGCTGTGGAGGAAAATATGTTCACCCGGGGACGTAGACCATGAGAGCAAAAGATGCCTGACTTTTAAGCAGAACCTCAGGGCATATCCCTCCCACTGACACTTGGCAGCACCCAGCTGATTTTGGTGGGTATTTACACGGGTTGTGTAAGGTGTCGATGGTCCACTGACCTGGCATGCTTTCGTCCAGATTTTCCGGGACCGTCTTAAGTCGTTCTTTCATTAATGCACTGGCTGGTTATTTCAGTCCACAAATACCTGTGAACAACTTGTACATGATAGACGCTGGAGACACCACAAGAGTCAGAGAATTCCATGTTATATGCCCTGATTTCTATGTCTGCAAACAACATCCACTACTGTAACTAAAGCTGCACACATAAGAGTGGATCAAGTGCATTAAAGAAACAAATATTCAATTATTCATGATACCTGTTAAAGAACAGTGAGGGGGGGCTTGACTCAAGACCACTACCAGAGGGGCAGGGACCACTGCATGAGGCTTTGCAGAGGCGGGAGAGATGGGGCTCAACCCCAAATACAACAAGGAAGAGCCAAGGAGCAGGGTAGGGTCAGTGGATGGAAAATTACCAAGAGGACACATCAAGGGGAAGGGGGGAGGGGTTCTGGCTACATGACATCACAGGGTTCTTGCTGACGGCAGCCCACGCTAGTCAGACGTCACCCGGAGGGATGAGGTGGAGGACAAGGAGCCTCGTTAGACATAGAGGGCGGGATTCTGGCTAACCTGACTTAGCAGGAGTTTTGCCAAAATTAATGCAGAGATGACATGGAAGCCCAAAGGTCAGGGTCTTGTCAAGGAGAGCGCTCAGAGGAGCCTGAGCTTGCTCAAGGAGAGAATCTTTGTCAAGTGTCTCTCAAATGCTAGTACCTATTTTTCAAGTAGGGTTGTCCTTTGGGGCCCTTTGGAGTAAATCAAGTTGGACTGGTTTTTAGAAATGTAGCAAATAGTTTCCTTCAACCTTAAGGCTGTTCCACATAAACAGAAGAAGACTATTTTGCAATGCAAGAGTGCCTCACAAAGATTTTATAAATCCCAGAATCAGAACCTCCCCTCCCCTCTCTCATTTCTGCAGGAAAGGCTTGTAGAAGTTTCTGATAATTATTTTGGGGTCAGGTGTGGAGAAGTGCTTATCTTTTTGACATTCCTTGATTTGCATCACAAATGAATGGGCCAGGACCCTCCGGGGGTACTTCAAGACCCAAGCCGGGCGGGGGTCAGAAATCCTAACTGGCCCCGGTTGCATTCAGTGAAGGAAGTGATCTTGCTTCCCCTTTTCAGGTCTGTGCCCTGGTCTGCTGGGAGCTGTAGCTGGAAGCCCAAAGTTACAGAGCCTCCAGCTAGCAGCAGGGCATACTAAGGCAATTAGCTGGAAACGAAGAAAGCAAAAGGCAAGACTTGAAGCGAGCAAAGACCGAGCGAGTCAGGCAGGTCCCAGGCTGAGAGCAGAGGCAGGAACGGAGAGCTGTATGGTCAGCCGGGTCCCTGCCAGTGTTGCTTGATTATTAGGCTTCTGATGGCTAATAGAACACGCTCAACTCCTTGATTCAAAGACACATGTTTTCCCACATGTGGAGGCTTCCACATCGGGACCTAGCAAACAACTGATGTATGTATTTGATATGATTAGATTTGTGTACGTGTGTTGATCTGTTGTTTGTTTTCCCCTGAAAAGCTATTAATAAATCCGTGGCACATCTTAAAATAAATGGGTGTTTCAGGACTCGGCAGGAATGGGAAATCTCAACCAGATTAAACTCCTTAGAGCTTTCATCTCTATCACTTTTTATGTCCTTTCTCTTCATCTATCCATCCATTTATTTAGTAGACACTGAAGGAAGTTACTTAACCTTTCTGTGTCTTAGTTTCTCTGCCTTCAAAGGGCAGTCGTCAAGATGAAATGAAATTATACGATGTTCACATAAAGCATTTTAACAGCGCCTGGTACAAAACAAGGGTTTAGGGTTATTGAACTCATTCATTCATTCATTCATTCATTCAACTACCTCTGCCTACGCCAGGCATCCACTAGGCTCTCTGAGGCACAGAGTTTCTCAGATTGTGCTGCTGAACTCAAGGGGCACCTTCCTGGTGCGTAGTATACACTAGGAGGAGGGAGAAAGGAAGAATGCCTCTTTCTTGCTTCCATTAGTTGATCACAGACAATTGTTCTCACTGCTACCCGCCTCTGCAGTTTGGGCATTGCTCCTCACTTCCTTCCTCCATTTACCCGCACTCCACTGTCAGCCTGGGTTTCTGTCCCAACCCAGCTTTATCGGCCACGGTCATCTTTCCTAGGCTACACCCCGTGGCCGGATGGACAAACCTCCCACAGATTGGGTTATGTCCACCCACTGACACTGGGGCCGTGGGAGAAGGTCCCAAGCTTCCCGCGGTTTCTGATGCCATTATTCGGCATTATTCGGGAATTTTTCATATGTTTTATTGAGTATTGAATACCCAACACCCAGAACTAACCTAGCACGTAGTCAGCATTCAATAGATATTTGTCGAATGAATGAATGAGCGAATCTATAAAAATCATCTCTGGAGGTATAGATGTAAAGCTCTGCTTTTTTTTTTTTTCCTGTGAAGGTAAGGAATATTTCAGAGGCTGTCTCTCTGTGAGATTCTCTGGGAGTTCAGTAATCTGAAAGGTGAGCAAGGATGGGAATTTGCGTAGCTGTGTGTGTGGGTCTATATCAGTGTAGAAATGCCTGTATTTGCACACACATGGAGCACACAGCATGTAAATGCATGACTTGCATAAATGCAGAGTGGGAATGCATGCATATGCATATATATCCCTTTGTCCTCCTACAAATAAATGGCTGCATGTACGTGCGCGGTGAGTTTACTTTCGAAATGTATGTACATGCATGCACATGCTTTCCCGTGTGTCCCTGTGTGTGCTTCGATGTGCAAATCGTGTCAGGCATATAGCTGTCCCAATACATGCATCAGTGTGGATACATGCGTCTCTATCCATGTGTGTTTGCCCACACGTGCATAGATGTACCTTTGTGGGTGTGTGCTGTGATAGGGAGGGGAATTCTCAGTGCGTGTGTTGGCTAATATGGTTCATAGTAAATGGGGAAACACCATCAGGCAGGGTCCAGAGATTTCTACCTCAAGGTCCACTCTTGATCACCTTTTCCCTGTTGCCCTGCACTCAGCCTGAACAGCTGAAATTATACGGACTTCTTAGAGTGATGGGTTTTAATTTCCCAGAATAGATCAATACACACAAAGAAAGGGGAGGGTGGCAGAACAGGAAGTCCCAGATATCAGAATTTGCATTCAAAGGACCCGAGCAAACCCAAGCACTGAGCCTTCTGCTGGAGCCTGACTGCCTGGCCTTGATTCTCAGCTCTGGCTGTACCTCAGTTTGTGTGTCTGTAAGATGGGGATAATAACCTTACCCACCTCATAGTTTCCGGGAGGAGAAAAAGAGTTAATATGTGCAAGCACATATCTATGCAAGTGCATAGATAAGCACTATTTTTGGTTGGACCAGACAGACCAAGAGTTATTTTATTATTCCTAGAAACAAAAGGTAACCTCGATTATTTTACTTACATAAAGCTAGTATATATTTACTCTAGACGATTTGGAAAATACAGATAGACCAATATAAGAAGAAAAAGATCTTACTCATAGTCTCTCCCTGTACCCAGGTAAACACCGTTCATGCTTGAAAGGATCTCCATTGGGTACTTGTATAAATGTGCTTTCCCATTAGTGGGCTTCTATCCCCCTAACTGCGGTTGTATGTGACATTGGTGGTCAATGCAGCAGGTTTCTGGGATTTATACCCTGTCTAGTCTTCTCCCCTTGCATCTCGGCTGGTCCTGTGACTTGCTTTAACCAACAGAATGTGGCCAAGTGAAGCTGTGTCGATCCCAGGCCTGAGCCTTAAGAAATCTGGGCAGCTCCACTTTAGCTTTCTTGGGTGCCCTGAGCAGGAGTGCAAGAAGAATGCCTATATTGCTGGAGAAACCACATGGAGAGAGAGAATCCAGTGTTTCCAGCCTCCAGGCTGAGCTCAGACCCCACCTGCCCTGCCCTGTGAATATACCCACAGCAAGACCCACAGAAGAACCACCCCACTGAGCCCAGCCTGGTTTGCAGAATCTAAAAATGCCATCAATTGCATTGAGGTATGGGAGGATGGGTTAGCCTGGTGACGGGTATTAAAGAGGGCATGTTCTGCATGGAGCACTGGGTGTTATACAGAAATAATGAATCATGGAACACTACATCAAAAACTAATGATGTAGTGTATGCTGATTAACATAACATAATAATAAAAAAAAAGTAAAAAAAAAATGAAAAAAATCAATTGTATTAAATAACATCGTTCTTATTTGAAGCTGTTACATCTTTTATTTTTAAGATTTTATTTATTTATTTGACAGAGATACAGCGAGAGAGGGAACACAAGCAGGGGGAGTGGGAGAGGGAGAAGCAGGCTTCCCACTGAGCAGGGAGCCCGATGCGGGGCTCGATCCCAGGACCCTGGGATCATGACCTGAGCCGAAGGCAGACGCTTAACAACTGAACCACCCAGGTGGCCCTGAAGCTGTTACATCTTGAGGTGGTGGCTTATTACCTTGTAATGAATAACTGACAATCATTCCATTTTATAACTTGCATTTTAAAGTTTAAAATTAGACCATATTTCTATGTAATTATGTTGTGGTCAGAATGAGTTCCGGATCAGGTGGCCTTGGTTTTAATTCTGATTTCACATATTAGCTGTGACTCTGGGCAAATTACTTCACCTCATCTATAAAATGGACTTGATAAAAACCTTGTAGATTTGAGGGAAAATTAAAACACAGTGCCTGAAACCTAGTTAAACATGAAACAGGTCCGTATTTCACCCCATCACTGTTTAATGGCCATGAAATGATATGCGTATGTCAAAATGTCGCCCATTTCCTACTGTTGGGCATTTATGCTGTTTCCAGGTGTTGTTGTTGTTGTTGTTGTTTTTACCATCAAAAATATGGAGAGCAAAAATCCCCACTTCCATTTTTCAAAGGAGTGAGGCTGAGGAAGACCAAGCTGACTTGCTCAGGCCACACAGTAGAGCTGAGGTTAAAAACCTCACCTTCTCATTCCTAGGGCTCCTGTACCCAGCATGAGCACTTAGCAACCCACCTACACGATGGTTTTGTCTCCTGGGCCCCACCGGCATTGTATTATAACCCTGTTTCCCTGGAGACCGGAGTTATCATAGGCAAAGGAAGATTTTTTTGACATGCTAATTTTTGGAAGACAGTGAACATGCTAAACTTCCCGACTCTGCTGCAGCCTTCCCCGTCAGGGGAGTAGCCTCTTCAGATGGGCAAGAGCACCTCCTGCTCATGGGCAGACCAGAGCCAGAGATGAGAGACGATGTTACGTGACACGATGTGCTGGACTTGACAGCTGGCTTCCAACAGCGCTGCATTTGAATTTTAGTTCGGTCTGCTCCCCACTAGATGATCAAAGGCAAGTTCCTTACCCCTCTGAGCCTTAGTTTCCTCATCTGTGAAATACTGGTCCTTCTCCCTCCTCCCATCCCCTCCCCCTGCCCCCAACTCTCCTGCGTTCTTACGAGAAATTATAGGAGATCGTTGATGTAAAGTGCCTGACCCGAGTGCTCCAGACGGGGTAATTATCATTGGATTCTTGGTATTAGTTAGGGAACCCCTAAGGAAGGCTAAAAAAATTTCATCTTCCTGGCCTGGAGAAAGTATAGCTCAGGGAACACAGAAAACATTTGGATCCGAAATCTGAACTTCCTGGTGCTCTCTGAGGTGCCAGAAAAGATGAAAATAAAAAGTACAAATTATTTCGGCAAAGGGGTAGGCTTAGGGAAGATAGTTCATGCCAAATCATCAGTAAGTGAAATTCTGACTCCCAACACAGCGACCTATCCACCATCCATTTCCTTTCACCAACACCCATTGAACTTTTGCCTATGGTGCTCAAAGTCGGAATCCTTCCAAATGAGAGGGGGAGGTTCAAGGGAAGCAGGAGGCCACGTCCATGGTGGTTGCTACCATGAGCCCCACGGCTCTTGGCCGGTCATCTCTGGCACCCCCTTCATCTCCTTCAGAAGAAGATGTCATTGTATCAGTCAATGTCCAGCCATTGCCAGGGGTAACTTTGTCTCTGTAGGACTTGGACACCCTTAAAGCTGGCCAAGTAGCCTACTTCCCTTCTTTCTGAGATGAATTCAGATTGATAGATGGTCATTTTGGTAACTTTTCATTTCATTTCTTCCTTCCTGAATCTTTCCCGACAGTTTCGTTGGCATTGGCTTAATCATTAAATTCAGGGGCCAATAAAAAGCAGTTTTAACAAAGGCTTTTGAGCTTGGCTGAGAATATCATCATTCTTTTATTTTTTTCCTTCTTCTTCCTCTTGGCTTCTCTCCCCCCACCCCACCCCCCTGCTTTCCTCTCCTCCTGCCTTCTTTTTCCCTTCAAACAGATATCGAGCATTTTTTAATGTGCCAAATCATATATTGAATGCAGGGGATGTAGATTTATATGTAAGGGAAAGTCTCTGCCCTCCGGTTGCTCACAGATTCAAAGAGGGGGAAAGCAAGTAAAAAATAAATATTCATCGGGAGCCTGGGTGGCTCAGTCGTTAAGCGTCTGCCTTCGGCTCAGGTCATGATCCCAGGGTCCTGGGATCGAGTCCCACATCGGGCTCCCTGCTCGGCAGGAAGCCTGCTTCTCCCTCTCCCACTCCCCCTGCTTGTGTTCCTGCTCTCGCTCTCTCTCTGTCAAATAAATAAATAAAATCTTTAAAAAAGTTAAAAAATAAATATTCATCAACTCTTGCCACAGAATGCTGTTTAATAAACTGGCTGGCTGACGACCACTAGTATTTGTTCTCATGCTTGCAGGCTGGTTAGGGCTGGGCCCAGTTGGTCATCCATGCTGTGGGCTGCCAATCAACTGTGTTTGGCTCCAGGCTGTTCCCTATACATTCATTTTGTAGCCAGAGTGAAGGGCCAGCAGCTACCTGGGGCTTTCTCTTCCTCCAGTGGATCACAGGAGCACAAGAATGTGAGCCCAACCATGTAAGCACAGTTAAGCCTCTGCCTGCATCATCCTCACGCACATCCCATTGCCCAAAGTATGTCAACATCAATGGGGGCAAGCACACACATAGCGGGAAGGGAAGAGAGTGAATATTTGCTGAAAACATGTCTCAAACCATTGCAGGGGGTATAAGCAAATGGACAGACGTGGCACGGAGCATCGTGGGGTGCAAAGGCAGAGGACCTACACCTGTGCAATCAGGGAAGACACCCTGGAGGAGGTGAACCATCAGCTGAGCACTTAGAATTTTAAGACGTGAACTGGATGAAGGTATAGGATTGAACTGTCTGTTCAAGGTCGTAGGGGCTGCCCGTTTGAAAGTGTAAGAGTCAAAGATCCCAGAGCCCGGTTGATAGCTAGTGAGTTGAGACCCTGGGTAGGTATGAGAAGAGAGATTCTTGGATATGGAGGCAAAGGTCAGATTCCCAGGCATGTCTTAGAGGACAGACCTTGAAGGAATCTGACAGAGGTGATGCAGGGCAGAGAAGGGTGTTACGCAGGGGGCAGACTAGTCATAACTGCTGCTTTGAAGTTTACATGGAGACGGCTGAGGACGATGAATGGAAAAGTGAGAACCTGAAGATGGGGAGACCAGTCAAGGCCACCTACAGGTGAAGGATGCTAAGGGCTCAGAAGGGAGAGGGGACAATAGGATGAGATGTTTAAAGACAGGATGCTCAGGACATAGAGGAGGGAGGGAGAAAGACTCCGAGGTACTATGACTACCACAGTTTTCCAATACCTCAGCGCGGCTATGACTTGTCCCCTGAGGGCTCAGTGAGATGCCAGCAAACTGAAGACGGACACAACAGGGAATAAACTGAATTCTGCAAACTATAGTCTGGGACACCGACATTGTTTAGGGGCATGGTCCTTGATGGGGTTGCCAAGGGAAGTGAACACTCAGAAGGAGAGCCACGATTCCCACCAAGCATCATAGAAAACTCACCCCCTTCCTTTCTCAGCAGAGCTCTTGGTTGTGGGAGAAGGACTGAGGTTTTAGATGTAAACACACAGGGATCTGAACCTACCAGTTCTGTGACTTTGGATAAGTTATTTTTTTTTTTTTAAGATTTTATTTATTTATTTGAGAGAGAGAGTGAGCAAGCACAGGCAGAGGGAGAGGCAGAGGGAGAAGGAGAAGCAGACTCCCTGCTGAGCAGGGAACCTAATGCGGCACTCGATCCCAGGACCCTGGGATCATGACCTGAGCCAAAAGCAGATGCTTAACTGACTGAGCCACCCAGGAGCCCCTGCATAAGTTCTTTACCACTACCTGGCACCCAGCAGCCCTGAATTTCACCACTTTGGGATTCAGCTTCCTTCTATGTAAAATGGGGAAATATTACATATACACACACACATATATAATGAGGGTGCTGTTATTATCAGCACCCTCATTTTACAGAGTAAGAAATGAAGGCCAGAAAAGCTACATAACTTGCCCAGGGTCAGCGAGCCCATCAGTGGTGGAGCCAGGATGTGGACCCAGGGAGTCTGACCCAGAGATGGCACATTTATATCCACCACATGGGTTCCAGGGCCAACCCGGGGCTTTCCTACTTGCTCATTGTGGGTGAGAGGACACAGTTAATAAGCGGAAGGGGTGTGCTTGGGTGGCTCAGCCGTTGGGCATCTGCCTTCGGCTCAGATCATGGTCCCGGGGTCCTGGGGTCCAGCCCCGCATTGGGCTCCCTGCTCGGCGGGAAGCCTGCTTCTCCCTCTCCCACTCCCCCTGCTTGTGTTCCTTCTCTCGCTGTGTCTCTCTCTGTCAAATAAATAAATAAAATCTTTTAAAAAAATAAAGGGAGGGCACCTGGGTGGCTCAGTTGGTTAAGCGACTGCCTTCGGCTCAGGTCATGATCCTGGAGTCCCTGGATCGAGTCCCGCATCGGGCTCCCTACTCAGCAGGGAGCCTGCTTCTGCCTCTGACCCTCCCCCCTCTCATGTGCTCTCTCTCTCTCATTCTCTCTGTCTCAAATAAATAAATTTTAAAAATCTTAAAAAAAAAAAATAAAGGGAAGGGGGAAGGTCTGCATGAGGATCCATCTGTGGTCCCCCTCCTTCCCTGTGCCCCTTCCACATGCAACCTCTGGAGCCTACAGGTGACAGCGAAATTAGCAGAGCAGGCTGGGACCAGTCTATGTTTGGTGAATGAATGAATGAATGAATGAATGAATGAGAGAGATGAGAAAGCTCAGGCCCCAAAGTTTCAGAAACTTGCTCTGAGTCAGAAATGTGGGAGCTAGTTGTCTAGCCCAGGTCTGTCTGGTCCCAAGGCAGCCATCCTGTAGGTCTACAAGGCTGAGAAATCCCGCTGTTGCTGTTGTTTTGACAAAATAAGATTTTTGTGGGAAGTTTTTGAAAACTTTTTTTTCCCTGTAAATTTTAATCATTTTTTATCATCACAGAGAGAACAAAGGATGAACGCAGGGAAGTAAGAAATGCTGCTCTGGAAACACTCACCGTCTCACTCTTGACTCCATAAATAAATGTTCTCATGTTAAGCAGCCTTCAATTTTCTTGGAAAATGCTCAATTTATATGCAGACAAAATATACTTGCACAAAGCACTGATTCTCAATGTTTATAAGGGAGCCACTAAAGTTTGTGGGAAAGAACATTGGTTCTGGACTCAGAAAGACCTGTGTTTCAATCCTGGATTCCATACTTAGTAGCTGAGGGACCATGGAAATATCACTGAACGTTTTGAGCCTCAGTTTACCCATTGGTAAGATGACGGTAAACATAGTGCCCACTTCATGTAGTTTAGCATGATCCCAGCTACTTTGCAGGGAAGGGTCCCTGCTGATGCTTAGACCTACATGATGAAAGAAACTAAGGCTCCCTGGAGGTGGGGAGCAAAAGTGATGGTCAAGGTCCTCAAGAAAGAGAAACTGAAAGGAATAAGGCCCGCCCACTGCTCCCATTATAGTGAGTCTTCTTCTGCTCCCACTTGGAATATTAGGGATCTGGTGTGTTATGATGCTATGAGTACCTTTGTAGGGTCAAGGCATGATCATTTCTCAGAGGGTGGGGCATGAGCAGATAAAGAAACACCCCAAACTTTCCTACTCTCTCTAAGTTGACTTTCTCTTGGGTCAGCGTTCACCAGGTTGCCACCAACTTTGGACAGTTTACCAGAGTCCTGCCAAGGTTGGCTCTGAAACTGTCTGCTAGATTTTTGGGGTCTGTGCTGGAGGACGGGAGCTTAGTGCTGCCTACGCCGCCATCTTGCAGACGTCACTATTCACTCTGAACATTTTTATCCACCTCCGCCCTCATCCACAGCCCTCACTCAGCAAGCTTGCTCTCAGAGGGCGGGACAGGGCAGTGGCTTAGAGCGTGACGGGAGCCCAAGGCCTGAGTTCAAATTCCAGGGCCATCAGTTCGGAGCTGTGTTACCTCAGGCCAGTTATTTAGCCATACTGTTCATACCGCTCGCATCACTACCAGCTCACCACCATTTGTTCTATATGAGATTTTGCTTGAAAGCAGGTGTTGAACTTTGCTGAACTATTTCCGTTCTTTAGTTCATCTACACACACAGAGAGGGAATGTCTGCTGTGTGCCAAGTATCACTCTCGATGTGGGAAGTTTCATAGTCAACACAACAGACAAGCCTTCTGCTCTCATGGGGCTTATATCTACTGCGAAGGACAGACAATGAATCACCCCACCAAAATCACTCCCGTTGTGCCGAATCAAGAAACAGCTTGAAGGGTTTGGAGAGATTGTGGTTCAGCTGCCCAGCCCCTGTCCCAGCCACCCCTGACATCCTCCCTCATTCGTCCAGACCACGTGGCCAATGCGCCCAACATCCCTGAGTCTGGCTTGGCCAAACTACCTTCCTGGATCTGCCTCTAGAGGTCCCCCTCTGTTCAACCTTTACTCTGCCTCTCAGGGCACCCTCCTGGCCCCAGAAATTGCTCTGGGCTGCTTTGGAACCGAGAAGTAGCTGCATCCTGATGAGCATCCTGCTTTCCTCCAAGCACGAAAATATACAATGCTGGATTATCTCTCTCAGTGGGTACAGCGTGTCTCCTCGGTGAAGGACAATTTTCAGCTAAGTGCATCTTATTTAAGGCTCTAAGAATGGCAGTTAAGCAAATGCAGGAGGAGAAATGTATATGAAAACTATCCACTGAAAGCCCGTGGCTAAATATATTCACCGCTGAGGGATAGTTTCCAGGTAATAGAGCCTAATTGCCATACTCTGGTCACAGCCACAGCCGGGTGGGACGCGAGGCTTGGGGTTTGATTCGCTTCCATTGATTTTCTTTATAGATCAGTTTGATACTAGACGTTATAAGGTTAATTTTGGATGATTAACTCCTCTGTATTGGGATATTTGACTTAGTTCCCCTTTCAGATGCTTTCTCCCCATTGATTTTCAATATTGCATTTCCAAGACAGAGGTAAAGGCTCTGGCAAGGGCCCATCAAGCAGAGGTCTCCCATGGCTGCCCCAGTCTCACACCCAAATATGCTCCCTAGGCAGGAGGGATAATGTGTGGGCAGCTGGGGGACACCCATGCCTTGTGCCAATCCAGGGTGGCTGGCAGTGCCTTCTTGCCCTGGGTATTGCCCAGGTCCAGGCAGTGGTGATCAAGAGCAAGGATTTCAGGATACCTGAGTTTGAAGTCCAGCCTAGCCATTTACTTGATGATTGACCTTGACATTCATGTAACCTCTGACCTCAGTTATTCATCAGTAACTAAGTATCATGGGTACCTACTCTTCTGGAGCCCAGCCACCGAACAGTTCCTCTTCTTCTTGCACTAGTACCCTCACCTCTTTAATGTGCTCCCTCACACCACAGGCCCTTTGCACACGATGTTCCCTTCACCTGTTTCATACCCTGCACTCCAGACACTCCCCCTCCCCTCTGATTGAACTGTAAGTTCCATGAGGTAGGGAAGTCTGTCCTGGCCAATAGTACCTGGTACCAATAGTACCCTGACATGCTGCAGACCCACGTGGGATATTTCTGAAAGAATAAGTAAGATCACTGCACAATTTTGGAGACTGTATGAGTGTTGAAGGACTTTTGAATTCTACAGTGTTGTTCCCCAAGATTCAGGCCATGGAACAGGTGGGGATCCCCTCTTCTCAGCTCTGCCTGGCTTCTCACCACCTTTCTTACCTACCAACCATTCCAGGCACCTTCCCTCTCTACCTGGCTCTCAGCTAGGGGTCCTGCTCCCCATCCCTTCTGCTTTCCTACTCTGGTGAGCAGGGATGAACTCCCTTTGATACTACCCTAAAAATCCTGAGTCAGAGTTCATCAAATAATAGCAGGAGCTGACACTGACCATGGACTATGTGCCAGATACTTAAATGCTCATCCACTCCTTGAATCTTCACCCGACACTAACTCTTACATTGTGTTAATGCCTTCAATCCCATTTTATTGATGGTGACACCAAAGCCCAGAGAGGTTAAGTAACTTGCCCAAGGTCATTCAGCTAGCAAGCTAGCACAGCTGGGATTCCACACAGTTCATCACTACCCCCAGGGTGGACACCCTTCCCCTGTCCTCCACCATCCATGGACTCTCCCCTTGCCCCTCGCAATTCAGATTTGACACTCAAGTCCTCAACCTCCCTTTCTGGACATATCTTCTCCCAGCTCAGTTCTGTTGCTAGCTTCTTGATAACATCTCTCAAGTATTTGGCCTTGACCAGTGGCCTGGAGTAAGGGTATCTCAATCTGGTTTCTGGCTTCTGTCTGGACCTGGGGCTTCCATCTGGAGGGTAATACTGTCCTACTCAAGGTCATGGTCATTCTGTCATAGCCCCTCCTATCTGAGGCCCTTCCCTCCACACCACCCCTTAGAACTGGCAGTCTATATGATGGCCTTGTAAAGGCACCCTGCCTCTTCCTAGGCCTTGTAGGGGTGCCTTCCTCCTAACCAGAAGTCACAAGTCAGCAGGAGGCCCAGCCTCTTGTCCTCATGACTAAAACAGCAATTACAGTAGAAGTAAGAGCTTACCATCTGCCACGTACTGAGCAAAGGGCCCTATGATGTTAACTCATTTAACCTTCTTCTGGCATTCTGCAAGCAGGGGTATTGTGACTCCGTGTTAAGGATGAGGATGTTCAAGTTCTGGGCAGCAACAGAATTATGCTTGATGTGGCGGGGCGTAAGTTTAAGCTGTGACCTGTCGGACTCCTAGATCTGTGCTCTTTACCGCCGCCACCTGAACCTACCCAGAGCCCTGTGTTTCCAGTCCCCTGCCTTCCTGCCCCTTCCAGCCAGCCTTGTGACTTCAGTCTGTAGCCAGCATCCTCACTGCCCCATCCCTCAATCACCCCTTCCCATCCTGAAGGTCATGCTCTGAGGATTGTTTTCTTCTTCCTGATTTTCTATTGGCTCTTATTCCTGGGCGGGGACAAGCCAGGAGCAACAGAGTGACAAGGGTAGGGAAGTGACTAAGTTTCCAGAAGCTCACAGAGGCCCAGGCCATTGTCTCTGCCCTGTGTCTTCTGGTCACTGGCGTGTCCCCTGGGATGGTCATTGGAAGTTCATTAGGGTCTGAGCCCTTTATTCAGAGTTTGGGGATCATCTCATGCCCCCCTCTTCTTAGCACTTTCGTGCCCTTAAACAATGGGCACACAACACCCCTTTCTTGGTCATTTGGCGTATTCAGTCAGCAGCAAAAATTAGTTAAGGTTTATGGAATCCTCCTCTGTGCCTTGTCCTCCACAAAGCAGGTGGTAGCAGAGACAGGGAGGACAGCATGAGAATAGACAATCACAGAACCACATGGTAAGTGCTTTAGAAAGACCCGAGTTCACTTCTGGGCTTCCCCACCTGCTCACTAGGTGTCCGTGGGCAAGTTAATCCACATTTCCATATCTCAGTTTCCTCATTCAGGGGCAGAGGGGGGTGGGGGGGACATGGAGACAATACTCACCCTGTAGGCTCGCGAAGCCTTGGGTCCCAGTGACGGGCAGGGGAAGGGCCTCGCTTATAATCGTATTATTTAATATTAATAACTGTCATAATTAGGGCGCCTGGGTGGCTCAGTCGCTTAAGCGTCTGCCTTTGGCTCAGGTCATGATCCTGGAGTCCCAGGATCGAGTCCCGCTTCGGGCTCCCTGCTCAGTGGGAAGCCTGCTTCTCCCTCTGCCCTTCACCCCACTCTCCCTCTCTCTCAAATTAATAAAATCTAAAAAAAATAATTGTCGTAATTATAACATGCAACATTATCAAATATAATAATTGTAATAAGCCTAGTAATAATAATAAATTTTTCTGAAGATGATGATGGTGATGATGATGATGTTAAGGGTAGTGGTGAAGATGGAGGAATCACAGGGGTTTTGAAATAGCACAGATGACGAGGTGCTCATATCTGACTAGGGAGCGGGAGACAGATGTTTGGTGGAAATTTCCCAGGCGAAGCAATTCCTCAAATGAGCTTGAAAAATAAAGTACGAACAAGTGAAGGGGTTGACACAGAGAGTTGGGTCAGGAGTTGAAAGGGTTTCCTGAGGGGGGAAGGTCTTCTGCAAAGGCCCACAGGCTGGGGAGAGCATGTGATAGGCAACTCATTCTCCCAACAGGACCCTCTGGGTCCCCTGTATAATTAAATATACTTTTGAATCAAAATCTGACTCTGGCCCCTCACACTGCCATGTTCCTATTTCCAGCCCCTGGTATCATTCAGAACCTATCACGCCTCCTTTCTGGAATGATCTTTTCACTGTCTGGACTCAGAACTGGCTCCCTCCAAGTCTCTCCCCTCTATTGCAAAGATGTCCAGCACCTCAAATACTCCTTCTGTCTTTGAGTGATCTCTCCCACCCCGCACCTCTGCTCTTGACCTTGATTTCTTGCATATTCCTCAGGGGGGAAGCGTGTAGTGAGTCGCTTGCCCCATCACAATACTGGGGCACACATGGGGGTCTCTAAAGGCAGTACCCCCACGTTGTACAATTCCAAGGGCCACAGTCACTTCATGGAATTGAACCGTGAGTGGCCGACCTGTTTAAAGGCTTCAGAAGACCACTTTTTGACTCGCGAACCTGTTAAGACAGTTTCTAAGCCCTTAAACGCTGTTCCTTTACTGCTCCCCCCTTCCAAGGCTACCAGCCCCCAGCCAGCCCTCCTGTATCAGGGGCGGTTTGTGCTGAATAAGGAGCATTTGCTTGGTCCCATCCAAGGTTTGTGAAATTAAGGTCACTTGGCTCCTAATCAGAGTTCAGACACCAACTGGGGGCTGTGAAGGATTTCTTCCCAAAGCATCATCTCAGAGGTTGCCTGAGTATAGATAGGACAGGAGTAAATTGTGTGCCCACGCAGGTGATGGTGGTGAGTAGACACGGTGCACGAAGTCCAGACTGGGCAACCAGGAGAGGAGCTGATGACCAGCAAATATCCTACGTCCAAGGTCACAGTTCTCCTGGCCAGCCTCAGCCTCAGACACCACCTGCGGAAGGACATTCCCATGTGTGCTATAACCCCATGAATGGACCCAGATTTTGATGTGCCCCTCCACCCAGAAAGCCAGGTTAACTAAAGCACTACAATAATTCATAATTTCTAAAGCTGTTCATGATGGTTCGTGAGTCATGATTGCTTTTCACTAGCTGCATCGTAGAGAAGAGAATTGATTGCAATAATATCTGAAACTTGCTGTGTCTTCTCTAAATGTGTCTCTTCCAGGAAACTAACCCTTCTCCATTCTCCGTGCTTGTGATCTCAGCTAGTGCTGAACCTTTCCGCCGGCTCTGGGAATGGGCAGGCGACTGAGCCCTGAGCTTGTATAACCCTAGACATTGTCTGAGCTTGGAGTGATGAAGGTATTCCTCTTCCCTGCAATCCCTGCATCAGGGAGAATCTGAGTCTAAAGTTACAAGCGGCTGTCTTTGCTTTGTCTGCACCAAGAGAGAGCCCACCTGAGAACAAAGCCAGTAGAGAAGAAAGCAGATCCGTGAATCAGAAAGACTTGTTAACACAGAAATTTTGGATCCAGCTGTTCTACCCTTGAATGTACTCAATTCCTGAGCCACCAGTAAACTCCTACTTTGATCAAAGACTGACCGAGCTGTGTTGCTTATATCCCAAGATTCGTGACCCAGACACCACTGTTAAAATGAGGGGATCCTGGGGTGCCTGGGTGGTACAGTCAGTTAAGCATCTGACTCTTGGTTTAGGCTCAGGTCGCGATCTCAGGGTTTGTAAAATGGAGCCCAGCGTCGGGCTCTGTGCTCCACACAGAGTCAGCTTGAGATTCTCTCTCTCCCTCTCCCTCTGCCACTCCCCCGCCTTCAAATATATAAATAAATACATCTTTTTTTAAAAATAAAGGGATCCAAGGGACACCCGGGTGGCTGAGTCAGTTAAGTGTCTGCCTTCAGCTCAGGTCATGATCCTAAGGTCTTGAGATCGAGCCTCATGTTGGGCTCCTTGCTCAGCAGGAAGCCTGCTTTTCCCTCTCTCTCTCCCTGCCTCTCCCCCTGCTTGTGTGCACGGCTTTCTCTCTGACAAATAAACAAAATCTTTTTTAAAAAGAAAATTAAATTTAAAAAATGAAGAGATCCAGAATACGGGAGAGTCTGCAGGTGGGGTTTGTAGCTGGATGCTGAACAAATATGGCAGAACTCTTAATTTGATATTGCAAACTGGCAGTGATACAAAATCCCTGGAAATTGTAAAGTAATAACGGTACACTTTAGACTAAGGTTTGACGATGCTATGGTTTCGGTTATTTGTCTTTCTGCACAGTAAGTTCTGCCTTCTTCTCAGACCTTCAGGGAAGTCTCTTATACACACTCAACTGGGTTAATGATGTGGAGACAAATCAAAGGGGAAAAACCATCTGCTGTATCAAAGAGCCAATGGAAAAAAAAAACAAAAACAAAAACGCCCAGAGAAGGTGCTGTAACATTTGTATGAGCTTGAGACAATATTAAGAATGGGTCTGTAGGGGCACCTGGGTGGCTCAGTCATTAAGCGCCTGCCTTCAGCTCCGGTCATGGTCCCAGGGTCCTGGGATCGAGCCCCACATCAGGCTCCCTGCTCAGCGGGAAGCCTGCTTCTCCCTCTCCCACTCCCCCTGCTTGTGTTCCCTCTCTCAATGTCTCTCTCTCTGTCAAAAAATAAATAAGATCCTTAAAATAAAAATTAATTAAAAAATAAATAAAATAAAATCACCTTAAAAAAAAAATGGGTCTGTAGTCCCGTAAAATGCTAAAAGCTGCAAGAGAATGTCATTCCTATGCTAACAATGAGAAAAAGCTAGATAATCTACATAATCCTATTTTGGGGAGCCCAAAAGAGAGCTAAGGTTATAAGAAAAATATAAGAAAAATATTCCAAACAGGCTCCTCTGAGGAGAGATGGGAGCTATAAATGGTTACATCTTTGGCAGAGCGTGGCAGGAAGGGGTGGTCACACTCATAAGAGAATAATATTAAAACAATAAAAATCTTGAAGTTTCTTGGGCGCCTGGGTGGCTCAGTTGGTTAAGCGACTGCCTTCAGCTCAGGTCATGATCCCAGGGTCCCGGGATCGAGTCCCGCATCGGGCTCCCTGCTCTGCAGGGAGCCTGCTTCTCCCTCTCCCACTCCCCCTGCTTGTGTTCCCTCTCTCGCTGTGTCTCTCTCCGTCAAATAAATAAATAAAATCTTTTTAAAAAAAAAATCTTGAAGTTTCTTAAGTTTCAAGTCAGGGTGAGCATAACAATTTAGAATCCTTAGGCATTCCCTAAGCCTGAAGGAATCCTGTATCCACTGATGGGATTTGTTCCATGGACCTCCAGTGGTTACTCACTAGGACTCCCTCAGTGTCTCAAGCCTACAGAACCTTCCAGACACCTGAGGAATCCATCTATGCCTCAGGCCCTCAGTGAGTACAAGATGGTGATCACCTGCCGCTTGACACAGACGTGAAACCCATCTTACCATACACGTTCCACTGATACCTAGCAAAAGCTATCTTCCACCACACGAGGGGCAAGAACCATCCCAGGTCCCAGTCCTGACCATCCTTTGGACATAAGACCAAAGTTGCACACCTCTGGGAAAAGACATAGCAAAACCTCCCAGTCTCCCGGCTCTGCCCTGACACTGGGAAACTCTCAAATGCCGCTGGGAGAGGGATTAAAAAAATCTACCCCCCTCCATACTGCATAAACACTAGACAAAAACCATCTGCAGCCAGTACAGTAGCAGAAACCCTGCTTTATAGAAGGCACCATTCAGCTGCCATAGGGTAGAGGCTTGGAGGACAGGAAACCTGCCTGAGCTCTAGACCTGACCTGGCAAAGACTGTTTGTCATAGGGGGATGGGTAGGAATGCTGAGAAAGCCCCACTCCCCAAGAGCAGGTGCACAGATCTATCTAAGGCAAAGGCTAGAGCAGATCTAAGAAACTCCCTGCCCTCTTGTTAGTCTTGCGTGAGCAACAAAAGTCGACTTCTGGATGTAGGGCAGGACTCCTTCTGTGGGACAGGATTGGAGGACCTGCTCAGAGTGCAAGAGGGATATTGAGGAAAACCCTTCAGAACTCTGGGCCTCAAATTAAGCATGAAGTAGTGGCTCCTAAAGGAATTTGAAGATTGTGTTACCCTGAAGTGAATCATAGCAGTAACAGCAATGATAAAATTAAACCTAGTTTAGCTATAGATGAGATTGACTCCACATCCAATATAAAAGACCTGATGGAGGAAGAGGCATGCCCATTTCCAGACATCAGTCGTCATCTCACTCTTCCTTGTTCTTTTACACCCAGTACTCAGCATTCAATAAAAAAATTAAAAGACATGTTAAAAAAAAAAAAAGGTAAGGAAAAAAAAAGGCCCCCCTATCAAAAGATAAAATATTCAATAAAACCAGGCCCAGAGATGGTGCAGGTATTGTCTTGATGAGATAGAGACTTTAAAACTAAAATTAGTATAGTGGAGAATCTACAAGAAAGACAACATGAATAAACAGATGAGAGATTTGGGCAGAGATGGAAGCTATACAAGGATGAAATGAAAATGAAAGACACGATGTCAGAGATGAATAATTCTTGGAACAGGCCTACCAGTGGAATGGACGTAGCAGATGAAGTAATTAGTTCACTTGAATGTAGCTTAATAGAAATTTAATCAAACTGGGAAAATAGAATAGTGAAGAAGGGGAAGAGGAAGAAGAAGAAGGAGGAGGAGGAGAAGACAGACTTTTAATTTTTTCAGGAAAATAAATATTGACAACCTTGTTTCCTATTCCAAAGCTGTGCTTTAAAACTTTCCTAGAGGCCCTCACTCCCTCTGCAGGTTTCCGGCTCCTGTGATATCCAGAGCCTGCAGACCTAATACTCTCTGACAGGTGGAGCTTGCCATGCTCCAGGGGTGAGTGCAGGTGGCATGAACTCACGCATTCAAATCTTATGGGTTGAAATCTGGGAAATGTGACCGCCTAGCTGTAAAAATCATCTTCCGCTGCTTAGAAAACAATCTCGAAATCTTGGTGGCTTCCCGGTCTGCATGTCAGTTGCGTACCCATAGACTTCGTCCAGCTGGGTAGCTCTGCTTCAAGTCAGCTAGGTAGGGGTTGGGCTCAGTCTGTTCCATGAATCCTGTCCTCCTTGTACCAGCAGCCCCCAGAGGCACAAGTCAAAGAAAAAGAACATTCGTGTCCTTGTTGTAGATGGTTAAGGCCAACTTTCTTCAAGGGGGGGCCATTGTGCTGGGGTCTGGCATTGATGGAGACAGATTGGGCTCCACCCCAAATACAGCAAGGAAAAGGGGATTTATAGCCAAGGAGCAGGGTAGGGGTCAGTGGGTGGAAAAGTACTAAGAGGAAACATAAGGCTAAGTGTTGGGGGTACGGATTCTGGCTAAGCCAGCCTAGCAGGATTCCTGGCGAAGGCAGGCCAGAGTGATCAGACATCACTGGGGGCTAGTGGGAGAAGGGCTAGCTAGATATCCAAGGCAGTCAGAAGAGGAGGAGGGATTCTGGCTAAGGTTGGACAATCTGGAGATGAACCCAGGTATCCAAAAGTTGAAGCCTAAGCTGAAAAGTTCAGGGGAGCCCCAGGAGAGTTTGGTCAAAGAGAGAATCTTTGCTACATGTTTGCATGGCATGTTACCAGAACAGGAGAGCCGGGCCAAAACACCTGGGCATCCTTGGGGCCTTCTTTGTATCATACCTGAATATCTCCTTGAGCACTACAAGTCCCATAGCCGAATCCAAAATCAATGGTGTGGGGGAAATACACGTCTCCTACGATACTTTGTAAAAGATCCCAAATCTCAAGCTGCTGGTGTGAACTTAGTTATTTACTTAACCTTTGAGCCCGGGGTTCCTCCTCTAACCATGTAATATTTGCCCCAATCCAAGAGTGCATCTGTGAGACTCAGTGAGTTAAAAATGCAAAGCACTTAGCCTCTTAGTCTGCAGTAGATGTCTGAGATAACGCATTTTCTCCACACTACTCATTCATTCAACAAATATCGGTAGTGGGATCCACTAACAGAATTTTTAAAGAACTTTTGTTATGCAAAGCTTCAGCCTGTTGAGAAAGTGAGAAATATGAAGAAAAATCTGTCTTTTGGTGAGGAATGGTTTTGCGAAAACCCAAACACTCCTCCCGCAATTCAAATTTAATTAAATCTGTCAAGATGTTCCTCACCAAGGCCAGGTAGCAGAAAAAGGCATGGGGCTCCTGAGATAAAATCACCTTGGAGATAAAAATTGTAAAACTGGTGTCCAGTCCAAGAGGACACGGTGGTTTGGGGTCCCTAGGGTGCTAGCTACAGCAATTAATCTCAGCCTAGCCTTCCAGTGCAGGCTTGGTATCTGGGAAGTGTCTTCGGGGCAGCTTGGCCATGGAGCATAGTTAGCTGAGATTAGCACTAGGACAGAGGTCTGTTCTGCATAAACCTTGAACCAACCTGGCCCCAGAAGTGCATCCTGGAAGTCTAGGTGGCTGGACCTTGGAGGAGGAGGTGGAGCTCTATCTGCTGGATTGCAAAGATTTCAGTAGGTGGCAATACCACCCCTCTGGTTTTGTGGTCAACAACAGTGAGATGGGGAAAAACCAGGTTTTCATAGTTGTCACTAAGACTTTCAGCCGGAAGTCTTAAGACATAGGAGCTCCATCTCCAGCAATGAGATGATCAGCTCCTTGGAAGGAAAATAAGCATTTCAGATAGGGTTGTCAGATAAAATACAGAATGCCCAGTTAAATTTGAACTTCAGGTAAGCGACAAATTGTTTCTTTAGTAATTGGTAAATGTATACTTAAAAAAGACTCATTGTTTATGAAGTTCAAGCTTAACTGGTCTTCTGCATTTTTTTATTTGGTAAATCTAGCAATCCTAATTCCAGGAGGAAGAGGGAAGACTGTGCTGCTGGACAGATGCTAAGCTGGCATAAGAAGCTTGAATGAATCACAGCAGGGGCATCTAAAATAGTCTAGGAGAGTCAGGGGAGACTCTGAAGGGAGTGCCGTTTAAGGAGAGCCCCCAAAAGACACAGAATTGCTCCTGTGGAAGGTGAGGGTGGGTGTGGAGTCCTGTGCAGGAATGGCTCATGGTGAAAGCAGCAGGACTATCATACACAGGTTCATGGCAATGAGAGTGAACCCAGCATATCCAAGACATGGGAACAATCTTGATGGGCCTGGATCATAGGGTGCAGGAGGGCACTGCTGGAGGTGAATGGGGGACAGGGGCTAGTTCCAGTCCAAGGAGGTTCTTAGCAAAATGAAGACATGGCTTTTATGAGCACAAACAAGTATACTCACAGAGGCTACCTCATTGAGCCTCACAATGACCTTGAGAAACACAGTGTCTGACCTCATGTCATGCATTTGGGGTGGAGCCCAGCAGCCTCAGACAATCCAGAGTCCACAGGTGTAGACTCAGCCCAGTGCAGAGGTTCCACACCAAATGGCACGAGTTCAACCCAACCACTTCCTCCCTTGTGAAGTGTAAATGCAGGGGTCAGAGGAAAGAGGTGCGGTCTCTGAAGGCACCCACTTATATCCTTGGCAGGGTTTGGCAATCGTCCTGGCTTCTTGGGAAGCATGCTGAGCATCCGAGAACCAGGGAGGCTGGGGAGTTGCGTGACTCCCTGGCTGATGGATGAATTCCTCTTGCACTTTATGATCCCGTATATTCTTAAAACCCATTTACAACAAGCTAAGTGATCTCTGAGTGTCTCTTCTTTAAATTCTAGGAGAGAGACCTGCTGGATCTTTACAGTCCCTGGGGCTTTTCGGCAGGCCAGCTCTCTGAAAGAAGAATGGGCTTTCTCACAGAACACACTGTAAATTGGAGTTAGACTCACATGAGTTCCCTTGAACCTCTAATGGAATTGACTAATTATACTCCACCTTAGGCACCAAGCAGAAATTTACTGTCTCTTACCTTGATCTTCTGATTCATAACAACAGTGTAAACAAATACCATGTCTCTTGTAGCCTGAACTCCTCACCCTATCGAGAGGGAGGAGAAGAGCTGGAGTGAGTTTGGGTAAGGATAATCCGATCTGATATTCCTGATACTTTTGAGAACTGAAACAGTGCTGAGGACTAGGAAGGTGACAGGGACACAAACACAGTGCCCCCCCCCCTCACTTCCCAACACAATTACGTCTCTCCTTCTTGTCGGCCCCCAGAAACCTGGTTATCCCATAGTTTTCCCTCCCTACCAGGGAGTCTGGTGCCATTTACATACTCAGACAGGAGGATGCACCACGCCGGGGACTCATGCATCATGGATGTTCTTGAGTATTTTTTTAAAGACTTTATTTATTTATTTTGAGAGAGAGAGGAGGGGAGGAGCAGAGGCAGAGAGAGAGAGAGAGAATATCTCAAGCAGACTCCCCACTGAGCGCCAGAGCCCGACATGGGACTCAATCTCACAACCCTGAGATCATGACCTAAGCCCAAATCAGGAGTCAGATGCTTAACCAACTGAGCCACGCAGGCGCCCCTGCTCTCAAGTATTTTAAAAGAATACAAGATCACGAATGAACTGAAAGCATGATCTGGGGGGTGGGGGTAATGAGAAAACAGAGAGAGGGAAATTTGGTCAGAAATAGCTGACCTCCCACAAACTACTGTCTAGGTCACAGTCCAATAGGTTTTGGTGAACTTGACCTTGATCCAAGATAGAGTTGACCCTGAAAAGGAATGGAAAGAAGCGTTTTGGCAGCAGCGTGGTTTGGGGCTTCCCCAGTGGAGCAGGTCTGCGATGAACAGCAGCACCCATCATTCAATTCGGTATCCCGTAACCCGGGGAGAAATTAATTAATTATACCTGCTGTCTCGGCCACAGTTTCCTTATAAGTAAAATGGGGATTATGAGATCCCCTACATCATAGGGTTGTTCATTCATTCCACGAACAGGGTTTGAGCACTGATTCTGTTCAGAGTGTTCTTCTGGGCAGTGAACATACCACACAGAACAAGACAGAAGGGATTCCTGCCTCCCATCCCCAGCTGCTTACTTCCAACGTGGGGGGGCAGACAGAAACCTATCACAGATGAACGAAATTGACCATGTGGTCGAGTGCTAAGCACTGTGAAAAGGAATAAAAGAACAATCTCACAGAGACGGTATTTAGCTGGAGGCTAGGAGGAGGATACTTTTTGAAGAGCCAGGTAAGGGCATTCTAGGAGGCTGGGGCAAAAGGCCTGAAGATGGGAGGATTTGCATGTTTCAATGATATGATGCATGTGGAGGGTGTGTTTTCAACACAGGGCTCGGGGCCTGATAAATGTTAAACGAATAGTTGTGAGGGTGATGAGGAGGAAGAAGAGGAGGGGTTACGAATTATCACTACAGTCTGGCCATGGGGGCAAGAGGCCAGCTCTTTGGGAAAGGACCAGCAAGAACCAGGCTCTGGGTGCTGTTGATCAAAGCAGATACACATACAACCCTGGTGAGGTAAATGGTTAAGGCTTTCATGTGATAGGAGAACCTCTCCTGAGCTCATCAGGCCCTTCTCTGTGCACCAGGGGATTGAGGGACAAAGGGATTCCTAACAGCACTTCCCACAATGGTTGTTTGTGGCCCTGGAGCTAGGTCGAGTTGAAGCCTCAGGATGCAAGCAATGCTTTCTGCAGCAGAGCAGAGCTGGGACGGCAGGAGCCGGCCTCCCTGCACTCAATTTACCAGTCTAATCCACAGCCCCAGGAACCTTCATTCCATGTACTTTAGAAGCTCTGGCAGCTCCGCACCAGCGCAGAGGGAGTCCGGAGCTGAGTTTATAAACATGCAGGTGCCCACAGAGAGACTGGCAGGGGAGCACCATTGCTGAGCTGCTGAGCATGTCCTCATTGAGCATCTTTGTTGGAAACACTCTGGTGCCAGATCTCATTACCACCCTGAAAAGGTCCTTGCAAAGCTTGTCTCTCTCCAATATCTCCTTCTAAGTGGGCTCAGACTTTCGTGGTGCCAGCTCCGTTCCCCTGACACTGGGACATTTATATTTGATGGTGTGGGGATGAATTATGCACACACCCTACTGAACACAGATTTAATGAGGGGATTTCTTTTCTGTTCCTTGCTTTGGCTGTTAATGGATTCTAGCCTTTCAATTAAGCATTGGCTCAGCAACTTGATGCCACAGGGAATGCAGGGAGAGAAACTGTCCCTCCAACTAGGGACTTAGATGTGGCTGTTTTGGCAGTCAGCTCCATCTATAGGTTTGCTCCATCTGGATCTTATTTCTGGGTCTCGGATCAATCCAGTGATGCAGTCCCTCCATTACAGTCCAAGAACAAAGACCATGCTGGGCTGGGTGAGGAGCAGAAGGACAGCCCCAGGAATAGGCATGACCCAAAAGCCACAAGCAAGCCACAGTTGAGGAGGTGCCATTCTGTAGTGAAAATGTAGAGCTGCAAATAGAAACGGTGTTATGGGCCCGGGGACGGTGGCGATCACAGCCCAACATCTGTTCCCTTTTATTCTGTTATTCCTAGCTTGCTTTATCTTAGAGGGGAAATCACTTCTTTATTTTAAACTCCTATGGTACAAGGAAGGGTTGACTGCCCGCTTCGCCTCAATGAGGCAAATACAACCAGAGCCTTACATTCTTTTGGCTAAATAATTAATGTGGGTGCGGTCATATGACCCCCAAACTAGAATCAGTCCTGGGGTGTTTGCGAGAAATTGTGGAAAAAAGTTTTTTTTAATCTCTGCAGGGGCTGAGGGGTAGAAGGGTACACCTGTGGACCACCACGTGGAAAGGAGACTCTGGCCATCAAGTCACTGGTCAAGACAGAATAAAGCAGATCTTGGCGAAATAGAGGGTTATACTGAATGGGCATGACATAAATCAAGTTCCTGCATCCATGTCATACCTGAAGTTCATTATAAACTAAGACACTGCCACCTTTATTAAGCTATTTTGAGTTGGCTTCATTTCTTAAAAAAAAAAAAAAGAAAGAAAGAAAAGACATAATCTTGGCTTACATGAAACCTGAGGAGAAACCAAAAACGATCAAGAAAAAAGCACAAAGAAGTTCAAGGAGAAATGGGTCAAGGCATAGTGGGGAATGAAGAACTATTTTTATGGGGTGCTGGTTTTTGGCATGAAGATAAATCTCCTGCTTGTGGATAAAGGGACGGTCTGGCCATGTCTCAGTTTCTGTGTCATTCTTATCAGAGCCAGAGTTTGGAACGATAATAAGAGTAAAATTTTTTCTGTGAAACTGATCCATATGAAAATAATTTCAGTAAAATGAAAATAGAACAAAAAATTGGAAGGTTAACTATATTGTACAGAAAATTGATCTGAGAGTTAAATAGGTTTAAAGAGTTAGTTCCATGGAAGTATAGCAAATTTAGTAGAATTTTGATTAAAATAGGTAAGTCATCCCCCTTGTTTTAATACCTACAATGGCTTCTATCACACTTAGAACGAATTCCAAACTCTTTATCTAAGTAACATGATCTGACTCTTGCCAACCTATTTGACAGTAGGGTTTATATCTCCTTTCTGCTGAAATAACTCCAAGCCCCAGGAGCTTCTTTCTGTTCCTTGAAAGAGTCAAGTTTGTTCCTATGTTTTGCACATGCCATTCCCTCTGCTGTAATGCTGTTCCCCACCATCATTCTGTCAGTGCGAACATCACCTCCTCAGAGAAGCCTTCTCCGAATACCCCATCTGAAATGACTGCCTGTTCTGTTGGAATATCTTCGTAGGGTTTTCAATGATTGAAAGAATCTAAATTATTTCTTTGTTTCCTTGCTTATTTCTGTCTCTCTCAGTAAACTGTAAGGTCTAGAAGATCAGGGGCCCCATATCCTTGTTCACTGCTGAAACCCAGTAGGGTTCGACAAATGAATTCCCTCTACACACTCCAACCAAAGATTGCTGATCGTCCAACAATATCCATTCTTCCCGAGCGTGCTTTAAGGCACATGCCACGGGGGTAGACACTGTGATATACTGCCCGGATCTGTTAGTGAACAGGGGGCTTTGTGCCCGGCTGTGGGGATGGCAGTGAGCAGGCAGGTTTTACTAATCAGCTCCTTCAAGGGTTTCCAGCCCGTCCTGGGGTAGCCTGCATCTAGTGACTGAGGGAGGCAGGGGTTTGAAGGTCCAGCCAGTTCAGCCCATCATGGGTCAACTCTGATGGGTGATTCTTACTCCAGAATTTCCCACCAGCTTAGTAGAGGCATCACCGCCCGACTTCTCCCTGCCTAATCCTGCTTCATACTCCTCTCCGTGGGTGTTGATCCCACGGATGATCTTGCACCCCAAACACACAGTCTCAGCCGTGGCTACTGGTGGACTCAGTCTGACAGCGCTAAGCTACAATTCACATTACCTTTCCTCCCTTGTAGTGGGATGTGGCCACGTGACTAAGTTCTTGCCTTTGGATGTGAACGAAATGATGTCCGAAACGTCTGTCTTGTTTCTTTTTTTTTTTTTTTTTTAAGATTTTTATTTATTTATTTGAGAGAGAGAGAATGAGAGAGAGCACATGAGAGGGGTTAGGGTCAGAGAGAGAAGCAGACTCCCCGCCGAGCAGGGAGCCCGATGCAGGACTCGATCCTGGGACTCCAGGATCATGACCTGAGCCGAAGGCAGTTGCCCAACCGACTGAGCCACCCAGGCGCCCCATCTGTCTTGTTTCTTAAAAGCTGATTGCTTGCCCTCCCCTCTGTCTTTCTAGGCTGTGCAGTACAGACATGAAGATGCTGAGCAAGCTTGGACTGACGAGGTAGGAGGACCTGGTTCCTTCGACAACATCATGGACCCAAAGTCTCTACCTGTGCTGGACCACGACCCTACCTCTGGATTGCGGCATGTTGACTAAATAAGCCTCTATTTTGTTTGATCAGCTTTACTTCGAGTCCCCCATTTTTTCCAAAATTTCCCCTCTGCGTCCAATCAGATCCAAGACCCAGTGCTCCGGGACTGAGCTCTGGGTACCCAGATACAGCTTCCCTATGATGATGCTCCTCACCTTTTCCTGAATGGGCCCATGTCTCAGAGTTTGGTTTCTGAACAATCTCATTCCTCAGATCCCGCAGCATCATGGTGCTCATCCACCTGACCCCTGGGTCACTGCCACCTGTTACTTATGGCTATGCTTCAAGCACACTGCTGGACACCCACATGCCTCTGCTCTCCACACAGCTGACCTTCTTAAGACCGCTTCACCCTGTGTCCTCAATTGGTCCTCCTGTCTTCATCTAAGCTGCCCATAACTCCCCGGGCCAGAATGAGTTCTAGCAGCAACACCATCGTCTCTCAGTCTGACCCACTGACATGAAATGAACACGCACAGAGACATAATGCAAATGCGTTTGTATCTTAAATCACACTAATAGAATCATAGCATTTAACTGAGGGAGGTGATCGTTCTGCCCCGAAATAATCAGACTCATTTGCAATATTTTGTCTTCAGCCCAGAGTATGCTACTGTAATAGTTCAGTAGGAAAACTGGAGTGTGTTCTCGGGAGGATACTCATTTACTCATTAATTCATTTGACAAAACACTTATTGAGAACCTACTATGTGCCAAACATTATATTGGTTGATGAGGACATAGAGATAAATCTGACATGATTAGGAGATGGATTAAAGTGAAAAATCTGGATATTCTCCACAAAGGAAAGTAGGAAAATTAACACACACACACACACACACACATACTATGGAGGACATTTTAAGGAACAAAAGATGTTCCATTGGGGAAGAGAAGTCTAGGAGACCTCCAATAAATATCTTCAAATATCTGAATTTGTATCAGGAAAAGGAAAGATTTTGCTTGTTTTGTGCAGCTCCAAAGGGCATTTGTTATGAAGAGGGACCTTTTTCTGCTTTATAAAAAATCATTTAACAGGGGTGCCTGGGCGGCTCAGTCAGTAAAGCATCCGACTCTTGATTTTGGTTCAGGTCATGATCTCAGGGTCGTGGGATTGAGTCCTGCACTGGGCTCCCTGCTCAGCAGGAAGTCTGCTTGAGATCCTCTCCCTCTCCCTCTGCCCCTCCTCCTGCTCTCTCTCTCTCTCTCAAATAAATAAATAAATCTTTAAAAAATCATTTAACATTAACCAAGGAGGTGGTGTTATATTTGCACTTTGCCATACACAGGCAGAAGCTGTCAACCATCAGGGATGCTGTGAACAGGATTTCTTTTACTCATTCAACCAAAATTAATTGAGTACCTACCCTTGTAGGCACTGTTCTGGATACTAAGGGCAGAGCAGAGACAGTTTCCTTGTCCTCGTGGAGTTCACCTTCCTGCCTACACTGCTGATGTGGGAAGGGTTAGGTCTCCATGGGGTTGGGAAGCCAGTTTCAAGATCAACGTCAAAGTTAGATCTGGGGCACAAGTAGAAGAGCCAACTTGAGAAAGGAGACTGGGTATGCCTCGGAACTCTGCTACCTATGGATTTTATGACTTGCAACAGAGCAATGAACCTCTTTGATTTATCTTCTCCATTAGCAAGATAAACTTGTAAATTTTCACTGAAACATCACTTCTTCCTTGAAATGCACTTTATCTGGGGAAGATGATGAGAAGCTCCATGCCCCTTCCATGCTTATAGCTTCCTTCTAAAGGAAGCCACCTCGGGTAGCTCTTTACAGTTATAAAGCGTTTGTTTCAAGTGTGAGAATTTAACCAGCCCTCCTGTGGTGGTTACAGCTCATTGTTTTAGGTCTTGGTCACTAAGACAAAGACAATCAGCAATGAGATGCAAGAATGGAGGCCATTTACCCTTGAATGACCTTGATGGCGACCATACCCTATAGAATCCATTATATTGGAGGGTGACAAACACCTCACCTGACTGTATTTGAGGCAGATGTTCCCAGGGAGGGTGGGGTATTAAAACTGTCATTCCATCTTCCTGTTTTTCCAGTGGACCACTATACTGTCAATCTGCCCAGGAGTGTTTAGGTGATCAAAGATAATGTTCCCCACATTACTCCCCTGTTGAAAAGTCTACTGACTTTCCACTGTTTTTAGAATAAAAGCAAGAAAGCTGGAAGAACTACAAGCCCCTGCATATATGACTTCTGCCCATCTTCAGCCTTGGCTCTCTAATTCTTCTCTCTAGTTTTATTGTCCTTCTTTGGGTTCCTCTGACATGCCACAGAGCTTTTGCATATTCTGTTCTATGAAGTCATGGGCCATACCATTTTGTCCATCTGCTCTTCCAGTTCACCATGGTATCAACAGTTTCTAGCAGTTTCTAACACAAAGCAGACACCAAAGAAATAAATGAATACTGCCCTCATTTCATAAAAATATTTTCCATAGTTCCCATTACCATGAACCGCCTGCCTGAACATGGCTTGCTTGATACACTAATACCTATTACATAAATAAGAGGCAGAATAGCACGGTGGTTAAGCATTTAGGCTCAGGAGCAAAATTCTATTTGAGTTAAATCCCTGTTTCTGGTGAATTTAGGCAGCTTATGTAAACTCCGTGTACTTGGTTTTTTTCAACCTGTACATAAAAGCTGCTAATACTTCCAATAGATCTGTTTGTTCTGAAGATCCAGTGATCTGATAACAACCACAGTTAGCCCTCAACAAACTAAGTGCTGATTAATGATTAATGAGCACTGGGTGTTATACGTAACTAATGAACCATGGATCACTACATCAAAAACTAATGATGTATTGTATGGTGACTAAATATAACATAATAAAATAAAATTAAACTAAAAAAAAACCAATGATGTACTGTATGGTGGCTAGCTTAACAGAAGAAAAAAAATAAAATTTAAAAATTTTAAAAATGTTTGAAAAAAGTACTTTGCATATATCATCAACTGTTTTCCCCTTTATCACCTCCCTCCGAACTACTTCCTACTATGGGGATTTTAAGAATTGGGGATGGAAGGTATAACGTAGCCACATGACTTTATCATTTACTTTAAAGCTACCCTGTCCTTGTACCCCAGGGAGTGTAATATAATCCTGATGTGATGTAACCACGGTTCTAAATGAGTCTGTGCATTCTCTCCTAGGTAAGCTGAGTTGGTAAAAGGGTTGGACCATTCCCCTCATGCCACTTACATCTAGAGTGGTCATGTGGATTCTGAAATGATGCCTGTGGGAGTAACGTGGATAGGACTTGGTACATAGTACATCCTCAGGAGATGTTTACAAATCTGCATGGGAGCAAAGGGACCTGCTTGCTCTTAACTGAGCTGAGCTGATAAGGGTAATTTTAGCCAACTAAGTTCCCCAGGGAGCCCCAGACATTTCATAGTTATAGGAGAGGCTTGTATTGTATAGATTCTGAAAGTGGTTCATTAATTTAAAATTCTGCATTTTATTAATGTGAATTTTAATGAAAAAAAAACTAGAATCACAAGAATCACAAAGTGATTCTTGTCTTAGGGAGAAAACAGTATTTCTATGCAGGTTCAGGGAGTGGGAGACCAGAGAGGACACGTATACCTCTTAAATTTCCCCAGAGATTACAGTTCATCAATGTACAGAGCAGGAGCTTTAAAAAGATTATCTTCTACACAGAAATGGCGAGCTTGTCATAAATGGGAAAATGTCACCTAAAAGATATGGTGGGATGGGAGGAAAATGGGTTGGCAGGTAGGAGGAGAGAGCCAGTAGGCCGGGCAGGGACTGGGACATTTGGCCTAACTATGGGAAGAGCACCCAGGGGGTCTTTAATAGCGTATGTAAATTTAGGAGTTGAAACTTGTTTCTGAAAGGTGACCTCCTACAAGAGCAGCATTCATCCTCTATAGGACAGGTGATGTTTCTTCTCAGGTGTGAATGATGCTTCAGACCATTCAACCTCCAAAGCTAATGCCAGATATTACTCAGCAATACTTTGGTTCCAAAGAGTCAAGCGCCAAATCAAACCGCCTTGGGCAGTCATTTATTTTAACGAATTAACTGTGAAGTCCAAAGGGTTGGATTATAGGAATAGCTGGATCCAGATGTTCAAGTGAGACCCTCAGGATCTGGCGTCCTTTCTTCTCTTGACTCAACTTCCCCAACATTTGCTTAAAGCTCAGGAGGGTGCTTGCGATGGGGTCACAAGGATGATCACAAGCAACTCCATAGCTTCAAGTTTGTCTCTGATCAGCCTAATAATCCCAGCACAAAGAGAGCATCTCTTGGTTAATATTCTTTCAAGATTTTATTTATTTTATTTAGAGAGAGAGGGAGAGCACTCAAGTGGGGAGGGGGAGGGGCAGGGAGGAGAGAATCCCAAGCAGACTCTGCACTGAGCCCAGAGCCCATCTAGCGGCTCCATCTCACGACCCTGAGATCAGGACCTGAGCTGAAACCAAGAGTTGGATGCTTAACTGACTGAGCCACCCAGGTGCCCCTCTTGGTTAATATTCTTGTGGAAGTTCTGAGATTTCCTTTTATTGTCCCAGCTTGAGTCACGTGCTTACTCCCTCATTCCTGGTCTCAGGAATCGTGGAGGGCTCTGATTGGCCAGCTCGGGTCATGTGTTCACCTTAAAAGCGAGCACCTGTATATAAAACCAACTCCATCAGAAAAACGAAGTCCTAAGATGAGGTTGGGGCAGTTCCAGAAGGAGGGCAGTGGATTTTGTTAGACAAAAACAATGTGAATTTTCTTTACATAGGATGCAGCTTTCTGGTTGATGGTGCTCTGGGGACAGAGTGGGCTTCAGTGAGCAAAGCTGTGGTCAGGGATGCCGGTCTCTGGGGGGCGGGGGCAGAATGGAAATCGGGGTGAGTCAGAAGATGGAACGTAAACCTTAGAATGACATGGCGAAAATGGAAGTCCACAGCTGCATGTGAGAATTTGCCTTATTTCGCTGTGTCCCGGGCACCCCTCACTGGGACTGGCATGTCGTTGGAGTTCAATAAATATTTGTTAAATAATGAATAAAAGTATATCATCATGACGACACTATTACTACTACTGATAAAAATATAATGATGATGATATTAACTGTGGTTTATAAACAAAATAAGCCAGATATTCAACAAAAGCAGCCCCGTGCTGCCCCACTGTTAGTTGAGACTTACTGAGTGGTTCATATGTGCCAAGGAGCATAGGAAGCACTTCATTTCAGTATCTCATTTAATCTACACAATGATCCTATAAAGCTAAGGCATTTATTAGTATACCCGTTTGTTGAATGAAGCTCAAAGAGGTAAGTGATATGCTCAGGTCGGCCTATGAGTTTAGCCACGCTGCAATGGACAGCTCCCACATTTCAGGGCATGCACATCACCAAAGCGATCTCTTGCTCATTTCAAATCCAGGGTGGGTGGGTAGAGCAGGTTCTTCTATGGTTGAAAGAGACCAGGGCTCCTTCCACCGTGTGGCTCTCCCCACTTCCAGAGCCATGTCCTGCTCTACATCATCCAATAGATGAGGGAGGACAAAGAAGAGAAGAAGAAGATGAGAAGAGAAGACGGGGAGAAAGCTCCCTGGCTCTTTACCAGCTTGACTGGAGGTGGTTGCCCTCCCTGCGGTTCATCCCTCGCTGACAAAGCCAGTCATGCAACCCCGCCTGGATCCAAGGAGGGCTGGGCATGTCATCTCTATGTGTGTCAAGGAAATGGCACATTGTGTGCGTATTGGTGAGTGACACAATCATACGCTCACCTACACTTACAACAACCCCCCCATACACAAGTCACCCCCACATGACACTCCCACATGTACTTGTATTGCCCTTCTACCTGGGTGGGCCTCATCCTAACCCTCTTTCCCTCTTACCTCACTTCCACTTTCTTGCTGTGTCTATGCCCTGACCTCCTCTGGGCTCCTCAAGCCGGTGGAGGGGGTTTTGAGGGCGAGCTACCACCACCAGCTGGGCATCTGCCTGGAGACAGTGAACGAGGGCTGGTGACCTTGACTCTTCCTTTCCATCAAATTCCACCTGCAGGAGTTCTCTCTGCTGTGGCAACCACAAAGCTGAAATAATTTGATGATTTGATTCTAAGGAGATTCAGTGATATTAGTTGACTGAATATGAAATGTGCCTAACCATCCCCCTTCCGAGCTCTTTCATCATTAGATTTGCTCTTAATCTCACACACAGACATTCTGGGATTTTTTTTTTTTTTCTTTTTGGCAGGTTAATTAAACCTGTCTTTATTTTTTCTTTTTTTCCAATTCTGTCTGAGCGCTGGGGAAAAGATCTGAGTCTCTAATCTCTGGCGGCATTTGTCATAGAATATTCCAGACATTCAGAACCATAAACTATTTCCCTCACTGAACCTGGACTCCCCAGCCCTGCTCATTTCAGGCTGCCAGAACTCATAGCTCATTGCTTTAGCAGCTTTAACTTGGAAGGAGGGAGGGTCACTTAACAAGAAAATTGAACAATAAAAATCTCAGGAAATTGGATATTTAAGCATTCAAAGTAATTGATATCAAAGAAAAAGTATGATAGACTAGACTTATACCCACACAATCTACTGCCCATTAGTTGGGACGTCCACATAACCCTAATCTAAAATTATGAGAGTTCATTACAGATGCAATCAGACACAATCGTCTTCATTCCATATATCAAAAGTCCATGCACCCAAAAAAAAAGAAAGAAAGAACGAAAGAAATCCCTTGTCTCTTGTGTCCCTACGTTCCTAAAGCTGAAGTTTGAGATTTGACTTTTTTGTATTAGATGACAATTTCCAGGGCACATGAAATACAAGACTTAGAAAAATATAAAAAACGTTGAAGTAGCATCGAGAGACAGCTGCAGGTAGGAATTTGAGAAGTGATACCCTTAAAGGACCAAAAAAGAAAAAGAAGAAGGAAGAGGAGGAGGAGGAATAGGAAGAGGAGGTTAAGGAAGAAAGAAAGCCTCTCTATATTTTACAGCTGGAGGAGGTTCTGGAAGAAGCCGCTTCTGATGATCACTCCGAAAGGTGGTTGGTCAGCATGCACCACAGTGTCTGCTTCATCTCCACAAGAAAACAAAACCCAAACCAAAAAACAACAAGAGAGGCTTTGATCCAGGCAACCCTCCCAGCCTCAACTATGCCCCCACGACCCTGACCACACTCTGCTGTCTCGCATCCCTGCTTCTTCCAGTCTGGAGGCTTCCCGACCTCAAAGGCTGAAGAAGCTGTTTCTGAATTTCACAACCCTCTTCAGGTGCCTACCCCGGTGCATTGTTCCCTCCTTCACCTTCCGTTCCAGAAGGGCCACTGGTTTTGTATCTGGGCATCCACAGCACCTGGCTTCCCTCCATGCAAGGGCTGTCACCCTCTGTTCCCACTGCCTCTTCGGACCTCCCTCTCCCTCATGGAGAGGTGAGATGCAAGGCCAGGAGCTGAGCATATTGATATCTGCATCCCAGTACCTGGTACACATAATTATACACACCAGTAGAGTACAAAAATAATCACAGACTAGATTGGATTGATTTCATTCATTGACCATCCATTACTCGATAGATATTTACAAGGTGCTGTAGATATCTTCTCTTCCATGACTAGTTCAGTGATTTTCAAAATATGGATTGCAACCCCGCAGCAGGAGATGAAATCATTGTAATAGTTTGCAAGTTGCATGAAGCAATGTAAAATAAAGGGGCGCCTGGGTGGTTCAGTCAGTTAAGCGTCATCTCTTGATTTCGGCTCAGATCATGACCTCGGGGTGGTGAGATCGAGCCCTCTGTCAGGCTCTGTGCTGAGCACGGGCTCTGCTTGAGATTCTCTCTCTTCCTCTCCCTCTGCCCATCCCCTGCTCTCCCTCTTTCTCTCTCAAGTGAATAAATAAATAAAATCTTTAAGAAAAAAAGCAATGTAAAATAAAGCAGTAGGAAAGAGGACAGCACAGGATAGGATAGGGCAGACCAGGGTAGACTGGGACAGTAGAAGATGGAAAATGTCAGAGTCCACTTCACTTGGAAGGTTAAATAGTATTTCTTAAAACATATAGATTGTATCTACTTATGCATCTGTAACAATATAAATATGTACACACTGGTGGGTGCACACAGCAATGTGGGGGCATGCGGAGTGGGGGGAGCAGGCGTGAACCTAAAATTTTGAATGTCCCTGATTCCCATAACCTAATTTATGCTACAACTTTGGTAACAGGAATAGGTGGGTGATGACGGTGCATTTTGTCAAGTTACTGCGACCATCAGGAAGTTCCAAGTCCAACTTTCAACACCAATAGGGCAAGTTAATTAGCCCTCCTGGGCTGCTTATTTGTGTTCTATTTTTAACCATGGTCTTGACTTCCTATCCCCATTGATATTTTCCTTGGCTCAGACACACACTTACATATGGATTTGTTAAAAGCCACTTTAATACAATCCGTTGTTTTCAACTGTCCAGCCACCCATCTTGAACTAGTAACTTATGAGTTTTATATAAGGGAACCATTCATTCCCCAAACCTCAGTCGAAATTGTTCAGACTGGGAGGACCATTCCTGCCCACCGCCAACCCCACCCCTCCCACCCCCAGACCTAAGAGTCCACAATCCATGTGTGACCAATCTCCATACGTTATTCCCAGTCCACAGTGATTAATTTAGGTCCAGTCATGCCACTCAAGTTGGTCCAATGAGATCTAACAATGGCACTTGGGCTGGAATTTTGGGGAAAGGGCTGCCCTCCCTTCACAGGACCGTAAGACTGGACAGACCACATCATGGAGAGGACCTACCTGACATTCTCTACCCAAAGAAATACAGACCAAGGAAACAGAGAGAATGGATTCAGACATGTGCAACGTTATGACCAACCATGGGCCAAGGCCAAGTATATTTTCTCTTTTCAAAATGGAGCCCATTTGAGCTGGTTTTCTGTTTGTTACAACTGGAACAACTCACATTAACACAACCACCTTACGACTTCTGTAGAGTGTGGAGCATGGCACATTTGCATGTGGTGTTCCTGACTATCCACTCTTCCTCCCTACAAGAGCACAACACATCTCTACCACTGGGCCTTTGATTCACCTTTCATGCTCTGGTTGAGGAAAGAGTCTACTTCCCTGGGCCTTGATATCAGGCTTGGCCATACAACTTGTTTGGGCCAATGAGAGGAGAGAAGTCAAACACCAGAGCCCCACAGGGGCTTTAAGAATTCTTGTGTGAGCTCTCCTTCCACCATGAGAAAGGCATGTCCCAAGTGCTCTCCAGCATGTGTCCTGCTATGTGTAGACATACGGAGCAAAGCCACAGCTGACCCTCGGCCAACAACACACAGCATAAACAAGAAATAAACTCCTACAGTTGTAAGTCATTGAGCTCTGGAGCTCCTTTGTTTCTGCAACCATAAATAATTGATTTATCACTCTGTCACTGCATCCATCCCCATAACTCATTTTCCAGCATGCAATTGTGAATGGATACACACACGCGCACACACTCACATCCACATCCCTTAGTTCTTCTCCACTGACATTTTCCCTCCTGCTTAACAAGTAGCCCTGAAATAGAAAAAACATTCCAAAACCCTCTGTACAGATTCCAAAATGACAGGGTAGGTAGATGAGAACACTGTGAAAGATCTCGTAAAGCAGATGAAATGCATCCTGGGAGCCTGGCTTCCGGAAGTGAGCAGTACAGACACCAGCAGGTGCCCTGGTGAGCCTGCAGAGTGCCGACTCGGGGCTGGAACAGGACACTGGACAACAGGGAGATGGCACTGAAAAGGCCGATCCAATCTGTGATGGCCACAGAAGCAGAGAGGCTCTGGCTTCCCGTGAGGCTGCCTGTGATTGGAATGAACTTTGAATCCATTAACTCAGCCGCACTGTTGCAGACGCTGCAAGTATGTTGGTCAACAAGACTCACAACATTCCTGCTCTCCTGATTGAAAGGAACAGGCAGGGCCCTATGATCCACTTGATGACTTCAGAATGTGCTAAGTACTTTGAAGAACCGAACTGAAGTGGTAAAGAAGGTGGGAATGAGGGACGGGTGGGAACTCCTGCAACTAGGTGTGTCAAAGAAGGTCCTTTGAGGAGGTATCTCAATGAGGAGGAGGAAAGAGATGATAAGAGAAGATTGCTCTAGGGACGAGACGGTAAGTGCAAAGGCCCTGTGGCAGAGAATGTTAGTCATCCTCCTCTCGTTCCTGGACACGTCGACGGACTGTGTTTCTAGTTCCCTGCAGTGGGGCAGGGCCACATGACTGGGGTCCGGCCAATGACATTTGGATGGAAATGATATTCTCTATTTCTGGGTCTGGCCATCATAACCTCCAGACCCAGAGTATTCCATGCTCTCCCTTACCACCACCCAGTGCAGCCCTCAGGAGCCACAAATTGAAGAAGGCAGAGCCTCCTTCAGCAATTCAGCTTTCTAAGGAGTGTCCCTGCTCTCCCATCCTCAACTGACCTGCATTGGACTAAGACCAGAATAAGCAAGAAATAAGCTTATTGTGTTAAGTCATTCAGCTCTTGGGGAATGTTTGCTAGAGTAGATAGTGATAGTTAGCCTGTCTCACAATACCCTGAGGCAGGGAAGAACTTCCCATGGTCTTTGAATAGAAGGAAAGTCTGTGTGGCCCCTGAAAAACTACCCTTCGTTCATGAGTAGAGCAAGGGACATGTCCCAGGTGCCCTGGTTCCTCCACTTTCTTGGGTTCTTCACTGTGCAAGCCTGTCTCCCTTGAACTTCACTTTAGTCCCAGATAGAACCGTCAATAAACCCATTCGTCAGATGAAGGAACTGAGTCCAAGGGGAAAAAGACTGGGTTTCCACCTTCTTTTATAACCTTGAGAAGTTTGGGGCACCTGAGTGGCTCAGTCGGTTAAGCAACCGACTCTTGATTTCAGCCTAGGTCATGATCTCAGGGTCATGAGATAGAGCCCCGAGTCAGGCTCCGTGCTCAGCACAGAGTCTGCTGGGGATTCTCTCTCTCTCTCCCTCCCTCCACTCATGCACACATGCACACTCTCTCTAAATTAATTAATTAAATTGAGAAGTTTGGTGGCACCGTACCCAGCATTTCTACATGGCAACCACTGGCTGCAGCTGACGTGGGTGCCTCTCCCCTCTCCAAAGATCCATCACGGGCTCCTATTTTATCCCTCTCACCCTCTGCATGCCTTATTCTTTGCATTTATTTAATAATCGCTTATACAGCACTTACTATGTGCCAGGCACTATTCTGAGGGCTCTGCAAATATTAACTCATAGTTACCTTAACCAGCCTATGAAAGGGTTACTATTTTTTTAAATTTTATTTTATTATGTTATGTTAATCACCATACATTACATCATTAGTTTTTGATGTAGTGTTCCATGATTCATTGTTTGCGTATAACACCCAGTGCTCCATGCAATACGTGCCCGTGCCCTCCTTAATACCCATCACCGGGCTAACCCATCCCCTCCCCCCCTCCCCTCTAGAACCCTCAGGTTGTTTCTCAGAGTCCATAGTCTCTCATGGTTCGTCTCCCCCTCCGATTTCCCCACTTTCATTTTTCCCTTCCTACTATCTTCCTTTTTTAAAAAAAACATATAATGTATTATTTGTTTCAGAGGTACAGGTCTATGATTCATCAGTCTTACACAATTCACAGAGCTCCCATAGCACATACCCTCCCCAATGTCCATCACCCAGCCACCCCATCTCTCCCACCCCCCCACCATTCTAGCAACTCTGTTTGTTTCCTGAGATTAAGAATTCCTCATATCAGTGAGATCATATGGTACTTGTCTTTCTCTGATTGACTTATCTCGCTTAGTATAATACCCTCTAGTTCCATCCACATTGTTGCAAATGGCAAGATTTGGGGTTTTTTATGGCTGCATAATATTCCATTGTATATATACACCACATCTTCTTTATCCATTCATCTGTTGATGGGCATCTTGGCTCTTTCCATAGTTTGGCTATTGTGGACATTGCTGCTATAAACATTGGGGTGCACGTACCCCTTCAGATCACTACATTTGTATCTTTGGGGTAAATACCCAGTAGTGCAATTGCTGGGTTGTAGGGTAGTTCTGTTTTCAACTTCTTGAGGAAGCTCCATACTGTTTTCCAGAGTGGCTGCACCAGCTTGCATTCTCACCAACAGTGTAGGAGGGTTCCCCGAAAGGGTTACTATTGTTAGACCCATTTTACAGATGAGGAAACAGATGGTTAAGAAATTTGCTAAAGGTCATGCAGTCAGCCAGTGGTGGTGAGGCAGGGATTTGACCTCAGAGAGTCTGGTCTCCAAATCTCCACTCTTCAGAGAGGTTATGCCTGGGAGGGAGGCTGACTGGCAGACGAAGGTGGAATGGGCTGTGCCATCTCAAACGATCCTCTGCCATCCCTGTACGTTGAGGCATTCACAGCTCTGAATCCCACAGTCTGGAAGAGCTGTGGTTTTATTCCCTTCCAGCTCCTCAGCATCATCGAGAGTGACTGTTTCTCCCTCGAAGCCCTCCAGGGACATGCCCAGAGACAAGTGACTTTTTACATTTTTTTTCTCCCAGAACCAAAATATTTAGGGTGTTCAGAGAATGGCCTTCCCCGGAGGATGCAGAGTCCTGTGGAATGGTTTGCTCTCCATCTGGTGCTCCGAGCTTTGCAGAGACAATGTCAGTGGAACCAGACAGAGTTCTCTGAATCAGCTTCCCACCGAGGACAAACACCACTACCATCACCTCCCTGACAAGCGATCTGCTCTGTCTCAACTGGAACATGCTTTGGTGACAAGAAGCTCATTACTTTTCCATTCCTAGACAGCTGGTAGCAACTGGGAGCAACTTACATTAAACCTAAAACCTGCCTTTTTGTAACTTCAATCCATTTGGGCTTCTTCTATCCCTTGGTCCATATGTAAATAAGCAAGCTGGCCAGTTCTTTCTCTCTCTCTTTCCTTTCCCTGTTTCTCCTCCTCCTGTCCCACCTCATCCTACCATGTACCAAGCACCCACTATGGGTCAGGCACTGTTCCTAAGACATCACCTCCACGAGCTCATTTTTAGTCTCACAGCAGCAATAGGAGGTTGGTGCAGTTAAGATTGATGCCTCACAAATAAGGAAACTAAGGCTTAAGTTAGTTAAGTAAGCATGTTAGATGTTAGGTAAGGAAGAAAGAGGTTGACTTGTCCTGAATCACGCAGGTAGTATGTGGAAAAGCCAAACCCTCACTAGAAAACTTAGGTTCTTGCCAACCACCATGTTGGGATTGAGTTTCTGCTTAATGATAATGGAATGGTTTACAGCAGGGGCCCAAGAGTGCCCAAATAGAAACAGAATCATAAGTATAATTTCTCCTTTAAGTTCCTAAGGAGGGGATGCACAAATGTAATCAAAATAGCATTTTTTTTAATACTGACATATGCCAGTTCCCCTACAAGCTTGAGTGAAAGTGTGAGTTGTAACACTCAGCTTACACTTAACGGCCTATTAGGGACCTCGATTCTGCAAGCCCAACACCATGTCCCTCTGTCTCAGTCAAGGTTCCCTAGAGAAACAGAACATACAGGATCATATAGAGATATGCATAAGAGGAGATTTATTATAGGAATTGGCTTACATGACTATGGATACTGAGAAGTCCCACGATCTGCCATCTACAAGTTAGATAACCAAGCCAGTCTGAGTCCAAGGATTAGGGCACTGGTGGTGTAGGTCCCAGTCTTGAGTCAGAAAGCCCAAGAACCAGGAGCTCTGATGTCCAAGGCCAAGAGAGGATCAATATCCCAACTCAAGTAGAGCAAATTCACCTTTCCTCCACCTTTTTGTTACATTCAGGCTCTTCACAGATTGGATGCTCCATCTGCATTGGGGGTGGGGAGTGACCTTCTTCACTCAGTCTACTGATCCAAATACTAATCTCTCCTGGAAACACCCTCACAGACACAGCCTGAAATAATGTTTTCCCATTATTAAAGCCATTAAGCAATACCATTAAGTATTGACACATATAATTAACCATCACGCCCTTCTTCCCTGAAATCTAATATTAGGAAACCAGCCTTCTGTAAGACTATCTGCTGGTTATTTGGTATCTGCCCCATCCCATCCATCCTTCAGCTCTCCAAGCCACACCTGGTACTCCAAGAGGCTGGGTCTACAGACCCCATCACCCAGACTCTTTTTACTGACCCTCTCCATTTGAGTTCAGCTAACGAAAGACACTTGCAGGAATTCAAGGCATGGGAGAAGAAAGAGGCTGAGCTCTCTTCCTCTGCTTCTCCCTCCTTTGGTGCTTCCATCTTTGTTGAGGCTCAGCATATCTATGGCTCCTACTGGGAAGTCCCCTTTCTCCATGGGTCCACATCATGTTGAACTCCATAATGTCTTTTCTTCATCTTGCACTTTCTGACATTAAGATGTGGTGTTGGTTTTCCCCTTTGCTGGTTCCCTGATGCCTCTTTATCTCTTGTTGATTGCTCTCCCCTGCCCATACCTCCATAAATAATCCATTTATTAAAGATTTGAGCCATCTGAGTGGAATTCCATTTGCCTTCAGGCCCATGATAGGTCACACACAGCCTAAGTGTGAAAGAGATGGCAAGTCCTTGAGCAGCCCTGCATCTTCCTGTCTATTCACTGATGCAGAGTTGGAAGGAGAGAATGGCAGGGTCCCAGTGACTTAGTATACATATTTAGACCAAAGAAGTGACCAAGGGAAGCCAAAGCACCATAGATAAGCAGTACCTGCTATAGCACACTGAGCCCACCTACCAGCCCTCATAGATGGATCAGAATAGCGACTGCTACTTTGGGCAGGGATATGGAACAAGAAAGGGGGTACAGAGGCAAGGCAGTCAAGGGGAGAAAAGTCTAAAATTCCCCTACCCTTGTAGGTTACATTTTCTCCATGACAATTCTTTGAGCCATAAATAAAATGGCTCAACTATTTCAATTAATTAATTGATTGATAGAGTTCCAGGACCTTCTACCATTCTTCCTTTGATATGCATTCTGATTGTTCTCTCCACATGCCCTGAATCTCCTTGAAGACCTACTCAAAGAACGAGAATAAGATTCCAAGTCAGGTGGGACAAGGGACAAAGGGCAGAGAGTCATGTTGTACCTACTTCCTCATCCTGAGCTCAGCCTGCCCATGTGTGTTTTGCCAAAATATTGGTCTAATGACTCAGAATGTGTTTGGAGGTACACAGAATCTCAGGGTCATTGTACTTATTTATTTTGAGGTGTGAATAACAAACTAAACCATCTTCCCTAATAGTACTGTTACTATGTGCCTGCATTCTTTAATTTAGATGCACATGACATGTGGAGTAAAAGGTATGAACTACCTTCCCACCCTCCAGTTGCCTTTTTTTCTGAATCATTCCTCTTGTTGGGATCAGGAGTTTGAGAAATCCATATGCATTCCCTTTGGTTTACATTCCTGTCCGAAAGAGAAGCAAGTACTTACCGTGTGCCTGACACTATGCTAAGTGTTTAAAATTCATTATTTCATGGAATCTGCACAACGAGCTTATCAACTGAACTGATCTTACCCTGTATGTTCATGCAGACACACACATGTGCGCACGTGCACACATACACACACCCACACACACACTATTCACAGGTGACTAGAACAAGCATCAGAAAAATACATCTTCCAAGGTTAGAAGGTCATAGCATTAGCATTCAGACCCCGACTGGCTAACTCTAGAGGCATCCTTTCAATAACTCAGCTATACTGCCTTTCTTGAAAATAGAATTTGGGATCCAGAGGAATCCCCTCCTGTCTCAGCTCAATCCAGGCAAAATCAACTGGGAAAGAGGATCAGTGTCCGTTGGCCTGCTCAAATTAGCCAGCCAGAACCAGTCAACTTTGAAAATCCCTCTTAGTAAGTTATGAGCCTGTTTTTCTCCAATTTCCAAGGAGTTGCATTTGGCATCCAGTCAATGACCTGAATCCTTGCCATTGCTGGTTTTACTTCCACAGCCTGCTCATGAATTTTGAGAAATAGCTGGTATTTTCTCCAAACCTTACCCTTTAATTCCCTGGGGATGAGGACATAAGACAAAGGAAACTCTGCTTCCAAGCCAGACTTCACCTTCTATCTGGGGGGTTCTTAGACGCAACCACCCTGACCCATGCTCATTAGTATCAGAGACCCCAGGGACTCGGCCACCCTTACAAAGGCCACCAGGACAGAGAGAGGAGAGGCCCCGAATAAACAGCCAAACATAGGGAAATGTTTCATTCATTGTGTATTGCTCCATTGATGTGTGTTGCCATGGTGACCTCTGATTATTTTTGAACGAGGAGAATTAATCCTATTGAATTTTCTGTCCTAATAACTTAAGAAATTAATTTTCCATATTATAAAATTCAAATGCACAATCCCACGAACCAAGGTTTAGCAAGTCAAACAAGTCCATCCAGATGCATTCTGGGCTCAGAAATGCTGTTTTCCAGATGGAAAGGGCAGGACCTGGCGGCAGATAGGCATTGTTCACTGCACTCTTGCTCTGTTAGCTGGCTCTTTAACACAGAAAGCAAAGGCTCTTGTAGAATTGTTAGAACCTTCCAGACAAGGCAAGGCTTTAGTTTCTCTTGCTTATGAATTTTCAAGACCTGCCTGGTCAGCCTGAGTGTGCACTGGCCCCTCCCTTCCTCTTCACTTGCCCAGTGGCAAGCTCCTCCTTGCCCTGGGTAGATGAGTCTTAGAGTTCAGTTTACCCAACCAGACTCTGGAGCTTACCCAACCAGACTCCGGAAGCACCTCTTGTGCTGCTGTCATAACCTCCTCTATGGCCAATGTTGGTCCAGTATCTCTAGCTTGCCCAAGGCAACTCAGCTGCCTCCTAATAACTGAGAGTCATGTTGTACCTACATCCTTCTCCTCAACCATTCTGGTTCAGACTGTGAGATCCAGCCTTCTACCTTGGTCCCTGCCTTACTATCTGCTCCTGCCATGGTGAATTTTAACGTCATGGTAACTGGACACCTCTTGCCCTAAACTGCCTCCCATTTACCAGCCCCTTCTGGACTGGAAACATGCTATGGGGAAGATTTTCTGGGTTTTTTTTTTAAGCAGTTGTTTTCCTGACTGCTACATCTCAGCTCTTTCACTATGGTGCCCTGTCACTGCATCAGAAGGATGATGGAGACCCTTGGATCTTTTGGACATAGTGTGTCAACAACCTGGAAGAAAATCCAGAGTTGGCCTTGGTAGACTGATTGTCTCCTCTAGATCCTACTCTACACCAGTGTAGGGGTCCCAACCAGTCTGTAGGATCACCCCTTCCCACCCTTCATGATGCCATAATCACCATTATTTTCCCAAATGAAGAGCAATCACTGTGGCCATCAGTGGCTGGTAGTTTCAGCCCTGGTTTTTTTGGTTTTAAAGAGCGGATACACTTTCAATATTGCTCATGAACAGGGACTTGTATTTTATTAGAAGGTTGCATGGTGGGTTCATGTGAATCATGGTGGGAACCAAAGTAGATCAGTACTTACAGAAAAGGAGCTGCTGGGACTGAAGCATCTCGATCCCCCATGCTGGCAATTTCCCCATACTGATTGGCTTCCTCTGTTTATTCATTCATGTAGTGAATGTCTCTTTCAACTCCAAATCATATGTGGCCCTTAGAGGCCACTGAGGCAGATGGGCATTGTTAATTGTACTCTTGCTTATTTGATTCCATAATGACCTTTCAGCTCAATTCCTAAATCTACCTTAGAAGGGGAAATAGACAAGATACACAATGGCCTTTGAGGACAGTGATTGCTCTGTCACACTTCCAATCCTAGGAATGCAGGGATGTGGTGTGGGGGTCAAGTTGGGCATTGACCAAGTTGGAGGTCCTGAAAGGGGAATGACCACAGTTTGAATTTATTTTAAATGTCTTATTATATAAAGGGCTAGTATCCAAAATCTATAAAGAACTTTTCAAACTCAACACCCCCCCAAAAAAACACAAAATCCAGCCAAGAAATGGGCAGAAGACATGAACAGACATTTCTCCAAAGAAGACATATAAATGGCCAACAGACACATGAAAAAATGCTCAATATCACTCCGTATCAAGGAAATATAAATCAAACCCACAATAAGAGACCACCTCACACTGGTCAGAATGGCTAAAATTAACAAGTCAGGAAACAACAGATGTTGGAAGGGTGCAGAGAAAGGGGAACCCTCTTACACTGTTGGTAGGAGTGCAAACTGGTGCAACCACCCTGGAAAACATATGGATGTTCCTCAGAAAGTTAAAAAAAGAGCTACCCTATGACTCAGTAATTGCATTACTAGATATTTATCCAAAGGATACAAACATAGTGATTTGAAGGGGCACATGCACCCCAATGTTTATAGCAACAATGTCCACAATAGCCAAACTATAGAAAGAGCCCAGATGTCCATTGACAGATGAACGGATAAAGAAGATGTGGTATATATACACACAATAGAATATTAACCAGCCATCAAAAAGAATGAAATCTTGCCATTTGCAATGATGTAGATGGAACTAGAGAGTATTATGCTAAGCAAAATAAGTTACTTAGAGAAAGCCAGATACCATATGATTTCACTCCTATGTGGAATTTAAGAAACAAAAGAGATGAATATAGGGGAAGGAAAGGAAAAATAAAATAAGGCAAAAACAGAGAGAGGCAAAGAGACTCTTAACTATAGGGAACAAATTGAGGGTTGCTAGAGTGGAGGTGGGTGGGGGATGGAGTAACTGGGTGATGAACATTAAGGAGGGCACTTGATATAATGAGCACTGGGTGTTTTATGCAACTGGTGAATCACTGAATTATGTTAATTATATTAATTAATTATGTTAATTAAATCAAACTTAAATAAAACATTTTTAAAAAGAGTTAAAGCCCAAAGCCCAGGTGGATTATCCATCCTACAAAGTATAATACGTGAAGGACAAAATTTGAATCCAAAACAAAGTAGATGGAAATACCGGAGCCAGAGATTTGGGAGGTGAACCTGACAGGACCTGTCCGAGTATTGCTGTTGCCCTAGAAAATGATTCAGGACCTGGAGGACTCAGCCTTCAAGTCTCAGCTCCTCAAAGGACCAGCACTGGGTTTAATGTTTGCCAACTGGGGCTTCATTAAGGTTCAAGTTGGCATTTCCTATAGATCTTCTTTGTTTCTCATGGGCTCTCAGGGACCCTGACTTCTGAAGTCATGCAACTTCTAATCTGTGTGTTTCTTTTGGTAAACCAATACTTCAAATAGCCTAATATGCTCTCCTCTGTGATGTCAGATATTGTTAACATCTTCTGAAACCACTCCTTCCCCAGTGACTCGTAGCTAGACTCTATGCTTTGGGTGAAATCATCCAGGAAAAGAAGAGGAAGAGGAAAGACGAAGGAGGAGGAAAAGGAGGGGCAAGGTATTTGTGTTCCAATGTCACAGATCCCGCACTAGTTGATGGAGCAAGAAAGGCAAACAAGATTCACTTTGGCCCCAATCTAGTGTGGGGGACACAGACACCAATTTTGATCCTGCAACATAATCACTGCTTTCCCAGAGCTTTGCGTAAGACGCCAATGGACAGGGAAGAGGAAGTCGCTTACTGGGGGATGCTGGGAAAGCTCCACTGAAGAGATAACATTTGAATTGGCACTTAGATGGGAAAGAAGTCATCAGTTAGGGAAGGCAGGAAAGATATTCTAGGTTAAAAAAAAACAACTTAAGCAAAAGCATGGCTATGTGAGAGAACAGGGAGGATATTAAGCAAGACCGTTTTCTACGGAAGTGACAGAAAAAAAATCCTGTTTCAACTCGCATAAACAATAACAAGAAGACACGCCCCAAATCAAAGAGATGTAGTGATTCACACAATTGTGAAATTTGGGAATTTATGGGATCTGGGACTGACTGGATGCAGGTTCTCAATCGATGTCATCAACAACCTCCACCTCTCTCTGTCTCTCTGTGTCTCATCTTCACAAACACTCTCAAACCTACACATAGAATTTCTAAAGCCTTCTCTCTTCCCTTATACATGCTCTTTTTTTTTTTTGCATCTCTTCTCTGTCCTTCATTTTCCACCATCACTTCTATTCTTATGCAGACTTGTCTGTGCACATGAGCACACACACACAATCTCCCCTCTCCTGTGATCTTTCACAAACATGTCATCTTTGTCTCATACGAAAATCTCAGGCAGAGTCTGTTCTCTCTCTTTTCTCTGTTCCTCTACCTCTCTTTCCATCTCATATTGTCTCCCCCACAGCTTTTCCTGTTTTCTTTTTTTCCTTTCCAAAGCTCTGTGTCTCTCTTATGCAGTGGTTCTCGAATTCCTAGGAGGCATTCAGAAATGGGGGGAGGGAGACAACTTTGTGTTTCTCTCTCTTTCCCTTTGACATCTCTGCCCTCCCTCCCCCATTCACCCAGTTCAGTCCTGTCAGACGCTTTTCTGATAAATAACGGAGGGAAAGTGTCATGAAGCCAGTGCTAACTGCAGCTCCTAGTTTTCAGCAGGAAAAATGACTCTGAGAGGCTTTTCCAGGAAGAGCCAGGCACTTCCTGCCTCTGCTGAGTATCTTTGCACTCTCTTTGTGTCCACAGATTAATAACAACAATAGCTACCACAAAGACTTTGGAGGAAAACAGAGCTCTTTTGTCAAACGGGCTTGTAGATAACTGTTTAAAGGTAAGGGGTAAAAAGTTTAAAAACTTACAACTTTCTTTATTGCAAACCCTCTCTCCTGGCTCTGCTTTCTTGCCGTTGTCACTGTCATTGAACTTTTTCTGTTTCCAACCTACAGATCACTCTGGGGGACATCTGGAGACAATTCTTGTCCACTCTCACCAGTGGATTGGCCATTCTGTGGATTTTCTGTGACCACCCATTGTTCCAGCTAAAGCCGGGGTTCCCCGGGGGAAATGGATGTGTCCACGTTTGGGTGGGTGCCTGGTTCTGACGATGTCTGTTCGTACACGTGTATTGTTGCAGTATCCAGGCATCTGAGCCTGCCTGCGTATGTGCACCGGGGGTTCCAGACGTGTCCTGGCATTGGTGGGGCAGAGAGAAGGTGTTCTGGAAAGTATCTATGTGCTTCCTTGTCTGGGCTTTTGAATGAATCTGAGTGTGAGTGTGTGAACAGTGTTTATTTGACTTTCTACCTAACTGGGAACATGTTATTTTGAAGCTCCATATAAAAGATGGGGAGATCGTTTCTTGTTTCAGAGCATCTCCTCTACTCACTGTGACTAATCAAAATGCAGCAATAATTGGATACTTTAGCTTCTTGTGAAAGAAAGATGGAGAAATAGCATCTCCATCTTCAGAGGACATGAGTGCAGAGCTGTAAGCAGTAGGCAAGATTCATCTGGGCTTCCCAAGGTACAATTTTAGATGTTAGAAGTGACACAAAGAGGTACTGAAGTAATTGGGGAATGTGGAGGGAACAGGGCTGAGTGCGGGGAGAGGAAAGGGAGCTCTCCCTTACTGGGGAGCTTTGCTTGTCATGAGTCTGGGGTAGGGTTTTCTCTCTAACAGAGCCCGTTCCCTTCTCTGCTCTTGGTGCCTCCCTTTGTCCCATCCTGCAGTGAAAACCCTTTCAGTTTTCCAAACAGAGGATTAGAAGCAACATTTTCAAGGTCACCCACAGCACAACAGGACCCAAGCTTCCCTTTGGGGGTTGTTACGTGGAATCTGTTCGTTGTTCATGTTCCTCTGGGGGTTGCCTCTGAAGAGCATGCCTTGGGCAGGGGTTGTGTGTGTGTGTCTACCTGGGTGTGCATGCACGCACTGCTGTGTGCTGGCCCCAGGCTCTGGCCGAGACTGCGGGCAGAAAGGAGGATGAGGGTGACGTTGTGTATTTGACTCTGTGTGCATTTGGTCAGACGTGTGATTGGCCACGTGAGTATGGCGTCATGTGGCCAGTGGTCTTTAGTGTGGGATCCTTTGTGTGACCACACCATGTGGGCCAAACTCAGAGCCACAAAGGCAGAGGCATGCATAGTGATTAATGTGTGCACCTACTCACATGCACACACACACACACAAATACACATTCTTCCTACAGGCACACATCACTTCTATCTCTGACCCCCAACACACACACAACACACAGATCTACTCAGCTACAAAGTCACTTGCAGAAGATTTAGATACAAAAATCCAGTCTTCTCTTTCACATGCAGTGCTTCTTAAACCCCTAGGGGGTATTTGGAAATGGGGGTGGGAAAAACAATTTTGATGATCATGTAGGCTGTGTGTAGCCTTAGTGTGTCCTTGCTCAAAGGATGTTAATTCTGCCAAAGTATATCCCAGCCCCACCCAGAATCAGCTCATGGAAAATGCCTGTAGCAGCCCCAACTGGAGAAAATCTGAAGAAAAACACCAAAAACAGGCAAGCACACACACAATTCGAATCCTTAAACACCCACTCACAGGACAGCCACCCTCATATGATCGGCTACACGTATAGACAGCTGTAATCCATACGATATCACACAGTCAGAAGCAAGGTCAGAAAAATATATAACCAGTCATACATAACATGCATACTGTACAAAGAATCAACACAGATGTGTCATGACCGACTGAATTGTACAATTGCAAATTAAAGGGAATTTAATATATTATTATGTGCCTAAAGTATAGTACCTTTTTGTAAAAATTATCTAGTCTGATGTTAGTGACAGTGCTTTTAAAAACATCTCTAGAATATTGCTTCTCGATTTTTAATGTGCACCCAACTCAATGAGGAATCCTGTTGCAGTAATGATTCTGATTCTCTAGGTCTGGGGTGGAGCCTGAGAGGGTCCATGTTCAGCAAGCCCTCAGGACATACTGATGCTATTGGTCTACAACGTTCTAAAACACTGGTTCTCAAACCTGGCTACACCTGAGATCATCCAGGGAGGCTTAAACAATATTGATGCTTGGGTCCCACCATCAGAGAATTTTATTTAATTGTCTGAAGGGTGACAATTAAATCATCCCCAGATTAAGGGGGGTGTCTAGGCATAGAGACTTCCTAAGCCTCCCCAGATAATTCTAACATGCAGCAAAGTCTGGAGACAACTATTCCGGGAAAACACCCCTCCCTCTATGACATCACAACCAAGGCAAGATCATGTCCTAGAATACTCTAATGCCTAGTTGTACGTCCCCCCCAACACACAAAATACACCCTCACCTCACCCCCAGGGGGTTGTATCCCTGATCTGATTCTGATGCTCCCTTCCTGTTCCTATATGCCTTATAAAGTGTATGGACTTTATTCTGTATTTGGCAGCACATTAGAATCACCCAGGCCCCACGTGCAGAGATTCTAGTCTAATTGGACTAGCAGTCATATTTAAAAACAAACCATGCATCATAAAACTAAAACATGCCCAGACAATCCTGATGTGCAGCCAAGACTGAGAAGAACTGATTTACAGCATCCAGTGCAAACCACCCATTATGACATCAGTGTTAGCCACCAGCCTAGGCTCCTACCTCTTGGCTAAACCAAGCCTCCTCCCCACATTTCTGGGCATTTCCAGGTATGTCTTATTATTCCATCCCTCTGAGATTTTGCACAGTGGTCTCTTTTCTGAAATGACTTCTGCATTTGCTCTATTTGGAAAAATTCCTATTCTCCACTGTCACTTATTTTGTGACATCTTTTCTTTCTTCCTTCCTTCCTTCCCTCCTCCCTTCCTTCCTCTTTCTTCCTTCCTTCCTTCCCTCCTTCCTTCCTTCCTTCCTTTTTCTTTCTTTCTTCCTTCCTTTCTTTTTTTTTGTTAAATCTTTTCTGACCCACCAGGACAGATTTAATTATTCTTTCTTACTGTAAATGTGAAGTTACTCGGAAATAGGGTCTTTACTGATGTAATCAACTTGAGATGAGATAATATTTAATTAGGGTGGGCCTTAAGTTCAATGACCAGTGCCCCTAGGAGGAGAGAGAGATTTGAAGTCACAGAAGAGAAACAGAGAAGAAAGCCAAGGAACATCAAGGATTGTCAGCAACCACCAGAAGCCAGAAGGGCCAAGGAGGGATTCCTCCCTCCGGAAGTGTGAAAGAATAAATTTTTGCTTTTTTTAAAAAAAATTATTATTATTTTTTTTTCTGAGGTGCTGCCTCTGATCCTCTAGCATATCTATATCATAGCTCATCATCATATTGTGTAGATATTACACACATCTCCCACACTAAGTCAGGAGTTCCATGAGGGGAGAAACGGCACTGTGACTGGTCTACAAGGTTCTAAAACACTGGTTTCTGGATCCTTGAGGCTTAGCGCTATTCCTAGGATGTCACTGGGGGCCAGGCAGTTTCATTTGCCTGACCTGCAAAGTCAAACCAGGATCCACACAGTGCATGAAGGGTGCAGTCATCACTGGGAAAAGGAAAAATGGTGAGTAGTAACTCAAAAGGTGTTGTTGATACGCTTCGACCCGAAGAATCTCGATTCTGGGAATGTTGCCTGAGAAAATGAGACATCGATACAAAAAGCTGTACACACAAAGATGTTCACTGCTGCATTATCTACGTTAGCAAAGGCAAACAAAATAAGCATACCTGAAAGGCTTCTAAATGGCCAGAAATGGAATTGGTAAAGTAAATAATGGCACATCCTTATAAAGTCATACTGATTAGCTCTTTAAAGGCTCAGTACAAAAGATCTATATAAATCTGGGGAAATGTTTATGTGCCAATATGAAATTTTAAAATACAAATACAAAGTGATTGCACTGGTGTTATTATTTATCTGAATTTCACCTGCAGGTAAAAAATGATACTTAAGGAAATGTATAGAAAGGAAAGAAGCTATGCTTATATTTCACAGTTACATAGTTCTTGCTTTCTCCTCCTTCTTCAAAAAAGAACTTATTTAAAAATCTCTTTTTAATAAAGCCCTTTCTTCTTTTTCTCTAGGTGCAGAAACAGGTCTATTTCATGAGTCTTTGCTGAGTGCTTCTACCGTGTAAGAAGTAGGTAGTATGCTCCGAAGATCAAGCTTCAGCCTGTACCCTTGAGGAGCCACAGTCTCGTGGGATAGACAGGTACAGATACAAGAAATTATACTGAAATGTGAAGAAGAGGAAGCAGTATCAGAATAAGGGGAAATATAGGCTTTGGAGGAGGAAGAACTGAATTCCAGTTGCAACCTGTATGGGTCAAGTAATCTCACTTTTCTGTTAGTACCCACCAATGCTTCCCTGACACTCTCAACATAAAAGCCAAAACCCTTACAGTGGCCTCCAAAACCCTGTATGACCTGGATCATCTCCCTGACCTCATCACATGCCGGTTTCCTTGCTCACCTCGCTCCAGCCACTCTGGTCTTTTTGCTGCTCATCCTCTTACCAAACATGCTGGCCCCAGGGCCTTTGCGATTAAGGCTCCCTTTACCTGGAAATCACACCAACTCCCTCACTTCCGTCAAGTCTATTCAAATGCTATCATTTTAGTGAGGCTTTCCTTGACCAGTCTCCATAAAATTGCAACCCCCAAGTCTCCCCCTGCACGTTTCTGCTTTCACTTCTTTCCACAGCACTCATCACAATCAGAAAGAATATGTCCCGATCATTTGGATTCAGCCTCACTCCACTAAAACGGAAGCTCCTCTAGGGCAGGGATTTCTGTCTGTTCTGCTCATTGTTGTATTGCCAGAGCCTAGAAAGATGCCTGGCACAGAGTAGGTCTTCAACAAATATTTTGGAATACATGAATAAAATAATGAGCAAGGCTGTGTCTTCATCTAGAAAAGGGAGCATGATACTTCTCCCTTCACAGAGTCCCAATGTCAGAGCTGCTAGACACCATGGAAACCTGAGCAGACGATGCCTTCTGAATTGTCTCAGTAAAGATCAGAGGACTAGACAAGTTGCACCCACCAGACCATAGTCCCCCGTCAATGAGACAGTGCACCCACAAACCTCCAGTGCCTACCTTGGAGGCTCCGTGCATCTTAATAGGAAAACAGTCGTCAGCACAGGCTGTCAAAAGCCAAGGGAAGCGGGGGGGGGAGGCGGGGGGAAGAAGAAGAAAAAGAAAATGAAATTCACCTCAGCTATTTTTGCATCCAGGAAAGTATACCGATTTAAAAAAATAATAATAAAACCAGAAAAACAAAAGCAACCAGTTTAACAAATTAGATCTAGCTCTTGTCAACAGAAATTTTTTTTTTTAAGCTGATACTAAACAACCCTCCCAGTGCTGTAAAAGTCTGCAAATGTGAAACTCTTGGAGCTTGAAAAGGTCTCTCTCACCAGCAAAATGCTTCCAATAATACCCAGAAACAAGATTCATTAAAAGCTATCTTTAGCATTATCAGCGATTGTGTTATTATGTGTCCTTCATAAAGTGCATCGCGGGCTTCCACTCCCAATCACAACGGAGGAGCGAGGGAGGGGTGGAAAGAAACACAGCCGCTGGCCCTGGGGAGTCGCCTTCCTGTGTTGGCACACTGAGAGCAAACGGGAAGAGAAGGATCTAGGAATTGAAACTGGAAATCCAAACTAGGAGGAGCACGATCTTCAAAAAATAATAGTAACATGCCACTGGGATGCATTTCACAAGTAAGAGAGTTTTCATATGTCTTCCAGACGTCAGAGAAGTGATACTTACAAAGTTTCAATAGCATTTGCCAGGATCGCTAAAAACAGAGGTCAAGGGGACCATTGGGGGCCATGGGAAGGGCTGGGCAACAGTCCCCAGCATGAAGTTAGCACTCGGCTAACATTTGTTGAATGAATAAATAAGTGAGTGGATGGATACAAAAATGAAGCCGTGAACCGCCACAATCCTTCATGCATTCATCCACATTATATTTATTGGTTGTCCTCGAGGAACACGGGGAGCAATTGATACAGGCTTCCCAAGCTCAGGGGGGAGGAAGGAGTCCAGGACAGCTGAATCCATATGGTGCAGTTAATTACCAAAAAAGAAAAAAGAGAGAGGGCTTGATCATCACAAGAGACAGCAGAGCAGGTGCAGTAATCAAATCTCGGAGATTGGGCTGAGATGTGCATCATCAGCTACAGTTTCCCAAGGGATACAATCAATAGGCAAAGCTACCAAGAATCTCTGCCTTCAGGGAACTGTGCCACCTTGTGAGACCATAAACCCATTTTCTGGGGCATGTTAATTATCAAGCATTTACCGTGTACCAGGAATGGTGCTAAGCATTTTGCATGCATGCCCTGAATCATCCTATCAGCCCCTGATGAAAAATCTTCTAACATGGTTAAGAGCAAGGACTCTGGAGCATCTGGGCTAGATCCCAGCTCTGCCACTTACTAGCTGAATGGACTCAGGCACTTCTGCATCCTGTTTATTTATCTGTAAAATGCAAGTGATAACATTTCCTATCTCAGACACTTGCTCTGAGGATTAATGGGGCTGACCCGTATATAGCACTTGGAACACATCTGGCACAGAGTGAGTACTATGGAGGTTAACAGCAGCCCTACTGTGCAGACGAGGGGACCAGCACCCAAAGAAGCCAAGTACATTGGCTAACATCACATAATTACTATGCAGCAGGGCTGGGATTAAAACAAGGGCCACTTCGTCCCCTGCATTCATCCCCTTAGGATCATGCTATCCATGAGTCCAATTTTTGTCAAGGAGGCAAAAATCCTGAATCAAATAAAAATGCCTCATCTCTCAATTCTTAAGCCGTTATATCACAATTTGGGGAAACGAGGAACTGAAGCAGATGCATACCAAAGAGTTTTAGAGGACAAAAATCTACAGAACTTGGGGATGTGGTTGGCTGCACAGGAAGGATGAAAGAAAGAGGGCAGCGGCATTGCCAATTTTCTGGCATAGGTGCCTGAGAATGAAGGAAGAAGACTTCATTTGGGGGTGGTAGGCTGGGGTCAAGTTGTGGAGTGCTGAGGGAAACCTCTGTGCTTAAACTGTGCGTGGTTCATCCTAACAGGCAGCAAGATGTGTGGGTGCTGACCTCAGCTTGGAATCCTGGGGTAAAGCACAAAAGATCTAAGAGTCCTCAGATTCTAAGAGACAGGGGAACTGCAGATATGATCAAGGACTCCTGAGCATGGAGAAACAGGGGATCCAGCAGGAAGCTCCCAAAAAAGACTTCTGGGTACAGATGGAAGAAAAGAAACCCCAGGGTGAATTGAGATGGTCTAATTCCAAGATGAGTGGTGTGTTGCCAGGCGTATGCTCTGCCCCAGATGAAATGCACATAATGCATGGCAACTGGACCCTCCAGTTTGGAGAGAGAGAGAGACAGACAGATAAGAGACACCCACACAAAGACAGGGGAACAGAGAAAAAGTAGAGAGTACTCATGATTGCACCTGAGATTTTGCTCAGTGAACACATATATGCAGGATGGGTATGAAATAGGTACAACACACGAATCAGTTGTTCTCAATTGAGCTCAGCTGCAACACAGAGTAGAAACAGCTGAGTGATGTACCCTGGGTGATGCCGAAACAGAACCACCGAGTACACTCTGCCTTATAGGGGAGCTAAGAGATGGGAGAAGTCTGCTACAATTGATGTGAGGATTTAATCCTCCCTACAACCCAAGCTCCATCCATCATGAAATAACCACTGATGCCCCAAGAGTAGGCTTGCTGAGTGCTAAAAGGGAGGAGGACCGAGGAAGACAGACCACCCAGTGGGCATTTTGCCTCCATTGACAGAGCTGTAGGGGTTTCCTTGGAAAAGTCTGGAATGAGACACGAGGCTATTCATCTTCCAAAACCGGCTACTGAGGACTCAGCCACCTGGAGGGCTGGGCTCAACCCAGAGAACGCAAATTTAGCAAACACCACTGCAGACCTAATGTGCAAAATTTGCACTGTGAGGCAGAGAATTTGGCTTGCATAGACTTGCAGGAGGCAAGAGAAGAAACGAAGAAGCACGACACTTAGAATTAATACACTACATCAAAAACTAATGTTGTACTGTATGGGGACTAACATAACGTAATAAATAAAATAAAATAAAAGAAAGTAAAAGAAAATAAAGGAAAAAAAAGAATCAATATTTTCAAATCCCGTTCTACAACATACTTGCTATGGGATCCCAGGGGAACTTTTTGCACCGTTTGAGTCCTGATTTGCTCTTCTTTCTGTACAGTGGCACTAGGAGGTATGTCTGCCTGCATTGTTGGGAGGACGCTTGGTAAAGTTTTGTGTGCTTGGCCCACACGATGTTCCTCTGGGAAGACACATAAGCCAACATACAACTGCAGACCTATTGAGACCTATCAGTCTCCTTGTAAGCAGGAGCTTTGTCAAGAAACCTAGGCATAGTACTTTTAATAAATGTTTGATGATGCTTTAAAATGGTCAAAAATTTTAAATAGAAAACTAGATTTATTTTTGTATAGATTTTATTTATCTGAGAGAGAGTGTGTGCACGCAAGAGAGAGAAAGCACGAGCATGCACGCGAGTGGTGGTGGGGGGGGCGGTGGGGCAGAAGGAGAGAGAGAGCAGACTCCCCACTGAGGAGGGAGCCGACCTGGGTCTTGATCCCAGAACTCTGGGATCATGACCTGAGCTGAAAGCAGATGCTTAACCGACTGAGCCACCCAGTAACCCACAAAACTGAATTTAAAGAAAAAGCTTGCAACTATCAAATGTCTAGTCCATCCATCCCATTCACACCTTTAATTCTTAGAGCCACGGTGTGAATGAAATCATGCCTGGTTTAGAGATTAGGATGCTAAAAGACATGGAGTTGTTCATACAAGGCTGAGTTGGGGAGCTTGGAGCTGAACCAGGCTTTTCAGATACCACAGTTCACATTACCTCCCTGAGCACTTGTGATTACGAAGAAGCTAGTCTAGGAGAATGGGCACATGGTTGGCACAGAGACTTCCCTGCTGCTAGAAACTGTTTTCACTTCTTGTTTCCATTCCATTACTCATGCTATATGTATCTTTTGCACAAGACACAGCAAATCCTTTCTGGAATGAGCTGGAGTACAAATACTATCAATTAACAAAAAGCTATTTGTATACAAGTGTTCATGTGTATCTTTCACATGTATCTTTCACATACATGTAGCTGTGTGTGTGTGAGTGTGTATGACCTGGCACCTGGTGGTCTTCAATATGACGATGGTGTCTCACCCCTCTCTTAAACGACGATGGTGTTTCACCCCTCTCTTAATCCCACAGAGGCCCTTGGTAGTTTCCACCACCACTTATGGCAAAGCACGTATTAGGCTCCGGGCCACTTTGCTTCTAGTCCTGCCTTCTGAATCAGTGAATAATCCTGAGGGCTGGTGGAGGCCATTTTCCAAAGGAAAAGGTTTGTTTTTCATCTGACGGCTGGCTCTGCTGGAAAATCCCTCTCGGCTTTGGAAGGCCTCCTCACAGTCGGGGAAAATTGCAAGTCTCTGGATCCAGGAGGGAGTCAATTAGACGCTGAGTGTCAGTTAGCAAACATCTGCCCACCGGTGCCCCCAGGATCAGGCAGATTTGCAAGACAGCGGGTGAACCCAGTCTTGCCAGGACTCTGACTCAAGGCCTCTCAAGGCAGCTGGAAATCTCACTCACCTGGGGCAGCCCGTGGGTGGTTCCTCGAAGCTAGAAGCCCCCACTGCCCTGACTTCTGCTCTGCCTCCTGGCCTCCTCCACCCTCCTTTCCTTACTCCCCCTTCACTCCCTCTGACAGTTCCTCCCCCTCAACTGAGTGGGGCAGGCTTGGAGGTGGACAGCTCCACCTCGCTTTGAGAAAGAACTCCTTGTTTAGCTAAAAGGAGTGCACCAAAGGCAAGTGTGCTCTGACTTAATTGAAATATTGAAGGGTAATTGATGGCGACAGATTTAAATTGAGCACATTCACGGTCATGGGTCTTGGAGGCGGCACCCTTAAGCGAAACAAAGATGGTGTCTGTCCTCATGGTGTTTGATTCTTGTAGGGCAGGAGAGAAGGAGATGGCCAGTAAAATAACTCACTGAATAATAAGATTTCAGGTAGTGAGAAGTGCTATCCAAAAAATGAGCCAGGGTAATGAAATCCAGAAGGGTGTGTACGGGTGTGTTCATGGGACACTACTTTAGCATGGGTGGTCAGGGAAGGTCTCTCTGAGGCTTTTGAGCTAAAACCTGAAAGATGAGAAAAGACAACACAGAAAGATCTGGGGGAAGAGCATTCTAGGCAGAGGGAAAAGGAAGGAAAAATCCTCAACAACTGCCATCAAGTAGTCTTCTCAAAATGACATTTTTGCTGCATCTGCAAATTGTCTGTATTCATCTCTGTGCCTCCAGTAATTTGTCTCCTATTTTGGGAAACACTGGGTGAGATAATCTCCAAGTTCTCTCTTCCCTGGCATTCTTTAATTCTGTGAATCTCCCCAGACAAAGCCAATGTCTGCATGCAGCAAAGGATTTGGAAGACGAGAAGGGGCCATGGGCCATGACCTCAGAATCTTCCCCTCCAATCCTTCCCAAACCTTTCTTTCTCCTTGTCCCTCTTCCTGTTCAGGATCAAAAAACAAGGACCCAAACACCAAAGAGTTCTGGTCCTTCTCTTCCACCACATGCCACCATCCACTCTGATCATCTCCCAGCTTGCCCAGCCCTCTGAATCTAGAGAAGAGGAGCAGAAGAGGGGAGACAAAGAAGGACTGGAATACCATTAGTTAAATGCACTATTAAGAGTCTGCAGTTTCAGCCCCATGTTTCGTTCAGCCCCTGGCAATGCCTCATCCTCAACAAGTTGCCATAGCTGCTCCCTTTCTAGAGAGCTGCTGAGGTCTGATGGTGGTTCTCGGGTAACAACTCTTTCTCCATCTGTCTAAGGACAGTCGGGGTCTTCTATGGATTCTTGGTTTCTTGTTCTAAAGATAATGTGCAGATGAGTCTTCTCAGTGTTATGTAAGACTTTGGAACTTCATGTGCAAGGTGGTCTCCTGGACTCCTGGTCTCATAGGAAACCACACAAATATTCCCTGGCCCTGGGTTTCTCAATGTCAGCACAATTGATGTTTTGGGTCAGATCATTCTTTGCTGCACTTAACTGTCCTGCACGTTGTCTAGCAGCAGCTCTGACCTCTACTCACCAGATGCCAGCAGTACCCCTGCCCCTCATCTCCGGACATTGCAAAAATGGCTCCAGACATTGCAAAACATCCCCTGGGAGATGAAACCACCACTGCCTGAAAACTATTGCCCCAGCCTCACACTGGAGCAGAAGGAATCTGATTGAAGAACAGGACATGTTTCTGCTTCATTCACACAAACTGGATTTGTGCTGGTTCCACAATATCTTTATTCAGAGGTCTTCAATCTGTGACATCTGTTCAACTGGATGTCATAGATTCACCAAGGAAATTAAAAGCATGTATAAACTGAGAAATATTTAAAATGCTCCATATCACAGCACTGCAAGAAGGGGTACCAACAACCCATGTGCTTGGGGATGCTCCCCCTTGAACAACATTAACACTGATCAGACCACAAGTGAATTGAACTAACTAAAATTTGCGAGTGTCGTGATTCCTCCCTGGTGAAATACACGGAGTTGTCTGTTATGGGAGCATGCAGATCTCAGACCCCAAACCATAACCTCATGTAATGGGACACTTTATAAGGTGCATAGATCAAATGAAAACATGAATTATCTTGAAATTAATGACTTGAGATAAAACATCACATCATTCTATTTGTTTCAAATTATCTCATTTAAATTCTTCATTTCCTTGTTTATTCCCTACTACCCTTATTTTAGATGCAGGGATCTTCTCTGTCTTTTCCCTGCCATACCTTCAATGCCTAGAACAGTGCTTGGCACATAATTAAGACCTTCATATATACTCAGTGAGTAAATGCATTTTTAATGAATGAGTGAAGTTATTCCTAACACAAAGATTCCTACAATTGGAGAGAAAATTACTTGAGGTAAACTAGTAGGAGAGGCTTACAGAAAGGTCATTGAAAGGGGAGCAGGGAGTGGGGCAATGTCCTTTTGTCTTCCTTCTTTCCTTATTGTTCATGTTTCTGGTATTTTTACATCTGGAGCTCCTGAAGGGTGGTTTTCAATCCATCCTCATACAGTTCCAACTCATACTTATGGTTTCCAACCTGCTCATGACCTTTGAGTCCTGTTGCCTGCTTTGTGGACCTCAGGCTCCCACATTAGGCACAGACCCGGCACTTACAGAGATTGCCTCATCAGTGCCCACAGCCACACAAGCCAATTCTCTAACAAATCCCTTATATATATATGTCAGACACGATTCCTTCCTTGGGGGCTCACACTATAGCACTGTAGTGTGGGAGACAGATATATACGCTGATAACTATCTCATAACCACATGAGAGAATGTGTGTATGTGTACATACAAGCATACATATGTTTTATCTACACACACATGCACATACACAATCTCTGGTTCTACTCATCTGGCTGAATCCTGACTGATACACAACCTTCCCCACTGACTGATTAATACCTAAGTGGCATCCAAAGATATGTCCCTAGAAGATATCCGGATTCTTCACTGGGCATTCCAGGGAGACCTTGTAAGGAAGTTAAATGATCGCTGTTTGGAGCTCAGAAGATATATTCTTGATACCCCTTTTGACTGCATAAGAACAATGTGACCTTGTATAAGTCAAATAACTTCTTTGACCCATAGTTTCTTCCTCTGTAAAATGGAGGAGTCTAATACCCACTTGTGTCAGAAACATTTATTGCCACATATCAATGTTGTCCCACCCACCACTCATTTTCCAGCCTTCTTGCACTCAGGCTGGGCTATATAACTAATTCTGGCCAATGCACTGTGAGCAAAAGTGATGTGCTGCTTCCTGCTGAGACATTTAAAAACCAGTGTATGCATATATCTTTTTGAATTAGTGTCTTCATTTCCTTTGGGTAAATACTTAATAGTGCGATTGCTGGGTTGTAGGGTAGTTCTATTTTTAACTGTTTGAGGAGCCTCCATACTGCTCTCCAGAGTGGCTGTACCAGCTTGCTTTCCCACCAACAGTGCACGAGGATTCCTTTCTCCACGTCCTCGCCAACAACTGTTGTTTCTTATGTTGTTGATTTTAGCCATTGTGACAGGTGTGAGGTAATATCTCATTGTAGTTTTGATTGGCAATTCTCTGATGATGAGTGATGTTGAGCATCTTTTCATGTGTCTTTTGGCCATCTGGATGTCTTCTTTGGAGAAGTGGCTTTTCATGTCTTTTGCTCATTTTTTAAAGTAGGCTCTACACCCAGCATGGAGCCCAACATGGGGCTTGAACTCATGATCCTTAGATCAAGACCTGAGCTGAGATCAAGAATTGGATGCTTAACTGACTGAGCCACCCAGCTGCCCCTCTTCTGCTCATTTTTAATTGGGTTATTTTGGATTTTTTTTTTTTTTTTTGGTGTTGAGTTGTGTAAGTTCTTTATATATATACAATGGCCATTTGCAACAACATAGATGGATTTAGAGGGTATTATGCTAAGTGAAATAAGTCAGCCAGAAAAAAGACAAATATCATATGATCTCACTCATATGTGGAATTTAAGGAACAAAACAATGAAATAGGAAAAAGGCAAACAAAAAAACCCCGAAGTCTTAAATATAGAGAACAAACTGGTGGTTGCCAGAGGGGAAGTGGGTGGGGGAATGGGTGAAATAGATGAAGGGGATTAGGAGCACACTTATCATGATGAGCACTGAGTAATGTATGGAATTTTTGAATCACTAACTACACCTGAAACTAACATAACACTATATGTTAATTATACTAACATTTTTTTTTTTAAGAAAAAGCCAATGTGTATCTCTTCAGCTCTTGCTTCCCCTGACACAGCAACTGTGGAAGCCACATGATGAGCATCCATCCCCCTGGGTCCCTGAGTGACCATGTGGAGCAAAACTCCCTCTGAGGTCAACTGGTCAACTATGAGTGAGACATAAACTGTCAATGAGGGAAACCTCTGAAATTTTAGGGTTAATTGGCTAACTACGGCATAACCTAGACACTCCTCACCAATATACAATATACCATGATTGACTTGAGGACCATTCAAAAGCACTCAAGCAGAAATGTCTAACAGGATGCCAGACATAGAGAGAGTGCTCAGTGGTCATTGTCATCTATTTCTTTATATCTAGCTTTCTATTGGGTGGGCGGCAGCCATCTTTCCAGTTCGCCAAAACCAAGCACCCCCGTCTTCCCCCACATGCAAAAGCCCATTTAGGAAAATGTGTATCCATGAGACCTCTAAATGAGGGCAGGCGAATTTTCTGCTTGGCAAAATATTCCTTCTTTTTTAAAAGGATTCAGCATAAGAGTCCTCAGAAACAGCAGGTGCATCTGTACAATGGATATGTTTGCTGATAAATGGCGGGTGAAAGCCACCTGCTCTGGAACCTGCAAATTGTGTGTCACCAAATGAGCAGCTGCCGGCAGGTGTTATCGAAGAGGCACAAATGTGTTGTTATGACAGAGCCCCCAGACCTGAAGAACGACGTCTCCCTGAGAGGCAGACAGCAAGCCTCGGTATTCTGGGATATCTAACAGCGTGATTTCATTGTCTTTGAATGGCCTATTGTGCAGATTACAGCAACAGTAACATCTTTTCAATGGCATAGCTATAAAGTACGTTGAGACTGATGCCTGGCACAAACTGCATACCCAGTCCCAGCTCAGCACTTAGTAGCTGTGTGACTTTAGGCAAGGGAATTAACCTCTCTGAGTTTCAGCTCTCCTCTGCAAGAGAAGGATCAGTTATCATGCCCACCTCATGGGTTCTTGGGAAATTGAGTGAGACATACAGGTAAAACAATTACTGAAGTGTCTGGCACGCAGTGCTGTTAAAAAGGAAACCAAAGGGTGCCTGGGTGGCTCAGTCGTTATGTGTCTGCCTTCGGCTCAGGTCATGATCCCAGCGTCCTGGGATCGAGTCCCACATCAGGCTTCCCCCTCGGCGGGAAGCCTGCTCTCCCTCTCCCACTTCCATTGCTTGTGTTCCTGCTCTCGCTATCTCTGTCTCTGTCAAATAAATAAATAAAATCTTAAAAAAAGAAAAAAAAGGAAACCACAGGCCCAAAATGGTGTCACTTAGGTTAAGGCCCCAAGTCAGTAAACCAAGATTTAATATCTAACCTGACCGCAGTCACAAACCCTCAGAAATGTAACTTTTAACCAGTCAACATGGGATTTCCTGGAAGCACAAGGAAATTTACTGATTGACCCCTTCGGATCCCCCTGGGAGGGTGACCTTGCCTCAAATAATGGATTCTTGGCTAATAATCCACCCCCCCAGCTTCCTCTCTAACTTTAAACACCTTTTCTTTCCTGTAGCCCCATAGAACTCCCCTCTACTTGCTAGACAGGATGCTGCCCAATTCATGAATCTATTAACAAAGCCAATTAGATCCTTAATATTTATTCAGTTGAATTTTTGTTATTTAATAGTACCTTCTCATGACATGTTTATAATAATAATTATGATCACTACCATCTCCATGATTATTTTTGGTGCCCTGCCCACTGCATCATAGTCTTCCATGATTGTGTGGATTGTTTGTGAAGTGCGAACAATTATACCTTAGAGGAAATTCTCCAAGTTCTTCTTCTACCTAGCCCAAGTTTAACCTAACAAATTATTTATCAGTGACTGCTTATATGTTTTCTATGTTTTCACAGAAGTTATCTCCATTATTCTTATAGAGCCTCTATGGAATCCTTAAAATTGTAGAGCTAGAGACACATAGGGTCAGAGGGGTTAAATCATTTCTCCCTGATTAAACAGTTCATTTTTTTGTTCTGTTTTGTTTTGTTTTGTTTGCATTTTAAATTTGAGGAATACAAACTGGTATCTTCTGATTCTACAGTCCTGGCTTTGTCCACTCTTCATTACAATTTCAAGTGATTTAAGAGAGCCACCCTGAGATATGGGTACTCTCCTTCCCTGGCCTATGTAATTTTGGCCAAAATACATCCCTTGTTTGTTTAAAATGAAACATTTAATAGAATTCAGAGTTAGATATTATTTCCCTGAGCTTTAATTCAAAAATGCATTCACACACATGATCTCATTTGAGTCTTGCAGTAACTACCTTGTCCAGTAGATGATCATTCATTCTCTCTATCCAGATGAGGAGATTAAGTCTCAAAGCAAACAGGTGGCCCTCCTGGGGTCACAGTGGCAGCACAGGAAACACAACAGGTACTCAGATTCCCAGCCCATGACTCCTCCTCTTGTATCCCCAATCACAGAGCCTGTCTATAATTGTGGGCAAATTGTCACAATTGGAGAAAATTAAATTAAATTTTTGTTTCCAAATGCATCACAAAAGGGACAAAGCACTCTACATTTTTATGCAGCCAAACTCTTTTCCAACTATTTTTGTTCCCTCAGCTGTGAAGAAAATGCAAAAGGAAATGCATTCATGCTAGGAAATAACCCCCAATGGTATACAGTGAACTCTCTTGCCTAAAAATAAACTCAATTTGGGAAAAGCCACCTGCTGTTTCTTATAAAGTGGCCGGGAAACAGATCCGAAGCCCCGGGGATTTAGTCTCTTTCTGTTTCTTTCCAAACCCTCCGCATTCTCTCCTTTTTTTAAACCAACGTCACTGAGGCATAATTAACGTACAAGAAAATGCATATATTTTAAGTATACAGGTTTATGAGTTTGGCAAATATAGAGCCCTCTGTAACCATCATCCCAATAAAGATATACAATGTTTCTACCCCCTCAGATAAGTTTGCTTATGAGCCTTTGCAGTTAAATCTCCCCTGACCACATCCCGGGCAACCACTGATCTGATTTCTGTCTCTACAGACTGGTTTTGCCTAATCTTTAAATAAATGGAATCATGGGGGTTTTGTTTGTTTGTTTGTATCTGACTTCTTCGCTCAGTATAACGTTTCTGAGTTTCATCCATATTATTGTGTCTATCAGTAATTTGTTCTCTTACATGCTAAAAAGTATCCAGTGTACAAAGCCATCCCATTTTATTAATGCATTAACCCGTCCATGGACACTTGGTTGTTTCCAGTCTTTGGGTATTATGAAGAATGCAGCTATAAAATATTGACTACCAGGCTTTTTGTCAACACATGATTTTATTTCTCTTGTGAATTGCTAGGACATATAGGAAATGTATGCCTAACTTTTAAGAAGCCTGCAAATATTTTTCCAAAGTGGTTGCAAAGTGTGAGGTTTGTGATTCAACACATCCTTCATTTCTCTCTTCTCCCAACAGAGCCTCAGGCAACCACTGGTCTGCTTCCTATCCCAAGAGATTAGTCCCCATTCTGTAGAATTCTGTATCAATGGAATCATACAGTATGTACTCCTTTTTACTCAGCATATGGTTTTGAGATTCGTCTGTTTTTTCACATGCACTAATATTTTATTACTCATTCTTGTGGGATAGTTTACCATCATGTGGATGTTCCACAATTTGTTTATCCATTAAACTGGTGATGGGCATGAGAGTTATTTCCACTCTTTGGCTATTACAAATAATGCAGCAGTAAACTTTCACTTACAAGTAGTTGTGTGGACATATGCTTTCATTTTTGAGTAAACACAAACACCTAGGAGGGGTATAGCTACACCATATGGTAGGTGCACAATTATTTTTTTAAGAAATTGCCATATTGCTTTCCAATGGGGTTACACAATTTTGCATTCCCACCAGCAGTATATGAGAGACCTAATTACTTCCTATCTTTGCCAGTTTGGGCATGATCAGTCTGTTTAATTTTAGACATTCTAGTAGGTGTAGTCTTATCTCCTTAGGTATTAATTTGAATTTCCCCAATGGCTAATCATGTTGTGTATCTTGTTATGTGCTTTTTTCCCCATTTATATATTTTTTGTGTGAAACATCTGCTCAAATATAACCTTTTTTTAAAAAAATAGGGTATCTGTTTTCTTACTGAGTTGTGAAACCTCTTTATATTTTTAGATACAAATCCTTTGATGTGTGTATGTTTTATAAGTATTTTCTGCCCGTCTGTGACTTGCCTTTTCATTTTTGCAGTAATGTCTTTTGTGGGGCAAAAGTTTTAAACTAGGATAAAGTCCACATTATCAATTTTCATTTATGAATTGAGTTTTTAGTATCATTTATAAGCAATATTTCCCTAATGCAAAAATGCAAACATTTCCATGTATTTCACCTTCTAAAAATATTATAGTTTTAAAATTTGCATTTAGGTCTATAATTCATTCTAAGTTCGTTTTTATGTGGTGTAGGATATAGGGTCAATATTCAATTTTTTGGCATATGGGTATCCAGTTGTTCTAGGATCATTTTTTTAAGGAACTATCATATTAATTAAATTGCTTTTGTACCTTTTCTTGAAAAACAGCTGATCATATATGTATGAATCTATTTTTGTACTTTGATCTATCCCATGATTTATTTCAGTCCACTGGTTTTATTAATTCCACATTCTCTCCATTACTATAAATTTACTTTTAATTATTTAAACTTGGGAGATGTACGTTCTTCAGCTCTGTTCACTTTTTGAGAATGTTTTGATTATTCTTTTTTTTTCCTTTGCTTAATTACATAAATTTTTGAGTCAATTTGTTGGTTTCTACAAAAAAATCCTGGTGGGGATTTGAACTGCATTGAATCTCTGTTTGGGGAGAATTGACCTCTTAGTAATATCTTTCAGTCTATGGACATGGAATTTCTATCCATTCATTTAGACCTCCTTTGATTTCTTTCATCGGTGCTTTGTACTTTTCAGCATACATATATTGCACATATTTTGTTAGGTTTCCATGGATCTCATGTTTTTTCTTACAATTGTAAATGGGACCATTTGTTAATTTCACTTTCCAATTGTTTATTTCTAGTATGTATAAATACTGTAGATTTGTCCATTGACCTGGTGTCCTGCAAACTTGTTAAACTCATTTATTAGCTCAAATAACTTTTTATGTAGATTCTTTATGATTTTCTATGTGGACAATCATGTAATTTTGGAGAGGAATGATTTTATCTTTTTATTTCCAATGTATATGATTTTATTTATTTTTCTTGTCTTATTAGACAGGCTAGGACTTCATTATAATTTTGGATACAAGTGGTAAGAGTAAACAAATATGCTTTGTTTCAGATATTAAAAGGGAAAGTATTTGTTCATTCACCATTAACTGTAATGCTATCTGTAGGGTTTTTGGTTGGTTGGTTGGTTGGTTTTGTTTTTGTAGATGCCCTTTATAAGATGGGTGAAGTTCCCTTCTATTTCTTATCATCATGAATGATTATCAAATTTTGTCAAATCCTTTTTTGTTTTTGCAACTATTGAGACAATCATATGATTTTTGTCTTTTGGTTTTTTAGTCTATTAATACAGTAAATTACACTGCTTGATTTTTGTATGTCAAACCAACACTGCATTCTTTGGATAAACCCCACTTGATCATTTAATGGTTGATTTTATGGGTCAACTTGACTGAGTTAGGGGATACCCATATAACTGGTAAAATATTATTTCTGGGTGTGTCTGTAAGATTTCAAAAGAGATTAGCATTTGAATTAGCAGATTGAATAATGAAGATCACCCTTACCAAAGCAGGTGGGCAACATCTACTCCACTGAGGGCCTCCATGGAACCAAAGATGAAAGAAGGGCAAATTTGCTATCTTACTCAGTTAGGACATCCATTGTATCCTGCCCACAGATATTGGTACTCCTGGTTCTCAGTGCTTGAATTAAGACTTTACACCATTGGGTCCTCTGGTTCTCAGGCCTTCAGGTTTGGACTGAAACTAACTAAACCAGCAGCTTTCCTGTGTCTCCAGCTTATGGACCATAGATCATGGGACTTCTCAGCCTCCATAATTGTGTGAATTAATCCCTTATAATAAATCTCTATGTTTATCTTATTGGTCCTGTTTCTCTGGAGAACGCTGACTAATGCAGTCATATATCTTCCTTTTCATATATTTCTGAATTCATTTTGTTAATATTTAGTTCAAGATTTTTGTATCTGTGTACATGAGGGGTATTGATTTGTGGTTTTCTTTTGAAGTGCAAAAGTTTCTATTTCTGGTGAGATTGACTTTTTCTTCTTCCTCTTTTATAGACCATGATTTTGTTGTCATATCTAAGAAATCTTTGCCTACCCCAAGGACTTAAAGATTTTCTTCTATGTTTCCTTATAAAATACTATTGTTTTGGGCGCCTGGGTGGCTCAGTCGTTAAGCGTCTGCCTTTGGCTCAGGTCATGATCCCAGAGTCCTGGGATCGAGCCCCACATCAGGCTCCCTGCTCCGTGGGAAGCCTGCTTCTCCCTCTCCCACTCCCCCTGCTTGTGTTCCCTCTCTGGCTGTCTTTCTCTCTGTCAAATAAATAAAACCTTTTTAAAAAAATACTATTGTTTTGCCTCTTACATTTAAGTTTATACATGTGCTTTTTTTCTCTGACTACTTTCAAGTTTTTCTTGGATCTCAACAGTTCAACTATTTTATGTGTAGCTGTTCTTTTCTTTGCATTCATGCTGCTTAGTTTTGCCAGAATTCTTGGATCTATAAGTCATGTTTTTGATAAACTTGGGAAATTTTCTGGCGTATTTCTTCATCTATGTTTTTTGTCTTATTCTCACTCTCTTCTACTTCTGGAACTGCAATTACATGTATGTTAACTATAGTGTTTCACAGTACCTAGGGTTTTGTTCACTTTTCTGCAATTTTTCCCCTCTTTTTTCTTCTCTGTGTGCTAGCAACCTTTGATTGTATACTGGTAAATGTAAATGACTTATTGTAGACACATAGGATTCTATTTTTTTCCTCTAAAGAATTTCTTTATTTATTGTTAGACAATTCAATTACTGATCTACCACCTTGAACTTGTATAAGCTTAGCTTTGTTGGGCTAGTGCGGATCTGTGGAATGTTCTAGGTCCCTCTACCTTATAAGATTATAACCACCAAACTCTGTCTCCCCAGCAATCCTGTTAGTGCATCACTGTAGAGTTTGTTAGGGCAGATCTAGAAAGGTCTTACTCTAGGGTGGTATTATTATTCTTTTTTTTTTTTTTAAGATTTTATTTATTTATTTGAGACAGAGAGACTGAGAGAGAGCACATGAGAGGGGGGAGGGCCAGAGGGAGAAGCAGACTCCCTGACGAGCAGGAAGCCCGATGCGGGACTCGATCCAGGGACTCCAGGATCATGACCTGAGCCGAAGGCAGTCGCTTAACCAACTGAGCCACCCAGGCACCCCGGTATTATTATTCTTAAGCTATGTCCTTTCTGATATCTCTCACTAAAAGGGTGTGGAGTAGGGGTGAGTAACAAGTTGTTAGTGAATGAAGTCTCTATTTTGACCATGCTGGAATCCTAACATTCCCTTTGTATTCTGACCCCCCTAGTTTCTCAGTTTTACTTCTAACCTTGTAAAAGCCATTTCATGGTAAGCCTCACATTGTCTCCCCCTCTATACATGTAGCCTAGCCTTCAGCTAAGGACTCATGGAGACTCCTACACAGATTTCAGAGGCATTCTTCTTTTCATCTCTCTCTCTTATTTATGTGTTTGTCACAGATTTCAACTCCATCAGCTACCCCAGAGGCTATCTTCTGCTTCTTTGGCACAGTGTAACTAATGTACTCTATTTGGACTACAGCTCATTCCATTCAGTTGGGAAATTATCCCCAGTCAGAGAGCTAGGGCAATTGTGGGACTTGCCTTGTGAATTTTCCTTATTTCAGGGGTTGTAGTTTTCTGGTGCTTGATGTCCAATCCCTGAAAACAGTTGCCTCATTTATGTTTGCTTTCATAGTTGGTTATATTGGGAAGGTAGGTCTGCCACCAGTTACTCTAAGCTGAAAGTACAAATCCTTTCCAACTTTTTGTTGACGTACAAGCATAAAGAAGGCAAATAGGTTGATCTCATCTGCTTATCTCAATTAATTTGTCATACAATGAGTCTGGGTCCTGAGTTTTAGAGATGATTAGTAAATTCTTCCATAGATGATGATGGTTAAAGTGAAGGCACATATTACTTCCCAGTTAAGAGCACTTTTCTTGAACCTTAGCCCCTTAAATGAGGAAGAAAAGTCTTCAAAGATCATCTTGTTTAAATACTCTACAGAACAGTCAATCCTTTTGGATTAATGGAGTTGCATTTTATTTTGGCCCAAACACTCCCATGGTCAAATATCATGTTGAGAATTTAATTCTTGGCTTTCTCTGTTCCAGATTTCATGGAGAAAATTCCCAACGAGGTAGTGACTGCTAGTGTTCACCTATGTCAGGTTCCGCTCTCCTTGGAAACACAGAAAGGCTACAATTCCTAGCTCACGGAAGGACCTAGCTCATGGAAGGTCAAGAAGGACCACATGACTAGATCTAGGTAAGGCAATATTAGCAGAAGAGATGGGTGTCACTTACAAGTTGAAACATTAAGGAGCTGATGTGCCACCTCATGCTCATTCTCACATCCTGGTGATCCTGGAAGCCACTTGTTAAAGTGGTAGCAAGAAACAAAGACTGGATCCCTGAGTCACTGGATGGAGCAGGTCTCTCAGCAATCCAAACCAGCCCTTTTAGAAGTGGGAAATAAACCTGCATTATGCAGAACTACTGAGATTTGAGGGTTTATCTGTTCCATTTGCTATTTCATAGCTATTTAGTTTACTACACTCTGTTCCTTCACAAATTCTGTGTCTGTTTCTTTAAAACAGCCACATTTATCCTTTCTTATGCAGCATCATCTTTGGATTGAAATCCTAAACTCTTGGGGTGACTTTTGCAAATGGCTCGAGTTCTCCAATCATCAGTGAGCTTAATTAATTGTGACCTCAGAGACTCTAAGCTTTTGCAGTCCTGTGCAATGGCATGGATCTGCCAGTGCCAGTCTTGCCCCCAATGATCAGGCAGTGTGTTCCTGTTCTTCAAGGATCTTATTTTTAAGCTGAGGTCCTGCTCAAGCCTGGTATCCAAAGGGAGAGAAAAGGGATATTTTGGGGAAATTAATTGTTACCTTGAGGGCCAGAGGAAAGTTTCCTGAGGCAAATTCTTTGAGGACTTTGACATGACTTTCTTAAATTTGGAGCTTATAAAACCTCTCTATCTGAGTAAAGTCCAGGCTGAGACATGGTCATGTCCCCATGGCCAGGAGTAGGGCATGTGTGCCAATAATCTTTATCAAGCCAAATTTCCCAGTCTAATTTAGATTATCCCAAGAAAATGCATCTAAAAGTTTTGGCGAATATAATTGCCATCAACGCATTCATCATTCTCATCAGCTGCAACCACTAACACCACCATCAGCTTCAGTATCACCACCTTCACCATGAACATGGCCACCATTATAGTTAAAACCAGTACCACATCTTTACTACATGGGTAGTCTAAACTTTCATCCACATACAATCACTTCTGTAGCTCTTCCCACCATTGCCCCCATCATCTTTGGAATAATCACCTTTATCATCAATCATCATTATTGCATCCTTCACATAAGGACAAATCACCAAGATCATCATTATCACTATTACCTTTATCAGTTAGTTCATTCATTAAACTAGCATGCATTGCCTATCCAACCTGGCCAGGCACCATATTAGAGGCTGAAGAGACAGTGATGAACAAGTCAGAAATGACTTCTGTCTGCCAGGGAAGCAGGTATTTAAGCAAATATTTACAGAAAGTATCATTGCTGTTACCCAGGAGGTATAGGTGTTATGACAAGGCAAAAAAGACAGTGCTGTCTAGATGAGTCAGGGACAACCTCTGGGAAGAAATGATTCTAAGCAAAGCCTTAAAAGTATGTGGGAGCTAGCTAGACTAAGGAGTATGGAGACAGAGGAAATTTCAGGCTGAAGAAATAGAAATTCACAAAATAAACTAAAAACAGATGACCAATATGTGATGCGTTAGCCTCATTGGTAATAAAGATTTAATTGAAAGGAAGTATTGTGATCACCTATCAAGTTGGCAAAGATTATTTAAATATTAATGCCCAGTTTTGTTAGGATGACCATCAGAGTAGAATTCCCTTAGACTACAGAATGTGTAAAACTCACGCAACTTTCTGGAGGTGTTGTAAATATATATAAAGAACTTTTTTTTAATGTTACAATTTTTGAAATGATCTTCTAGGAATTTATCGTAATTTAAAAAAGCTCACAGACAAGATAATGGTAAAAGAAAAATCTGGTACAGCCACATAATAAACGAATAAATAAATATTGCACAACATTAAAGTTACAATTTTAAAGAATATGTGTTGACATGGAAATTGTATCTGATATAATGTAAAATGACTAAAAATAGTATATGAATCAATGTGTACAGAGGGTGTTGGTCAGGATAGGCTAGGGCATGCCATTCTAGTTTAACAGTGATACTAACAGAGATTGAGTTGATGCTAGGAAGCACAAAAGAAAGTTCCCAAGCAGTTTAATTAATAGTTTCTCAGATCTCAATTGCCTAATGCAGCAAAGGTTTATTTCTTAGTCATATCCTAGTTAGATGCACATCACACAGCTCTGCTCTATATGTCTCCCTGAGTAGTGACCCAAGGACTCAAGGATGCTATACTGTAAGACAAATGAGCTTGTGGCTCAAAGATAGTATGTGAATGACTGTAAAGGGAGTTTTGATACCAGCACTGGAAATTTGTGCATTTATCCTGCACATACTTTGACCAGACTCAGTCTTATGGCCCATCTAACTTTGAAGAAGGTGGAGAAGCATAGAAGAACATACGAATAGTTGGAGAGAATGAAAAATCTCTGACACATTATGATCTCAAATTTTTATAAAATCAACCTACATATCTATACACGTATCTGCTTATCATCAGTCTGGCCATCCACCTATTCATCCACCCATGCCTCAATTCACCCATTCATTTATCAAATTGTATTTAAGAAGAGATCAGAAGGAGTGCACAGATGTGCTTACAGTGATCAGATACAGACATAATGGGTGATTTTATCCCCCTTATCTTGTTCTGAATTTTCTAAATTTATCACATTGTAGGTGCACTTATATAATCAGAAAAAAAGATGTTCCATTTAATTTTAAAAAGAGCAAGACAACACACTTCAATAATCTCCTTGATTGAGGGGGAGGCTAATTTGAATTAGCAACATCCTGAGTTATAGACTGTTTGCAAAAAGATGCAGCTTTATTACTTTTAACTAGCATCTTGGACCTGCTGTAATGAATAGGTAGGAATGATTTATAATTACTCTAGTAATTGTTTGTATCTAATTGAATACTTTTAACGTGCTTGGGAACTTTCTCATGTGCTTCCTCACATCAACTCAATTTCTGTTAGTATCACAAATTCTTGAATGGATGGAATCCAAATTCATGAACTTTTATAGTGAACAAATCAAAATAAATGCTTACACTAATAGGAAAATGAAACTCTACATGATTAGGGGAGAGGCATTGACCAACAGTAGGTATTTACTAGTGTCTGTTATGAAATAGGCCCAGGAAAACATGATTTTCAGTCATACAGAAATGCACAGAAGTATTTTTCTCTAGCCCATAAACACAAAGGGCTAGACACTCTGCCCTAAGGCAGACTCAAAGACACCTCCTATTTTCAGTTCATCAATCCAAGAGCACTTCCTGGAGGAGGGTCTGAATGTGTTTGACTACCTCTTCTGTTTCATCTCAGAGCACACACTCTCTCAATCTCAATCTACAGCCTTCCTAACCAACATGCTTCCTGTCACCCCAGGGCCTTTGCATATGCTCCCCACTGTGCTCTCACTGAGCTTCTTCCCTCCTTTTCTCTACTTCATTCCTATGAATACTTCTTAGAACTGTCTGTTTATGCCAAATCTCCCATCACACACCATGTACCTCTCTTTCAAATACTCATCACAGGAGTGACCTTACAAATTGCTATGTGATATTTTGATTTATGTTTATTTCCCCCATTAAAGCACAAATTCCATGACAACAGAATAATTTATCATTTTGTTCTTTATTTCTCTTTATTTTTAAATACTGGGCCTGGCATCCAACAGGTACTCAGTGAACGTGTGGTGCACTCATGGGTAAATGAAGGATTGGGTGAGAAATCTGTGGCCCAGAGAGAGGTTATATAACTTGCCCAAGGCCTTGCAGCTAGAGGGATCATCCTGCCTCCTTAGAGATTTGCATTATGAAAATATAAAAGAAAATAATGAGTGGCAATTCATATTAATAAATAATGCTAGTGATGCCTAATAAAGATAGCCACCGTTTATTGTCTCAGGCACTGTGCCAACTGCTTTATTATTCAATCCTCACAGAAATTCCATGAGGTTTCATTATCCATATTTTCCAAATAGAAGATTTGGGAGTTCACTAACTTTGGGGGGCTTATCAAAGTTGTTTTTCTAAATATGAAATATTTTAAATTTATGGGGAATAATGCGGCCAGCCACGAGATCAGACAGCATTAAGTGGCAGAATGAAGATCCATATTTGGCATCTCCTGACTCTAGACACCCATGTTTCACTGCGAGCCTACCTTGCCTCCCATGATTCAAACAAAAATAACGAGATACCCTGCAGAGAGTGATCAGGGAAGGTGGTGATTCTGCGAGAGCTCAGAGAGTGGAGACACAAGTCTTGGCTGCAGGAACCAGTAACTGTGTGGTGGGAAATTTGATATTTGAGGCGGTCCACCAGTGACCATGTGGAGATGAGCAGTGGCAGGCATTCCAGGCATAGGGAACACCAGGAGCAAAAGCCTTGCAAGAGCAAGTGCAGGGCAAGTGGTTGGGGCTGCATGTGCGGAGGGGGGGCACATTTAGGTCTCCCCAAAATGCATGGCTTTCCCTACCATGGGATTTAACAGACTGGGAGGGGTCAGTGTCCGCTCAGAGGATCAGGTGGCTCAGCTGGTTAGAGCTCAGGTGTGCATTTGGCATGAGCAGGGAGGTGTCCTGATCAAAAGAGGCAAGATTCTCAGACAGGTATCCCAAAGAATCCAGCTAGTAGACTTACTTTCAACTTTATATTTTTTGCCTGGACATTCATGATGGATGACACTCACATGAGCAAAAACACATTTTGTCATGAGGGTGTGCTCATATATTAGTCAGAGTTCTTTACAGAACTAGAACCAGCAACAGATACCTATATTATAATGATGCAATATATATATTATATTAGTTATATTTATCATATTACCTTTATTATAGAAAATTCATTACATATTATTATATATTTATTATTATGTTATTATACTATAATACATATTGCATAGTATATTTCAATATATAATTATTCTATAATTATATAATTATATATAATTATAATTATTATATAGCTTATATAAAATTTAATATATAGAATTTATTATGTAAAATTTGCTTATACATATTTGTTATACATATTTGTTCTATATTTACCTTATTGTATCTATATAATTCATTATTTATAATTATTACATATATAATTTGTTATGAGGAATTGGCTTATGTAGTTACAGAGGCTAAGAAGTCCCCTGATCTGCCATCTATAAGCTGGAGACCCAGGAAAGTGTACTTCAGTCTGAGTCCAAAGGCCTGAGAAGCAGGAGGTCAAGTCCAAGGGCAGGACAGGCAGAGAGAGAGAATTTGCCTTTAGTCTGCCTCTTTGCTCCATTCAGGCCCTCAGTGGATTGGATAATGCCCACTCACGATGGGGAGGGAGATCTGCTTTACTCAGTCTACCAATTCAAATGCTCATCTCTCCTGGAACTAACCTACATATCTACCCAGAAATCCTGTTTAACCAAGTGTCTGGGCATCCCTTGGCCCAATCAAGTTGACACCATTAATCATCCTACCTTGCCATGGTGCAAGATGCTTCATAGACAAGGTGGGTGAAGGGTGCACTGCGTGCTGAAAAGGTGACTCCACGCCTTCCCCTCCCCCTCTAACAATACACCCTGTGCCTCTGAACGATATGGGGGTCAACCACTACTCTAAGGTAAGATCACTGTTTCAAGGCTGCGGATGAGACACTTGACACATTTCTTCCTTGGGGCATCCAAAGCCGTGGTCTTGGGGATTCTGAGACAGGTGAATTTGTGTCATTGCTAAAAACAGGACTCCTAGATTCAAATCCCAAATCTGCCACCTAATAGTTGTGTAAATTTAGGGACATATCTTAACCTTTTTGAATCTAAAACTCATCTGTAATGTGATCAGAATATGCCTCATCTCAGAAGATTTGCCGTCTATATGTATGCAAATTTCACGTGGGGATATTTATACATTAATACATAGAACACACAAAACCCTGCAAGGGCACAGGCCAAAATGTTAAATGTGGTATTTCCTGTGTATGGTGGTGGAAATACAAGTGATTTTCATTTCTCTTTTATATCTTTCACTGACCTATGAATCATTAATAATGAGAATGCACTGTTTGCCACATTTAAGATCTCAAAATGGAATGCGCCTGGCTGGCTCAGTCGGTAGAGTATGCGACTCTTGATCTTGGCGTCATGAGTTCAAGCCCTATTTTGGGCACACAGCCTACTTAAAAAAAATGTGTCCATTAAAAATGAGCTAAATTCTAAGTATAACAAAAAAGGAAAAAAGTTTAAAAGAGATTTCAAAATGGTTTAAGGAATATTGTAAAAAAAACTTGTAAACCTACCTCCAGCTTAAGAAATAAAATGCTACCAACAGACATGTGTGTGCACGCACACACACACACACCCCAGAATCTTTGCAGCTTGAGGCTTGTCACGGGGTGGGGCTGAGCCTCCAGAGTAGAAGTCCACTGAGCATCAGTGGGAGATCCTCTGCTGTGTTATGTATATCATGCTCCCTAGGCTGATGGAACTGCCACAGTGTGGAGTATCTGCATGAGAAATCAAGTCCTGACCTTTAGAACTTCTACCTCATGGTGACATATATCACATCTATTCACATTTCGTTGTCCAAAACAAGTCACATGGCTCACCAAAGCGCAGGGAATCTCAATCATTCCTGGGATCCAGAAAGTGGAAAGCCAGGCATGGGACTATCATAACTATAATTAGCTGTGTAACTTTGAGCAAATTTCTTAACTTCTCTATACCTCAGTTTTCTCTTTTTCAGAATGGAAGTAATTATATAATACCTAACAAGTTGTTGTGAGAAATAAATGCAAACCCGTAGAAGTAAGTACTCAGCACAATGCATAACTCATAATACATGTTCAGTGAGCATTGGCTTTATTATAGCTAAAAGTTAACCAATTCCTATCACTTCAAGTGACTTGGTTCTTCTTTCCCCCTAGTCTCAACCAACACAATGCGACATCTCTCCCTGAAATCTATGTAGTCTAAGTTTTCTCTAATTAGCCATCCATCCTTAGGACGTCAAAAAGTTATATCCAGTAATCTATGACAATGTAAAGTTTCAGGTTAGTGAATCCAGAAATACAACTACATTTTTTTTGATGGGTCATTTGTTGAGCCAAGGGAAGAGAAACGTGTAATTTGGAGAGTTAAAAATTTGGCAGAGGTGGGGCACCTGGGTGGCTCAGTTGGTTAAGCGCCTGCCTTCGGCTCAGGTCATGATCCTGGAGTCCCTGGATCGAGTCCCGCATCGGGCTCCCTGCTCGGCGGGGAGTCTGCTTCTCCCTCTGACCCTCCCCCCTCTCATGCTCTCTGTCTCTCATTCTCTCTCTCAAATAAATAAATAAAATCTTAAAAAAAAAATTTGGCAGAGGCAAAGCACAGCAGGAGAAATAGGTCGAAAAGGTGTGCCTCCAAAGCTTGCTCAGCACCAGGGACAGAGACCAGGGAAGCTCAGGACTCAGGAGAATGAGAAGCAGGAAGCAGACGAGCAGATGGGAGTTATTTTTAAAAAAGAGGCAGCAAAAAAGTCGTGGGAGGAGAATGCTATAGACAAGGGAGCTCTGTAGCTACAGGTTGGAATATGGTTTGGGAGCCCTATGGAGAAAAATGCCTGACTGCGTTGATAACCTGGACCATTATTCTGGGAAGAAAGAAATTCTCTGAGATACTAGGAAGCCGACCCCAGAAGCACTTCCCATTTTGATGCTCCAAGCTCCAAGAGTAAGAACAGCATTGTTTCAGTCAAGAAACAGTTTTCAAGTGACAGAAAACTAACTTCGAGCTGGCTTAAACACAAAGGAAGTTGTACTGCTATAGGGAATTGCAAAGTTCAAGATCAGGTTCAATTTGAGGCAGAACTGAATCTGAGTGCTGAAAGAGTATCATCCATGTTATTGATTTCTCTAAGTTTTATTTTCTTGGTGTTGGTTTCATTTTCAAGCAAGTTCTTCCCTCCTGGTGTCAGAGGACAGCTAGCACTCTGGGCTTGTATCCTATCCTCCCATCTTTCTTACTAAAATGGGGCACCTCTTTCCCAGGCACTTGGACAAGAGTTCTCAGATTTTTCCCTGATTGACATGCAAGCATATTCTAGAACTGATCACTGTGGCAAGGGGGATAAGATTCTCTGACTGGCCAGACTTGGGTCACATGACTAAATGTGCAGCCCACAGATGAATCAGCTCCCCTTGAACTACATGAACTGAATTAAAACAAAAAGTAGTGCTCTAAGGTGCTCAATTAAGATTGCTAGGGTAGTGGGGCGCCTGGGTGGCTCAGTTGGTTAAGCGACTGCCTTCGGCTCAGGTCATGGTCCTGGAGTCCTGGGATTGAGTCCCACATCGGGCTCCCTGCTCGGCGGGGAGTCTGCTTCTCCCTCTGACCCTCCTCCCTCTCATTCTCTCTCTCTCAAATAAATAAATAAAATCTTAAAAAAAAAAGATTGCTAGGGTAGAAATAAGGGCAGGCAAACAAGAAATGTGAACAATTTTTATACACACCTAAGGACAACTGCAGTGTTCATCACCACCCCTACCACAACCATTTATTTTTATTTATTTTATTTATTTACTTATTAAGTAATTTACCCCAAAGATACAGATGAAGTGAAAAGAAAGATACACCTGCACCCCAGTGTTCATAGCAGCAATGTCCACAACGGCCAAACTGTGGAGGAAGCCGAGATATCATTCTGCAGATGAATGGATAAAGAAAATGTGGTTAATCTATATGGTGGAATATTACTCAGCCATCAGAAAAGATGAATATCTACCATTTACATTGACATGGATGGAACTGGAGGGTATTATGCTAAGTGAAATAAGTCAGAGAAAGACAATTATCATATGGTTTCACTCATATGTGGAACATAAAGAATAGCATGGAGGACCACAGGGGAAGAGAAGGAAAACTCAAGGGGAAGAAATCAGAGATGGAGACAAATCATGAGAGACTCTGGACTCCGGGAAACAAACTGAGGGTTGTGGAAGGGGAGATGGGTGGAGGGATGGGGTAAATGGGTGATGAGCATTAAGGAGGCCATGTGATGTGATGCACACTGAGTGTTATATGCAACTAACGAATTTTTGAACACTACATCAAAAACTAATGACGTAGTATATGTTGGCTAATTGAGCATAATAAAAAATAATAATAAATAAAAAAATAAAATAAGAAGTAATCTCTATATCCAACTTGGGGCTTGAACTCACAACCCCTAGATCGAGAGTTGTGCACTTTACTGACTGGGCCAGCCAGGTACCCTACCACCTTTCTATAGTACCACTCTCAGCAGGCACGGATGACGTTCACCATGGAAACTCATCTAGAGCCTGGTGGGAGTTGGAAGAGCCATGCTGTCTCAGAGCCACAGTCTCCCTCAGTCCTACCAACGAACACTGGTTTCCCCACCTAGCTCTTTGGTTTTCCAGAGGAGCCGAGCTTTTCTTTGAATCCCAGAACATTGGCTGAGAGCTTGAAAGTATGTTTATTTGTTGCCTGCTTTATGTTCCCAGATCTATGCATCCTTCCCGAAGACACTGGCTTGAGTCTTGCTCTCTATTAGAGAGAGAACCTAAATTAAGACACCAAACTCACATGATGTTGACTGCTGCCACTTTGGAGTGGAACTTACAAGGCAAACCCCGATCTTATTTGGAAATGAGATTTAGAAATGCCTCTCAAAGTACGGGGACTTTCTTTTCCTGATTGGATCCAACATAACACAATCAGAGTTACACAGAATCTGGAGTGAAATAATAAGCCTCTTATTTGGGACCATTCTTTCTCACTTGGCAAACTTATACTAGTTCTTCAAGGCCCCTTTCAAATATTACCTGTTCTCTGAGCCATTGCCAACGCCCCTAGTAGTAATTAGTTCCTTCTTTTCACCTTGCTCCAATAATACATGGGTAACATACATTATAGGACTTGAGTTCTTTGACATCAATTTTTCTTATTCATTCTGGTATCATCAGTTTCTGGGTGGTAGGTAGGTATTTAATAAAAGTGTGATGGATGAATGAATGAATTGTTTATGCAGATGGAGCCAGAAAAAAACATTGGGAATTTATCAGATCCAAATAATTGATCATACAGAGGAAGAAACTGTCAGCCAGCGAGAGCAAACAACTTGCACCAAAGCACAAAGAAAATTCATAGCTATGTGACAATTGAGGTGCCCTAATTCTCAATCCAGAGCCCTTTGCAATAGAGTCTGTCCTACAGGGGGCACTCAGTCTTAGCATTTTGCATACATTATCTCATTCCCTCTACCTGGTTAAGCCTTGTGGTCCCTATTTTAATGATAAAAAAGCAGAGGGTCAGAAAAATGACTGCTAATATGTTTTCCCAACTCTGTGAATACTTCAAGAACTGAATTCCAACCGTTTCTGACCCTCTTCCTGATGGGTAGAGAGACTGAAAAGCATCTGGAACCCAGCCTGCCTAGTAGAACTTACACTCTTTTCTGTCTCACTCCTTCCCCCAGGCAGAGGGCCCAGTAACCTGAAATAGAAACTCTTCAGTACAAACCAGTGTGGTATGCCTATAGCCTGGATGGCAGAGAAAGAAGGCAGGCTTTGGAGGTTCACACCATTGATTCTGTCTTGGTGGCAGAAACAGACCCTGACATAGCTTCTCACAACTCCCAACCTGGGCTCATTAGAAAGAGGGAAAAAATAAGGGGACATACTGCAAAACATAGATGACTCTGTGCTGAAATTGTCCACAAGTGTCTTTATTTTCTTCCCTGGAAACCCAGTAACTAAGGCAGGCTATATTCACTCTTGATCATAATTTTAACATCATCCATATTACCTGCCATATGTGCATTATATATATTCTCACTTGATTCTCACGACAACCTCACAAGGAAAGTACTATAATTATCCCCCCTTTATTGATGAGGAGAAAAATGAATCATACTATGGTTAAAAAATTTGCCTAGAGCCCCTCATTTAGAAACTACCAGAACACAGAGTGGAACCTAGGCAATCTGACTCCAAATCCTGTGCGTTTAGCCACTGAATGAAAGCATCTCATGATAAAATCAGAATATTTGAGCTTCCATCCTGCTTTGGGATCTCTCTACTTGTTTGACTCTGTGCAAGCTTTGGTTTCCTCATCTATAAACCAGAGCTAAAAATGCCTATTTGATAAGTTTATATGGTTGTCATATAAAGTTGTGTACATGGGTATATATTATGGAATATATTTCAGAATATGTATCAGAGCTAGCACAAAGAGCATTGGAGAAAAGACCTAGCTTCATATCTAATCTTCTCCATTCAGTAACTCTCTGTTCATAGAAAAATTATTTAATTTCAGTGAACCCTTGACTTGAAATTAGATGCATATTTTTTTGGTCTGTTAAGTAGGAGTAATAATTGTTACTTACGATGGTTGTGAGTACTGAATGAAAAACCATGTGCAAACCTCTAGCACAGTGACTTGTGTATAGTCAAGTCCCAGAGATTCTACTTTCCATTCTTTCCCCTTTGCCAATTTATTGCCTGTCATGTCTTTAAATATTCAGGCTGAATCTCACTATGAAAAGGCCCAAATCCAAGCTCCAGGCTGTCAGATGCAAACTGGGAGCTCAAAACCCAAACGTGGGAAGGGAAGGTGCTTAGAAGATAACATTTTCAGAGTGCAGATGAACTCAGAGAGATAACAAGGGACTTCAGATTTTGAAGGGCACAAATAAAATAGAATCCACCATATATCTCTTTAAGTCAGGAGCTGCTTAATACAAGCAAAAGTTGAGTAAAGGAGAACTGGAGATAATTTTTCTAGCTTTTATTGCTCTTAAAAGCTCAGGGACTGCCTTAAAAGGCAGAAGTAAGTGGAGAATTCTGATAGTGGTCATCGCTTGCAAGGCTAACAGAGCTGAGCTGCAGTTTCAATGCTTAACAGCAGGTGTCAGTGTTGGTATGACGTGCAACACTATGAAGATGGCTTGGGTGCCAAGCTGTTGGTTCTGGAAAGCAAATTAATTGTAAATTTACACAAGTCAACAAAGCTTTCATTTTAAAATAGGAGTCCTCATACTCTTCATCATGACTGCAACGTGATCGTGGAGAAACAGAGACCCAGTCTTAGGACTTCTCAGAAATGGTTACTCTGATTTTGGGCTAAGTACACCTTCTTTGAATTCTTATATCTTGTATATAGTCTCACCATGGAAAGTTAACCCATTAAAATCTGCCCAAGAGAATGGGTGGAAAAATATGGGAAAGGATGATGGGGGAAGAAGAGCATTAGGATCTTCAAAGAGGCCAATTTTACTACTTATTAGAATCTTAAGTCAATATTCATGGGTATAGAAGTGCAAATGTCACATGGACAAATTACACACACACAGAAACACACATAAATGTATATATAAAATATGAAAAAGATCATTTCAACTCTGTAAAAAATATATGCATATGATAGGAAATTTAGTATGGGAGTTAAGAGTGACAGTTCAGGCTGAAATGTCTGGATTCAAATATCAAAGCCATCATCACATGCTAATTGAAAGAACTTGTACACATTTATTACTCTCTGTGTGTATCAGTTCAGTTTCCTCATCTATAAAATGTAGTAGTAATAGTACCTGTCATGCAAATTTGTAAGGGTGAAATCGTCTATGTTAAATGCTAAACAAATTACCTGACATATACTGAGTGTTCTTTAAATGTTAGCTATTATATTTGCATATAAATATATGTCTGTTTTTGCAGAGGAAAGTCTGGAAAGCTATACATAACATGTTGACAGTAGTCATCAGAATTTTTTTGTTTTGCTTTTCCATTAGGTTTTACATTACCTAATCTTCTCAGGAAAATATTTACTATTTGTATCATATAATTATTTAAGGGAGGGATAAATAACTGGTCAAAAGTTGTTTTGTTTTGTTTTGTTTTGTTTTGTTTTGTTCAAAATAGTAACAAAAACTTAAGGAGCTGAGCTCCAAAATGTGTCATTTATTTCCATCTAGACTTGTGTAACTTCTCCAAAGTTGGGGCCTCTGATGTATCTCAGACCCAGCTCTGCAACATGAGGTCTCTTTCCTTCTTGACTCTCTCCCATAGAACTTTTACCAAAATCAACTATATAACTTAATGAGAGTCCCCAAAATTAGGGATCAAAAATAAGCTTTGAAGATAGAGTAACCCAAGACCCCCAGAGTCCAGGAGCTGGATGGGGACACTCTCAGCCTTCATAACAGATTCCAGTGAGGGGGCATTCCTCCCTACTCATCTCTTCCCTGTGTTTCCCCAGCATACACACATTTGGCCCCCAGCACATTTTGTACTCCATGATAGAAGAGTGTGGGGTGGGACAGGGCCCGCTCATTTCGCCCCAGGAGGCCAGACCTCCCCCCAAGTCTAGGACATTCTTGAAAAAACAAAAAACAAAAACGGGGGCTTCCTATCTCCCCTAGATCCTCTTCTGGTCAGCCAGATGTTCCCTATATAAATGTTGTGTTCTGCCTGTTCATTTTGGTGGGTGGCCTTTCCTCTCTCCCCCACCACCCCTGCCCCATCCCGGTCTGCCCCTGGGAACAGGTGGGGTGGGGTCCCTGGGTCTTCCCTAACCTTCTCCTTTCTTTCTGCTGGTTGTCGCTCCAGTTGGCTGTATTGCTTTTTAATATTACACTGAAGGTTTTTAAATAAAGTTTAAAAAAAAAGACAGAGAGAGTAATATGTTCAAATCAAAGTCTTCCTCTCACTATATAATGTCATTTAAAGAGAGACTGTGGTAACACTAAAGCAACCAATAAAATAACAAACAGGTAAAGATAATAAGCCAACAAAGGAGATAAAATGAGATCATAAAAATTCAATTAATCAGAGAGAGGTCATAAAGAGGTAAAGGGAACAAAAACAAATAGAGTAAATAGAAAAAGTAGCAATATGAGCACAACCATAGCAATGACCACATTAAATGTTAATGGTACAAATACTTAAGTTAAAAGGCAAAAAAAAAAAAGCCAGATTAGACTTCAAAGGCAAGACCCAAGCATGATCTGCCTACAGAAATATGTTTCAAACATAAAGGCTCAAGAGGTCGAAGTAAAAGGAGGGAAAGAGATATACCATGTGAATACTAATCCAAAGAGAGCTGGAGTGGCTATATTAATGTCAAACAAACTTGATTTCAGAGCAAAGAATATTACCAGGGATAAAGAAGCCCATTTCCCAGTGATAAAAGAGGCAATTCATAGGAAGGACATAATAATCCTAAATCTTTATGAACCTAATAACTGAGCCTCAAAATACATGAAGCAAAACCCAGTAGAACTGAAAGTAGAAATAGGCAAAGCAAAAATTATAATCATTGATTTTAATACCCTTCTCTCAATGATTGATAGAACAATTAGAGAGAAAGTTAAGATGAATATAGAAGATTCAAACAACACCATCAACAAACTTGACCTAACTGACATTTACAGACTATTCCATTCAACAATGGCAAAATATACATTCTTTTCAAGGGCACATGTAATATTTACCACAATAAGTCACATTCTGGGTCACAAAATAAATCTCAAGGACTCAGATCATATAAAATATGTTTTCTGGCCACAATGGAATTAAATATGAAATCTATAACTAAAAGATTACTGGAAAATCCCAAAATATTTGGAAGCTAAATAGCATACTTTTACGTAACACATGTGTCAAAGATGAAATCAAAAGGGAAATTACGAAGTATTTTGAAGTGAAATAAAATGAAAAATCAATATATAAAAATTTGTGAGATGCCACTAAAGCAGAAGGGGAAATTTTTATAGCACTAAATGCTCAAATTAGGGGGAAAAAAGTCTCAAATCAATGATTTCAGCTTCCACTTGGAAAAATGAAAAAAGAAAGAGCCAATTAAATTCAAAAAAGAAAGGATATAACAAAGAGTAGAACAGAATACAATGCAACAGAAAACAAAAACAATAAAGTATATCAATAAAACAAATCTGGTTCTTTGAGAAGATCAATATGATTAATTTACCTCCGGCTAGGAAAAATAATGAGAATACAAATAATCAATATCAGGAATGAGAGAGATGCCATCGTCAGAAGTTTTACAAATATTAAAAGAATATTAATGGAATATTATGGACAACTTTGTGTCAGTAAGTTTGACATTTAGATGAAATGGACAAATGGCTTGAATAACACAAACTTCCAAATCATATTGAAGAAAAAATAGTTAACATGAATATAGCCATATACCTTTTAAAGACATTGAATTTTTAGTTAAAAACCATCCCACAAAGAAAACTCCAAGTCCAGATAATTTCTCAGATGAATTTTACCAAATATTTAAGGAATAAATATTACCAATTGTATACAAACATGTCAAGAAAATTGAAAATGAAGGAATACTTTCCACCTCGTTTTATGAGGAAAACATTACCCTGATATCCAAACAAAATATATTTTAGAAAATTACTACAGATTACTTCCCTCATAAACTTTTTAAACAAAATTTTAGTAAGTTGAATCCAATAATATTCAATAAGGATGTTATTTAATGATGAAATGATCATTATATATTCTTGGGTGCTTATCCCAAGAATAAAAGTTTGGTTTAATTTTCAAAGAATGATCAACTGTAACTCACCATGTTAACAAACTAAAAACAAAGATCATTCTATAAATGCAGAAAAAGTATGTGGCAAACAGCCATCCATTCCTGACAAAAACTCTCAGTCAACTAGGAATAAAACAGAATAATATCAACTTGGTAAGAAGCATCTATGAGAGATCTACAGCTAACATCATACTTACTGGTAAAAGGCAGAATGCTTTCTTGAATGTGACATCTCACAAATTTTTTATATGTTGAATTTTCATTTTAAGTCATTTAAAAATACTTCGTAATTTCCCTTTTAACTTCTTCTTTGACACATGTTATTTAAAAGATGAAGATACCCACTCTTATCATTGTTATTTGATATTATGCTGGAGATCCTAGCCAATGCAATTAGACAAAAAAAATGAAGGCATCCAATTGGAAGAAAAGAATAATACCGTTTTTATTCATATATGACAGAGTCCTGCATGTAGGAAATCCAAATAAACACACACACACACACAACTAATAGAACTAATAAGTTTAGCAAGGACATGGCATGCAAGACCAATATACAAAAGTCTATTATACTTTCTTTATACCTGCAAAGAATAATCCCAAAATAAAATGAAGAAAACATTTCCATTCACAGTAGCACCAGAAAGGGCAAAATTCTTAGGAGTAAATTAAGCAAAATAAATTCAAGCCTTGTGCACTGAAAAAGACAAAACATTGCTAAGAGAAATTGAGGAAGAGGTAAATAAATAGTGAGATATTTTGTGTTTATGGATCAGAAGACTTAATTATTGTTAAGATCTCAATTATCCCCAGATTGATCTACAGACTTCGTCCCAATTATTTAGACTTCCCATGACTCAGTTTTCTCCTTGACAAAATACAGATAATGATAGGACTTTATATGATGAGACCTGAGAGACTTAACTTAGTCACAGAAGATCACTATCAAGAGCACAGCCCAGTGAAAGCACAGGGCCTGATGTAGAATAAGTATTCAATAAATATCCATTGGGAGAAGAAATACAAGAGTTGTCCAAGGTGGCATAATTTTCTCAATTTTAATTTAGAAGAAATTGATACCAGAGTTTCCAATCCAGCCAGCATGACTCAAGTGAGAAATGCAAGCTATGATTGAAAAGGATGAATTGTTACCCAAGACTGAACAATTTAAAAAATATAGGTAAATATATAATGCATATGTCTAGATATATAATAATGTGTTTATATGTACATACACACATTATTTATATAATAAATATATATGAATATTATAAATACATAATTATTCATATATATTCTGGTTAGTTGGGGAAGTAATACAGGAAGTCATGTTGAGACTTATCCTAGTTTTGGGACACCTGGGTGGCTCAGTCAGTTAAGCGTCTGCCTTTGGCTCAGGTCATGATCCCAGGGTCCTGGGATCGAGTTCAGCTTCAGGCTCCTTGCTTGGTGGGGAGCCTGCTACTCCCTCTGCCTGCTGATCCTTTTGCTTGTGCTCTCTCTCTCTTACAAATGAATAAATAAAATATTTAAATAATAATAATAATAAAAGAATTATCATAGTTTCTTAGGGTACCACTCACTGGGTGAATGGTGGTAACTTTTACTGAGAAGATAGAGCCCCAGAGAGAACCAGTTTTGGATCTCATTAGCAAATTCAGTTAAAAGCTAGAGCTAAACATGCAGAAAGGATCAAGCAGGGCAAATCTACATCATCTAAATCTGTTTTCCCACTTCTTAATATCTCATTTGGCACTGGCCTACTTTACTTCTTTATCATTAACAGAAATATAGTTGACATATAATATTATATAGTTTCAGGGGTACAACAGAGTGATTCAACAATTGTATACATTACAAAATGCTCACTGCCATAAGGCTAGTAACCATACAAAATTATTACATTATCTATATTATATATAGATATATAATAATAGGTATATAGATATATAATGTATATAGATATATGTATCTATATTCCCTATGCACTAGGCTACTTTAATTTCCAAGATCCAGAGTCCTTGCCTGTTCCATTCCTACTTGTTGGCAGTGCTTCTTCAGGTGGTTACCTGGAATCACCACCTGGAACCTTAGCAGGCATCCACCATCAACTCTCTAAGCCCACCCTCAAGGGTCTTGGGATACTCAACTGGAAAAACCACCAGATTCGGCAATGGGTCTAAAATGAGGAACAGCTGTAGTTTTTCTGTACTTAAAAAAAAAAAATCTTCAGCTTTGAATCTGGGTCCCTGGCATGAAGCTCTGTGTCCTTGGTCCCATGCATGCTCTTCTCCAGTGCTGTTTATCTGTTTAGGAGCTTCTGCTTACAAAGAGGTTAGGGACCGTAGATAGGAGACTGTATAAAATATGGGCCGATTTTCAAACATGAAGGTGATAAATGAACAGATTTTCTCCCAGATTGCTGAGCAAACATCAGCAGAGCAAACTAATGTAAAGATATAATCATGATTAATCTCTTGATTAAAATAATTAATCTTGGTTAATTCTGCATTTAATCATTTCTTTTTATCAATGTCTAACATGCGGCTTTATAGAAATATTCATTTAGACTAATGGATGTTTCATTCCTTCAATTAGCCTATTTATTCTGAGCTTCTAAATGCCTCAAATCCCAGCTCTTTCATTTGTGGCAAACTTCAATCATATTGTAGCTTTGGGCAGAGTGTTCTTTTCATGCCCAAGAAATCCCTACACTTTCAGTTAAGGACAAAGATGGAGAACCGGGAAAGGCATGAAGGAGAACTGGGGGGCTCCAGGACCTGGAGGAGGCTCTCTGGATGATCCTTATCAAATGTTGGCTTAGGGATCCAGAGTTTTACCCTGTGGCCACTAATCATTTGTCATAGTAACAACAATGTCAAGCATTTGATAGGAATTTACAATTCATTCTTTCACACTCAACATCTGCCTTAATTCCTGCTAAGATGGGGTTAATTTTCCTATTTTATTGATGAGGAAGCAGAAGTCTAGGCTGGTTATGTGGCTTCCCCAAATTCATACAGTTAACTACAAAGGTAAACTTGGATCCTGGCTTCTCAGACTACCAATGCCCTCTCCCAGTTTGAGTAAGTTACACAGAAAACAAAAGTGGCCTGGAAGGTCAAGGGCTCTACAGTGGGCGTACTGAGGAGGCTTAACAAGCAATTTTCCCATCTGTGTGGAGAAATAGTAGATCATCCATGCCTCTGATTTGGGGCTCACACATTCAGTGAACATTTCCTGAGTACCCGCTCTATGCCAGGCACTGTCCTAGGAGGAAAGGCTACATTAGAGAACAGAAAAACTGCCTAAAACTGTGACTTCCAATCCCAGTAAAGCCACATGCATTGCATATTCAGTGCCTGAATCAATGAATCAAAGATTGCCCTCCCCAGCACTACAAGAATATATGGCAGGAGAATGGTTCAGAGAAAAGAAGTGAAGAGGAGAGGAAAAGGTTGGTTTGGGGACAGGACTGGGGGAGATGAAGTTGCCCCCCTTAAGTCACTTGTTGTAACATTACCTTCTCAAACTTGCACCATATCACTCTTCATGTTTATAAGATTACTTGGGCCACATGAATTTATCTGATTTATTTATTGGTTCTTTTTTTTATTTTATTATGTTAATCACCATACATTACATCATTAGTTTTTGATGTAGTGTTCCATGATTCATTGTTTGTGCATAACACCCAGTGCTCCATGCAGAACGTGCCTTCCCCAATACCCATCACCAGGCTAACCCATCCCCCAACACCCCTCCCCTCTAGAACCCTCAGTTTGTTTTTCAGAATCCATAGTCTCTCATGGTTCGTCTCCCCCTCTGATTTCCCCCCCTTCATTCTTCCCCTCCTGCTATCTTCTTCCTTTTTTTTTTTTTTAAACATATAATGTATTATTTGCTTCAGAGGTACAGATCTCTGATTCAACAGTCTTGCACACTTCACAGCGCTCACCATAGCAATACCCTCCCCAATGTCTATCACCCAGCCACCCCATCCCTCCCACCCTGGCCCCCACTCCAGCGACCCTCAGTTTTTTTCCTGAGATTAAGAATTCCTCATATCAGTGAGGTCATATGATACATGTCTTTCTCTGATTGACTTATTTCACTCAGCATAATACCCTCCAGTTCCATCCACGTCGTTGCAAATGGCAAGATTTCATTCCTTTTGATGGCTGCATAATATTCCATTTATTGGTTCTTTTTTTTTTTTGGTCTCTTTCCCCACTAGACGATAAGCCTCAGGAGGACATAAATTCTTTCTTGTTCCTTGCTATATGCTCAGTGTCTGAATCATGAAAAGTACTTGGTAAATCCTTGCTGAGTGAATAAAGGGGAGAGTTTAGTGTCTGCATGACATTAGCTAACACTGATTAAGCATGGATCATAAGCCATGCTGTATACCAAGTGCTTTACATACCTTATTTCATTTCACAGATGAAAACAATGAGGCACAGAAAAGCTTGCTCAAGGTCCCAGAACTGCCAGCTAGTCTGACTCCAGGGCCTGCTTTTTTGACAACTCTGTCCTATGCCCCTGGTATAGCAGCTATGAGATACTTTGGAGGGATCCATGCTCTCTGTAAGACACCCTAAAGTGTCCCAAGTGCTAGATAGATTCCAGGAGATCCTCTTGCTTGGAGCTTCTCCACCCTGTATGGAACTTTGGGAAGGATGTTGCAAATGCCTTGGATTTTGATGAATTTACTCTTTCTATAAATTATAACAGATTCAAAGTTATCATTATATAATAAGTCCCTCTCTTCTTATTTATCTTGATTTTGATGTCTTTGGTGAGAACTGAAGGCAATGAAGTCTAAATGACTCTGATTTAGTTCAACCCTTTCTTGTATCCAAGCCTCTGAGAGGACATGTGACTTGTTCAAGGTCACACAGTAGTTTTATAGCAAGCCCATAACAGACTAGTGACTGTAAGGCCCGCCATCAACACTGTGATACATCCAGTTCAGAATTGTGCCTGATGCCAATTTTCTGGCTGAATCAGTGATGCTCTTTCCATCACCCATCTGATTTCCAGTTTGGATCACAGCCCTTCCAAACCTCCTCCACCTTCCTGTGAATCTGCCCTTACTCAGATTCCTCCTCGGGCTCTACACATTGTGGAAGCTGATCCCCACCTTTCTACTTTTAAAACAAGACACAAAGTTTATAATGCAATTATAAAACAGACCTCAAAATAATTAGCCTGCAACTGTATCACCCTAATTCATCTTATTGCCACACTGTAACTTCTGTTGCAGTTTCTCTTTGCTTAAAATGCCTAGATATGGTCTCCTAGCCCCAGTAAGCACAGAGCTTACTGCCTGATGTGCCTGCTGGTTAACACTCCAATGCAGAGATAGGATCATAAACTCTGGGATGGGCTATGGAGAAGTCATTTAATTTGACCCTTCACTTCCACAGATTAGGAAACAGAAAGACAATGACCCAAGTCACATGGCAGGTAAGTGGCATAGTTGAAATTTAAACTCACCCTGTCTTTCTGGCTCTCATTTTCTTTCAACCTTGTCCATCCACTCTTGAGAAGACCTACTCTGGACTCCAAAGCCCTCCAAAAGCCTTGGGGCAACCAACCTTCGTAAATGCCCAAGCACACTGGCAAAGACCCTCCTCTGTACTCAAAAACAGCCAGAGTCACACTCTCTTAACAGCTACCATTTATAGAGTATCAACTGTGTGTAGTCACTGCAGAAAATTCAACAGAAACACCTGCTATAACCCTGTGGGATCCATGCTATCATCCCTGATCTGCAGATGGTGAAACTGAGGCACAAGAAAGTAAGGTGACTTATCCAAGGTCATACATCTGCTAAGTGTGGGCAAAAGTGAAGTGGTCTGTACCAACAACCTATTTGTATTTTTTCCACTGCATCCATTTCCTTTTCTTATGAAAACAAAACGTTCATGAGATAAGCGACGCCTGGGTGGCTCAGTCAGTTGGGTGTCTGCCTTCGGGTCGTGATCCCAGGGTCCTGGGATCGAGTCCTGCATTGGGCTCCTTGCTCGGCGGGGAGCCTGCTTCTCCCTCTGCCTGCCGCTCCCCCTGCTTGTGTGCACACGTTCTCTCTCTCTGACAATTAAAAAAAAAAAAGTTCATGAGATAAGAGAGTGGGATGTTTTTTGCTTAGGTAGCATCATAGAGTGACTTGGCTTTTCAGATTAACCCTAAACCAGAACAGGGATCAAATAAAATGGGACAGGAAACAGATAAACTTCCCTGCAGAACTTTCATTTGCTCATCCACCCAACAAGTATTTTTGTAAAAGATTATTTATTTGAGAGAGAGAGAGAGAGAGTGAGCATGCACGCAAGCAGGGGGAGAGGGAGAGGGAGAGAATCCTCAAGCAGACTCCCTGCTGAGTGTGGAGCCCAATGGGGGGCTTGACGAATCCCAGGACCCTGAGATCATGAGTCAGTGGCTCAACCAACTGAGTCATCCAGGTGCTCCCACCCAACAAGTATTTTAAGAACACTTCCTAAAGGCCAGTCCTTGTGATACAAGACTGGACAAAGGGTGTGACCTTGGGGTAAGGTTGAAGCTCTGCTTCCTTAGGCTGAGTGTGTTCTTAGGATCTTTTCTCCTCTTTTGACTCTTTGGAATTCCAGTCTCCCATGTGGTCATTACAACAAGAATGCTTTGATCTTTCCCCTCTGCTTGATGGGAGATATCCTCTCTCTCTCTAGAAAGGCAATAGTTTAAGTTCTCCTCATGAAGTCCAATAGTTCAATTCCAATCCTCATGAAGAAACACTCCTTCCCCATCCTCACCTTTGGAGTGGTAAGTGGCTGTAATAGGCTATGGGTCTCAGGTAAGGGGTCTGCATGACTGCCTAACCCTATTTAAAGCTGTAAACTTGGGTTTTTCCAAGGATGGCTGCGGGAAGTTTAGACCTACTTGTATCCAGTTCACTGAAAGTCTGCAGTAGCCTTTGGGGCAAAATCCTGATAAAAATAATTGTTTTTGTTTGTTGTTTTAATTATTTGTTTCATTGCTTTTTTTTTTTTAATTCCACATATAAGTGAAATCATATGATATTTGTCTTTCTCTGTCAGACTTATTTCACTTAGCATAATTTCCTCTAGGTCCATCCATGTTGTTATAAATGGCAAGATCTCATTCTTTTTTATGGCTAAGTAATAGTCCATTATATATATATATGTATATACACACACACACATATACATACATACATACTGCATCTTTTTTATCCATTCATCTACTAATGGGAACTTAGGTTGCCTCTATATCTCAGTTATCGTAAATAAATACAGAGAACAAACTGGTGGTTGCCAGAGGGGAAAGAGTAGAGGAATGGGCAAAATGGTAAAGGGGATTAAGGAATACAAACATCCAGTTATAAAATTAGTAAGTCACAGAGATGAAAAGTACAGCATAGGGAATACAGTCAATAATATGGTAATAATGTTGTATGGTGACAGATGGTGACTATACTTATCATGGTGAGCACTGCATAATGTATAGAATTGTCAAATTGTTATCCTGTACACCTGAAACTAATATAACATTGTATGTCAACCATAGTTCAATACATTTTTTTTAAATTTCAACTTGAACTGACCTTCAGAATCAACTGGGATGAAAACAATAGAAATATTTGTCCTATCCCCAGAAATTCTGTTTCTAAGGATCTGGGGAGCTAATGGTACATATCCAGGGCTAAGAACCATTGTGTTTAGAACAATAAAATGAAGGATTTTGCTTGGGATATCACTTCCCCATGACTATTTTTTTGTCTGATGGCAGGGAAGGCAGTTGGCTGGGAATCTGAGCATTTAAAGGTCCTAGGACCAAGCCATACACCATCTCCTCATTATCACAGGGGTTGTGTAAGGTACTGAGCTAGCCACAAACATAGTCCCTTCCCTTAAGGACCTCACATTTGTAAGCGATCTGAGGACTCTGGAAGGCAAAGGATGGGTTGGAAAATGATGATGTGATGGCATTGCCCTCCCTCTCCTGCCCCACCCCCCCAAGAACTCAGATCTACAAGGGAAATCTTACCTCCTTCTGTTTCAGAGCCATCCCCTGCAAAGAGAATGCCCAGGTTTGCTTTTACTGAGACATGGAATGAAACATATCTGGCCCAATTCCTCCAAGGTCAGAAGAGCTGTGATACTCTTCTCTCTGGGGAAGGAGAGATGCAAGGCATGCTTGGAGGCAGAGGGATGGTCTGGCTGACCTCTCACCTCACCAGCTCCAGATGCTTTCAGGATCATTCCACCTCTGCAGACAGAAGTCCTGTCAGTCAGCCTGGGACTGGCATCCTTTAATTAATCTCATAACCATCCTTGTTTAGGAGGTGTAACTGCCATCAGATAAAGTAGAGGGGGAGTCTCGTCATAGAGCTAGCTGTGTTGTAGAGGTGACCGTACTTCGAGGTCTGGAGCTACAGGGCAGAGGGGAGGTGGATCAGAGGATGTGCATGCCATTTACAATATTGAAATTGGATTCTTCCTGCCTGGGGACCCACCATCCTGTGGAGTCAGATCAATGTTCAGAACAGGATGCAAACTCATGCTGGGTCTCCACACAGGCACTGCTTCCTCCCCACCCAGCTTTTGACAGTCAGTTGTTCAATCCATAAACAATTACTGAGCCCCCTGCTGTGTTCTGGCCACTGGGCTGGGGATTTATTTATTGCTGCTAAGTTCAAACTGTTCATGGGACAGTGGGCTAGGTGTTCTTTCATGCATAGGTACTTCCTGAACCTCTATAGTGGTAACTATTATTGTTGCCCAAGGAAATGCTAGATTTTTGGCGGGTGCTATTCTAAATGCTTTTTATATATTTGGGTGTTCAATCTCCCAAACAACTGCATGAGGGAGATATTATCATCATTCCCATTTTACAGATGAGCTGACTGAGAGTGAGTGAGTGAGAAATTCAATGATTGAACCCAGGCTGTGTAATGCAAGTTCACACTCTTAACTACGCCTTGTGTGCCTAGCAATGTTAGGTTTGTACCAGGATATGGGAGTAAGATCACTGAAGTTATTCAGGGTCTGGATGATAGAGTTCACATTGCCTCAGTCCAAAGCTTTTGTCCACTGCTTACTTCTTGCTTCTGGCAGGTTGTTTAAACTCTTTCTGCCTCATTTTCCTCATCTATAAAATGGGGAAAGTAATAATTATAATATTCAGAGCTATTGTAAGGATTGCATGACACGGTAAGTGTGTGGCACTTTATCAAGCATACGGTGTGGCATGTAGGTATAAATCAGTAAATATTAGTGATGATAATAGTTATTACTTATTAATAACATAATTATATAATATACTAATATATATACTAATTATATAATATACTAATATACCTGGAAAATGCATAATCTAGTTAAAGAGAAAGAGTTTCCATCCCTAAATGTCTTACATCCCAGCTAATTTAAGTGTGAGAGCTGGGGAGAGACAAAGATGCCCAGAGGGGCAGTTCTCTGCACATCCCTTGGGGCAATGAACTTGTCTGTCTTATCTTTCATGAAGTAGGTGAAACCCAAAAATTACATATTTAACCAATCAATTGACTAAATAATCAATGGATGAAAATGCCAGACTGAATCTGATCTACGTCTAACAAGCATGGATCCATCGAATCCATACTAGGGTTCAGAAAAAAAAGAGAAAATCTTTAAGGCACCTTGAGGTCCAGATCTTAAAGGACTATAAGATAGCATGGATGGGAACTGAGATGGTGGGCATGTGGGCATACATGAATGACAAGGCATCTAAAAGTTCAAGATGTGGGGCACCTGGGTGGCTCAGTCATTAAGCGTCTGCCTTAGGCTCTGGTCATGGTCCCTAGGTCCTGGGATTGAGCCCCACATTGGGCTCCCTGCTCGGCAGGAAGCCTGCTTCTCCCTCTCCCATTCCCCCTGCTTGTGTTCCCTCTCACTGTGTCTCTCTCTGTCAAATAAATAAATAAATAATCTTTCAAAATTTTTTTAAAAAATAAAATTTCAAGGTGTATTTGGAGGACAGGGTCATATCAGTCAGGCTGAGACAGAGCATGTTATCTAAAGAAGAGCAGAAAGATTATAAAGGAGGCATGGAGCTCCATTGTGAAGGGCTGTCCAAGAGACTGGACTTTCTCCAGTCATCATGAAAACATGTCCCCTGATTGTGACATACCTGAATAAACTTGGGAACTGGCTACATTGAAAGGAGCATGACTGGAGGCTGGGATATTCAATAGAGACACTTACAATAATCCAAGTGACAGTCTATGAGATCCAGGGAAAGGAGAGTACCAATAGAAAGGAAATTGGCTAGTCCACTGCTGGGATTCTGCTAACAAGAAAGAATAGATGAAAAGACACTGGATAAACAACAAGCAGAGTCTGACCTACTCAGCTGCCATCTCTGGGAGCTACACCTTGGAAAGAATCTTGGCATCAGTTGATTCTGAAACTGAATTCCTTACTGGCCGTATGAGCATGGGTGGGTTCAGTGTTCTCTGTGAAGCTCTGTATGCTCATCATTAAGAAATGGATTGCAGGGCGCCTGGGTGGCTCAGTCATTAAGCGTCTGCCTTAGGTTCAGGTCATGATCCTAGGGTCCTGGGATCGAGCCCCACGTCAGGCTCCCTGCACAGCGGGAAACCTGCTTCTCCCTCTCCCACTCCCCCTGTTTGTGTTCCCTCTCTCGCTGTGTCTCTCTCTGTCAAACAAATAAATAAGATCTTTTAAAAACTGGATTGCAATGGGTATATATGCATTATATTTGTAGGTGTATGTATGTATGTGCATATGTGTGTGCAGGGGTGCCCGTGTGTAAATCACAATGCCTGGCCTGTGTAAAGGATCTTATATATATAAGGTATCGTTTAGTCTTCTTTGTCACTTATTACTATACAGTTGAACAAAGGCTATAGTATGTTTTGCCTTCAGAGTCCAGGTACTGACTCTAAAGACAGAAATGCATTTAGAAGAAGGTAACTTGGAACAAATCTCATTAATGGCTTTAGTTTATTTGTAACATGAGACAATGATATTTACATCATAGTGTGGCTGAAATGTACAAGACACCAGTACATAAAATAACTAGTATTGTGTCTGGTACATAAGAGTTACACAAAATAAGCAAAAAAATTCTATGCTCTCTGACTTGTTGACTCTGCATATGAAAGCATTGGCAAGTGGTTGAGAGAACTTACACTAGCTTTTAAGAAACATCTAGAAGCATGTTCATCAGGTTGGGGTGCATATCAATGCCCAACCCAGTGCCATCTGATATGCCTGTGATTGACAGACCTACTAAAGTTATGATTTTTCAGCAATAAGACCTGGTATATTTGACCAAAAGAAATGCTAAGAGAACATCACTCAATTTTCCTTTGGAATTGAGATTTCTCTGCTGTGTGTTTGTTTTTTTTTCCCCCCCACAAAGTTGCAGCATGACAGGTAGCAGCCTATTTTGGAAAAAAAAAAATCCCCAATTCCTTTTTTATTGCAGATGTCTGTTTCAAAGGAGCAGTTTTCTCCCACCTGCTGCCTCTTTTCCCCAGAATCAATCACAGTTTATTTTAATGCCTCCGTGCCTTTATCTTGCAATGACTGCCCAAATATAGATGCAAATATTGTTTTCTCCCTCCGAAGCACCTCCCACGCTCACATGGTGACTTAGCAGCTCTCTGCCTCCCCACTGCTTGTGACCCCCCCCCCCCCCGCCCCCCCAGCCCCATTCTCTCAAAGCATGGTCCTTCTCTTGACCTAGTTCACTGCATAGGCCAGGCTGGGCAAGAAGGCTACTGTCCCTGGTGCTGAAAATAGATTGGCTCTGCACCTCCCACCCCACTCCTAGGAAGTAACACGTGTGCAGGAGGAGAAGCACTAGCACTAATCCACTTTGATTCCCCAGTATTCCCTGGCAGATCCTGTCTTCTCCAGAACATTCAGTGTGATCTACTGAGGGCCATTCAGCTGCCCAATAGAGGCAGGCCTGAGTCAGACCTGATCTGAGATTTAGCTAAAAAGTGGAAGTGCAACGGTGCCCTCAGTCAGAACCAGGATGCCAGAGGACACCACAGACTTCGACACAAGGCTCTCCTTAACCTTCATGTAGGCACCAGCTGATGAATTGGAACTGTCATTCCATGTTTTTCCGTGTTTCTCTTCCTTGAATGTTGCCTCCCTTCCTCTCTTCACTTTTATTCAACACATTTCTCTTTTGACAGGTCATTGTTAGTGTGTGGAGGATAAGTATATCAGGCATGATTCCCTCATTTAGAGGATCACACTGTATCACTATAGTAAGGGAGACAGAGACATACACTGATAATTTTCATAACCACATAACTGAGTGTGTATGTGTGTGTGTGTGTGCAATTTTGACTAAGTTATGCTCAATAAAATGTTGAATATAAGCTGAGGCAGCTAGTAACTTTGGCAGAGGTGGTGATCAGGAAGATCTTCCCAGAGTCTTAACAATGGTGTTGGGCTTTGAAGGATGAATAGGAGTGCAACATTAGGTCAAATTGGCAAAAACCTTCTGGAAAGAAGCAACAAGATAGGAAAGAAATTGATATAAAGGTATAAAGGTGAATAGATTGTCCAGGTAACATTGAGTACTCCTAGGTGGCTAGACTGAGCAAAAGAGTTCATCAGTTTGATGATGATAGCAAAGAGGTTCTGGTGTGTGACTCAAACTATTAAGGATAGAGAGATAGAGACCAGAGAGGGGATTTGGGATCAGATGATGGAGGACTATGTCCACCAGGCTAAGGTACTGGAAACCCACAGACAGCCTTCATTCAAAGAACATGTATGCTGATCATTTCAATACAATGTACTCCCAGATATAAGAGTATGTTCCAATACCTATGGAGAACCTGAAGGTCAAAGAAAAGTATATTGACCTGAAGGTCAAAGAAAAGTATATTGTTGAAACTCAAAACTATATTGAGTTTCAGCAAGTTTTGATGCAATTTTCTATGCATTTTATTGCCTATAAATTATTCTTCATAAAGTTTATTTAAAAATAAGTAACATTTCCCTTATGAATGAGATTTTGCATCCTTTCCAATTTTTAGAATCATTTGAATTTTCTCTACTGTGAACTCTCCACTATATGCTTTGCCATTTTTTTTCCTATGGAAATGTAGGTTCTTTTTTTGTATTGATATAGAGGCTCTTTATAAATTTAAAAATTCTTTGTATTGTGTGCTGTATTTTGGTGGTGGTTGTTTCTTAGATTCGTCACTAATCTTTTCACTTGGTTATTTATTTATTTTATTTTTAAAACACATTTTGTATCATGTCATGCTTCTGATTCAAAATAGTCAAATGAGTCTCCTTCACCCATAGGGTAAATATAGAAAACTATACATCATAACAGTTATGAGCTCAAAGTTTCATAAAAACCCGAGTTTGACTCTCCATTCTACCACTTTCTAGTACCTTCTCCTTCTCCTTATGAAGAGCCCAGATCTCCATATAGATGACTATATAGTTATGGCACACAAGACTCTATCTCTCCTTCTTTTCTGAAGGACAGCTTTGCATTTATTACGCCTTCCTTAATTTCTCCCAGCAATGGTTTTAGAATTTTCAGTAAGTCTTTCACTTCCTTGGTTAAATGTATTCCTGGGTATTTTATTCTTCTTGATGCTATTGTGACCAGAATTGTTTCCTCGATTTCCCTTTTGGGTTGTTTGTGGCTGATGTACAGAAACACCACTGATTTTCTGGTGTTGATATTGTGCCCTGCAACTTTGGTGAATTCATGTATTAACTCTAGTAGTTATGTGCGTATGTACTTGGATTTTTCTACATATAGGATCATGTCATCTGTGAATACAGATAGTTTATCCTACCACCCAGCAATTGCACTACTAGGTATTTATCCAAAGAATACAAAAATAGTGATTCAAAGGGACACATGCAACTCAATGTTTATGGCAGCAATGTCCGCAACAGCCAAAATATGGAAAGAGCCAAGATGTCCATCAACAAATGAATTGATAAGGAAGATGTGTGTGTGTGTGTGTGTGTGTATACACACACTGGAATATTTCTCAGCCACCAAAAGAATGAAATCTTGCCATTTGCAGTGATGTAGATGGAACTAGAGGGTATTATGCTAAGTGAATTAAGTCAGTCAGAGAAAGACAAATACCATATGATTTCACTCATATGTGGAATTTAAGAAACAAAACATGAGCATAAGGGAAGGGAAGGAAAGTAAAATGAGATAAAAACAGAGAGAGATGAAAACCATAAGAGACTCTTGACTCTAGGAAACAAAGTAAGGGCTGCTAGAGGGGAGGTGGCGGGGGTAACTGGGTAATGGGCATTAAGGAGGGCACTTGATATAATGAGCACTGGGTGTTACATGCAACTGATGAATCACTAAATTCTACCCCTGAAACTAATAATACACTATATGTTAACTAAATTGAATTTAAAGAAAAAAAATTTTTAAATAGAGATAGTTTAATTCTTTCTTTTTAATTTTGATGCTTTTTATTTCTTTTTCTTGCTTAATTTCTCTGGCTAGAGTTTCTAGTACAATTTGGAATAACAGTGGTGAGAACAGGCATTCTTACCTTTTTCCTGATCTTGAATAGTAAGCTTATAGTGTTGCACCACTGAGTAAGATGTAGTTCATTTCCTTTTATCACAGAATAATATTCCATTATCTGATTTATTCTTCAGTTAAAATATTTGCTTTGTCTAGAATGTATTTGTTATAAGGAGTGAAGTAGGCATCTAGGTTATTTCCATATGCCTTATAATTTTCCCAATAAGACTTTTTGAGTAATTCACCTTTTTCTCACTACTATGCATTCCTTTGGGATTTGCTTCACTTTTCATATTCTCTATTTTCCTCTATTGATCTGTCTTTATTTGTGTTGCTGGAACCACAGTACTTTAATTACTGTTGCTTTATAATATTTCTTTATATTTGATAACATTAATTGTCAAAACCCTTCTTTTTAAAAATCTTCTTGGAGGGCGCCTGGGTGGCTCAGTTGGTTAAGCGACTGCCTTCGGCTCAGGTCATGATCCTGGAGTCCCTGGATCGAGTCCCACATCAGGCTCCCTGCTCAGCGGGGGGTCTGCTTCTCCCTCTGACCCTCTTCCCTCTCGTGCTCTCTGTCTCTCATTCTCTCTCAAAAAAAAAAAAAAAAAATCTTAAAAAAAAAAAAATCTTCTTGGATATTTTTGTTTTCTTCTGTATACTTTAATATCAATTTCTTTGGCTCAAAAACAAGCCTGTTGGTACATTTTAACAAAATTATATTGAATGTACAGGTTAATTTAGAGAGAATTAAAAATTTGTGATAGAAAAGAATATGCCTTTCCATTTGTTTATGTAATATTTTGTGCCCTCTACTATCTTTTAAAGATTCCCTTCATGTATATCATATGCGTGATTTTTAAAAAAATGTATTTCTGGGCAAATTGAATCATTTCTCATAGAAAAGCTCTCATCTTTATTTGATTTTGAGGTTTGGAATATCCCCACAAGCACCCAGTAAATCCGCTGTTATTATCCTTCTATTATACAGAGAGTATCAGAGCTTGTATTCAGACCCAAGTCTGTCTGACAACCAGCAGCTGTGTTCTTAATCCCGATTTTGTATCACCTGGTTGAGGGAGATGGCTTGGGTTGCACTTAATGCTTAATAAGTCATTCTATCCCGAAGAAGTTTAGAACATAACACTCATCGTGCATAGAACTGGACTCTGAAACTTAACTAATAAAAATGAGAGTACAGGGAACCGCTCCTAATCCATTTGTTTAGGAATGGTCTTAAAATTCATCCAGCCAATGGGATGCCTGGGTGGCTCAGTCGGTTAAGTGTCTGCCTTTGGCTCAGGTCATGATCCCAGGGTCCTAGAATTGAGTCCCTGGGCGGGCTCCTTGCTCAGCAGGAAGCTTGCTTCTCCTTCTGCCTGCAGCTCCCCCTGCTTGTGCTCTCTCTCTCTCACAAATAAATAAATAAATAAAATCTTTAAAAATTTTTTTAAAAATCAGCCAGCCAAGGCCCTTCCTCTTTCTAAACCCAAGCCCCACCATGACTCATATGTCTATTTCAGCACTGAAGCCCTAGGAGTAGAAACACATCCTACTTGCACTGGTGGAGGAAGTGTTCATGGAGGATATGATCTTAGAATTGTGCCTCCAGGATGCCAGAAGGTAGAGAGGTATGGCCTGGGACTTACTTCATTCTAAGATTTTTAGTAAAGTTAGTTTCTGCTCCTCAAATGACACTATTTGTACGATTAAGAACATGAGTCAGAATGAAGGAGGCTGAATGCCATGAAGTAAAAACAGTAAAGTTTCTCGAATAGTCAATTTTATTGGAAATATGTGGAAAAAACTATTTTTTTCAAATACGTATCCACATATTTATGGGGCCTCAGTTCTGAAATTTTTGCAGCAACACTGCAGAGATACTTTGCCTGCATGATGAATCTGATATGTAGAGTTACTGTTCTTTAATGCAGTAGCACTTTAAAGAAAATGTAATAAAAAATAAAGAAATTTCTCTGTGACATAGGACACTTGAAGGTTATGCTTTTTTACTGCTTGAGGACCTAGAGTCACTCTCTAAGCATTTAGGCAATCTTCAGTGTACAAAGCTCCTATTAAGAAATGACTAATATTAGTATTTTGATACATTTCGTCTTCTATCTGTTATCAATGTGTTTGTGTGTTTCTGTATTGGGACCATTCTGTGGGCCACTTAAACTTTTCATATAACAGAATGCCTCATATTAGCAAACGCTTTTTTCAAAACATTATTTTTATAAGTATGTAGCATTCATATTATTAATATACCATGGATTCTGACTCTAACTCTTCTTATATGAAACAGTGCTTTATTATGAAAAGATGCTGTGAAAGCATATTTATGTTGTGTACAACTCTGCAAACTCTACAAAATCTAACCAACATTAATTTATTGCCCCTACCTCAAAATACAGGCTGTGGACAAAGGCATGAATCAAAGGTCTGTATGAGCTCACTTAGGCCAACAGCTTTGCTCTGCACCCTGAGATGAGCCAATTGACAAATGCCTCTGGTGCTAGCTTTGACTTCCAAGAAGATAAACTAGAGAGAAAATGGAGTAAGAATAACATAATAACAATACTAACAACACTTGTAAGGCACAAACCACATGCCAGACATTATCCTAAACACTGTGTGCATTGACTGATTTAATTGTCACAACAGCCCTGTTCTCGTCACCTAATAGGTAGGGGAATGGAAACACAAAGACCGTAACTGAGCTGTCTAGAGATGCATAGCAGGTAAAATGGCAGAACCAGGACCCAAACCCAAGTGGTCCTGTCCCAGCGTTTGTGCTCTAACATCATCTACACCGGACTCTCTGCTGGGGTCATAAAATCAAATACCAATGGCTGATAAAGAAGACAGAAAGGAGGGGAGAAGGAAGGGGAGTGGCAGGAAGGATGGGGGGAGGCTGCCAAAACAAAATGATGCTGTGCTGGTCACTTCCACTTCTCTTCCTTGAGCCTCCAAGTAACACTGAGTGGTAGAAATATTTGTCCCACTTTACAGATGAGAAATTAAGGCTCAAACTATTGATTTTACTTCCTCAGAAAAACAGAGCTCCCATTGGACCCAGCCTGCACTGTCTCCAGGAGCACCTCATCAGAGAGTCCCCACAAGAGCTATAAAAGAAGCCTTTATGGTCCAGATTTGGTTTTCATTTGGATGCATCTTTAAGTCACCTGAAGCCTTTTGCATGCATGTCCACAGAGCAGCTCCCAGGCTTGCACTGCAAGAAGATATCTGTCATCAAAAATGGCTCTCCAGCCACCCAGCCTATCTGTTGAGGACCAAACATGCTGAAGAATTGCTTACCACTGGATTTTATTGACTCTAACCCCAAATCATCCTTCTTTAAATAGGCTGTTTTCAAAGGGTGAGTGGAGGGAAGTGACATCCTATTGCACAACAGCCAAGACAAATCATCAAAGGTGTTGGCAGCCTGGAATAAAACACTTCCTAAAGTTACAGATGTGGAATTAATCTTTACATCCATCCTACAAAGTGGGAAGACACAGGCAAGCGAGATGTAACTGGTGAAATGAAAAGAAGATTCTTAGCCAATGTTCAGACATAAAGCAGATAATGCCTGAAGAATCTATTACGGTCTTGGGTGGGGTTGGCTTCTCCTAGCACCTTGAGCTCTTTGCAGCTTACAAATCCATGGACCTCTCCTCACTTGGTGCTGTGGAGTCACCACCTCTGAGAGAGACTATCCTGGTCATTTAGCACTGCACCACTATGTCCCCCATCTGTAATTCCCTCCCCCCTTTAAAATTCTCTCACACAAGGGGCCTTCTTCAGGAAGCCACTGGATGACTTGACAATTGATCAAACCCTTTGGTACAATCATCTTGCAAGATCAGACCTCTGCCCTCTGCATCATCTCTTCTCATCAGCCCCTTTTATCCCTTAACTTCAGCCACATTGGTCTCCATGCCAGTCCTCTACATCTCCAGACCCTTGTCTTGCCTAGGGGCTTTGGAATATTTCTCTCTTCTTTTCCCATGAATGTCCCTCTCTCATCCCTCAGATCTCACAATATCACCAATCCTCCTGAAGACCTTCTCTGTCTACATCATGTAAGATGTAAGAGACGTGTGAGAAGAATGTGTGAGGTGTGATGTGGGGCAGAGACAAAGCTTAGCTGTAGAAATAATTAGATCACCAAGACTTGCTTGCCCCTTCTGACCTTTGTTACTTTCTGTCACGTCACCTGCATGTCTTTGTAGAACTTATTGAAATGTACCCTCTTTATGGGTGTTTGTGTTTTATTGTCTGTCTCCCTCATTAGACCAGAAGCTCTACAGAAGCAAGAGTATTGTGTCTCTTGAGGCACCCTGGGTGGCTCAGTTGGGTAAGTGCCTGACTCTTGATTCCAGCTCAGGTCATGATCTCAGGGTTGTGAGCTCAAGCCCCGCTTCAGGCTCTGCAATCTGCATGGAGTCTGCTTGAGTTTCTCTCCCTTTGCCCCTCTCCCCCCTACTACTTGCGCACTCTCTCTCTCAAATAAACAAATACACCTTTAAAAATATCAAGGAGCTCTGTCAGTTAGGTAAGTTTCCCTTCCTCATGCTGTGGCTTAAGCCCATTTTCTGTGTTTCCATTTCCAGTGGAAATGGAAAATATCCATTGAAAAAGTGTAGGCAAAAGGAAAAGCTCACTAGGACTGGAATTAAAAGAACAAATTCTAAGTCTTATCTCTGTTACTTAATTACTAAATATTTTAGAGCAACCCAAAGCCTTAGAACATCAATTTCCTAAGTTTCTTTTTTTATGATGGAGTTAATGGGGCTTCTGGACAAAGGCAATATGCTCAAGTTGTACATACATCTACATTTCCCCAGTACTCATGAAATTAATAAAATAGTAAAAGCCACAAAAAAATTGCTAGCAGCAATTATATAATGAAGGGATCCAATTTAATGTTAAAATCCTTAAAACATGAGAATGAAGAAAAGGAACAGAATATTCTGTCAAAGTGCCACGGAGCTTCTAACCCAGCATGCGTTTGTCAGCACTGTAGTGGGCATGGGGCCAGAGGGAGTCAAGAAAATGCTTATCAATACTTCTTGGTTTAAGGAGATATGGCCTGAGGAGCTGTCCATTAGAAGTTACAGAACAGCTTTCAATCTTGGTTACTTACCAGAAAATTCTTTTTGCTGAGACAGGTGAAACCATTAAGTTCTGCCTTTTTTTTTTTCAGCCCCCTAGACCTAATTAGGTATAATATTCAAAGTGTGAATTAATTTTCTCCTGTCATTGAAATACACCTTCAAGTAAGGGGAAAAGACCTAGATCTCAGGCACTTAACGAGAGAGGGACAGAGACAGAGACAGAGATGGAGAGTGAGAGAGAGTAGGTAGGGGGGAGAATGAGAGCAAGCCTTGGTGACCTAATGATTTCTATAGCTAAGCTTTCTCCCTGCCCCACCTCACACCTCACGTTCTTCTTGTGTATGTGTATGAGTATGAGGACGTGTGTGTGTGCATGTATATATACATATATGTGTATGAATATGTGTATTTGTGCATATGAGTATGCATATGTGTGTATGCATGAGTATAGGTATGTATATGCATACGAGTATGTATGTGTGTATGAAAATGTATATATATATGCATGTGAGTATGTGTATGAGTATTTGTATGTATGTTCATGAGTATGTGTGTATATGTATGTATATGTGTACAAGTATGTATATGTGTAGTGTGTGTATGTGTATGAGAATGTATGTATTCTCATGTATGAATAATATATATATACATATGTGTATCTGAATGTGTGTGTGTGTGTGTGTATAAAAGTGCAAGTTAACAATGTCCAGACTCAAGCTCTTGCTCTTCAGAAAGATAAACAGTTTTCAGATAAGGATGAAAGAGGACAGAGAATATTCACTCCTTTTTTCTTTTTTTCTTTTTTTACTTCAAATAGAAGGTGTGAAAAGAGTACCCATGGTTAGTATGAACAAGAGGCTTATAAATACACTGCAACCCTGAACATCTATTAATGCAATTACAAGACAAGTAATAGAGAAACATGCAATATAGCTCACAAAAGACTGGTGAAGAAACTTGTTGGAAAGAAAACATAACTCAGGGAATTGCATGAGGAGTACCTGAAACTACAGAAAAAGATGCTGATTAGAACAAGATTTCAGTAATACAAAAGCTTTGAGTTGAGGTAATAAAACAACAGAATGGAATGAAAGATGTATTGCAGGTTTCGGGAGACAAATTGAGACACAAAACATTATTTTTTAAAAAAGATTTTATTTATGTATTTGAGAGAGAAAGAGAGAGTGAGAGAGAGAGAGAGCATGAGCAGGGGGAAGGGGTTGAGTGAGAAGCAGAGTCCCCACTGAGCAGGGAGCCTGATGCGGGACTCGATCCCTGGACACTGGGATCATGATCTGAGCTGAAGTCAGACGCATAACCGACTGAGCCAGCCGGGTGCCAAAGATCCAAAACGTTATTATAAAATTAATGAATTAAATGGAAATCACAAAAGTAAAATAGGCTCAACAACAAGGAAAAGAACAGCACAGAAAACCAGCTTTGGGTAACCACATGAATGGAGAGGGAAAATACACAAGGGCTTCAAAAGTTGAAAAGATCCTAAGTATGTTTTTTCTTGTTTTGCCACTGTGTAGGGAGAGCCTATTTCAGTGTAAGACCAACAAAGAATAAACACAGCTGAGAGATAATAAAGACGGATTCCAGACAGCATCACTTAATCACCTGGTTCACCTAAGCCTAAAGCTGGGAAGTCCCCCTTTGGACTTTCTAGTTACCTGAGCAATAAATCCTCCATTTCTTTGCATAAGACTGTTCTGTTTTATTTTTCACTTGCTCCTAACAACCACCTTCTTAATAAAATACTAAGAGGTGAGTGATCCAAAGTAACACTGTTAGCTTTCAGTGTCTATCCCCTCACCTGTAGCACAGGGATCATAATTACATGGACATGGGGTAAGTACACCTGTACAGCACCCAGCACAACGTCTGGCTTTGAGTGGTATTCATAGAAGCCATTATTACTCACTTCGCAGTGAATTCCACCCTGCTACTCTACATAAAGTGGGGAGACAACCTTTTTTTTTTTTTTTAAGATTTTATTTATTTGACAGGGAGAGACACAGCGAAAGAGGAAACACAAGCAGAGGGAGTGGGAGAGGGAGAAGCAGGCTTCCCGCGGAGCAGAGAGCCCAATGTGGGGCTCGATCCCAGGACCCTGGGACTGTGACCTGAGCCGAAGGCAGACGCTTAATGACTGAGCCACCCAGGCGCCCCGAGACAAACTCTTTCATAGGATGTGGATTTGAAAGATTTTGTTGACTCACTCTTATATGGCACTTAATATATGACAGGGATTTTGCTAAGCATTGTTACATACGTGAATTCGTTTAACCCTTACGAAAACTATCTGGTGGATATGTTATTATTCCCATTCATTCTCATTTTACAGCAGGACAAAGAGATTAAGTGATGTTCCCGAGGTCACACAGCTAGTTAGTGATGGGGTGTTGGTTCCAGAAGCCATGCTCTTTGCCAGAACTTCATGCTGTCCCAAAGATAGAGCTGGAGGAGCTAAAAATTCCTGAGCCAAGAAATGACATTATAGGAGCGAAGTATGAATTCCAGGTGACACAATTCAAAAAGTTCAATGTGAGATGCTATTGTAGCAGTGTCTGTCAAGCAAGTGGGTGAAAGAGATCTTCCATCCGCCCTCTCAAAGGGAATTAAGTGAAGACACCGTGTGGGTTCAAGTTTCAGCACCCTGGAGAGAGCTTTGGGTGCAAGCCAAGCTCTACCTGATGACGTCCAAGCAGTTCTTCCTCTAGCATCTAAAATATTCCTTTGACAAAGATAATTAAAATGTACATAGAGAAAATATGTCTTTATTGAGAAAATTTCTGAAGTTCACGAAATGTGACTCTTTTCTCTTGTGATATATAGTCAATCATCTTAACAACATAACAAGCTACCATTGTGCATCTCAAATGAAGAAGGAACAATAAAAAGCCAAGAAAGGCCTGTTAATGGTTTGAATGAAGGCAGCTGCGGGGGTGAAGAAGGTGCTGATATGAACCTGACAGCAGAGGTGGGGGTGGAAGGCAGAGGGCGGATGCCAAGAAGCTATCTAAGTAAGGAAACAAGAGAGAAAAGGACAGATTCAAAGGAACAAGAAAATGAAGAACATCCCCCCATTTATTAAGCACCTACTATAACCAGGCAATGTTAGGAATTTTAAATGTGTTTTTTCTAAACCTTAAAGCAGTCACAATGATACAGTTAATAGGAACAGGAATAGGAAGGAAGAATGAGAGGTGGAGAGAAGGAATGTGTAAAGCAAGGTGGTAGGGGAAAGAGAAGTAGAAAAAAGAAGCAAAGGATCAACATATAAATGGAGAGGTAAAAAAAAGAGAGAGGAGAAAAAGGAGATAGTGTTCTTACAGAGATACGAAGAAAGACACACACACACACACAGAGAAAGAGAAATAGGAAAAACAACACAAATCTAAACCCCAGTGATCCTAAAGATAGCACACATTGAGCTCTTTTTTTCAAAGGCAGGTTCCATGGAAGAAGAGAGACCGTTCCAATTCTTGTCTGTTCTGAGGACACAGAAGGAAGAATAGACCCCGTGCTGGTTGAGAAGGGGGCAGAGATTTGAAAACTACTTCCAGGAAAAAGGTACCAATGGATCTGCAACACTGGCCTGGATGCTGTGTGACTGGGGAATATGTCTTCTTTCTGCAGGGATCTTCTCTCTTGAAGGAGATGATCAAGACGTTCCTGAGGACCAATTACCTCTCCTAATCCTCAGAACACACTACCTTAGGTGGTAGAAACTATTATTAACACCATCACAAAGCTGGTAGCAGCTGATATGAGATTCGAGTCTTGTGTGTTTAACTAGAAACCTGAAGTTATAAACACCACTGTTTTATTGAATGAATGGGAAAAAATTATCATTATTTACTCATTCTGTGAAGATAGCTGGATGAAAATGCTCCATAGTTCTCTTGATTGGCTCTGCTCAGCCAACACTGGATGAACAGTTCAAGGGGCTGCCCTAGAGGCATGTCGTGTTGGAAGGTTTATGCCAGAGTTTACAAAGATCAGTATCTTTGCAACCACTGGATGCAACCTGTAGGTAGGTTTTGTTTGGACCACATAGTGTTCCTTTATAAAAACTGAATTAGTTGTGGGGTGCCTGGGTGTCTTGGTTAGGCGTCTAACTTGATTTTGGCTCAGGTCATGATCTCAGGGTTGTGGGATCAAGTCCCACATCGGGCTCTTCATTCAGCAGGGACTCTGCTGGAGATTCCTTCTCTCCCAATGCCCCTACCCCCTCTCTAAAATAATAAATAAATAAACTTTAAAAAAATTGAATTAGTTGCAAATATTAAAATCTTGGAAGATTTCACATACAAAGCGAGAAAATTCCTTCCTCACGTGGTAGATCTTGGAAGCTAAATGTACCCTCATAAACAGAATCTTTCTCTTTTATAATAGGACCAGCAAAAATCCAGAAGCAGATGTCTGTTAGCTCTCAACCAACCAGTGCTTTCTTGTACATTAAAGCAGCTGGCCTTGATCATATGTCCACCATCCCTGTAGCTGGTCTTGTGGTCATTCCCATAAAACCGAGGCTGGATGAGTGGGGGAGAAGTAGCTTTAGCATACTGTCACAAGAAGAGGAGGGAAAGGGTGCTGTAAAAACAGATTTCTGCTACAATTCTAAGAAACAACCTCTGCCATTAAAATTTTTTAAATGAATAAATAAAATAGGACACTAAATGAGAACCAACCCAGGTCTGATCTTGGAGATGTTTAGATGTGCTGCTAATGACTTGCTGGGACCTCATTCAAGATAAACACCACCTAGGCTCCCCAGAACCACTTTTCAAGGAACCAGGCAGGAAGGTTTTCTGCATCACTAAGGCATACTGGGTCTCTTAAGAGTTATAGGTTAATAGGTTATAGGTTAATAGTGTTCAACAACAGAGGCTGTATCATTTACTCTCAGAAGGTAAAACCACGAGAGATGAAGTAAATGCAGGTTTGGGGAAATTCCTCCCCTCCACTCCTTGCAGCTTGCCTAATACTAGAGAAAGGACACAGCGTAATGATTCGAGAGAAAGTCAAAGGTACCTAATTTTACTGGGATTCTACTACTTTCCAGGCACTCTGATAGACTATTTATAATTATTATTTCATTCGGTCCTTACAACAATCCTGTAAGTTGAGGGATTTTTAGCACTTGTTAAAGAGGAGGAAACTGAGCCTAGAAATTTCTATGCACATATCTAGATACTTATTGTGTCAGAATATGGACATAGGTATTGATCTTCCACCACACTGAGGTGAAGTTAACTGCCCCTCTTCTGAAGTTTTCCCACTAAAGCATTTATCACAGTATTGTGTTCGCTCACCTGCTCACGCCCAACATCATATTGGGCTGCAAGCTCCTTGAAAATGCAAATCACATCAGTTATACCTGTTTAGGTTAGCACTGTATCACCCAGTGAGATGTTTGGCTTAATAGATAATTTGAATGAATATATGGATGAATGATTTAACCCATGCTTGTAAAATTCGTGATATTTACTTTATGTTAAGATCATTTTGTGTGTTTGTTTCAAATGCGTCTTGGCTACCTCAACCACTGGAACGCACTGTTCATACCTCTTACACAATCATATGTAAACTTATACACAAAATGTTTTATGAAAATAATTTTACAAAATTAGGCAGAACTCAGATCAGCTCTTGCACCTTGGTTTTTTGCATTTAACAGTATATCATAAACATACCTATAGACTAATATGTGTAAATCGAATACAGTCTCTCTCTTTCTTTTTACAACCGCATAATGTCTCACAGAATAAATGTACTGAGATTTGTTCAACTCTTCCTTTATTGATCAACATCCAGGACATTTCTGGGTTTTGTTTTTGTCATTTTAAACATGCTTCAACAGCATCTCCATATACACATTTTTATTTACTCATACATTTGTTTTTGTGCAATAGATTTTCTAAAGTGGGATTTCTGGGATGGAGGCTATATGCAGTTTTTATTTTTAATTTAATTTTATTATGTTATGTTAGTCACTATACAATACATCATTAGTTTTTGATGTAATGTTCCATGATTCATTGTTTTTGTATAACACCCAGTGCTCCATGCAGTACACGCCCTCCTTAATACCCATCACCAGGCTAACCCATCTCCCTACCCCTCTCCCCTCTAAAACCTTCAGTTTGTTTCTTGGAGTCCATAGTCTCTCATGGTTCCTCTCCCCCTCTGATTCCCACCCCCTTCATTTTTCCCTTCCTTCTCCTAATGTCCTCCATGCTATTCCTTATGTTCCACAAATAAGTGAAACCATATGATAATTGACTTTCTCTGCTTGACTTATTTCACTTAGCATAATCTCCTCCAGTCCCATTCATGATGATGTAAAAGTTGGGTATTCATCCTTTCTGATGCTGAGTAGTATTCCATTGTATATATACAGTTTTTAGAAAGCATAATAGATATTGCCAGTCAGCTTCCCAAACAGACTGTAGCATTTCTTATTAACAGAAACACATGAAAGTATTCCTTCCCCTCAAATCTTTGCCATACCTGTGTGTTAACACTTGTATCTCTTTTCAGTCTATCAAATGAGAAGTGATGTTTTAATTTGGTTTTCTCTAATACTAATAAGTTTGGAGATCTTATATGTTTATTGGCTTCTAATTTCTGCTCTTGTGAATTGCCAGATTGTGGCAGTCTGATCATCAAGGCCCATTTACTCTTTTTTTTTTTTAAAGATTTTATTTATTTATTTATTAGAGAGCGAGCGAGAGAGAAACAGCATGAGAGAGGAGAGAGTCAGAGGGAGAAGCAGGCTCCCTGCTGAGCCGGGAGCCCGATGTGGGACTCGATCCCAGGACCCTGGGATCATGACCTGAGCCGAAGGCAGTCGCTTAACCAACTGAGCCACCCAGGCGCCCTTACTCTTTTTTTTTTTTTTTGAGGAAAAACTAGACTATACTTCCCAGCCTTCTTTGCAGTTTGGTATGGTCACAAGACTGAGTTCTGGCCAATGGGATGTGAACAGAAGTAATGGGCTTTCTTCACTCCCATACTTGTTTCCCCTAAGCTTCCCACCTGTGATCTTTCATCCCTTTCTCCCAAGTGTCAGATTAATGCAAAGACTTTGAGGCCCTAGAGAATGTGCAGCTGTAAGATGGAAGGAGCCTAGGTCTGTAACAACCACAGGAATGGTGACCTACTGCGTAAGAAGACCCATTCTGGTATGATACAGAAACTTGTATTATGTTACACTATGGAGATTCGAGGGCCAAAAAACACCTACCATTGTCTTTACTAATACTCTATTGATATCATTTGTTAATGACTTTTTTTTTGAGATGCTGAGTTTTGTCTTAACATCCTGGAAGGACTTCCACAAGATGGTGGTATAGGAAGATCCTGAATTCACCTCCTCACATGGACATACCAAATCTACAGATACATACAGATTATTTACCTCTGAAAAAGAACTGAGAACTCAGTGAACTGCTTCTCCACACAAAGGATAAAAAGACCACATAGAGAAGGGTAGAGGCAGAGATATGGTCTTACCAACCTCCTATTCTCCGTTGCAGTGAAATATAATAGGGGGAGATCTTGCCAGTCCAGCAATTCTCCCAGAAGATCAAAGGATTTGTGCCCTTGATCAGACACCCCCATCCCTGGGATCTGCCCTGGAGAGATGAGATCTCAAAACATCTGGCTTAGAAAACCAGCAGTACTGATGTCCAAGGGACCTAAAGTTCTATAAGAAAATGAGATTCCCCATTTAAAAGGGTCATGTGTGGTCCCACTCACCCCTGCTGAATTCTACCAAACATTCAAAAAATGTTTTAATACCTATCCTTCTCAAACTCTGCAAAATTTTGAAGAGGAGGAAACACTTCCAAACTCATTTTATAAGACTAACATTACCCTGGTACCAAAACCAGACAAGACCACCACAAAAAAAGAAAACTTCAGGCCAATATTCCTAATGAACATAGATGCAAAACTCCTCCACAAATTCTAATATACCTAATTCAACAATATATTAAAAGGATCATATACCATGATCTAGTGGGATTTATTCCAGGAATGCAAGGATGATTCAATACCCACAAAGCAATCAGCATGATACACAATATACCACATCAACAAAATAAAAGATAAAAATCATATGATTGTCTCAACAGAGGTAGAAAAAAGCATTTGACAAATTCAACATCAACTTATGATGAAAATTCTCAACAAAGTGGGTTTAGAGGAACATATCTCAACATAGTAAGGGATATATAACACAGTCACAGCCAATATCATACTCATTGGTGAAAAGCTGAAAGCTTTTTTAAAAGATTTTATCTATTTATTTGAGAGAGAGAGAGAGAGAGAGAATGAGCTGGGGGAGGGGCAAAGGGACAAGAAGACTCCCTGATGAGTGCAGAGCCCAAGATGGGGCTTGATCTTAAGACCCTGAGATCATAACCTGAGCCAAAGTCAGATGATTAACCAACTGAGCCACCCAGGCACCCCAAAAGCCAAAAGCTTTAACTCAAAGATCAGGAACAAGGCAAGGATGCAGCTCTCTTTATTTTTATTCAAAATAGTATTGGAATTCCTAGCCATAACAATTAGGCAAGAAAAATAAATTAAAGGCATCCATATTGGAAAGGAAGAAGTAAAACTGTCACTATTTACAGATGACATGATACTGTATATATAAAACTTTGAACTCCACCAACAAGCTGTCAGAACTAATAGATGAATTCAGTAAAGTTGCAGGATGCAAAATTAATATACAAAAATATGTTGCATTTTTATCTCTAATAATAAATGATCAGAAATAGAAATCATAAAAACAGGGGCACCTTGGTGGTTCAGTAGGGTAAAGCATCTGCCTTCAGCTCAGGTCATGATCCCAGAGTCCCAGGATCAAGCACTGCTTTGGGCTCCCTGCTCAGCGGGGAGTCTGCTTCTCCCTCTGCCTCTCACTCCACTCGTGCTCTCTCTCTCTCTTTCTCTCTCTCTCAAATGAATAAATAAAATCTTTAAAAAAAAAGAAATCATGAAAACAATTGCATTCACAATCATATCAAGAAGAAGAAAATATCTAGGAATAAATTTAACCAAGGAGTTAAAAGACTTATACACTGAAAACTGTAAGACATTTATGAAGGAAATTGAAATGACACAAATATGTGGGAAAATATTCCATGTTCATAGACTGGAAGAACTAATATTGTTAAAATGTCCGTATTACCCAAAGCAATCTACAGATTCAATGTAATCCTTATCAAAATTCCAGGGGCATTTTTCACCAAATTAGAACGAATAATTCTAAAATTTATATGGAACCACAAAAGACCCCCCCAAAACAAAACACTTCAGAGGTATTACACTCTCTGATTTCACTTTGTATACTACAAAGCTATAATAATCAAAACAGTAGAGTAATGGCATAAAAACAGACACATAGATCAATGGAACAGACTAGAGAGCCCAGAAATAAAACCACACTATACAGTTAATTAATTTATGACAAAGGAGGCAAGAATATATAATGGGGAAAAGACAGTCTCCTCAATAAATGATGTTGGGAAAACTGGACTGTTACATGGAAAAAAATGAAATAGGACCACTTACTTACACTATTATATAAAAAACTAACTCAAAATTGATTAGAGACTTGAATGTAAGACCTGAAACCATAAAACCCCTAGGTGGGGAAAAAATGCAGGAATACTATTCAGCCATAAAAAAGAAATCTTTTTTGACAACATGGATAAAACTTGAGACTATTATTATGCTAAATGAAATAAGTCAGATGGAGAAAGACAAACACTGCATGATTTCACTTACATGTGGAATCCAGAAAACAAAACAAATAATATATAGACTCATACAATCAGAGAAGAGATTTTTGGTTGCCAGAGGGGATGAGATTGGGGGGGTGAGCAAAATGGGCAAAGTGGATCAAGAAGTACAAACTTCCAGTTATAAAATAAATAGGTCATGGGGATTTAATGTACAGCATGGGGAATATAGTCAGTAGTATTGTATTGACTTGTATGGTGAAAGATGGTAACTAGACTTATTATGGTGATCATTTCACAGTGTATACAAATATCAAATCACCTGAAACTAATATAATAATGTATGTTAGTTATACATATATATGTACATATATATATAAAATATATGATAAAATAACTAAAAACAAAAAACTCTCATTAACAACAACAAAAATTTCTCAGTCACCTGCATAAAAACATTAACTTTTTATTTGAAATGTCTCAGATTTATATTTTTCTCAATCACTTGTCTTTTGATTTTATGACAACATATTTTCCCTTCCTTTATTTTTTAATAGTGGTTTTTTGGGTGTTCTGTTATTTAAGACATTTTCCTTCAACCTGAGGTCTTATAAATATTTTCCTTAAGTGTATATTCATATTTTACTGTGAATTATTTTCATTATTACTTCTTTCATTCAGCTGGAGTTTATTTCTATATGTTGTTTATTGTAGGGGTCAAGCTTTGTATCTTCCCAGACGGATGGCCTGTTTTGTCAGAACATTTTGTTAAATGACCTTTCATTTTCTTATTTGAATGAAGATATCATCTATATCAGGTATTAAATTTATTTATACACCAGGATCTGTTCTGTATTCTTTTACTTTCCACTACAGAATCTATTACTAGGCCAATACTGTTTTGATTAGAGCATCTTTAGAGTATGTTTTTATATAGCTGGTAGGATAATTTCCTCTCTGACATTCCTGATTTTCAAAATATCCAAATTTGTTCTCTAATCAACTTATTTTGTCCCATCCCCCTAAAAAATAATCAATCAAAAAAGAAAAATATTTTTTAAAAAAATGGGGATTCAGATAGAAATTTTGGTAAGTAGTTTTATTAATTTGGAAAGGGTGGATATTTTATAATACAAAGTCATCCCACTCAGGAGCAAGCTATGTCTCTCCATTAATTCAGATCATGTTTTATGTTCTTCAATAAAATTTTATAGTTTTATTCAGATAAGTACTGTGCTTGCTAAATTTATTCATAGATATTTTATAGTTTTTATGACTATTGTGAATGGGCCTCCCCTCCTCCCCCTTTCATTTCTAACTGGATATTTTTAGTATTGAATGATCTTTGATTTGTTGCTTCTATAATTCACAGTACACCAGGAGCCCCTCCCCTTAATGCCATAGAGAATGTGGAGGAATGCATACTACAGATGCTTCTTTTATTCTGACAAAATACAGAGCTTCACAAACTATGCATTCTAGCTGGGATATTCTGGAAACTTGATTTAAAAACTGGTGGCATACATGTGTCTAGAGAATGGGATGAATGATCAGGGTTATGGGCAGAGGCTGATGAATTTGTTCCTCTTGAAAAGGCATGGTAAATGTCTTGGGCACAATGTCTCTTAAGCGGGCATCAACACCTGGGAATAAATAAGTGAGTGGTCAGAGCAACTTCTAAATGATGAGCCCAGGATAAGCTGGCTTTCATGATGAGGGCATGAAAACTGGGAATGAGAATACCATGCAAGGGGCCAATAAGTGAGCTGAAACTAACGCAAGTAACAAGAAATACTCAAATGTTCAACAGAGTAATGAAGCAGAATAAGAACTGGAGACCAGTAGAGGACCCAGGCAAATAGACAAGCTCAAAGTGCTGTTGTAAAAACTCTGGATATTAGCAGTGAACAATTAGACATTATTTTTTTAAAAATGAAAGACATATGGATGATTTTGCCAAAAGATGTAGAAGGCCTGTACACTAAAAATGATTTTTTAAATTGACAAGATAAATTAAAGAAGATCTAAAAAATGAAGAGAGACTGTATTCGTAGATCAGAAAACTCAATGTGTGTAAGATGCCTATTCTCCTCAAACTCCAATCAAAATCCCAGCAAGCTAATTTCTTGTGGTAAGTCATAAGCTGATTCTAAAATTTATATGGAAATGCAAGGATTTAGAATAACAAAATCAACTTTGAGGAACAGAGTCAGAGAACTTACATTATCTGATTTTGAGGCTTATGATAAAGCTAGAGGAATCAAGACAGTTGGCATTGGTGTAAAGATCTATCTACATCTCTATATAAATATATGTATATATAACATATATAATATGTAAAGATATAAAGATTAGATAGATAGATAGATAATTGAGAGTCCAGAAATAGATCCCACACATATATGGTCCACTGATTTTTCACAAAAGTGTGAAGCCATTCATTGGGAGAAAGAATAATCCTTTCATTAGTAATTCAGTAGCCATATGCAAAAAAAACCCCCAAAAAACCCCACAAAGAACCTCAACACTTGCCTCACATACAAAACTTAACTCAAATGAACTATGGATCTACATTTATATGTAAGCTAAAATATAAAACTTCCAAAAAGAAAACATGGAGGAAAATGTTAGTAACCTTAAGTTAGGGAATATTTCTTAAACAGAACACACACACACACACACAGAAATGATAAAAAGAAACAACATAAATATATATGAGAACTTATTAAAATTTAATATTTTTGTTCTTCAAAAGACTTAACAGAAATCAAAAGGCAAAGCACAAACTGGGAGGAAATATTTTCAAAGCGTACATTTCACAAAAACTTGCACATAGAATATACAAAGAACCCATATATCTCACTACTAAGAAAACAACACAACCTGGTAAAATGATGGGCAAAGATTTGACGTATTCTTCACTAAAGAAGATATATGGATGGCAAATAAACACATGACAATATGCTCACCATTAGTCATTACAGAAATTAAAATAAAAACTATAACGATCAACAGCTATTGAAATGGCTAAAATTAAGAAAGACACCCATGCCAAGTGTTGGCAAGGAAGTGGAGCAAGAAGACCTTCCATACATCGATGGTGGAATATGAAATACAACCACTTTGCAAAACAGCTTGTTGGTTTCTTTAAAAGTTAAACAGGACAGGTTAGTCCAGCCCTAGGAATTTCCCCGAGATAAATGGAAGCAATTGCTCCAAAGCCTTGAGCATGAATGTTCATAGCTGCTGTATTCACGATAGACCTAGATGGGAAACAATCCAGATGACCAGCAAGAGGCGAATGGATAAAAAAACAATGGTATGTCCATACAATGGATTAGTATTCAGCAATGAAAAGGCATGAACCAATAAAACACACAAGAGCAGGGTTGAAAATTATCCTGAGTTGAAGAAGTCAGAGCAAAAAAGTAGAGTACATGCTGTATGATTCTGTCTCCATAAAATGACAGAAAGTGCTCACTAGTCTATATGGACACAGCAGACTGCTCTGGAATGGGAGGTGTGTAATGGCAGGGATTATAAAATGGCTCAAGGAGACTTTTGAGCATGGTGGTTGTGTTTATGAACTTGATTTTGGTGATGGTTTCACTGGTATATGCATCTATAAAAACTCATCAAATTGTACACCTTCAAGAGTATGATTATAATATGTCAATTATATCTTAATAAAATTTAATAAAAAAATACCAAGTTTCAAACAATGCCACTCTCTTCATCTCTTGCCTGTGCTTTCCTTTGAGCAGGCTCTTCCTGTGATCTGGCATTGATCTATCAATTCCGAGTGTCCGTGTTACCTTTTTAGCAACCCCAGTGGAAAATGTCTCTTTCTCAGTAGCTGCAGTAAAACTCCACATGGCCTCAGGCAGCCCAGTCACATGTTTGTCTCTGAAACATGATCTGTGTCTCGGGAGGCCAAAACTGTGTCATGGGTACCAATCTGGAACCAGAGAGTGGGGTCAACCTGATTCTAACTCCAAGGCCTGAAGGTTGGGAGGCTCACAAAGGAAAACTGTGATCTATTCGGAGACATATGGAGGGAATGGGTTCAAGGCACACACAGTCAAGAGTTGTCCACTAATGCTGCTCATCCTAGGATTCTCGGTGGATTTGGGGACATAACAGCCTCAAGCCCCATTGTGGAGGAGCTCCTGCCATCCCACCCGCTCAGGGAAGGACTGGTCTAGGAGATAGTGATGCTTTCAGTGTGCAGATGTGGCCTTTGAGAAGAACGACTCCTAGAGAAGAGTAAGCCCACAGCTAGTAATTTGTGTTGAAACCACCAACTTCAAAATGACTTTATTTCCTCCAATTCTTAAGATCCTGGAATGCCTGGAGCCAAGGAGAGAGGTCAAAGTCCTTGGGCTCCCCAACAAATATTCAGCAAAGGCAGCATCTGCTTAGGGCTATAACAGCCCCCAAATGAGCAAAGCAGTGCACCAATTACTAATAAAACCTGGAGCTCAGATCAAGGAGTGAGAGCTCCAAATGTTGGTGAGGTCATGAGCAACTGTACCGCCACACATTGCTAGTGGGAGTAAAACATGGTGCAACCACTTTGGGCAGACCGAATGGATAAGCAGATTGTGGTAAAGTCACTACACTTGACAACTAGTCAGCACCAAAAGGAACCAAATACAGATACACACAATCTGGGTATAGCCCAGTAGTCATGAATCTCAAAAAAAAAAAAAAGAAAGAAAAAAAAATTGAGGAAAAGAAGAAAAATACACTCAAACAAAAAATACTTTCTCATTCTATTCCTGTGGCTTTCGAGAACAGATAAAACTAATCTATGATGACAGAAGTCAGAAAGCGATGGCCTCTCGGGGAGGGAGCACTGACTGGAAAGGGGCATGAGGGAACTTTCCAGGCTATGGAAATATTCTCTGTGTTTGGGTGGTGGTAACATGGTGACATCACACCAAATACTTGATATCTATGCACTGTATTGTGTATAAATCATACCTCAATGAAAACAAAATAAATATGAATAGCAGTAACAAAGTAATTATTATTCCTATAGTAGCTAACATTTACTTCTTACCTGAATTGTCTCAATGAATCCTTAACCTTGATTCTGAGAAGTAGGTACTTATTCCCACTTTTAAGTGGAGGAAAATGAGACTCAGAGGGTAGGGGACATGCCCAAGGTCACACGGCAGTAAGTGGCAGAGTCGGGATCGAAACCCTGACATTAGTGTCTGAGAGCTTAGCTACCTCTTCATACTATCAAGCACATTGGATTTGAGTCAGAGGCATACTGCCTCTGGGACACCTGTATGGTGAAAGAGACTATAGTGAGTGATGTGCTGAGATCTCAGAGCCTCTGCCCCCAGTATGTCACGAATGTAGAGGGGAGAGAAATGAGAGCTTCACTTGGCACTAAGCATGGTAGTTTCTTATCCATGGAACTGGTCTACACCTGGGCAAGTTGGTTAGATCAGGACATGGAGTCTGAAAGAAAGGTTGGATTCTCAGGACCTCTGAGGGACTTGGGATTTTTTCTTTCTTTCTTTCTTTTTTTTTTTTGGTCCTATGGCATCTCTTGAAAGCTCTTCTTCATCTTTTAAGACTCATGTTGTTCCAGAGTGAGCTGGAAGGAGACCATGTCTAGAACATCAGCCCCTTGAGTGTAGGGATCTTCTCTGTCTTCTTCATTGATATCACTCCAGGGTCTGGAATAGTGTCTAGCCAATGTCTAACTATTTGGTAATTAAATAAATGCATCTACCCCTCCTTCCACCATTTTATCAACCACATGCCCTCTGACCACTGTCAGCCTTGTTGAAACTTACCATAAAGTTAAGCATGTACTCTTGCTTATGGCCATATTAAACCTAATAGAAGGTATCTCTAAAGACCCCAGATGTTTGATAAGCTTTCTCTTGTAGACTGAGGAGAGTGGATCACCCTGCCCCCCCCCTGCACAGGCCAGTTAGAACAGGACCCTCAAGCTCTCCTCGCTTGGCCCTATGCCTGCTTCCAGAAGCTCACAGAGCCAGCATTTGACAGGATTAAGATTTGATTTGATACCCCATCGGGGCACCATTCAGGAACTCAATTGTGCCAAGCAATGGAGTAGCACTTATTAGTTTCAGAGGGGATGGAAAACAACTTAAGCAACCTCTGTTCTCTTCATCCCAGACACACACCATTGCTCTGTTGACTTAGGAACAGCTGCTGACACTGAGCAGAGACAAGAGCTCTCTGTGAAATCCGACCTTCATTTGTCTCCAGCACATCAAGGAAAAACTGTATGCACAGATCAGTCAAAATCCTTCCTTTGCACCATTCTTCTAACTCAAGTCCTGGCTTCTTTTCTCTGGGAAGTCAAGGTGAGGCTGGGAGATATGAGAAGACCTTGAGACTTGGGGTTGGGGGGTAGGGGTTGAAAGGCAAGGAGAACATAAGAAAGAGGTTTCTTGAAGGATAACGCTTAGGCCACAGGGAAAGCTAAAAACCTCTGGAGAAGCAAAGAGAATGAAGACGTGACCCAGGAATTTTAACTGAGACCCAGTAGGTGGATGGCCTTACCGCAGGCAGGAAGTGGCACTAGAACAAATTTACTTTTCAAAGTCCAGAGGGCAAAAGACACAAAATACAGAAAACAAAACCAGTTCAGTGCAGGTCAAAATAAACACCCAGGATGTGACAGTTAATTTTACGTGTCAACTTGATGGGGTTAAGGGATGCTCAGACAGCCGGTAAAACATTTTCTCTGTGTGTGTCTGTGAGTGTGTTTTCAGAAGAGATTAGCATTTCAATCAGCAGACAGAGTAAAGAAAATTGTCCACACCAGCATGGGTGGCATCATCCAATCCACTGTGGGTCTAAGTGGAACAAAAGGGTGGAGGAAAGGCAAATTTGCTCTTTCTCTCTCTCTCTTTTTTTTTTTTTAATGAGAGCTGACTCACCCCAATGACCTGTAGCAACCCCATCAGCTCCTGTCAGTCAGAAGAACCTTCCAAAACTCCTTGGTTCCTGCTCTTTTCAAACCTGTTCTCCTGCCTTTCAGTGCTTTGGAGAAAATTGGTTCAGTATGTGGAAATCATGGTACAGGAGGAGAGGAGATAGTTAACACAGGTATGATGGCCAGGGCAAGGCTCTTGGCAGAAGTGACATAAGAAGCCTGACAGAGTTCTGATGCAAGGATGTTCTAGGCAGGGGGACTAATAGGAGAAGAGGCCCAGAGGTTGGAATGGATGTGGCAAGTTTGAGGACCAGCAGCAAAATGAGACTGAAGCTAGGTGAACAAGGACCATGTTGGAAGACCACCAGCAGAATTTGGTGTAGTTTAGGGGATGAGATCTTGGGCTCCAGACTCAACCTATCCCTTTGGAATTCACTACCTTCCAGACCTGTGCCATTGATCAAGCTACTTGAGCTCTCTGTTCCTCAGCTTCTCCATCTGTTAAATGGAGCTAATAATAGAATCTACCTCACCAGGTTGTTATGACATGTCAAACACTTGGAAAAATGCCTGGTACATGAAGTGCTCCATAAAAGTTACTTATTATTGCAAATCATGATGAAGTTCTGATTTTGTTCTCAATGAGATGGGAAGTCCTTGGAGGATTTTTTTTTTTTTTTATCAGGGGAGAGCCAGGGACTGATTCAAGGTTACGATTGCTCTGTACTACACAGACTGAATCGGGCAGGTAGATAAGCACAGATCCAGGCAAGGGACAGTGGTCTCTTTATTCTTCGTATACTGCTTTGGTTATTCAGGGCCACTTCCTGCTGCTCAAACAAAGGTCCCTAAGGTGGTGGGTGATGAGGCAGGAGAGACAGACGATGGTCAGATTACACAAGGTCTTAAATGTGATTCTTAGTCTGACTTTTAGCAAGAAGCCAATGCAAAGTCATTTGAGGGCAGAAGCCTGCTATAATCAGATTTGCATTCTCCAAAGATTCCACTGGTGCTATATGGAAGGTGAACAGAAAAGGAGTGATTTAGGATCAGAGACCCAGAAATGAGTATCACTGGACAGGAGGCTGGAGAGAGGATGTTCTGATGGCGACATTAGTGTGTGGGGAATAATGACCAAGACGATTTCTCACTCCTCTTAGTGGTGGGTTGGACTTCTAATAGGAACTTCAGGTTCCAGGGTTGCAAGGGGCTGAGTCGGCCAGAACCTGGAGAAATACCGTCACAGACTGGTTGGTTTTAAGCTGGTGCTGGGAGAATCCTATCAGGCAAAAACAGCAGGACTTAATCAAAGCTACCAGAAATAATCTCAGATTCTGGCCTCCAAGCCAGAGGTTATGACGAGGCAGCATGAGAGACAAAAATGACACAGACATGCTTTGTTGACCTACTCACTATTTTAAAAATGTGAGTTAGTTGCTATGGAGATTTCATGTTAGAATTCGAATTTTCTATATAATAAAAATCTGGCTGACCAGGCCGGGCCCCCGTCCCCACTGGCAGTAATGAATCGGAGGAGGGCAAAGGGGGCGCCTCATCTCCAGTTTCCAGAGACCCCATCTGGCCAATCTGCGCATTTACCCTACCACCCAGCCCCTAAAGGGACTTTGGGTAGCTGACTCCTGCAAAGACGCGTTCTGCCGAGAGTTCTGGGCTAAAGAGAACAGTCAAAGCTGCGGTAAAGTTCAGTGCTTGCCTATAAATAAAGGGGCCTGGGGTGAGTAACCTGTTCACCCCATCAAACACACCCATCCCCATGGCCGCCCCATGCTTTGCACCCAACAGTGTCCTGGCCTTTATCTCTGGGCCCCCGTTCCCCTGGCAGCCCCACTCCCTCCCTTTCCTTTATGCACCACTTGTGCCCAGCTCCCAGGCCCTCAGAATAATTGGGTCTGAGCAAGCATTCCCTCTATAAATATTAATTTGGATATGCTTGGAATACTCTGCTTCTTTTAGATGAATTGTTAACTAGCTTTCTAATCTGGAGCTTCTTGAGGAGCAAAGCAAGATCTCTCTGCTGGCTTCTTCCTTTACTGGGGGTGGGGGAGTGGGAGAAGGTGGAATTCGCTAGAAGTAGCAAGGGTTTATTTAGGAGAGGTGAGCTATACACAGTCAGGATCCCTAAAGCTGCAAGCACCCAGACTCTTCCAAATAATCTCTAGGGGACTACCCTGGCCAAGAAATCAGGACTGGTTAGGAGACGGGCTTTAGCACCCAGCAGATTATAATTAGATTCTCAGTTCTGCCACTAAGTAACAGTAAGAACTGGAGAAGTTACCTAACCTCTTCAGGCATCTATTTTCTAACCTTTAAAGTGGCATTGATAATATGTGCCTACTGTGGCTGTGATGGGGATTTAACTAGGCAGTGTATATGGTAGGTTGTGTGTAGCTGGCATTCAGGAAAAAAAAATATTAATGAAAGGCACAGGATTTTAAAGCAATTGGAGCAAAGTCAATGCATTCAGACACTTCTGGCCATGGGTACAAACTTCAGGGCTTTTTCCTGGATCCTAATTAGAGGGTAGAAGTGGCCCCAAAACACTATTATCACATTTAAGTCACAGTTGTGTCTCGAGGGAGCAAATCCACCCACCCAGCTACCCACCCATTTGATGAACAATTACTGAGTACCTACTATGTGCCTTGTGTGGCGCCGGCCCTGAGGATGCAGTGGGAAGGGGGTGGGGTGAATGGGGCCTGCCAATGGGAAGGCATTTGTTGCTGGAAGCAGGGGGCCTGGTGGTTAACAGCACAGATTTGGGACTCCAGAGACAAATGGATCCACCACTATGCAGCTGTGTGACCTTGAGCTCACAAATGACCTCAGCCCACCTACATCCACTCTCTTCATCTATAGCGAGAGAACAACCTCTCCCACTAAAGCCGGGAATAATAGTTTCTGCTTTTCTCACCTGCCAGGACTTATCTTTTTAAGATTCAAATTCAGTGAGCGGATGAAAGTGAAGTTGGTTTGCATGCCGTGAAACACAAATGAATGCTCAGTGTTCCTTTTCCAAAAGGAAATTCACCAGGTCCAGCTTTCTCAGAATTTATACCAGGCTCCCATCATTGTCATGAGCAGCCCTCCTTGGACTGACCAGCTGGCCAGGAATCAGTTCCCTCTGCCAATCAGCTTCATTTCCTGAGGGAACAGGGAGACAAGGGAGCATTTGGACCACCCTTGGACAGATGGATGGCTGGGAGGATGGATGGATGGATAGATGGGTGGGTGGATGGATGGGTGAGTGGACGGAGGGATGGATAAGTGGATGGATGGATGGATGGATGGATGGATGGATGGATGGATGGATAGATGGATGGATGGATGAATGGATGGATGAGTGGATGAGTGGATGGATGGGTGGGTGGATGGAGGGATGGATAAGTGGATGGATGGAGGAATGGATAAGTGGATGGATGGATGGATAGACGGATGGATGGATGAGTGGATGGATGGATGCATGGATAAGTGGATGAGTGGATGGGTGAATGAGTGGATGGAGGAATGGATAAGTGGATGGATGGATGGGTAGATGGGTGGTGGATGCATGGATGAGTGGATGGATGGATGGACAAATGACTGAATCAATGAAAGTACTACTTTATTAAATGAGTTATTTTACACAATATGAACATCAATATAATTACAATTGTAAAAAAAATTTATAACAAGGATGGATTGATTTTCAGATTTCCAAATCAGAATCAACTGTACATTTGCACAGAATTGTTTTTGCATGAAGCCCAAAAGGGAACAGCATAAAAATGAATGTTTCTGTAGCCCTTTTATTTTTGCTGATCAGCAGTTTGTTAGACTGAAAGCGAAGGGATGGAGATCCATCTTCCATGCCAGCGGACCTCAAAAGAAAGCTGGGGTAGCAATTCTTATATCAGACAAATTAGATTTTAAACTAAAGTCTGTAATTAGAGACACAGAAGGACACGCTATCATTCTTAAAGGGTCTATCCAACAAGAAGATCTAACAATTGTAAATATCTATGCCCCCAACATGGGAGCAGCCATCTACATAAACCAACTATTAACCAAAATAAAGAGTCATATTGATAACAATACGTTAATTGTAGGAGACCTCAATACTCCACTCTCAGCAATGGACAGATCATCTAAGCAGAAAATCAACAAGGAAACAAGAGCTTTGAATGATACATTGGACCAGATGGACCTCATAGATATTTACAGAACATTCCACCCTAAAACAACAGAATACTCATTCTTCTCGAGTGCACATGGAACTTTCTCCAGAATAGACCACATACTGGGTCACAAATCAGGTCTCAACCGATACCAAAAGATTGAGATTATTCCTTGCATATTCTCAGACCACAATGCTCTAAAACTGGAACTCAATCACAAGAAAAAATTTGGCAGAAATTCAAACACTTGGATGCTAAAGACCACTGCGCTCAAGAATGTTTGGGTCAACCAGGAAATCAAAGAAGAACTTAAACAATTCATGGAAATCAATGAGAACGAAAACACATCGGTCCAAAACCTATGGGATACTGCAAAGGCGGTCCTAAGGGGTAAATACATAGCCATCCAAGCCTCACTCAAAAAAATAGAAAAATCCCGAATTCACCAACTAACTCTACACCTTAAAGAACTAGAGAAAAAGCAACAAACGATGCCTAAGCCATGCATTAGAAGAGAAATAATTAAAATTAGAGCAGAGATCAATGAATTCGAAACCAGAAACACAGTAGATAAGATCAACGAAACTAGAAGTTGGTTCTTTGAAAGAATTAATAAGATCGATAAACCACTGGCCAGACTTATCCAGCAGTTTGTTAGAAAAGCAGCTGTAGGTTTGTTACCTAAGGGCTGAGACAGTAGAAGTGTCAAAGGTGTCATGAATTCACCTGTAAACAACTTTATGCCTGAACATCAGCCAATTCTGGAGGAAGTGGAGTCTTAGAAAGCTTGCTTTCAAAGTGCTGCCTGAAGGTCTTAGGGTCCTCTGGCACTTGTGTCCTACAAACAGTGCAGGTATATATTAAGGCAGCTTTGGCAACAGCCTTTTGATCAGCACCCCCACCCTTTTTTTTTGAATAGATATGAAAATATCTACATCTATTGTTAAGTTTTTACAAAAGTTTCAGAAGAACATCTAGAGTCTGCCACCAATTTCTGTAAAAATACAAAAAAAGTACAACTGTGTATGTGTATTACCAGAATGTGCATAAAGTTTTTCAAGAAGTAATGTCAACTAGGGGGCCTGGGTGGCTCAGTTGGTTAAGCTTTACTCCTTTCCTTTACCTGATCAGCTCAGGTCATGATCCCAAGGTCCTGGGATGGAGCAGGGAGCCTGTTTCTCTTTCTTCCACTCCCCCTGCTTGTGCTCTCTCTCTCTCTTTTTTTTCCTCCTGCAATATTATTATTTCATAAAATCTTGGGAGATTTGAGAAATAATTTTGTTGTTGATCCTTCTTGATGTTAATATTTTCATAATGGGGTGTCTTTTTCTGGACTATATCATACTGTCCAGGACCAGGTCCTGCCTTTATAGGTAACTCGAGTCTTCCCAAAGAGTTGCCAAAATGTATCCCTTTGTATTTCAAAGTTGCATTGGAAAAATCAAATTGAGGTTTATAGTATGCTGGACCTAGTGTACTGTTACTAGCAGTGGATGATGTTTTATAATACTGCCATCCTCCTTAATATCATAACCATATGACCATCCACAAGAAGGAATTGAGGGAACTTCAATACTTCTGGATGGGTAGGTGGATGGGTGAGTGGATGGATGGATGGATGGATGGATGGATGGATGAATGGATGGATGGATGGATCTATGGGTGGATGGATGGATGGATGAGTGGATCGATGGATGGGTGGGTAGATGGGTGGGTGGGTGGGTGGATGGATGGATGAGTGGATGGATGGATGGATGGTTGGGTGAGTGTATGGATGGAAAGATGACTTAATCGATGAATTTCTCTACATCTCCTAGTTGTAGCACCCCCACACCTCTGTTCCCTAATGTCCACAGACAATCACAGCCTAGCTCCCAGACTCTTCTCCCAAAAGAAGAGGTTTTACAGCCCAGCCATTCCTTATCACTTCCATCAGACGGGCTCGGTGCCATCTGTCTCCACCCCATCAGCTGACTCCTCCCCAGACTCCTCAGAGCTCACCAGACCTTAGAGTCCCAGCTATTACTCTCTGGCTGACCCAGTATCCTGTACTTAAATTTTGAACACAGGTGTCCTGGTCAGGGTAACTCACTCCAATTACTGCCACAATAGCTGTATCTTGCAGGCTTAGCACAATGGCACATTTCTTACTCATGTCACAATCTAATCAGCTATTGAGCCAGAAATCTCATATGCCAAAACTTAGTAGTGCTGTTTCCTTCCATCTTGAGGCTCTGCCTTTCACATCTAGTTTTGCTTTCCTAAGCTGGATCCTCATGATCTGAATAAAGACAGTACACCAAGGATCTCCTGAGAGATTAGGGGATAGGAGTAGAAATGGCACACATTTCACTCACCCAGATTCTACTGGCCAGAACCAGCACATGACCTCAGCTTAGCAGCAAGGAGAGTAAGAAATATGGTGTCTCTATATTTTTAGGTCAAGGACATGGGACTGGTGAGCACTTAGTCATTCCCTGTCATAGCAAGCTTCTTCTGTATTCCATCTCATGCCCCAGTCCATAGGACAGAACTTCTGCTCTGCTTCTTGTTCCAGTGACTAGTTCTTCCCTAGGTCTTTTGCAAGATGGAGGCCATGCCATGTTCCTACACATTCCCCTCACCAGGATCTATAGCTCTGTCCTCTGAGCCAGACTAGTAGCTGAGGTTCTGCTCCCCAAAGACCATGGATCTTGAAGAAACATCAATTCTTTATTACTGTGCCTGCTCATCTGCCAACAGACCTGGATGTTTCCTTTACCCTAGACCTCAGTGTCTACCATTTACCTGTAAATGACAAGTGATGGCCAAGATCCTTGGGTAACATGACTTATCTACCTGGTTATTAATCACTCCCTGTTTGTCAGACTATCCATCCAATTGTTCAAACCAGAAACTGAGGAGTAGTACTTGACTCGTGTCTTTCTTTCTTATCCCACATCAAATCTATCAACAGGTTCTATTAGGCAATTTGGACCAACCTCTAAAACATGTCCTCACTAAACCATTTCTGTTAACTTCACCATTTAGGTGTAAAATACACACAAAATTGTAGACAAATCTTCAGTATTAAGCTCCATCTGTTTTTATGCACGGATGCAAAATTGTATGTAAGCATTAAGCTCCATTCATTTTGATGTATGAATGCACCTCTGGTACCACCCACAAGACATACATTTCCAGCAACCCAGAAGGCTCTTCTGTGTCCCATTACAGTCAATATCCTTCTAAAAGTAACCACTATTCAGACCTCTATCATCTGTTCTTGATTGCATATTAATGGACTCTTATAAGTATATACTCTTTTGCAACTGGCCTCCCTTGCTCAACATGATCTATATGAGTTTCATGCATGTCTTTGGGTGATTCAGTAGTTTGTGTACTTACCCATTTTCCTGCTGATGGACATTTGGTTTTCCAGTTTGGGACTTCCATAAAGAAAACTGTTATAAATTCTTTTATTTATGTATGTGTGTACTTAGCGGGGCACATTCTTTTACATTTGTGTGTGTGAACACTCATTTCTGCTGAACACATTTCCAGGACTTAGTTCCCTGGGTCTTAGGATTGATGTATCTTGAGCTTTAGAAGATACTGTCAAGAAATTTTCAAACTGTTTATACCAATTCATATGCCCACCAGCAGTGCCCGAGAGTCCCAAATGGTTGTACTTCTTTGCAGTCACTTGGTATCATTAGTCTCTGTAATTTTAGCCATTCCGGTGGGTGTAGAGACAAGGACATCTTATCATCTCCAGGACCCTACTCTGAGGCACTGTTATCTGTTGCTGGACATCTGCAATGCAGTCCTATCTGGTCCCCTAGCTTCCTGCTATGGGTAAAGCCCCTGCCATCTATTTCCCACCCTGCATCCAGATCCTCTCACTCCCCTAAAGCCCTTCAATGGCTTCTGGTTGCACTGAGAAAGAAATGTCATGCTCTTCTGGTGACCTTCTAGCTTCCACTTGTCCCTTCTCATCGGTCAGATCTCAGCCCAGATAATGCCTCCTCCATGGGCCTTTCTTGACTCACTGATCTAAACAATGTCCCCAGTGAACCACAAGCTATCAAATCGACTGCTATCATTTCTAAGCATCTCTTACCACTTACCACTACCATCACTTACCACTACCACTATCTCTTACCCCTTACCACTACCATCTCTTACCACTACTATGCATCATCTAACTCAGTGGCTCACCTCTGAACTATCTTTTCCCACTTAACTGCGAGCTCTGTGGGAGCAGGACCTGGTGCAGCAGGTGTTCGCAGCTGAACCCAGCACCCAGCCCAGTGCCAGGCCCATTGTAAAGTCTCCATAGGTGCTTTTTGAGTGCACTGGTCTCCCTCTGGGGATGGGGTCTTACGAGACCCCAATACATGTTCTTTTTTTTTTTAAGATTTTATTTATTTGTCAGAGAGAGAGAGCACAAGCAGGGGGAGTGGCAGGCAGAGGGAGAAGCAGGCTCCCCGCTGAGCAAGGAGCCCAATGCAGGACTCGATCCCAGGACACTGGGATCATGACCTGAGCCGAAGGCAGATGCATAACCGACTGAGCCACCCAGGTGTCCCCGCAGTGCATGTTCTTATAGCTTTTTCTCTTGTCACCAAGCCACTGCAACTCCCAAGGAAATCATAGATTGTGGTAAATGATACTAAAAGCAGAAGGGCCGGATGCTCACGCTTCCGGCTGGGTTGATACGGCTGGAATTCAGCTCTGCAAGAAGAGTCTGACCCAGAACAGACCAAATGGTGGCAGCCAGCTACCATCACTCCAGGCTTTTTGTCACCTGTGCCTCCTGGAAATATTCATGAACTTCTCAGTTTAAATATCACCCCTTCTCTGAACATGCCCCCCACCCCCACCGCGCCCCCTCCACGGCTTCTATAAAATCTGCCTTCCAGGGAACTCCTGGTGAGTAGAGATTTACTCTCCCCTTCCAGAGTCACCTGGGAGGGCAAGAAAGGTATTGTCACTATTTTCTCCATTTTTCTCTTGGATGACCTGGGGCATGATCTAATGGAATGTTTCTCTCCCCTCCCCAGCCTGCCCCTCCCTGGGATAACACGGAGGCCTTGCCACTTCACCGCAGAACAGAGATGGGCTGTGGAGAATCCACTGACCTCTCTGAGACCATATTTGAAAGAAAGCAGAACCAGAGAAGAGCAGCTTTTAGTGGCTTAAAAAAAAATGAGGTCTTTCCTAAGCCATTTCTCGTGGTGTGGAGGATTGACATACCCTAAAACAGGCAGGGTAATCACAGCGTGTGGGGATTAAAACCACTCTGGGAAAAGGAAGGCGGGGGGTGGGCCTAGGGCTGCTGACAGCCCCTGTGCCGGCCGGTGCCCTTTGGTATCTCTGCTTCTCTGTCTTCTCTGTCTCTAAGGTTCTCTTTCTCCACCTGTCTCTTTGTCTCTCCCTCCTCCCAATGCCTCCCCACGGCCGTCACAAGCCATAAGGCCCCAAACTCCAAAATGACCGAAATAATGGCTCCATCCCTCCCTCCCTAAAGCGCACAGACACCCCTGCAATGAGAAGCCTCAGCGATATATCTCAAGGTGCTTCTCTCGTTCACATGTGCCCACTCGAATAAAAACACAAATAAACACAAATGCCCACAACCACCAATGCACAGCCACATATCCCCATACACCTCTTCTGTCCACAGGGAGCTCTCCTTGCTCTATCATCCGTTCTCTCCCTTACTGCCCCTCTGCTTCTCTTCATTACTTAATACATACCCTGACCTCTGAAATGACCAGACTTGGAATCCTCTTTCTGAAAGACTTGGTTTCTCTCTGTCTCTAGTTGTGAATACACATATATCCACACAGGCACCGACCTTTTCTTTCTGCTCACAGATTCTTTTCCACACACCTATGAAAAACCAGCCCGTGCGTTCCTGCCCCACTTTGCTCCAGAGGGGAGCTTCAACACACTCTTTCCTCAATGGAACTGTTCCTTTGGTGGACCATGCATGGTGGTGACTTCCATCAGCCTCTTGGCAAGGTGTCACCACAACTGAGGGCAGTAACAGATGGTCCTGGCTTCTCTCCTTAGTGCGGAAGGGTACACACCAGTATGGCAAAAGCCACATCCAGTGGAGTGAGAGCCCTCACAACTGGGGTCAGCAGAGTAGGATTCTAGTTCTGCTCCCAGCCTCCCCTGTCCACAGGCCAGGTGCTTTCCTCTGAGAACCAGAGTGTTTTCATTTGCAACATGAGGGTGGCACAAGATTTGTTCTTCACATGCACCAACAGCCTATTGTTTATCATTTTTCACTTGCTCTCTATTGACTGAGAAAACCTTAGTTAATGAACTTCAAAGGGCACAAACTGCATTCCCTTAGAGTGAATCATCACTGAGTCATCCATCCATGCATCCATCCAACCATCCACCCATCCACCCAACCATCCACCCATCCACCCAACCATTCATCCATCCACCTTTTTCCATCTCCATTTCTATCATCCTCATCAAAGCCTAGTTATCTTACTTCTGCACTACTACGGTGTCCTTCCAACTGGTCCCCTGCCTCCATTTTTTCCCATGCTTCTTGCAATCTATTCTCCATCTAGCAGCCCAAGTGATCTTTCTGAAGTGTAAACCAATTCATGTCATTCCCTGTCTAAAACCCTCCAAAGACATCCCAGTAGTCTTAGGATACAATCCAAATCCCTTATTTACTGCAAGGTTCTGAGAGATCTGTCCCCTCCCTCCTTACTGACTGTCCTTAGACCATAATCCCTTGGTCCCATTGTACTTCAGCTATTATGTGTTCTTTCAGTTCTTTTAACACATCAAGACCTCTCCCACCTAAATTGTTTCCATTGTTACTTAGATTACTGTTTGCCATGAGCAACAGGTCTTGTTGGATATCTATGCCAATGTCTAACTGACTAAGTCAGAGTTGACCACACTCCCTGGGATATCCCAGGGGGCCACGTCACATCTGGGTAACATTCCTAATTCTGATTATGCACAAATTTTCCCTATGTTCTCCTCCCATTGGGCCAAGTTATTGAACTTCCACCTGACATAATTTATTCAGATTATGACATCTCTGGATTAAAATTCAAGACACACTGAATACTTTCGGGCTCAGAGCTCAGTAGACCAGAGCTATCTATAGGATACGGCATTAGGTAGAACTTCCTAATATAAATAACGATGTGGTTCTGTAATTAGTCTCTAAGGACAGCAAGACCTTACATGCAAAGGGCAACTGGATTTTCTACTAGGAGTAGTAGATTTGGTATGGCTAAAGTCAGGGGCATGGACTCCAAAGCCTCAAAATACATCTCCTCCCCTTGCCGACTTCAGAATTCCATTGCAAATCCTCTGCTGCATGTTGAGTTTTTCGTATCATTGCTTCGGATGTAACAAGTGTTCTCAACCCCTCCTAATCTTATTAAACTGCTGTTCCTGCAAAGTAACCGGGTGATTTTCAGTCCATGCACGTTGGGATTTAGAACAGCACGCAAGCAACTGAGCTTATGTCAACTCCTGAGTCGTGAGCAGTCATATGCACCCAACCTTCCCCTGCTCCTGCTTCAGCCAAGGGCTTCCCTATCTCTGAAGGCTGCAGGCACACTCCACCTCTCTGACTTCTGGGAATGAGGTAAGCAGGAAGGTCAGAGGTAGCTGAAGGAGGCAGAGGAGGAAGCTTTTTTTTTTTCTAGTTCTATCATGTGGAAAAAGAAAAGAGGACTGGGAGTTAGGACACCTGGGTCCTACCTGAAGCTTTGCCCCTTCCTCCGTGGATGACATGAATCAGTGTGGGTCCCAGTTTCCTCATCTGTGACAAGACAAGTTGGACAGTCATTCTGAGTCTATTGTGCTCAAGTGGGGATCCAGTTCTCTAGGTTATGGCCTGATTATTGCTCGACTCAGCGGGGATGATAAGCCTGACGCACTGACCAAAGAGTCCATCCTTCCAGATATACATATATGATTTTTTATAACTCAAAGAGGAACAGAAATGGTCTCTCTGAAAAATTGTCTGCAAAGTGTTCCTTTCTGAAAACATTTTAAAAATATTTTTTATTTATTTATTCATGAGAGACAGAGAGAGAGAGAGGCAGAGGCAGAGGGAGAAGCAGACTCCCTGCAGAGCAGGGAGCCCAATGCAGGACTCAAACCCAGAATCCTGGGATCATGGCCTGAGCTGAAGGCAGACATTTAACTGACTGAGCGACCCAGGTGCCCCTAAAAAATTTGTAAACTAGTTTATTTCCTCCCTTCCTCTTCTCCCCTCTCCTGTTTCTCCTTCCTGTCTTCTTTCCTTCCTTTTCCTTCTTTTATGCCCCACCTCATACTCCATGCGAGCACTCTTTTCTGTGCTTTTTATGTATCATTTCATTTGACCTTTGCAGCAATACCATTATCATCCGTGTTTTATAGATGGGGAAACCGAAGCACAGAGAGGTTAAGTAACTTGCAGAAGGTCACACAGCTAGCAAGTGGCAGAGCCAGGATTCACACCCAGAAAGTCTGACTGTAGACTCTTGAGTTTATAACCACCGTACTATACTGTAAGGGAACAGGATTCAAGAGGTGGGACAAATTCGGACCTGGCTCAGGCAGGAGACCACACTTAACACCACATACTCATTTGAGTAGCAACTGCGTTCTGGGTGTTTTTATAGGCACTAGCAACGTAATGGTGAACAGGATGTGGCAATGATTCTAGTCATAACGGGTGGGACACAGCAACTGGAGGACCTAGTAAATACTTCCCGTTTATTGATGATCAGCAGCGTATAGATCTAAATAAACCTGGATGTCCTTAAAATTAGAGACTTGACGAACAAAAGGAGTCTTTTTTTTTTTAATCAAAGTCAAGAAATATGGGAAACTCAGTCACCTGCAGATCACTGGTTTGTTATTGACATTCACGAGGACAATGTCATAACCTGGCTGTCTGAAGAATGACCTCTGGTGCGAAATTTCCCAGGTTCGAATCCAGGTTCTAGTGCTCACTAGCTAAGTGACACTGGACGAGTTCTTACCCTGTGCGCCTCAGTGCCTCGTCTGCAAAATGGGGATAATCATAGGAAACCTCCCCACCCCACCCCGGGGCTATGAGTATTTAATGGGTCAACATTTGTGAAGCACTTAGAATGGACTTAGGATGGTTGATTATAAATACTGTAAGAATGCTTTCAAAATAAATTCCTTAATCTTTTATCTCAGCATGTCTAAAACCAGGTGAACCCGTCTTTTATAAAGAACTGTTTCTTTTTTCTGTCTTTCCCACTTGCACAGATGACAATCTCCCAGGTTTGCATGTGACCCACACCTAGCATCTTTCAGCACTGCCCTGGGGAGGCTCTGACGAGACAGAGTTGTGGAAACCCAGGGCTCAGGGGACACCCTCAAGCTCCCAGGGGTTCCCTCGGTCCTCTGTCATGCAATCAATTTCTTCCTACTACTTGGTGGTTGAGAGCATTTAATGGCTCCTTGCCAGTTACTCTTCGGTCTAGCATTTTACATCAGCTATGCCCTAGCTCCCTGTTTGGCTTCCTGCCCCACTCCTCTTTAAGAGGCTCCCAAAGCTCCAGTCTCCCTGAACTACTCCATCCCTCCCTTTTCCACCTCCAGGCCTTTGTGTGCATTTCTCTCTAGGGAGCATCTTGTGCTCTAGCTGACCAAAAGCATCCCCTCCTGCAAGGGCCAACACACCGCCCCTTGCATGATGATGCCTTCCTTCCAACAGCAGAGCTTTGTTATCTGCTCTGAACCTCCAAGGTGAGACTCATGAGCTGCATTCAGTGAAGATCACATCACGCCCTTTGCTGTCATTATCAGGGAGACCTCGGATCACAGGGGTTAACGGCAGAAATTCTGGAGTCAGAACATCCTGGCTCTGTCTTCCTGTCTTTCCGCTCACTAGGACTGAAACCATGGCTAAGTTTCAGCTTCATACCTCAACTTTTCTTATCTACACGGTAGCAATATAGCACCTGCTCCATATGACCTCCTAACGGGTCCCTTGATTCTCTTGCCCCAGCAGGCCATTCCTCACATGGCGGCCACAGTAATTCTTAGCAAACTTAAACCAGCGAATGCTACTCCTTGGCTTGGAAATCCTCCAGAAAATGTCCAGCATCCTCAGAAGTCAATCCAGAATCCTTCCCCTGGGCCCGTAAGACTTCTCTGGTGAGCTTTCCCATTCTCTGCCCCCTCTCCCACTCTGCTTCAGCCTGCTGGCCTCCTGACTGCGGTCCTTGGACGGTCCAAAACTTGCCTCAGGGCCTTTGCACCTTGCTCTGTCCTCCACCAGGAAGGGCCTCCCCACAGATACTCCTCCTGAGACTCACTCTCTTATTTCCTTCCTTCATTGGCGAGGCTTTCCCAGACTCATTCAGCATAAAATGGCACTTGGGTCCTTTTCCACTTACTGTGCATTTTAAATTCTCACCGCCAGATATACTATGTATCTCTTTGTGTATTTCCTGTTTATCCCCCTCCTCAACGCCCACCACCGGGTGTATCAACTCCACGAAGGTTGAGGGCCATTGTGTCATCCGCTTTTTTATTCCAGGCACTGGAAACAACACGTTCTCACTCTACACTCGAGTGGGAATTACTAAGTAGATGAGGCTTAGCACAGTGCCAGGCTCCAGGGGGTCACTCAACGATTACGGAGCTCTTCCGGTGGGAGCTCACGTCTGTCCTCCCCATTGACTTGTGAGTTCGCCAAGGGCAAGGACCGTGTCTTATTCATCTCTGTATCCCCCACAGAACCTCGCACAGAGCAGGAGCCGACCCATGCATGGGATGTCAAAGACCTCTGCAGATATCAGAGGGCAAGCCCCCCCGACCCCCCACCACCCCCCAAAAGTGAATGAAATCAGCCCCTTGCCTGGGTGTGCTGGCACTTGATGGATGGGGAACTTTCCATCACCCTGTTACCTCTGGCAGCAAGGATGCAGAGCCCTGACAGAATGGAGAAAGAAGAGCCTGCAGGGAGAGCCTGTGGGTCCAGGCCATCCCCTGAGGGGCTGCCAGTCCCCAGGTCCTGGCCCCTGCCTGCCTCCTGGCCTGCAGTCCCCTCCTCCGCCCCTCCTCACCTGCTGTCTCCTATGTCAGCGTTAGTCACTCTCCAGGAGAGAGCAGGGACAAGATACCATCTCAGCGGTGCCAGGGGAATCCGACACCTGGACAGCCATGTGTATTTTCTCCCAACTTCTTGTCGTGCTGTGAATGTTATTAAAATGCCCTATTTATCAGCGAGGGGGGGGGGGGGGAGGGAATCCCAGCTTAAACCAAACAATATATAGAATTTAAAATACAGGCTGTGAATTTAATTTCCACAGGAACAGTGGTGAACAAGTAAAGGGAGGTAATTTATGATTCTCCTGAGAGAAAGCAGAAGGCAAGCCAGACACTCAGGGGCGATTCTTCCTCTCCTCCTGGCCTGCTCAGACCCTCCCTCCCGGGCCTCGGCGGCTCCCTGCTGTCCTTGGAACAATGCGGGTCCCCAAGCACAGAGGGATCCGGAGAGCCCAGCTGGTGGTGGCGTTGATGCGGGGCGGGGCGGGGGGGGGGGGGGGAATGGTCCTGCAAGTTGCAAACATCTGGAGCTTCCCCAGATGTGTTTACCTAAAGACGGAGGGCGTGTCATGTAATAGGTTAGTGTAAACGTGGTGGTTTAAAAAGAAAAAAAAAAAGAGATAGGTCATGTGTGTCCCCAGAACTTGGCAGCCACACCACTGAACGGAGCCAACCTCAGCTTGAAAACAATAGCTCACTTCAATGATTATTTACTATGTATCATGTGGCAGGCTCGTTCTCAGGGCTTCTCTTGCCTCCCTGTACTGAATCCTCACAAGCACCCCCAGGCAGGTACTACTCTTATTTTCCTTGTAGCGTTAAGAAAACTGAGGCTCCTGGGTGGCTCAGTCAGTTAAGTGTCTGCCTTTCAGCTCGGGTTATGATCCCAGGGTCCTGGGACCAAGTCCCACATCAGGCTCCCTGCTCCGTGGGGAGCCTGCTTCTCCCTCTCTCTCTGCTGCTCCCCCTGCTTGTGTTCCCTGTCTCTCTCTCAAATACATAAATAAAATCCTAAAAAAAAAAAAAGATGCTCAGAGAGGTTCAGATCTTACTCAAGGCCACACAGCCTATAGATGATGGGCGGATTTGAATGCAGGCTGTCAATCAGACAGGACTTACGTTGGAGGGGAGTGTCTGGATCCCTCCACTACTGTAAACATCACCTTCCATCTGAACAGTTTGTAGTTTCTTACAATGCTCAGAATAACGAGAACAAAACCTCATGTAAATTGGTGCCTAGCGAGTGCTGTGCTGAGTACCTCTCATGTGTTGGCTTTTTATTCCTCACCACCTCAGGAGTTCGGGTCTTATCCCCACTGAAGGATCAGAAATGTGGAGGGACATGGCCAGCATCACGTGGCCCATAAGGGGTGGATGGAACCATGAGGCAAACCCAGGCAGCCTGGGCCCAGAGGCCATGCTCCTAATCCTTACAGTCTGTGCGCTCACATGCACCCAAGACACCAGAAGAGACTCTACTTCAAAAGGCGAAGCTTATTTGTTAACAAACATGGTTCCAGAATCACTCCAGGAGCGATGTCTGCACCAGAGGGACGTGGCTGCATCAGGTGACATGCAGAGGAACCGTCTCATTTCTCCCAAGTGTGTTCTATGTTCGAGGTGTGTCCAGAGGAAGGACGGAGGCTTGGTCCCCTACTAGCCCTGTGGGCTTGTGCAAATCTTTTATTCTCTCAAGCTGCAAACTCTTCTGTCTCACTCATAAAAAGGGAAAATAAGACCTTCCGTGTATCAGAAGATGTCTAAACGAGTCCCCAAGGCATAGGAATCCCACCTAGTGTGCAGGAAAATGGCACTGGGGGAGGAAAGGAGGGAAGACAGAGGGGGGAGGGAGGACAGGAGGAGGAGGAAGAAGAAGAAGTTGGCCATTTTAAAAATGTGTCCCCGGGCATTTAAAAAACATCTCTGAAGCCTTAACAACCCTTCAACTGGCATTTTCTCTGTGCCAGGTGCTGCTCGAGGTGTGTGCGTGTCTTGTAAACCTCGTGAGAACCCTGTGACATAGCTAACACTGTTCCCATCTTGCAGACGAAGAAACTGAGGCCCAGAGAGGCTAGGCATCTGCAGAGGATTGCATCACCAGTAGGCAGCAGAAGCAGGGCCAGAGCCCCAGCAGCCCGGCTCCAGTCCACACTGTTAACCTAGAGCTGCTCCATCGAAGGGCAGGGGCAGGGCAGCGGGCAGCCCTCCCCAACACAGAAGTTGCCTCTTCTGCCTTGTGGTGGCTGAGCTGGTCCACCTGCCCACCCTCTCCCCAGCCCCCTCCGACTTGGCACTTTGTAGGCACCTTCAACCAATTTCGCCACGTTACGATCTTCCTCCCCTGTGAGGCTGGCATTAAGAAAAAGGAGAGGAAGAAACAAGGATCAAATACCTCCTACATGCTGGGCTCTGCTGGGACCTTAGCCTCCTCCACGGGGACTGTCCCCCTGGTACAGTCTGTGTCCCACTTGGGTGGCATAGGGAGAGACCAGTCATTTTGTAAAGTTACCTACTATCCTAATGCATGTTAGGAAAGAGCAATGTTACTGAGATTCCCAGGATGATCTTAATAGGGTCAGGGATAAATAATATTTGAGGTAAAAATAGAAGTAGGTCAATATAACGGGAAAAAATTAAGTAACCCGGAGGCCCGGAGATACAATTCTATAAAGGCAAAACAAGGCTGATGGAAATTTAGGAGCCTGTTGTTTCACCTAATTCTTTCTGGAACACTGCCTCTGAATCTGTTATTCCCATTTTATAAATGGGGACTAACAAGGTTTAGATCAATCAAATCCTTTGCCCAAGGTCTCAACGCTTGCAATCAGCCAAGTGGGGATTGAATGCTAAGTGCCTGCCTGATGTGGGGCTCTTTTTCCACCATTTCTTTTTTTTTTTTTTAAAGATTTTATTTATTTATTTGAGAGAGAGAGAATGAGAGACAGAGAGCATGAGAGGGAGGAGGGTCAGAGGGCAAAGCAGACTCCCTGCCGAGCAGGGAGCCCGATGTGGGACTCGATCCAGGGACTCCAGGATCATGGCCTGAGCCGAAGGCAGTCGCTTAACCAACTGAGCCACCCAGGTGCCCCTCTTTTTCCACCATTTCAATGGTTTGTTCATCCTCCTGCACTTGACCTTGAGACCCAGAGCAGTTTCCATCCCCCCCACCCCGATCCCCAACTTCCCTTTCTGTCAAGGTACTCCCTGAAATCTGCAAGAGTCACTAAAGCCAACGGAAGTGTATTTATTTAAATTGTCAAGATAAATTAACTTTTAGAGCCCCACTGGAGGAGTCCTGCAAGTCTGGGCTGTGGGTCGGGAGCCATGAATATGCAAGTGCACACAGCCATTGAATTAGGCGGCTGCAAACATATTTGGAGGCAGCTGCTCATTTAATAATCTGGGACAACCACAAGAATAGACAACGGGTCGCTCTGGCCCATTTGCGTGGGTAAAGTGATAATTTTATAACACAACTGCAGCAATTAGGTTTCCCCAGACAAAGCCAGGGGAACACCATTTGGGAGCAATCTTGGGTGTTGTCAGCCAGAGCCAGCTGCAGCCCACCCCAGCTGCCAGACAGAACAACCTGTTTCCTATAGATGCAGCCTTGTGACGAGGTGGGGTGTGTGGCCCCAGGAGTCAGACCCAGGCTTCAATCTCAGCCTTGCTACCTCTGAGCCACAGGACCCCTGACTGATTGCTCAATCTTCCTAAGCCTCGCCTCATTCATCTGTGAATGAATGGGGATACTCTTGGTCCCTTCCTTCGGTTGTGAGGATTGACCATGTGTCTAAAACTTTAGAACATTGGCTAGCACGGTGGTTCTCAAACTTCTCGGCACATCACAATCACCGAGGATCTTCTCAACTCTCACTGGTGTCTGGACTCCACTTCTAGAGATTCTAATTGGAGCATGAATATTAGAATATTTTAAAACACCTTGGGTGATTCCGATGTATGGCCAAGTGGAAAACCACTCTTCAGGTACAGAAAGAGAAGCTCAGGAGATAGAAGCTATCTAGACAGTCATTATTCCCTTGGTCCCAGCACTTGTGAAGAAAGCATAAATCTCCTTTCTCACATGGTTTGAAATTCATCAGAAAGTCAACCTTGGTCCTCATCCCTGATCTGGCCAAAGTCCATTCTTCCTAGAAGGATTGAGAAGTGGCCTGTGGTTGCATGGGGGAAAGCAGAGCTTCCAGAAGAACTGGCTGAGAAGGGGTCATTACCTCTGAGCACATTTTCTAAAATTGGAGTCTTTTAAATAGTCACTAAAGGTAATGTATGGACAGAATTGCTAGGAACATGGCGAATGGATACTGGAGAAAGCAATGCTCGAGCCAGCCCATGAAATACACAGACAGAGTGGTCCAAGTGTGTTACACCTTGAGATGCTCACCACCAAGTCATGCTGCGGAGCCAGTGACCCTGACCCTGATCCCCTTGTAATAGTCCTCACCCAATGCTGTAAGGGTTCCTCCAGGAGAGGCCTGAGGCATGAAGCTAACTGTAAGGCATCTGTCTATGTCAGAAAGAAAAAAAAAAAGCTAACTACCCACGGTCGTGGTTCTAGCCATCTGGCCCTTCTGCTACTCTTACTAGGATTGAAATCTAGCTCAAATCCTGGCCTTCTGGACTGGGTTGTTCACCCCATACCAAGCCCCAGCTTCTATTTCTGACATCCCCCTTTTCATGTGGGCTGGGACACGCTGTTCTAAGTCACGGACACATGTTGGTAGAATACCCAAGAGCCATCCTCAACTCCCTTTGTGCTAGCAGAACCCACTTCTCATCTGGTCTTCAACACTGTTGTATGAGGACATGGCACTTGGAAATTCGGGGGGAGACCACCGTGGTCCCTGTTATCCGAGTTTTCTTCTGCCCAGGTAACACACCTCTACTGCATCTTCTAGTCTCCTTTGGAAAAGGAAGTTTCTCTGACCAGGTTCCTAACTGTCAACAGCAGTAATATTCTCCACTTCCATGCTTGGCATACAAGACCTTCCAATTATGATTGTTGATCTTTCATCTTTCATTGTCTCTCCCTGGCTGGGGACAACGCTGGGGACTGAGAGGAGGGAAGAGCCACCAGATGGAAGGAGCCTGGGCCCTTGAGTGACAGAGAGAAAAGAGCCCCTTCCCTAACTTTCTCCCACCAGCCCTCAGTGGACTATGATGTACAAAGGAGAAATACTCTCTTTTTGAGAATATCTTTTATTGCTCTTTTTTGTTATGGCAACTACATTGCCTTAATAGTGAAGTACTATGGTCATTTTGCTACAGGGTGGGGGATAAATCTGACTGAGTATGACAGCCTGGAGACAGAAGGAACATGTGATCTGATGACTTCTCTGAGCTGCTACACAACCTGAAAACTCCTACCTCCAGAATTGTTGCAAGAGGTAATAACAAATCTTCCTGACTCCCAGGCATCCTCCAACAAAGCTAGGCAAGGGCCAAGTAGACACAAGGGTCTGGGGGAGAGGGACTGTAGGTCAGTTCCTGGCACCTCCCAGGGGAGTTTATTAAAGAAAAATGAGCAGGACTTTGCAATAGTTTGGGGGTATGATAGTCAAAGAGGGGAGGCCCCCTTTCTTTAAAAAAAACATTACAGAGCCCAATCGTTCATCCCAGGACTGATGCTTGTTAAGCTCAGACTGCACAGCTGTTGTGGCTCACCTTCGGGCTGGGACCCAACATGGGCTCTCCCAGCACCTCCCGTCACTCATTTCCTGCGTGGGGGCTCCCAGGTCAACAGAAGAGGGAGTGGGGTTCAGCTGTTCTCAAAGCACATCAGCCATAACGCTATAGGTGATGATCTCAACCCACTGCTATGGCCTGAAGTATGAGAATGAGAGGTTCAAATCTGAATGTCAGTGATGTCCTAGGAAGCTTTTCTTTGACTCTTGTTCACGCACTGAATACACTGCAGTGATAGGAAATTAATCCAAGTTCTGGAAAGCAGTGAAGTCCCTGATCAACACAGCTGTATTTCACAAAGGCTGTGCCTTCCAAGTCTTCAAAGCTGTAATAAGGGCCCTAGGAAGTCTCCTGTCTGACCATTAAATAATAGTGGACTGTAAGAAGCCAACTGGTGATATGACAGTTCAGGATTATGACAACAAATAGTTACACATGGCTCATGACCTGACCATGTGGTCCCTCCCTGCTCTTGAAAACACTAAGACAGGAGTCCTGTCTGTAGCTTCTGGTCTAAAGACAGCAATAACACACAGTGGGCCCTGGCTACTTGGTAGAATTTGGGATTCATAGCTGATGACTAGAGGTGTCATCATTAGACATGGTGGCCATGGTGGCCAAATGGGCACTGAAAGCCCTTTGGACCTTCTGCAGCAGTGACATGAGATTATTAAGGAATGTGAACACTCAGTTGGGCCACTGGGGTGGAAAGTACAGGGGCTTGGATGTTGGGCTGGATTACTTCAAAGGATAGCTCCTGCAATTTTTGTCTTTGAAGAAGAAGACCAACAAATGTTTAGTGCTACTGCTATGGATTGAATTATGTGCTCTCCAAATGCATATGTTGAAGTCTTAACCATCAATGTGACTATACGTATTTGGAGATGGGGCCTTTATGGAGGCCATTAAGGTCAAATGAAGTCATAAGGGTAGAGCCTGGATCTGATAGGACTATGACCTTAGAGGAAGAGACATAAGACTCTCTCTCTCTCTCTCTTTCTGCCCCCACGCCCCCCCTTGGTCATGTGAGAACTGAGTGAGTAGATGACCATCTACAAGCCAGGAAGAGAGCTCTCACCCAGAACTGAATAGACGGGCAATTTGGGTTTTTGTTTTTAAGATTATGTATTTATTTATTTGAGAGAGAGCATTGGGGGAAGAGAGGCAGAGAGAGAGGGAGAAGTAGAATCCCTGCTGAGCAGGATGCTGAGATCATGACCTGAGCTGAAGGCAGACGCTTAACCAACGGAGCCACCCAGGTGCCCCTAGTCTGGTGTTTGATCTGGGATTCCCAGCCCCCGGAACTGTGAGAAAATCAGTTTCTGTCATTTAAGCCACCAATCTAGGGTATTTTGTTATGGCAGCCTGAGCAGACTACGCCAGCTATATATCAGAGTACTCGGAATTACTTAAGGAGAGGTCAGGAGCCCTCAAAACAAAGGAAAGGTTCTTCTCTTTGTCAAGGTGAACATGTTCAGTAGGCAGCTGATCCACTCCTGGGTTGACTCTCTGAAGGCTGCTTCCCTGGGCTGAGGTTCTAGTAAAAGTTGCCATCCGCCTCCACACTCTTTACTATGCTGTAAAGAAAAGATACGGAGCCCTTCCTAAGAAGGTTAAGTGGTGTCTCCGGGTCTCTGATGTTCTCTTCTACCTGCTGAGACTAGAGTTAGCGGAATCTTCATATCTCCTCTATCAGGCAGCCAAGAATCCCAAGAATGCCTTTATGTCAGAACGGATGTTCTGCAGAACCTGGGAAAGTGCACAGAAGTCCAGGGTAGGTATGCGCTGCTACACTCGGCATGAACAAGTCAAAAGAGGACTGGATTTTACATGCAAGGAAAAGAGGCTCTGAGGTTATTTAACTCATCCAAGTAAGTGATAGAACTAAGACACAACTCTAAGCCCCGGTCTTAACTGTAAGCCCTACACAGTACTGGAAATAAGGTGTAGTATAAATGAGAAACTGAAAATCACCCTTCATCCCATAGTCAAAGGTTGTAATTGTTAACATTCCAGTTTATTTTTCTCCACTTTTAGAACTTGGGATTGCATTATACATATTCTGTATTCATCTTTCGCTTGATCTAATATAAATATTTCTCATAACATTAAATATTTTTCTAAAGCATGAAAAAAATGAAAGAGAACTGACTGCAAGTTTCCTTCTCAGGGATACATGTAAATGCTTTTATCTTCCATCTGATGAAGAAGAATCCAGTGCTCAAATCTGGAAACTGATGCATGTTGATGATTGAGGGACATATGTGGACCCACATCTTAGGAAATCACCATGAAAGGAATCCTTTGTTGAGGGAGGACCAAATGGAAAACCTGGGCAAGAGTCCATCTCTCACTAATTAAAATTCAGCACTCCCAGATACATTTGCCACTGTTTCTGACGAGAGGACAGACTCCTACCCTTCAAGGGCACCTACATGAGATGGACTGACGGGCTGGCTGGCTTGCCCTCAGCTGTTAATGTCCCTCTTCCCTCATTTGAAATCAGACATCAACCAAACCCAAACTATATTAAAATCCAGTCTGAAGTGGAAGAGAACAGAAGTCTGTCATCTATAATGGTGTAGGAATGTCTGTCTAGCTGCACACCCACCATATAATAATAATAATAATAATAATAATAATAATAGTAATAACTCTTGCCTACTTCAGTGTTCTCTTACATTCAATAAAATACTTGAATTTTTAAGGAACAAAGGAATAATAAACCTCCTTATTATCAGTTGAGTGTTGTATTATCTATAGCCAAATACAATACAGCCCCAGTTTCTACAATGAGAATCCACTTAACAAATCTCAGCTACTGCTTGTTTTCTCCATCATGGATCTCTAGGTGTCCTGGAAAATAAATCTATGTTTTTAGAGGTGGGAGGGGACAAAGGGAGAGAGAGAATCTTAAGCACTCTCCACCCCCAGCACGGAGCCCAGTGCGGAGCTCAATCTCACGACCCTGAGCTTATGACCTGAGCTGAAATCAAGAGTCAGACACTTAACCGACTGAGCCACCCAGGCACCCTGATGATAAACTTATTGGACTAAAATAAGGTCTCCATGAGAAAAAGGGCCTTTCCATCTTCTTACCAACATATCCACACCATGCAGAGAACTACCCAGCATGTAGCAGGTGTTCACTGGCGTTGTTGAATGAAAGGTGTTCCTAGATGTCTTCCATCAGAGTTACTGTTTCCTTGACTGGGGGGGGGGGAGTCTCATTCCTTCATCATCTACCTCACCATCCTCCAACCTTAGTCAGACTCCTGAGAGAAATGGAGGCTAAAGCAGTGCACAGGAAAGAGAAAGCATAGTGACCCAGGAATCAGAGCAACTGATGGTCCATTTACCTCCTATGTGGCCTTGAGCAAGTCACTTGGTTCCTTTGAGCCTCTTCTGCTAAATGATAGTGATGATGACTATCACTGACAATCAATGAATGGATTAATTAATTCAATGATAACCACTGAATTGATTATTCACTGATGCCTAGCGTCATATTCCACCCAGATCCTCTCTTCAGGCCTAACACACTCGTCCCCTGGGTGCTGGGAATATGGGCTATTGACGCCTCTTCCCTCCCCACTCAAGGTTACGCTTCTTCTCTGGGGTGGCCCCAGCCCATGAATGACTGATGTGAGGACACAAGGGGGCAGCAATTAGTGTCAGTTCGGGATGATTCTAAGGGCCATCCCACTCCTTCCCTCTGGGAGCCGCTGAGTCCTCAGTTGGGCCCACATGGCAGGTCAGCTCCTCTCTGCCCCACCAGCTTCCTTAGAGCTGCACCTCCAGAGAGTAATCCCAGGGAACCCTTTCTACATGCAATTCTCCATTTCAGAGTCTGTTTCCAGGAAACCTTATCTAAAACAATGCTGCTGAGGAGGAGGATAACAATGATGGCTTCCCTAACAGGATGAAACAGTCCGCGTTCACGGCGCTCGGAGTTGGTGCTGTCCAATATGTGTTATTTTCATTGGAATCTGAAGCCTTTCTTCGGGAAGGGAAAAAAAAAATCGATCCCCTTGGGAGACATTTAGTGTAATTTATTTATCCTTATGATGTCGTCCCAAAAGAAGATCCATTAGTCTCTCTGTTCTGGTTGTTCCTGTCCTGGGTCCCCAGGCGAATTACTCCACAGGGTGGGGCCGTATCCTATAATATGCTCCCTAAGTCCTTGCCATTCTGTATGCTCTGAAAGTTTCGCTCTCTCTGGGCTCTTCCATTAGAATCCATCCCCACAAGCTATAAACAACCCCGATCACCTCTTTTCTTAGCTTCCAAGAGAGCTAATCCCCTGTCTAGTGCTTTATCAGTCTATTGAGAAATGCCCAGAGAAACTGCCAATCTAAACAGAATATAGTGTGGGAAATCATATTAGACCTCCCTGTAATTCACCAAACGTTGCAGGCAGTAAAATTCTAATACCACACTGACTCTTTTATTGTAATGAGAATAGAAATTGACGCAACGTCCATCCATTCTTATTGCAGTATTAAGATTCTCCTAAAATACTATGCTGCACTCCAACTCTGGAGAAATCCCATGCTAACTTACTCAAAATTGCCCTAAAATCAGCCTTAGATTGTTCAGAATCTTTAGTCTGATGACATGAAGAGAGGATTGTGCCTCTTTAAAAAAAATAATTCCCACTGGGATCTTGAAATAGACGCTCTTAGAAAATTCACTAATGGAAGGGGGCCTGGATGGGATAGAAATGCAGATTGAAAACTTGAGACAAGGTGCATGCAAGGGAATGTTGGCCCATATTTATTATTCTCCCCTGACAGCATCTTCAGGCCTACCTGTCAAGGAAGAGCTCGGTCATGGCTCCAGAGAAAAGTCCGCAACGGAGACAGAACCCAGATAGAAGGCAGGTAGATAGTGATAGGAAAAAAGACCACACTTCCAGGCCAGGTAGGGTAAGTGGAAGGACATCCACAGGAGTGGCATGGACATGATTCCAGACAAATTCACATTTTACTGAAGACTCTGAGCTAACAATCAGGAGGAGACAGCAGAGTGCAGTGGTATCCACTTGACATTTCTGTGTCTTCATCATTTCCAGAAGCCTGATTTTGATCAAGTAGCATTGTCCCCAGCCTCAGAGAACAAATTATATCTCTAAGATACAGAATATCTTCAGAGTAGGCTTATAATGAGCTAAGTAAATGCTGACGGCTTGTGGGAAAGACATTCGTCCATGGAAAGAGAAAGGCAATCCTATGACCCTTCCATTCCACTCCTAAGTTATCCCAACACATATGCATATGATATATATTTACCAAAATATACATATGGGAGTCATAACAGCACTACCCATGATCTACAAAACTTGGAAGCAACTCAAATAACCATAAACAATAAAGCACATAAATTCTGGCATATTTATGCAATGGAACACCATAGAGCAATGACCATGGACAAGCTATGCCTACTCTCAACTGTGTAGATGAATCCCACAAAGCAAAAGAAGACTGTTGCCTAAAGGGGCATGCTGTGTGATTCCAGTTACATAAAGTTTTTGGTTTTTTTTTTAAAAGGCAAAACCCACCTATGGTGTTAGTCAGGTTATCAATTTCCTTTGGGGGCCTTTGGGATCAGAAGGTGGCCAGGGTTGCTGCTGGTGATATTCTGTCTTGTGGTTTGTGAGCTTTGTTTCATCTCTGGGTTTACTCTGTGAAAAGTCATCCAATGCACACTCTTGATTTATGCGCTCTTTGTATAGACAGTGATGTCACACATCACTGAAAATTTATATTGAAAGTTAAGAGATAGGGGGCTGGTGTGCAAATAGAGCTCTGTTACTGCTACCCATCGCCTTGCTCCTGCTTTGATGCTGTTGTGTGAAGAAGCAATGGCTAGAGCAGTGATAGCCATTTTACCACCAAAAGGCAACACTCATAAGGGTGAAAACCCAGGATCCCAAGGAAAGTGGAGCAGGATGAATAGCTCCAGTTCCAGATGGCACACCTGAGCTGTGGAGTTATCCTTGGCACCTCTGACCTCTGGACTTGCATTTAGGAATAGAATATGGAGCACGTGGGTGGCTCAGTCGATTTAAGCATGTGACTCTTGGTTTCAGCTCAGGTCATGATCTCAGTGTCATGGGGCCAAGCCACACATCTGGCTCTGTGCTCAGTGGAGAGTCTACTTGAGATTCTCTCTCTCCACCTCTCTCTGCTCTTCCCCTGCTTGCGCGCTCTCTCTCTCTCTAAAATAATCTTTTTTTAAAAAAAGATTAGAATAAGCATCTTATGGCTCAAGCCACACTGCTGAGTTTTGTGTTGCTTGCATCCCAAAGACACCTAAGTGATTCTGAGAATGGAAGGTCTGTGATACAGATTCCTAGAGGGAAAAGGAGCTTGGAAGCTTCAGAGAGAGGGTTGGGGAAGTTGCCTTATAGTCTGGGCTCTGAATCCAATTGGTGCTGGGTTTGGAGGAAGGCATAAGGAATGCCAAGACTTCGTGGTAAGACCTCTATCAGACCACACATGACTTCCCAAGCAGCAGCCCTCCTTCCAGATCAACCTCTTTGTAGAGCTGAGGCTGTGGCTGGACTTCTTGTCTTTGTCAGAACTGGCTCAGGAACTGGATAAACCCACCAAGGGGGTGGGGGAGGAGGGAAGGACATCAGTGACAACGGAAGTCTATTGTCTACATTATAGACATATGGACAATGGTTGGGAGGGCCGTAGGAAGACAGGACCTACACACAAAGCTATGCTCTTTCTTGCTTTTGACATTAGGTTTCATTCCCTTCTCCACATGGAAGTGGGACTCTGTCTTTGGAAAATCTCAATTTTCTTTACTCTTCATCTGGGCTCCCAGAAAACCCTAACCACCATTTGCGAGTTCACTGCTTGGCATAAGTTCCTCTCTGATGACCTCCTCAGAAAAGCTTACAAATGCTAGCCACTCTCAATTTCTGGGCCTTTCAGAAAGAAACTCCCTTCTCTGCTGATCTGATCATTCACCCTCTAGAGCATCAGAGAAAAGAGGAACCTGCAGACATGAAGGCCGAATCCTGATGTCACAGTCCCGCTGAGCTACAGACTTTCTCCTCCCACCTCCCTTGGAGAGAGCCTGTCAGTCAAGATGTCAGAGAGAATCCCACAGAGTCCTGTGCAAATCCCATGTGACAGTGCCCCATGACACATGGTTTGAGTTCGGTTTCTGATAATAGCCCAGAGGCAGAATTTGTACAGAATTAGTGATGGCTACTATCCTTAGGAAGATGGCAGCTACAAGATTACCTAATGTAAGGTCTCCTCTACCTTGTGCATCCTCTCCTGAATGTAACCCTCGTACAACCCAGAGCTGGGCTCACACATAGCACCAAGATGCCAGACTTGGGAGACTCTAAGAAGCCAGAAGCACATTCTCCCCTCTCATGATGGCCTTGGCACCCATCACAAGGCACAACGCTGGGGATCATATAAGTTACAAGAGCACATGCTATATGCTAGTTACTGTAAGGAGCCTTCACATTACACCATGCGTTTCTCATGATCATCCTTCTATTACCTGTTTCTTGCAGATGATGACACTCAAGGTCATGGCCCAACTTTCCCAAAGTCATATAACTAGTCGCAAACCCGGGGTAGCAGAGTTTTCTTCTCCCCTTGCGTCTATGCAGCAGGAGAACAGAAATGGTGGCAGCAATAACACTGACGCATTGACCTACTTCTGGGCCATTTGTCTGTGAGTAATTGAGCAAATTCCTTCTTTTTTTTTTTTTTTAAAGATTTTATTTATTTATTTGACAGAGAGATAGAGAGAGAACACAAGTAGGCAGAGAAGCAGGCAGAGAGAGAGGGAGAAGCAGGCTCCCCGCAGAGCAGGGAGCCCAATGCGGGACTCGATCCCAGGACCCTGGGATCATGACCTGAACTGAAGGCAGCTGCTTAACCAACTGAGCCACCCAGGCGCCCCAAATTCCTTCCTTTTTTGACCACTCAATTGCCACCTGGAAAATAAGGGCTTTCACCAAGACCCTGTTTGGAAGTCTTTTAGTTCAAACTTCCAGCAACCAATGACCTGATAATAAAGAGTGTGCCCAGGACCACACAGAGGGGGAATGCAGAGTACGAAAATAGGGAAATCAGAAAGGCAGTTGGAAGCTTAGAGTCAAGAAAGAAATCTATCTCTATTGGGCATATTATGGCCTGAATTGTGTTCTCCCAAACTCATATACTGAAGTCTTAACCCCTGTACCTAAAATATGACTATATTTGGAGACAGGGCCAGTAAGTAGAGAAACTAAGGTAAAATGAGGTCATATCGGTAGAGCCTCATCCAATATAATTAGTGTCCTTATAAGAAGAGAAGATGAGGACGCAGACAGCAAGACCAAGAGAAGACCACGTGAGGACACAATGAGAAGGTGGCCATCTGCAAGCCAAGGAGAGAGGCCTCAGGAGAGACCAACCCTGCAGACACCTTGATCTTCAACTTCCAGCCTCCAGAAACGTGGAAAAATAAATTTCTGTTGTATAAGCCCATGTGTGGTCATTTGGTATGGCATCCCAATCAGACGAACACAAGGTGCTATTAGATGTTGGGAAACGTTAGGCTCCTTAGATACAGCACCTTGCATATTGTATGTATGTAGCCATTCCCAACCTTCACCATGCAGAAAAATCACCTGGAGCCTTAAAAATAAATATGTAAGTCCTCTGACATTGGCTGTAGAAACATTTTTCTAGATATGTCTCCTGAGGCAAGGGAAATAAAAGCAAAAATAACCTATTGGGACTACATCAAAATAAAACAGCTTCTGCAAAGCAAAAGAAAACAATCAACAAAACTAAAAGACAACCTACTGAATGGGAGAAGATATTTGCAAACAACAGATCTGATAAAGGGTTAGTATCCAAAATATATAAACAAGTTATATAGGTCAACCTCCAAAAAACAAATAATCCCATTAAAAATGGGCAAAAGACACGAACAGACATCTTTCCAAAAAAGACATACAGATGGCCAATAGACACAAGAAAGGATGCTCAACATCACCATAATTAGGGAAATGCAAATCAAAACTACAATGAGATATCACCTCACACGTGTCAGAATAGCTAAAAACAAAAATACAAGACACAACAGGTGTTGGTGAGGATGTGGAGAAAAAGGAACACTCATGCACTGTTGGTGGGAATGTGCACTGGTGCAGCCACTGTGGAAAACAGTATGGAGGTTCCTCAAAAATTTAAAAATAGAACTATCCTCTGATCCAGTAATCACACTACTGGGTATTTACCCCCAAAATACAAAGACACTAATTCAAAGGGGTACATGTACCCCGATGTTTATTGTGGCATTATTTACAATAGCCACAGCCCAAGTGTCCATCGATAGATGATGGATAAAGATGTATATATATTATTATATATATAATATTACTCAGCCATCAAAAAGAATGAAATCTTGCCATTTGCAATGACATGGATGGATCTAGAAAGTATAATGCTAAGTGAAATAAGTCAGAGAAAGACAAATACCATATGACTTCACCCATATGTGGAATTTAAGCAACATAACAAATGAGCAAAGGAAAAAATAGAGAGAGAGAGGCAAACCAAGAAAGAGACTCTTAACTCTAGAGAACAAACTGATGGTTACCAGAGGGGTAGGTTAGGCAGGGGGATGGGTGAAATAGGTGATGGGGATTAAGGAGAGCACTTGTAATGAGCACAGGATGATGTATGGTGATCACTATATTGTACACCTGAAACTGATATTACACTGTATGTTAACTATACAGGAATTAAAATAAAAAGCTTCATAATAAAAAAATACATATGTTTGAGCCCTGCTCCCAAGGATTCCATTTCAGCTGGGCTGGAGGTGATTCCAGGCGATTCTAAGGAGCAGCCACACCTGAGAAGCATCTTCCTAGATGGTTTTAGTCATTGGCTCTTACATTCAGATCTGGGCTCGAGGGTCATGGCCACAGGGAGTCCCCCACTGTGACCACCCCATCCAGGGCAGCCCCTCTATGTCCAAACACTGTTTTACTTTCTCCAGAGCATGAATCACTCTGTAAAATGATCTTTGATTTACAAGCATACTTAGAGATACTGCAGGCATTGCACAAAAAGCAAATATTACAATAAAGCAAGTCAAATGGATTTTTTTGTTTCCCAGGCATAGAAAAGTTATGTTTACACTCTACTGTATTCTATTAAGTGTGCAAAGTGTGATGCCTAAAAAATGTCCATACCTTAATTAAAAAATACCTTATTGTTAAAAAATGCCATCATCTGAGTTTTCATGGAGTCACACTCTCTGCTGGTAGAGGGTCTTGCTTCAATATTGATGGTTGCTGCTGACTGTTGCCAAAGTTTGGGGTGGCCATGGCAGTTTCTTAAAATAAGGCAACAATGAAGTCTGTCACATTGATTTTTCCTGTCAGGAATGATTTCTCTACAGCATTTGATGATGTTTGATAACATCTTACCCACAGCAGAGCTTTGTTCAAAACTGGAGTCAATCTTCTCAAACCCTCTACAACTAAGTGTATGGAATATTCTACATCCTTTGTTGTCATTTCAACAGTTTTGGGTTTTTTTTAAACACTTTTTTTTTTTAAGACTATTCATTTATTTGACAGAGAGAGACACAGCGAGAGAAGGAACACAAGAAGGGGGAGTGGGAGAGGGAGAAGCAGGCTTCCTGCTGAGCAGGGAGCCTGATGTGGGGCTCGATCCCAGGACCCTGGGATCATGACCTGAGCCGAAGGCAGACACTTAACGACTGAGCCACCCAGATGCCCCATTTCAACAGTTTTCACAGCATCTTCACCAGGAGTAGATTCCATCTCAAGAAGCTACTTTCTTTGTTCATCCCTAAGAAGCAACTCCTCAACCATTAAACTTTTACCATGGGATTGCAGCTGTGCAGTCCTATCTTTGGACTCCACTTCCCATTCTAGTTGTCCTGCTATTTCCACTCCCATCTGCAGTGACGTCCTCCATGGAATTCTTGAGGTCATCCTCAAAGTCATCCGTGAGGGTTGGAATCAACTTCTTCCAAACTCCTCTTCATGTTGGTATTTTAACTTATTCTCATGAATCACAAGGTTCTTCATGGCATCTAGAATGGTGAATCCTTTCCAGTAGGTTTTCAGTGGACTTTGCCCAGATCCATTAGAGGAATCTGTCTGTGGCAGCTATAGCCTTTTGAAATGTATTTCTTAAATAAGAAGACTTGAAAGTCAAATTTGTTCCTTGATCCATAAGCTACAGAATAGATACTATGTTAGGAGGCATAAAAACCATAAATCTCAGGACGCTCAGTCGGCTAAGCATCTGTCTTCAGCTCAGGTCATGATCCCAGGGTCCTGGGATCGAGGCCCGCATCAGGCTCCCAGCTCAGCAGAGAGCTTGTTTCTCCCTCTGCTTGCCACTCCCCCTGCTTGTGCTCACACTCTCTCTCTGACAAACAAATAAATAAAATCTTTAAAAAAACCCCATAAATCTCATTGCCTGTCTCTATCAGAGCTCTTAGATTACCAGGTGCATAGTCAATGAGCATTAATATTTTGAAAAATTTTTTTTCTGAGCATGAGGTCTCAACAGGGGGCTTAAAATATTTAGTAAAGCATATTGTAAACAGATGTGCTGTCATCTAGGCATTGTTGTTATACTCATAGTGCATAGAGTAGATTTATCATAATTCGTAAAGGCCCTAGGATTTTTGGAATGGGCCATGAGCACTGGCTTCAACTTAAAGTCATCAGCTGTATTAGCCCCTGACAAGAGAGTCAGCCCGTCCCTTCGAAGCTTGGAAGCCAGGCATTGACTTCTTTCTAGCTATCAAAGTCCTACATGGCATCTTCTTCCACCGTAAGGCTGTTTTGTCAACACTGAAGGTATAGCCTCCTTCATTAATGATCTTAGCTCGATCTTCTGGGTCTGGCTTCTCCATTAGCACCTACTGCCTCCCCTTGCACTTTGATGTCATGGACACCCCTTCTTTCCTTAAACCTCATGAACCAACCTCTGCTAGCCTCAATTTTTCTTCTGCACCTTCCTTGCCTCTTCCAGCCTTCACAGAACTAAAGAGAGTTGGGGCCTGGCTCTGGATTAGTCTTTGGCTTAGGTGAATGTTGTGGCTGGTTTGACCTTCTCTGCAGACCAGTCAAACTTTTTCTGTATCAGAAATAAGGCTGTTTCACTCTCTGATTATTCGTGTGTTCACAGGAGTAACACTTCTAATTTCCTTCAAGAACTTTTCCTTTGCACTCACAACTTAGCTAACTGTTTGGCACAAGAGGCCTAGCTTTTGGCCTCTCTTGGCTTTCTGCATGCCTTGCTTGCTAATTTGAATGATTTCTATCTTTGTATTTAACATGAGAGACACGTGACTCTTCCATTGTTGTGAACACTTGTAGGCCATGATAGGGTTATTAATTGTGCTAATTTCAACACTGTTGTGTCTCAAGGATTAAGGTGGTCTGGGGAGAGGGAGAGAGATGGGGGGGATGTCCAGTCAGTGGAGCAATCAGAAAACACAATGTTTATGGATTAAGTTTGTCATCTCATTCGGGTGTGGTTGGTGGTGACCCTGAACACTTACAGTAATAACATCAAAGGTCATCGATTGCAGATCACCATAACAAATACAACAAAAAGGAGCAGGTTTGAAATATTATGCGAATTCTCAAAATGTGACAGAGGGACATGAACTGAGCAAATGCTGTTGGAAAAACGGCATCAAAAGACTTGCTCAAATTGCACTACTGGGTATTTACCCCAAAGACACAGATGTATTGAAAAGAAGGGCCATAAGCACCCCAATGTTCATAGCAGCAATGTCCGCAATAGCCAACCTGTGGAAAGAGCCAAGATGCCCTTCAACAGATGAATGGAAGAAGATGTGGTCCATATATACAATGGAATATTACTCAGCCATCAGAAAGGATGAATACCCAACTTTTGCATCAACATGGATGGGACTGAAGATTATGCTAAGTGAAATAAGTCAAGCAGAGAAAGTCAATTATATGGTTTCACTTATTTATGGAACATAAGGAATAGCATGGAGGACATTAGGAAAAGGAAGGGAAAAATGAAGTGGGGGGAAATCAGAGGGAGAGACGAACCATGAGAGACTATGGACTCTGAGAAACAAACTGAGGGTTCTAGAGGGGAGAGGGTAGGGGGATGGGTTAGCCTGGTGATGGGTATTAAAGAGGGCACATTCTGCATGAAGCACTGGGTGTTATGCACAAACAATGAATCATGGAACACTACATCTAAAACTAATGATGTAATGTATGGGGATTAACACAACAATAAAAAAATAAAAGTAAAAAAACTAATGATGTACTGCATGGTGACTAACATAACATTATAATAAAAAAAAAGACTTGCTCAATGCAAGGTTACCACAAACCTTCCACTTGTGAAAAACACAGGATCTGAAAAGCACAATAAAGCAAAGCACAGGAAAATGGTATGCCTATGTTTGCTAATTTCTCTCTTTCTATGAACATAAGCTTCATGAGGTCTAAGACCTAGACTATTTTCCCTTTTCATTCTGACAACAGTCCCATGAGTCGTGTATTATGATTCCTGTTTGTAGGTGAGGACTCTGACTGGTAGAGAAGCTAGTGACTTACCCCTGTCCCCCATTACACGAGGCAGAAGTGGTAGAATTTGGGTCTGATCCCAGATTTGACCGAATTGAAAGCCACCCCACCGACTTACTCGCACACAAATTATTTTCTCGCCACGCTGTACTTTATAAACCATTTTGTCCTATCACAGAATCCCATTCACTCTCGCAAAGGAACTCCATTGTGGGAACTGTCATTAACCCCATTTTACAGATGAGAAAACTGGAGGCTTCCGGGGGGGATCAAGTGGATCAACGACAGAAGGTGGATGGTTCCTTCTGTCCACAAAACCCAATATGTTTCCCACTTCATTCTTCTGTTTTCCGTTCCCTTCCCTCGCCTGCCTGTCTAGTGTCCTCTTCTTTGTGCTAAGCAGGGAGGGGACTTGGCCAGCTCTCATTGGACAGAGGAGGGGTAGCTGCCAAGGAGCATCCCAGCAGAACTGCTCCCAGCTGCAATCTGTGCCTGGCTTCTCCCTGTCAGCTCTGCCAAGCCAAGGCTGCCGGTTGGCACTTCAGTGCTGAATTAGAAAATGATAGGCTTAGAACATTCTAGAAGGTAACAAGGATTAGCATCCCAGCCCTCCGTGAAAGAGTCCACGGGAATCAAATGGCAAAGAGCTTATGGAAACAGGTGGACAAGAGCTGACATTTATTGGGCACCTACAGTGTGCCAGACATGTGTCACAAATGAGTTCATTTAATCCTGAAGTGGCCTTGCGAGGTGTGAGCAGGAAACAGAAGACATTGTTGGCAGCTTCCTCTCCTCTCGGCCCAGATTCTGCTCAATGCCTCACATGATCCCACCCCTCACTGTGTCCTCTGCTTCCAGACTAGGACACACTTCCATCATTTCTACACCAATAACCATTCAACCAGTCTCTCAACATCCTCCCCGCTGCCCTTCCAATACAGTAATCCTGCTGCAGCCAGAGGGATCTTTTCAACATGCAAACATGAGCGAGTCTTTCCTCTGCTTACAACCTTTGACAGCTTTCTATTTTTCTTTCTTTTTTTTTTTTTAAGATTTTATTTTATTTATTTATTTGACAGAGAGAGAGAGAGCACAAGCAGGGGGAGTGAAAGGGTGAGGGAGAAGCAGGCTTCCGCCGAGCAGGGAGCCCGATGTGGGGCTCGATCCCAGGACCCCGGGATCAGGACCTGAGCCGAAGGCAGATGCTTAACGATGGAGCCACCCAGGCGCCCAGCTTTCAATTTTTCTTAAGATAAAGGCCAAATCCAGAACAAGGTGTCCCGGTACAAATTCCTGGAGCACCCACCTTCCGCCTTCCCTCCAGCCAGGCTTCCCTCTCAGCATGCCAGGCCTTCTGGCCCTCTCTCAGTTTCTGCAACAATATCATATCCCCTCCAGTTACCAGGCCTTTCTACAAGCTGTGTCCTCTGCCTGGGGGCACCCTGCCCACCCCTGCCCCTGCCCACGCCCTTCTGGTATTAAGGCCTGCTCATTCTTCACATCAAACTCAACTATCCCTCTCTCAGAGCCCCTGGACAAGGACATAGCCCCATGTCATATGGTCTTGCCTCTTGCCTTCCAAGCCTGAATTGTGCATTCATTAGCGATCCATTGCATGGGGGGGGGAGGGAGGTTATAGCTGTTGTTAATGTTTTAATCCTTGTTCATGGGAACAGAAACTTCCTCTGCTTCTGTCCCCCTCTTAGCCTGGAAACTAGCACAATGCCAAGCCAAGAGGAGGTCCTCAGTTAACGTCAAGGGTACCAAATGTAGGTCTTAATTTAACAAGAGAGAAAACTAAGACTCAGAAAGTTTAGGCCACTTGCCTAAGGTTGCCCAGCAGAGCTGAGACACAAAGCCCTTGACTGCCTGGGGCAGAACTTTGCTCAGCCTGAAAATATGTCAGCCAGGGAGGGGTCCAGTCGGGGAGAAGACGGGAGGGGCTGCTGAGCTTTTCAGCTCTGGGGAAATAAATGGGCATGCTAAAGTTGGCCCCCTCTCCACTCCATCACCAGCCACTTAAGAGGCCAAGCTCCTCAGAGCCGCCCTCAGCTGTGTGTGTGTGGCGGGTCGGGTGGGGGGAGACAGATGCTCCCTAAAGACCCATCTCATTATCCCCGGGCCAAACTGGGACCCTGTTAAAGGATAACGGGCCCATAAATAAACCACACACTAATTCTGCAACAGCACCCGGCAGAGACACTGACCAGAGGCCCGCTAATGTGGCCTCTCGCACCCTCCCATCCAGGGTTAACGGCCATTCTCAGGAAATAAATACAGCCCTTCCCGAGCCCCCAGAAGCCATTTGCTCTAACGTGAGTGCCTAAGTGAGTGCCTGATGAATTAATGGGCCTGTTGAGCACAGTTCCCGGTGTGTCTCCATTCACAGGCGGTGTGTGCTGGTCATCCGGGGGAGGTATCTGCAAGACCGGGGGCCGCTAAAACAGGACGAAAGTGATGGGCACATCTGTGCACGAGCCCGCATCTGCAGCTGATCTGTGCTTCTGCAGACACGTGTGGCCAGTGCGTGTTAGCGTCGGGTGCGTGAATGCTTGTGAGTACGCATTGCTCGTGCCTTGGCACAGCTATGCAACGATACCCGTTCCTGCAGGCTCACTTTATTGCCCGGGATGTAACAGGTACACTTTAAGACCCGGTCCCTAGGCCTCTCTTTCCCGGTAAGAGGCAAGGCCATTCCTTGAGAGAGGGGTTGGCTGGAGGATCACATAAGGGGATTTGAGGACAGGTGGCTCAGTCTTGTAGGATTTCCCAAAATAAATAAGCAGAAGAGACAACCACGGTCAATAACAGGACTACTGAGATACCCCGGGTGCCCCGGTGAGATTTTGCCCATGAATCTGGGCATGGGGCCACCATCTGGCTTCCTCCAATGCATCTTCAGATCTGCCACAAAGACAAGGCTTCTAGGGAACGGAACGGAAGATGCCCAAGAGAGGACCATGAAGTAACTGAACTTAGGAGCCCAGGCTGAATGCACTAGGAAGTCAGGTCAGGGAGATGAAAGACTAGGAGGGAGAGGAAGGGCCTAGAAGCTTTCCACTGGCTGGTAAAGCGGAAATAGCCCGCGGAAGTGAGCAAGCTGATGGACCAGAGGTTGTGGTGGGGATGTCGGAGAGACAGCTCCTGCAGGGTGGGGCCGATGCAGACGATGATGGAAAGTCCATGATGGGAGTCAAGGAGAGGTGCCATGTCACTGAAGAAGGGGAGGGGTCAGGGATTGTGTCCAGGGCCGCGAGTGGTTCTTTCTCAGGGCAGGTGTGGGCTCTTGCACCTTGTGACAGTCTTAGAAAAATGACAGACCTTTTCCCTGCAGAGACGCCACATTCATACTCTTTCACCTAGGATGCAAAAAGCCTGACTGCTGGCTGGCTGGTCCTGCCACGGTGAAGGCGAGCCCAGCAGAGGAGAGGGAGACTGGGCAGCTGGAGTCCAAGGCTTCACTGAAGGCAGGGCGGTGATGAGGAGGTGAAACGACAAGAGGCAGAGGATGCTCGGATGGCCCCCCACTGAGACACCTGTCTAGTTCACGAGCCTCCAGGTTCAGAGCCGAACTCTGACACCAAGTGCTCCTACTGGAATCATGAAGAGCTCAAGGCACTCTCCATTTACAGCTGCCATCTTGTGGTCTGTGGGGACCGGATAGAAAGATGAGACACAAAGATGGTCCCAGGATCTTTTTCCCACAGCTGCTGCCTTCTCAGTTTTTCTGAGCATGACTTATTTCCATTTTTATTCCTGTTACTTCTATTCCAAGATCTGCCTCCAGCCGTCTGTCTGCCACCTCCAAGCGCTTTGGTGTCCTTACCCAGCTCCCAAGCAGTGCTCCTTGCCTGCCCTTCTTCCCTGGGGACCCAAAGCACCTCTCTCCAGGGGCTCCTTTTCCCTCACCTCCTACCTGAGGTCCTAGCTGCCTCTTTCCAGAAGAACCCTTACAAGCGCTCAGAGCCTTACCTCCCTATGCCCTCCCTCTGCATGGGGCCTATTTACTCCCCGCCCCCACCCCTCCAGAGCAGATCCAGACATGGCTCAGAATCTACAGAAACCTAAGGTGGCTCATCACTGCTCTCCCTGCTTCCAGCCGGTACCAAGCTGCTCCGTGGGCCTGACCAGCGGCTCAGAAAAGCCCAGCCTTGGCCATTCACTGATGACTCTCAGGAGCAGAACACAGGGCCTTGCTTTCCCACCCACCCAGCCATGGAAAGCAGGTGAACTAGCCTTTACCACTGAATGGACAGCTTCAGTGTCCATCACTCATCAGCCTGAATCTCCCTGTGAGCCTCGTGAGAGATCCTCAGGCGGAGGGCTTGCAGGACCCGAGAGCTGACACAGGCAAGAAGAACAAGCCAGGGGTCTCTGGGCACCACTGGGCCAGGACTGGAAGAGTATTTTTGGAAGAGTCTGAAAAACTTGCTGTACGCCAAAAAAGGAAGATGCGTAAGTCCTTGGGTTTCTTGTCCTTATCCCAAAAGAGTGTTGAGGATCCAAAAGTGGGTCATGAACCCCCACAAGCAGGCCAGGGGCTGCGCTGGGAGCCCCCTTCCTTGCTACTACTACGGAGCACACGCCTTACACCCAGGATGTATCGTCCTGTATTATAACTGCCTGATGACCGGTCTCTTTCCTTAGTAGACCCTGATATCCCTATGGGAATGTATCTTTTTCACTGTTGTATCTCCAGGGTCCAACCCAGGGCCCGGGGTATATATAGCAGCCTCCCCATGAGCACAGAGATCTTGTGGAGTGAATAATGAATGGAACCATTGATGACGTTATACCCGTAATTCATATCCCGATAGCGCATTCAGGAAGAATTCAGGATTACGACCACTTCTTTAACATCTGTAAATGGCTAGATATTAGTTGTAAGATAATGCTCAACATTGTTCCCACCTGGAATTTATGTATTCATATCTACTGTACGCCTGGTTCAAGGTGCTGAATTGCACAATAAGTAGACCAAAATTTGGAGCAGATGAAGTCTATGTATGAGGAGACAGTGGAACATTTGCAAGGTTTATCTCAAGGACTTCTAGAGAAGTCTGAATTTCAAGTATTCTTCCACAATAACATATCAAGCCACATGCTGGAATATGGGCCCGACTGGGAGTTCACGAATTACGGAAGCCAGGTTAGATGAAAAACCTGCGCTACAGTCTCCAACCTGATTTGAAGTCTTCAGACTTTCTTCTTCCTGGAGAAATGTTTATTTTTATTTTTTCCCACTTTCTCTTGGACGCAGAGGCCAAGAATAAGCGAAGTTGGAAGACAGCTCTACAAAAACAGTGGGGCCATTTCTGCCACCTGAGTGGGCAGCATAATTTGGTGTAAAGATAGAGACAATGAGGATGGGAGCCCGGGGGAGTCACTACTTTTTCAGCATACATAGCAAGAGATGGTGTAAGAACTGAGCAGGTGTTCATCTCTACAAGTCCCTTTGGTTACTCCTTGCTGAGGGTCATCAAGAGCTGCTGGGATGAACAGATCTGAGCAGCAAATCCTCGGCAGCACAGCCAGGAGCAAGTGGGGCATTTACTCAAGATCGAGGCATAGGCTGGCAACGGCTCGTGAGACATGGGGAGCAAGGGGTCTCAGGACAACCAACCCTGTGCAAGGCCAAGATGCAACACAGAGGCTAGTGACCAGGGAGGCAGGAGAGTGAGCGTGGTCTAACGGAAGAGTGCCTTTCATCTGGAGTCAGGGGGACCTGGGATGGAATCCTTGCTCCAAGTCATTCTGGATGTAAAAACTCAGGTGATTTTCTTAAAATCACTCATAAAATGGATATAGGCATGTTTGCCATGGGAAGTAAATGAAATCAATATGGGGAAATGTTTGATTCATTCATTCATTCAATCATTCATTCAATATATTTGCAATCAGTGATAATAATTAGCATTTGTTGGGTGCTTTCTATGCACCAGGTACTATTTATTTATTTATAAGATATTATTTATTTGAGAGAGAGAGAGAGCATGAGTGGGGGGGAGGGGCAGAGGGAGAGGGAGAAGCATACCCCCACCGAACAAGGAGCCTAGGGCGGGGTTCAATCGCAGGACCTTGGGATCATGACCAGAGCAGAAGGCAGACACTTAACCCACTGAGCCACCCAGACTCCCCTATGTCGACTCTTTCAATCTTTAGAATAACTCGATGAAAAAAGAATTACTATTTTTATCACAAATGAAAGAAGTGAGGCACAGAGAGTTACAGTAGTAGGAGAAAGGTCACACAGCAAGTGCATTGGAGATCTGGGATTTGAGCCCAGGACAGCTGGTTATGGAGGCCATGTTCTGAGCCACTGTGCTTACTAAGGACTGGAGCAGCTCTAGGGACAAGAGATACAGTGGGGAATAAGATAGTCAAGATCTCTGTGCTCATGGGGAGAGAGACAGTGAACAAATAAACGAAGAGAATAATCACAGACCGTGATGAGAGCCAGAAAGAAAATAAAACAGCATATAGTACTATACGCTGGCTAATTGAACATAATAATAAAAAAGTAAAAATAAATAAAGCAGGCCAAGGTGATTAGTGATAGGAAGAGCTGCTTCTGATAGGGTGGTCAGGGTCAGCTTCTCTGAGTTAATAAAATATGAGTTGAGTTGAGATTCCAATGACTAGAAGGAGCCAACCAGATGATGACTTAAGGGGAAAGTGTTCCAGAAAAAAAGAATAGCAAGCACCAAGGGCCTCAGGTCAGAACAAGCTAGGAAATATCGAGGAACAGAAGGACGAATAGCCATTCTAACAGATGTGAGGTGATACCTCATTGTGGTTTTGATTTGCATTTCTTTGATGATTAGTTACACTGAGCATCTTTTCATGTACCTGTTGGCCCATGTATGTCTTCTCTGAAGAAATGCCTATCAATTTCTGCCGGCGATGCTATAGAGAAATTAGAACCCTTGTACACTCCGGGTAGAAATGCAAAATGGTGCAGCCGCTATGGAAAACAGTTTGGAGGTTCCTCCAACAATTCAAAATAGGAATACCATATGATCCAGTAATCCCACTTCCAGGTATTTATCCCAAAGAATTGAAATCAGGATCTCAAAGAGATATGAGCACTTCCATGTTCATCGCAGCACTATTCACTGTTGCCAAGGTATGGTAACAATTTAAATGCTCATCAGCGGATAGGTGGATAAAGAAAATGTGTTACGTGCATACAGTGGAATCTTAGCTTTTGTGGGGGAAGGACGGGGGGGGGGCTCCACGTCCAGCGCAGAGCCCAGTGCGGGGCTTGATCTCACGACCCTGAGATCATGACCTGAGCTGAAATCAAGAGTCGGATGTTTAACGGACTGAGTCACCCAGGCGCCCTTAGTCAGCCTTTTAAAAGGAGGAATTCATGGCTGCGCCTCAAAGACATTATGATGAGTGAAACAAGCTAGTCATAGAAGGATAAATACTACATGATTCGACTTACATGAGGCATCTAAAACACTCAAACTCATAGAAGCAGAATAGTGGTTGCCAGGGGCTGGAGGAAAGGGGAAATGGGGAGTAGAAAGTGTCAGTTATGAGTAAGTTCTAGAGATCTATTGTAGAACATTGCACTTGTAGTCAACAACCCTGCATTGCACACTTAAAAATTTATTAACAGATAGATCTCATAATGCATTCTTACCACAAGAAAAAATACATACACGATGAAACTAAAATTGGAAAGAAAAAAATACAGAAAAACGCTGGACTATAGTAAACAAGCAGAGCTGTGGTAAGTTACCAACTAGTTGAGAAAACAGTGGTCAGATCAAGTAGATTAGGATGAGACGTTGGATCTTTCTGCACACAAGGAAAATATCTCTTAAACAGTCTTTAAGGAGAATTGAATGATCTGATTTCACTTTTAAAAGGTCACTCTGTCAGATGTGTCAAGAACAGATCACTCCTGCCTGGCAGAGATTAAGCACTTGGTAAACAGAAGTTCCCTCTGCATGCTGGGAGATGCCTGGACCAAAGACCAGGGAGCTGACGTCCCCTGGAATAAATGCACCACTCCAAACCCTTTCTCCTCTGAGAATCATGGATGCTGTAGGCTCCTGTAGGGAAAAAGGATTTTTGAGCCTATTTTGCTTGACCCGCTGCTTCCATCAGGACACCTCGCAGAAAAATGAGGTGTATTCTATGGCTATGCTCTGCCCCCTTTCCAGAAACCTCTTTCCCTGGCCCTCCTGGCTTTGTGTGGTGGGGATCTTGAAACATCACCTAGCAAGTCCTTTCTCCCATCCAAGTACTAACCAGGCCCGACCCTGCTTAGCTTCCGAGATCAGACGAGATCGGGCGCATTCAGGGTGGTATGGCCGTAGACTAGCAAGTCCTTTCTGAGCGGTACTCATATGTTAATACCCCAAGAGGACCAATCAGTTTGGCATGGGGAGTGGGGGGGAGGCAGTAACTTTATGCCCACTGGCCATTCGAGGCACCTCTGATGCAAAGGATCATTCCTCATGTTGGCTGCTGAGATAGTAATGCCTGATTCTGATGTCTGGTACTGTTTTCTTCCTGCTCGGGACCAGGAGGACTGACTCATTCTTTCAGCTGCCAAAAAAACAAGGGTGACACAACCAAATTTCTTGTCTTTAAAGAAAAAGAGGCACTGCGTTTATCAGGAAGCAGTGTGATGCAACAAGAACACGACACAGTTTAGCGCTGGTCAACTCCCAGATGCTAGACATTCCACGCCATGTGCGGACCACTCAGACCATTTTCTTTCCTCTGCCCCACAGAATCAGAACTAGACGTGGCAAAGGTCAGATCTCAGTTAGGTGCTCATAACCTGCACCCAGATCTTGGTTCTCTGAACAAGCAGAGGATCTTTGGGTCTCTCTCAATTTCATAACACCCCCTACGGTATGGGTTCGAAGCCCGTGGTGGCCTGGCATCCCAGCTGGTAGAATGGTCTGTACATGGTCACCACCTCAAACTGGAAGTTATCACCAGCTCACAAATGATCACAAAAGGCTGCAGAAAGCAGACACTGAGAATCAGTGCAGCTCCCCTGGTGCACAAGGGGAGACAAAAACATTGCATAAAACCCTTTCTCCGTGCTCAAAACTGTCACATTACTAGATAAAATAATTTCAAATAAATTAAACACAGTCCTGTGTCAAAGCAAGGAAGGACGGTCTTCAGGGAATCTTGGGACGATGAGGACCTACAGGCTCCGTGGAGAGCAGAGTCTGAACCTCGGAGGCTGCAGTGTTAATGTTCTCAAAGAAACCATAGTCAAGGCTGTGATCCCTCTGGGCTGCAAGAAGCCGGTGTGGGGACTCTTGAATAAACCAGAGTGCAGGGAAAGATATGCTAAGTCTGTAAACAGGGATGAGAAAGTGCCTTCCAGTCCCAGGATAGAGCCCAGCAGAGAATGCCTGCCCAGAACGTCACTGATGGAAAGTAGTTATTCATAAAATATTAGAACCCTGGACTACAGATGATAAGCCTGAGTTCTAACTCCTCAAGCAGAGGAGAAACTCCAAGCCATGAAATTCATGTAAAAGCTAGCCAGGAACTGAGGACTCTCTGGCAGAGGCAACGGTGAAACCAGACTGTGGCATCCCTCCCCAGTCGAGGCATGTGCACACCTCCTGCTGAAAGTGAGCTCACGGGCAAACATTACAAAATCAACTCCAGGAAGAAGTATGCAATAGGAGAATTCGCTACCAAAGAGACAGCTGCTGGGAGAACCCAGTAAGGCTCTAACTTAGCAAGAAGCAATACGCAGCAGAGAAACAGAGGTAAAGGGAGGGGAAAAGAGTAAATCTGGTCCCTTCTTGGCCAGGTGGATGGACAAGTTAGCGAGTGAACACAGGTCTGGACAGGAACTGCCGCCAAAGAGGTAAGAGCATAACACAGGAAGCAGGATGAGCTATGTTTCCGCCTTGCCCAGCTGGCTGCCCTCTGTCTTTGGAGCTAGGAGTGGATCCTGGTTACCCTGGCTACGGAGTCTGTTTACTCACAGCATCAAAGGTTAAGTGTGTTTGCACCAGAGTGAACGAACAGAAGAGGGAAACCAGCCTTATTCAACAAATGCAGCATTCCCATGCATGGCCTGACCTACCCACCTGCTCCGCCAAAGGGACCTAAGTGGAGCATCGAGTTTGGTGCATTAAGCAGCTTACAGAAGCCAAGAGCTTTTTCCTTTCTTTCTTGTTTTTCCACTGCAATATCTGCTGACCTAAGCATGGCCTCCCATGTAGCACGCACAAGCCGAAGATGGCTATGGTAGAAAAATCACATGATGTCAGCACTAACCTATGCATTTGGATGTGAACCTGTTGGCAAATTATAGCCTGTCACTCCCAAATGAGTGAGCTGAGATGAAAATGTCAGTTTGAGCAAATGCTTTTTTTTTCTGTTTTTGTTCTACAATTTAGGGAGGTGGCGCACATATCATAAAGCACATGCCAAATGTAGGAGTATTAAATTCAACAGTGAATGAGAGAAAAGGTAGAAGAAGAAAAAGACAAAAGGATTTTTATGGAGTTTTCTTGAGCAGTAAATGTGGGCGATGTAAGAGGAATTAACAGGAACTAGGGAGGTCAGGTCTTGTCCTTAGTTCCCTGCAGGGAAAGGAGAGAAGGCAGCAAGTTAGCAAGTTAAGGGGCCAGCAGGAAACTTAGCCTGAGTTAATAATGTATCATGGCTACTAAAGAGGCTACAGGGATCTTGAGAACAGAAGCGAGTCTCAAACATGGAGGGCAAGAAACTGACAACACATCCATTGGAGGGGATCCCAGTACCATGTAGGATAGAGTCCTTCGGGGCCCCTTCAGAGTCCCGTGATATTAAACTTAACGGGAAGCAATTTCTGTGCTTTAAGCTTCCCTATAGTGAAGAAACTAGGTTCTCTCAACAGTTTCTAGCAAGAAAAGCATAAGACAGCAATGTTTATTTTTGCAAAAGTGTTCTTTCTCCCTGCCGTGGGCCCCAGGCATGTGGAGTAAAATATAAACAAACAGCAAAAGAGAACACAGTCAGGAAGCGCTATGTGAAGGGCCCTGGTTTAAGAGGCGGGAGGTCCAGGGTGGGGTCACTGAGAATCTCAGAGGTAAGGTCTCAGACTTGATCACATTTTCTGCCCAGGAAAGCACAAGGTTAGGGTCAAATTTATAGAAGGGGATTATTAAAACGATTTGGGGTGAACTATTTAGGGCTCCCAGATAAAGGGCAGAGGATAGTTCAAACCATTTTGATCTGTATGTCTCTCCTTTTATTTTCCTCTGGGCAGTGTTTCCACGGCTTCCAAGCATCTTATCTTGGCTTCTCTTTTATGCGCTTTGACAGCCCAGAAATAATGTGAGTTGGAATCTCTTTTCATCTTTCTCCTAGTTGATGTGAGCCTTGGGTGAGACTTAAATAAATAATACAAATAGCAGCTCACATTTATTGAACACTTACTAGGCACCAGGGATGCGCTTATTTAATCCTTGCAACAAACTTTGAGGTATGTGCTCATGTCACCCATGAAAAGTCAGCCTCATATGCTTAGCAAGTGGTAGAGCCAAGAGTGCACTGAGGCAGACTAACTCCAGAAATGCAAGCCTGACCACTACTATTCTGTAAGGTAGCCCATCTAAATGACCGCCAAGCTGGTCAGAACGACCATTGCAACTCTTTGTCACCAGGCGATAGAAGCCATGAAGAGGTAATTCAACCACCAAACGAGAGCTCATAGTAATGATTTTGGAGGAAGGTTGCTTTTCCAAAGTGGCTTTGCCCTATCTGCTGAGAGGGGCCCCTATTAAGGTACAGATTACCTCAGCAGCCATGACGAACTTAAAAAAAAAAATTTCAAGGATATCATTTTTTAGTGAAGTTTCTGTTTGCAGGAAAGTTGAGCAGATAATACAAAGTCCCACGTACACACCCTACTCCTGCTCCCCTACATCAGCACATCATTTTCCCCATCATGAACATCTCCCATCCCTGTGGCACATTTGTTACAACTATTATATGTTATTATTAACTAGGGTCCTTGGTTCACATCAAGGTTCTTTCTTTGTGTTGTACACTTCTGTGAGTTTTGAAAGACGCATAATGCCACGTACCCATGATTATGGTATCATACAGAATAGTTTCACCACCCAAAAAATGCCCTGTTCCTCACCTTCTTCATCCCTCTTCTCCCTCCCCCCAACCTCCCCTGGCAACCAGTGATCTTTTTATTGTCTCTATAGTTGTGTCCTTTTCTAAATTGTCATATAGTTAGAATCACATAGTGTGTAGATTTTTCAGACTCGTTTCTTTCACTGACTAAAATGCATTTAAAGTCCCTCTGTGCCTTTTCATGGCTTGGTAGCTCTTTTTTTTTTTTTTCTTAAATAATATTCTATTGTACGGATATATCACAGATTATTCATTCACTTATTGAAGAGCATCTTGGTTGCTTCCAGATTTGGGCTATTATAAATAAACCTGCTATCGACATTCCTGGGCAGGTTTTTGTGCACACCTAAGTTTTTAGCAATTTGGGGTAGATACCTAGGACCATCACTGCTCTATCATATGGTAAGGCTGTGTCTAGTTTTGCAAGAAACTGTCCATCTGCCTTTCAGCGTGGCTGTACATTTAGGCTTTTCATTGGCGATGAATAAGCATTCCTGTTGCTCTGCATCCTTAACAGCACTTGGCATTGTCAGGGTTTTTTGGATTTTAGTCATTCTCCTATGTGTGTGCTAATACCACATTGTTGCCATAATCTGCAATTCTCTAACAACATACAATGTTGAGCATCTTTTCATATGCCTATTTTCCATCTGCATGTCTTTTGCGAAGTTGTGTGTGTCAGATCTTCTGCTCATTTGTTACTTGGGTTAATCTTCTTCACATTGAGTTCTAAGAGTTCTTTGTATATTTCAGGCAAAGGTCTTTTATCAAAAGATACGTGTTTTGCAAATATGTTCTGCCAGCCTATGGCTTGCCTCCACATTCTCTCTCTCTCTCTTTTTAAGATTGATTGATTGATTGATTGATTGATTTATGAGAAAGGAGAAAGTGCACGAGCAGGGGCAGAGGGAGAGAGAGGGGTAGCAGACTCCCCACTGAGTGGGGAGCCCTGGGCTCAATCCCAGGACCCCAAGATCATGATCTGAGCCAAAACCAAGAGTCAGATGCTTAAGCAACTGAGCCACCCAGGTGCCCTCCACATTCTCTTAAGTGTGTCTCTCTCAGAGAGAAGTTTTTAACTTTAATAAAGTCCAATGTACCTATTTTTCCCTTTATGAAGTGTGTTTTTGCTGTTATATCTAAAAACTCACCAACAAATCCAAGTTCACCTAGGTTTTCTCTTGTTCTATAAATTTTATAATTTTGCAAGTTACATTTCAGACCTATTTTGTTTTAATTTTTGTGAATTTTTTTTGCGTAAGATGTCCAAGTGTTTCAGCACCTTTTGTTGAAAAAGCCATCCTTTCTCCATTGAATTGTCTCCGCTCCTTTGTGAAAGAACAGTTCATTATAGGTATGTGGGTCTACTTCCGGGTTATCTATTCTATCCTACTGACCATTTGCTGATATTTTTCACCAATATCATGCTGTCATGATTATTCTAGGTTTATGATAAGTCTTAAAGTCAGCTGGTATCTGCCCCCTGACTTTGTCTTCCTCTGCAGAATTGTTCCAGTCTAGTCTGTCTCTTGCCTTTCCATATACAATTTAGAAGCTGTCTGTCAATATATACAAAATGACTTGGTGAGATTTTGACAGGGATTGCAATCAGTAGATTGCATTGATCTAAGTTGGGAACTATCACAATAATGTGATACTATCACACACATATTAGAATGACTAAAATCCAAAACACCCTGATAATACCAAATGCTTAGCAATACTGAGTCTTCTTAATCTATGAATATGGAATATCTCTTCATTTATTTAGATCTTCATCTCTGTCATCAAGAGTTTCATGGTTGTCCTCATATAAATCCTACACACATTTGACTAGAATTATGCCTAAGCCTTTTTTTTTTGTACTGATGCAACATCGTATTTTGCTTTTCATTTCAAATTCCAACTGTTTGTTGCTGGAATATAGGGAAAATTGACTTTTGATATTAATCTTAGATCCTATGAACTTGGTACAACCACTTATTAGTTCCAGAAGTTTTTGTTGTTGTTGTTGTTGTTGTTGATGATTCTTTGGATTTTCGACATAGACAATCACGTCATCTGCAAATAGACATCATTTTATGTCTTCCTTCCCATTCCCTACACATTTTATTTCCTTTTCTTGTGTTATTGCATGAGCTAGACCTTCCAGTACAATGTTGAATAGGGGTGGTAAAAGGAGACATTACTGCCTACTTACTGATCTTTTCTGCTAGGTATGATGTTAATTGTAGGGTTTTTTAGGGTGTTTTTTTTTTTATCAAGTTGAAGTTTTCTGAGAATTTTTATTATGAATGGGTGTCAGGTTTTTCTGTTTTCTGAGAGTTTTTATTATGAATGGGTGTTGGATTTTGTCAAATGCTTTTTCTCCATTTATTGATATGGTCATATGATTTTTCTTTTACTGTTGATATGATTACATTACTTGATGTTCAATGTTGAACCACCCTTGTAAGCCTGAAATAAATCCTACTCGGTAGTGGTGCATAATTAATTTCATACATTGTTGGATTCTATTTTCTAATGTGTTCTTGAGGATTTCTGCATCAATGCTCATGAGAGATATTGGTGTGTAGTTTTCCTTTCTTATCTGGTTTGGGTATTAAGGTAATGCTGGCCTCACAGAAAGAATCAGGAGGTGTTCTCTCTGCTTCTATCTTCTGGAACACAGTGGAGAGAATAGATTTCATTTCTTTCTTGAAATGCTTGATAGAATTCACCAGTGAAAAACATCTGTGTCTGGAAGCTATTAACAACAATTTCGATTTCTTTAATAGATATAGGCTTATTTGGATTATCTACTTCTCCTTGTGTGAGCTTTGGTAGTTTATGTCTTTCAAGGAATTAATTTATGTAACCAAGTGTGGGGCACAGAGATGTTCACAATATCCATTTACTATCCTTTCAATGTCTGTGGGATCAGTAGTGATGTCCCCTCTTTCATTTCTGATAGGAGTAATTTGTGTCTTCCATATTGCTTCTTGGTTGGCTTGACTAGTAGTTTATCAATTTCATTGACATTTTAAAAAACCAGTTTTTGGTTTCATTGCTTTTGTCTATTAGTTTCCTGGGGGGGTTTTTATTTTATTAATTCGTGCTCTCATTTGTATTATTTATTTATTTCTATTTGTTTTACGTTTGTATTGTTCTTCTTTACCTAGTTTCCCAAGGTGGAAGCTTAGACTCTTGAGTTTTGATCTTTTTTTCCTTTCTAAAATATATATTCAGTGCCATATATTACCCTCTGCACTGGCTGGGGGTGAAGGGTGGGGGTTAGGGGGTCCCCACCCCTAGCATTCTGTGCTGGATTCTAATACAGCACGAATCTGCCTTTCTGTAATATGAACATGATAGAAAACTTGAAAAACAGAAAAATGTTCCCACTGTTCTAAAACAACTACTATTCAGATTTTGGGGGGTACTTTCTTTCATTTTTCATCCTTTGTCATATCTTTTTTCTTTTTTAATTGTGGCAAACACAAAATATGAGCTTAACCATTGTAACCATTTTCAGGTGTACAATCCAGTGGCATTACTGCATTCACAGTGTTGTGCAACCATCACAGGTATCTACATGTTCATCATCCCCAGAAGGAAACCCCATATCCATTAGTAGTCACTCCCCATTCTTTCCTTCCTCCAGCCCCTGACAAACACTATGTCCATCTTTATATGTCTATGAGTTTGCCTATTTTGGCTATTTCATGCTGAGTGGCATATTTTTTTAAAGCTAAATTAATTTATAGTGTATCTATATTTATTTTTATTATTTATATTATTTATATATATTATATAAGTATATATGTTATTTATATATATTATTTATATATTTATATGTATTATATATATTATATTATTTTATTATATTCCAAATAGTTTTCCACATAATCATTGTAATCACCATGTTAGCTGCATAACATTCTATTGAGAAAGTGTCATAACTGAATTAATCATTTCTTCTTTAGGTTTGTTGCAAAATTTCTTTGTGACTTTTTTTGTTTTCTTTTGTTTTGCTGCTATAGCTAACACCACGATGAACACCTGCACACATACAGGGGTTTTTTTTTTCCAGGTTGTAGTTGTTTCCTTGGATTTTATTCCCATGTGTGGAATTCCTGGGTGGAACCATGAAGAATTATGGCAATCCTGAACTTTTCTTTTAACACCTCCAAATTGGTTTTTCAAGATGGTTATTTTAATTTTCAACATTACTGGCCATACATGAGGCACCTGTTTCACCATACACTTACAAGCAGTGGCCATGATTTTTTTTAAAGTCTCCTTGGCTTGTAGCATATGACTTTGAAAACAAAGATCTTTTTAGCTCCTCCATTCCCTCACCACTGGCAGAGTGATTTTCCCAGCAAAACTGGCATATCAAGCCAGATAACATTTCCAGTTTATCGCTCCCATGAAAGTGGCTTCAGGATAAGAACAAATACAGTCTGTGTTCAATCTATTCAATTAGAACAGAACAAGGATTTATTTCAACACAACAAATCAGCAAACCCCACTCTGGTTGAATCCATTTAGTATTTATGTAAGCTTAATTAAACCACCGATGGGGTTTCTTACAAGGAGAACGGCCTTCAGGAAATATGCTCTTCAATAATGGTTGGGGGAAATAAATAAGCAATATGGGTTGGTTCTCTGAATCCCTTGTGTCTCCTCCAAGCTTCAGATCTCTGCAAGAGCTCAGAGTTTGCAAACAAACAATGAATTGAAGTTGGGATATGGGGCAGGGAAGCACCAAGTTCTTTGTACTGTCTTTTCAGCCATAAGCATGTCTTCTAATACAAGGCCAGGATATTTTTTTATATGAATGACCCAGCCTTCAGCAAAGTGGGGTGAGGGAAAGGAAGGAGGGTGAAGGAGGCCATTATCAGCAACTCTTGTGAAAACTAGTGGTTTGTTCAGTGCTCACAGTGTGGCTGATTCTACAACCAAGTATCCTTTCCAAAAGCTCCCCACTTCTCTCTCTCTCTCTCTCTTTCTCATCCCAAGTTGGAAAGTATCCAGTACAAAGTGGTAAGTGATGTGAGTTATGAGTAACAAGGTCCCTCTGCCCAGGCTACCCAAGCCAGTATGGCAACATTCTAAGGATATTGGCCTTTTTGATGGCCCTAGGGGCTTCATTCTTGATCAGTTGAACATCCCACTATCTTTCAGGCATGGGGATAACCTATAAGTATATAGATCACACTCAAGGAGAGATGTATTATAACCGCCTCCATTTTTTTTCTTTCAATATTTTATTTAAATTCAAGTTAGTTCACATATAGTGTAGTATTAGTTTCAGGGTTAGAATTTAGTGATCCATGAGTTGCATATAACACCCAGTGATCATTACATCAACTGCCCTCCTGAATGTCCATCACCCAATTACCCCATCCCTCCACCCACCTCCTCTCCAGCAACCCTCACTTTGTTCCCTATATTTAAGAGTCTCTTATGGTTTGCAAATAAAATAAGATAAAGAAAGAAAGGGAAGCAAACTGCCTCAATTTACAGAGGAGGAAACAGGGTAAGAGAAGTCAAGGGATGGGAGTTAAACACAGACATTTCCCATTTGGTTTCTGAGTTCAAGCTTTGAACTGCTTTCTTTTACCCAGATGATGGAGAAGAGAAAGCAAAGGATAACTTTCCTAAGTGCATGTGTATCTTGTATGGAGTTCCAGGAAAGCACCAATATAATTGCCCATGAGTGCTCTCTCCTGATAAAGCTTAGGTTTCTGGATTTTCAAGGCTTTAGGAGAATCTTGCAGCTAATTAGACCTGAGGGTGAGATCCAGCATATTAACAGATTGAAAGAATAAGAGGAGTTTTAAAAAACTATGCATCAACTAGTCAAATCCTGTCTCCCTAATTTATTTTCATTGAACTCCCAGTCTCCAAGAATGTTGAAGTCTATTTGGGGGAAACTACTGTAAATAGATCCCTTCCTAAGATGACTGAAAGAACCTTAGAACCAACCCATGCCTCCCCTTCAATTTACAGATGAGGACCCAAGAAGGGAATTCATCTTGCCAGGATCACACAGAGCCAGAGCCGGTCCCTCAGTCATTATATCTTTAGCTTCATGCTCCATGTAGGATGGCAATGTCATTTGTCTTCTCTCTGAAAGATGGGATGGCATTTCTCTGGGATCCATGATTTCCGACTTCAGCAGTCCTTATTTACAAAGATGCTAACTCCATTTGCTTTGCTTGGCAGGCCCCAGGTGGTGGCGATGTGGTAGGTTAATAGCCTCTTTGAATATGAAGATGTGTGAATTGGGAAGCAGCTGAGTCTAATAGGAAAATAAATTTGTGAACTGAAAACTAAGGCTGGGATTCTGGTTCTGCCGCTTGCCTGTTTGATCTTGAGAAGCTGCGTCATCTCTGGAAGCCTGTACCGTTCACCATGGTATCCTGGATGTCTACAGCAGAGCCTGATGCATATCAGGGAACATCTATATGCATTCAATCATAACTCATTCTTTTAAAAAGTCATTGGATAATCATCATCATGGTCTGTTTATCAGCCTACCTGGCTCAACTTTGTGTAAGACTCTGACCATGGGAAATAATTTGATAAAGCTAAGCCTCAGCTTTATTGTTTAGAAAATAAGAGTAATAATAAGACCTACTTCAAAGGGTTGTTGAGAGGACCACATGAGAACACAGGCGTAGAACTTGGTATTTAGCAAATACTCAATAAACTTTCTCTGTGTTTACCTTTCTATGTACATGTGGGGAGAGGTGGCAGGAGATGGACAAAGTTCAGAAGAGACCCTATTTGGAATGACCCTCAATGCTATACCATGGAGTTTAACTTATTCTTAGGAACATCAAATTTTATGGAACTAATTCCAATTGTGTGAGTCTTGGGAAGCTGTTTCTACCATGCTAGAAATGTGTCCAAGACAAATACATCAGAAAGGTTAATGGGACTTATTTTCCTCTTCCTTCTTATATATATTCTCCTTCCTTCCTTCTTTCTTTCCTTCTTCAGCTTGGACATCAGATGGCACATCTCATTTGCAAACTCTTCCCTCTGGGTTGCCAAAATTCCAATTGGCTGCCCCTCCCAGAAGCAATCTGCCTAACCCTTGAGTGGGTGGTGAATACAGGGAGAAGTTTAAACCCATCCCACTTAGCAGAAAAGCAAAACCTCCGGATCTTATTATAATCCTCTGTTCTTTCTCTTTTCTGTTCCTTGTCACCAAGGTAGTTGGAGCCTCTGTCTTCAGCCTCCTCCTCCTCTCATCCTGTCTGATTCATGTGTTGATGTCTCGATTCCAAGCCAGCTGCTGCAGTGAACTGTGATATCACAGGCAGGATTTATTAGCAGCAAAAGCATCTGTCGGGAGAGAACAGGAGAAGCTGGGGGATGCGCCGTGGGGAGAGAGATAGACGGAGATCAGACTGGGACGAGTGATGCCACTGTCACACTATCATTTCCTACTAACAAAAACAATAATAATGGGGGCACCTGGGTCTCAATTAGTTCAGCGTCCGACTCTTGGTTTCAGCTCAGGTCATGATCTCAGGGTCCTGAGATCGAGCCTCACGTCGGGTTCTGTGTTCAGCATGAAAGTCTGCTAAAGTTTTTCTCTCCCTCTCCCTCTGCCCTGCACATGCATTCTTTCTTTCTCTCTCAAATAAATAAATAATAAATAAATCTTAAAAAAACAATAATAATAATGCATAACTTATTACACATATGTTATACATAACTAAGTGCTTTTCAACACATTAGCTTCAATTTTCCTAATAACCCTGTGAGAAGTATATTATCATTCCTACTTTTAGATGGGGAAACTAAGATTCAGCAGCATTAGTAGCTTGCCCAACTTTGCATAGCTAGTCATTGATAAAAGTAGCGTTTAAACTTAGGTCTGAGTTTTTAACCTGAACTTGCTCTCAAAGACCTGACCCTAACAGGAAAAGAAATGTGGGACTATTTCTCCCACATTCTCAGGGATGAGAAGAGGTATCGTATGTCAAGACACATGGAGAAAGGTGTGAGGACTGGGACATGGTTGATACAGAAAGTGGGAGAAGTACAATGGCCAGGATCGGGCAGAAGAATTACCCTTAGGTCAGAGCAGGTACCAAAAAACTTGATCTGGCTGCAGATACTGACTCCTGAGGTACAAGTAAGCATCTGAGGCCTAGTGCGGAGGCATAAACTTAATTCCAACAGCCAAGATAGTAGCAGACCCTAGTAATAGAATGATCAAGTGATCAGGAAGCCCCATCTGGCGACTTGGCACTGGGAATGGAGACAGAGGATCAGACTCTAGCTCTGGTAAGGAAGGCTGGCTGGAGGCAGGTGAGCAAGGTGGCTAGCACCTTGGACAGTGACAGAAGCCTCGGAAATCTATTGGGGGGAACCAGGCAAAACCTAGGGGCAGGGCTCAATCACTTTCATGGCCATTTCTGTACTGAGCATAAAGGAGTCAGAGATGCTGTCTGTGTACTTGAGAAGTTAGTTCACAGTCTACTGGCAGATAACTGAAGTGCAGCCTGACAGGTGATAGTTCTTACAGAGAAGCGTGGACCCCATGTAGAGGCAACCAACTCCTCTCGAAGGGGTGGTGTCAAAGAAGGCTTCGTGAAGTCAGTGGTATGCTACCATCTCAGCCAGGGGAAGGAAGGGGTGGGAGGTGGAGGGAAGTCTGAGCAGAAGGCACAGCAGATTGAAACACACGAAGGTGGGAAATAGCCTGATGCACAATGGAAATTAAATTGAGTTAGATTACCAATGCTGGAGGGTGAAATGCGGATGGGGGTGAGGGGAGAGAGTTCTGGAAGACAGAAAGAGGAGCAAAACCTAACAGAGCTTTGAAAACCCTGATGAGGAGTTGGGGAAACGATCAAGACCAAAGAACCCCAGCGTCTGGCTTTTCTTTAGAAAACAGAAATAAGGATCTGGCAACAGTGGACCCACATTGCTGTTTAATTTGGGGCTGAAGAGTGGGTGCCCCAGTGAGCATGGCAAGCACACTTCAGTTGCATGTCTTCTTCCACACTCTAGCAAGCCTTGGTAGGACCTTCGAGTTTTATTTTGAGCATTTATTTTAAGCAGGTGAGAGACGTGGTCTTATCTTTACAAATATCTCTCTGACTACTCTAGGGAGGAAGGATTGATAGAATACTTATTAGCTGGCCACCAATGTTATATAGGTGGGAAGTAATGGTGGTTTATATCACGATGATGGTAGAGATGGAGAAAAGTAAATGTAAATGTAGATATAAATATATGAGAGAGAGAGAGAGATTTTAAGGAATTATCTCATTCATACAATTGTGGAGGCCAGCAAGTCCAAAATTCTATCGGGTAGACCAGCAGTCTGAAGGCCCGGGGAATAGTCACAGTTGGGGTGCAAAAGCAATCTGCTGGCAGAATTCTCTTCTCCTCCAGGGAAGTCAATCTTATTTTCTATTAAGGTCTTCAACTGATTGGATTAGGCCCACCTACCTAATGGAGGGTTACTTACTTTATTCCAAGTTTACCGATACAAATGTTAATTTCATCTCAAAAACACCTTCACAGAGACCTGTAGAATAATGTTTGGCCAAATATCTGTGTACCATGGCCTAGCCAGGTTGACCCCATAATATTGACCATCAAAAGGGAGAAGTTGTTCAAACATGTTCACATCAGAATGCAAACATACAGTCTTTAATAGGCTTCTGAGATATGGGTAGGACTCTGTTTTAGGATCTGAGTGGTGGTTATACAGGTATGTGCATTGTATGTAAAATGTGTGATCCACACATCTACGATGCATGCTTCCATTGTTATATGCTCTACATCTACAAAAATGTGCAGTTATATATATATGACCCCTTCCTGTAACATGTTTTTTTTTTACTTCAGAGCAAACCTTTTTGAAAACATTGTCTAGTCTCGATAAGCCAACTCCAGCACATCTCACTTTCTTTTCATTTTATTTCAATCCAGTTATATTTTCACAACTTCACTGACATGATTTAAAATCACCCATGCTCCCCCCACCTCACCACGTTGCCAAATCCAGGGGGCACACCGGTCCCATCTTACTTTGCATTTTAAGAGAATTTGACACCACTTACCTCCTTCTTGAGATAAATGCCTGTCTGAACTGTGGTAATACTATACTCTTCTGGGTTTCCTCCAGTATCACTGGCTCCCTCCTGCTAAATTCCTTCCTACGCTCACACTTCCCTGCGTGGCCCCTGCAGGTTAGAACCCCTCAGAACCCGGTCCAGATCTTCATGTCATTTGTAATCCACACTGTCTTCTACATTCATGTCTTCAATTCAGACTTGAAAGTTGATTCACAGACACGCATGTTCAATTGTCCATGTCCGGAGTCGGCAATGCTTCTTTAAAGGGACAGATGGTAAATATTTGTTCTGTTGCCTTCATCCAGCATATCCAGAAGCAGAGCCCTCAGAAGTCTTTGTTTTAAATTTTTGTTGTTAATGGAAATTACTAGAACATGTTTATATGCTCTAGGGAATGGTTCTATGGAGCTGGAGAGAATGATGATTGAAAGCAGGGGGAAAATCTCCTTTAGAGTAGATACTTGCCCACCCAACTTGGCACACCCGAAAGGTAGATGTAAGGACCACTTATCAGAGGGAGGGCAGGTGAACAACTGATGGGACAGCAATGCAAGGAAAGTTACAGAAGTGGGGGCCTGGTCAACAGAAACTGTGGCTCTAGGGAAAAACTGCTAGTATCAGGTCTGTGGGCAAGCAATTCAGAACATGAGGCATAAATACCCTAATCTCTCGGCTCACACCCTATGATCTCCTGCTTGTGCCTTCAGTTGGCCAACTGAAGGGACTTCAAATGATGCATTCTACAGAGATGGGTCTTCCAGCGCACAGAGAAAGGAGGATAATCAATGTGGGGTGGAGGCAACAGAGAACCATTAACACTTTAGAGACCAACTAAAGGCATAAGGTCTTTGGGACACCTGGGTGGCACAGTTGGTTAAGCATCTGACTCTTGGTTTCGGCTCAGGTCCTGATCTCAGGGTCGTAAGATTGAGCCCCACATCCCGTTCAGCATTCAGTGCAGAGTTTGCTTGAGATTCTCTCTCCCTCTCCCTCTGTCCCTCCCGCTCATGCGCTCTCTCTCTTTCTAAAACAGATTAAAAAAAATAAAGTCATAAAGTCTTTGATAAGACAGAAGGAAATAAAATTCTGAGTGTAAAGGATTATTCTCAAAAGGAAAGAAGAGTATTTCCTCCATCCTTTTTTTTTTTTTTAATCTTTTTTGTGGTAGTGGTTTCTGTCAGTTTCTCTAGTATAAAGTTACTACTTTTCCTCCTTGTAATTAACAAATATGTTTGTGGTGGTTAATAGATATATAGCACAAAATTGACAATTTTAGCTATTTTAAACAGTGCAGTTCAGGGGCACCTGGGTGGTTCAGTCGGTTAAGCGTCTGCCTTCAGCTCAGGTCATGATCTCAGGGTCCTGGGATCGAGTCCTGCATTGGGCTCCCTGCTCAGCGGGGTGCCTGCTTCTCCCTCTCCTTCTGCCCCTCCCCACCCCCCCACTCATGCTCTCTCTCTCTACCTCTCTCAAATAAATAATTTTTTTTTAAAAAAGTGTGCAGTTCAATGGCACTAAGTACATTCACACTGTTGTGCAACCACCACCACCATCTGCCTGCAAGAAATTTTCTTTATCCCAAACTGAAGCTCTATGCCCATAAAACATGAACTCCCTATTTTCCGCTTCTCCTCAATTTCCTCCGTCCTAACAAGAGGAACATCTAAAAAGAGAAAACAGGTATGGGTAGATTTGTGGTAAGTTAATGATAAACTTCCTCTACTGACTTCTGTTTGCCCAAAACATATGAAGCCGTATCATCACTTAAGACTAAGAGAGGTGTGGAATGGGAATGAAAGTTCTGAAGACAGAAGGGAATTTCCAAAATAGTCACCTAGAGTAGAGGAAGTGGTCTTACTGGAGAAGCACTGTGGGATGGTCCAGCAGTACTGAGCATCCATGCGAGATCCAAATTTTAAGTGAAACTAGTTGGCCTGCCTGTTTGATTTTTCTTTTAGTAAAATTCAGCCAGTTAGGGGAATTCAACCATCTGAACAAGATGAAAGGAGAGAGAGAGAAGGGAGTTGAGATGTTTTCACGAGAGTGTTTATAAAAATGGGTCATGAAATCTAAGCTGGATAAGGAGACACATAAGAGACAATGCAGGAGAAGACTGACAAATGGTGGAAATACGCTGTGGCCAATGGACAGGAGGCCCATAACGATGAAAGAGCCATTGCATCTAAGTGTGCTACAGATAGTCCACGACCACATGATAGCATAAGACAGAGCTGTTTGGAATATATTTCAGGTGTGGAGAAGGGGTAAAATTACTGGTAGAACAAAGTTCAAGGGCATGATCTCTGGAGTAGGTGACAGGGGTGGGGGTGGGATGAAAAGTGGTTGGAGGACAGTACGTCAAAGAACCAAATGACCAGTTGCATGAATTTTTAGGCCACCAAGAATGATGAGAAGATTTGGGGTGGGAAGAAAGATCATGAGCCAGGAGCTAACACATTTAATAAGTCTCTGCCTCCACTTTAAGGCTCTATCTCTCTCTCTCTCCCCCTCTGCCCCCTCAGCTCCACTCTAGCAGAAGTCATCCAATGACCAGAAGATCAAACCTCCTACACTTCAAAATAGCTCCGTGCCAGGATGCAATAATCCTCAGGAATTCACCTAGGTATCCATGTGCCTCACTTTGAGAGGAGATTCTAAGGTACTGGCCAAGTCAATAGTAAACCTCTTTTGGGATCTAACTTGTACCTGCTCAAGTTCTCTCTAATTAAAAAAAAAAAATCTATTCTGGCCTTGAGAGAAAATAACTATGTAGGAAATGTTGGCTTTCTTCCCAATATCCATTTAGCTCATTGAAATGTAGCTCTGTGTTTGGGTGGAATTGACTCTACTTGGGTTAATCAGCATAATGTCATCCCCCTTGGACACAATTGCCTTAGTGTCAGGCAGGCAAACGAAATGGTACGGATCAGAAGGAAGCTCGAGAAGCTCTCTCAGGCTCTGATATGAAGTCTAGACCTGCTTCAACACCTGGCTTTATGCATGAGGACAAAGGTGGGAGGACAAGCCTGCAGGATGGCAACGATTGAAGAAGAATCCTGATCGAAGAATGCCTGAAACCAAATGGCTCCAGGCTTCTTTCCTTATATGAGCCCCTAAACTCTGTTCATACGAATGCAGTTTCAGTACACTGCACCTAAAACCATCCTCACCAATACAAAAATATTTGACATGCCCCCTTCTGGGCCTAAGTCAAATATAGCCAGAGCCAGAGCATCTCAAGCTGGATGATGATATTAAACCAAGGCCGAGGCATGAACCAAGGCACATTCGCTGATGAGCAATGTTCTGTTTCCTGCCGTGCTTTGGCAAAAGTCCTCCAGTGAGAGTTCTCTGGTAAAAGAACTGAGTGCTGAGTGACCTGCAGGTTTCATTCAAATTTAGATGCATCTAAATCAATCAAAATTAGATGCATCTAAAAAAAAAGCATCATCCTGGTACTGTCCAACAGAGCTCCGGTCTGGTTTCGGGCAAGGAGTAAATATTGTGTAAACACACTTAACCATCATCAAAAAGGGTTCTTCTCTGCATACACAAGCCTTTCCCAACATTCTTTTTTCTTCAGGCTTCTGCTCTTTGAGATCTGAGCTAATTTTAATTTGAGCTGTTAGATTGTGAAATATTGCTTGCTCCAAAGCCCCTAGGGATCTCGGTGGAGAGGCCGCTAGTGGCTGATGAGGTCAGAAATGCAGCCATAGCAAACAGGCTTATTGACAATCTGGCTTGAAAGCCAACAGTTTTCCTTGCCTATTAGGCTTGCTTGAGTTGGCATCACCACTGTGCACACCTAATGGGGAAAAATACTCAGGAAACGTCCATGGAAGAACAGTACCACCCTCTAAACTGGCAACCAAGTGCACTGTTGCATAAAGCACCATCTGATTTACCTACAGGAAGGAAAGCTGGTGTTTGAGCAGCCACAGGATCTGGGGAAGGCAGGAACCTAACCAGGCTCTCCTTTTAGGAAGCTTGCCTTGACAGACCAAAGAGCAAGCGGGACTTGCAATAGCAGGTGCAATCCCCTTGGCGGGTGTTTTACTGAATAAAAACTGAGTTTGAGCTCCTGACTTCCTTAGCTCCGTTTAGTAAGCCGGTGTTTTTTAATTTCAACTTGCAGAGCAGACCTTCCCAGAAACTAAGACATGAGGTACCTAATCCATAGGCAACTCCATTTACATCATTTGCCTAGAAATAGGATTTTAATGGATGCCTCTTTTACAGGTGAGTTAAGCCACGGCATTAAATAACTTCTCCAAAGTCATAGAGCTAATTCATGTTGCAGATGAAATTTAACCTGAGGCCACCTGATGTCAAACTCTTCCTCTTATAACTGTGGCTCTCAACCTTGGCTGCACATTGGAATCACTTGGAAACTTTAAAAAAAAAAAATTACTGATCGGGGTGCTTGGGTGGCTCAGTCAGTTGGGCATCTGCCTTCAGCTCAGGTCATGATCCCAGGGTCCTGGGATTGAGTCCTGCATCGGGCTCCCTGCTCACTGGGGAGTCTGCTTCTCCCTCTGCCCCTCACCCCACTCGTGCATGCTCTCTCTCTCTCAGGCACTCTCTCTCAAATAAATAAATAAATAAATAAATAAATAAATAAATAAATAAATAAATAAATAAATAAATAAATAAAAGAAAATTACTGATAAAGAGATCCTACCCAAGGTCCCACCCAGTTCATTAGACTATTTCGGAGTGGGGCTTGGAAATCAATACTTCATAGGATCTCCCCAGATGGGCTTGAATTGCTGCTGGGGATGGGAACAGTGGGGCTATAGCAGATTCTCAAACTTTATTGTGTGTACAGATCATTCCAGCTGCATGCAAATCATTGGAGAATATTGTTAAAATGCACATCTCGACTCAGTAGGTCTTGGGTGAGGCCTGAGATGCTGCATTTCTAAGAAGCTCCCAGATGAAGTTGATTGGGAGTCTATAACAGTGTTTTTCAAACTTGGTATGCATGAGTCACCTAGAATCCTAATAAAGAATACAGAAGCTCAGTTTTGTTAAAGCAGAATAGGACCTGGGGCTTCTGTATTTACATAAAATTCCCCAGGACTACTGGTCTACCATATGATGCATTGGTTCTTAAATTTGGCTGCACACTGGAATCCTCTGGAAAAAGAAAAGAAAAGAAAGAAAGAAAGCAGGAAAGCAAGCAAGCAAGAAAGAAAGCAAGCAAGAAAGAGAAAGAAAGAAAGAGAAAGACAAGAAAAGAAAAGAAAGAAAGCCAGCCCAGGTCCCAACCCTTGAGTTTCTGTTTTAATTGATCTGGGTTGAGAAGACCACTAGTATATGCAGAATGATCCAAAATTGCCTAATGATAAGAATAGCAGGTTCCTTGGCCAGACCCCAGGCATTCCCTGTGAGTCATAATCATTGGGAAATTACCCTGAGAATCTGTATTTTTTAGCAAGCACCAGAGGTTGATTTTGGAAAAATCCTGAAATCTTGGATCTGATCTTCTAAAACTCGAAAGCTAACATTGTTTAGTTTTTGGTCCTTGCTGCTAACTATAGTCATTGCTTTGCCTCCAAGTTCTTGGGATCCATTTCCTTCATTTATAAAATGAGGGCTGTCCCACTCTTCAGACTCTAAGAGCTCTTCTGTAACTATATCACAGGAAGAAGTCTAGTGAAAGAGACTTGTGTTGTCCGCCTCCCCAGAAACTATTCCACATTCTCCCACTAGCAGTCTTGTTTTCATTTGAGGATTTCCTGCTCTCCCACTCCCTGACACAGCTTCGGGAATTGGTATGTGGATTAGTCTGAGTTCTGCAGAGAAACAGAAGCAATGGGATATAGCTATATGTTCTGTTCAGGTCTCAATGGGTTGGATGAGGCTCACTCACTTTAGGGAGGGCCATCTACTTTACAGAACCCACCAATTCAAATGCTAAACTCATCTGGAAACACTGTCACAGACACACCCAGAAACAATGTTTAATCTGGGCACCCCAGGGTCACTCAAAGTGACTCAGAAAGTAACCATCACATCATAGCACATAAACCAGACCAGACCTCAGTCAATCAATGTATCCCACACCCCTGCCCCACAATTGGCTCAAGATTGGGCATGTGAAGAAGCTTGTGACCCAAATACAGTAACACAAAACAAAGGAAAAAGAAGAAGCAGAGTTTTTCGCTTCTGGACACAAGCAAGTCGTCTTTCCTCATTAAGAGTGAACCCAACAGTATGTAAAGAGGAGCTGAAGTATTCATCCTGCTTTCTGAGGGGGAAGCTTGGAGTCATTGAGTCTGAGAATGAAATCAACACAATAGTAACATTGAAAGATAGAGACAAAGCAAACCCAAGATACACTGCTTAGCCCCTGGATCTATCCATGCCTGAACACATCACCCACTGATTTTCTATAATGTGAGCCAGTTTGGATTTTGTACAAACCAGTTTAGGTTGAGTGCCCTTTCACTAGGAGTCAAATGAGACGTCACTGAAGTAGTTGGTATTTGGAAGGTGACTCGAGTATGTTCCATGAGAATATGGAAACTGATCTAAAACCTGAAAAGAATATACATAAAAACTGGTATGTTAGCAGAAAAAACTACCCCCTTTTTGGGTCTTGTTCACCACCCAACAAGGCATTGGGAGACAAGAGTATGGTTTGCAGTGATAGCCATCTTACATAACTATAAGAAACTCTTTCCTTTATCCATCATTAAAATATTTGAAAGGTTTGGAACACTCCCCCTAGACTTTTACCCCCTCACCTTACATCACCATCAGACCCTTTAGTGGCCATCCAGTGACTACAAGGACTATGAGTTTTTGGTATTTTTTGAAAGATTCATTGTAATTTTTTCATTTCATTAGTTATCAATATTGACAACAATATTCATTCCTACCAGAGTGCTGGTTCTCAGTTGGAGTCTATGTTGTCCCCAAAGGAATTTGGCAATATGCGGAGACATTCTGGGCTGTCATGCTCGGGGAGGGGGTGCTTCTGGCATCTAGGGGACCAGGATTGCCCAGAATGTGGCTAGACATCTTATCCTGCCCATGAAAACCTCCAAACAAAGAACTATTTAGCCCCAAATGACGATAGTGCCAAGGTTGAGAACCCTTAGCTAGAGGTCTGATTATGTTTGAAATCTCTCACCTAGATATGAACCAGGTTTGAATCCGCATGGGAGAAGTTCAATATCCAAATTTGTTATCACTTTCTGCGAAATTAGAGAATCCCAGTGCACTATTAAAGATTGCTGAAAATAATAAAAAATATTCAGTAGCTCTGTCATGTAGCAAGGAGATGGGCTGAATGTAAATAGAACAAGAAAGCTATTCAGGAACCCAAGTAAATCAGGAGACTAAGCCGCTTTCTCTGATTTGTTTATACCTCTGGTTGCCTATCTCTCATGGCATGATTCTTTGTCTGCCCCATTCCCCTCTTCTGCTGGCTGGCCAATTCCTTCCCTATTTGTCAGGCCAATCGGTATGGGTAATGCCCAGAGAGTGCAGGAAACAGAGCCACATTTCATCCTCAAGGATCTCGAAAGCAACTCATCGATTGGCATAACTTCTTTAAGGCTGTCCAAATGTGTTCACACACATAGTCTCAATTGGTCTGTGGTGTAGCCATTCAAGGAAAGCAAGATGGATGCCGCTGGACTAAATCTACAGGTAAGGAGATAGAGGCTCAGAATATTTATGTTACTTTCCTGACGTCACACAGCTATTAACAGGAAGAAGCAGGCATACAGCCTGGTTTCTGTGGCTGCGATTCTCACCCTATTTTTTAAAAGATGTTTTGTCAGGGCGCCTGGGTGGCTCAGTCAGTTAAGAGTCTGACTCTTGATTTCAGCTCAGGTCATGATCTCAGGATCGTGAGATTGAGCCCCGCACTGGGCTCCGTGTTAGCATGCAGCCTGCTTAAGATTCTCTCTCTCGCTCTGCCCCTCCCCATCACCACTTGGGCGCTTTCTCTCTCTCTCAATAATAATAAATAAAAGATGTTTTTCTCATTTTCTTTTAAATTACAAAGGAGTTTATGTTCTTATTACCAGTGAAGCAATGAAAGTACATAAAGAAACACTTTAAACTCTCTCCCTTCATTTCCAATTTCTGAAGCAATGGTTTTCAACGCTGACTGTATATGAGAGCTATCTGGGGATCTTTTAAAAATGCTAGAAATTGGGCGCCTTCGGCTCAGGTCATGATCCTGGAGTCCCGGGATCGAGTCCCGCATCGGGCTCCCTGCTCGGCAGGGAGTCTGCTTCTCCCTCTGACCTTCCTCCTTCTCATGCTCTCTGTCTCTCATTCTCTCTCTCTCAAATAAATAAAATCTTAAAAAAAAAAAATTAAAAAAAAAAATGCTAGAAATTCACCCCCCATGGATCCTGGAGTGGTCGGGATTAGGCTATAGGCATTGAGGTATTTTAAAAGTTTTCCGGGGCGCCTGGGTGGCTCAGTGGTTAAGCGTCTGCTTTTGGCTCAGGTCATGATCCCAGGGTCCTGGGATCGAGCCCCGCATTGAGCCCCGCATCAGGCTCCCTGCTCGGCAGAAGCCTGCTTCTCCCTCACCCACTCCCCCTGCTTGTGTTCCCTCTCTCGCTGTGTCTCTCTGTCAAGTAAATAAATAAAATCTTTAAAAATAAACAAACAAACAAACAAACAAACAAATAAATAAAAGTTTTCCAGGAACAAAAAAAGAAGCTACCTTAGTGACTTTGGATAATGGTACTTTGACCAGACCCTGTAAGGCTAAAGACAAAAAGAACTTTGCATAAATCCTGAGCTCTGTTTTGTAATGGATGGTAGATAAGGGAGGCAAAGATCTCCCTATTGGTGAAAGAAATTATAAATAAGCAAGGAGGAAAGGGGAGAATGAATCCTGAGATACTGGATGTGTTCAATTTTTAAAAATTAAAAAATATATGTAACTATATATAACTTACATGTATATATAGTTATATATCTTATGAATACCCAGTATGTGTATATATATGTCTGCATATATGTAGACAGTATATAGAGAGTATGTGTGTCTGTATATATATATATAGAGAGAGAGAGAGAATATAGATTATATAGAGAGAGATAGATATGGAGAGAGAGGAAGAGAGAAATAATTATGATATATGTGAATACATGGGTTCTATACATATCCTTCCTAGTTCTGTCTGCAGAGAGAGGTCCCAGAAACAATCACACTCCTATAGCAATAACACCCCTGCCCAGGTCTTGGTTTCTAAATATCCTTTTTGGAGAAGTGACTGATTCTAAGGTGGGGGCAGGAAATATACAAGATGAGATGTACAAGAACCCTAAGATTACAGTTCTAGAAAGTAAAGAAGTACTCCAAAAAACAAGGATAGGGACATGCCCCAGGGGTATAAGAGCCAGCCTAAGAGAACTCCCACTGGCCAGGACTAGAACAATTTGGGTAACAAAATAATACGGTATTAGATTATAACCCAAAATAAAAATAAATATACACAAGGTCATACAGATATAAATAAGTGATTAAATATTTAGAAAACGAGAGAGGAGATAAATCTTCTTCACAGAAGAATTCCAAATAATATACTATACTATGTATATATTCCCCCATCTAGAAGGTAGAACTTAAACCTTCCCCTCCTCAAATGTGGGCTGTACTTAGTGACTCACTTCCAAAGAAGAGAGTACAGAAAAGGAAAAATAGTAACTTTCAGTGGAGAAACCTGGCAGACACCAGCTTAATCAAGTCCAAGTGATCAGAGTTAACATCACCAGTGAGGGTTGGCACCATAGACATACATCCCAGTGATGGAAATGAGAAGGGTATTATTCCCCAATGTTCATAGTCTGTTCTCATCATAGAAAAACATCAGACAAACCCAAACTGAGAGACATCAAACAAAATACCTGCCCAGTACTCTTCAAAACTGTCAAGGTCAGGAAAAATAAGGAAAGACAGAGAAACTGACTTAGACCAGAGAAGGCTAAGGAGGCATGATGACTAAAAGCAACATGGCGTCCTGAATTGGACCCTGGAACAGCAAACAGACAACAGTCCAAAACAAAACAAAACAAAAACCCTGGTAAAATACAAATAAAGTCTGGAGTTAGTTAATAGTAATGTATTAACGTCAGTTCCTTAGTTTTGACAAATGTACCATGACTATGTGCGATATTAACACAGGAAAAACTATGTGATGGATATACAAGATAGCCTGTATTATCTCGGCAAAAGCCTTTCTGTAAAATCTAAAAGCATTTCAAAATAAAAATTTTATTTAAAATATGTAATTTCTGGGGTGCCCGTGTGGCATAGTCGATTCAGCATCAGGCTCTTGGTTTCTGCTCCAGTCACGATCTCAGGGTCGTAAGATCAAGCCCCAGGTCAGGCTCCATGCTCAGCACGGAGTCTCTGCCTCGCCTCCCTGTGGTGTTCTCTCTCTTTTTCTCTCTCTTCAAATAAATAAATATTTTAAAGAATAATAAAAAAATAAATATAAAAATGTAATTTCCTAGGATTAAACGATGTAGCAATGGGGGGGGGGGGGAGGGAATATCCCAGTTGATTCCAATATTCAGCCGGGGCTGAGAACCACCTTTCCAACAACGTTTGAGAAGGTAATCCTCCACACCAGTCCCCATGAGTATAAACATGTAAACACATAAACACATACTGACTTTCTAAATCATCGATGTGTGCTTTAAATTGATCATACTAAACACATTATTTTACAAGTTCTCCTCACTTAGCTGCATAATATCCTGTAATAGTATGCATATGCCACCACTCAGTCAACCACATTTTTCTTGATAGATATTCCTTTTGTCACATTCTGTTTCCAGTATGTCTCACTGCCTTGTTCCATCAAATATGTCCATGTCGTCGACTTTAATGCTTCAGGCTAGTATTTTTATGGGTGGTTTGTGATCCCTCCCAGACAAAAGGTTTATCTTCTATTTTTGTCTGTGGCAAATCCTTTTCTGTTCCCCATCGAACAATGGCACGTTCTGAAGGGTTGCCCACATTTCTGGTTTTGGATTCACTCTTCGCCCTTCTCAAGCCCTAAGCTGAAAAGCCATTGTCCCCTGTGCGCAGGGGCGAGAGGCTTTGCGGGTTGCCTGGCAACATAGGGGCAATGAGAGAGGAGAAGGGGACAGTGCGCCAGACCAGTGAGAAACATGCTCCTGGGGGGGGAGGATGGGAGCAGGGAGAATTAGGATGGGGCCCAGAGACAGCAGTGGGTGGTCCAGACACAGCGTCTTCTGGGGAACGGAATGGCATTTCTTTACCTGGCTGTCCTAGGGGTCGTTATAAGATATAAAGCAGACTCAGCCCCCTCTCCCCCCTCCCCAGCTCCTCCAACTCTTCCATGATTTTCATTTTCACTTTGAATAAAACGGAACCTCCACACCATGGCCTCAAGGACTTGTAGTTCCTGCTTTTGCGGCTCCTTCCCCGGCCTCCTATCATATCATGCCACGCTCTTGTTCGCCACTCTGCACTCCAAGTCTGTCCTAACTCAGTGCCTTTGGACTTGGCGTTTGAGTATTGGAATGACTGGCACCATCTCATCTCTCAATTCCCACCCACGTGGCCACCTCTGCAGACAGGGACCCCTGTCACAAGCTTCTCCCTGTATCCCTATTGGTGCCCACTCTCATGCATCACTCATTCCCTTCCTGGCACCTTTTACCAGCTGTGAATGGTTCTACTTTACAGGCCTTCTTCATTAGAGTGAAGCTCCAGGAGACAGGGACCTCACTAGCTGTTGTATCCCTACTATCTGACACCTGGTAGGTACCCAATAAATATTTACCGAATGGATAATAAATGTATCAGTAACTCTGAAATGTCTAAGATGTTCCTCACTTGCAAACTAACAAGTTAGCCAGCCATGGATGGCAGTAGAAGACACAAGACGTCTGGGCCAGAAATGAAAGAAAGTTTATTACTCATAACAATAGCAAACTACTGTATCAGCACGTGTAATGGTTCTCTGTACCCCAAATTCCCCAGGATGATGCACAGCGAGCAAGGTAACATCCACACAGGCAAAATAGGGCACATTCCAAGAAAAGAACCCCGAGCATAGGTAATCTTAATCTTTTATAACAAGCAGTTAAGCATGGCTATTTACTGATCCAGAGGGAAATTACCTCTATTGCCCAAGGTTGAAAGCAAACCTACCCTATCCTCCAGAGGGAGACATTATCTCTGTCTTCTAAGATCGATCACTACACAAACATCTTTGGAAAGATGATATAGAACAAGGCAGTTAGTCCATTTGGTCTCAAGACATGCAGAAATGCAAGGATCCAGGAAGATTTGTCTCCTTCAACTAATACCTCCCTGTTTCCTCTCCTCCGGTTCCTGGCAACCACCATGCTACTCTCTGCTTCTAAAAGTTTGACTGTTTTAGATTCATCATATAAGTGGCTTCATGTGGTGTTTGACTTTCTGTATCTGGCTTATTTCACTTAGCATAACATCCTCCAGGTTCATCTGTGTTGTCACAAATGACTGGATTTCCTCAACAAGTTAGTTTTTTAAAAAAGAACTGTCTTGTAACAGAAAGGATGGTTATTTCAATTTAGAGTTAGGACCAGTCAATTCTGAACTACTATTTAAACAGAACTGACACAGTAACAGCGAATCCAGACCTTGAGTTTTTCCAAAATATTCTTATATGTCCTGCAGAATTCCCACAGTAGGTATGGAGGTTGGAGGCACTATCCAATTCTCAGAGATGGGAGCTAGGTGTTTTGCAAAGCAGCAGGTCCCCACACAACACCTTAGGATCAGGGATCAAGCTGAAATTCTTGGGAGGTAGGCAGGTAACAATTAAGACAGAGTAAAGTGGATGTTTGGGTCTATGACCCAGGAAATCACAGAAATACGAAGCTCTATGAGGACAGAGGAAGCATTCATCTTGTTCATCTTGTGTGCCCAGCACCCTGTACTGTAACTGCATATAAAAAGCTCTCATTCACGGGGCGCCTGGGTGGCTCAGTTGGTTGGGCGACTGCCTTCGGCTCAGTTCATGATCCTGGAGTCCCGGGATCGAGTCCCACATCGGGCTCCCTGCTCAGCAGGGAGTCTGCTTCTCTCTCTGACCCTCCTCCCTCTCATGCTCTCTGTCTCTCATTCTCTCTCGCAAATAAATAAAATCTTAAACAAACAAACAAAAAAGCTCTCATTCACTATTTATTAAATTAAGGGCTAGATATCAGAAGACATAAATAAAGCAAAGAAGCAAAGGTTTTGATTTTGTTTCTAAATGAGCACATAGTTTTCATCTTGATGACAGGGGGGTGGGGAGGCAGGGGTGTCCCATATCCTGGAAATCTCAACAGCTACACCTTGGCTCCTATTTCCAGGCCTCAAAGTAGAGAACAAAAATTCACATTCTATGTTGGCTACGTTTTCCTGAGGATGAAGAAAAGTCTAAACTTGGTCTCGGCTGGATGGTACTGAAGAATGCAGGAGCAAAGGGAACCCAATTGGGTGGTTAACTGTTATGACAGGAGAGGGACAAGGACTCATGTTTCTACCCTGAGGTTGGACAGTACTTTCCTTCAAGGTTTAATTAGGAAAAATGATGGTGACGCTCTGAAGAATGGGTGACTTGCAGGTAAGTTGGCAATCCGTGCTAAAACCAAAGATAGCTAAATGATCCCATCACTGTGATCTGCCCTAAGGACACACCAGCGTATGTACCGCAGCTTTACTTGCTCTAATGAAAATCTAGGGACAACCTAAATATCCATTAGGAGAGGAATAGCTAAATAAAACAGAATGGAATATTATAGAGCTATGAGAGGGAATATTTTTAATGAGATAGGATGCATAGAAATTCTATTTATTTCCATACATGTGATAAATACTTCCTTAGCTGGTAACTGCCAACTTTGGGTATGGTGGGGGAAGAGACAGGGATTGGGTTGGGGATCAAAAGAGATGTCCACTGTATATGAAAAAAACTTTCATTTTATGGGAGAATGCGTATACGTGCAAGATAGCATAGTGGTTAGGTAGCTGGTGTCAGTTACCTGAATTTGATCCTGGCTTTGTCATTTACTAGCAGTGTGACCTCAGGCACATTGCTTCACCTCACTGTGCCCCACTTGCCTCCTGCATAACATGGGATAATAATGCTATCTGCCTCGTTGGGCATTATAGAGATTTAAAACATGAATGCAAGTAAAACCCTTAGAAAGGCGCCTAAGGTGTTGTAAGCCGCCGATAAATGGAAACTGTTAATATCATGTTACTATAACACATGTTAATATCATGTTTTACTTGTGTAATTAAAATCAATTTAAAGTATCGTTCAGGAAATAAAGGAAGGAAGGAGAAGAGTTTATGTTGTTCTCTCCAAAGTAAGAACAGGCTTTGATCAGAAGACTGTGTTTACAAAACAAAATGTCCTCTTGAATCATCTCGAAATGTCATCCTCTTTTCCCCACGATGGGGGTAATTATCACGGCTGGGAGCTATTTCTTGAACACATATACAATCATGATGTGGCAGCCCAAGAGTTCAGAGACAGGGAAATGTCTTTCTCTCTCTCTCTTTTTCTTTTTAACATAATCTAAATTTAACAAGCCCATTAAAGCAAATGTTTCAACAGGCGACATTGAACTGATTACAATATTTAATAAATCCGACTCCCAAACGAGGGCTTTTAAATGCCAGTGAGGAGCCAAAGTTGTACTATATTCATCCCTTTTGTGCCAACATCCTGTGGGAGTGTTAGATGGGGAACCCCCTTTGTGATCATCACAGAGGGGGAAATAATTATGATCACCTTTAAAAGTGCCATTTATAGTACCCAGTTCACTTCATAATGCTTAAGAGAGCTGGGATCCAGCACTTTTTTTTTTATTCCCCACAGCAGAGAAAGATGCTATTTCAACAGAGAGGCAGGATCCCACTGTTCTGAGACCCAAAAAACATGCCCAGAGGTGTCTTGTGCCCACCTTGGTTCCTATGCGGGATACGTGACCTCGTGGGAGCTACCTTGCCTTTGTGGATGTTCCTCAGCTATACAACAAAGGAGGTTAACCAAAAGATTCCCCTTTGCTGGTCAGCGCCTCTGTGATTACAGATCCAAAGCCACTTCCCTCAGCTAAGTGCCTGGGGGACGGACAAATTCCCCATGAAAATGGATTCTGTGCCAACACAGCCTTCTGTCCCATGAACACGTATCTTTCTTGTATACATGTTTAGATCCTTCAGTCTTAGACTGCTTTCCTGCTGGGCTCTGGAAGTGGGAAGCCTCACTCATGAAAGTTGCATGTGGGGGTCTCCCCATTCTGGAAAGTTCTCTTCTGGGACGAGGAAGAGGTGAATCCGTGGGCTGGAAATAAGAATGCTGGGAGTGGACCCCAAGGTCAACTGGGTCTGTCCTTGAGAAGGACTGTGTCTCTCGGGTTGTCTGCCTCAGCACCCGAGGATGGGGTAGGATTGCCAAGCCTCCTACCCCAGACATTTTTGTCTCTCAGGGATGGCTATTTTGCTGGTCCTTGGGGGCATGCGTCTCTCAGGTGTCAGCATCTTGATCTGTACCTGCATTTCCTTCTCTCTCCCCTGCAGCTTTTTTTTTTTTTTTCCATCTAAAATTTACTGACCTTTGTGGCTTATGGTTTGTGAGGGGGTCTGAAATAGTTGGGGCTTTTAAAGATTCAAAATGTATAGTCAGATAAAAGGAAGAGAAAGTCACCCTCAGAAAATCCCAGTGCACGGTACCAGTCCAAGGGTAACTGTCCTTGACAGCCAGCATTTGCCGCCTTAGAGAACCCTCCTTCCCTTGGAGGCCCTCGGCTGCAGGCCTGATGGGAGGCACAAAAATGAATCAGCCAGGCCCCAGGTTCCCCAGAGGAAGGGAGACAAAGCCACAGAGCTATGCATCATCTGTGTTTTCTTGCCTTGTGGCTGTGGGTTGCTTAGAAAACAGCCCAGGGAGGTCCCTATATCAGACAGGCTGATGGCCTCATGCCCCTCTGGTTCCCAGGGAAATCATGCTTTGGTTGATCATAGGATTTTCTTGGTACACGAGCCTAGGCATAAATACACAGCAGAAAGGCAGATGCCCTCCTGGAAGATGTACAGTATGTTCCCGAGGCTAGAGGCCAAGCAGGTCTCTCCTTCCCCATCCCTCCCCCAGCACCTGGCTGCGCAGGGACAGGCGCAAGGCTCCGCCTGGCTGAGACGTGGAGGGGACCCTGCCTGCTGAGGCCAAACCTCCTCCTAGTCAACCATGGGGGCACTGTTACTGTCTGCTTACCACCCCCCCCAGGTCCGAGAGTACAACCTGGTCTGTACCCCAAGATCTAACATGATATGTGGCACGCAGTCAAGGGAAATAAATCTTTGTTGAGTCTGTAAAAGATGTAGACCCCTGAGAAGAAGCTGGAGGAGGTCTCAATTCAAAGGCAAAAGATATTAGAGCAGCCAGCCCCCACCATTCCCATCCAGGGCAGCAGCCACCTCCCCACCCTCTCCTTTTTGTCCTCGATAAAAGAAAAAGCAGAATGATACACAAGAAATAAGTCTAAATGGCTGTTTCCACAGAGGAGGTGGGACACATCAGGGGGAGAAAGGAGACTGATTTTAACCTCGATGAAAATCATCTTTGATTTTTAAAAAGCATATGTAAAAATTGTCCTACCAAAGAGGAATAGGACTTTAAAATTTGAATATGTACCCTTAATCCCCTTCACCTATTTGTACTTACCTTGATGAGCCCTGGGTGACATGTGGAAGTGTTGAGTCACTAAACTGTGCACCTGAAGCTAATGCAATGCTGTATATTAACTACACTGGAATTAAAATAGAATTTTTAAAATGTGAATATGTAATATAATGCTACCCGTGGTAAAGCATTTAAAAAGTACAGCTGTTTCCAGGGGCACCTGGGTGGCTCAGCCATTAAGTGTCTGCCTTCGGCTCAGGTCATGATCCCAGGGTCCTGGGATCGAGCCCTGCATCGGGCTCCCTGCTCGGTGGGAAGCCTGCTTCTCCCTCTCCCACTCCCCCTGCTTGTGTTCCCTCTCTCAGTGTCTCTCTCTCTGTCAAATAAATAAAATCTTAAAAAAAAAAAAAAAAGTACAGCTGTCTCCAGTGACAATGAAGTTTCCTGTCTACCCTTGTGGATGGCAGAAAAATGGTCCCAAGAGATGCCCACGTCCTGTGTCCCACAACTTGTGAAATGTTACCTTAACATTTCAAAGAGGACTTTACGGATAGGAGGAGACTCGGGATTCCGGATGGGAAGTTGATCCCGTGTGATCCAGATGTCCTTTTAAGAGGGAAGAAGGTGGGTGGGACAAGGGGAATAGAGAGAAATGCAGGGCCGTGAGCCGGGGAACGTGGCGCCCTCGAGAAGCTGGAGGAGGCAGCGAAACAGGTTCTCTCCTAGAGCCTCCTGAAGGAATGCGGCCCTGCCGACCCACTTTAGGACTTCTAACATCCAGAACCGTAAGATAATGTGGGCTGTTGAAGCCATTACGTGAGTGGTAATTTGTCAAAGGAGAAGTAGGAAACGAATCCAACTTCTGACTTCTCTGTCCCCCTTCCCAGAGGCAATTAGTTCTCCCCACTCTTTGTCTTCTTCCAGGAACAGTACACACACACACACACACAGATGCATAAATATGATAGATACATAGGTACAGAGAGAGACTGACGTATAGATACATAGCTTAACATACATAATGCATATGCCATATATAAAAATCATAAAAGATATAGAGGATATGTACATAGGTAAATACATGTATTTGCTTTGTTTTTTCACAGATAACACTATACATCTATATATAACACTATAATCTACTATACATCCTTCTTTACCTTGAGTTTTTCTCCTAAGAGTATATCTCAGAGATCCTTCCATATCAGTGCACCCAGATATGTTTTGTTTCTCAAAATAAATATGTTAACAAAAAAATTACGGGAAAAAATCAGCAAGAAATGCCTTGAGACTCAGTGTGTTTTGATTTCTTATTTCTAGCTATGCTCACCCGTGAGGGACACCTGCTTCCTACCTGCCCCTTCTTTAGTTCCCTGAAGGAATTTATAGATAATTCAGTGGGTAGTGACAGAGGGAAAGAAGGTAGTCTCGTTTCTGATACTCCGTTCACTTCTCTCTGCCCCCTCCGATACCTAATGTCTCCTTCTTACAGAAAGAAAAACCAACCCCATCAGAATAATTGGTTCAGTGGTGTCTGGACACCGTGCATCTGCCCCCACATATGTACTTGATCCATTTAGAAATTCTCAGCCCAAGGAACACTCATTGCTGTGAGAATCAGGCGGTCCTGGGCTCAAAGTCTGGCTGAACACCTCCTAGGTGTGTGAACCTGACGTACTGCTTCATCCTGGGAGACAACATTTGCATTTGTCAGTCCCACCGGTTAGTGAGACTGAATTAAATGAGATGCCAAGAAAAAAGCACCTAACACAGCACCTGTGTTGGAGGTCTCCCCAAGACCACCCTCAGATTTCAGGATTCTCTAGAAAAGCTCATAAAAACACAGTTACAGTTTATCACAGTGGAAGGATACATAGTGAATGCAGCAGAAGAAATAGACACATAGGGTAGATTCCTTCTAGTTGTGCAGTGCTTCCAGAGGGCACGTACCTCTCCCAACATTGATAGGTGACCCCATGTTTGAAGTATCATTACCCTTGGGGGAAGCTGCCCCAAGCCTTGGTGTCCTGGGTTTTCATCAGGGCTCAGACACAGAGGCATGGAGCACCCTCTCAACCCCAATGTCAAATTGATACCAGCATGCTCCAAAGCCCCAGGCATACAAAAATGATCACCTGAGGGGGCACTTGGGTGGCTCAGTCGGTTAATTGTTTGCCTTTGGCTCAGGTCATGATCTCGGGGTCCTGGGATCGAGCCCTGCATCAAGCTTCCTACTCAGCAGGGAATTCTGTTTATTCTGCAGTCAAATGCTCTGCCACTGAGCTATACCCCCTTGAATTCTGTTTATTCTGAAAGAATTTTATCCTTAAGTGATCAGCCCTCTAATAAATAAATAAAATCTTTTAAAAATTTAAAAAATAAATATAAAAAACCACAATCATTTGCCGTATATCTCACTGTTAGTATCATACTGTTAAGGTATCTGGAGACACTCTCATCAGGCACAATATTCCAAGGACACACAGGTTGGCTCCCAGGAGCTGGTCAAGGCCAGTGTGGAAGACCTCAGGAATGTGCAGGGTTTGGGCAAACCAGACCTGCCGAGTTAACTCTTTCTGCGCAAAGCCTGTCACTGTAAGTAAATAAAGGCTTCTTTCTTTCCCCCAAATCCTCCCTTCTCCTGACTCAAGTAAGATTACTGATAATCTAACAAAAAGCTGTTGACATTGAGCTCTGTCTTGGTGCCAAGCACTGTGTTCAGTGTTGTCTCTTCGCTCTTACAATGATTCTCAATGATGTCACTTGTTTCTCATTTTACAGAAAATGAAACCAAACCCAAAGACCTCGAGTGATTTATTTAATGTCACATCCCTTCCGTGGACTGAGTTCAGGGAGAGGATTCGAGTCAAGCTCCCGAAAACTGAGGCTTGGCTGTACTCACCTCCACTTCCCCTACATTTCCTAATATGGGCACATTGCTTTGGCAGAGACCACAGACATAGCGCTTCTGTGTGGATGCCCAGCACATTCATGAAGTTTCTAATCTTTTTCTTAAATGTCATTTCCCCAAGGAAGACTTCTGTGGATCCTCAAACTTAATTCAATCTCCCTGTCAGCAGAGTCACAAGCAATTTGTACTAAGGACAATCAGGAAGAAAGGGAGTCTTAGTCATGAGAAGTGAATAAAGACAGGGCGTCTCATTTGCCACCGTGGGCCAGTGGGCACTGTGTCCTTGGCCAAGCGGGTGGGCGCATCTTCCTCTACCTGCTGTCAGAGAAGCTCAGCCTGGACAGACACCTGACCGTAGCATTAGACGTAGATGCTCGTGAGGAAGGAATTTGCTGAGGAAGAAAGGGCATGACATTTGTGCCATCTTTTAAATCGTTATTTTAAGTGACAAATATTTAAATGTTGGGGACCTTGGGCCAAATCCCAAACCACCTTATTATTTAAAGCTCACAGAGTAGTGCATTTTATTGCTCCTTTGAAGTGCACAGGAAAATTGTAACAATGATCATTTAAAATACCCAATAGCTATTTTCCTAACATGTATTGTAAGTTGTTTGAAAGCAAGAATATGGGGTGCCTGGGTGGCTCAGTTGGCTGAGCATCTGCCTTCAGCTCAGGTCATGATCTCAGGGTCCTGGGGTGGAGCCCCACACTGGGGTCCCTGATCAGTGGGGAGTCCGCTTCTCCTTCTCCCTCTATCCCTCCCCTGCCTAGTGATCTCTCTGTCTCTCTGTCTCTCTCTCTGTCTCAAACAAATAAACCTTAAAAAAAAAAAAGCAAGAATAATTTTTGATTTATTCATCATTATATTGCCAGTGTCTGCAACTTATTGAAAGTCTTGATGAATATGCACATGAATATTAAATGAGTACAGTGTAAATAGGAGATGTGCTATCCTTAGGATGGTTTCTTATAACCTTTGTGAGGGCTGATCCCTTAAGGATAAAATTCTATCAGAATAAACAAAAGAGTAATATGGACCAAACTGCGTATCCTCGGAATTCGTATGTTGAAGCCCTAATCCCTAGTGTGACTGTATTTAGAGAGAGGGCCTTTATGGAGGTAATTTGGGGTCAATGAGGTCTGACCCTATAGAATTAGTATACTTCTAAGAAGAGATACCAGAGGGCTCACTCTCTCCGCCATGTGAGAGCACAGTGAGAAGGTAGGTCATCTACAATCGAAGAAGAGAACTCTTGCCAGAAACAAAATGGGCTGACGTCTTGATCTTGGATTCCCAGCCTCCAGGATTTTGAGAAAGTAAATTTCTGTTGTTGAAGCAACCTGGTCTGTGTTATTTCGTGACGGCAGCCCAAGAAGATGAATACAAAGACTGTAGAGGTTAAGGGCATGGGCTCAGAAGCCAGATCTGCCTGAGTTCAGCCCGCATCTCTACAACTTACTAACTCTGTAGAGTTCATCATATTAATTATTCTCCCTGTGCCTCCATTTCTCACCAGTATAATGAAGATAACATTCATCTATTTCACGGGGTTTTGAGGACTTACTGGCTTATTATTACATGGGCAGCCCTTAGAACAAAGCCTGGGACACGACAGGAGCCATATCAATGAGCCAGGCTGTGTTTCCAAAGATGGTGCCCCAGCAAGGCTTCTTCCATGTGCTCTTTTGTAATGGGATCTTTCCATGTCCATGAAGAGGTGGAGTCCATGTGTCCTTTCCTTAAATCTGGGTTTCCCCTGTGAGCCACTCTGACAATAGAATGTGGTAGAATATAGCTATGGAACTTCAAAACTGGATCAGCTTCCATCTTTATTTCTTGGAACACAGCTTTTTGGAACCCAGCCTCCACACTGAGGAACCTAAAATCAGCCACAAGGAGCCCAAAATGGAAGAAAAGCAAGATCCCAGCCCACAGCCCCAGATGAGCTCCCAGCGGCATCCAACATCAGTTGCCCTTATGCAAGTGAGGCTGTCTTGGACCGCTCAGCTTTTCCAGAACATACACTGACACCCTGTGAATCAGGAATGCCACCGGCAAACCCATGAGGTCATGAGAATAATAAATTGTTGGTTTAAGACAAAATTTTGGGTGGAAGTTATGCAGCGAGAGATAACCAAAACAGAAAGTAGAACCAGATATTGTATCCTGTGTAACAAAAATGTGTCATCAGCATGTGTGACCAGCTGTGGCCTTGGGAAACAACATAGGCTGAAGAGCAGCAAGGAGACCATTAATGAGGCTGGAAAAGCAGGGAGCAAATTGTTATTGGAGATTTGAGGAAAGGGACCCCGTGTTTATGTAATGGCACATCATTGGGCAACACTTTACCCACAGTAAGGTGACAGACAAAAAAGCATGCCTAATACGCTTACGGATCTGAACTAAGGAGAGTCCCAGAATAATGTTGGAAGTACCAAATGGCTTGGTTTTTTGTTTTTTTTTTTTTAGCTGCCTGTGATAAATGGGGGAAAGAGGGATGGTCCAAAGAAGGAAATGTTCAATACTCAAGCAGAAATTAGAATATTTTCAACTTGATGGCTTAGAAAATAAAATTGTTTCTATCGCTCAGCTTCTCTAAGGAGTAAAAAGGGTCTCAAAGTAAATAAAAACTTGAAAGAAAGATCAAATCCAGGTCATTGCCACTAAAACATAGCCTCAGGTCAAGATCAAGTAAGGGGCATGGCTGTTAACTTTCTTTTTTACGGCTTCAGAAAAATGTAAAGAGGTATCTCTTAGACCTCATTGCTAGACGAAAAGACTTTAAAGAAAGTCAAGAGTGTTGGGCTACAGGATCTTGGCTACACCCCAAAGAAGAGAGACATCTTTCCTGTAGAGATCTGCGGATGTGTTTTTTGTCTAGTAGTGTGAACCCCACCAAGATTCATAGGAACCGACAAAGTTGTAAAGAAAATTGTACAAATGGGAGTGACACCAGCTTGAACTAAAAAAAAGAGATGGGCTTGCAAAAATGGATGAAGGGGAGCAGGAGGTATGGAAGGTACAGCATAGGAAATATAGTCAATGCTTTGTAACAATGTGCACCATATGGGGACAGACAGTAGCTCCCCTTGGGGTAAGCACAGCGCAATGTACAGAGTTGCTGACTGGCGATCTGGTATACCTGAAACTCATGCAACATTGTACGTCAACTATAGTTCAGTTAAAAAACTCTTAATTAAAACAAAGAGACGGAAACATTTCAAAATGAAAAAGACCTGTGCACCCCCCACATTTCTATGACTTAAGAGTGAGCATAAGGAACCAACTCAGCATGAGCTATAAATATAAGCCATTCCTAATGGAACAGGAAACAAAAAACTCAGAAGGCAAATTCCAGAGTCAGAACAGGAGAGCCAAAAGCTACTGAGAAAGATTCTCCAAAGCAGCAATGGGCCCTAATCAATATGCACTCTCTGCCTGCAGAGCAGGGAGAATTGGCAACATATGCACTGGATTTCAGAATTGCTATGGACCAGTGACTACCACCAACCTCCCTGGTCATCCCATCCTTGTGTCTACTTTATGCTGAGCATGTGGAGGCAAATGGATTGTCTTTTTTGGCTCATAGGCCTCCCCACCTGAGGAACTACACCCAAGGATCCTCACTTAGATTTAGAAAACAAGATCTTGAACCTTGAGGCTGAGCCTGACGCCATAACAGGATGGGAATGTTAGCAGCCTTGGGAGGAAATGACTATAGTTTGCATGCCAGAGGAACATAAATTATGGCCCCAGGGCAGGCCACACTGGATCTGGCTTCTAAGGACTGCCGGGGCAATGCCTCCCATCCCACATGCCTTTTTGCAATGTGATCCTGAAGGATATTTGTGGCAGTGACAAATCAGAAGCAACCTAAATGTCCAACCTCAGGGGATGGGTAAATTATGTAAAGGGTATTAGAATAATGTAATGGTTGACTGTTTGATGGCACAGAGTGAATGATGCTCATGACAAAAGTTTTAAATGAAAAAAAGGCAGAGTATAAAATAAGCCTCTTTTCAATAAATAGATAAATAAATAAATATATATAGTAAGCAATGGGGCCTGGTGGGAGAGAACTGTGCAAAGGCTGGAGCTGAAGAGGGTTACAGGCTTCACACTGTACCTGGGAACACTGACCTTGGTAACTAGTCTCCATACGGAGAGAAGTCAAGCGGCCAAGTGCAGAGGCCCACATGTTGCAGAACAGGGGCCTCTACCCTGAGCTCAGCTGACCTCCCAGGCAGCATCCAACACCAACTGCTCACCATATAAGTAAAGCCATTTTGGAACTTCTAGCTCTCCTGTGGTGCCCAGCTCAACACCACATGAAGCAGAGGAAACATCCGATCACAGAACTGCGGGAAATAACGCGTTGTTGTTTTATGCAACTATGTTTTGTTTTTTCTTTTTTTTTAATGTTTTATTTATTTTTTAAAGATTTTACTTATTTATTTTTGAGAGAGAGAGAAAGAGAACAAGCAGGGGGAGCTGCAGCGGGAGCGGAGGAAGCAGGCTCCCCACTGAGCAGGGAACCCAATGTAGGCTTGATCCCAGGACCCTGGGATCATGACCTGAGCTGAAGGCAGACACTTAACAACTGAGCCACCCAGGCACCCTACTGTGATTTTTTTAAAGATTTGCTTATTTATTAGAGAGAGAGAGGAGGGCAGAGGGAGAGGGAAGGGGAGAGAGGAGCAGACTACCCACTGAGCACAGAGTCCCACCTGGGGCTGGGTCTCACGACTCTGAGATCATGACCTGAGCCAAAGTCAAGAATCAGAGGCTTACCAATTGAGCCACCCAGGCACCCCTTTACTGTCATTTTTAAATATATATTTGTAATTTATAAATATTATAATATTTATAATATATAATATAAATATATATTATAATACATATGTTTTAATATATTATAATTTATATATATTATATATATATATTTCCATGGTGCTTCAATTTCCCTTGCCTGGGCTCAGGTCCACACTGGAACTGGTGGAGAAGGGGAACCTCAGGGTGTTCAGTTGTCACTCAACCTTTGCTTGCAGTGAAGCAACTCTGCAACTCACCTCTTACACAGCCTGCTGGAACCCAAATAAAGTCACAGATTGGGAGACACAAGGATGACATAGACACCTGTCAGAGGATGTGATGAAGTTTAACAAGGATGAATGCAAGGCTCTGAATTTGTATTAAAAAGCCAGCTGCCCAAGGACATGTGGCTTAGCAGAAACATACATTTATTAACTCAGGCTTTTTTTTTTTTTTTCGCATTAAGCTTGTAAGTATTGCAAGAATAATGAGGCTGCCAAAAAACCTCATGTGGTTGTAGACTTTATTAATAGAAGTAAAGCACCCAGAATAAGGAAGGCTATTGGACTTCTCCAACGGGGTCAGACCACATGTAGAAGATTCGGTTTTGCCCAAAGCACAAGAAAAGTGAAAGAAAAAACTGGAGTGAATTCAGGAGAGAGTGGCAAGACAGTTTGCAGTACTCAAGAATGTATTATGTATCACTTTCAATTTAAAAAGTAGAGTGAATTAATGGGTGTACAGATGCCTAGGTAAATGGCTAAGGGAATAAGTTTTTCAAATTTGAAAACAGCCATGCTACGCCTTGATCTCATTTGTGCATTGAACAAAATACTTACTAAATGGATACTGAGTTCCCAGCATTTTCCTAAGTATTAGAAAGACAGCAGTGAGTTCCCGCCCATCGTGTAGCTGGCATTTTAGATAAAACCTAGTAAACCAATGAAATTATTTGGGAGAGGTATGTGTGATGAAGCAAATAAATCGGGTCGATTGGGTAGAAAGCCTTGAGGGATCAGAAGTCTTGATTTTGGTTATTCAAAGAAAGCCTCCCCAAAGAAATGACATTGGAAATGGAATTTAACCAATAAGAAGGAAATTAAGTGAAATAATTGAAAAGTATCTTTCTGGGCAGTAGGAGCTGATGGTGGAGATATCCTGCAGCAGGAAAAAGTTGGCATTGTATAAAGACAAATGGAGAAAAAGCCAGTGTGCCTGGAGCATTATGACACAGAGTGGTGTAAGTGAAGATTAATCAGATGGGCATGTCCATCCTGAACTTAAGATTTTATTTCTTTAAGAGAGAGAGAGAGTGAGCAGGAGGAGGGAGAAGGAGAGACTCTCAGGGAGACTCCCCACTGAGCATGGAGCCCAACGAGGTGCTCGATCACACGACCCTGAGATCATGACCTGAGCCGAAACCAAGAGTTGGATGCTCAACCAACTGAGCCACCCAGGCGTTCTGCATCCTGAATTTAAATGTCATTCCACTGTTCCCAAAGCATCATTTCTCTGCCATGGTTTGGGTCTTGAAGTCAGGTTTGGGGCTTGACTCATATGGTTCTTGTACAGAGAAGATACAAAGAAAGAGGAGTCTAGTTCCCATAGAAGCTCTCTTCAGCTCTCTGGAAGGCTGGCACGTGGAAATCGGGTGGCGTAGTGTCAGGGTTTCTATGTCCCCAGGAGGTCGCATTATGATCACCAGTTGGTAGAAACTACACGTGTTGTTCAGCTCAAGCACAGGCAGAGTTTTCTAATTTATATCCCCATCCAATGACACAATCTGCCCTGGTAGGTAATGACTTCCTCATCCCAGGAAAAGTCCAGGTGAAGTCTGGGTACTGCCTTAAGGTTACACTTGGAAATCACACAACAGGCATTAGATTGGAATTAGTGTTTCCCAAAGGACGGGGCATGGGCCTCCGTTGGCAATGGTAGATGTTACACAGATGTTCCATTAAGTAACATCAGATGAAGCAGTACAGAGACTATGGCTTTTCAATTTCTTCTCTATTAGTCCAGTTGTTGTTTTTTTTAAGATTTTATTTATTTATTTAACAGAGAGAGAGACAGCAAGAGAGGGAACACAAGCAGGAGGAGTGGGAGAGGGAGAAGCAGGCTTCCCACTGAGCAGGGAGCCCGATGCAGGGCTCCATCCCAATTAATGGAAAATTCTTTTCTGTTTTATTCAAGTATAACTAACACACAATGTTATATTAGTTTCAGGTGTACAATACAGTGATTCAACAATTCTATACATGACTCAGTGTTCATCACAATAAATGTATTCTTAATCTCCATCACCTGTTTCACCCATCCCCCACCCACCTCCCCTCTGGTAACCACCAGTTTGTTCTCTATAGTTAAGAGTCTGTTTTTGGGTTTGTCTCTTTTTTTCCTTGTTTTTATTTTTTTTCCTTAAATTCTGTCATGGAGAACATCTCATGTGTCTTTAATAGCTAACACTTGCTTTGTATCCCTTTTTTTTTTTAAGATTTATTTATTTACTTGAGAGAGAGGGCGTGCAAGCAGGATCACAAGCAGGGGAAGAAGAAGCAGACTGCTTGCTGAATAGGGAGCCTGATGCAGGGCTCGATCCCAGGACCCTAGGATCATGACCTGAGCTGAAGGCAGACACTTAACCGACTGAGCCATCTAGGCACCCCATGTGTCCCTTTCTTAAAAAAAGAAATAAATGCTTACATGACTCTTTCCCAGGTAATAGTATCTTGCAAGATTTTTAAACATTATTCTGTTCTCACTGTATTTCTGTATGTATATAGGTAACTGACGTGGGATTTATATTTGTGGCAATAACATAAAGACTACTTTTATCAATAAACTATATTATTGAAGAGTCACATTGACTTAAAGGAAAATATCATGCATACAGGCGTGGATGTTATACAGTGTGGATCATTACTATGGAGAAAAATCATTCTAGTGCTAGGCAAATACTTGACATTTAGAAAACTCTGGTTAGACCTTAACGTCCTTCCAATCCTGAGCTCTTTTGATTCCATGAAACAAAATGGGGTTTAAATTGTTTTGCTGATTCTCTTGAACAAAGTCAACTCTTTTAAAGAAAACAGAAAGGCAGGATTCAGGTATGTATTTCAGTTGAATGGAAGAGTCATCCCCAGGGATCTTCAGCCCTGCCATCTACTATCTCTTTCAGTTGTAAGGTTCAGAAAAACACAACTGCAATGGCTAATTTTGTGTGACAACTTGGCTAGTTTACAGTAATCAGTTGTCTGGTCAAACACCAGTCTATATGTGGCTGTAAAGATATTTTTTTTAAGATTTTTTTTTAATTTGTTTATTTTAGAGAGGGGCACAAGATTGGGGGGAGAAGCAGAGGAGGAGGGAGGAGGAGGGGAAAGAATCTCAAGCAGACTCCATATTGAGTGTGAAGCACCCAACACAGGACTCAATCTCACGACCCTGAGATCATGATCTTGAGATCATGACCTGAGCCAAAACCAAGAGTCAGATACTTAACCAACTGAGCCACCCAGTGCCCCACATAAAGTTATATTTTTAGATGTGATTAATATTCAGTTGACTTTAAAGTAGATTAGCCTCCATAATGTGGGTGGGCCTGATACAATCAGTTGAAGGCTATGATCAAAGACCAGTTTCTTGAAAGAGAAGGAATGTTCCCTCCAGGCTGCAATGTAAGAATTCTGCCGTAGCTTCCTGCCTTCAGACTCAAGACTGCAACATCAACTTTTACCTGGATGTCCAGACTGCCAGCTTACACTATGAATTTCAAATTTGCTAGTCCCCAAAATCATGTGAGCCAGTTCCTTCAAATAAATCTGACTTTATTTCTATATATTATCTATCTATACATACTATCTACACACACACATGACAGTAACAAAAACCTTAGAGGAATTTGTTCTGTGCTACTAACACTATGGTGGTGGACTTCAGGCAATACTTGATCCAGGGGCTCAAATGATAGCATGAAGATTTATTTTTACCCATGTCTTGGGTCTGATTCCTGATTGCAGATTCATCATCAGCATCTGCAAGGTGCCCCTTGACAGCTCCAGGCTTGCATCCTTCCAAGTCCAAGTATAAAAATGAAATAATATCTTATCTTCCAACAGTTCAAACAATTGTCATGGGCCTAAATGCCTCTGTCCCCAGTTAATCTCATGTTCATCCCTGAACTAATCCCTGAGGTCAGAGGGTGGAACACACTGATCTTCTCACCCTTGGGCATGAGGGTGGAGAGGGTTGCATCCCCAGAGGGAATGACTTCAGCGTACTGTTATCGGATCTAGGATTAGAAGATCTGGGAGGGGGAATAACAGCACTCCATTGCACCATACCTCTCAGATATTAATGGGCACAGGAGTCACCTGGGGGCTGGTTAAATGAAGATTCTGATTCATTAGTTCTGTGATGGGGCTTGCAATTCAGCATCTCTGATAAACTCCAGATAATTCTGATACTGCTCGTCCATGGACCACACTTTGAGTACCAAGTCATTATGTTGTATATTCCAGAGGCTGGCTGATAACCATCCCTAATTACAGTGAGTGGTCAGACCAAGGGGGAAGCGGGGTTCTGCTTCAACATAGCGTTTTACCAGCCATGACCCATCACTGCAATGAGGCCCTGTCTCTTCCTTGCCTGCTGGAGGCATGGACAGAAAGGTGGTCAGACACATACATCATGCAGCATGAGCCCCTGGGGCTGCTCAGTCATGCTCAGGGTAAGCGAGGACAGATAAAGATGTCCCTGTTACCTGGATGCCTTTGTGGAGAAGTCTGCATTCCTCAAGACTTACACAATTCACCAGTCGAATCAGAGAAACAGCCCAGAGCTGCTGTTTGTTATGTTATGAGTGAGATCCACTAGAGAAACCAGAGGTCAAGGTAGAGTCATAAAATTTCATGGTTGAAGATTTTGCCCTTACTGCATACTTCTCAGATAAGGTGTTTATTGCTGTAGGGGACATTTGAACTTTGTTGGACAAAGGAGACCAAAGTCTTTTACTTTTTAAATACCATGTTAGTCTTTCAGCCAAAGGCTTACTGGCAAGCTTCTGTGTCTGGGTTTTAAAGAGTGCAGGATTTGGGAGGAATCTGACCCAAGAGAATCATCGAGCCTTATAGAGAATGTCGACAATTGGATCAACTGTTCCAAGTTATATGCCAGACAATCAATTGCTGATTCAATCAGGATTTTAGCTATAACGAGGAACAGTTCTATTTCCGTCATTAGGGGGAATCTGGCTCATCTGTTCATGGTTGATCCGACTCTTCGATATTAACCACAATAATTGTCAAACAAATAAGTAAAATAAATACAACCATCCCCCCAAAGTAGTCTCAAAGGAGTGGTGATTTATGTCACAGAATCCTGACAGCGCTTTTAATAATAACTTCTGGCCAGATTTCACAGAAAGACAAAACGTAGCACAGCCAAGCAAAGAGAACTTGAGTTCATAGGGTAGAGGTTGAGGTTAAAACCACATATCCCAGCTTTCTGGTACATCTTCAAAAATCTGAAATCAATCTCCTTTGCTGAAATAAATTGCAAATTATGAGGATTTATTTCCAAAATATCTTACTTAATTTCCCTTGGTCATTCGATTTCTAAATTCATTCATGTGTTGATGTATTGCTTTCCAAGATGAAACTAAATCTATTATGGAGAAGATAATCAGGGTATTTGAGTATTTTCCTTGGCTGAATATACTTTCCTGGAGGCAAAGAAAGTCAGGTTTGTCCAACATGGATTTCTACCACCTAGCACACTGCCTGGCACAAAGGAGGCTCACGTGTGTTATTTAAATGAATGATACAAAAAACAACAAGATTCAAATATCCACAAAGACACATTTTTTTTTTCTCTACCAGAAATAAATTTCTGGTGGGAAAGATAAAATCATGTGAGGAAATAAAAATGTATGTACAAAGAAAGAGAGGCATAAAATTGCCTGGGGTGTTTCAAAACAGGTAAAGATTTTGATACAAATCAAATGATAAACTGCATGGTGGGAACTGGTAAGAGGTAAGCAGGCAAACGAAGGAGGGGGCCAGATTATGATTTGTATTTGTTAGTTATTTTCAGGTGCAAGTGATGTCTGAAATACAATTAGAAGTGGTTTAAGCATTAAAAAAAATTGTAACAGAACATGTAACTGAAAAGTCCAGACTATCCAGGTTCAGGCATGGCTGGATCTAGGTGTTCAAATGATGTCATCAGGAATCTGTCTCCCAGAGCACCTGGGTGGTCTGCCTTTGGCTCAGGTTATGATCCCAGGGTCCTGGGATAGAGCTCTGTATGGGACTCCCTGCTCAGCAGGGAGCCTGTTTCTCCTCCTCCCTCTCCCTGTGCTGCTCCCCCTGCTTGTGCTCTCATAAATGAATGAATGAATGAATGAATGAATAAATAAATAAATAAATAAATAAAATGAAAAAGTATGTGCATCTGCAGCCCCGAGCTGACATTCTCCCAGTTGAGGAATTTCATCAGAAACAAACACATCTTTATCTATGATGTGGATCCATGGTCTGTTAGCTTTAGTCTGTAGCCTGGATTAGGTCACATGCCTGCTCTTTAGCCAATCAGTGGAGCCCAATGACAATGGTATTCTCATATGCCACCCTAGATCACATTCTTATCCCTGCATCCTGGAAGTGTGAGCAGTCTTACCCAAATGGCATGGATTGAGTTTGGGAGAAGTAGGAATTCCTAAAGGAAAATTACATCAAGCAAGAAAGCACCTAGACCTCCCCTAGCCCACCCCGTCCCCAAAATTCATAGCATGCTGTCCGATCACACTTATAAAACTTTCTAGAAGATGCAAACTCATCTCTAGCAATAGATCAGTGGTTGCTTGCTTATGGGAGGGAGAGTAGAGACGAGGAATTGCAAAATTAGAGGAAATTTTTGTCTTTGGGGCAAATGTGTCAAAATTTCTCAAAGGGTATGCTTTAAATATGTGCAGTTAGTGTATGTCATTTATGCTTCCACAGAGCTATAAAATATTGTAAGAGGGAAAGGATGATGGTCAGGCAAAGAGGTGTCTAAGACAGTATGCCACAAAGCAATGAGGAGTTGGCACCACTATTTATTCAGAAGAGTAATATAACTAGGAATGTTAAGATCATCATGGAAACTGTACAAGAAACTATCAGGGTGGCGATAGTTAGGGTAGAAACAAGGAGGCATATCAGATGTCTCTTGTGCCCCACCTGACACGTTTCAGCCCACCTGGCACTTGAGGCTTTGCTGAGTGCAGGTGCAACCTGACTCTACCACATCCGTAGCTTTCTGCTCTACACCTTTTGTGTCACCAAAGCTGGGAAGCTGGCAGCAGCCAGCCTGGCATGCAAGCATGCCCACCCTGGGAGTCTATGGAAGATGCAAACCAGAGCATAAATGCTCCCTCTTCTATCCCCTAGATGGATAATTCCTTGTCATGCTCTAATTACCTCCTTGGAACGTTCCAGCTGGATCTAGTCCCCATTGCCCATAGCAATGACCAGCTCAACAGTGCTCTCTTCTACTGGTTTCTCTGCTTCCCTCTTCCACTCTCCCTGAATCGCTCCCCTCACTAAGCCATCTGCAGTGAATGCTGCAGGCTCTACTTTCCAGGGCTTTGGGGAACCTGAAAAGGATGAAAGTGGACATGATAGTCTAAGTGAATAGCGCTGACAGCCTGAACTGAGGCAATGCTGGTTTGGATGGAGAAGCAGAGAAAGAACAACAGGCCATGGTGACCGGCCTTGTGGAGAGGAAGAGAGACCGCATGCATTTAATTCACCCAGGCCATCAGTAGACATCCAGAGGAAACCCAAAGACAGAAATGATTGTTTTACAAAAAAAAAAAAAAAAAAATCACATAGTGTCAGAATTATCTAGGACCCATGGTTCTGAGAAGGAGCTAACATTTCAGTTTTCTGGACACTGAAATTATGGACAGTTGACTTTAGATTATTTTTTTGATGCTACAGTGGTTTTTTTGAACAGCATGTGGTTCAAACCATTGCTTACCAATGGTTTTAAGACATTATAAGCATATATAACCGTTCATGCGCTGAAAGAAAGGTAACAAGATGGAGGAATACAGACGGGGCACATTGGGGATGGCTTGTCTTTATACCATGTTATGTAGGGCCTCACCTGGAAGACTCTCAGATCAGGGTCTGGAATCATCTGTTAGCTCATTAGTTGCCCATCTGGTGGTGAATCCTGGCTATCATGTGGGGGCTTCCTCTCACACAGCTGAGTCCCAGCCTTTTGGAGGGAGGGAGAAAGGCATGCAGTGTCATTCCCTCGGTCAAGGCGGTCTCAAAAGTCTGCCTACGGGGGCGCCTGGGTGGCTCAGTCATTAAGCGTCTGCCTTCGGCTCAGGTCATGGTCCCAGGGTCCTGGGATGGAGCCCTGCATCGGGCTCCCTGCTCGGCGGGAAGCCTGCTTCTCCCTCTCCCACTCCCCCTATTTGTCTTCCCTCTCTCGCTGTGTCTCTCTCTGTCAAATAATAAATAAATAAAATCTTAAAAAAAAAAAAGTCTGCCTACACTCAACCAAAGGAACCATGGATCCCACATGGGATGGAGGATTGTCAATGTCACATTGCAAAAGGGATCATGTGTTAATTTCCTATTGCTGCTGTAACGGATGACCACACGTTTAGTGGCTTAAAGCAACACATCTTTAATTCCATAGACAGCGCTATCCAGCAGAAATATAATGCAAGCCACACGGGTGATTTAAATTTTCTTAGAAAGCATATTTATGAAAGTAAAATTTAGATAGGAAAAACTACTTTTATTATTATTTTGCTTAACCCAGTTATCCAAAATTCTGCCATTTCAGCGGGAAATCAATATTACAACTACTGAGATGTTTTACATTGTTTATACTAAATCTTCAAAACTCATGGTTTATTTTATACTTATACCAAAGCACACCTTCATTCTCATTGGTGGCAATCAGACTACATAGCTACAGATGGTAAGGTTGAAGTTTTTCTGATGGTAAACCTCTAAAAAGCCAAATATGAGGCTGACATCACATACACAATCAGATGCCCAAACCCTCCACTCCCAGAGAGATTTTTCAGTTTCAGACATTGCTTCTCTAGCTTCTGTCTACCGGATCATGAGTAGGGTTAAGGGTGCAAGTGAGGGGATAGTATGTTGACTAGGTTGACTCTTGACAAAGGGCCCTTGATCATTCACTTCTAGCTCAACCATTCTCCCCACTTCTGTTCTCTATAGTAACAACTTATACTGAGAAGAGGTAATTGAGCTAGGGGGTGGTGGCTCAGTTTTGAAAAATAAAATTTCACTCCTGCTTTCTCTCTCTGGTGCTGGAACTATATCAGTCCCTGAAGGGTAGTTTCCCAGCAGGTTGGTAGATGGACAAGGCTTACCTTCGGTATCTTTTGCCCCACTTCTCAGCTTCCCTACCACTCCAGGGTCAAGTCCTTGTCCACATTTACAGCAGAGAACATATTCCCTTTCCCTGCAGGTTCTTCTTATGCTACCTACGTGGAGGACCCTCATTCATGGGGACCCCGCACAAATGTTAATTCTCCATAAGAAACTTCTCCAACACTAATCTCCCTCTTTCTTCATTTCATTTCAAATCCCCTTGTATATCTTCTTTCTATCAGAGCCCTTAACGCTTTTTACTGTGATGGTTTATTCATTTTTCTGCCATGCCAATGTATTGTTACATTTTCCAAGGAAAAGACGATGCCATTCATCTCTTCATTCTCCGTGATTATCACAAGGCTTTTCTCATAGTAGATATTCAACCATGGGGACTTCTTTGGTCCAGTGAATAGAGGAAAGCTAATTGGCCCATATGGGGGAATGAATGTGTGACCTTGGCTTTATCTCCATGAGCTTGGAGACAAGATTTGCATGCTTTTGTTGTCCTGGGTCAAGGGAACCACATGCTGTTCAAAGTACTAGGGTTTGAATACAGGGATATTTGACAATACACCTGTTTAGTTAGATAAAGGGGACCTATTCATATACTGTGGGAAAGGAATCAATGAAGTTCCTGGCCCCTTTGCCTTTGACAATAGTCTTTCTGAGCAGCAGAAAGAGAGAGCCTCTAAGAAGGTGATTAATGTGAGCTCCTGCTGAGGACTTCAAATTGATCTTGGCAAAGAAAATGTCATTTCTCTGCCTGTCCCTTGGTCTCAGAGAGAAACTATGGAAAGGAGAGTTTCAAACAGATTGAAGAGGATACACAAGATATTTTCAGGGAAGACGGAGGATACAGTAAGACAGAGGATATTTACACTTGGGTAAATACAAGTGGACTCACCAACTCAATAATAAAAGTTCATTTCCATATTATGTCACCTTGTTGCTTGTTAGCATCTTTAACAATGGCACAGTTGATCCTTCATGTGACACCCTGATCTCATGGGCCACTGACCCCACAACTACAGTGGCTTTCACTCTTTATTTTTCAGGTATTTATAGATACATACTATTTGCCTGACACTGTCCTCAGTTCTGAAGAAATGGAAATAAATCAGACATGGTCCCAGCCCCGAAGAAGCCAATATTCTAATGGTGAGACAGATATAAAAACACAAAATTATAATCTGTCATAAATACAATAATAGAGATGACTATGAAATATATTGTTGATACAGAATAGAGGAGTATTTATTTCCCTTTATCACTTTGCTCATTCATTATTTATATAATATATAATTACATAACATTTGTATAGTTATATTTATATGTATATACATATAAATATATGTGTGTATATATATATGAGTGTGTTATAGCAGTAGAAAGAACAAAGTTGCTACTTTGAAAGTTCCCTGAGCTGACAAACACTTGGATTGTTCAGAAATCTAAAGAGGTAACAGTGTGGCTGTTCTGTGTATTGACCACTAGAGCTTAGCAGTCAAGGGTAGAGTAGCATAAAATGAGGTTGGAGAAAGAAGTAGGTCACATCATGAAGGGTTTTGTAGGGTATGCTAAGCAGTTAGCTTTGGGTAGTTTTTGTTGTTGTTGTTGTTTTTGTAGATGAAGGGATTTAGGCCACCAAGTAACAAAATATGATTTATACTCTTGCATGATCATTCTGGCTGTCAAGTGAAGAACAAATTTGGGAGTGGAGGTAGATAAAGCTGAGAGAAAGAAAGTCAAGAGGCAGAGAGATCTGTTGGGAAGTTGTGGGTAGTAGTTTAAGTGAGAAATTATGGTGCCTTAGACCCAGAAATGACAGTAAAGATGGAGAGAAGAAGGTACATGGAAAGCCATCCACCACACATACAATAATGCAGGAATGAGCAAGAAGAATCCAGGAAGAGGGAAAAACATGTAAAAAAATGAAGGCAAAGAACAGTTGAAGGAATTTTATCTTGTTCTAGTCACCAAGAACAGCTTAATCATACCAGAAACATCACAGTCTCCGCCACCATGATCATCATCATCACCACCATCATCACTGCCACCATCATCATCATCACTGCCACAACCACCACCACCATCATCACCACCATCATCACCACCATCATCATCACCACCATCATCATCATCACCACCATCATCACTGCCACCAACATCATCGTCACTGCCACAACCACCACCATCATCATCACCACCACCACCATCACTGCCATATCATCATCATCACTATCCATCACCACTATCATCACTATCATCTACATCATCTTCATTTCAAATACGATCATAACGAATAATAATCTGTAATGCATATAGTTTTATATACAGTAAACTTTCATCAGCATTCACGCATTTGAGTTTTTTGAGGTGGCTCATCAATTTTGAGTACAACTTCTTATTTGAAACCTCTTTTCACACCACCCCATTCATCATCACTGAATGTTCAATTTCTAGATACCTCTCCATTGTCTTCAAGCTTTTTATCTCCTCTATCCTCATGTGCCTTCCTTCCTCATTTCACCATTTGGTCAGACTTTCCCAACCTATCTTTTAATGCCCTATAGATTTCATCATTTCTTTGAAATCCCTTTATATCCTAACATGTCCTTAAATGTGGATCACAGTGAGCATTAAAATTTTCTGATTGTGAACATCAAAATTTGGTGAAGAGGGTAACCACTATGATCCAACTTTCCTTATTTGATCTCATTAAGAAATATCTCTCACCACTCCACCCAAGTCCTGGTACCATCTTATGCCCTCTGTGTTCAGCAGTCAACTCTCTGGAGAACCTCAGCTCCTACTTCAGAGAAAAGACAAAGACAACCTTCATACAGGTCCCTGTACTCTTACCTGCAGCTTAAAATCTTTCTTCAGACCATTCTTTTTATGACTTCAACTTATCTTTGTATCCAGCCATGTCTTTTCTCAATGTCATCAATAACAGATACCAAACTAGCTACCGATTTACTTACTTCAGTTGAAACTTTTACCAGCAGCTCATCAGACACAGCTGTCTTTTGAAGTCTTGAAATTCTATTTTGACTGAGTCTGGTATCAAGATAGCAACTGCCTTAATGAGTTTTAAGTTCGTCACTATTTTATTCTCTCCATGCAGAGTGGAATTAGGGGTCTTGATCACTGATTTCTCAGCTCTGAAGTTAATACGGGCCTGTTCCCTAGGTTTACCACAGAAAGAAGTGGGCACCTTTCTTGTCAGAAATGTATCCTTATAAAGTCCCTCTGAATCTCTGCATCCACAAAAGGATGTTACCACTTCCCAATCCTGGATATTGGTGTGTTAAATCACAGCAGTGTGATTTCAACTAGTTAAAAGGAGCTACACTCTTTTTTTTTTTTTAATGCCAGAGGATATGCTCTTGAACTCAACTCAGTATTCACCAGAATGCCAATTAAGAATAACTCTATACAAAAGGTTATTTAAAAGATACAGTCCATGAATTTGGAAATTTCAAAATCTCTCTCTAGACAAAGCCACATCACTAGATTGCTGGGAAGGTGAATGATGCTGTGCGGATGCCTGAAAAAAATTTTTTTTCAGAACTATGCATTGGTGGGATAACTTCAAACCCTAGTGACATTCATTATCAACAACAAACAAACAAAAAAGTGTTGTTCTTTACATTACAAGTATCTGCTTTATAAGGATCTCAGAGATACATTCTAATCTGATCTTTGCACCAAGAACATTTTACCCCTCCTGAAAAGTGGGCTTGTTTTTTATTTCATGGGCATTGTGAGTAATGGGAAAATAGTCACAATTTCCTTAGGAAACCCAAAGTCAAATATTGGTTTCTTTTCTGGAATGCAGGTCATGGTACTGTGCATTCTAGCCTTACACCAAATTCTATTGACTACCCTGTCTTGTTTTTCTATTAACTTTCACTGTACTATTTTGTGGTGTTGCATGTACAGTTAGAAGCCACTGGGAATCCTTTCTGGGAAAGATGGAAGCATAATCAAATAAACTATGTTCTTAGTTTCTAGTGTCATTGAAATGTTGCATCTCTTTTTATACTTTGAAGGAACTTCAATAGAAAGGTGGGGGAGGCTATGAGAATACTTTTTTTCCCACTAGAACTCTGAACTCATTTCTAGCACTTTGTCAACTGAGTAAATATGTTGATGATATCTAACTTTGAGATGGGAAAGATGAAGCAAGTTCATAGGAATCTTCCTCTAGAGATTTTTTTCTTTCTTTCTTTCTTTTTTTTTGGAAATGACTTCAGCAACGTTCATACTAATAGGCAGTGTTTAGATACCAAGTTTGTTTTAACCAGAAAGAGATCATGAATCAAAGAATGATTTTTGTACTGATGAGCAGGACTCAGCCAGAAGGAAATAAAGTTCTGCATTATTAAACCAGTCTCCCAAAACAAGACAGAGTAATTGAAAGAGAAAAACAACTGGGCTGCTTCCCCTGTGTTTGGGTCTTGGAGGGTTATAAGCATCCCCACATTTGAAGTAACCATTTGAGAGACAGGCTGTCAAAAGGAAGCAGGTTTATCCTGATGGCGTGGGAAGGTCAGGACAGAAGTTGTGAACCTAGTTTAGGTTCGTGACCTAACTTTAGCATCGTGACCATCCTGTTTGGATTATAGAGATGCAAAAAAACTCCTTGTGTTCTTCCTACATGACCTAGCCATGACCTAGAGGAATCTCTAACATCCTGTCTGGCTTCAACCACATCCATCTGCACAGAGACAACCCAAGCTCCGTCAGACTACTGATGATATTTCTTGTCTCTCTCTTTCTCTCTTTTCCTTCATTCCTTCCTTCCTTCCTCCTGCCCTCCCTCCATCCCTCCCTCCCTCCCTTCCTTCCTTCTCTTTCTTTCTTCCAAACGTTTAAGGGCTGCCAGTTGAATAAAGCATAAGAAAGAGCAAGGAACAAACAAAAAGAAGCTGTAATCATTGTAGCTGGTCCACAGAAGTCATTCTGCATGAGTAACTCAAATTGCCTTTGGAAATGGGAAAAAGAGTTCTCAAAAATATGAACCCCATACTCTGCACCAAACGCCATTCCCATACATTACAGACAGAGGCTCTTGGGCAGGACCCTCTGGGTTTGAATTCTAGTTCAGCTACTTCCTAACTTTGTGACAGTGGCTAAGTTATTTTGATTCTCTTAATCTTTATCACGGGAGTAGTAAGAGTACCTGACACATTGGGTTTACATAGAGGTAAAAATGTATATAAAGGTATAAAAGGTACATGAGCATACATGGGGTGCGCGAACACACACGCACATGCAGACGCGCATGTGCACCAACACTCATTCCTTACCGATGTCATTAATCCTTTGCTTGACCAACAGTGGTATCAGTGTCCCAAGGTCCTCTCTTTATTCTTATTATGTGAAATACTGAAAAGGTCTCCTTATATCTGAAGAGCTTTATTAACATGCTAAATATGTCTTTTTGGGTCCCAAAAGTATCAAGAGGTAGGAAGTTGCTGGAAACCAACTTCAGAACAGGAGCTGGGTGGGGGAAGGGGTTAGTATGTCTAAGACTAGCTCTTCCTGGTTGTGGCGTGTGGTTTCCAGTGTTCAAATGTGAAATCATCCAGAAGAAGTGAGAGAGAAACTGGGAAGTACAGATCCAAAACCACCATAAAATCCAGGTAGACTAAAGGGAATTGTTGGTAGATGAGGTAGAGAGCTGAACAGGGGCCAGAGAGCCTAAGAAGTTAAGGGCAAAGAGAGAAAACTATATGGCTTTGCAAAAGTTATTTAGCTTCTCTTAAACACAGTAAAATGTGAATAAGTGAAATAAAAGTACATACCAAGTGGATATAAGATGTCCAACCCATGCATTAAAAAAATAGATTCCCATTTGACTTAGTTTTTATTCTTAGATTTTTGCAAGAGCCTCCCCGAACAGTCCCCTGCCTCTGTTTTTGCTTTTTTCACCACTTCATTGAGGTATGATTGACATGTGAAAAGTCATACGTATTTAATTAACACAACGCAAGGAGTTTGGGGATAACAATACACCTGTGACCATCACCACCATCCACGCAATAATCATATCCACCTCCTCCCAAAGCTCCCTCCTACCTCCTTTATCATTATTATTTTTGTTATTGTTTGTTATTGTGTGTGGGGGGGGGTCAGAACACTTAACACACCCTCTCGGTAAATTTTAAATATACAATGCACTATTGTTCACCCCAAGTACCACACTGTAAGGTGGATCTCCAGAATTTATTTGCCTGGCATAACTGAAGCTTTGTCACATTTGATCATCACCTCCCCCATTCTGCACCCCCTCCAGCCTCTGAGAACCGCTAGTCCGCTCTCTGCTTCTATGAGTTTGACTGGTCTGGCTTTTTTATATGAGTGAGATCATGCAGGATTTGTCCTTCCACATCTGGCTTATTTCCCTTAGCATAATGTCCTCCAGGCCCGTCCATATTCTCACAAATTCCACTGTCTCCTTCTTGGAACCCCCTACTTGTCCGCCCTTCTCTTACTAAACTTGCTGAAGGTTTTGGGTGGTTCCTGTGGTTTTCCTTTGAGAATGTTGAGTTCCCCTATGCCTCAGGGTCTTTGCATCTGTTCTTCCCTCTGTCTTGATTCCTCTTTCTCCACATCTCCTGGGTTGGCTTCTTCTTAGGACTCTGCTCTCAGCTAAAGACTGGCCCTGATCATCCATCCTCCAAGGGTTACTCAATCCCATCTCTCTGTCCATTTCCCTCACTGCACACCTAGACATCTGTGTAGTACTCTATGCACCTCCTGCTTTATCACAGACACTCTCCCACCCTTGGAGACTGTGGACCTGATGAGGACAGGACCATCTTACATTTTGTGTCTCACCGTCTCTCCACCTCCTACCATGGAATCTGGCATACAGTGGGATCTTAGCATACCATAAATATAAGAAGAATTAACATTTCTTAAGTCTTTATACACCTTGCATGGATGCTACATGTTTTTCACGCATTAGACAATTTAATCTTCACTATCATTCAAGGAGTCGTGTGTTCTTCTTATTATTATTATTGTGACTGTTATTATTATCCCTATTTTATAGATGAGGTCATAGGCTCAGAACAGTTAAATTACCAACAGATGTAATTAACCCCACGTATGATGTTTTACTCGTTCCAAAACCCTCTCACACCACTTTTCTCCTTTAATCAAAGAATAATCTTGAAGTAGGGCAGAAGAGTTATTGCCAAGTTCTGCTACAGCAGAGAAAGCTGAGATTCTAAGAACATCGGAAACCACTTAAAGCTAGACTATAAGTTGCATCTCTGGCTATGGTACCATTAGCTATCAAGTCAAACATGCTTCGTGCTACACCCAACAGCCTCATGTTGCATGAAGGATTTCTGAATGCCCCCAGTGGGCGGGAAGGATGTAGAAATCCATTTACACCGAACACACTTACAAAATCCTAATAGCGTCTTCTGCGGTCAGTGGAGGGGAGGCCGAGGTGTGACCTCAGCTCTTCATTTGATTATTGGCTTCAGCGTAGCTCAGACACTTTCAGTCCCTGTACTAAGTACACCCCACTAGTTTTCTGCACTATTTCCAATAGTTTCCATTTATTAAGATTTGTAAAATGTTTGAGACTTGCAAATCGGCATGTACAGATGCTAGCCCACTTGATCTTCACAATTAGGGATTATTATCCACAGCTCACAGATCTGTAAGTCAGGACAAATGTGGTTGCAAGTGACAGAAACCTCATTCAAACTGGTTTAGGCAAAAGAAAACCAACCATAACAAAAGGATGTATTGGTTTATGTACTTGGAACATATACGGTCCTGAGGCTTCGGTTGTACCAGGTGCGGTAAACAAAATCCCCACCCCCTCACTTCAAGCCTGCTTTCCTTGCACTGATTTTATTCATCGATGGGGTCTTCCCTCACAATGGCAAAGACAGTGCCACAAACTCCCGGCATATCATCTAGCAGTTGAGGGAAACCAGCAGAATAAAGTCCCTTATTCCCGGTCACTGCAGTAGAATTCCTGGAAGAATCCTCATTGGCCTGGCCTGAGTCATGTGTCCACGCCTGAGCCAATCACTGTGGTCAAGGGAATGCAGCGCTCTGATTGGCCAGGGTTGGGCGCTATGCCTGACATTGGAGCAGGGGCAGGGCAGGCCTTCAGAAACACGTGGGGAATGGCTGTACCGAGTGAAATCAGGGACCGGAGGAGGGCGAGGATGCAGAAAGACAATAATGGAGATCCGCAAGAGTAAACAGGAGAAGAAAGGTTGATAGGCAGGAGGTGGCTTTCCTAAAACGGCCCGAGTCCTGACTACAAGGTTCCAACCCCCGTCCTGTGGTCTGCACGCTCTCCCATCGTAAAGGGAAAACTCTAGCGTTTGGCTTTACACTACATAAATACTCGGGACACTTCTGCACTCCCAATATGTGGTAGTTTGTCCACATCAGGCAGTTCTCCAGTTCTCAGTGGACACCAACTGAGTGTCCTATAATTTAACTCCCTTCGGACACTCCCTACCTGGAAACAGCACCAGATCCCATAGGTTAGGGGCTCAGCCCTACAAAGATGCCCCCCACCTCAGATGCTGATCTCAAGTCCAGGTTGTCACCTGTGCTTCTGATTGACCAGCTATGTATCAGATGTTCCCTCCATCCCCTCCTTGGGTTTGATTAATTTGCTAGAAGGTCTCACAGAACTCAGGACAACTGCTTACTCACCAGATTACTGGTTTATTTTAAAAGGAGATAATTTAGGAATAGCCAGATGGAAGAGATGTGTAGTACAAGGCATGGGGAAAGGGGTTTAGAACTTCCATGCTCTTCCAGAACCTCTATGTGTTCACCAACCCAGAAACTCTCTGAACCACGGCCTTTAGGGATTTGGGGGTTTTTTGGAGGCTTCACTCTACAGGCCTGACAGATTAAATCATTGGCCCTAGATGACTGATCTCAATTTGCAGGCCCCCTCCCTTCCCCAGAGGTCAGGAGGGGTCTGAAATTTCCAACCCTCTACTCTTTGGTTGGTTTCCCTGGTAACCAGCCTCCAGCCTTAAGTGCTAGCCCAGAGTCACCTCATTAACATAGAGTCAGGTGACATTGAAAGAACTTTATTATGAATATCAAAAGACACCTTTATTGCTCTTACTACTTAAATTCCCAGGGTTTTAGAAAGTCTGAGCAAGAAACCAAAGACCAAACATGTATTTCTTACTATAAATCACAATATCACACCCTCACTGCCATTTCCCACAGGGCTTGGTGGTGCCCTAATTATTTATTCAGCAAGAACAAGAACGATAGCAATAATAATAGTGATGATACTAATAGTAATAGTAATAAAGATTATAGTAATAAAAATATAATGGCTTTATGTTTGGCATCCTTATAAGTCCTTCACTCATATGAACTTATTTAACAAAATACTTCTAAAAACAGGAAGGAGTGCTCAAATACCTCCCCAGTCTGCAAAAGACACCTCCAAAAGCTCCTATTCATGTTTTTCTGAAATCTGTGAATCTATTTGAACACATCCAGCCTTAAATGATTCCATTTACCTGATATTCTGGAAGTGGCAAAACCACAGAGACAGAAGATAGATCAGGAGCCTCCAGGGGCTGGGGGTTGGGAGAGGGGTTAATTCCAAAGGGGTGCAGAAGAATTTGGGGGAGGGACGGAGTATGGAAGGGTCGGTGTCTGCCAAAGTCACAGAACCATGCCCTAAAAAGGTTGAATTTAATGTATGTAAATAATACCTTAATAAAAAATGAAAAGCAAACCTTAGTGTTTCATTCTCCTCTATAAATATAGTAATATTTACTTTACTAGAAAACGAATGTTTTAATGTATTTACCAAAACACATCATTAGCCCTGTTGGAAGAATGCCTGTACTTTCTTATTCTCTTCCTCTAAGGGCTTAAAGCCATCAACTTTGCAATCCAAATGACCTTAGGTCAAATACTGGCCCGGCTCCCTAAGAGGGTCACCTGTGGGCAAGTCACTTAGATTTGCTCAGCTTCAGTGTTGCTTCTGCAAAGGGTGCTGGTGCTTTCTATAGAGAGCTAGGGTGAACTCTGTCTTTGGTCTTGGTACCAACTAGTCCTTTCTGCAATGTTAACACATAGCTTATGATCAATAAAAGGTCGTGATTCTTATTGTGTTGCTGGTTCTGGACTTGCTTCTCCTCAGATAGGTTTCTTGCCCTTTCTCCACTCTGCTCTGTAGTTGTGGGGCTTCTCCTGAGTAGCTGCATCTGCTAGGCTTCCAAGACTTGCTCTTGGATTGGTGGAATCAGACCTGGCAGGACACCATCACAGAGCAAGGGGAAAGGAGACACAGAGCATCCTCCCCATTCTACTCCACGCAGAAGGCTTCTAGAACAGGCGCTGGGGATCCTCCATGGCTTCAGCTCTTCCCAGATGGATCTGTCATGGTTCTAGCTTCTACCATATGTCCCTGAGCTCAGGTCACACCACTTCTTTTTGCCTCTCAGGCCTGGGAGCTTGGCAGCAACTACATGCTGTATCTTACTCTCTGGGGCAGCCTCATTATCCTGCTTAAACTCAGCATCCCTCGCACCTGGGTAGATAATCCCCTCCTTGACATTCCTTCTGTCTTAAACACTTGAAGTCATTTCAGTTTTCCTGCTGAGACACAGACTGATAAAACTGTCTTCCCTGAGATTTCTGTGGGCCTCGGTTTGAAAAACATGGACTGGATTGCGGACCCATAGTTCATCATGGACTCTCTGTGTGGTCTTGGCCAAGGCAATTCATAATGCTGTTTTCCTAGCTGTAAAACCAAGATGTTCCGAGTGGGGATCACCGAAGGCCAGTATTGTGCTAGAAACCTCTCCCCTGGCCTGGATTAATTTTTTCATCGTAAATCTTAATTACATATATCTGCATTCTCTTCACCACTCGCTCCTTGCTTGTGTGGTTTCTCTCGGTTGCTGAGCCAATTATGAAATAAGCTGAGCTGGATCCAGGTTGTGGAGAATGAGCCAAGTGGCTGAGCAAGGTGGAGGCAACCTCGTCATCCCATCTCTTGGGGAGGACCCGACAGCCAGAGCATCCTCAAGCCATGCACGGGATGCCTGCCCCATCCTGCCTGCAGGAGGCTCTGGCCCCATTCTAAGGCACACAGCCAGCAGACCGGCAGGCTCCAAGAACATCAGTTTCAAGTTGAAAAGCCTAGAAATGAGGACACGCCCCTATCTGAGTTAATTAAGATTTCAGCTTCCAGCAGATGTTCCGGTGACTAAAGAAGAAAACACACACACACACAATTTTCTTCCTTCTCCTCTGGCAGAGACGTTCCCTTGGGACTCTCACGGAGGGAGTATGAATTCAGACTCAGTTTTCACAGACCATCATCACAACCACCAGCCACCTAAAATCCTAACAGTAATGACCACCACCATAACCGTCACAATAGCCTTCACTTCCTCAATGTTTTCTACATTCCAGGCACCCAACCTTCAGATTTTGCACCTCATTTAACCCTCACTACAACCTAAAGCTAAATCCCATGTTCCACCTTTTCAGCAGAAACACATCGGAGGAGTATAGTTATCAAGCCACTGTTCTGATGCCCGTGGCCTTATCAAAGAGAATTCTCTGCGCGCCCCCCCCCCCACCTAAAATAAAGCACACTCACACACAGGTGTTCACACACACATCTTTTCACCTCATCTGCTTTATCTGTGATCATGATTCTTATTACCACCCAACACATACATTTATCTTTCCTTGTCTGTCTTTTCCCATTAGAATGTAGAGTCTATGAGAACTCAGTCTGTTTTCTTCGCTCTTTGTATCTCCATATGGGTTCTCACAGCCCTGCTGATCCAGTCTGTGCTGTTCTGCCCCATAATTCCAAGAGGCCAGACTCCCTTTCCCTGTGGAGTCTGGCTAAAGTAAAGCAGTTACTATCTAAAAGTTGCCTGTTTTGCTAGATTAGCCCTTCCATGGCCCTTTGACTACAGAGAGGGCTTTTGGTGGGCTTTTCTTCTCCTGGACCCCTTGATGTCTCTAGATTGCTGGCTTCTCAAGCTCCACACCTGACATATGAGTCATAAAGAAACAAAAGCAAAAATAAAAATTGGGACCTCATCGAGGCACCTGGGTGGCTCATTTGGTCTGCCTTCAGCTCAGGTCAGGATCCCAGGGTTAGGGTTAGCTGGAAGCTTGATTCTGCCCATTCTGCCTGCTTGTGCTCTGTGTGTGTGTGTGTGTGTCAAATAAATAAATAAAATCTTTAAAAAAAAATTGGGACCTCATCTAGTCAAGGCACCTAGCCAGTCTATCTAGGTTTTTGGCTATGTATAGTGGAGGGCATAGGAGAAATTAGAGCTATTCCATCTTCTCAAAAATATAAGTCCTTATAACCTTTTATTTTTATTTTTTTCATTATGTTCAGTTAGCCAGCATATAGTACATCATAAGTTTTTGATGTAGTGTTCAAAATTTATTAGTTGCGTATAACACCCAGTGCTCATCACCACACGTGCCCTCCTTAATACCCATCATCCAGTTAGCCCACCCCCCCCACCCCCTCCCTTCTGTAACCTTCAGTTTGTTTCCCGGAGTCCAGAGTCTCTCATGGTTTGACTCCCTTTCTGATTTCTTCCCATTCAGTTTTCCCTCCCTTCCCCTGTATAACCTTTTAAATGAAGAACTAACTCAAATTCTTAAATGATCTGGTCCCTACCTACCTTTTTCAATCTTATTCTCCACTCCCCTTTACACATACATTACACTCTCCATTCAAACAAAATTATTTTCTCATGGGTGGGGAGCTGGATTTCGGTTCACATTTTATCACTTTCTTTGGATAAGTTGCTCAGGCCATTCGTGCCTCAGTTTCCTCACCTATAATGTGGGGTAAAAAATACTGTATATATCTTAGGGTTGTTGTTTTGAAGACAAGGGTAATCATCCCTATAGAGTAACTAACAGTGTCTGGTATCTGATAACTTTCAATGTGGATGAGTTATTGTTATTATCAGGCTTTCCTTCCTCCATAGCCTTGTTCCTCCTGCCTCCACACCCTCCCACTTCCAAATCTGACACAATCTGTACATGCCAGCTCCAGTGCCACCTCCTCCGTGAAGCCTTCCTGTATTCTCCCAGTTACAAGTGGTCATGATCGCCTGTGAAACATATGGAACATTTTCTAACTTCCTTTCAGAGTTAATTTCTTGTCCAATATCCTTCTGGGCTTTCTTTAAGGTAAAGACTATACTATACTCAACCTTAAATGTACATATTTCTTCCTTATTATAAAGACTAATGTTGAGTGAAAGAATTATTGATTAATTATATGGAAAAAGAGGGGGGCAATCTATTCAGTCCTAGGTGCCTGGAGTAGACAGAATAATGGTTCCCACCCTAGTCCCCAGGACCTGGGAAAATGTTACCAGTCATGGCAAAAGGGACTTTGCAGATATAATTAAATTGAGGATTTCGGGTGGGGAGATTGTCCTGAATTATCTGGGTGGGCCCAATGTAATCCCAAGGGTCCTTATAAGCAAAAGAGGGAGACAATGAAAGCAGAGGTTGAAGTTGATAGAGTGACTGGCAGATGGAAGAGGGAAGAGATTCATCTGCCAAAGAAGACAGCCTCTAGAAGCTGCAAAGTGAAGGACACAGATTCTCTCCTAGGGCTTCCAGATGGAACACAGCTCTGCCAACACCTTGATTTCAGCCCAGTGAGACCCATTTTGGATTACTGGCTTCCAGAATTGTAAGATAGTACATTTATGGTATTTTAAGCCACCAAGTTTCTGGTCATTTGTTATAGCAGCAATAGGATGCTAATACAGTGCACATTGCTAACACTTAATAGGCACGTTCTTTCACAAGATTATGATAAAGAATGAATGCATTCATTTATTTGTTCATTTATTCAGCAGTTATTGCCTACCTACTATGTGCCCGGCACAGTCCTAAGTGTGGAAAGGTGACAGGGTGGGGAGATTTAAACTGAACTGAACTGAAAGCTGGCTCTGCCCTCGGGACACACTAAGGAGGCACTGTGTCCATGGACATTGGTCACACAATACAATGATTATCAATGTTCACAGAGTAGTGGAGGTGACCAAGAGTCTTTATATGCAAAGGAAGAATTCATCTTTGCCCAATCCTAACTTGTTCCATTGTAGAATATTCTGCTTGCAGACTGATTTAAACCAGAATTGAAAGGCTTTTCAGAACATGTTCTAGTACAGTGACCACAAAACCTACAATAATGCATCAGAGCAATGGTACATCTCCTACCTGTGTCCAATCCTGATGCCACCATTTACAGTCCATGTAACCTTGAGCATAGGATATGAAAATAGTATAGGAGCATTTGCCTTTTACAGTTGTTATGAAGATGAAATGTGTGAATTTGTGTAAGCACTTAGAATAGTACATGACCTGTGGAATGTATGAGATCGTTAAATTAAAAAAAAAAAAAATCTTGAGTCTAACTCCAAATTAGAATTTCTGGGAAAAGTGCTTGAAAACCCTCGTTTTAATCTCATGCATACTCAAAATAGGGAGCTGTTGCACTAGCCTACCCCATCCCTCAGAGTAAGCTGATCATTCAACCACGCACGTGCTTTTTTTTTGTTTTCTACAGAAAGGCTTTATGAAGATTACGCTGTCAACATTTTCCTTCCCAGACTCATAAATTTTCTTAAAAGTTATCTCAAACTTCAGTGAATTTAATCTTAAGTGCTTAAAGTTAGTGCTTTATAGGGAAAAATCAATGCGCATTATCCGTATGTTTACTGTATATACTCATACATTCATTCATTCATGCATCCGTCAGCTATTTAAGGAATCATACCCTGTGCCAGATAGGTGTGTTGGAATTATATTCCTTTCTGGAAGAGGCGAGGGCTTTAGTAGCAAATAGAAGTCAACCAATCAAATGTACATGTGAAGGGTATAGAGGAAAAATGATATTCCAGGCAGGCATTCAGAAAACTCTCCAGCCTCAACTCTCTCTACTTTGGGAGAAGAGAAAAACTGTACTTCATACCTTGATTCAGCAGCTGCAGGGAAGGGCACAACGAGGCCCCTCTCATCAATGCAACAGTGGCCAGTACCTAAGGGAACAGAAATTCCACATCAAAGTCCATTCATGGGGCAAGGAGTTGCTGAGCAGAGAAGACAGAAGTAACAGGAGGCAGCAGAACAGAGTTCAGGAAGTCACGGTGGTGTGCCAAAGTGTCTAGCATCCCGGGGCTGGGAGCCAGATCCTGACTCTGGTACCTACTGGCTGTGAACGTGGGTGGCTCCCCAGCAAAACACAGATGTATAGTCATTATAGTAAAATATAGTACAAATGAAATTGTACTTCCCTGAAGGGATCTGGGAGGCTGACGGACATAATTCTTATCAATACACAGCACAACACTCAGCACATGCTTCTTAAAAAAAAAAAAATAGTTGTTGGGGGGCGGAGCAAGATGGCGGAGGAGTAGGGGACCTGGATTTCATCTCCTCTCAGGAATTCAGCTGGATAGGGATCAAACCATTCTGAAAACCTACAAACCCAACAGGAGATCGAAGAAAGGAATAGCAACAACTCTCTGAACAGAAAAGCGACCACTTTCTGGAAGGTAGGACGTGCGGAGAAGTGAATCCGAGGCGATATTCGGGAGGATAGACCGCGGGGGAGGGGCCTCCGTCGGCCGCTTCTGGCAAGTGATAGAACCACGGAGCACAAAATCGGAACTTTTAAAAGTCTGCTCCGCGGAGGGACGTCACTCTGGTGGCTAAGCAGGGGGTGGAACCCTCCGGGACAGTGTGGTCTCAGGACCCTCGGGGTCACAGAAAGACCGGGGGTGCCTGAGGGCGGCAGAGCTCCCAGGTAACGGAGCAGGGAAGCCGGCTGCAGAGGCGGAGCCCAGGCGCGGGCTCTCAGCTCGGGGTGGCCATAAACCGTGATCCGCGGCCCAGTCCGGCCCCTGCTCCTCCAGCAGGGACCCAACGAGCGGCAGATCCGGGGAGACTCACCTTCCTCCGCCGGGAGGAGCCGCGCGGGAGTGCACCGCAGGGATCTGCTGGGTTTGGAGACTCCACCCGGGGTCGGGTGCCGGAGATAGAAACGCGCGGTCACAGGCCGGGTGAGCACGGAGTGCGGCCGGAGACCGGGGAGACGGGAGTGACTGGCGGCTTTTCTCTGGGGGCTCACTGAGGAGCGGGGCCGAGTTCTCGGCTCCTCCGGGGCGGAGCTAGGGAGGCCGCCATTTTCACGCTCCGCCTCCAAAGCTGTACGGAAAGCTCGCAGGGAACAAAAGCCCCGGAGAGCAAACCCGAGCAGATTACTTAGCCGGGAGGGGGCAAGGGCGGGGCACTTCCGCCTCCGGCAGAGACATTTGGAAACCACGGCAACAGGCCCCTCCCCAGAAGATCAGCAAGAACAGCCAGCCAAGACCAAGTCTACCGATCAATGAGAACAGCAGAACTCCAGCGCTAGGGGAATACTGCACATAGAAATCATGGTTTTTCTACCATGATTCTTTAGTCTTTCAAAGTTAAATTTTTTTTCACTGTCTTTTTTTCTTTCTTTTTGATTTTTTCTTTTTCCCTTTTTCAACCAACATCTTATCAATCCCTTTTTAAAAAAAAAAATTTTTTATTTTTCATTTTTAGAGTCAAATTCTATCCCTTCATAGTAGTTACCCATATTTTTGGCATATATATATATATATATATATATATATATATAAGTTGTTCTCTCTTTAAAATTTTGAGATAGTTTCTTCTAACAGATTAAAATATACCCTAAATCTCTAGTATACAGTGTTTTTTATTCCCCTACCTGATCACATCCTCTCCCTTTTTTTTCTTTTTTCTTTTTTAAAATCCTCTTCTTTTTCAAACAACTTCTTATCAATTCCTTTTATAAAATTTTTTATAATTTCCATCGTTACAGTCATATTCCATCCCTTCATCATATCAACCCTTATTTTTGTAGATATATAAGTTTTTCTTTCTTTAAAATTTTGGGAAGCACTTTCTTCTAAAAGACCAAAATACACCCCAAATCTAGTGTGTGGCACTGATCTATATACCAGCCTGATCATATTTGATCACATTCTGTTTTTTTGTTGTTGTTGTTTTGTTTTGTTTGTTTTTGTTTTTATCTTTACCTTTTTCTTTTTTTTCTTTTTCTTTTTTCTCTCTTTCCCTTTCTTTTCCCACTGCTTCAGGTCTTTTCTGATTTGTTTAGAGTATATTTTCTGGGGACGTTGTTACTCTGCTAGCATTTTGTTCTCTCATTAATCTATTCTCCTCTGCACAAAATGACAAGACAGAAAAAATCACCTCAACAAAAAGAACAAGAGGTAGTACCGACTGCCAGGGACCTACTCAATACGGACATTAGTACGATGTCAGATCTAGAGTTCAGAATCATCACTTTAAAGATACTAGCTGGGCTTGAAAAAAATATGGAAGTTATTAGAGAAACCCTTTCTGGAGAAGTAAAAGAACTAAAATCCAACCAAGTAGAAATCAAAAAGGCTATTAATGAGGTGCAATAAAAAATGGGGGCGCTAACTGCTAGGATAAATGAGGCAGAAGACAGAATCAGTAATATAGAAGATGAAATGATGGAAAATAAAGAAGCTGAGAAAAAGAGAGATAAACAACTACTGGATCACGAGGGCAGAATTCAAGAGATAAGCGATACCATAAGACGAAACAACATTAGAATAATTGAGATCCCAGAAGAAGAAGAAAGAGAGAGAGGGGCAGAAGGTATACTGGAGCAAATTATAGCAGAGAACTTCCCTAATTTGGGGGAAGGAAACAGGCAAAATCCAGGAAGCACAGAGAACCCCTCTCAAAATCAATAAAAATAGGTCAACTCCCCGACATCTAAGAGTAAAACTTACGAGTCTCATAGACAAAGATAAAATCCTGAAAGCAGCTCGGGAGAAGAGATATGTAACCTACAATGGTAGAAACATTAGATTGGCAACAGACCTATCCACAGAGACCTGGCAGGCCAGAAAGGACTGGCAGGATATATTCAGAGCACTAAATGAGAAAAATATACAGCCAAGAATACTCTATCCAGCTAGGCTGTCATTGAAAATTGAAGGAGAGATAAAAAGCTTCCAGGACAAACAAAAACTAAAGGAATTTGCAAACATAAAACCAGCCCTACAGGAAATCTTGAAAGGGGTCCTCTAAGCAAAGAGAGAGCCTAAAAGCAACATAGACCAGAAAGGAACACAGACAATATACGGTAACAGTCACCTTACAGGCAATATAATGGCACTAAATTCCTATCTTTCAATAGTTACCCTGAATGTAAATGGGCTAAATGCCCCAATCAAAAGACACAGGCTATCAGACTGGATTAAAAAACAAGACCCATCAATATGCTGTCTGCAAGAGGCTCATTTTAGAACTAAAGACATCCCCAGATTGAAAGTGAGGGGGTGGAAAACCATTTACCATGCTAATGGACACCAAAAGAAAGTTGGGGTGGCAATCCTTATATCAGACAAATTAGATTTTAAACCAAAGACTGTAATAAGAGATGAGGAAGGACATTATATCCTACTTAAGGATCTATCCAACAAGAAGATCTAACAATTGTAACTATCTATACCCCTAACATGGGAGCAGCCAATTATATAAGGCAATTAATAACAAAAGCAAAGAAACACATTGACAACAATACAATACTAGTGGGGGACTTTAACACCCCCCCCTCACTGAAATGGACAGATCGTCTAAGCAAAAGATCAACAAGGAAATAAAGACTTTAAATGACACACTGGACCAAATGGACTTCACAGACCTATTCAGAACATTCCACCCCAAAGCAACGGAATACACATTCTTCTCTAGTGCCCATGGAACATTCTCCAGAATAGATCACATCCTAGGTCATAAATCAGGTCTCAACCGGTACCAAAAGATTGGGATCATTCCCTGCCTATTTTCAGACCACAATGCTTTGAAACTAGAACTCAATCACAAGAGGAAAGTCGGAAAGAACTCAAATACATGGAGGCTAAAGAGCATCCTACTGAAGAATGAGTGGGTCAACCAGGAAATTAAAGAAGAATTAAAAAAATACATGGAAACCAATGAAAATGAAAACACAACTATTCAAAATCTTTGGGATGCAGCAAAGGCAGTCCTAAGAGGAAAGTATATAGCAATACAAGCCTTTCTGAAGAAACAAGAAAGGTCTCAAGTACACAACCTAACCCTACACCTAAAGGAGCTGGAGAAAGAACAGCAAATAAAGCCTAAACCCAGCAGGAGAAGAGAAATAATAAAGATCAGAGCAGAAATCAATGAAATAGAAACTAAAAGAACAGTAGAACAGATCAACGAAACTAGGAGCTGGTTCGTTGAAAGAATTGACAAGATTGATAAACCCCTGGCCAGACTTATCAAAAAGAGAAGAGAAATGACCCAAATCAACAAAATCATGAATGAAAGAGGAGAGATCACAACCAACACCAAAGAAATACAAACAATTATAAGAACATATTATGAGCAACTCTATGCCAGCAAATTAGATAACCTGGAAGAAATGGAGGCATTCCTAGAGATGTATCAACTACCAAAACTGAACCAGGATGAAATAGAAAACCTAAACAGACCTATAACCACTAAGGAAATTGAAGCAGTCATCAAAAATCTCCCAACAAACAAAAGCCCAGGGCCAGATGGCTTCCCAGGGGAATTCTACCAAACATTTCAAGAAGAATTAATACCTATTCTTCTGAAACTGTTCCAAAAAATAGAAATGGAAGGAAAACATCCAAACTCATTTTATGAGGCCAGCATTACCTTGATCCCAAAACCAGACAAAGACCCCATCAAAAAGGAGAATTACAGACCAATATCCCTGATGAACATGGATGCAAAAATTCTCACCAAAATACCAGCCAATAGGATCCAACAGTGCATTAAAAGGATTATTCACCATGACCAAGTGGGATTTATCCCTGGGCTGCAAGGTTGGCTCAACATCCGCAAATCAATCAATGTGATACAATACATTAACAAAAGAAAGAACAAGAATCATATGATCCTCTCAATAGATGCAGAAAAAGCTTTTGACAAAGTACAGCATCCTTTCTTGATCAAAACTCTTCAGAGTATAGGGATCTAGGGTACATACCTCAATATCATAAAAGCCATCTATGAGAAACCTACAGCGAATATCATTCTCAATGGGGAAAAACTGAGAGCTTTCCCCCTAAGGTCAGGAACGCGGCAGGGATATCCACTATCACCACTGCTATTCAACATAGTATTGGAAGTCCTAGCCACAGCAATCAGACAACAAAAAGAAATCAAAGGCATCCAAATCAGCAAAGAAGAAGTCAAACTGTCACTGTCTGCAGATCATATGATACTTTATGTGGAAAACCCAAAAGACTCCACCCCAAAACTGCTAGAACTCATACAGGAATTCAGTAAAGTGGCAGGATATAAAATCAATGCACAGAAGTCAGTGGCATTCCTATACACCAACAACAAGACAGAAGAAAGAGAAATTAAGGAGTCGATCCCATTTACAATTGCACCCAAAACCATAAGATACCTAGGAATAAATCTAACCAAAGAGACAAAGAATCTGTACTCAGAAAACTATAAAATACTCATGAAAGAAATGGAGGAAGACACAAAGAAATGGAAAAACGTTTCATGCTCGTGGATTGGAAGAACAAATATTGTGAAGATGTCAATGCTACCTAGAGCAATCTACACATTCAATGCAATCCCCATCAAAATACCATCCACTTTTTTCAAAGAAATGGGACAAATAATCCTAAAATTTGTATGGACCCAGAAAAGACCCCGCATAGCCAGAGGAATGTTGAAAAAGAAAAGCAAAGCCGGTGGCAACACAATTCCGGACCTCCAGCTCTATTACAAAGCTGTCATCATCAAGACAGCATCATACTGACACAAAAACAGACACATAGATCAATGGAACAGAATAGAGACCCAGAAATGGACCCTCAACTCTATGGTCAACTCATCTTTGACAAAGCAGAAAAGAATGTCCAATGGAACAAAGACAGTCTCTTCAACAAATGGTGTTGGGAAAATTGGACAGCCACATGCAGAAAAATGAAACTGGACCATTTCCTTACACCACACACAAAAATAGACTCCAAATGGTTGAAAGACCTCAATGTGAGACAGGAGTCCATCCAAATCCTAAAGGAGAACACAGGCAGCAACCTCTTTGACCTCAGCTGAAGCAACTTCTTCCTAGACACATCGCCAAAGGCAAGAGAAGCAAGGGCAAAAATGAACTATTGGGACTTCATCAAGATAAAAAGCTTCTGCAAAGCAAAGGAAACAGTCACCAAAACCAAAAGACAACCGACAGAATGGGAGAAGATATTTGCAAATGACATATCAGATAAAGGGCTAGTATCCAAAATCTATAAAGAACTCATCAAACTCAACACCCAAAGAACAAAGAATCCAATCAAGAAATGGGCAGAAGACATGAACAGACATTTTTCCGAAGAAGACATCCAAATGGCCAACAGACACATGAAAAAGTGCTCAATATCGCTCGGCATCAGGGAAATCCAAATCAAAACCTCAATGAGATACCACCTCACACCAGTCAGAATGGCTAAAATTAACAAGTCAGGAAAAGACAGATGTTGGCAGGGATGCGGAGAAAGGGGAACCCTCCTACACTGTTGGTAGGAATGCAAGCGGTGCAGCCACTCTGGAAAACTGTATGGAGGTTCCTCAAAAAGTTGAAAATAGAGCTACCATATGATCCAGCAATTGCACTACTGGGTATTTACCCCAAAGATACAAAAGTAGGGATCCAAAAGGGTACGTGCACCCCGATGTTTATAGCAGCAATGTCCACAATAGCCAAACTGTGGAAAGAGCCAAGATGTCCATCGACAGATGAATGGATAAAGAAGAAGTGGTATATATATATAATGGAATATTGCCATTTGCAACGACGTGGATGGAACTGGAGGGTATTATGTTGAGTGAAATAAGTCAAACAGAGAAAGACATGTATCATATGATCTCACTGATATGAGGAATTCTTAATTGCAGGAAACAAACTGAGGGTTGCTGGAGTGGGGGGTGGGGTGGGAGGGATGGGGTGACTGGGTGATAGACACTGGGGAGGGTATGTGCTCTGGTAAGCGCTGTGAATTGTGCAAGACTGTTGAATCTCAGATCTGTACCTCTGAAACAAATAATGCAATATATGTTAAGAAAAAAAAAAGAAGAAGAAGAAGAGAGTAGTGGGAGGGGAAGAATGAAGTGGGGGAAATCGGAGGGGTAGACGAACCATGAGAGACAATGGACTCTGAAAAACAAACAGGGTTCTAGAGGGGAGGGGGGTGGGAGGATGGGTTAGCCAGGTGGTGGGTATTAAGGAGGGCACATTCTGCATGGAGCACTGGGTGTTATGCACAAACAATGAATCATGGAACACTTCATCTAAAACTAATGATGTAATGTATGGGGATTAACATAAGAATAAAAAAAATAAAATAAAACTAAAAAAATTTTTCATAAAAAAATAGTTGTTGATATTGGTGGGTTTGGGGTTGATAATGGTAGAGCTGGGTATTTTTGTTTCTGTTTTGTTTCGATTTATTATCAAAGTAATAAATGTAACACAAATTCATTTACAGGTAAGAAAATACCAAATTCCTTCACCTGACCACCTAAGGCATCTCTGCAGCACACCTAGGACTCCACTCGCAGCTAAAAACCAATCATGCAGACAAATGAGGCCTTCGTGATGGGCTCATGGAGACTCTGAAGTCTCTTGAACCCATCCTTCCCTCTCTCCTGTCCTAGGAGGTCGGAGAGGCTTAACTACAACCCTAATGATGGGATTTATTTAGGAAGTAATTGTCCTTCCACTCCGGTCCCTGATCCTGGTTCATGGAAGAAGAGCTTCCAGGAATTGAGTAGAATGCGAAGACTCTATTTGACACGTCTCCATCAAGCTCACAAGTCTGTGAGCACAAGGCAAGCCTTTTCCTGTCTGGTCCTGGAGGATTCATAACCCTTTTTAGAGCTCTATAAACACCAGCAGTTTATAAACTGGGGCCTTGGAGGCTGCAGAGTGCCCTCATTTCCCACTCCACATCTGCTCCATTCTGTCGGCACCATACAATATGCCAAACATGAAATCACACTAGGGCAGCAAAATGCTTTTTTTTTTTTAATTATTTTTTTGATGTAGTATTTCATGATTCATTGTTTGTATATAACACCCAGTGCTCCATTCAATACGTGCCCTCTTTAATACCCATCACCAGGCTAACCCATCCCCCACCACCTCCCCTCTAGAACCTTCAGTTTCTTTCTCAGAGTCCAGAGTCTCTCATGGTTCATCTCCCCCTCTGATTTCCTCACTTTCATTTTTCCCTTCCTACTATATTCTTCTTCTTCTTCTTTTTTTTTAACATATATTATTTGTTTCAGAGGTACAGGTCTGTAATTCATCAGTCTTACTCAGTTCACAGCACTCACCATAGTATATGGTGTATACCCTCCCCATTGTCTATCACCCAGCCACCCCATCCCTCCCATCCCCCACCACTCCAGCAACCCTGTTTGTTTCCTGAGATTAAGAATTCCTCATATCAGTGAGATCATATGATACGTGTCTTTCTCTGATTGACTTATTTCGCTTGGCATAATACCCTCTAGTTCCATTCATGTCGTTGCAAATGGCAAGATTTCAGTTTTTTTTTTTTATGGCTGCATAATATTCCATTGCATATATATACCACTTCTTCTTTATCCATTCATCTGTTGATGGACATCTTGGCTCTTTCACAGTTTGGCTATTGTGGACATTGCTGCTATAAACATCGGGGTGCACATACCCCTTCGGATCCCTACTTTGTATCTTTGGGGTAAATACCCAGTAGTGCAATTGCTGGATCATATGGTAGCTCTATTTTCAACTGTTTGAGGAACCTCCATACTGTTTTCCACAGTGGTTGCATCAACTTGCATTCCTACCAACATTGTAGGAGGGTTCCCCTTTCTCCGTATCCCCGCCAACATCTGTCGTTTCCTGACTTGTCCATTTTAGCCAGTCTGACTGATGTGAGGTGGTATCTCATTGAGGTTTTGATTTGGATTTCCCTGATGCCGAGCGATATTGAGCACTTTTTCATGTGTCTGTTGGCCATTTGGATGTCTTCTTCGGAAAAATGTCTGTTCATGTCTTCTGCCCATTTCTTGATTGGATCATTTGTTCTTTGGGTGTTGAGTTTGAGAAGTTCTCTATAGATTTTGGATACTAGCCCTTTATCTGATATGTCATTTGCAAATATCTTCTCCCATTCTGTCGGTTGTCTTGGTTTTGTTGACTGTTTCTTTTGCTGTACAAAAGCTTTTTATCTTGATGAAGTCCCAATAGTTCATTTTTGCCCTTGCTTCCCTGCCTTTGGCAATGTTTCTAGGAAGAAGTTGCTGTGGCTGAGGTCGAAGGGGTTGCTGCCTGTGTTCTCCTTTAGGATTTGGATGGACTCCTGTCTCACATTGAGGTCTTTCAACCATTTGGAGTCTATTTTTGTGTGTGGTGTAAGGAAATGGTCCAGTTTCATTTTTCTGCATGTGGCTGTCCAATTTTCCCAACACCATTTGTTGAAGAGACGGTCTTCTTTCCATTGGACATTCTTTCTTGCTTTGTCAAAGATTAGTTGACCATAGAGTTGAGGGTCCATTTCTGGGCTTTCTATTCTGTTCCATTGATCTATGCATCTGTTTTTGTGCCAGTACCATACTGTCTTGAAGATTAGAGCTTTGTAATACAGCTTGAAGTCCAGAATTGTGATGCCACCAGGTTTGCTTTTCTTTTTCAACATTCCTCTGGCTATTCAAGGTCTTTTCTGGTTCCATACAAATTTTAGGATTATTTGTTCCATTTCTTTCAAAAAAGTGAATGGTATTTTGATGGGGATTGTATTGAATGTGTAGATTGCTCTAGGTAGCATTGACATCTTCACAATATTTGTTCTTCCAATCCATGAGCATGGAACGTTTTTCCATTTCTTTGTGTCTTCCTCCATTTCTTTCATGAGTATTTTATAGTTTTCTGAGTACAGATTCTTTGCCTCTCTGGTTAGATTTATTCCTAGGTATCTTATGGTTTTGGGTGCAATTGTAAATGGGATCAACACCTTAATTTCTCTTTGTTCTGTCTTGTTGGTGTATAGGAATGCCACTGATTTCTGTGTATTGATTTTATATCCTGCCACTTTACTGAATTCCTGTATGAGTTCTAGCAGTTTTGGGGTGGAGTCTTTTAGGTTTTCCACATAAAGTATCCTATCATCTGCAAAGAGTGAGAGTTTGACTTCTTCTTTGCCAATTCGGATGCCTTTGATTTCTTTTTGTTGTCTGATTGCTGTGGCTAGGACTTCCAATACTATGTTGAATAGCAGTGGTGATAGTGGACATCCCTGCCGTGTTCCTGACCTTAGGGGGAAAGCTCTCAGGTTTTCCCCATTAAGAATGATATTCGCTGTGGGGTTTTCAGAGATGGCTGTTATGATATTGAGGTATATACCCTCTATCCCTGTATTCTGAAGAGTTTTGATCAAGAAATGATGCTGTACTTTGTCAAATGCTTTTTCTGCATCTATTGAGAGGATCATATGATTCTTGTTCTTTCTTTTGTTAATGTATTGTATCACGTTGATTGATTTGCAGATGTTGAACCAACCTTGCAGCCCAGGGATAAATCCCACTTGGTCGTGGTGAATAATCCTTTTAATGTACTGTTGGATCCTATTGGCTAGTATTTTGGTGAGAATTTTTACATCCAGTTCATCGGGGATATTGGTCTGTAATTCTCCTTTTTGATGGGGTCTTTGTCTGATTTGGGGATCAAGGTAATGGTGGCCTCATAAAATGAGTTTGGAAGATTTCCTTCTATTTCTATTTTTTGGAACAGTTTCAGAAGAATAGGTATTAATTCTTTAAATGTTTGGTAGAATTCCCCTGGGAAGCCATCTGGCCCTGGGCTTTTGTTTTTGGGGAGATTTTTTTTTTAAATTTTTTTTTTTTTAAAGATTTTATTTATTTGAGAGAATGAGATAGAGAGAGAGCATGAGGGGGGAGGGTCAGAGGGAGAAGCAGACTCCCTGCTGAGCAGAGAGCCCGATGCGGGACTCGATCCTGGGACTCCAGGATCATGACCTGAGCCGAAGGCAGTCGCTTAACCAACTGAGCCACCCAGGCGCCCCTGGGGAGATTTTTGATGACTGCTTCAATTTCCTTAGTGGTTATCGGTCTGTTCAGGTTTTCTATTTCATCCTGGTTCAGTTTTGGTAGTTGATACATCGCTATGGATGCCTCCATTTCTTCCAGGTTATCAAATTTGCTGGCATAGAGTTGCTCATAATATGTTCTTATAATTGTTTGTCTTTCTTTGGTGTTGGCTGTGATCTCTCCTCTTTCATTCATGATTTTATTTATTTGGGTCATTTCTCTTTTCTTTTTGATAAGTCTGGCCAGGGGTTTATCAATCTTGTTAATTCTTTCAAAGAACCAGCTCCTTGTTTCGTTGATCTGTTCTACTGTTCTTTTAGTTTCTATTTCATTGATTTCTGCTCTGATCTTTATTATTTCTCTTCTCCTGCTGGGTTTAGGCTTTATTTGCTGTTCTTTCTCCAGCTCCTTTATGTGTAAGATTAGGTTGTGTATTTGAGACCTTTCTTGTTTCTTCAGAAAGGCTTGTATTGCTATATACTTTCTTCTTAGGACGGCCTTTGCTGCATCCCAAAGATTTTGAACAGTTGTATTTTCATTTTCATTTGTTTCCATGAATTTTTAGAATTCTTCTTTAATTTCCTGGTTGACCCATTCATTCTTTAGTAGGATGCTCTTTAGCCTCAATGTATTTGAGTTCTTTCTGACTTTCCTCTTGTGATTGAGTTCTAGTTTCAAAGCATTGTAGTCTGAAAATATGCAGGGAATGATCCCAATCTTTTGGTGCCGGTTGAGACCTGATTTGTGACCTAGGATGTGATCTATTCTGGAGAATGTTCCATGGGCACTAGAGAAGAACGTGTATTCCATTGCTTTGGGATGGAATTTTCTGAATATATCTGTGAATTCCATTTGGTCCAGTGTTTCATTTAAAGTCTTTATTTCCTTGTTGATCTTTTGCTTAGATGAGCTGTCCATTTCAGTGAGGGGGGTGTTAAAGTCCCCTACTATTACTATATTGTGGTCGATGTGTTTCTTTCATTTTTTTATTAATTGGCTTATATAATTGGCTGCTCTCATGTTAGGGGCATAGATATTTACAATTGTTAGATCTTCTTGTTGGATAGACCCTTTAAGTATGATATAGTGTCCTTCCTCATCTCTTATTATAGTCTTTGGTTTAAAATCTAAATTGTCTGATATAAGGATTGCCACCCCAGCTTTCTTTTGATGTACATTATCATGGTAAATTATTTTCCACCCCCTCACTTTCAATCTGGGGGTGTCTTTGCAACTAAAATGAATCTCTTGTGGACAGCATATCAATAGGACTTGTTTTTTTTTTTTATCCAATCTAATACCCTGTGTCTTTTGATTGGGGCATTTAGCCCATTTACATTCAGGGTAACTATTGAAAGATAGGAATTTAGTGCCATTATATTGCTGTAAGGTGACTGTTACTGTATATTGTCTCTGTTCCTTTCTGGTGTATGTTGCTTTTAGGCTCTCTCTTTGCTTAGAGGACCCCTTTCTAGATTTCTTGTAGGGCTGGTTTTATGTTTGCAAATTCCTTTAGTTTTTGTTTGTCCTGGAAGCTTTTTATCTCTCCTTCAATTTTCAATGACAGCCTAGCTGGATAGAGTATTCTTGGCTGCATATTTTTCTCGTTTAGTGCTCTGAATATATCCTGCCAGTCCTTTCTGGCCTGCCAGGTCTCTGTGGATAGGTCTGTTGCCAATCTAATGTTTCTACCATTGTAGGTTACATATCTCTTCTCCTGAGCTGCCTTCAGGATTTTCTCTTTGTCTCTGAGACTCGTAAGTTTTATTATTAGATGTCGGGGTGTTGACCTATTTTTATTGATTTTGAGAGGGGTTCTCTGTGCCTCCTGGATTTTCATGCCTGTTTCCTTCCCCCAAATTAGGGAAGTTCTCTGCTATAATTTGCTCCAATATACCTTCTGCCCCTCTCTCTCTTTCTTCTTCTTCTGGGATCCCAACTATCCTAATATTGTTTCATATTATGGTATCGCTTATCTCTCAAATTCTGCCCTCGTGATCCAGTAGTTGTTTATCTCTCTTTTTCTCAGCTTCTTTATTTTCCATCATTTGGTCTTCTATATCACTGATTCTGTCTTCTGCCTCATTTATCCTAGCAGTTAGCACCCCCATTTTTTATTGCACCTCATTAATAGCCCTTTTGATTTTGACTTGGTTAGATTTTAGTTCTTTTATTTCTCCAGAATGGGTTTCTCTAGTATCTTCCATGCTTTTTTCAAGCCCAGCTAGTATCTTTATAATTGTCATTCTGAACTCTAATTCCGACATCTTACTAATGTACGTATTGATTAGGTCCCTGGCACTCGGGCCTCTTATTCTTTTTTTTTTTGAGGTGAGTTTTTCTGTCTTGTCATTTTGTCCAGAGGAGAACAGATGAATGAGAGAACACAATGCTAACAGGTTAACAACAACCCCAGAAAAATATACACTAAACAAATCAGAAGAGACCTGAAACCAGGGGGAAAGAAAGAGAAAGGAAAAAAAAGAAAAAGAAAAAGAAAAAAAAGGATATGATCAAATTGATCAGGCTGGTGAATAGATCCATGCCATACACTAGATTCGGGCATATTTTAGTCTGTTAGAAGAAACTGCCTCCCAAAATTTTAAAGAAAGAAAAACTTACAAATGTAAAAAATAAAGGTAAATACAATGAAGGGATGGAATATGAATGTAAACATGAAAATTATAAAAGATCTTATAAAAGGAATTGATAAGACGTTCGTTGAAAAAAGAAGAGTAATTAAAAAAGGGGGAGAGAATGTGAGACTAGAACAAAAAGATAGAACAAAGAGAACAAAGAGACTAGAACAAAGCCATACACTAGATATTTAAGGTATAGTTTGGTCTGTTAGAAGAAACTGTATCCCAAAATTTTAAAGAGAGAACTTATATATATATACCAAAAATAAGGTTAACTACAATGAAGGGATAGTGTATGACTCTAAAAATGAAAAATAAAAAAGATTTTTAAAAAAGGGATTGATAAGTTGTTGGTTGAAAAAGAGAAAAAGAAAAACTCAAAAAAAATAGAAAAAGAAAAAAAAAGAAAATTAAAAAAATTAACTTTGAAAGACTAAAGAATCAGGGGGGGAAAAGCCATGAATTCTATGTCCTGTATTCCCCTAGGGCTGGAGTTCTGCCATTCTCATTGATTGGTAAACTTGGTCTTGGCTGGCTGTTCTTGCTGATCTTCTGGGGGATGGGCCTGTTGCCATGGTTCCTAAATGTCTTTGCCAGAAGCGGAATTGCCCCACCCTTGCCTGGTCCTGGCTAAGTAATCTGCTCGGGTTTGCTCTCGGGAGCTTTGTTCCCTGCAAGCTTTCCGTACAGCTTTGGAGGATGAGAGTGAAAATGGCAGCCTCCCAATCTCTGCCCCAGAGGAGCCGAGAACTCGGGGCCCCGCTCCTCAGTGAGCCCCAGAGAAAAGCAGTCAGTCACTCCTGTCTCCCCGGTCTCCGGCCGCACTCCGTGCTCACCCGGCCTGTGACCGAGCATTTCTATCTCTGGCACCCGACCCCGTGTGGAGTCTCCAAACCCAGCAGATCCCTGCGGTGTGCTCCCACACCGCTCCTCCCGGGGGAGGAAGGGGAGTCTCCCTGGATCTGCTGCCTGTTGGGTCCCTGCTGGAGGAGCAGTGGTCCGACTGTGCCACGGATCATCGTTTATGGCAACCCCGAGCTGAGAGCCCACGCCTTGGTTCCGTTTCTGCAGCCGCCTTCCCTGCTCCAATACCTGGGAGCTCTGCTGCACTCAGGCACCCCCGGTCTTTCTGTGACCCCGAGGGTCCTGAGACCACACCATCCTTGCGAGGGTTCCACCCCCTGCTTAGCCGCTGGAGTGATGTCCCTCAGAGGAGCAGACTTCTAAAAGTTCCAGTTTTGTGCTCCGCTGCTCTATCACTTGCCAGTAGTGGCTGATGGAGGCCCCCTCCCCCCGCAGTCTATCTTCCCAAATATCGCCTTGGATTCACTTCTCTGCACGTCCTACCTTCCAGAAAGTGGTCACTTTTCTGTCCATAGAGTTGCTGCTATTCTTTTCTTCAATCTCCTGTTGAGTTTGTAGGTGTTCAGAACAGTTTGCTACCCATCTAGCTGAATTCCTGAGACCAGACAAAATCCACGTCTCCTGCTCCCCTGCCATCTTGCTCCTCCTCCAGGGCAGCAAAATGCTCTTAATGAACTCATGCATCAACTCATCATTGAGCACCTACCAAATTCTGGTTTCGTAATAGGTAAGTAGTGATGGATGGGAATCGACCAAAGGCAGTAACTTTCTAGAGGATAGCACTGACATATGTAAATATCAGAGAGGAAGCGTAGCCTGAAGGTGAAGGTCAAGGACTTGAGCCAGAGCATTTGGTTCAAACTCTAGCCCAGCCTACTCAATATCAGGGTGATGACAACCTCCACATGACCCATTTTCCTCATCTATAACCATGGACCACATTATTATCATGAAATAAGAGTGTATATCTCACAAGGGTATTGTAAAGACCAAAGGAAGCTCCCTTTTGCATCTATATGTTTGACTTTCTAAAATGTATTACTGAAGTAGAGTTGGCATACAATGTTATATTAGTTTCAGGTGTACGGCATAGTGATTCAACATCCTGTACATTATTCAGTGCTCACCATGTTAAAGTGTCATCACCATCTGTCACCCACACAACATTATTACAGCCTTATTGATTATATTCCCTACGCTGTACTTTTTATATCTTTGACTTATTTATTTTGTAACTGGAAGTTTGTACCTCTTAATCCCCTTCAGCTCTTTCACCCATCCCCCACCCCCAACCCTGAAATCTTGCCATTTGCTACCTCATGGATGGACCTAGCAGGTATTAATGCTAAGTGAAATAACTCGGACTGAGAAAGACAAGTACCATATGATTTCACCTATATGTAGAAGCAAACAAATGAAAAAACAACCCAACAAGACAAAACAGACTCTTGAATACAGAGTACATGCTTGATGTTTATATACTCTGCTCTGGAATGAGCTCTCCAGCAGCATTTCTCTTGTTTCCAAAAGTTTTAATAACACCAATTCCAGCAGTTTCCTGAGCGTCCAGCTTGGGGAAAAGGAATAAAGAAGGTGACGGATTACAGAAAGTAAGAAGAAAGAGCTCTTGGAGTCTATTAAGGAGTCCCCACATATAGCAAAGAAATAAGGTGTTTGGAAAAACAAGAAATCAATGTGCTTACTGAATCACTCAATTGGTTCACTCACTTATTAGTAGATAGCCTTGGCTCTTGGCATTTGAGAAGAGAATGGATTTTTATTGCCTAATTCCCTGTAAGTGAAGGACTAGTGAATTGTAAAATCCTGTTGCTTAACATGTATCATTAAGTATTGAACTAGCAAAAAAAAAAAAAAAATCAATTCTAGGTTTGGTTGCTGATTAGCTTTTCTCATGGAACTGAGACTAAAGTGCCTTTATTGTTCTTCTCTTTAATTCATAAAACATTGTGCTTGAGACACTTGAGCAAACATGTTTACCATCTTGGAGCTAAGTTCCCGCTCAGAGGCCAGGATTCTATAGACCCTTCATGGGCTCACTTATGACACAGTCCCAGCGGCAGCTCTGGGTGAGCCAGAGTTCTGGAGAAGATGTGCACATTCCAAGTACTCTGGAGTGACTCCAGCTTGTTGGAGGGGGGTGTTCCTGGAGCCACAGCCTCCTGCCTTCCCTGGTCCCAATCAAATGCACATCCAACCACCCTACCCAGCCATTCAAGGCAATAGGATGCGAATCTCCACTTGTGGGTGGTGTCTACTTGGCCCCAAAAACCCTGCACTGCCATATTGGGAACAGGTGTCTGATCCTTGCCCCCCATGGACCGCCTCTTCTAACGGCTATGGCAATCTAGCCTACTTGACTTGGTCAACTCTTGGCTTCTCATGCAGCCATTCTTGTCAAGCAAAGGCAGAAATCAGTATTTTTATGATATTGTTTCTTTTTACTCATTTACGTTATTATAAAGTCTACTTCCCAACTAATAATTTTTCACAATGATTACTGACTTTTTTAGAAAATACAGCGATGACATGGGGCCAAAGAAAATATACCAAAGGCCAAATTCAATCAGTTTTGTAACCTCTGAGATAAGACCTCCTACAACCCCCGTTTTTCTCTTCAGCCACAGACTGTTCTCTATTCTTGAAACATCTTTTCTGTAAGTTTACTGGTTCATTTCATTTTCAAGGGATTCTACCCTTCCACATCTCTTTTAAAATTGCTTGTATGATTTTAAGTTAGTAGAGTCATATTGCTGCTCATGCTAGTCTATTCTAGAGAATCCTTCTCTTTCCTCCTTCCCTTCCTTTTCCAGAAAATATTTAAGTGCCGAGTATGCCCCAGGCACTGAGTTTGAAAGATGAGCCAGAACACAGACTTTGATTCTGAAGGACTCACTGACAAGTGAAATTGACAAACATCTAAGGGTGTTATGATACGGCATGGTAAGCACCATAGCGTTGGAACCCAGAAAAGGAATCTTCAGCTCTACCCTCGGCCAAGCAGGGGCAGCTTCTCGGAGGAGGTGACACTTAAGGTGAATCTTGGCACATGGAAGGAAGAGGAAAACAAAGGCTGAGAAGTTGTTCAGGAAGAATGGACACATTGACAAGACTGTGAGTAGGTCATGAGAAGGTATGATGTAGACACTGGCACCCAGGAAACAAGAGAAATAGGCAGGGTCTGGCTTCATAAGAGCCTCACTCTCCCCCATAGAGGTTGTTCTTGATCCCGCCAGCAACAGGGGCCATTTGTAAATTCCTAAGCTGAGGATGAGCATGTTCTGCTTTGCTTTTAAGAAAGTTCTCTCTGGGGGCACCTGGGTGGCTCAGTCATTAAGCATCTGCCTTCGGCTCAGGTCATGATCTCAGGGTCCTGGGATTGAGCCCGCATCGGGCTCCCTGCTCCGTGGGGAGCCTGCTTCTCCCTCTCCCACTCCCCCTGCTTGTGTTCCCTCTCTAGCTGTGTTTCTCTCTGTCAAATAAATAAAACCTTTAAGAAAAAAAAAAGAAAGGAAGTTCCCTCTGGTCTACAGTCACACCACCCTGAACATGCCCGATCTCACCAGAAAGTTCCCTCTGGCAGCCACAAGGAGGATGACTGAAGGATGGGAGAGAGGGCATTGAGACGGGTCAATGAAGTAAGAAATAACATGAGTGATCAGAACAGGGGCCACAGCAGTGGGGGTAGGGAGCAGGCAGCAGAGCTGAAATGAATTTAGGAGGGAGAGTCTCCTCCCAGCCTGTCCTGTTTCCTGCCTGGATTACGGCAGTGGCCTCCTGAATGGCCTCCCTGCCTCCATCCTCCTCCCCTCCAGTCTATCTTCCAACCACAAAGTCATTCTAACAGCCAACCACTTAAAGACTATTTACTCCCTATCACCCACCAGTGATTCTTGGGGAGGGAAGGGGGGTATTTTGTCCCCAAGGTGACACAAAACAATGTCTGGAGATAGTTTTAGTTTTTACAACTGGAGGGGCAGGGTTTGCTACTGCCTCCTGATGAGCATAGCCCAGGGCTGCTGATAGACATCCTCCAGTGCACAGCACAACCCCCTCTACAAAGACTTAGCTGGCCCCAAAGTCAAGAGTACTGAGATTAAGATACCCTGAGCTTCAGTATAAAATCCCAAACTCCCCTGGCTGCCAGGATACAGCCCCAGATCACTGCTCTCTCTCTGGCCTCACTGACATCTTAAGTAGTTTTTTAAAAATATATATTTATATTTGTGTCTTTGCACATGCTTTGTGCTCTACTTGGAGTGCCTTTTATGTCTCTACCTGTTTACTTTTACTCTACCCTTTTACTTCTCCACCTGAGGACATTCTTCTCTTCTTCCAAGGCCTGTTCCTGACAGCCTCCTCTATGAGATTTTTCCAGGTCTCCCCAGGCAGTGCTCTTTTTTTTTAATATAAAAAAGTTAATTTTATTTCTATACGTTGGCAATGAACAAACTTAAAAATTATATTAATAAAGCAACTCTTTTAAAAATAACATCAAAACACTAAAATACTTAATAAAATATTTTAAAAGAATTGAAAAGTTATACCTGGAAAACTATAAAACATTCTTGAAAGGAATTAAAGAATATTTATTTATTTATTTATTTATTATTATTATTATTTTGGAATTAAAGACTATTTAAAGAAACAGAAAAACATCCTATGTTAATGGATCAGAAGACTGAATATTGGGTAGAGGATTTGGTTCAATTTGGAGACTATTATCTTCTACCCAGGTAATGCTCCTTCCTACCTTCCTTAACCCCTTGGGCATAGTTTGATTATAGTACTTCTCCCCCTTCTGCGTTTTCCTGTTTTTCAAAAAAAAATAATATAAAAAATTACTATATTTTTCAAATGATAAAAATACTTCAATTGCAATAATATAAAATCGTATGTGTGCAAATCCTTCACTTCCTTGTTGTCCCGATTTCCTTGGCCCCATTCTCCCTTTCACTGCCCCACTCCTATGCACGATTTGGAATACAACCTACTTTTCTTCTGTTGTACAACTAAACGTCACCATATGTATATGTATACACAAACGGGTTTTCTTTGTTGTTTACACATTTCAATGCAACTTGGCCTTCACACCTGACAATCTGTCACGGACAGCTTTACAAGTCAATCGTTACAGATATACTTTTTTCTAATTTATTTATGCAAATGGATGCAGATATCTGTAACAAACCAAACAGGGATCCTATCGTAAGTGGAGAATTATATTCTTCTATTACAATGTTTTCTCTTGCCCTGCTCCCACATCACATAAGAACACAGCCTGAGCTAAAAAAACAGCTCTAAGTTCTTCTCTGCCTTTCTCTTTAATTATTTGCAGATTTACCCCCCCACACACACATCCTTTCTTGGTCACTGTTAGCTTAATAAAAATAGTATATGAAAAACATTTCTTTACCTTTCTCTTCTTAGTCAACAATGCCTCGTAGACACCCTTCTAACTGTTACAGCTATAATTCAGTCTTTAAAGTGGCCGCAAAATATTCTATTATATAGATTTTTCAACCTTTCTTTGTCATCCACATTTATTTTTGCTACTACAAGCAAGGCTGCTATAAACATCCTGGTGTGTATGTCTTAATTTATTGATGTTTTTATTACTATGGGTTGAATTTCCAGATGTGGTATCGCTGGGTTGAACAGCATGTGTACTTTTAATTTTAAGAGATATTGCCATTTTTCCTTTCCAAAAGGACTGTAAAAATTTACACTTTCTCCAGTAACTTCTGAAAACAACTTTCCCCTCATGGCCATGAGGAGAAGTGTTAAAATTTTTAATTTTTGTGGGGCTTCTTTTGGCCAAACTCTTGAAAGTAAAGTGATATTTTGTTACACTGACAACTAGATAGGACTACAGTCTCTGACTATGAATGAGTCTGAACACCAACCTCACATCATATAAAAAATAAATTCCCTATCCACACAAAGACTTGCATGTTCCTAGCAACAGTATTCAAAAGAGCCAAAACCAGCATCAACTGGAGAGTTGATAGATTCGCAAATAAAATTTGAACAAAACTCTGAGAAAACTACTGAAGAGACTCTATTTACAAATTCTTAGGATAATCAAGCCTTATTAATTGGCACAGGATACACAAGACATGACAAAAGGATATACAGGCAATTTGGCTCAATATAATTTTATAATCTGTGTATGTCAAAACATATTTTAAATGAAATCAAAAGACAGACAATAGATTCAGGGGACATTTATAACAGATAAGAGGCACTGTCTAAAAACCTGTAATAGTCAATGAGCTCTTACCTATTGACAAGAAAGGGGTTGATAACTTGATAGAAAAAATGGACAATGCCTTTTAAATCCCAGAAGAGCAAATCCAAGTGGCCAGGGGAAAAAAATATACATGGATTGTAGCTAATTACAAAATGAAGGGGCGCCTGGGTGGCTCAGTGGGTTAAGCATCTGCCTTCAGCTCAGGTCATGATCCCGGGGTCCTGGGATCGAGTCCCGCATCGGGCTCCCTGCTCAGTGGGAAGCCTGCTTCTCCCTCTGCTGCTCCCCCTGCTTGTACTCTCTCTCTCTCTCTGACAAATAAATAAAATCTTTAAAAGAAAAAACAACAAGAAAATGAACACTTGATTACTGAGAAAAAAATGAAATCAACAACACTATGGAAATATTTAGAGTAAAAGTTAATCACCTCCCTTATGACACAGGGTCCTGGCAGGAAGCAGACGACCTACGTGTGGGGTTCACGTGAAGAAGGTTCAGTGAAGGCGCCATATGCAGACCTGTGGGCACAGTGAAGGAGAGCCACAGGGGATGGGGGAGTTCTAAGCACCAGCAGCAGCAGGAAGCTCTTGACCCCCCAGGTTGGAGGTGGCCAGTGGGAGAGTTGATGTTTCTAGATCAACAGTTGGACCTATGGACATAGGGTCATCCGACAGAATCTGTGACCACAGAGGGACCCCAGTTCTACCAGACCTACAGCCAGGCAGGCAGGGGGTGGGAGGAGGACATAAATCCCCACTTGCCTCTCTTCTCCTGCCCTCTGATCCACAATCACTGATGCCCACTAGCCAAAACCAACTGGAAAGTAGAGAGCAAGGGGTCCTGAAGAATCCAGTGCATAGAGAGAGGTCAGCCTCCTGAGGCACAGGGTAGGACAGAAAAAGGTGAACAGTGGGTCCAGTTGGGAGAGAAGCTGAGAATAAACAAGCACTTCCCGCTTACCATTTCCCCTAATCCCCAGAGATAAAGTAATGCTTCCAGGTTCATTAATCGTTCAGGGTTTAGTCTACCAGAACGCTTTCTAGGGGCGCCTGGGTGGCTCAGATGGTTAAGCATCAGTTGCATTTAACATCCAGTCTGCTCAGGTCATGATCCCAGGGTCCTGGAATCAAGTCCCCACATCAGGTTCCTGGCTCAGCGGGGAGCCTGCTTCTCTCTCTCCCTCTGCCTTTCGCCCTGCTCATTCTCTCTCTCTCTGTATCTCTGTGTGTCAAATGAATAAATAAAATCTTAAAAAAAAGAGAATGCTTTCTATACGCATTCTTACCAATTTTGACCCCCAAACCTAACATATCTGATATTTGAATAACTTTAGTGGATCAATAAAGAAAAGCAAAGCGGAACATCCAATAGGGGAAAAAAAAAAAAAAGCAAGGAACACCAGTTGACAGCTCACAAATGAAGAATTACGTATGGATAAGAAAGAATCAGTCTATTTTGTAATCAAATACATGCAAATTAAAACAACAACAAAATGCCATTATTCATCTATCAAATTGACAAAGAGTAAAATTATATATGGAATGCTGCCTGTTGTCAAGAGGGCAGTGAGGTAATACATTCACTGATGGTAGGAAAATAAATTGTTTTATCCTTTTTTGAGGGTAATTTGGCAAGATATATCAAAAGGCTTATAAAAGTGTTTATATCCTCCCCTCCAGTAATTTTACTTCCAGGAATTTATCCAAAGGAAATACTCAGAAATGCACATGTAACAGTATCACAACAGTATTTATAATAGTGATAAATTTAAAAAACATAACTATTCACAATAGGAGACTTGTGAAATAAATTATGGTATGGCCATATAATGAAATATTATGTAGCCATTAAAATCATGTTGCAGAGAATATTTAGCATCACAAGAAAATGCGTATGGTATTCTATTAAGCAAAATCATCCAAATGTAATAAGGCAGGATATATTGTGTATTCTGTGATCTTAATTTTGTTAAAAACAGAAAGTGTGTGTGTGTATGTATATATATGTAGTTTCAGTCTGCAAGTACTCAAACTGTCTCTATCCAGATTACAAAATATAGATATAGATACAGATAGAGAGACTTCCATCTGTATATTTCCTTTTTTATTTAAATTCAAGTTAGTTCGGGCGCCTGGGTGGCTCAGTTGGTTAAGCGACTGCCTTCGGCTCAGGTCATGATCCTGGAGTCCCCGGATCGAGTCCCGCATCGGGCTCCCCGCTCGGCGGGGAGTCTGCTTCTCCCTCTCCCGCTCCCCCCCTCTTGTGCTCTCTCTCTCTCACTCTCTCTCTCAAATAAATAAATAAAATCTTTAAAAAATAAATAAATAAATTCAAGTTAGTTCACATATAGTGTCGTATTAGTTTCAGGGGTAGCATTTAGTGATTCATCAGTGGCATATAACATCCAGTGCTCATCACATCACGTGCCCTCCTTAATGCCCATCACCCATTTACCCCATCCCCCACCCACCTCCTCTCCAGCAACCCTCAGTTTGTCTCCTAGAGTTAAGAGTCTCTCATGGTTTGCTTCCCTCTCTGTTATTGTCTTATTTTATTTTTCTTCTCTTCCCCTATGTTCTATAGAGAGAAAGAGGAAGGGTAGATACTACAAGGACATATACAAAATGTTGACAGAGGTTCTCTCTGTGGGGCAAGACTTTACATAGTGTTCATGTTCTGTGTACTTTTCTTTCCACCACGAACATATTTTATTATTTATATAAATTTTGTGGAGACAGCATAGGTATTCTATCCATCAACTCATCCTCTATTTGGCCATATGTGAGAGTCCATTTCTCCCTTATATGTCCACTGAATTGGTAGGTTTGTTAAATTCCCAAATAAGATTCCTAGAATTTGAAGAAATATCAGTGCCCCTCCAAATACACTCACATGCCAAGCTCTATGGAGTAACTCCTTGGGTAAATTTCCCATTGATGCAAAAATGAATAGTTGGGATTTTTAAAAATCTATATTCTGGGGGCACCTGGGTGTCTCAGTTGGTTAAGTGTCCGACTCTTGATTTCAGCTCAGGTCATGATCTCAGGGTAGTGAGATCCAGCCCCACGCAGGGCTCTGGGTTGGGCATGGAGCCAGCTTAAGATTCTCTCTCTCCCTCTACCTCTGCCCCCCCCCATGCTGGAGTGCTTAATAAATAAATAAATAAATAAAATCTTTTTAAAAGTAAAATGAATAAATAAATCTTAAAAAATTTAAAATTAAAAAACTATGACTTATCGGGATGCCTGGGTGGTTCAGTCGGTTAAGCGTCTGCCTTCGGCTCAGGTCATGATCCCAGGGTCCTGGGATCGAGTCCCACATCGGGCTCCTTGTTCAGCAAGGAACCTTGCTTCTCCCTCTGCCTGTCTCTGTCTCTCTCTCTGATAAATAAATAAAATCTTAAAAAAATATATTTAAAAAAACCTATGACATCATATACCCATCCATACATTTTCCTAAATATAGGGGTTTTTTTTCAAAAACAGACTCCTAGCAATGTATCATTAGCATCTTTCCATAACAATGCCTGAAATATTATCATTTTAATAACTTCTATTAAATGGATTTATTTTAATTATTTTTTATTATTTCTTATTGCCAAAATTTTACATCTTTTTATCTGAAAACTATTGCTATGATAACAAATCATAAGCAAACTCCTTTCACTTCTTTAAGAGTAAAAATAATCCACTGGCAATGGGACCCAGACGCTGGATGCTCTTGGGTCTTAGAGGGGGAGTCCCCCCTGTTAGGGATTATGTGGTATATGGGATATCATCTGCACCATGGCCTCCCTGTCCCTCAAGCCCAGAGGTCACCCTCCTTCATGTGGCTTCCTTCTTCTCAAGCTTTTACTTTTCTGAGAATAACCTAAAAATTCCAAGCCCCATCATTACCCTACATTTTGGCAAGATGGCATCCACATGCCATTTTTCTCCTCTTATTGAGTTTAGTTAACAAACCTGAATGCTTACTCCGTGCCAGTGTTCTAAGAATTTTACGAATCTACTAATATATGTTCATAACAACTCTACAATGTAAATTGTATCAGGATCCCCCATTTTAAGCAGGGGGAAACCGAGCCTCAGAGAGATTACTTTGCCCAAGGTTAGCCGGCTGGTGGTAAGTGGCAGAAGCAAGATAAGAAAGCAGCACTATCCTCCTTCCCTTCCAAATACCCATGTTGATGGAAAAGAATGAAAGTTACTGGCAAAAGGAACACAGACCGTGGACTCCGGGTGGGTATCTGTGCGTGCGCATCCACGTGTGCACACTCCGTATTCTCCCAGAAGAGAGTAATTTTTTTAAAACATATGTGAACCCCTTCATTCTTATTATCTTGAATGAGATAATGACCGGCCACAGAGGCGATGACTTTGGAGGAGCCAGAGAGCTGTGACTTTTATAGCTCTTGTTTCATTTAAAGGAACTACCTCCTTTCTGTTACAAATGCCCAAACTTATTAGGACATAACCTTTCAAACCGGAGAGAAAAGGTCAGCTTTAACTAGAGAACAAAAGAGGGTTCTGCAATCGGGGGGCTTTCATTGTGTCAGATGCCCATTTCTCCCCCACCCCGGTGATGTTGAAAATTCAGCCACGTTTGTAGGAATCCAATTACTCTTGCAGATAACACAAAGATTATCCAAGTTGTAAACAGCGGAATATTTGCAGAGATCGATGGAGCACAACAAAGCTCATAATAAACAAGAGAAATAAAAGTGAAGGTGGATCCGCAGTTGGTGACAGAGGGTTATAATGTCACATCATCATGCTGAAGGTTAGGATGTAATTGAAATCAATGTTATGGTGCTATGTATCCTCCAGCTTCCGTGCACTTGGAGAGCATGATTCTAATTTCATATCTGAGCAATTCATTTGCCTTTAAACAGTGCACTATTAGGAGGGTGTTTTTATTATGTCACCTTGCTATGAAGTTTGAATTCAGTTAGATAGTAGCAAATTAGGTCGTCTTCCGGCAAACAAGATGATGATAGATGGTGCGCAAAACCACCGCATCCTCACATTCCCAGAGATTTAGAAGCGGGGCCAGAGGCGGGATGCACCGTGGTTACAGGCAAGAGGCTTCCATGCTGGTGAGGCGGGGTCCAGGCTGTGTGCCATCACATGCTAGCTGAGTGCCCTTGAGCAAGTCATTCCACACTGGGGTCTGGGATTTGTAAAATGAAGCTTTCAAATGAGATGTCCTAGGAAGATGTCATAGCAGGCATTCACGGGCATCTTTTAGTACTCACGCCAATACAATTAATCAAGCCCATCTTTCATGACACCTCTTCCAGGAAGCCTCTCTTACTATGCAAAGCCAGAAATGATTTCCCCATTCTGAGTTTTCTTTGCACTTCATTTTCTTTATTAACAATTTTATTCAGACAATATTTACATACCGTAAAATTGATCAGGGTAAAGTGCACAATGTAACAGTTTTTAATAAATTTACTGAGTTGCAAAGCCATCACCATAATCCAACTTTAAAACATTTCCATCATCCCAATAATACTCCTCATGCCTGGTGATAGTTAATCTTGGTCCCCAGCCCCAGACCCATGGTACATCTATCTATCCAGCAAAATACTATTCAGCAGCAAAAAGGAACACCATAATGATATGTAAAACAACACAAGAACCCTAAAAACATAATACTAAGAGCAAGAAGCCAGACACACACAACACACACACACACACACACACACAATTCCATTTATGTAACATGTCCAGAAAGAAAATTGTCTATTTTTACCCTCTTTGACCTTTGACCCATGCGAGTCCCTGCTCCACTCTGACCTAAAGGAGAGAAGTCAGACCAATCACTATCTCCACCGTGACACCTAGTGGAATGGCTTATAAAAGAGAAGGTGCTCAACTAATTTAAAATCTACTGAAGAGTGAGATCGACAGGAAGCCGGCCAAGTGTGGTCATCTCCAAAGCAAGCGTTAGTGCTGATGTTATGGATATGTCCTTCTAACATCAAGAAAGAGCACTGGTCACTATTGGTGGGAATGCAAACTGGTACAGCTGCTGTGGAAAACAGTATAGAGTTCCTCAAAATATTAAAAATAGAAATACCATAGGATCTACTAATTCCACTGCTGGGAATTTACCCAAAGAAAATGAAAACATGGATTTGAAAAGGTATTTGCACCCCTATGTTTATTGCCGCATTATTGACAATAGCCAAGTTATGGAAACAGCCCAAGTGTCCATCCATAGATGAACAGATAAAGAAGATGTGGTATATATACACAATGGAATATTACTCGGGCATAAAAAAGAATGAGATCTTGCCATCTGTGACAAGATGGATAGGCCTAGAGAGTATTATGCTAAATGAAGTAAGTCAGAGAAAGACAAATATCTTATGATTACATTTACATGTGGAATCTAAAAAAACAAACCAAACAAACAAATACAAAGAGACTCATAAATACAGAAAACAACTGGTGGTTACCAGAGAGGAGGGGATGGGGATGGGCGAAATAGATGAAGGGTATTAAAATGTACAAACTTCGGGCGCCTGGGTGGCTCAGTTGGTTAAGAGACTGCCTTCGGCTCAGGTCATGATCCTGGAGTCCCGGGATCGAGTCCCGCATCGGGCTCCCTGCTCAGCGGGGAGCCTGCTTCTCCCTCTGACCCTCCCCCCTCTCATGTGCTCTCTGTCTCTCTCATTCTCTCTGTCTCAAATAAATAAATAAAATCTTTAAAAAAAAAATAAAAAATAAAATGTACAAACTTCCAGTTATAATATAAATAAGTCACAGAGATGAAAGGTACAGCATAGGGAAAATAATCAGTAATACTGTAATGATGTATGGTGACAGATGGTGACTACACATGGTGAGCATTGAGTATTGTATAGAATTGTCAAATCACTATGTTGTACACTGGCTACTAATATAACATTGTATGTCAACTATACTTAAATATTAAAAATTTTTTAGAGCATTGTGGTCTGAGAATATGCAGGGAATAATCTCAATCTTTTGGTATCGGTTGAGACCTGATTTGTGACCCAGTATGTGGTCTATTCTGGAGAAAGTTCCATGTGCACTCGAGAAGAATAAGTATTCTGTTGTTTTAGGGTGGAATGTTCTGCAAATATCTATGAGGTCCATCTGGTCCAATGTATCATTCAAAGCTCTTGTTTCCTTGTTGATTTTCTGCTTAGATGATCTGTCCATTGCTGAGAGTGGAGTATTGAGGTCTCCTACAATTAACGTATTGTTATCAATATGACTCTTTATTTTGGTTAACAGTTGGCTTATGTAGATGGCTGCTCCCATGTTGGGGGCATAGATATTTACAATTGTTAGATCTTCTTGTTGGATAGACCCTTTAAGAATGATATAGTGTCCTTCTGTGTCTCTTATTACAGACTTTAGTTTAAAATCTAATTTGTCTGATATAAGAATTGCTACCCCAGCTTTCTTTTGAGGTCCGCTGGCATGGAAGATAGATCTCCATCCCTTCACTTTCAGTCTGGATGTATCTTTAGGTTCAAAATGAGTCTCTTGTGGACAGCATATGGATGGGTCCTGTCTTTTTATCCAATCTGCAACCCTGTGCCATTTTATGGGAGCGTTTAGGCCATTCACGTTGAGAGTGATTATTGAAAGATATGAATTAATTGTCATCATGTTGCCTGTGAAGACATTGTTTTTATAGATTGTCCCTGTAAATTTCTGTCATATATCACTCTTGGGGTCTTTCTTCTTTTATAGAACCCCCCTTAATATTTCTTGCAGGGCCGGCTTAGTGGTCACATATTCTTTCAACTTCTGCCGGTCGTGGAAGCTCTGCATCTCTCCATCCATTCTAAATGAAAGCCTTGCTGGAGAAAGTATTCTTGGCTGCATGTTCTTCTCACTTAGTACCCTGAATATGTCTTGCCAGGCCTTTCTTGCTTGCCAGGTCTCTGTGGATAGGTCTGACGTTATTCTGATGTTCCTCCCTCTGTATGTAAGGAATCTCTTCCCCCTAACTGCCCTTAAGATGGTTTCCTTGGTTCTAAGATTTGCAAGTTTTACTATTACATGCCGGGGTGTTGGCCTGTTTTCCTTGATCTTAGGAGGGGTCCTCTCTGCCTCTAGGACTTGAATGTTTGTTTCATTCCCCAGATTAGGGAAGTTCTCAGCTATGATTTGCTCAAATGCATCTTCTAGCCCTCTCTCTCTCTCCACTCCCTCCGGGATTCCAATTATTCTGACATTGGAACGCCTCATGGTGTCACTTATTTCTCTGATTCTATTTTCATGGATTCTGAGTTGTTTTTCCCTGGCCTCCTCTTTTCCCTTTTTATCTATTATACTGTCTTCCAGATCGCTTATTCTCTCTTCTGTCTCAGTTACCCTAGCTGTTAGATTATCTAGATTGGATTGGATCTCATTGATAGCATTTTTAAGTTCTGCCAATTCCCCTTTTATTTCTGCCCTTAGAGACTCTATGTTGCCATTAATTGATTTCTCCATTCTAGCCATTGTCTTCACAATTGCTAGCCTGAATTCCATCTCCGACATCTTGGTTATATCTGCATCCATTTGTAAATCTGCGGCATAAGTCATAATCTCTGAGTCTTTTCTGTTTTGGGGGCTCCTCCTCCTAGTCATTCTGTTGATGGGTGTTTGAGGGAATGTATAGAGTCCAAATTATTGACCAGAACCCAAGCAAGATGCACCTGTTTTCTTGGGACCTTAGGGTTGCTGGCCTCTTGTTTTCCCAGCCTGTCTTCTGTAGGAGGGGCCTGCTACGCTGTTACTCAGGCAACCCCAATCCGGTGGTGTTGCCCTGCACCCCTGTGGCAGGGGATGGGCTCAGTGGGAATCAGTCTTTGGGGCTTTTGTTCTCTGGCGCCTTTCCCTGGCGGCTTTCCCTGTCTCTTCCACGAGTCAGAGCAGAAGAGACCGTTTCCAACCCTCTGCCTCAGAGCAGAGAGACCTCAGTCTGTTCTTCAGTGAGCCCTCCAGGCCACACTGTCTCCATTTCTGTCCATGCTGCTATAAACTGCAGCGTCCTGGGTTGTGCGCCCCTCCGCAGCGCTCCCAGTCCTGCCTCCAGGTCGGGGCACGTCTCTGCCCTTTGTGCTTCTAAAACCGCCAGCTGCTCCCAGTTCGCGAGCACGACTCCGCCGCTTGGGGTCCTGTCCCGGGGACTGCAGTTCGCATGTGTGCGACTCCACCGCTCGGGGTTTCCACCCCGGAGGTTGCAGTTCACCGGCGGGACCCCGGCACACCGGGTTTCCATCTCGGAGGCTGCAGTTCGCGTGCGTGTGACCGTCGCTCCAGTTTCTGTCCAGGTGGCTGCGGTTCGTGTGCACGCGACCCCGCCAGTCTGGTTTTCCACCCGGGGGCTGCCCTAAAGTCCTTTCTCTGCCACTGCCGGTCTGCGAGTCTGTGCCCGTCCGCAGCGTGCGAGGCTGTCACTCACTGGAGGTGTAGGATCCCCACGGCCAGGCACCCTCCCGCTGCCGTTTATCCTCCGATATCTGCCCACAGAATCACGGCTCTCCACTTTGTACCTCAAAACCAAGCGCCTGCGATATTCTGTTTGTAGAGATCCAGATCTTCTTACATCTCAGGCTGGTTTCATGGGTGCTCAGAGTGGTCTGGTAGATATCCAGCTCAATTCCGGGGACCAGTTGAAATAGGGTCCCCTACTCCTCTGCCATCTTTCCCCCCCTAAAAATTTTTTAAATAAAAAAATAAGAGGAATGGCAGGAAGAGGAAATTATATATTAAAATACTATAAAATGCTAAGAAAGAAAGAAGGAAGGGAAGGGAAGAAAAAGAAAAAGATAAAGGAAAAGATAAAGAAAAAGAAAAGGAAAGAAAGAAATTAAAGAAAGCAAGCACTGGTTTTCCAGGGAAGACCACGTCATGGAGCAAAGACTGATGGTGGGCTAATTTTCCTGGGGTTGGGAATTACCATTTCTTCTGCAGACAGCTACCATTTCCTGAGCTCTTCCCATGCATCAGGAAGTGTTGGGTGTTTTACATTAATTCTTACAATAAACAGTAGGTACTGAGAGAATGATGTTCGTGTTCTTTGTCCATCCAAGCATATGGCATAGCCCAGTGTAGACAAAAAAATAGGTGGGAAATTTTCCTAGAAAAGCATCATGAAAGGGCCAAATGCTCCCATGGGAAGGAATGAAGATGGTGTCCTCTGGGCATCCTTAAGAAGAGCCTAGAGGGCTGAAGGAAGTCTAAGGCATGGGAGCAAATGTGCTGGTTCTGGAAATCAGGAGACTCAGTGTCTATACTGAGTCCTGGCACTAACTTGCTCTCCATTATTTATTTACTCATTCTTTCATTCAATACATGTCACTTTAGCACCTACTATGCTCCATGCTATGCTCCGTCTAGGTCCTGGGGGTACAGCAGTGTACAAGGCAGACCTGGTCTCTGTTAAACACAACGGAAAGATAATCATCTATAACCACAAGGCTGATGAGGTTTACAAAAGGCCAAATATATAATGCCAAGAGAGCATAAAGCAAGTGAATCTCCCTCCTGAGACATCCAGCAAAGGCCTCCATGAGGAAGTGGCCTTCAGATGAGGCTGAAAAGAAGATAGAAGGGGACTGGAGCCTGGGTGGCTCAATTGGTTAAGTGTCCCACTCTTGGTTTGGGCTCAGGTCATAATCTCAGGGTGCTGAGTTCAAGCCCTGCATCGGGCTCAGCCGTCAGTGGACTCTGCTTGACATTCTCTCTCCCTCTACCTGCCCCTCCTGCTTGTGCTCTCATCTCTCTCTCTCCAAAATAAATAAATCTTTAAAGAAAAAGAAGGGGGTCAGAGGGACATGAGGGGAATATAGTCCAGGCTTAGAAAACAGAAGGGGCCCTATGCCAGGTCAGTGTGTTTACGACCTAATAACTGTAGATCATTCCGTGGAAGCCCAAAGAAAGGATGGCAGATGTGTTTATTCTGTGCAGAAATGAGTTTGACCGGCAGATACAGATGTTGGAACGCAGCTTTCTAGTAAATCACCAGTGGTTAAGCCCTTCGTGATCAAATAGACTTGAGTTTGAATTTCACCTCTTACAGCTGACAGCCCCTCTTCTCTCCACTCTCTTCTTTCTGGTCACCACAATCCAGAGACTATGCTAGAGCTATGTGGTTGCCTCCAGCTTGGTCATCTCTAAAAATCTGATGCCTCTCATCAGTTACCTACCTAAAAAGCTGGCAAGGCTCCTCTTGGGTCCATGGACCAGGATTTCACTCTCACCTGCTGTCCTAAGATCCCTCCATGATTTTAGATATATTTTATCAAAATTGGCTGTAATTCTAAGCAACACCTAAGTACCAAATAGTGTTTGTAGGTCAACCCTCCAGCCTGAAGAGACATGGGACCTAATCAGTAAAGCCATCACATGTCATTCCCTAACAGCCTTATCTTCTGTAATTCTTACCACATCACATTGGGTTCTGGAACATGGACAGAGATTATATGAATACTTGTATCTATCTATATCTATATATGTCTATCTACACACACACATATATACATGTATAAAATGACAAATACATACACATAAACATACATACATATATGTATAGGTTTATTATAGAGTTAATAGTTAAGAAACTACTTGAATTTTTTAGCCACTTTGTATGTGAAGATCCAACCATATTTTGGAAGCAGGCTGGATGAGGCTCAGACAATGACAGATAGGCAGTCATTCACTTATCTTTCAAACAAGTCAAAGAAGTCTAGATGGCCATGAGTCCACGCTGTAGGTTTTTTGTCATCACCTTAAAGGTTCCAAATCACCCACACAAACGTGTCTGAACCATGGGATTCTTCATCTCTATTTCAGCAAGCAAGACTCTTGGAGCTTGTGATAACTCAAAGCCATGCAAGCAATACAGCCCAGGCTCTGGGTTATTAATGCAATCACGAAGGGTCCAGAGCAATAACTGAGCACAGGAAGTAGAACCTGACCTTTAGGTCAAAGGCTCCAAGTAAGTTGGCTGAGATTCAGGACTGTAACCCATTCTTGGTTAAGAGAAAGAGAGAGCGAGCGAGCACTTAGGCAAGAATAGTGAGTGAAGAGCCCAGGTGATAAAGCAGATCACACAGGGACCTAGTAGAAAATACCTCAGAAACTGTTTGGATACCCAGGTTCCTCTCCATCTCTGCAAACACCAGTTTTATACCATAAAGGAAGTGAAAAGATAAACCACAAACTGAGAACGTATCTGCCACATGAATAACCAAAGAAGACTCCATATCCATAATATGTAATGAGCCTCTACAAATCAACAAGAAAGAGAAAAAATTCACACTAGGAAAATGAACTTTCAAAGGAAAGGAAAGGAAACATGGACAGCCCAAAAATATATTAAAACATTTTAACATCATTATTAATGAAGAAAATTTATTGAAATACCATTCTACCTCATCATACTGGCAATACTGGGGAACAAAAAGTATATTCTCAGGTATGGTAAGGATGTGGAACAGGAACAACAGGAACAACAGGAACTCTCATTCATAGCCAGTGGGCATGTAAATTGGTACACCCAGTTAGGAAATGATCCATTCTTATAGGAAAGAGTTAAACATGCATATTGTCAATACCCAGCAGTTCTACTTGTAGGCGTACATTCTAGAGAAACTTCTGCCTATGTGTTCTGGGACAAATGTTTATGTTTTTATAGCAGCAGCATTTGTAATAATAAAAAAATAAATATTCCAAATGCCCATCTCCAAAGGAGGTATATAAATCGTGGTGCAGTAGGATGCAGATAGTAATTTATTTAGAAGATTTTTTAAAAGTAATAAGAAAAAGTGAGCCACAAAGCAGCATCCATGGATCTCAAATTATAATTTGTACCACAAAAAGCAAGTTATAAAAGAATGCATTCTATATGATTCTGTGTATATTTTCTAAAACAGGCAAAAAATAGTGTTTGGGAATGCATACCTCCCTGGAAAATCTATAAAGTAAAGCAAGGAATGAATAACATTGAATCTGAAGAGCACTGACCTCTAAGAAGGAGAAAAATGAAAAAACGGTCAGAAATAAATAGAAGGATGGCCTCCCAAGTTCTGATAATGTTTAAATGTTCTATGTCTCAAGCTAAGTCAAAGATACATAGGTATTATTTTAAGCTACACACATCCTTTTAAAGTACTTTTATAAAAAGATATATTTAGTAAGTAAAGATATTTTTTAAATAAAGTACAGTTATGAGGGAGTAAGGCTGTTTCCAAACCATTATAAAGATGGCTCTTGTATTGTCCCTGCCAAGGATGAAGGTCGGCTTAAAAATGCCCCTCATAACATGATCCAGAAGATGGAATAGGAGAGATATTCCTATATGGACATCCAGCAATTCCTTCAGAGCTATGAGTCCTCTACAATGATGTTCCAAATCCAATGTTTGCAGAATGATGGGGAATCTTGCATTCTTTTGGGGTGGGGGGACTTAAGCCACTTCACTCCACTAGGAATAAATCAAAGAGCTAATACTCATTGAGAACCTACTATAATCCAGCCACTCCCCTACATGTCCATACCGGAATTATTTTATTTCATCTCTACAATAACCCGATCAGGTAGGTACTAATATTAGATATATTTACCAATGAGGAAACAGAAGCTAAGATGTTAATTTAAAGTAAAGAAGCTAAAGAGTAGTAAAGCCTGAATTCAAATGAGGTGTGTTTGGACTCAAACCCTTTGTTCTAAACCATTCTGCTAGACCGTCTCTTTAAGTTTTATATAATTATACTTAAGCATAAGAACCTGAGTTCAAAAGATTACATTTCTTTCTCTGTTGTTGTTGTTGTTTTTCAATGAAATAAATGCATTCACCCTCTTCTTTGGAACCTGTTACTTTAAGCTACATATTTCATGGAGCACAGTGATGAGTTTTGGCATAAGACTCTACCCACATTCCCTCTGTCTCTGGTTGGAATTCTAAAAAATAATACAAAAGATTGAGACAAACCTCCTGGGATTTCTCCTAACAACTTATTACTAATTCTATTATTATGAAAAATAACTTTCTCTTTATTAGCTTTTTAGTTGCCAATAATTTTTTGCATTATTTAGAAGATTTTTTAAAATGAGTTTTTATCCTCCCAACTAATCACTTCATTTCAAGGAATTTAACCTCTGAAATATTCAGACAAGTGCATTGTGGTGTCATTTTCAGTTGTCTAACATCCATTCCCTTTTTTCTAATTAAAGCCCTTGGATTTTTCTTTGGGAAATTATTTCTCCTTGTGATTTTGAGTAGGATGGTCAATAAAGATGTCATGTGTTGTCTTGGCCAAATGGTGGTGGACATGTACACAAGGAAAACCTTATGGACCTCTTCCTTGGACTTCAGTGGAGGTGATCAAGGT